>NC_083550.1:1403826-2766326 GCF_018135715.1 Danaus plexippus | reverse complement strand
TATATATATATGTATATACTTCGTATCTATTGTTTTATTACTGTGATTAATGTGAGTGACATTTGTATAATACTGAAACGAAATTTGTACGATAAAGACATTTTGATTATGGAAAACATATAATCGTTTTATTAACTTTTAACTAATTTTTGATTCAAATCAAGTAAGCCATTATTTACATAACTAATTAACGGACTCAGTATAAAGATACAGAAATTATATTTGAAACATTTACTTTTACAATTTACTTTCTAAAACGTATTACTTATCTTTAAAGCTACAAAATTATCGAAGGCCTTCTTAAACAGACGACGGTTTTAGCCAGATAAATATCAGAAGATCAATATAAATTAAGTTCTAAAGGGTTTTTCTTATCTGTAAGATTTAACATTTCTTTTTAATTTAGAATATTTTATCTTTATTATTAAACTGTTTGCTTAAATAATTGACTTAAAGTGATTAGAAAATAATACACATGTGAGATCAAAGTGCTCAAACGTCAAAAGCAACAGTAATTTTTAATTTAGTTATTGATAAATAAAAATCGCTGTTTTATTATGTACCCGTATTATGTTTTATGGAAAGAAAAATAATTTAGTTTGGTTAATAATTTCAAGCAAACTTAACGTAAAAGCTCGTGCCATTTTATTAATAAATATAAAAGTCACTTAACTTGGTATGTATTGTATGTTTATTGTTTAATATATTCAAACACTTAACTGTAATAAAAATTATTTAATACGTAAGATAAAGCCCCAAGGAAAAATCTAATACTGAATATAGCATTGCCCATTACATTTTTAACCCCAAAAGTCAATTTCTATATGCCAAGCTTCATTATGTGGAATAGTTAATATGTTAGTTAGTAATGAAAAGTCTATAATAATAGCCTGCATTTATATTCCGATAAGAATGAACATCAGCCTATTCTATTGGTTCCCGCTGCTGAGCAACGGCCTCTTTTCACATGGAGGAGGTTAGAGCTAATCACCACGCTTGCCCAAGGCGGATTGGTGATTTCAAACTTATATTTTGAAATTATAAGTCCAGGTTTCCTTCACCGCCTGTCAGTGGTGTCTAAATACTCTTAGAAAAAATCACATTCGTACTTGTCACGTTTTGTATCCGGACTTTTTAGCATGAGAGGCGGGCTTAAACCTCCAAACCACCAAGATTTACCACATAAGAATAATGTTAAATAACTTCTTTAATTTCGTTTGATGATCGTAGATAAATTTTCAAACCGACTTCATATAAATTCAAGAAGAAAAATATATATATTTTTAAAAAAAATATTTTATTTGCCATTGTTAAATATAAAAAAAAAACTTAATTTTTAGCTATAACTTTTACGCTATGATCTTAATTTTATATTTATCACAGTAAAAAAATCGCTATGTAATTATATTTTTTTTTTTGAATTCGGAACATGTTGCAATGTGATTAAAAATGCATAGCTTTATCTTGATTACCTATAACTATGTTAAAATAAAGTAATTATATTATTTAACTTTACAATTTGGCCACTCAGTAGACAAATTTCCTATTTTTCTTTCTCTATACTGTTTATTTTAATAGATATTTATTTATTGTGTATTATATAATTAATCGTATATGGCTATGATTCTTTATATCATAATTGCTGACGAAGTTTGTTCAACCGATTCATCAAACTTCTGGGAATCATGTCGCCCGCAGATAAAATAAAACATTTTTGACATCTACATTTCATTTATCATTTCATTTGAAATGATTATTTGTGCAGTTCATTATAATCATTTTATAATTAATGTATAATAATTTTAACATATAATTAGGAATGAATATATTTGCATCTGTGAAGTTATTTATAATTTAAATGAGATAATAAGCTCGACGATTACATTTTAGGGTGAATTTCTTGAGACCTTTAAAAACTTGATGTATATATTAAAGATAGTAAATTATTTCTTTCTTGTTTATTTAAATAAATAAACACATGATAGTATTGGAAAAAAAAATGTAAACATTAATCATTAATGTTTACATATATTTTTTTTTATGTACATTTGAAACATAAGTATTGAGGAATGCTGAGATAAATTAAACCAGGTAATTACGAATTTCAATTGAGCTACCCTCCTCAAATGGCTTTGTTAATTTGGTCATTGTTTCATCAAGGAGAATTAACAAGTTTCAACTTGCGTCCGATTACTTAACGAAGTTTTAAGATGCACGGATTAAACTTTCCCTACTAGAGCTTATTCCTAAAAGACATAATGATTACTCTAAGTTTTAATTATAGTTTAATTGGTGCGGTCTCAAGGAAATTATAATATATTTCTTTTCATCTGTTGTAGTATATGTGACATTTATTTATTGTTGCGTATATAACTGTTCAATTAAGGCATATACAATTAATCTCTTATCACCAGTTGACTAAAAAAGAGAGTTGCTATAAGCCTGACTTCGACATCTATTTGCTTACGTGTCTGCGTGTCAGTCTGTAACAAAGTTGCTCCCAAACGACTGGCCGGTTATCGATACGAGTTTTTTATCTGAAAATCAGTTTCTTTTTTGTCGACCTCAACCATATTTGTATAATATCGGTATAGACGTACACTCGTGAGAGTATCAGCTCTTTTTCAAAATGATGTCAGGCATATTTTTCGTATGATTAGTCGACTGTGCTTTACGAGTGTCGATATAAAAGTTAATGGGTAAGGGATTATTAACAAAAATGTTGTGAAGCTCTTTGATGTTATAAGAACAATGATTAATTATTTTTAACTGTAGAATATAAAAAAGGGGATAAAATTTAAAAATCATGCCCTACAATGCCTGACTCTTTTTATTTGTATGTGATGGTGTCATCCTGGTACGATGTATAATATCTTTAGAACAACAACCTTATAATTTACATTTATTCATTGCTTCCAATACTAATTAGTTGCTATAACAAATACTACCTGAAAAATACTCTTAAGTCATAATAAATTTGCAACCATTAATATATAGTTTTTAAAATCTATTCTTTTCCAATTACCTAGGCGTAATATTGCTATTTAATTTTTTGATGAATACAAATAATTTGTATGTTCTAAATATTAATAAATCATTTACACATTAAGATCCCATTAATTTTCCGTAATCTTGACAAAAGAACGATGTATAACTTTAGATATAGACGTCAATTCGCACAAGGAGTAGACCATAAATCAGTCTGTGCCAAAACTGACAGATTTGTCACCGTCTACAATAAGTGGTTGGACACGATAAGCCGGTCCACCGGGTAAGAAATGGCCTAATATCAACCATCAATTCACGTATTAAATTTTGCGTAAGGAGAAACATTTCCATACAAAAAAATAATATTATTTTTCGTTGAACCTAAAATAAAATTACGTAAAGAATATTTACTATTTCTTTACTTTATTATTGTTTTGTATACACTTGACGTCGTAAGTTGAGTGTTTGTAGCGGGTAGGAGGGTAGTCGCATGAATTGCTTATAATTAAGGATAGCGGTGCTGATATGGCTTATAGTTGATTTATATAAAAATAAAACAAACATTTTTTTTTAATTTGAACTTGGAAGTAAACTCATACAATTCAAAGCTCGCTTACTTACTTAAGCTCTAAGTAACGAGTATATTGCATATATTAAATATATCGTAGCCGCGATTAACGGTACCGTCACGTGTAATTTTGTATTGTAAAAAAAGAAAATAGCTTCTCTCTAAATAAAAAGACGTTAAGCTAGTGTATCTTTGGCATTCATTAATTAAATACGATCGTCGAGTCAAAGTTACAAAGGACGGGACTATCAGGGTCCGTCCCGGGATACGACGATTAATCACGGGATCCTTCATACTGATTGATAGTGAATCCCGTCTTAAAATTGATACAATTCGAACGTCATGTATTTCACTATAAAATTACAACACGATGCTCCCGTGGGAATTTTATTTTATATTTAATTTTTTATATCAATAAAATGTATTTAATAGCCGTATGTATTTTTTTGAATCGGCTCTCGTTATTAAAATCAAAGTTTTAGTAATGAATTTCTGTACTATATTTTGAATTTTTTTTATTTTATTTTGCAACGGTCATTTCAAAATTTAAAAAAAAGTCTTTATATTGCTTTCTATCTTTCAAATAACGGATTCCTCACCTCTTTTTCTAGGAACTATAGGAATAAAATCTTTAGATGCTTTAATGATGTATAATTCAAACTTGGATCGTATAAAAACTTTTCAACTGTCGTAAGAAATAAAGATACGTTTAAAAATTATCTTTAATGTACGTAGTTTTCGACGCGTTAACGTACTGTAATTAAGAAAAGAACGTAATACAAACCTTTATAATTTTTATACCAGACATGCTAGCTCTATAGTCTGCATTACGTATAAAAGTCTTGAACATGTATTTAATGATACCAAGTTTACCCCTAAAGTCCGAACCAACAGTATCCAAATCCTTCAGCAATAGATATTTGTCTATCTCGAATGTCTTGGAAGCTACCAGTCAACATAAATTTTGATCGTGTCACGGTAAATGTAAAGGGGATCGGGAGAGAACGATTGAAGTGCCCTCATGTGAACGGGTTGATCACGGCCCATAGAACACAATTCGTTTGATCTCGCCGCCTACCCGCTAAGCACTATTTATGTCCCGTCGAACCAAGGACAATCGTTGATCATATAAGTGACATGAAACATGTGTTGCCATGTGTAAATAATAAAATTAAACGCTTTTAACAATATCCGTCGTGAAATAATTTAATTCATTCAATACCAGTTTCATTAAAATTATTTTAAATTATTTTGTTTCAGGTGATGGTATACACATTAAGGGAAGGAAAAAATACCCGTACACAAGATGCTCAAAATATTGGAGATCAAGAATACAATGCCTGCTAAGAACGTAATCTCCAAATGGCTTCGTGTTAAACAAGGGAAACATAAAGACACCATGGCGCTGGCGAGCAAATAGCTACTGGGAAAATATGAATACGAACAGTTCAGAAATACTTGTGGCAAGAAGCCAATCACATATACTGCAAAAAGGGCCTGAATATTTCATAGAATCTCCAGGTTTATCATATAATGTGGTTTTAGAATTCAATTCCACTTTAGAGAATAAAACATTTAATTTCACCGATGAGTTCGGCGAGCCCTGGGACGAATATATAAATCTTCTCAAGGATCGCGCTATTCTGGTGATATTTCTCCTTTTATTTTCATTAACTACTGTTTTTGGAAACATGTTGGTAATATTAGCTGTCGTGAGAGAACGATATTTACATACATCAACTAATTACTTTGTAACATCACTGGCAGTTGCTGATTGCCTAGTTGGGCTTGTGGTAATGCCATTTTCTGCACTTTATGAAGTTTTGGAGCACACTTGGTTCTTTGGCGTTGATTGGTGTGACGTATGGAGGTCTTTGGATGTGCTATTTAGCACTGCATCCATATTAAATTTGTGCGTCATATCCTTAGACAGATACTGGGCTATTACTGACCCGATCACATATCCCATGAGAATGAGCGGACGGAAAGCAGCCTTTCTTATAGCGGCTGTGTGGGTGTGTTCCGGTGCTATATCGTTTCCGGCCATCGCGTGGTGGCGTGCAGTGCGCTTAGAGGAAGTGCCAGACTATAAGTGTCCTTTTACGGAAAATTTGGAGTACATTATATTCTCATCGACAATTTCATTTTATTTACCTTTGTTTGTAATGGTGTTCACGTATTATCGTATATATCGTGCTGCAACAATCCAAACTAGGTCTTTAAAAATTGGTACGAAACAAGTTATGAGACCAAGTGGTGAGTTAGAATTAACATTGCGTATTCATAGAGGTGGAACTATGCGGCAAAGAGCTGATGTGTGTCACGGGATGTGTACCCCCGAAGACGCTGATCACGAACCTTTGACGGCATTACAAAATAACGGTCTCTCGCGATCATCGACGCGTTTGACAAATTTGACGCATAACAAAAATTTGCCCAAAAACTTTTCCCTTTCTCGGAAATTGGCAAAGTTTGCTAAAGAAAAGAAAGCAGCCAAAACTTTGGGTATAGTGATGGGTGTCTTTATAGTGTGTTGGTTACCGTTTTTCGTAGTAAACCTTTTATCCGGTATATGTTCATCTTGCATCACTCACGAAGAGATCGTGAATGTGGTGGTGACGTGGCTTGGATGGGTCAACTCTTCGATGAATCCAGTGATCTACGCATGTTGGAGCAGAGATTTCAGACGGTGAGTATTTTATTTTAGACGACTAATAAGCTATATAATTGTAAAATTTTTGATATAAGGAAAATATTGTAAAATTTTTGATATAAGGAAAATATTAAAAATATTGATATATGATATAAGGAAAATATTAAAAATATATATTCAAAAACTTTTGGATTATACAAAAACTCTAGCACAAAGTTGTGGATATATTTTAATGATTTGTTTAGTTTTAACATAAATTTATTGTTAAATTTTATGCCTTAAAATCACAGATGTATTTAGCTCCTGAATGACAAGAACTCACAAATATTTTTACATGAAATTCAATAGTTATATTGACAACGGTAAGCGAAGTTTTGGTTGTAATTAACAGCATTAATTCCTTAGCTTTTATTTTATAAAGTTAATAATATTATTATTATTTAATAGCAAAATAGATTTTCATTCATACTGTCAAAGATTTTAAAAATATTCGTACTGTGTAATATTATGTAGAACGTAGATAAAAGCTTTTATTTAGCCACAACAGCTCAGAAGCGTTTATTTTTAGCATTATGTTATTGTATCAGCCAATTTATTGACTGTGTCAATTACCAGATATTCTCGCTATTGGTTTTACGTCAAACTTCACTCGTAAATTATGTTACGCTTATAATGCCTCCTAAAAGCCTCAATAAATCATTTAAGGACACTCCATATTTTGGACTTGAACTAATAAAAATTTATTGTATTACGTTGTATTGAAGAAATGGTTTCATTTCCAAGTTTGCAAACAAGGCTTATCTAACATCATTTTTGTAATCAATGTAAAGCAGAGAGAGATTAAGAAAAGGGATAAGCCATTTAATGAAAGTGAGCCGTAACGAAAACTGTTTTAAGATTACATTGGTATGAGACTTTTACGTTACTTAATTATTTTCAGTTTTAATAAAAATAGCGAAGGATGTTATTACTCTAACAATTTTAATACTTAGCACGCACGGCTGCATCATAGACAAGAAGAGTAATTAATTTAAAGTTTTTTATAACTAAATTCGCTTTTAAAGTACACACTGGAAGGGGATATGATAACAGAAAGAGTAATCTTAAGAAATTTTGAGATAAAGATTAGTAATGTTATATATTTTAGGAGTTATTTTTCTTCTACATATTCATTAATGCGTCAACCAATAGAGGCTTACAAAAGTAAATAATTTAAAGATAAGGAAAATACAAAAAGTACTTATATTATTATTATTAATAATCTTAGTTCATTTATAATATTAATAGATAATAAAGGCATACAAGTAAAATATGTTATTTCTTGTTTAATGACATTTAAAGTCAATAAGTAAATTAAGTGTGGGTTATTATTTTTTATTATATTTTATTAAGAGGTTCTTGAAATTAGTTTTTCCTGTATGTACTTTTAATCTCAAGTCAAAGCCTATGTAAATATTGATAAGGCTCAAAAATTATTAGATACTTAATATTTTAGAGAGAAGAAGGAGCAAGATATCAAGTTTTAAAATTAAGGAAGTTACAAAACGATTGGAATGAAAAGGAAAGATAGACTTGACTGAAATTAGTTACCACATTCCTATCTTGTAAGAAGATATAACCACTGTTTAACTCTCGCTAATATATGCTGCAATACATTGATCACACATACACGAAAGTTTCCTTTTCGTACATAGCACGAATCGAGGACCGAGCGAGCGTTACGATTGGTATATTATATATACACGAGTATGTATATGGAGTATTTACTTAAAGGAAACATGTGCGTTTGTTACGGTTGAATGAGTTATGCGTGGTATAATTCCGATAGAATAAATATTATAAAATATATGAATATAACACAAACCCCAAAACTTGTTTGTGAAATTACTGAAAAAATCATGTTAAAATTTTAGAATTATAATTGGAAACTTCATTTCGTTTCGATGATACTATTTATAATAATTAGGGTACATAAAGACAATTTTAACAAAATTCTTGTATATGTCCCATATTCATATAATTTTGAAAGTTATCAACGAAACCGATTTAACTGAACCCAAACAGTCCACATCATAATCAACAAACGTAGTAGTTGTATGTATTTTTTACACTACTTTTTGATTGACACTTATTTTCTTTATATTTCTGTCCCATTCGATTTGAATCATTTGTATGTATTTATATATTAAAACCTAAAAAATATATCGTATTATTTTATCATGTAAAAATTTTTTACGCATTTGTTTACATTTACATTATATTTAATTTTAACGATAACATTAAGATCTATTTCATGTAAATAATGACTTAAGTTAAAAACGCTCTTAACGATCTCAATTCCAAGTAACCTTAAAACACTCTGTCGGTGTAATGGATGACTTTGACTTATATTGTTAACACTTTTCCGTTCTTTTTTAGGTCACCCCTAATGGTGTTTTATTAATTTATCAATTTTCGAATACATTCTGTTTCTTCTCTTGCCTATTGTTATACTTCCAATAACTCTGTCGAATGTTTAATAAAAAAAATAAAGCAAGTTTATAATTAGACTAAAAATACAAAAAGTATTTTGTAATAAACGCCAAATAAAAATAAATAAATTATAGCAAACGCGACAGTTTAAAACTGACGTAACTTTTATGCAGCTTTAAAAAACACATCAAATTTTGAGCCTTTCGAAGATTCAGTAAAGTAAAACTTTAAACGTATAAATTAATCTTTAAATGTTACTAATTACATATATTTTTTAGAAAGTTAAAATCGTACATTTAATATCCTCATTTAATATACCCTGTTACGCCACTAGCGGAAAGTGTAGGTCTGTAATGTTCGGGTCATAAAGTCTATCTGTAGTCAGTGGGATGCAGCTTGTTTGTGGTCTGGCTCTAGCTTGGTAATAGGTACTTTATTCTCACAAAAGAGTGACGAAGACTGTAAACGGACTGTACGACGTTGTCTTGTTCCACAAATAGCCTTATATGCGTATCTCTATAGTCCAATTTAAGTAATATTTCTAACGTCTCTATTATACTACCTACATTAAACAAATTTTTAAGGCTTAAATGGGATACGGTAACAATTTATTATCAAACGAATGGTCTGCCTTGAAGAATTTTTTAAATAAAATATTGAACGAATACAATTTTTTTATTTTTATTTTTTTTTTTTTTTATGTAAAAACCTGACTTTCTATAAGTTCTAGTTAACAAATTAAATACATTTCATAATAACATTTTAATCTTCTTTCCAATTATTCAAAGGAAATTATGCTTAACAAATCCATGTCCTTTTAAAATTTTAGGTACTATTGGTTTCAATTCAAATGTTTGATTTTATAGATTATTTATGTTTTCAAGGACTGAAGTAAATGGTTAACTGTATGTTACAAACACGTTGTTATTTCTACGAAAAAATATCATCCTTTTTGAATCCATAAAACAAAAATATGTGTTAAGTTTTGTTTGTTAAATTTTTTTATTGTAAAATAATGTACATTACCGCAATTAAAGAATACAATTCTATCAGCGATATTTTGAACGTGAATTTCTCTTATTTTTTGTATGTATTAGTTACGTATACGTATAAAGACTTGCAAACATTGGTTAAAATAAAAAATTCTTGTTTGTTTCTATCTTTCACAGTCCTAAAATGAAATAAACATGCGAGAAAATGATTGTTTTGTTTTGCCTCAAGAAAGACTTTCGTGTCACTTCCTCGACGGTTATTGGGTTACATCGTGTAAACGAAATTACAAGTCGCTTTCATTAGATACATAAATTGTATTCCGTATTCTTAAATTAGTTTAGTATCGAATGCGGTAAACATTAATGGAATATCTAAGCTCAATATTACATTATAAGGTTTTTAATAATTTACTTTGAATGTCACCTCGGATATTGGTTGATATAGACGAAGTATGTAATTCTCATTAAAATCAATTTAAGTATTAAATGATTTCTATATATAAAGAAATATTCAACTTTAATTATTTCCACAGATAACAGAATCACAATAAAGACAAAGACATTTTACTTACCAATCGAAAAGAACACACGTAGACAATAGTGCGTCAATGATTTATTTAATAAAATTAGCGAGTTAATTGTATTATTCATAATCTCGTCGAAGCAAGGCCGCCAGCAATTTTCAACGCCTTCGATAATCCGTTTAAAGTTGGTCCAACGAAGCTCATCATAACGATTGGGGCCAACGATGCAAACTTATTGGATTACTTTAAGAACGTTTTAGGGAAATATTTAATCCACCATTTAAGGGTTAACACTTCGAATGTTTAAACTCTAGAGATTTGTAAGATTTAGTTTTAAAAAAGCAGTATATTATGTCATTAGACTTTACCTGCACTAGTTTTTTTTTATAAATCAATAATACTTGTATGAAGAAATTGTGTAAATACAAGGTAGTCCTGGAGAAAGTTTACGTATAAGAATAATACTTGGGCAATGCCATTTCAATATCTGTACTAAGGGCGCAATTACCGAAGTGAGTCAAACGGAAAATTATCTGTATCCCTTAATGGCCGTTGAAATTAAAAAGAAAGTATGCTTACGTTAACCATATTTTATTCCCAAACCCAACCAACCAGTAAGTATTAAATTCAGACATAAATTAATATTTTTGATGCAATCTCTATCTTATTTTATTGTAATCTGTAACAGTTGTAAGTGCAGTTTCATAAATTAAAATTGTTTTCGTGTACTTCATGAGACACAAAACTTCTGCTTACTATATGTTAATATTATATTATCTTATACCTACACATGTGTCAGATTGAGATGATGACCTCATGCTATCCGAAGATATATTTGTTTGCGTATATATCTAAGTATATCTTAAAATTTCTACTACGCTTTACAACATATAATTAAATACATATATTCTACAAACGTAATCGGCAGAGAAATTGTTAAGGCATTACATTAAATAGAAATGAATATATTAAAAAGGTCAAAGATTGGTTAATGAAATAAAATTTAAAAAAAGTGTATTTTTTAACAAAAATAAGTTCATTTATATTTTTCTATCAAACGATCTCCTGAAAATGTAAGCACGATAAGCATTTATATGTGATATGAGAACTGCGTATATCTAGCGGACTTTTGCTTTAGTACAATATAACGTTTCAAACCACGCATACATTTCTATATAGAATACTACTATTATTTGTCTGTCTTGGGTAGCTTTGAGAAGATTAAATAATCAAGCAAACACGAGTCGTGCGTTATGAAGAGTGAATGAATATTAACAAAACATTACTCGGAGTTATTTGTGTTTTTGTTAGTAGCTAATTCATAAAATCTTTCAGTTTTCAAGAAGCCACATTATATAAAACACTTTATATAGACTTAATTATTTTAACACGTTGGACTTGTTAAATAACATATCCTTATACAGTTTTCCACTAAACAGAATAATTAAACGAATATTATTTGATATTTTATTTTACTGTTCTTTATCATACAATATTGATATTTTTCTATTATAACAAAATTGGTAAACATATACAGGCGACATTTTCTTAATATTGTTTTGTTTCGTTTTTTATGAAAACTCGTAATTTTTTATGGAAAAATTAAAGCGAAGAAAGAGACGATCAAAGTTTCTAATTTTTTTTAAAATTTATATCTATTGTGAAAATTATAAAAACTCGGTGGTTATTTTCAAACTTCTACTGTTCAGTCGCTTCAAAAGTTTTCTATTGATTAAATACAAACTCTTTCCTAAGCCTTACAAAAGTTCAATAACTATTTTCACAACAATTTTATATAAAAACAATATTGAACATTTTTGATCAGATCGTTTGTTTTTTCAGTCAATTATATTGATATCTTGATAGAAACAATCAATCGATTCAACTTTTCTACGCCTTACCTTGAATTCACAAATTCTGAAAAAGCTTTAAACAAGCTTTTTACTAGTTTTGATCTTTTACGAATAGAAGAAACGTCTAGCATAAACATGCACTTAAATAACAGAAAAGCATGTCCCATACTATCTGACCCATATGACCTTTACTATTTTTGGTGGTCATTATAAAATAAAAAAACGAACTTTTACAGAATATGGAATATGAAAAACAAATGTGACGTCTTAAACATATTATATAGTCCTATTAATATAAATACAATCATATTCATACACAACAATTTTACTCCTTTTTACTTATAAATCTGATTGTAATGTATGGTATTATATTATCTAGGTAATCTAGCTAACAAGGCTAAGCCGTAGCCAACAAGGATTCCGGATTTGAAGCCATAATATTGTCTATTGCTTTTATGAAAGCTAAAATTCTCTTTGAATTACACAATGAACGAGTGATTGAAAATTACACATAGAACTATACTTAGGGATACGTTATAAATAGTTGAGGTAGTTAAAGAAACAATTAATTCCTTTCAACTTTATAATGAATTTATTAGAGATTCATAATTAGTTCATTCTGTTTTTATCTGTTTTAGACGTCAAAAGACACAGATTAAATTTTATTATTATTATTATGTGATAAGTGTAATCTAATTGAACGATATTATTTAAATGTATATATTTTTATGATTTACACAGTTATGATTTCGACGGTCGGTGAGTGCAGTGAAAACTAAATTTAAATGACTTCATTTAATTCTAAAACTAAATAAAAATTAATTGGTTCACCTACATTATACGTAGTTTGAACAAATATTGTTATTATATTCTAAAAGAAATATAAAACTAATAAGTCTCTTCACACGGCATGTTCAGTCAGACCCGTGTAGAATGAAAAATGTTACTTAGAATATTATATTTATAGCGCGACCTGCGATTACATCAATTCTCTTATTTTTTAATAAACTATCACTAGAACACCTTCGCGTAACAGAACTAAAAAATATTTTTGTTTATATTTGAAATTATATGATAAACAAATAAAAAGACTATTACTATGAAATTCAAGTTAAATGTGAATAAAAAAACTTTTAATTAATCGTTAACAATATGTTATTATCAGAGGCAATTATTTTATTTAAATTACCTCACAATTCTAAAAATATTGAGTTCTGACACCGTTGTTACATTAATCTAGAGCAGTAATGCTAGAAAATTTAGGAATTATTTCCCGTGGGTAATGAAAAAAGTACTTACCGAGAGAAACTACCATCTTGTCTATCGTCCTGTAGAGTAGTCGAGACGTCAGGTAAACTGAAAAAATAAAAAAATATACATTTAATCATGTCTCAGATTTTCACGACTACGGTTGCTGTAAGGTAATCGAAACGTCGTGATTATGTAGAATCAAAAAAAAAAACATGTGGCGTCCGAAAAGCTTACTTACATTTAAAATATAAAATCGAAAGCAGGTTGTACAGATTTCGCAAATAAGAAGAATACAAAAGTACGCTTACTTTAAATAATATAAATAAATAAAAAACAAAGAAAGAAAGTAAGAAATCTGTTACAGTTGAACTTCAACGTCTGATTCTTTCAAAGTTTAAAACCAATGCAGTGTTCCAATACTTGAACTAGAAAAGATTTGAATATCTTCGAAAGTTGTTACATTTCTTATTTTTATAATTCTATTTATATACAATTTAAAGGATGAAATATATAACAGTATAGCCATTATTCAATAATGAGCGAATAATTAATGAAATAAATCAATTACAGTTTTGGTGTAACCCCGATGTAATACTGTCAGTGGGAGCACGCATGACGGGAAATTATTCCGCAAATTTGAATTCCGTGTCTTATATATAATACGCTATGTAAATTACTTATACCTAACGTGACTCAACATTAATTGCAAAACTAAACAACGCTACATGACCTAGCGTCGGGTTCTCTTAATCTATAAAATGATGTGCACGTTGATGGAGTCAGAATTACGTATTAATACGGTGTTGTTTATTTAAATTTATTTTGTAAAAATAACTTACTATTTCAGATTTTTTTTTATAATCATGTTTTTCGAAATGACTAAATTTATTTAAAAGTCGTAAACAATAATTGGAGAAGAACTTTAAATTTTCTCGACTACAATTGGTAAATTATTTATATGTAATTTTGAAGGTAATTACTCCCAAAATGACGAAGAAAGTACAGAATTTAGAGTATCTGAAGACTTGAAAAAACAATATTAGTCATAATATAGCTTTAGTTAACTGTTTTTCTATTTAACATTAAAACTTATAAGTTTTATTATCATAATAACACTTGTATACCAAATCGTACGAACGAAATATATACATATTTGGAAGAAAATACAGTAAATAAAAATAAACTCTTATATAATGTTTATTTTATTTTTTCCTAACTTTATACTTAAGTTATAAGAGAATAGGAAGTAGAACATATCTGTTTAAAGTTACATAAATGTTTTAAATTTGCTGTTTAACTAAACCACCGTGAGAAAGGCCCTTTGATTTAAAGAACAAAGCCTTATAATATTACAGAAATAGCAACTCTTAAACTTTTTCACATCACATTTTGGTCATTAATAAAAACTTTTTCGTCTCCGCTTTCTTTTGTAAGGAAATAAGTTTAATTTAATAACACATTTCATTTCAAATCATAAGACATTTGTTATAAATTTATTCACGTCTCAGAACTTGTCTGAAGTTTTACACAACCCGAATCAATGGAAGATAAACTCCAAAGTTTTATAAGAAAAAGCAATTTGTCGCAGACAGATGTCAAGGTTATTGAGGAATTTAACTTTGGAGGATCGAATCGAATCCAATCTTCTTAATATAATTTCATCTACGTCCAATGTATGATAAAATTGGTGAAGAGATTGTGAAATTGAATTTGATGGCATTTCCTTTTTGTGTAATAATATTTATATATATTCATATTTAAATAAAATATTGGTTATCAAAAAAATTTTTCTAAGTAGAAAATACATAGCAAATTTAAGGATATTAACTAGTAATCTATGAGCAGATTACAAAATCGTGTTTTAATTATTGTGTTGTTGTGTTAAATATTATGTTTACAGAAATAAAAAATATTAATTTTAAAATAGAATAATGTATTTTTTGGCTATACATCGCTATTAAAATATAACTCTTTGTAAGTTCACAAGGTAACTGATTTTAGATCCAAGCGCAGAAAGCTTAAATCAACAAAAGCAATGGGACATCGTTATTGCGGAGATGATTTTAATTTAGATAGTTCAATAGCAAAAAAAAAAATATTTTCCATTACAGAAACATATTAAGTACTCAATATTCAAAAAAAAAATTAAAAAGTCAGCAATTCATCTGGAAATTTTCTGTATGTCACGTGGAAAATTAATATTGATTAAAATTTAATGTACGTAGCCTCAATCTTTATAAAGTTCGTGTAATGTGAGAAAATAATTAAGGCGTTCGTATTAGATTCAGTGAATCTCTATGAAGTAATTCTTAAAGCAAACTAAGTTGGCTGAGATAAGACGGGCTTTTACGGATCTCTTGTAAATGTCCCGAAATAATGTGGGACGCGATGAGACATTTTTTTGATTTTGAATTTAATTTAGTGTAAAATGTATAAAGTTAGTATGCAAATATGATTAACTGAGCCGAATAGTCACGCATTAACCGAGTGCATATAGAGTTAATCAATTTGAAACGTATTTTTAAATGCTACTAAATGTACAATTCTAGACCCTGTTTTATCAATTTTTTTTTTATTTTTTTTATACTCTTTCAGGTATTCATTTAATATAATAATATACGTATGATTAAAGAACAAGAGTAAAAAACGGAAATGTTTTAATAAAGCCGGGTGTACATTGATGTTAGTGTGGTTCAAGTTAGAAATGAGACAGTTTCATTACTCGAGTAGCATTAACATTTGTCACGCCCACAGAGTGATTAAAACGAGGCCATTGAAAGTGATCCGATTACATAGACTGAACATACTTTAAATTGAGTAGCCGATTAAGATAACAGGCACCAAAGTAACTATGAAATAAAATCAATAGTAACTTTATAGAGAAATAAAATATTTATTATCAAATATATATTATTAGTGAGATCTAAGATTTTCGCGAGTTTTATTCATTTCAAATCCGCGTAGTATATCCGAATAATACTAGTTTCATTTAAATATATATTATTAGATTTAATGTGAACCAAATAGTAACATGTTAATTTTTTTTGAATTAAATTATGTTTAGTTTACATTCTGATTACTTTTCAATATATTAACACTTACGTAAACCGTTTTATTAGGATTTAATTTTCAAGTACAGCGTATTTATTTGGCAGCTTTTTTTTGTGAAATCGTTGTTCTTAATTTTCACTACAGATTTCGTGAATAGAAGACGCTAATATCTTTTAACGATTTCAAAGCCTTTCTAACTCGTTTATAATGAAACATAAAACACGATTTTTCAGTCACATCTTTCCGCTAAGATCATTTGCTAATTGTAATGTAGTATATAGTTTGAATCACAGATAAATACATACTTAATGTTAACGATATTATGAAATTGTAATCATTTAAGAATGTAATCAATTGATCACATCACTTCATCAAACTGTAATATTGTTTGATCTCTAAGATTTTTGTTAATTAATGATTCAATAATAAAACGCTTTTGTTATAACGTCTCGAGTAGGAATTCGGTGGAAAAAATCTTTCTGGCGGAATCATCATCTTTTATCAATTATTCCTTTTATATAATGAGCCAACAAAAACAAGCGGTTCAAACTAATCTCTGAAATTCTATAGAGATTAAATTTCTTAAAGAGATTTATCTCAACGTCGTTGGCAGGCTGAAAAATATAATTCAATTTCTAAATGTAAATGTCCTAGAATGTAAGCGTTGATAATTTTTATAATTAATCATTGGCCAAATCTGATTGTAATATTTAAATATTTTTGTAGTTTGATATTAAAGTATCATAGAATAATGCAGCCGACGGAAAAGGTTATATGGAACGAAACAATAACTTACAAAAATACGACTCGAACTTACGACTAACATGATTTTGCATCTCAGTCGCTTTTGGCAACGAACTGGTAGAGCTCTTATATATATTTTTCATTTTACATATATTCTTCGTAACGATCTGTTATGACTGCTATAGTCATAATCTTTTCGTTAGACATCCTAAGAGATGGCACTTCAGTCGATATACAATAGTTCAATTGTTTGTAAGTAAGTAGGGCTTATTGTATTCCACCGTATATATAGTTATAATTCTACCGTTATATATTGTATTTATACATAACTATCAATTAATTAATGAGAGATATAATATTAAAATCTTAATATAATTATATAATTCCACTAAATTATATAAGTTTTATTAATTATAATGATTTATGTTGTATGGCTTAAGAGGTTTTACAAGCAAGCTTAGGCTGTGCCCCTCTAATAAGACATACTTCAAGCATTTTGCAAACAGAGATTTTGTGGTTAAATAATATCAGATCTTGCCCACGAATTTAGTTCTTTACAAAAAAATTAATTTAGTATTTCTATAGAGAATCAACACTGCCAAATATTGTTGGAAAGATAAACATTTTTTATTGAACCTTATTTTTATTATTATCACAGATTTAGTTTGATTCTTTAATATATATCTATTAAAAACATAGCGCGTATTTCGGAGTGATCTCCCTAGACAGCCTTTTAAACATTGAGAAAGTTTCACAGATGATTTAAATATTTTGTAGCAAACAATGAGATGGGTGGGCTCAAACTAATAGGAATTTATTTATGTTGATAATATAAGCAATAGTTCTAAGCAAGGAAAGTAAAAGTTCTGTTGCGGAATACGTATGAAATGTAAATTATTTAAATCAAACCTGTTATAACATATATATATAACTTTAGATGAATTTTAATTTATGTTTTGTTTTATAATAAATAATAGTGTTTCACAATGGCTACCTACAAAAAATAATTTAATCGGCCTTATATTTTTTGAGTTTAAGCAATAAAATCTTTTATATTACTTAGTCATCCCATTAATGCAACACATCCCACTAATTATGCTATGCTGAAGGCTTATGAAGTACGAGTGACCAATTTAAATGGAACTAAGGTTTTCGGATAAATGAAAAACGCGTGGTAGGTAAACGAAAATCTTGCTTTTGTTTAAATGAGTACACTATTAAATCTGAGATATTAACAAGGAATAAATGTTTATTGATTTTGTTCAGTAAATATTATTAATATATCGGAATTGACCTGACCTGTGTTAACTTAAGGGAAACCCGCTTTCATCCGGAACCAACTGCGTTGTTCTAAGTAAGTTTATATTGTGAAGTTGAATGTTGTTGAAATAGTTCATCAAATAATTTAGTTTATTATTCTCTATCACAATACAATTTAGAACAAAGAGAGATCCTGGTTCCCTGTATCGACATAATTTAGGTCAATTGACATAGTTTCGTTTGGATTTGTGAATTATACGAGCAACGCACACATGTTGTGACGGATTTTTTTTTAAATTTCGCAATTCTATTCTGTTTCTATTAAAAATTCGAATCAAACCACTTAACCTATTTCATAATACTGAGATAAAACATAACCACATTTATATTTCGCGAAGGAGATTATAAATGAACGGAGTGAACTAAATATGAAATTAATAAAAAAAATATGTTTATATAAAGTCTTACAAAGTTAACTTAGAATTTTTAAATGAAACTAGTATTATTCGGATTTACTACGCGGATTTTATTGCGCTCACGGTGTCATTCTGCCGGCATCCAGAGCGGTACGCCAGAAAATTAAGAAATCGATGGCGGTAAATGATAAATAACAAGGACCAACTGACAGACATTCACACCTCGTCTGCCCGTGATCACGGTTGCTGCAAAGTAACCGAAACGTCGGCATTATGTAGTTTTTAAATAATAAAATCCGCGTAGTAAATCCGAATAATACTAGTTTCATTTAAATGAATACTCGCGAAAATCTTAGATCTCATTAGAATTTTTATATGATTTTTCAATATTATGATATAGTAATATTAAAATTGTATTATGGATGAGTAATATTTCGATTGTGTTTTATTAACACACACACAGTCACACACGCACACACACACACACACACTTATATATACATTAATGACAAATACAGGGGAATGAAAGCTGAGTTGCTATGCAAAGTAATAAATTATATTTTGTATTAAACTCTTCGTCGTAAAATTTATAAGTCAGCTTTACGGCGAGATTTATCTTAAATAATTCACAATTCTTCTGAGATACAACTCTTCTACAACACATAGATCGTACACTTACCTTCTTATTTTTATAACATAATAAAATTTTAAGTGTTCTATTTGTATATTTTAAATCTTTATTATAATATGTATCTTATCTTTATTATTCTGTAAAAAACTGTTTGTCGTTTCGAAGGTTTGTCTCAATGAATTTTTTGAATAGATTTATAATATGAATTTTTTTTAATCGTCACCAGTAAATAATATAAATATATATATATATATATATATATTTATATTAAGTAATTTAAGGAACAAAGCATTTCGCTAAATAGTATTTAAAGATGTCACACTAAAAATAAGAATTGTGTGAAAAGTAAAAAAAAAAAATTGTTTTTCAGTTTCAATTTTGAAACTTTTAATAAAAGAGGTTTATTCCTAAGGATATGAAAGTTTCTTTTATATTAAAACTTTACTTCCTTACGGTACTATTTAAAACTTTCATGAATAACAAGTAAGTAGTGTTACGCGTGGAATATAATTTTATAATAATCTCACGTATTTGAATACTTTCATCGATAGGATTTGATCTTCATACTCACCTGATACATTTGACTGTGAAATGTTGCTACAATTTGCCCTCAGTTTTCTTTTACCTGGCAATTTCCTTAAAGGGTCGTGACAAATCGTTTCTGTTTCCCGTCTCGTCATATACGTACGTTGTGAGGTTTTACATCGCAAAATTGAACTGAAAATGTACGTAATGAGTTGTTTTACAATGTTTTTGTTATGAATATCAACAAATACATATGTAAGAAATCATGGTGGAAATTATTTAATAAATATCTTTTACTTTGCCATAATAACATGAAAAAATAACTCTCTCAATTTGAGGACCAAAAATATTGTTTTGCCTAATGTCATACATACTTTTAGAAATAAACCTACATACCTAATTTCTGTTGAAATTCGTATATTGAAAATTCATTATTCAAACCCCAGCCCGTGAAAAAATATATAATGAATAAAGAATTTGCAACAATAACTATTTTAACCCTGTTAAATAAGCTATTCAGCAAGAATAATATTACTATTAATTACATTCAAACGAAACTGAGAGCCAACAAATATAATTAACAAACAATCAAAGGGTTCTTGTAATAAATAGGACAACATCGGCCACTGAGAATTTATTTTTTGGCCTTTGTGACAACACCGAGGCTTTGAACCGTCTGCGATAATGATTCAATACAACGCTTTCGATGGCAGTTATTCTGGTATTTGGAATTTATACTTTGAAATATTAATAAGCTTTTGACAGCCATTTGATCTCTCCGCATTAAATTATACCAATTTATGAGTTATGGTATAATTAATGGGAGGAGGTTGTTTATGTGGCTGTACCTTATTTAATGATACATTTTCCGTACTTATTAAATATTGCTTGAACAAGTATTTGCATGTAAAGGGCCATGTATTTAAAATAAAAATATTGTTGTTTCGTTATGTTATAAAAAACAATAAGAAAAGTCAAAGGTACAATATATTTCCAGTTCTTTAATATTTTACACTGCTAAATAGCTCTCTATTTTGTATACATAAAATAGAATGCAAAAATCCCAAATAATATAAAAACTTCCAAATTCGATGACAGTTGTGATGAAGGTCGCATTAAATGTAATCTTTTGTTCCGACTTGCATAAAATTTACAGATACCTATATTACACTTGTTAGGTCCGGATCAGGTCCGTATTGCATCAAATAATAAAAAAATCCCTCAGACAAAATCCATTTACTTAAAATATATCGATAAATATTTTGTATTTATATAAATAAAATGAATACAAATTTAAGAAAAATAAATTTTTCGACCAAAATTTTATTTATATGTCTCTCATATTTACTTCGTAAATCTGTATATAACCGTAGATAAAGTGGTTCACGGCTATATTTCCAACAAAAATTCATTAAAAGCGAGATTTACACTGCTTGCGTCCTGTTGTTTGAGGTTAACTAAAACGGCTAGATCTGAGCTCAGTTTATGGTAATTTCTCGTTTTGTTTACTCGGATATCCTTTTAAAATTTCTCAAATTATTCTAAACGTGCGAGATGTTTTTAACTATTAAATACAAATTGTTCCGGAGTTACGTATTTTATCCAAAAATTAATTCTACTCTTAAAGCTGATCTGGATAGGACGATGGATATGAATGAGAAATAATATAAGATCCCAGAGGATATTTGTTCGTCGGCGTCAAGACCAGACATTTTTTTCTGCATTCGTTAATTTTAAAGCGAGTTATGATAATAGAGCTTACGGTTCCTTGGGAAATCAACATTTCCAAAGACCATACCATCAATATGTTTTACAAGCTCATCAATAAAGTCACTAAGAATAGGAGGTTCGTCTTAAATTTGTACTCTCTAGAAGTTGGAGTGAGGGGTATGGCAGCTAAATTTCTTTACGACCTACTAAAAGATTTAGGCCTGTCCAAAGCCAACATCAATTCGTTCTTGGAACTAACATTGAAGGCAGTGATGAATTTGTTTCAAACTATGTTAGGTAGAGAGAGGAGCCTAGACGGCGGAGGTGAGCATTTAAAGCGCGTTAAACAGGGCCCCTTAAACCTATGTACACCTCGGTCGCAAGTCCCAGGCAATTCTAAGGGTCCTCTTCCTGCAATGCGATGGACCCAGCACCTGCACGGTGAATCCATGGAAAGCTGAGAAGTTTTCGTCTCGTTCCATTAAATATTAACAATTTTTTTCACTATAAAAATTTATATATAAAAGAAACACTTTGTCGCTCAGGAACTCATTGTATTTTAAACAAGACATGCATGTAACGTTATAAAATGATGTCACAATGTAAACACGCCAAATGTTTTGGTACAGAGCCCCGCGGTTACGAAATTAAGTCATAATCGAATTTCCCCAGCCCATTGGAAGGAGCGCAAAATTACAATGCTAATGGAGTCTACCTTTCGGCCTAACTTCCATTTTGTTATACATTAATTTTAAATGAATTTATGTAGTTGGGAACATATTTGTTACTGGTCACGTGTTGTTATATATTATTTCCTCATAAACGAAATGTTTGCAAAACTAAAAGCAATACTGTTAAATCAGAGTTTAAAGTTTTGATTAGTATCATGTTATTTAAGAACTTACGAGCACTTTTAGCACTAAAATTGACTTATTCCCCATGCGTTGTGTCACAACACGACCGCCTCAACTATTCTCATATAACGAAGCGATTTGAGTTCCTCACTAAAGCTTAATTAATCCCTCTAAATTCTAAACCTTTAAAACATTTAGAACTATCGTAATTGAGACAGAGATTTAATGGAAAATCAAATAAAGTAAACTAATTGCAATTAATGTTCGTTCATCCAAATGGTGACAGTGGAAATAAATTGAACATAATTAAAAAAAAAAACACTTTTGGTCAATGAAACTTTTTGATGATAATTCTTTTATTGTTTCAGAGCATTCCTGAGAATCCTATGTGTGTGCTGCCCAAGGAAACTACGTAGAAAATATCAACCCCAGCTGAGATTTAAGCAATCGCAGGTAACATTTGTTCTGTCAATGAACATTATCAACAAAAACTTATAGGACTTATGGTAAAAAATATTATAATAGAATTATATGAAATGAATATAAAAAGAAAAGTAGGTACTAGAATATAAATACGATTTTAAAACACATGTAGAAATAAGTATAAATAAAAAATTAACATAAATTCATTTTGTTATTATTTTTTTCTTTCATGAATACGTTTACTTTCAGTGGCGAACGACCCGCCGTTATTACTCCTCCGGAGAACTTCAAGCTATAAGACAAAACTCCTGCGAACAAACTTACATATAGCGAAACAGATTTTATATATACCTCATTATCTTTTACGTTCCAAGTGCTCTCTTAAAACGTCTCCTATAATCTCGATCTAAGTAAAAACTTTGCTGTCACTTGTTTAATCGTCACTAACGAGGTATGTCTGACATATAAGCACTGCACTGTGACAGTCTTGCCCGTCTCAGAACAATTCCTGCAATTTATCTCTATTTGTTCGCACGGGATATAAATGTTATGATCTTTCTGACGCTTTATTATGTTTAGCTAAAATTCCCCCGCTGTGTTCGTCTCCATGTTTTTTATAAATTTTCAGATTCCGTCCGAAATGCATGTTTAATTTAAACACACGAAATTAAATCTACTACAATTTATTCTAATTTTGTTTCCCGCTACGTTTTAATCTTGTTTCCACCGTCAACGAGACCTAAATGTTCACACATTTCCCCTTTTGCATGAAATAATCTGAATAACAAATGTATGTGACTTTGCTTAAAAAACACTTTTAATACCAAAAATTTGATTTGTTTTCCTCAGTAAATAAAACACTGCACCTAACATTTTAGTGTGCTGTCCAATGTTTTTAATTATACAAAACTGCTTGAGTTAATGTTTTTTTTTCTATTTAAAAATATTATTATGAATATTAATTTTGTTCCTCTATTTATTAATGTATTAATTTTTAATTTAATGTCATGTCTAACATTTAAACATTATTTATCTTTTGATAAAATTCCAGTATCCCGTGACAACTATGATGTACTCGTCAGTGTCACAACACGAGATGTGCCGGTTGTGACAGCAGGCCAGGGCTGGCACATGCCGCCCTAGGACGCGTTGTTCCTGATGCCACGCACGCCGTTTCCAAGCCATGAGGAGCGGCGAAGCAACAAACGATTACCCGATGAGAACTCTCGATAACACTCTGAACGAACCCATCAGATGTCTCGAGCGTCATCTCTGCCCGGATACATCTTATGTAGATTCGGAATCAGTTAGTGAAATCAGCTTGGACAGTGATTCACGTAACCCCTCTATTAAAAGGAAGAAAAGAGTTACATACCAAGTCAAAGCTGAAGTGATCTCAAATTAGATTATCACTACGTAAAAATAAAATCATTCAGGAGCTGTGATTCTGTAGATATGTATTAAATAGTGGGATTTTGATGTTAGTAGAATGAAATAAGACTTTAAATTATGAATAATAGTGCAGTATTAAAAGGCTCATTTGATTTATGTTTTAGCGTACGCTTTTTGTTGTAAAGTGTAAATGAACGTTATGGAAAATGAAGCGCTTCTTGTAATATAACCTAAGTTTAAATAAAATACTCCTAAATTTTATTAAACCTATCAATGTACTTGTATAAATATAAAATAATTACTACTTCTATATATTGTGTCTTTTGAATAAAATGTTTATGTGTTCAAAATTAATTTCATACTTTGCGTAGGAAATGATAAGTGATCATATGTAAATAATGAATAAATAAAATTTTTAATGCATAACCAAATAATATTGTTTCTATAACTAGTTATATTCCATATATTAGGGGATTTAGTTTTGTAATTAGCATATAGATTACTATGTAAATAGATTATAAATAATAATTACTAACTTACTCACAATTTCAGATACATAAATATGTTATATCGGGAAAGCTTTTGAAAGATTGATTGTACTTATCGGAGGTCCTGCAAATAAACACCAGTGTGCCTGTTATGTGTTAACTGTTGTAAATAATATTTTCTATGCCACTTGTTAAAATACATTTATTATGTGTAGCGTTAAACTATAATACTCCATAATGATGTCATATAATTTAAATAAAATCGGTTGTCGTATAATTTATATAAAATATTTTTTAAAGAAATTTGTTTCATTTTCTATGACAATCGCAATTAATTAAGAAAAAATTGAAAGTATACTTTAGAACACATAAATTGGCACAATATTATATAAGCAAGGTTATAAACATAAAATATATCCAATCAAAAAGCGGAGTTTCCATTACAAAGAGGTTTTAAGTAAACAATTAATCGTAACCATTTGAGCGATGAGAAAACAATACAAAGTTTTGCTGTCGATCGTCATATCAGCATAAATCTTAATAAAAATTTACTCCGTGTACACGCATAGCTAACTTTCCTACATTAACACGATGTTACCCATTACAGGCAAGATCGAAGGGACTTTCAAGCACGCTATGTTAAAGACGTGGTGCAATTACTTAGAACAAACGCTCACTTTTATACAAAAACTTTATTCACAAAACGACCACATGACAAATGAGGTTGTTTGGAGACGATGTTTATGAAATATCCAGATACATAAAGACGAATATAATTTCACTTTAGTTACACAAGGTTGCTTTAATTAATTGTTTTTCATTGAATATAAAATTACTTCTTATATGTTTAAAGTAAACGTCCGAATGAAAACAATATAGAAAATTACATTCCAAAAAAAAATGATGATATATCTTCTACAGAAGACGAAATTCTATGAGTTGTTAATCTATTATATCATTTACTTCCACTGATTTCATTTCATCGAGTACCATAGAGTTCGGAGTGTAAAAAAGACGAGCATGAATACAAAAAATTTAAATTAATAAATTAAATAGTAATATAAGTATGGTTTTATTTCAACCCACACATAAGTAATTTTCTACAACCTTACATCATATCGTAATCCACGAGAAACTTTACCACCGAAGCTAAGGAAGGTTAGGAGATTAGAGAACGCATGATACCACTTTTAAGGGACTAACTTGTGGTTTGACCTTTGAGTGTTGAGGCCTTTATGTTTATTTCTATTTAAGCATATTCATTATGTATTCTATTCTAATGTATTAAGTAATTTTTTATGAACATCCCTCATATATTATTCGTCTGAAATTTGTTCATTCGCCGTCCTTACATTCAAATAATGAACATCATGTATAATTTTGCGGTAGGAATATAGTTAGGTTTTGATATTGATGAAAAAAAAATAAAGATTTTAATTCACAATTGAAAGAATGAGACAATAAAAAAATATCAAAGAGGAAAGATTTTAGTAATAATAATCGGATTCTCCCAACACAGTGCAGATGCATGACATTTCTAGGCTGTATACTGTATAGAAGAAGAAAAATATTACTATTTATTACAAAATGCCATATAGTTAATGGTTTTTGCAAAATATTTACTGCAGTTGATGTTAACTAGATCGTGATAATAAAAGTGTATTTGCTGCATCCGGTTCGTTAGTAATTTTGTACCTAATTTACAAACATAAAATTTAAATGATATGTGGCCTAAATTCAACCGCTGTTTGACCACATTTAATAAATTTTGAATGTTTGGTATGGCGTGTGACAGTTGATGGAATTTTAGTTAACAGAAAAAACAACTGGGAGAATAGCAATTATTGATATATAGCTACGTATATATTTAAACTAATATATTGTGTCCTAAACAAAGTTTGTAGTGAAAATAGCTATCTAATAGAAAAATATACTCGGAGGCTAATGAGGCTAAGGCTTTACATATATATATATATATATATATATATATATATATATATATATATATATATATATATATATATATTATAATCACACATTAATAACATAAGTGTCCGTAAGCATTGGTCGTCATACAAAAATTCTGTTATTAATTAAGTTATTCCTCAAAAAAGTGTCCGATTTATAATTTTATAATTACTCATCATATATAAATATTATTCTATAACAGCAGATATCGAGTCACCTGGCTGCAATTAAGTTTATTAGTAAATTATTTTTATTTGATCTTACTCCAACATATTAGTTTAGTACAAATGCTCATATATCTTCTTTAAATTTTTGCTGATATTATAGAGAACACGATCGCAATTATCATACAAAGAAAGATATCAATTCCTATAGGAATTTGGGATAAATCTTAGAAATCAAAAAGTTTTTATGGAATTATTATAGAAAATATCTTTATAGGTACTAATATTATATATTTTTATTTATCTTAATAACTATTCCGTCTTTAATATTTAAGAACGTTGTCAAAAAAAATAATGATAAAAACGATGTGAATTTTTATGACTTAACTTATTAGATTATTAGAAACCTGTTAAAAATTTTCTCAAAAAAATACAAAAATATATTTAAAAAAATAAACAAAAAAAGATTTGGAGCTTTACATTTTAAAGCGAAACATGATAATCGAATTTGCCGACAACTTGTCTAAACAAACAAATAGTATTCCAAAACATATCTATTTTATCTCCGAAAATTAAGTAAATGTTACACATTCTCGCGGTGAAGTTGTAAAGTCACGTTTAACCTTCCAGCTAAACTACAAATACCGTTCAAGGTAAACGGTGGAGCAGTTGTCTATTAGTTAAAGTCTTTGAGGAGATATAATAGAGATTTGATTTTGCCTTTTCACCAAAATGTATTTGTCAAATGCTATGAAACGAATAACAAAAAAACGTATTATGAAAATAAAATAATTGACCTAAACCTTCAAAAGACCTTAGGGATGGAAAAGTGTAAATTTTGCGAGTACAAAAATTAAAATAATTTTAAAATATCTTTTCTCAAAGTTAATCGTATTTTGTTCTTGACGACCAAAACTGATAAATGAAAAAAAAATATGTAAAGCTTGCCTTAATGTATGTACTAAAGTTTTTTACAACTGACTGTAAATTTAAAAGTTATTGAGATTATTGTTAAGTAAAAATTCCGAAATTCTGTCTATATAGATAGATAGAATTTCGGAATTTTAAAAGATAGCTTTTGCGTAATTATTTAATTTTCAAAACAGTTTCTACTGTTTTAATATTTTCGTTTATTCATCTTCAGTCTAGATGATTTGGTTACTTAAAGTGAACTTCCATCTGATAAAAAGGTCTGTATTAAAAAAAAATATTTAAACATCATCTCATTTTCAGACAAGACCGACAAAGCTAATCTTGTAAGATTGTTAAAGGATCAACAAAAGTTTATTTATTATTTATTTAAACACGAAAACATTTAAATAAAATTATGTACGGTAACGGTTTATTTCCCGTATTTTATTCTATTACATTTGACCCGACGTTCTATTACGTTGGAGTGACCGTGATCACGAGCGGACGAGATGAAAATGACTTCCAGCTAGGCTTGCTTTTGCGGTCTCACGCTAACCATATCTCAATTTTCTTTGTTACTGCGCTGTTTGCTCGCAGAACGCGCTAATTGTGACTTGAAGGCTGTCAGGGTCATTACATGGGATTTTATATATTTGATGAAGGAATCTCAGGCGATAGGTTGTCAGCCGTTCTCTGTATTGCAAATAGGATCTTATTTTTTTAATAGCCTTCCGTATAAATTGCGTTCAAAATTAATGTCTATCTTCATGATCGAGGAGCTTTGGTTTGACCAAATAGATGTGATAGCTTAGTTTGTAAACTGTATGTTCACACATTGCTGACTTCAACACATCTTTTATAATGTCTTTTATATATTTCTTAATACTTTTACCTCCTGGTTTTCTTCGTATAACAAATTTATGAGAAAGCACAGTCATAGTTGTAATAGAATTATACTTGTAGTTGATATCAAGTATTGGTTCATTTTATGTGGTTTGTATATTGCTTGCGCGGACTTATTTTCCCAGCTATTAGCTATTGTCGGTAATAATTTTTTTCACATACGATAATATGGCAGGTTGTCGGCAAACTGTGGATGGCTTCAAATAGTTATTGCACTGCATGCTCAGCTCGGATTTAGATGTTCAGCATAGCAAAAATATTGGGCTCCCTGAAGCAAAAGTTTTCCCAACGGTACCTAACTCAATACGTTGGTGGTGTAATATCCCATTGAGTAGCTTTTATGCTGTTTTATTATAAAAAGTATGATCCAAAACATTAACAGGACTCCTAATGACAATTTTGTCAATAAATAAAGAAAAAATTCCTTCAATCCTATTACATATTTTAATGTACTTTATAGTAAAAGGCAGAATAATAAAATAAAATACAAAGGCATGGCTTTTTTTAAATGTGTTCTCTCGTTAAAGCTACATATTTCATTATAAGAAAACTTTTTTAATCATTTTATTTTACATATTTATATCATTATTATTATCGCTTTTTTTTGTAATGGTTACAATATAAAGCTCATGCACAACTTCAAACTATTAATAATGATCAGACAAGAAGGCAGACTGAAATGTTTGGAATCATTCTCCAGTTAGAAAGTTTTAGGGTTGCCAAAGGAAAAGTTGATATTTCTTGTTGTCTATAAAAGAAATTGTTATAAATGCGAGTAAAATGTATATAATATGTACTACTCATATTGATTGGTTCCGTAGATTATATTTTTAATGTCAACAGTATGTATAACCTCTAAATATAAATAATTCTTGTTGTCTGTCGGACCATTATTATAATTTAGTAATATACCTGAATTGGATAGGTTTGGTACAAGCCTCCGATTTCAATTTTAGCTTTTGTTTAAAACAGATTGTTGTATATATATACATATATTGATTTTGCAAGTACTTTATTGTTTTATCCCTCCACTATATTTACTTTTTAGGGTATTTGAAAAATTGAGTATTATAAAAAGTTCATGGGCTAAATCGTAATAATTCAGTCCTCTTAAGCTTTTGTAAATTATATGTTTGTGTGGGTCGGATTACTGTTGAATAATAGTAACTTGGGCTCATAAAATTCTTTTTTAGACATTGTTTTTAAAGCTTACCATAACAGCATCACATGATTTATCTGAAAGAATAACACAAAATGCTTTCACCTATTTATCTTTACAAACGTGAATTTCTAAAAAGTTCAATGCGGCCCCTTTATATATGTAACTAGAACTTTATGAATGTAAAAATTTTAAATATAATATTTGTATAAATATAAAAAAAAATAAGATATAATAATTCTATAGCCGTCAAGCACAAAACCTCTTGTGTCCTTAGCACGAAAAAATTGTCAATTATTACTGTAACCTTGAATGACTTAAAATGAATATTATGTCTTATTTCAGGCAATAATTACAATTTACTTTATAACATTGTTATGTTTGTATTATATAACATTATTTTAACATATAACATTATAATTATTTTATAACCTTAATGGAAACCTTAAGCACGACTTCATAAGAAAAAACAAATATATGGAGGGCATCACCGCATGCTCAACTAAATAATAGAAAAACGACTTGGCAAAGAAAATAAACGTGACTTAATTATTAAGACACATTCCAGTAACTTGTGTACCGAATAATGAAAGCAAGTTATAAATAAATTGTGCACTAATTGAATATTCGATATGGGTTACTGAATGAATTAATGAAATAAAAAAGACGAAGCATGATCCTTACTTGACTCCGTAACTGATTGCAATACCCAATGTTAGTTATCGGAACAACATCTTATTTGCATTACATCGGTAAAGTAAATCACACGGATCATTAAATTCAAATCGCATCTGTATTCCTGGATAATATATTGCTGTTCACATTGTTGAACGTCCCATGTGTGTTGACAATATTTTCAAAAGTGGAATCTTTAAAAGAAAAAATCAAAGTCTATTTGAGGAAAAAATATATCAAATTAAATAAAAAGAAGGATAATGTATGAGATAATAAGGAGCCACTAGCAAATTCGAGGGTAAAATGCTAGTAAATCACAAATATATGCTGAATAATTTCAAATTATTTAAAGTGAAAAACCTTAAAAGTATTACTATGGGAATCATTATTACGTCAATACAATAACAACTACCTTAATTACTTTAACCCAAAATCTGTTAATATTTAAAGTAATGGCATTTATAAAATTATAATACAAACTGAGGTCTGAAAGTAAACCCATTAATTTTCTTCGAATAGTAAACCATGCCTGTTTCAAGGAATATATATTTTTTTTATTTTAAAAGTCGCAAACGAGCAAACGGCCTACTTAGTGGACAGTAGCTACCGTCGCCCATGGACATCCGCAATATCTTTGTTATGGCTGTGTTGCCAACCTTGGTTTTTTAGGAATAGGGAAGGGTATCAGGAAAGGATGCGAATAGGAGAAGGGCAACCGGCTCTCTCACTCATCGGACGAAACGCAGCTATTAAAGACTACTTCATGCCGATCTTCTGTGAAAGGGTGGTCCTTCCCCGGTCGAGCCAGCCCAGGTTCGATCTGTAGTTACATGACTACAGCTAGGCTCTACCACCTACAGAATAATACAATAAAACTGAAATAGTTACATCTGCTAGTAGTTCTTAACAAAAAAAGAATGATAATATCAATTATAATAATTAATCATAACATAAATGAAGTGCGTACCCTTTTTTTAGCTATTTCAAAATAAAATTCTAGTGTTTGTGTCTTCAAGTCAGTTTTTTATTAATTAAATCTATATATATATTAATAATCACTTGTTTAGAGCATGCTATTACAGATATTCTTTTCAAAATCATACTTGCGGTGGTAATCAGTCATGAGAGTGTTTTAAGGTAAGTGAGGCGTAAAGAGAATAGCAGATGGAGTTGTTTTTTGGTTTCAAACACACATAAAATGCATTTTTTCTTGTATTTACTTACTATATAAATGTATTGTAAACTTTCTAAAAATATTTAACTTGATTGAATTTTTACAAACGACTGTTTCGTAACAAAATATTTTTGGTCAGTTAATATAACTCTATAGATATTAATGATGTGAAAAAATATTGTTACAAATCTTTTACTTCGTTAATCATTATTATTCTACCACCATAGTAATAAAAGGCAGGTAACTTCCGCAAACATCAATTCAAGGCACGCCATTTCTATATTATGTAAGGGGTTAGTTACCCTTACTACCATAACAGTTTCTTACAGTCTTATATTAGAGACACCCTTTCAAAATAAAATTGCTCATATCGATTAATTATCGAACGTGTGTGTGCGTGTTTCATACCAAAACTTGTGAAATTATATACAAACATATACACAGATACACACACACACACATATATATATCAAAATCCATTCAAAGATAATTCTTATTGTATATAATTTACACTCGCGTACGAGACGAGGCACGAGCCAAAGCACAAGGTGAGAGTGTAAATAGTCTCTCGCGTCTTGTCTCGTGCCTAGCAACGCTCGCGTCCGGAGGTGCGAGCGAGCGAGGTGCTAGCTGTGATACGAGACGAGAGTGTAAATGTAGTATTAAGAATTACACATGTATGATGTTTGTTATATTAACTATTGTGCTATCCTTCTGGTATGCCAAATTGATAAAAATGTTTTTATTCAACAATACATTTATAATAATTTCACATATATAGTTCTTTTTGTTTTACATAATTACATTACTTTACAATAAATATATTATTATCTGACATTGACCCATCACATCTCATCCGACCTTGGCGCAGCCTCCCTCTCGCATGAGAACATTGTTAATGATCCGAAAACATGTAAGCCTTGATAATATTTATGGATTACAGCTTTTCACTGGGACTTAGTTTTTATAGGTCAGAATAATTTATATATTACTCTCCGTCTTTACTTTTACTGTCGTGCGTTTGATGACGTTTTCCATACACTGATTGATTGTTTATAAACACTATGCCATTAGCAATATATCAGGACGTGTGTTGTTGGAAAGAGAAATTAATGGACATAACAAATAACTCCCTCGTGAATAACTTCACTATACATTTTTTGACCCTGTAAAAAATTCCAAAGAACTAGTTGCCTTTGTCTGAATAAGCCCTACCGTCGTCTAAAGTCTCAGGACAGTCATCGGAAAATGCATTCTTAATCAAAGACAGAAGACTCTTTTTAGTACATTACAAAAACACATGATCGCGAAGATCCGGTAAAGAAAAATCTGCTCCTAGAGCTAGAAAGGCATTACAGCCCAAGAAAACCACACAATATACAACTAAACTAAACTTAAGCCTTAAGTGTGACAATTTTAGCTCTGCCAACACAAGTAGTCGGCTATCGTTTAGTGAACTCAAATAAATCAAAGATTAATAACTTTTAATTATTATTGTTTAAAGTTATCTGATGCCAACATTTTCCTCTGTATTCTCTTAAACTATACTATTAGTTTAGTAGTTTTCTTATCTTCCTTATTCATATGGTTTCCGTTAATGTCCTCTGGTTTTTATTTACGTTTCCACATATTCCTTTTTATATATCCTATGCTAGATAACCATTAATTAACGATGTCCGCTACACTGATAACATTATTCGAAAAAAACATATATATAAAGAAGCTTTGTTTAAAGACTTAATTGAACTTTAGAAATAAGCTATGTATTTTAAAAAATTCATTATAATATTAACGAAATGAAAGTATGTGTCAATCCTGTTCTCTTGATAATTTTTAACTTATTTTTCATATGTTCATCTCAAAGAGAGAACGTGAGATTCATTGCAAAAATTACATATGAAAATACCTATAATTAATAATTGTTCTTTTGGATTAATGAAAACTACATAATTAAAAAAAATATTCATTTTATTTCATAATTTTCGCACAAGGAAAAGATTTTATATTTTTTTACCTAAGCAAAATCTCTAATGAATTTAAAACAAACAGCTTATCTAATTTCACTAATGTAATATATAAAATATGCATTGATATTTAAAAGATTTGAATTGTAACGAATCAACCCAAAATGGTAAAAAATTATGATCATCCATCACGTCACTTTAAACATCTGCATCATTCACTGATAAACAGACGCATTCCTCATGATAACACTTACGATACTCGCAACGCAGACACATATCCGTATGAAAATGTCTTTTCTCATACTAATAGTGCTAACTTAACCTATGCGCCTTCGATTTTTTTACAACTGAACGTGTTTTTAAATTTTCTTGATATCCTATATGTTAACAAGTTTTTTGGGGGCTAAAGTCCCTCGATAGCCTTTTGTTTGTTTGAGATTTAATTTTTTTTCAAATTTCTATATGTATTATAAGCTATTTAAATTCAGTTCTAAATATAGTGAGCCACGCGTTATCTTTTTCATAGTCCCAACTGAAACATCTGTAAGCGCTGCTATAAAACCTCCCCTGGGATTAGATCTTACTTCAAATGGTTCCTTTTAATTACAATCATCAGTATAGCACTACCAATCGCTGTTTAATCTAAAGTGCTATAAATACTCCGATAGTCACTTTCAGCGTGTTCTGCAGAATACAATTGCACTCACTAAGGTCCCTTATTTGCAAAAACAATCTATTGATGGTCATTATCCAGTGGCGTCGTTTCTCATTCAAAACTAGATTTGAGAAAGCATCCCGAAACGATTGAAGTCTAAAATGAGCTTTTCTTCGAAATATTGCAAGGCTTCTTTTCAGATACGCCTTACACCAATCTTCACCGGCATTGTCTTTGCTATTTGAAGTTAAAGTTTGATATTATCAAACCTACAAATGTCACTTACACATCACTCAAGAAACGTCGCAGAATTTGTAATGTCATTGGCAGTTCTGCCTCAACAAAACTCTTTAATTTACCAAAAAAAAATTTTTCCTCAACGTCACTTATTACAGAATCTCATACTAGTGATTTTAAAACTAAAGCTATGCACATTGTTCCTGGTAGTCCTAGGAAGCATATTGTATGTATCTCTCTGGAACTTTAAAAATGTTCGTTGTTGCTTCTTACACGTTTTGAAGAGACTAAAACAAACATAATTTACTAGACCTTAAAAACCGCTAACGAATCAGAATTTTTTTTTAAAGTTGTAATATGACGTTATGTTTAGGTATGCTGAAAATCATATTTTTAAATGTAATATTATAAAAAATGCTTACAATTGATACTTAAGTTTTATCATTATTCGCAGTTCGTTCTTCGACGTGAATGACCCAATAATAAGGTCAGCGAACGCGCTGACATCGAGTCAAATTGAAAATTTTAAATCGTAAATTTTTCTTAGGCTATTTTGGTCAACAGGCTTTATTAAAAAATTACTAAATAACTCTCTTTAACTTAACATTAAGAAGCCTGCGAGAAAACTTATGTTGAGTTAGTTAGATTTGATCATTTTCAAATTGAGCTGCTGATTTGATGCCAAAATAAAAATATAGTATTTAGGATAAAGATATATGTATCTTATTGTACTAAAAGATGGTGTTTAACTGTAACTGGATAGTAGATCGTAACAAGATCTATACTATGTCCAAATATTTTAAAATGTTATCTGTTTCTATTTAAAAAAAAAACCTAAAGACCAACCAACTCATAAACTTTGAAAACTAATTTCTTTTCCCTAGTTCCATAGTAATTGTAGAAAAAGTTGTATTTATTACCATAAATTATAATTAATCATATAATTTTATATATTTTATATACTGGAAGTCGTGGTGGTGTGGATGTTAAAGGCCCGTCTCTCATATGTGAGGGTGCTTTTTCAAAACCTGGCAAGTACCAATGTGATCTTTTCCTAGTCATATGTACTTTCTAAGAATATTTAGACACCACTGACGGCCGGTGAAGGAAAACATCGTGAGGAAACCTGATCTTATAATTTCAAATTATAAGATTGAAATCGCCAACCCGTCTTGAGCAAGCGTGGTGATTAATGCTCTAACCTTCGCCATGTGAGAAGAGGCCTCTGCTCAGCAGTGGGCTCCGATAAGCTGATGATGATAGTGTAATTATAAAAAAAAATATGTATATGACAAGCAAATTTAAGATAAAAAAAATATTTCTAAGTATTTTTACTAAATATTGAAAGAAGTACACAAATCTGTCGAAATTAAAGTAATTTTAAACTGCGTGGTGCAGAGTCCATGTCGTTGTTGCGAATATTTTCTTCTTATATTCTTAAATTTATTACCCGATAACTATTTGTATCCAAGCAATCTGAAAACAAATCAAGGCTTTACAAAATAATGATCAGATTTTGTATATAAATACATAAAATATAATGTTTCACGTGATGTAGGCAGCCGTCAGCTTTCTTAAAAATTGATTTCTAAGTGTATCAGGAATCTAATATTAGTCAAATCTTTTTCCTCTCAGTTCATAGTTTACTCTTAATTATTAATTTTTTAAATTTCGTCATTAAAATATTATTTATAAATGTAATTTAAATAATTAAAACATAAAAAAATAATTAGTCCAAAGATCTCTTTTTCAAAGACTTTATATTTTGTCTGAAGATACTCAATTAATCGCATCTCAAATCATCTAAATCTTAATTAATTTTGAGATGTCCGCTAAATAAAGTGTCACTCGAGAAATTCAAATACCGAGTACTCATTTAAATCGTTTTTTTTTAAGAACAAAAATCAATTAATTATTAATGATATTAATTAAATGGAATTAATAATCGCATTCAAACAAGTCAGATACGAAAACCAAGGGGATGAAAAGTCCTTGAAATAATTAAGAGGTTAACGATATGAATTTTAATATTATTTTACAAGTAAATTAAGTTTTGTTGTATCAATCGATCACGCTTTAAAGAAAAGATTGCAGTAATGGAGAATTCCTTCGTCGTTAAGGCTCCCAAAGCACTTAAGATTCGTCTTTATCAGATAAAAATTCAAAAAAAAATTGGAATAATGAACAAATATTCCAATAGAATTTTAGTTAAATACCAATTCAATTCAATTCTAAGATTAATTCAAGGAATATCGACGCAAACCGTAGAATATCGCGATAATTTTGACCAGGCAAAACTGGAAGTAGTTTTTGACAAAAACCCTATTGAGTATTTGAAAACCATTTTTAAGTAAGAACGCGAACAGCTTCCCTTGACCAACGAACAAATTTACGATCATTTTAAAAGCACATACGAAGTGCCTAAAAGTGTAAGACTCTGTGCGGATCCTAACAAACACAAACCTGGAATTCCTCCTATCGATTTCCACGGCATTCCACCAACGCTAGATGAAATAAGTAGTCAGATAAAGAAAAAATCGTCTAAATCTGCGCCGGGACCCGATAGTATACCATATATAGTCTTTAAAAATGTCCATCGGTTCGTAAACATCTCCTTAATATTAGGATAAAATCTGGTCAAGGAAGCAAATCCCGGAGTGCTTCGGGAAAGCAATTTTTGTCCTCATTTCCAAAAAAGATCGAGTCACAGATCCGAAAGATACTAGATCGAAAGCCTTAACAAAAACTATATCCAAAATCTTTTTCTCAGTTCTACAAACGAGAATGACTAGATTCATGCTCAGCAACAGGTATTTTAGGCCAAATCACCAGAAAGGGTTTTTATCCGGAATTTCTGGATGCCTAGAACACAACACTTTGCTGTCAGAGAGTTTAAAAGATGCTAGGAAAAGCGAGAGGCAAATTACAGTTTGTTAGATTGAGTTAGAGAACGCGTTCGGGTCGATAAAACACGAATTGATGCTATTCGCGCTGAGATGGTACAACTTTCCACCCCTAGTTAGTGATATGATCGCGTCGTATTACTCAAAATTAAAGTTTACTATAACAACTAAAGGAGGCCATTCAAAATCTTTTAGTTACAATGTAGAGTCCTAGTCCTTTCAAGGTTGCTGTTTATCTCCAATTGTATTTAATATTGTGATTAACATCTTAGCAGACAAATTAATCAGCAACGAAAAAAAATGGGGTATGGGTTCAAGTTTAATAATAAAAACACGGAATCCATTTTAGCCTTCGCTGACGATCTCGCAATACTGACACGTAACCCCAAACACTGTCAAGTAATATTAGATGAAGTGGATAAATGCTGTGAGTGGACCGATGAATTGAGGACAAAACCAAGTAAATGTCACTGTCTCTGTCTCGGTAGGCGGAGTACAAGATACACCTCATACGATGCAGGATTATCGTTAGGCGGTCAATGCATTTCTACGGTTACAGAAAATGCACCATTTAAATTTCTCGGTCGGATTGATAATATAGGTCGTACTCCATCTTTAGAAGGTATAGTAGACAGCTTTTTAAACGATCTCAAGAAGGTAGATAGCCAACAGATCAGTAACGTTAAAAAAGCTTGGATCTACGATAATTACCTAACTTCACGTTTAAGTTGGCCTTTCCTCGTCTATGATTTCAATAAAACCCTTTTGTCAAAGTTAGATGCAGACGTCATAAAGATGTTGAAGTTGTGGCTAGGGCTCGCGCTAACGGCTGATTCACCGGCTTTATTCTGGGATCGCAATAGTTTTGGGATGAATCTAAAAAGACCATCGGAGCTCTATAAACACCTGAGAGTTTTCAAAAGATATATACTGGGGTAATTCCATGATGACGTCGTTACATCGCTCCCAAAAGACAAAGATGCCCTAGAGCTGGAGTCAAGGCTTCAATTCCACAAGCAGTTTATGATAGAGGCACAAAGTAACAGAGTAGGGTTAGGATTAAGTAAGAAAGTCCAAGATACGCATATATTGAAGTCTTTTATTCGGCAAGACGAGAATGATAAATATAAGATCCATGCAATGAGTTTAGAAATGCAGAGCGAGTGGTTAGACATAGGAGATTTTTGCATCCCATTAGCACTAAAATAACCACAAACGAGCGATCAGTAGGTTTTGTGAGAGATAAAATCAAATGTGAAGCCTTAATCCATCCTTAAAGCGGCTTCGGATTGGACTATAATAATTAATACGTATGAAAAACAATACAAAATCCCCGAAGATATTTGTGCGTCGGCCTCCAGACTAGACATATTTATGTATTCGCGAATTTTAAAGCGCGTTGTGATGATAAAGCTCACGGTTCCTTGGGAAACCAACATCCCCAAAGACCACACCATCAAGATCAACAAATATTACGAGCTCTCTAACGATTTATACACGGTAGAAGTGAGAACAAAAGGTTTAACGGCTAAATCTCTCTACAACCTACTAAAAGACTTGGGCTTGTCCAGAACTCACATCAATTCATTCTTGGAATGTACTTCGAAGACAGCCCTAGTAGGTTCTTTTCAAATTTGGTTAGGTAGGGGGAGGAGCTTGGACAGTGGAGGTGAGCGTTTAACGCGCGTTAGTTAGGGGCCCCTTAAAACTACACCTGGGTCGCAAGTCCCAGGCACTGTTGAAGTTCCTCTCCCTGCAACGCACCCGATGGACCCGGCACCAAAACCATCCAAGTCATTCCATCCAAGTGAATCCATTGAATGCTAAGAGGTTTCGTCTCTTTTATATCCAGTAGGAGTAGTTTATATTATTTGTACCTTACACAAATTAAATATTTTATTTATAAATTTCCCAAAAAATCAAAGCGGCATTTATTTTAAAATGATCAATACTTTTATCTTTAAAATCATTATGCCTAATAATTTATCAAGAACTTATCGATATAGGAAGAAAGTAATATCATGAAACAAAAATGCAATCAAATAACAAAATATTTTAAAAAAAATCAAACTATCTAATTTAGTTTAGTTTAGTAGTTCATTGACAACAAGAAACTTCATGAAATATATAAAAAATTTACTAATATAATAATAGATGTTATATTAAAGATAACAAAATAAGGCTTATGCCTAAGCCTATGACTACAGCCATAGAATATCATAGCATAATATATTTCTTACGTGGTATCGAAAATCTTGGTACCACGGAGTCAACAACGTTACTCCCTATAAGATGTTAACTTCCTAGCAAGCTGTTGCCCCGGTGACATTTGTTCCGTATGTCGTAAGTGTCTCGTGTAAGCAATAACCATATAAATACTTTGTAGGTGCATGCTATAAATTAATATGTCACTACTAAAAGATGTAAGTTTTTTGGCTTCCAACATCATGTGGTTCTTAAGCCTATCAGGCAAGATATAAAATAGTGATATAAATATACAGAAATGTAATACTAACAAAGCAACTATTTAGTAAAACGATTAGGTAACAATAAATTAAAATTAAATCTAATGCTCAAGAATAAATGTTCTTTTTGGTAATTAAGAAATCGAATCCTACAATTACACTCTAATAAAATTCGATATCTTTGATTGCTAGTATTTATGGTTTTTCTATGTAAATATAAACTTAGGTATAATAGGTATTTTTCAACCTGAAAAAAAAGTCCTTGTTATTGTTCGAAGGTCTAAACTATCGAGATCGGGTTTGTAATTTAAGTTAAAGTCCGTAATAACTCTATTTGTCTTCTTAAGAACCTTAAAATAGTTTTGTACTCGTATTGCCGTGTTGTATATGCTTTGAAACTTTGAAATAGCTATCCCAGCTTAAATTATATTATGTTTTGGACGTGGAGGACATAATTTATAGTCTTCAGAATGGGTTAGATTATATACTAGGGTTCAGAAAATGCAATATCAAAGTGACAAAAAATATAAATTTCGCATGTTCCAGTTTTAAAAACTGTTTTAATTTTAAATATTGTATGAAAGAGTTTTAAATGAAAACGGCGCTTATTATAAAGAACCAAGTCTAAATTCGGAATAGTCGAGTCAGAATGACAGACCACAGTTACACGTCTATCTTGTTTAAGCTTTTTAAATATTATTCTAACAAGTTCATTAAACATATTATTTATCCTTAAAAAAAGGTTTGAATAATTGATTGAAGTAATACATATAACATAAATATATTATACCATGAGCAGACAATTTTATAAGTCACATTTGTTTTTAGTATATTTAAGGTAATAGTACAAAAGAGTATTAAAGGTTTTAGATACATGGTTTCCACACAATTTCTAACAAAAACTCTTTATGGATCTCACAAGATGATCGTATTATTTCAAAGTTTTCTAGAGGGAATGCCGAGCGAGGTAGCCCTTAATAGGGAATAAAATGTTTACATTTGGTAGGTACATTTGTTCAGTATGATTGTTGTACATCGTAAAAGTAGCGTGAATAAGCATTCATTCGCTCCTGTCTCTAATAATGTGAAGGAAGAGGTTAACGTTGAAAATTTAATGTTGTATGAAATACACACTTATCTGTAGAATGTCATGATCGATTTTTATAAAATGCTAAATACATTTAGAAGGTACGTCACAATAGGTATATATATACTAGCAACTTAATATTTAAAATATGAAATTAATTGGCATTGAACAAAAAATTAAATTGATTAATAAAAAAGTAATTATGCAACGGATAATTTCAAGTAAAAGATTTTTAGTGGTGTGTTGCTTGTGGTAGTTTAAGTACGTAATCTTAGTCTCGGGAGAGTCTTTGGTCTAGTAGTCTAGACTAGTACATGTCTAGCTTTAGTAAATAACAAATGTTCTATATGAGCACCATGGAATAAATTTTAATAATAGTTGGTTTTTGTTTATTAAAACAGTTTATTGGCGCCCGAAATCTTTATTCTTACCTTATTTAATTATAATTCAATTATACTTTAGTCTTAAAATATACTTTTTTCAAATTATCTAAAGATTTCTAAGAAAGACCCATACATACACATTTCTGTACTTTAGTGATTTTATTTATTCGGTTCTCCTTTGAAGTGATTAAACACAAGTCATTTTTATTTAATTTACTAATTTTCTTGTTTGTTTTATTCGGAATTTCTACACTATACAAAATCCAATTTATATATATGATACAAAAATCCTTCAGACGCGACGAAAACGCCATAAACCTTTAATTGTTTTATAAGCTGATATTGCCTTCAGTACATTATAATGTATTCAATTGTTATTTCCTTATAAAAATTGTAAAACTGAGACGATTAGATAATGTCACAAAATACATGGATTGTAGTAGTTTTGAAGCCGAAAATAGCAATATGTAAATGAAAATTTAATATGAACTTAAAGAAAAAAGGATTTTTTAATGACTGAAACATTTAAAGAATTTTTTTTTAAATAGCAATGTTCATTATGAAAACTGGCAATTGGCTGAAATATGTAAAAGGCTTTTATCCCTGCTGACACTACTTAGTAAATTTACTTTCGTTGAACAACAACTGAAACACTTAAAAGTTTTTAAATATTTACGTATCTAAGAGCAGTATTAATAGCAGCTATTACTCACCATCAAAACTAACAGAACGTTGACTTGGTTATCCCACATAAAGGCCTCGTGGGTAGCGTCTCGTAAGTAAAGATAAGGTACAGTTATATGTTCCTTGATATTCGATACTTCCAAAATAACACAAACAAACTAATTGGTAAATACCAGGTTACTATAAAATTAATAACATAAAAACTAATACTACCTTCACGGAGATACTGAGTTTAATTTAGGTTTTAATTAATTAAAATATACACTTATATGCTCTTGTAAACGTTTACCCAATACTTTGAAATTGGGTTCAGTGAGAAAATAGTTATATCCGTTTAAAAACTAAATTCCGTAATCAAATGGAAGCCATCGTCTGTATCACGACCCTCAATAAAAAATAGAAGTGCAATGACGTCATTGCATGAGAAGTATATGGAATTCTGAGATATTTTAATGTATGCTTATACTTCTTTATTAGAAAGTTTTAGGAACATCAACTATGTTGTTTTTGGGTGAAAGGATCACAAGGATAAATACAAGTTTTAATCATTCTAACATTATAACGAATAAAGTAATAATAATCTTAATTATTCAAAGCAAGAGCTTCCTGACGAATCACCGATAATTAAAAAGACTGAGAATTTTCTTCACAAACCAATATAATCCATGTAATTTTAGAAGTAAATTAATACTTTACTATTTTAAAGGGGAATAATATTAAACACTTAACCCACATTTATATTTTCAAATTTTTAGACATATAATTATTATTTTATCGAGTTGTAACCCAAAAAATTATTTGTTGTCAATTTTCACTTCGCAGAATGTAAAATAGGAGAGTTAAAGTAATTTCAAAAAATTTTGCTAGTGAAAATAGTTTTATATCTGTAATTTTTAAGCCAATTTTGATTGTAAAAAAGATCGAACCTATTGTCATAAAATACATTTAAATTGAAAGTATGGCTCAATCGAACAACGGCAATACTTATTAAGTGTTTTTTATACAAAAGCCCTCGTTATGATTTTCTGATATTTTTCTATTCAAACCTCTTGAATATCCTTATATATATAAAAGAAATATTAAAATGAGGTTTATGGAAATATTCAAAACTGTAGTGTATCAAAATTACTAGAAAATTTAAGTTACCTTAAATATGTATATTTAAATCACGATTGGCCATGTCTCCCAAAGCGTCCGGGTATGATTGCCATAGCACTAGAGGTAAGAAGAACATATCCTAAATTCTCTTCGTTCAATAGTTTTTAATATTAGATCTTATTTTATGACAACCTTATTTCTCTGTACCACAATCAGAACACATATCTTTAAATTGAGTACAATTTTGGTGAACCCAAAACTGAAGCACACACGGTGCATTGAAGCTAGTCTTCGCAGAGAAGAATTTCATAATATTTTTTCCACATCCCCGACAATTATCTCTTTCATTTAACTTTTCTCTCTTGAACTTATTTGTTATCATTTCTAATGGAAGTGCCATGCCACCACTGCTCTTAGATAATCTTCAAAAGGCTTTTTTTTCCTCTACTCCACATTGATGAATTGCTGCAGCTACTAATCTACTATAAATGGATAAACATTTGTAACCAGTCATATCAGCCACCTGAGGTCTATGGTTTAATTGTTACTGTTCGACACATTCGTAAGTAGTTTTGCTATTGCCTCTTACAGCTATTGACTTTAGTTTATATTTATCTATCTAAACATCTAAAACAAATCTGAAAATCATTTACTTAAAGTGTTTGAGCCTAGTTGTGCTCAAGCATCTACAGCCCAACCATGGGCTGACTCGACCGGGGAAGTACTACCCTCTGATAGAAGATCTGCGTGAAGTAGTCTTTAATGGCTTTGTTAAGTCTGTGAGTGAGGGAGCCGGTTACCCTTTCCCTATTCCCATCATTTCCTGCCATCTCCTTATTCTGCCTTCCTCTTCCTCAACAACCACGGTTTATGCCTACTACCTATCAAGTAGGCCTTCTGCTCCTAGCCACCTTTCTCATAAAAAAACAATATAAAATAAGATAAAGTTTATATAGGGATATAAGATGGCCATACGACCATCATACACCGATTAACACTGGCCATTCGCTTGGCCATTCGCCCGGCCACATTCGGGAGAGATGAACACACTTAAAACAAAAACAATTAGCAACACGATACGGGTAATTTTAAGGCTAGCAAATTTTTTGACTCCTATATATTTGTGGATCTTTGTTCAGACTAGGCACATTCTGTATTCGCGAATTTTAAAGCTCATTGTGTTAAAATAGCTTACGGTTCCTTCAGGAAACCACAATCCGAAAACAAAAACCATCAAGGTCAACAAGTGTTACGAGCTCCCTAATGAACTCACTGCTAATAGATTCATAGTAAATTTGTACGCGGTAGAACAACCCACTAAAAAACTTGGGGTAGGTTCGTTTCAAATTTGGTTAGTTAGAAAGAGGAGCTTGGAAGGCCCCGTAAAACTACATCGGGGTCGCAAATTCCAGGCATTATTAAATCTCCTCTCCCTGTAACGCTATGGACCTGGCGCCCACCCGGTGAATCCATGGACTGCTGAGAAGTTTCGTCTCGTCTTTTACTTACTTTTTACAGTTCAGAAAATATTAAGATGGGCTGTCTCTTCCCTTTGGCCATCTACGACATAACATTTGAGGCAAAAGCCTGCTTAAGCTCGTTAGCTAATTATCACTTGATACATTTTTGGCTCAGCAACCTTCTTCAAGTTTGGATGTTCATAAAAAAGTGCTTATAACTAAAGAGGAGAGAAAATACGGAAATCTTAATAACTGCCATTCATTTTTCTGTTCATAACGAAGCCTTAAGCAACTATAAGCTATTTGAATGTATCTCAAACATTATGATATATTAATGCCGTTAGCCAAAACGACTTGTAGTTTATAATAAAAAAAAATGAAGATTCTATTTTTTGAGTAATTCATACACATAAATGTATCTGTAATAAAATAATTATTACAAAATAGAGTGTTGCCTCTTCAACGTGTTATTAAAAAATGAAAAAGTACGAGTAACTTTAATTCTAGTCGTTTAGAATAATTATTAACATCATTTACGAAAATTAATAACAACATATATTAATCTTCGCCAACCTTAATGACTATTTAAAAACTTCATCGAGTGATGTTTATTTGTTTAATATCGAGTGTTGTTTATTTGTTAAATATCGAGTGATGTTTATTTGTGGAAAATACGTTTTTGTAAGTCGGTAAACTTTTGTTTAAATTCCATATTTCTTTTAAATAGTAAAAAGGTTTTAATTATTCCAGGCTTCAGATATGGTTATATTGTCTTAAATAAAATTTTTACATTGAAGTTATGTTGTAATAGATTAAAACACTTGACGTCATTGATGCTATAAGGTTGTCTGGCAAAAGGAAATAAATAATAACTATAAAAATTAGTAGGTTTTGTTTCAAATGAGTACTATAAAGTAACATTTCTGCAAAATCATCTGATGTCTGGATCTGTAATGAGATAAATGATCTTATAGCGGTAAAACTGACAAAAAATATACAAAGAATTTACAAAAAATATTTAGGATGAAATAAGTTTTTGAGAATTTTAACATCAGCCATCTTTTGTCCTGCTTTCTTAGAGATCTTGTCTAATGACATCCACGAATGCACAGATCCCTCGAGCTTTACTTTTGGGATAAAATCTAAGACTAATTTTTATCAATTACATAGAATTTATCATTTGTATATGATTTTTCTGTTTGAGATTATCAAATGCACAGTTGTGTCAATTTTTAACACGATTTTTATCAAAACTTTTGTATCCTATATTTAAAACTTTCTGTCACAAATATGCAAATAAAAAGCAAATAATTCTAGTAAATCAGAAAGTGTACTCTTATAACAAATTCATTGAGCTTTGAAATTTAAATATATTATTAGTATACCACATATATTTTTACTAAAAATAAGTCGAGTTGAATCACAAAGTGTAGTCAATAGAGAGTTCTTAATAAGATTTCTCGAAACAAAGCTGTTTGGTTGACGCGGCCTTTATTTCGGGTCGACTTTCAACTAAACGTTTAATTCCACAAGGGAATTTTTAATTTTAATAAAATATTTCTTTTATCGTCACTTTAGTATTTATCAAAAATCAGTTGAATGTTTACAATATAAACTACTGTTGAGATAGTACGAAGTAACGCGAGTAGTGCCACCTGGCAGATAATATGTGAAACGATTAATTCGTTTAGTTGTCAACATGCGTTCGCCTGAATATCATTGTAATAACTTTGTCTTATTAAAATATAATAATATATTGAATATATTGAATATGAAAAAATCCTTTTTATGTTAAACCAATAAAAGAAAGAACTAAATATTTTTTAAGTACATTATCTGTACGAAACCAATAAATTTGAACATTTGTGTTTTTGATCAGGTGTAATGAAATGAAAAAAATTATACTTTTAAGCTAATAAAATACAAGCTTATATATTAAAAGCTAGAAAAATTTTATGCAAGAAAAATATTTCAGAATCAATTCGAGCACTGAACAACGAAACTAACAACACTTTATAATTTTATAAATGCTTCAGAGTTTTAAGTTATGCTATGAATTATCACGCGAGTTATATTATATTAGTGTCACTACTGACCCGAGTTACACAAAATTTACCATTGAGATACTTTGAAATCCGTAAGACACGGATGAAGTGGCTAAAGACGAGGAGATCAGCTAGTAATTATTAGCCGATTTCTAAATTAAATATAAATTTCGAAAATTCCCCTCGATTTTTCTAAGTAACCTTTACCTAAGTTACTTAGTTAAGATCTTTGTTTTCTTATCGTTTTTATCCATCGTTTTGTTTAATTATTGCCCTAGAACATACTTGATGATAATTAAAACACACATAAAAAAGACGTTCGAATCGAGAAACCACTTCCTTTTTTGAAGTTGGTTAAAATTAAAAAAGAACTCTCCACAGATTAAAATTAAGCTCACAGAAAGTCTTATCTGGATTTAAACAGCGCATTCCAGAAAAAACTGGTTTGAATTTGAGGAGAATTTAGCTTGCAGACAGATTTCTACTTAATAATTATTTCACTACAATATTAATGTATCTTAATTATGTTTTATAAAATCAAATAAACAACCAATTTCCTTTATACTTGTTACATACGCGCTACATATTATAAAATAAATGAACATCGCCGGGGCAACATCGTTGTATGGATAAAATATCATATAACAAGTGACGCCGCTGACTCCGCGGAACGAACACCAAGCCGTGTGAACCAAAAGATTCCCGATACCACACAAGCTATGGAATGGCATTGCTATCGTAACATCGGGGCAATCATGTAGTCTTAGGTATAGGTTATAAGTTTTAATGTGTATTTTTTTATTATAATCTACATATAAGTATGTTTCGTTGTTTTCCTGGAAACTCCGGTTGCCACCTTATATAATTTACTAAGAAACATTACTAACTTTTGCTAAATTTTGATTTTCTAAATGAAATAATATACTTTTTATTGTTTTTATTTTTTAATATTTAGGCCTGACACATTTACCGACAGTGCAACCTGCCTGATCTTTTAGGTGATTTAAACAGCAAAGACCCGATCTCAGGAGTCCTTAAAATATAGCTCATTATTTTCCCGTTCATGCCAATTCAGATTTTATAAAATTATAATCATTTAAAACACGTGACCGTAAAACCTTAGTTTAATCATTCCATAATCAATAAATTTAAATTCCTCATTTCTAAGTATTCTAGGAACATTGAAAACATTTTGTTTTGAAACAAACAGTCAGAATGTTTTATAAAATTATTACAAGCAGAAACCGTCTAGCTTCAGTATCAGAAATATGTAAAACAAAATTCTTCACAAAGCACTGCTTTAAAATAATTTTAATAGAGCATCGAAGCGTCATTTGGTGTAATGAAACTAACTGACTAGCATTGAAACTTTATATATACGAAACAGTGTGAAAACATACAATTCCAATAGATTACATTAGCGAAATAGGCAACAAAAGGCTTACTAATCTAAAAGGCTAACTAAGCCAAACGTTTATAACAGCTTAAGCTCTTCGCTTTCTTAAGAAAATTGTGGGCTACAACATTTTATTTATTTCATTGCTAATTAAAACACACATGTATAAGTTTTATTAATTCTACAAATATAACAAATACCTCAAGTTTTAAGTCATGCTGTTTGGTTTAGTATGACAAGACAGAAAGCAAAAGGTAGTATTAAAACCTAGGAAAATCTACTAAAAAACTTGTAGCCCATGAATCTTGAATAAATTTATTATTAGTATAAACTCTAGTTTCAATAAAAGTTTGAAATATAGAAGATAGTGTATTGGGTCCATAAGTGTGTAATGTGGTTACATAAGTTTAAAAAAAAATAAGTAGTATAAGTATTTCAAACCGGAGGCGAAATTTTTTGTCTACATCTAGTGACTTCATCCACAATACACAGTAAAGTAATACTCTCGCCAAGTCAGACGTCTGACCCCGATGTCTAAACAACATTACAGTACTAATTTTTTTCAGTGACACGAATTTTTATCCCAAAAAAACCTTCTTTAGAAATGATTGTAAAATCTCTATATTTCTGATTTATTATCTTTTAGCCTTCTTAAAGAACTTAAGTAAATCTCACGTAGAAGATTCAATTTCAAATTAATATTTGCTTTAGTCGAAGCGTGGGTTAAAATAACTTTTGGTTACTCTGAAACAAATATTGAAGGGATCAGATTAATCAAGCACGATATTAGTATTTAATTCTTTATAAATTTTACTCGGTTATATAAGACGAGTAACATCATCTCCTTAAAATTATTCGTTTGTTTGCTTTTTATTCCAATCTTAAGACCTCGTCGTCTCCAATTTTATTTTTGAAACTGGTTATATCTTTACTAATAACAAAAAAAAACGATAAACATATGTATATATATGTGTGGTAACTACATTTGACTGTAATTTTTATAGAAAATATCTTAAACGTTGCCACTAATTATTGAGATTACCAATGTACAAATCACTTGTAGTTTTTCTTTTTAATTTAACTAAGGCAACTGCCTCCTACTAGCTAAATATCTGAATAACGTTTATAACATCTATATTATAAGTGAAATCGATGTATGAGATCTAATTCTACGCGTTTTTATATATATATATATATATATATATATATATATATATATATATAACTGTAATATATATATATATATTACAGTTTTTAAAACTCTGTTGTTGTGTAAGAAAATCTAAGGCTAAAGATAAATACTTTTTGTTTCGAAAGTTAGTAAAGCCTTTGTGTACATTTAGTGAATACCGTACAAACCTATTTCTTTTCGAAATCTCATTCAACGTTAGAACTGACGTCTTTTTTTAAGTTTTGGTTCAAATAAGTTAAAATAGATTAAGAGGAAAAAAGACAAATAATTAATTTATTCCTCTCAATCTATATATATATGCTTTTTAAGATATTATCGAAATGATAATCACTCTACTCATATCTGTCAATAAAATATTTATAACTATTGACACCATGCACCCCACGCTTTTTTTGAAATAAAATACATTTTTTTTATTCACAATATTATTAATTTATATTTATTGAAATTTTTAACACAATTTTCTTTTTTAGTTCGGTTTAACACAATTTTTTTAGTTCGGTTATCTATAAAAAGCGTGTTTTTTAGTTTTTTTTTAACTATTATTTATTAATATTGTAAAATCGGTTAATTAAATAAACGCTTAAAATACAGTTCAAATATAGACAATTCTTCTAAATGTTGTCTTTGCTTATTAAATATAAGTGAATACTCACTCTATTTGTGAAACTTCGCCGCTGATGATATAACTTGAGTGAATTGTAGAAGTAATAATCCCACTTCAAATAAGTCACGCGCAGAAACCAAGAGAGATGAACGGTCCTTGAGTTAGTTAATAGATAACCGACAAACAAAACATCTATATCTTTGGACATGTGGAATTCTATTTTCGGTTTATACCATTAACATACCAATACAAAGAAGAAGTGATTAAAATAACGTTTACTGTGTATATATTATGGGTAAACAAGTCGATTGCTAAATAATAAGCGAACCTATATTGAAGAAAATTAATTGAAAACAATTTCTGATATATAAACAAAGCATAAATAATAAAAACACTAACTATTTAAATATTTTTCTCTACTTTTTTGAAAACTTTCGGTAATTAATTTAAAGTCATCAATGTCATTAAATTATAAATAAAATTGTAGAAATCTTAATGCCATTTCGAGGCATCATGGATTCCTAAACAGAATAATTATTATTTAAACACAAAAATGGCAGGAAATATTAAAGAACTTCGAGCGCATTTAATTGATTAATTGAATTATATTCTATTCTTTGATTTTAATATATAATTTATTATTTAATATTTGATTATTGATTTGAGTTAATTGATTTGATTATTGATTGAATATAATATATTATTTAATATTTAATTTTAATAAGATGCCTAAAACATTGAATAATTAATAATTATAATCCAACTCACTAATAATATTCTTGTCACAATACAGTCTGTTTGACTTTAAATATATCCTGCATACATTACAATTATACTTTTGTTAATAATTTTATTTCAAGGCCTTGTCGTTATGGTAACAACACAATTTGATTCTACGGAATATCATAGTCTAGACTAATATAAGATCAGAATAAAATATCCGTCACAAAAGACTACATTTCGTTCAAAAATTAGCCAGAAATATAATTCTTTGTCTTTAATCATAATCAGATTGTTTCATCTTTATCTTCTGCTTCTAGTCGTCTCACATAACAAATGTTTTTTTTTTTAATTATATAAAGGAATGATAGAAAAACTGTTTTCTAAGAAGAAAGCAAAGCAGCCATCTTATTATTTCAGAAACAATTCATTCGGGTCCTTTTTAAAGTGATTAAGGAAGGAACTTATTTTTTTCCGAAAAGACGAGGTTATTTGTTAGTGGAACCATACCTACATATTTCCCAATGTCTGTAAATCTAGTGCAATTAAAAATAGAACTGATACTTCAGACCAGAATTGTGCCACTGAGTCTGTCTTGTCTATATGTCAACTGCCCAACCGGATTTTATTTACAAATCTATACTATGATAGAGCCTCTCTTTCAATGAGCATTATTGGGCTCTTCATAAAGAAATAAAAACATTACAAACACTTTAAAAAATCACTATCAAACAATGGGAGACAACTGCTTGGACATCACTTACACGATATACCATACAATCGGCCACCGCTTTAGTTATCTTTCCCTTGATGCGCGCCGAAAGTTATAACTCATTCCACCTTTGCAATCAAAACTTTACCATGCAATACGGGCCACTCATGTACGAATACAGTTTGCCTGTTGCCTAACTCTTTATAAAGGCTGAGGTTTCCTTACTAACATAACTTATTAATTTAATTCTACTGTGATAAGGAACACAACTTTGAAATTAGTTCCAATAGGCGAGCTAGTAACACTTGTTTGAATAAATTGACAAAAATAATAAAAAAAAAAAATTAAGGACCCATCTTCAAATCTCTCCCTACGAAAATTTACAAGTTCCTTAAAATCAGCAAGACTTGGGATACTCAAATCTTATTTTATATTCAATACGATATTTCTTTACTTACAATTTTGTATCATAGTAGATTGGACATGAAATTTATTTCACAAGCAAATTCTTTTTGGTAGTAGAAAATTCGATTGGAATTTATCAGGCCTTAATTCTGTATATCTCTTAATATTAAAATTATATTAGAAGGAAGCTATAGGAAGTAAATGTTAAAGTGCTTTTAATTAAAAAAAAACACAATCAATCATCTAAACTCTAAAGGATTGTGGCAAATCGAGCACGTCTGTAAAGCTAAAAAGCAGAATCAATCGGCTTTTTTTTCATCAAAATTTAGTGCTTAACTAGTGCTAATTTAGTGCTGATCACAAATATTTGGTGCTGTGGTAGATAGACCAAAAATAAGAAGACTGCTAACTTTTAATTCAGCTAGCAGTAACCGTGCTATGATACAATCGCAGCTATAGGCACATAAGCTAATAATTTAGTGCTGTTATTAGGAAACACATTTTTAGAATACAAAATCGGTTTTTGAGAATGGATTGCTGGTGACATAACGAGGCAAACAATCATAGACCTGAAAGACGACTGTAAAATTGAAAAAAGTTACTAATTGGTACAATTGAAAAGAGTTTCTAATTAGTGCTCAATTAATGCTGCCGAAAAAGCCAAAAGAAATTTTGAAAAATAATTTCTAAACGTCCCGCTAAAAAACTCGAAGATTTTTTAAAAATTAGAAAATGGTAGGTTTTCAGCCCAATTTGATAGTATGTCTAAATACGTAATAAGGTCACAGAAAACGACGTTGATTCCTCTCGCGATGTTATCGCTATGCGCGCGTGTGTGTGTTAAAAATTAAAAATAATTTTGAAATATATATTTTTTTTTAATTTGTTTGCTTATACAAACAGCACTAAATTATTAGCTTATGTGCCTCTCGCTGCAACTATATCATACACAGCGCGGTTACGACCATTACACTACTTGTTTAATTAAAAGCTATCAGTGTTCTTATTTTTAGTCTATCTATCACAGCACCAAATATCCGTTACCAGCACTAAGTTAGCACTAAATGAGCACTAAATTTTATAAAAAACGAGTGAAACTGCCGTCTTGACTTTTCTAGCTGAACAGACGTAAATCAAGCTTTATTTTTTAACCATATTACTTAAAAATCACAACGACTTTGAAACAAACACGTAAAATGTATTATATTAAAATTTGTATTAGATTTTTATAATACGCAATTAATATGAAATAAAATTTATATTAATAATACTGAACTCTTTAATGGAGTCTTATAGTACATGTTTTTACAATAATCTATAATACGACATGCAATGTATATTAAATATTTGTAGAAGATTAAACTCATTGGAGGTTATAAAATCGCGGCAGCGAGATGTGATAACATCATAAATTATATATTTCCAAATTAACTTTATCGTCTTGGATAACAACAAGGTCATAAAATACTATGTAAATTTTACATCAACATACATAGTAAATTAAAAATATTCTCAGATCTAAGATTTTCGCGAGTTTCATTCATTTAAATGAAAATAATATTTTTCGCATATACTACGCTTGCTTTATTTTTGGTGATCACGGTTGCTGGAAAGTAACCCAAACGTCGGGAGTATGTAGTTTTAACAAAAAATAAAGCACGCGTAGTATAAACGAAAAATATTAGTATCATTTAAATAAAAATATTCTCTCAATTTTAAGAAGTGTAAGTACTTTAATAGACACCTTCTCATTTTGTTATATAGCATAGTTTGGTGAATTATACATATAAATTAGATTTTAAAATTGTATATACAGAATCAAAACCTACACCATTCCAACCACAAAACGTTGAATTTTTTTTTATTACAGAACCGTATTTGGGTTGTGATTAGTTGCTTAAGATAAGAGATAAGGTTAGTTGTATATTGATGCCTCCGAATAACACAGAGGTTACTGTCAAATTGAACGATGCCATCCTGATACAAATAATACTTTCTAAGAAAAGCGGAGATGAACGAAGACCCAACAGTTATGACGTACTTCGTAATAAAAAATTATAAACTTAACACGTCAGAACTCAGAATCTTTATAAATCGACTAATAATTATATTAATTAATAGTAGATTTATGAAGTTTTAAAGCACGTTGTGATAATAGAGCTTACGGTTCCTTGGAAAAACATCCCCAAAGACCACGCCGTCAAGGACAATAAATATTACGAGCTCACAAACGAACTGACTCGAAATAGGTTCGTCATGGATTTGTACGCGGTAGAAGGGAGAGCGAGAGGTATAACGGCAAAATCTCTCTACAACCTACTAAAAGACATGGGCCTGTCCAGAACTATTATCAATTCATTCTAGTAGGTCTTTTCATATTTGGTTAGGACGAAAGAGGAGCTTGGACGGTGGAGGTGAGCGTTTAACGCACGTTAGATAGGGGCCCCTTAAAGCTACACCTGGGTCGCAAGTCCAAGGCACTCTTGAAGCTCCTCTCCCTGCAACGCGATGGACCCGGCACACGCACGGTGAATGCATTGAATACTAAGAGGTTTCGTCTTAGTATAGACCATTACTTATCGACTAATAATAAGACAAAGTAATAAAACTAAATAAAATAAATCAGATATAAATCCCTCTTTTTAACATTTACTAATATGTGATATGTATAAGTATTACGATGTACATATAAGGCTTTAGCTATAAAAATGGAATCCATGAAACATTCATCTCAATAAGATGTTTATAATATTATGTAATGTACATATTAAAAATGCTTAGCTCCCAACCGAGTCAAAAAGCCTATATATTGATATAAGTTCGACTAAACTCCGAAGCGGAATCAAAACTTTATGCATAAGTTTAATCTTTAATCAAAACTTTTTGCATAAGTTTTTAAATTACGGTAAAATTTAAGGCAATGATTTTTAATGATACACATTCGTTTTTATTAAGGACATTACATTTTTGACATATCCTCATCAAACGCAAAGGCTAAATATCGTTTGATAATTAATTTGGGTCCGAAATTTTCGCTGAATCAGGCTGCCCAAAGAACAGTTTTCATCTAATGAGGGAAATAGTAAAGTCTTAATGAATGCCTAAATCAACTTCTACCATTCATAATAATCACGCCTAAGCCGACTTTTGAACAATCTCAATAAATACCAAACATATTTTGACAAAGCTACATATAATTTATCACAACATAAAGAAACAGGTTGTGGGGAAACTTAAAAAAAATAATAATATTATATACGAACTATCCGTAAATAATAAATTTGCTTATATTCTAAGTTGTCTAATTTGGTTGATTAAGAATACTTTATATGACTGCGTTATATCAATACACAGCAAAGAGTAAAATAAAATGCTCATTGAGTATATATATTGAATTACAGTCTGGATTTGTGCACAGTGGTTTGTTGTAAATAGTTTTAAAAATAATTGAAAGAGGCATTACCGTAACTACCAATAAAGTGGCATTACCATTTGTGCTAGTGGCTGATAAAAATAGTGATTAATTAAAAAAATTATACACATCAAAAAGACATTCCTTAACATTTTACAAAAAAATTTCTTAACACCACAGCACTTACCGCAATAAAAAAATATCGTGGATTTCATGACACATGTTTGGAAGGGTGTAACTTTCTCATCCAGTAATAGGATAAACGGGGTCGTTATTTTGGACATAAAAACATTTCTAAAAATAAATTATAAATAAGATGAGAAAATAAAATCTAATACTAGGACGTTGATATATTTGATCGTAAATTAGACTACAGAATTTTTCTTTTAAATCTTACTGATATTTATGTTACAGATATTTGTATCCTTAACACAGCAAAATTAATTACTTGGCTCATTTGGAGCTACAAGTTTACCATTTTGGGTTTATTATGAACGATTGGCCAGAAACTTTGAAAACTAATAGGATAAGTTCAAAATTTGTGTTTATAAGGACATTATCGTTATAGTTTCAAGACTGAAGCTTAATTTAGACAGCGTTTTACTTTTCTGCATGTTTGTAGTGTCAGGATCTTGAAAAAATAAACCGGAAATGAATAAATTTGAAACTATTCTAACGTCGACTTTCTCGTCTCTCAGTCGCTTCTTAAGTCATTTAAGTCTTAAGGCATTTATGAGAGCAAAGGCTACTAGACAATATTTCAGGATAAAATCTAAAAGAAGAGGACTACTGAAGTAAAAAATCTTTTTGTGGCATGTTGGTCACACTTTATTCATCTTTGTCATGGTGTTTAATAAGATGTCCTATAATACAACCTCCTTGATTACACAGTATCATAGCCAAAATTACATTATCACGAGTAAACAGGAACTATAGAATATATTCTTAGAGACAATTCATAAAAAAAAAAAAAAAATTGTCAAAATGCCTTAAAATGTAAGCATGATAATTATAATTAGAATAAGCGCTTAAAAGTATATAAGTATGCTGACGATTCAATATAAATAAATTAGATTTACAAAGTTTCTCAAAAGAAAAATATTGTTATGTACTTATTTTTATATAGTTATCAGATGCAAAAAAACACGAGACGGTTGGTAATTGCGTGCGTCTAAAACTTTGATTAATACGGCGAATATCTATAGTTGACTTTTAATTATTATTATTATTTTAAAAGACTTTATTCTTTAAATGAATCATTTATTTATATCGTCAAAATATTAAAAATCAGACGGCTTTACGAATAAAATGGAATTGGAATCTTGAAAGTTCAGCGAAATGAATAATTTAATAGAATTAAAGATGAGTAAATCTGTTTATCGTATCAAGTAAATTTTCTGTATGACTCAATATTAAATATACCCATTTGAGGATAACATCATTATTGCTTATATTTTTTATCCGAAAAAAAAAATTGCTGCTTGATTATCCATTCTTATCTTTGACCTTGTAGTTATCTTACAAGGTCAAAGAAACAATTCGTACTCGTAAATAACGAAAGCTAACAAGTTCCGATACAAAGTAGTAAATAAGAAAATGAACATGTTCTATTAACTTATATTAACCCAAAAGGCTATAAACAAACTAACTACTAACAGGCTTTATATTATATATCTTATATTACCTTAGAATAAATGTACCTGCAATAAGTATATGTAAGTGTCCCTCTGTTCTAGTCTGTACATTTGGCTATGACATATTAATATAACAAAATATAATAAATAAAAACGTATTTATTATTTTTAAACTCAATTTAACTCAATGGTTATCTTATAGTTTTTAATTTCAATAAAGAAATTGGCTAACAATTACTCAACACAAAGAATCTCTGTATAATAAATATTAAATCGATATTATTATAGAATAGAATAGAATAGAATATTATATTTTAAGATGTATTTACATTACACATTTGGTGACACTTCATTTAAATCTATAGAAATAAAATAATTTAATTAACTTATATAGTTAAATCGTTTGAGATTTAAATAGTTTAAAAGAATAATATTTTGACATGATACTATTTTAATAGGGCAGTTGGCTATGTTCAAGTAAATAAACAATGTTTTGACCAACTGTTTTGTCTAGAAACAAATTTTCATTCATCAAAATGCTTTATATAATTACAGCTATCAGAACCGTCTAGCCTTGATAACAAGAATATTGTAATTCTATCACAATCCTTTAAAAGCAGATTCTTCAATATCATACAGTACATCATCCACGCAAGATCTAACTTTGAGAACGAATAATAAAAATCGGACGAACGTATGTACTTTCAAATTTTTATGTATAAACTAGCGTAGGTTATGTACCTTATTTGCCAGATCACATCACCGATCCAATTGCATTAAACACAAAGTCCATTACAGCGTACATTCTGACCCAGCGTTTACTACTCACAATAATTGTGGCAACTCCACTTTATTGTTGCGTGGTTTGAATTAAGCGTATATCGGTGTAATACATCCCACTAATATAATTATGCAATTGTTAGGATGTCTGTGAACAAGATAATTTAGCTTGAAATATACAGTTTATACTGATACATAGAATATAAACAGCTACATTTGACGATTTTTTTAATTATTACTTGTGTTAACGATGCTTGAAAAGTAATAAAAATTTCGTTTAGAGTCGAGTGATTAAGTAATAATATACGCAAACTAAATCCACAGTATGTACTTTTATTTAATTTACCTGAAAAATTCTTAGGTATCAATATTTCAAGTATTAAAATTTATAATAAATATATATATATATATATATATATATATATCAAGACGATTTACTTTGTCGATACATTATTCAATTATTCGCATCGCTTGCTATTGTTACGATATACCTCATTAACCTTAAATCCTAATTTATTTTGGGATTTCGGCTAAATAAAGAAAGTATATTTTGACAAAGTCAAATATAGATCATTTCTATTGGATTTAAAGTAGTTTTAACACTAATTTTGATGTAATAGTTAAGCGTCTAAGTTGACGAAACTACTTGAGAAGAAGTTACTACATCCATTCAAACAAGTCACAACCCAAGAGAGATAATTATTTTTTAATACCAAAACGTTGGCACACAATCGTAAAGCCTGCCCGTTAAACGGCTACCGTAGGATAAGAAATGCCAGTACGGTTATCTCAATTTCAGATCATCACGCTTTATACCAAGCGATTGTCTTTTGTAATGAGAATTTAGTCTATGTAAAATTATAAAATACATTAATACTACAATGTGCGAAGCTTTTTTAATGGCTGTGTTATAAAAAACTTGTGTTCTAACTTAGCTTTCTATCTATTATGGTAGTTGGGTAACAAAAATCGAGTATATTTTTAATAGTAAATACTTTTATATTATTTTTGTTTGAATTTATGTGTCGCAAATCTAAAGAGTATCGATTTCATTCATAATTTTCCTATAATCTGTATATACAAAAATATTACAAGTACATCAACCATTCTAATACAATTTTAGTATACATAAATGTACATTGCACATATCCTTCCCGAAATAAGGTGTTATAAATCTCACGAGTTGAGAGTTCTATCACTTTTTTCCGTGAAAATTACACGCTCTATCGCTCTTAGTAGGTAACAAAATGTTTGCATTACATACATTTGTTCAGTGAGATCGTAACACTTCGCAAGGGCAGGGCGCTAAAGCGTTCACTCATTTCTTTCTCCAACAACATGACGGATAAGGTCAACGTTAGAAATATAATGATGTGTAAAATTGATTCATACAAATATAAAAGTTTACCTCTTAATTGAGGCTCATTAAAACTTTCTTCAAATACGCTAAAATATTTATGAAAATTATATTAAATTTAAAAAAGAGCTCACATCGAATTATGTTGACCGTTTGACTGGCATTAAGTTCGGTCTTAATTTACCGCAACCAGAAGGAGGAAGCTAAAAAAATATAGTATACCTTTTAGAATAGAGTGACCACAGGAATAATATTAACAATTCACGAATTAAAATTAATTTCCTTAAAATTATAAATATTTTTTGCTTATGTTAGTGAATATGAATAGTTACAACTATATAGTTGAATTATATGGTCAACATTAAGTTAAAATCAGCGATAGCAATTGATTCTTTCTTAAAAAAATACCATAAAAATGATTTTGCAACTTTCTAAATAATTAATCAAGTGCCAAAAACATAAATCTTATATCTACAAACTCATTGGTGTTAAACTTCTTGCTTTTGTTCCCGCGAGAGCTATATATTACATAAAGTATGCCAACAATTATCTGAAGATATAGTAATGTATTAACATACGCTAATAATATGTTACAAACATAGTATAAATGTTATCTTTAGGTTGGAAAAGCTTGTGTAAGAACAGTAAATTATTTGACTAGGCAATCTTATTTACTTATCCAAAGTTATGTGTATACTCTTTCAGACATTTCTTTATTTATATGCAATAAGATTCGAAACAATACTTATTTTTTGGTCAAATACTAGTAATAAATAATCCGTTTCAGACGATATCAAAAAGGATAAAGTAAAATTGTACTAAACCCAAAAATTTTATAACTGGTGGAATTATATTGTAGAACTCGTCTGCCCACACAGCGAAAAATACTATAAAATACTGAGAGACGGACTATTTAACGCATGGGAATTAAATTGGTTTTAATCAAGTCATGATCACAAATAAGTAATTTGAAACTTAAATGCAAAATAACCTTTTTTGGGAAGCAAAATTTTAATTACGTTGTATAAATTGTCAAACAAAATATGAAGTTTTTTTTTTATTTTCTAGAATACACGGCAAGATAATTAAATAAATTAAAAAAAAGCAATTTCAAAAGGATTATTTTGTAATTAAAATAATATTGCATTGCAACATCTCCCAGCAAATTTCAATTAGTGAAGAAATGTAAATTGATGTCAAATAAAATTGTTGGAACGAAACTTTTGTCTGAACAAATAAATAAAAATGTTTCCTCAAAGTGTCCTTTTGTTAATTATAAGGAAAATAAACATTTTAATGAAGCGTCTCATAATGATTTGTTATACATCGTGCATGTTGTTTGTCACATGTCTGCATATATTTCGGAATTAAAAAAATATACGCAAAATGTCAGTCTTAAATATGAAGTAACTCTACTCTTAGGTTGTTTGATAATTTCTTATTTATTTCCTATTGCTTTACAATTTTGGTGCTGTAAGGTTGTTTAGCTTTAAGCTATAGCTATTTATAAATGGCCTTAATGGTTAAAATCAGTGATGACTTTTAAAAAGGTAGTAGTTAATACGGTTTGTCGAAGGTTCCTATTTATGAGTACACTATTGATGTAATAATTAAAGATTTCATTTTATAACTTCTTAGTTTGCTTCAAAATGCAAAAAAGTCCTTTATAGAAAAAAAACTCCAACGTTAATTATAAAATTTTCTTCTTCCTTTTATCAAGGGTTTTGACGTAAATCAATTCTAATATTGGCTTCAAGATAGCCAATTTGGTGACTCGTCGTTTGTAATAAAATAAATAGATATTCTCATTGTTTTAATTCAAATTCCTTTTCATGAAACGAATGTTTTTTTACGATACAATAGCCTTAATATTTTTTATACTAATACGATTGATAAAAAGAATACAATTAAGAATATATACAGATTTCTTAATGAAGTCTAAAAACGTAAATTATAGTCTAACAAACAGTAGTTTTTCTGACAGGATCTTTCTTGCCTATTAAACATATTTTTGTTAAGAGTCTAAACACATTCTCTAGAATTATGTCTTGAAAAACAAATTGCAATGCTTTGATATCTTTATATACTTTAACACGATTTAAAATGCTTCAGTCATTCCTGCATAGCTAATAACCCAAACTGTCTCTGCAGTCGGATAAAGCCAATGTTATGCTCTATTGAGTAATTGAAAAGCTTCTTTAGAATTTTCAGAATAGATACTGTAATTTTATTTCTTAAATAATTAGTCAATCGCTAAATTTAGGTGGTAGAGCTTAGCTGGGTCTAGTTACTACAGCTTGAACATGGGTTGGTGCGACTGGGGAAACACCACCCTCTCTCAGAAGATCGGCATGAGGTACTATTTAAGGGCTGTGTTTTGTCCTATGAATGAGAAAGCCGGTTGACTTTTCCCTATTGCCACCCTTTCCTGCCCTCTCCCTATTTGTACCCTTTTCTCCTTTCCCAACAATTAAGGCCGGCAAGACAACCGCAACATCTCTTATGTGGAAGATGTCCATGGGCGACGGTGACTACTTTCCATAAAATAATTTTCATATAAAAAAAATCTCACCACCAAACAAAACTTTCTCGCAAACCACTTAAATAATTTTAATCGTACCACCCTATTTTTTTTTAATTATCTCATCATAAATATTTTATATGCTAGAGGTCTCAAGTCATCTTTTGAAATAATTGACATAGAACAAATGCTATCTTCATACCAGGACAATATTTTTGGTTTTCTTACCGAATTTCTACGAATCTTTCCCCTACTACTTTGATTGTATTATTCTCCAGATTACTTCATGGTAGGCCAAATTTTTAAACGTAAAACAGAGGAGGTTTTATTGTTTACTCAAAAGCCCAGTAATCAAACATTTGACTAATATTAAGTCTAAACAGGATTTCACAAATCTTTTTGGCTCTATTCCTACTTAATTTGATGCGATCCCAGCTATCCGGTTGTCTTTATAACCCCTCTCGATTTTAATATCACAAAATATTTTATAATATATTGACGCAAAAATAGACAACAAATACTATAATAAATTGTACAAAATTACAGATACCTAATTTAGATATTATATTTTGTTTATTTTTAATTGATACAGTATTTATGACCAACTTAACTATGCAGAATTACACAAAATTACCCAACAAGCCTTCTGAGAAAAAAGTATCTCAAAAAATTATACAGTGACACCACTTTTCATCATTGTAAAAACGGCCAATTGTATGATTCTAATATGCCTTCCTGATACATAGAAAAAAAAAATCTAACAACCCAATAACTTAAAACAAAAATTTAAAATACGCTGCACAAATTTCAAGAGACATTGTTATGAACAACCCTGTGATTTATAATTATAATTAAATTTCTAATATTACTTTAAATTACCATAACTTGACTATATTTGTAACATAAGAGAAGTGATGATAATGATAAAAAGGTATTGACATACATGTAACGTAATGACTACTAAAACATACCTTTCGACTCTTGAGCAGGGCTGCTTCCACACACGACTCCTGACCAACTAGCCATTTGATACCAAAGGCGCCCCCATGTACTTACTTCAAGCAGGTATAATTTTACATTCACCCTCATAGTTCTAATAATTTTATTTTTCCACCCTCATTCCATATTGCACCTGTTACGTTAAAAATTACTTATCTGGTAAATTATATCTTCAAAATAAAAGAAAAATTAATTATAATTTTTATTAGCTACACCCTTTAAAAACAATTAATCTTGACCACTTGACCAAACCCCTGTATAAATATCTACGATCGACAACATAATTGATACACTTGGGTACATCCAACAAGTGTCATAGTTTAGCACGAACCGAAATAAACTCTCCATATTGTTATATAAATCAAAACCATAAATAATAATTGTTATATATATATTAAGAAGGTAATGTTTTTCACGTACTGCCTTAAAACTTAATCTACCCTCGAGTTAGGTAAGAGTCAGCTGGGCATTTAAGATGCTCAAATATGAATTAAACTTACATAAGCTTCTGTTGTTGAATAGACTGGTTGTTCTGAAGAGTATTGTCGTACTGTACATTGACCGAAATTACGTAAAATAAAGCAAAAATTTTTGTAACTAGAAATGAAGTGGTTAAAAAGGAAAAAGAATTTAATTTTACGCGATAACAATATTCACAATCAAAGAAGTGACTAAATATGTCACAGTATTATAAAAAATATTCTATATTTACTTTAAACTGACGGTATTTTTTTTATTCATCTTCATATTCCTAATAATAAATAAATAAAATAAATTTCTAGTTTTGAAAGTTAATGTCGTTTACGCGATACTCTTACAGTTTATAGTTTTAATAAAGATATCTAAAAATTATCTACCAGCTTGGGTTTATCTCGATAAGAAATATTAAATCCATTTCTTTGACCATATTACCAATCACAGTGATTGCTGTCTTCCAGGTTCTATTCTCATCATTATATACATAACTGGTATAACGAAGTTATATTTATAATACTATTATTTAATTGTAATAACTAAATTTATACTGCAAAATTAATCGTAATGTTAGGTCACAAATTTTAAAAACATACCAACATTAATGTTTGTTAAATCAGAGAACAAAGAGTCACTTTAAAATGAGTGCTAACCAAATTTTGTTTTGAATTACATAGATGTATGAAATGACATTTTTATCGCTTTACTAACACAAATTTTAAAACTTCAACTCAGTAATATAAACAAAACAGAAACTAGCAAAGACATTATTAGTATCTTCAATCTGATACACTAATTTGCTTTTATCATAGTAATTAAACTGTGTATAGGAAATTATATTAGTTAATTATATCATACATTTAGTTATGTATAAATCAATGTATCAGACGAGTATAATAGTACGAAGCCAATAATAATATTATCATAAATATGCTAAAACGTTAACCTTGGATATGTAAATGACAGTTTAGAATAATTATATGTAATTAATCTTCAACAATTTTCATAGCTCATGCCAGAATTTTCATTTGTATAGCTTAAAGCAAGCTGTTCTGACACTTCCTACGCTTGGAATAAGATTTGTTATAGATTTTAACTTATTATTGCATTATTTTATTGTATTTCAAACAGTAAAGATAAAAGCCGTCAATAGATACTTCTAACTGACACGATAGCTATTAAATCCAAGGATTCTTTTCTTACGGTTTTACGATTCAGAGATAGGTTGTTTAGAACTTTCCAGAAGGGGTTAGTCTTAAAGTATTATAATACTGCTATAAATTATAAATATCAATATATTTTTTAAAGTGAATTCGATAAAATAATAATTTGCTGAAAGTGTTATAACAATTTATATAATATATATATTTATATAATAGAATTTCAATTTATATAATAGAATATGCTAATTTTGAGAAAAACTTTAAAAATGGATAAAATGATTATGTTATTATAATATTGATATAGCATTTAAAACTATATATATGTTATTTTTATGAAAAAATATATTCATCCTTATTATGCCATACCATAAATGTTAATAGCATTTAAGTTTATCAGTCAAAAATAAAGCTGTGAATCCTTTAAAATCGTTTTACTAAGAAACATTAGAGAGTAATTTACGCTGGGGTCTGAAATTCTATTGCAACATTGGTTGACACATCTCTTGGGATACGTAAAACTGTGACCAGCATACGAAGATAAGGACTCCAGTTTGCTTAACAAGCATATGTTTAAAGTTACAACGTTGAATGTATTAAGGAAATATTTTCGTCATGATTGTAAGCGATCTTAAGCCGTTTTTATCTATAATCTGCATCCTACATACCTATGCCTTTGTTTTAAAATTTGAAGTTAAGTTTTAATTTTATATTTGTCGCGATACTGTTGGGATAAGTGTTTCGTAGTTTATAAAATGTGTCTCTAAAAACTAGATTCGTTTAAAAAACTGTTGCATGAGTAAAGGATTAATAAACCCCTGTATGTAGCCAAGTTTAAAACCACTCTGTAAAACTTAGCAAAGACAAAGTCAGTAAAGACATTAAAATTTATAATGCTCCTCTATGTTTAACAACCTTCTAAGCCGAGGTCAGAAGCTCTTAAAGGTTCCCTGGGGCGATAGTTTCAAAGTAAGGTCTAATACGAACAACAATAGGCCTAACAGTTATACTTAGATCTAGAAAAAAACGAGTCTCGTGCAATAGAACTGTATAAGTCGTAACGAAAATTCAAAACAATTGAAGAAATGGACTTGAGAATTGCATTTATTGTTCTATAATATGGAGGAATTCTCCATTCAGTGAACATAATTTTGTTTCAACTATTATATTCTTATTCTACTTCTCATGTTTGAGTGCGTTTAGAAAATTAACTATAGTTTATTTCAAGGAGAATAGTATTCAAAACAGTTGTTCGTTAAATTTATATATTAACAGCATTCTAGAGATCACGTACTCAATGTAATTTTGTCGAAAACACTAACATATGACAAAATTTCAAATCATTATTACTTATTCATACAATCAGACTTTAAAAACTTTTCAAGTTACCTGCTCAAGTCGACGGTTACCCTGGAGTCTACACAAGTCTCAAAACAGATTTGTCTCAACAATAGTGAAAGCTTTTACTTGTCAATGTTACTGCACATTCTAAGGTCTAACGTCTTTTGTATACTTGAGAATTAAAGATGTGAGTAACAATTCCTCTAACGGGCAAGGATTTCAAACGTAGGTCTTATTCAGAACATTTATTCTCTTTGATGACGCGGTCAAAGCCTAAAGGTCTAAGAGCATTGGGTCGAATCGAAAATATATATATTGAAGCTTTTATTACTGTAGCTGTGCTTTCGTTCAAACCTCTGAGTGTTGTGATAACTAAACCTCTAATTGAGTTTAATGAAGAATATGGACAAGCAACCGAAAATAAGCTGGTCTGAGGAGTTATGTGCTACTATTTTTAAAAACAACACTGCTGCAGATTCTTCGACTTATAATGAAGTTTTTTTTTTAAGTGAAAAGGGGCAAACGAGCAAACGGCCTAATTGATGGGCAGCAGTCACCGTCGCCCATGGACATTTGCAACATAAAAGATGTTGCGTATGCGTTGCCAACCTTTTTTTTGAGGGAAGAGAGGGGTGGGATTAAGGAGATAGCAGGAAAGGGCGGGAATAAATGATATAATATATAACAAGGGATATAGGTAGGAAGAAAGGTCAACCGGCTCTCTCACTCATCAGACGAAGCTCAGCCGTTAAAAGCTACTTCACGCTGATCTTCTGTGAGAGGGTGGTACTTCCCCGGATGAGCCAGCCCATGTTCGAGCTATAGTAATTTGATCTCAGCTAGGCTCTTCCACCTGATTTTAATTTGCCAAGTGAACTTTTGCTTTAAAAAAACATCATGGTAAGCATGATTTTAATATATTTATTAAAATTTACTTTTTTATTCGATTACTTGTTTTAAAATACACGTTACGCTATTTTTATTAATTATTATTGTTTATTTTAATATAGACCATTTAAGTTTTTCATAGACAATAGCAGTAATCTAGTTTTTTTAGTTAGCAACTCTAAAATATTGTGGTGGCGTATAATTGTCACATTCTTTTAACGGTTTTCTTAATTTTATTCAGAAAAAAACTTAATTTATTTCAAATTGAAACTTATCCATTCATACCCAATAAATGAAAATAGTACATTTGCTGACACGACGTTTTTTACGACAAAAGCTTACTTTGACTTTGTTTTCACGGAATAAAATCATTTTGATAAACTAAACGGTATGAATTATTAACAAAAAAAAAACCTACGCATTAGTTGTCATTTAACGATTAGGTATACTGGCACGTATGAGGCTTTTGATAAAGCAATCATACGTCACAGATATCTTACATCATTTTGCAAAAGACCTAATAGTCTTTCGCTTCTTTCTAAACATAGCTAAGATACATTGCAAGAAAACTGTTTGTGTGGGGGGTTAAATGGTTATGATTTGGATAAAAAAAATTATTAAGAAAACTTCTTTTAACAAGGATGGGATGGGAATTTTATATTTTTACTAAAAGGTCACAGAATCTTATTATCCCCGTTTATCGCCTTTTAAATCAGAATTTAGGGACGTTTGGTAATAATCACGTAGGAATTTTAATTTGAAACTAATATTTGGTTTATTCAAAGCTTGGGTAAAATTACCTTCAGTTACATCAAATTTCATTTATTCTTGTCTTATATTAAATCCAATAACAAAGATGTTTAATAGATCGACAAATTCTTCTTTATAAATTGTTTAGATTTTAATAAGAAGTCACTTGTATGATATGTGCATTGCCCTAAGTCCTATTAGAAGTTTCACTCGTCTAATTTATATATAACTAGTTTTTGCCCGCGACTTCGTCCGCGTTAATTTCGGCATCAGTAATATATGTATAGCTGACCGGGCGAAGTCTATTCCGCCCTAGAGGCCATGAATAACAAGATATTGGAATTAATTAAGTGTTTTTTTCATCCGAACAGAATTAAATATCCTATTTAAATGATACTAATATTCTTACTACGCGTGCTTTATTTTTGTAATAAACTACATACTCCCACCGTTTCTCGCGAGTCTTCGCCGTTGAATAAAACTCGCGAAAGTCTTAGATCTCATTAAAAATCCTATGTCCGTCTCCTGGTTCTAAGCTATCTCCCCACCGATTTTCCACCATATCCTTGCAGCCGTTCTTGAGTTGTTAATAGTGTAACTAACACCACTTTCTTTTATATGTACATATATACATTCGGTGTTATATATTTTTTCAGAGTCTTAAAATTATAAATGCATATTTTTTTATATATTTTAAAATAATCTAAATGAGTTATTTCTCATTTCCCTTTCGTAGATATAACCAAAAAAATTGGCGTATACTTGAGCACAAAGGACGTTTTATTCAATTTATATACATATATATATATATATTTTTTAGAAAAGTTATAATAATAAAATTACACCTGTTTATTAAAACAAAATTTTAAAAATAGAAATTACTACGTTAAATTTTAATATTGCCTGTTAATTCTAATGCCTATTTTTCACAAACTAATGTGTTTTATTCCGCTTCAATAATTCAATAAATCAAAAATATATTAAATATTTTATGGAATTGACTTTTTTATTAATTAGTTTAAAAGGAATGCTATTCTTCCAATTTCTAAAACCATTTATTTGTAAATTCTTATAGTATTTTAATTATCCTCACTTTTTCTGAAGTATATCTTTAAACAACCTTTCTTTTTGCTTATTTAATTTCTGTTTTGCTATAATTATTATTTTTATAACAAACAACACTCACAGTTTACTTTTCTTTAAGCAGATATACACACATATATCTATATATATATACATATATATATATATATATTTATAAATTCAACGAATCACTTATGTTTTTTTACAGCCTTTAACTTAAACGTTTCAATAGGAAAATGCCTTTAACTGGTGACTACTGACGATAAAAATACTACGCGTATGAAAAAAATAAGCAAATATATGGTTTCGTTGATAATATGCAATTATCATAACAAATCATATAATTATAGCATAAAGATTATAAAACAAAAACGTCTCGAATGTTCGTCCTAATGCAAATGACCCCTCAACCCTCTCAGCGCACACAATATAAATGCGGTCATTTTACGATCTCTAACGTTGTTTTTACTGTACGATCGTAACTGATTTACGGCACCCTATAATTTTAAAATACTACCTGTTTCTGTCGTAGTTATCTGACTTATTCACTGACATAATTTTCTTCCTTTATAAATATATATTTTACAATTTACAATTAGTTAAACTCCTTTGAACTTTAACAAAACGACCGACTAATTAGCGACCAACTAAAGCTATCCTTTAACTTCAAGGCCAAACGTCTCTGGAGTAATTAAGAAATGAATTCTTTCGTTTACAACCTTAGCAGTTTTGGTGCGTGATATAAGGTGACGCAATTTGTTCATATTCTTCAAGGAATCTTTCCTTTTGTTTCGTATACAACGTAAGCAGAATTAAGGTTCATTTAAGTAAATTAGGTAATAACGCTGTCTTCCTTCAGGAACCTTAAAATAGTTTAGTCCTCTCGTGCCCGTGACGTAAGTGTTGAAACTTTGGAATAGCTAACCAAGTTTAAATTTATGCGATGTTTTGTACTTGTAAGATATAATTTGTAGACTGGTAAAGAGCTGGATTGCACACAAAGGGTTAGAAGACGTCTTATTTACGTAATTTGTTTAGTTTAGGTACCTTGAATTCTGATTGTACGTCTTTCATATAGATAAGAAATAGAACGACTGATAGATTGTAATTCCACAAATATAGCTACCATTTTGGTATAAATATTTATGTAATTACTAATGTATGTCAATATTTTGTGGATGTATTCCTTGACAAGGACAAAACTGTTAATATTAAACCTTATTGTTTGAGACGTGAATTTAAATGAGATTTGTTATATCCAGTTACGAAAAAAATACGAATTATACGAATAAATTTGGTCTATTGCAACAAAATACAAAAATATTTATTTTAATTATTGAAATAATATGATACATTTTTTATTTCTTTTAAATATTTATTACAAGTCGTGGTGGCCTGGAGGTTAAAGGCCCGCCTCTCATACATGAGGGCGCGGGTTCGAAACCTGGCAAGTACCAATGTGATCTTTTCCTAGTCATATGTACTTTCTAAGAGTATTTAGACACCACTGACGGACGGCGAAGGAAAACATCGTGAGGAAACCTGGTCTTATAATTTCAAATTATAAGATTGAAATCGCCAACCCGTCTTGAGCAAGCGTGGAGATTAATGCTCAAACCTTCTCCATGTGAGAAGAGGCTTTTGCTCAGCAGTGGGCTCCGATAGGCTGATGATGATGAAATATTTATTTATTTCTGTGTGTCCCGAAAATTTAAAGAAAAAATATATAGTGTAGAACATATTACAAAAATTTACCCATTATTCTTATCAAGATCGTAAAATAGTCTAATATAAATTATATATAGTATGTATTTTATAAAAAAATAATCATATATAGAAGACTTCAATGGCGTGTAATGTATTGAAAAACTCCTTAGAGATATTTGGTTTGTGTGCATAAATGTAGAGGTGAATTATGTGTTATTTAATGTTTTTAAGACAGTTAAACCCTTGAAACGTTTGTGTAATCCGTTACACAAGATATAAAATCGTAAAATACATATAACCATACTAACTATATCGTCTAAAGTAATAACAAAGTTATAAAATACATGGGCATAAACGTCTACGTTTATATAGGCATGTAAATAAGGGCGTGTTCTACTAACCAAATACTAGAAAAAATACTGATCTTTATTTTAACAAGTAGTATAAAGATATATGAAGCTTTTATGTTTTCGTAATTAACTAAACTTACACCACAAAAGTTAAATTCGATTTTTAAATTTTGCTTTTTTTGGATTTAATACGTTTCATGCAAGAAGGATTTCAGTTCTTACCATAAGGTTTTCAACCAATATCTGACCTGAAAGACAGGCTAACAATTAAAACATTATATTGAGAAAATATATTAAGAATAAAAAAGGTATTTTCTTTACTTTTAGCACAGTTTGACATGAATCAACTCGATTTCTCGTAATTAAAGCCAAAGATACAGCCTTTAACTCTTTCGCAAATTTTTTTCTTAATTTTGCCACATATTTACTAGCGAACTGTAAAAATATAGCAATTAGACAAACAATAAATCTTTATCTTGTTACACTGTCCAGAATTTGAAGTGTCCCAGGAGAAGAAGCATCAAAATTTGTAACTCAAGTATTTGTAGTTAGAAATTTCTACCGTCACACTACATACAAACCGTTTCTCGTTTCCCTTTCAATAACATACGTTAATACAAAGATTTATGAATGAAAAACTATTAATGGCCCGTTTATAACGTTAGGGTGCATTTTTAGTCGAAGAACACAGATCCTCGCACAAATTATTCTATGTTGGTAAAATTCATCATCAGCCTATCGGAGCCCACTGCTGAGCAAAGGCCTCTTCTCACACGGAGCAGGTTAGAGCATTAATCACAACGCTTGCTCAAGACGGGTTGGCGATTTCAATCTTATAATTTGAAATTATAAGACCAGGTATCCTCACGATGTTTTCCTTCACCGTCCGTCAGTGCTGTCTAAATACTCTTAGAAAGTACATATGACTCGGAAAAGATCACATAGGTACTCGTCAGGTTTCGAACCCGCGCCCTCTCGTATACTCACGTATAAGAGGCGGGCATTTAACCTCCAGACCACCACGGCTTCACGTTTGGTAAAATTAAAATGGACGTATTATATAAATTGAACTATAAGATAAATCTTAATGTTAACGTGTTATAAAATAAGTTTTCCTTGGTGTAATTGTCGATAGGCACCTTCACCAAACTGTAAAAAATATATCAGAAAATTCACGATCATCCGGGTTATCTCCAGTTTTCTCTCGCAGAGTTTTTTAACAGCTAGGGTGCCCCGTGGTATTACCGGTAAGGTTTGTCGGAAATCACCACAAAATAAAACCGTGATACCGCCCATTGTTCGATCATTTTGTCTTATATTCCTTAGAGTTTTGTCTACCGTTTCTACTCCTTTTCGATGGGCCATCGTACATTCATCCCATATGATTAAATTACACTCACGTAAATGCCTTAGCTTTGTCGCTATTTCTTGAAATATAACAGGTTGGACTTTCCGTGCGATCTAAATCAATTGGTATTTTAAACATATTATGAGCAGTGTAACCTTCTGGTAGCAATGTTGCAGCTATACTTGATGGAGCCACGGCAACAGCAATTTTATTGATTGATTTCGAACATAAGCTAATATTAATTTAGTCAAAAAGGTTTTCCCAGATTCTCCAGGTACATCTGTAAACCATGTTATTCCTAAATGATTCTGGACACTCTCGCGGTCATAGACTGAACACGCGGTCATAGTCTGAACGTTGTTATGCAGTCATCATTGGGACACCGTTTTCTAATGTTGCCAGCGGTTCCATTGAGTTGTAAACAATCAATGGGACCATCCACAATCGTGTTTTGTGGATAAAAACCTCGTCTCTTAGAATTCAGGAATCCGACGGTATTGCACAAATTATTCTACTTAAAGAACCAGTGAATACTTTATAGTACTCGAGACCCGTTTCTTTGAACTGACAGCCAAGATCACCGTACCAGGGTGTAAAACCCTCCGTAATAACATTCATTAGCGCCTAATCCTGTTACTTAATATCCCTAGATTTAATATTAAATACATCAGGTACCCTTTATAAACGTTATCTAACGTAATCCAACTGTAACCACCGTTGAGTCTAGCTAGCAACATTGTATTCAATGCCTTATTTGTATCAATACAGGCCTTATTATATATGTTAACATTTAAAAAATCACTCATAAACCTCAGTTCTGGTATTTATTACGTAACACAGACCCAAATGTTATGGTCCAACTTCTGTGATTAATTGTTGCGAATTGATAAAAATTGTAGTCTACATATGTATATCCATAGCCTGGATTTACACAAAACAACGCGTGATTGTATTAAATCCGCTGTTTATATTTAAATGACAAGTTCCAAGACTTATTCTATTTATCTTGTTAATAGTACATACTGGCATATATACTTTCTTATTTGTACTTTTAATTACCATTTCTCATATCTTGAGCAAGCTTTTAGAATAATGCTAAGTGTCGTAATGTTTTAAAAATGTGATCGGAGAGGCCAGAAAATTGTGTCAGCAATTCAAACAATATTTTAATTAGCCTTCAAAAAATATAAATCATTTAATATATTTTTTTCATTATTTTCAATTTTCTTGGTTATCATTAACTTATATCATTACATATTATAAAATAAACTGCCAATACAGAGTTACAAGCCATTTATGTTTAAGTTATTTATTAGGCAATTTTCACGTAATATCACGGTTTTTTGGACGGGTCAAACCTTTATACTGTTTTTTTAGAACTAATGTGTTGGAAACTTTTCCGTCCATTACCCAGACCTTATTTTTTTTATCAATCTCTGACCCTAACAGAAGATTGTATTTTATTTTTTTGCCTTGTATTTTTATGCACCTATTCATGAAAGCCAATCATCAAAACAGATTTCGAAATAGTTTAAATTTCTTTAGTCTTGACTTTTTGAAGGTATGAAGTCTTCCTTAAATCATATTAATACTCGTATATGAAATACTAAATTAAATCTAAAAAATTCGAAATTATTACACTGAAATCTCTTTGATAACTAGATACACCTTATATCAAAATGAAGTTCCCCTGCACAGACATGCACAATTATCAAAACATGCTGCACATATCTTTAAAATTTTATGCAGTAGTGAATGTGCAAAGCTTAAAAGGTCGATCATTAATTTTGTTGACAGCATATATTTATTAATAATTAAAATTTACTCTTAAGCGGTTTAACTTTTCCAACATTTTAAATAACATTCATGATTTTAAATTGGTTTCTTTGTAATATTAAATATTCATAAATTTTGAGTACAATTGTTTAAACTTTTAATAGCTCAAAATAGTTTAGACTTTTGATGTTAAATAAAACTCCAAATACAAAGATTTACCTTCAAATATTTCACACTTCAATACGTGTTAGTTGTTATTCCATTTACGAACGTACCCTTGATCTATCCGACCTCCAGGACTGCTCTTAATTCTGACGTGATTTGCATTAATTTGTGGAATATCCCGAGGCATTTAACGTTTTGAGGAATGGAATAATTTTCGGAAATAATTGCTTTTTATTCAGCTCTACATATGTTATCATACTAAATTATAAATCTGCATTAAATATTTTTTTCCATTTAAGAGATACCTAGTGTGTGACATTTTTATAAAAAAACTTATTTCTTACTCTTTTGCCTTTACATTAACCAAAATAGGAAAAAAAGAAAATAAAAATAAATAATACATCAAGCTTTATTAGTTCTTGTACTTTTGCTGCGTTCTAAATGTTTTACTTCTATCCTCAATCCAAATTCATTATCAAGACGCTTAACAGCTGGGCTAAGCGTCTTAAAGACTTGTTAATTATATTTGCTTTTGTACAATAAATAAGAGAATATATCATATAAAACAAAAAAAGTGCCACACATTTTTTTACCGCAACTCGTTTAAATAAAACAAAATTTTTCGTCGGTCACAGAAAGACGAGATTCTTTTTCATTTTGCTTTGTTTTCATCGTCGACTGTCAACGCTTTTCTGGAGTGTTCTTCTAGATGTTCGCAAAACACCCTAACTGTGTCTCCAGCTGTCAAACTGTGATCACAGATACTGTAATGTTAAATTATTATTTTCTGTTTGTTATATGTTTTAGTTTGACCACAATGTATTAACAGAGCGCCTTCGCCGTACCACTATTTTGAATGTTTGACGTTTGTATTGTATCCTTAAATTTGTACCGATCCTTTTTGTATGTGTCCATTTAACCACCAAGATCATTGTTGTCATATTTGTTTAATTTGCAATGTATAAGCGGCAATCCACTTACTTATGAATTAATTTTGTTGTGCTATTTATGCATGTATGCTATTAGACGTCATCATAATCATTAAGTCCGCCTATCGCCATCTTCTGTTGGTTACAGGCTTTCTTTAAACAACCTCCACTGTTCTGGTCCTGGGCAAACCGGATCCAGTTATTACCCCCAACTCTCTTAAATCATGGGTTCATCAAGATGGAGGATTACATTACACAACAGATTCTAAAATATCTGAGCTCTTATTCGTCACTTTTGCTTATTTATTTCCTACAAATTATTATAGTTTTGTTCTTATGAAGGCTTGATAAACTTTAACAACAGTAAATTACTACTGGAAGAACAAATAAATATATATCTTTATATAATAGGCAAATACAGTCATTATAAAAGATTTATATACAAAGTTACATTTTATATTCATACACAAACCCATATTCTGTTTGATTATATTTATTGAAAGGATATTATATAATTGTAAGTACAGCCTCAAACAAAGCGATATATTAATATTTACTGAGACGTATTGACTACTGTTAGTGAATAATTTAGACATTACTACAACAATAGATAATCTCCTTCACGTCCGCAACATGTAAATCGAATTCTACCGTCTATTTCAATGTCAAGTTGATATATTGTAGTCATAAGTAAAGGTAACCGCTTTGAAAATTAACGATGTAGAGAATTATTTAAAAAATAAGGCAAATAAATCAATTACGACTTGTATAATTGTATAATAAATAATCGTGATTACTTAAGGTTTCAGAATACAAAAAAAATGGCATGTCGTTAAATATTTAAATTGTGATTATTTTAATTATTAGATAAAAAAGAATAAAATATTTGATTACAGCCATATTGTGGTTGAACGAAGAAGGAAAACATCGTGAGGAGACCTGGTCTTATAATTTCAAATTATAAGATTTCAATCGCCAACCCCTCTTGAGCAAGCGTGGTGATTAATGCTCTAACCTTCTCCTTGTGAGAAGAGGCCTTTGCTCAGCAATGGGCTCCGATAGGCTTAATTTTATTTAACCCTCCCTAGTCGAGCCAGCCCATGATTGAGCTATAGTAACTAACCAAAGCTAGGCTCTACCACCTACCAGTTGATTTCTAAATATTAGAGCTAATGCGATGAGTTGAGTGTTAGGAAGAAATTATGACCATACGCATACAGATCACATATTTTTCGTCAGACACCACTACAAGTACTGCAAGTGGAAAATAAAATATACTCAAATGCTCTATAAATTACAAAAAGAAAAAATCTTGTATAATTTAAGAAACTTCTAGACAAAGAAAAGAAAAGGTTTTGTATATATAAATATAGGAACAATAAGTTTTCATGCTATTATTACATATTCAAGGTTTTTGGAACGGTTAATTTATTTAACAACAACATTACCTATGTTAGCAGTGCTTGTAAATCGTTACAGAGACGAAGTCTGCCCAATCGGTTGTGTCTGTTATTCTTATATTTTGAGCCAATCGCTTATTTAAACCAAACATAATTTCTTAATCCTTTGATTTTTTTATAAATTAAATTTTTATAAAATGAATGTCTCAGAAGAATTTCTAAGTGAAGCGGTAAAGCACGTAGCTGATTATTTTTCCTTTGAAACTTGGAGTATGCAAAAGGAAGAGATGAAAGAAACAATTGAAAATTATTTTGGTATCCTCATACCTGTTACTGTGGTGGGAGTCATAAAAGGTGAAAAAATATACAAATCTGTTTATATAAAATTAGCACCGCATAATATTAATGAAAAACTAAAATCAGTCGTCCGAGATCACTATATAGTTGAAGCTTTCACATACACAACTCTCATACCGATGTTTAAGCAAGAATCGGATATTGATATTGTTGTACCCGATTTATATTATGCAAGCTTAGAACCAAATAAAGAGTTTTTAATTCTAGAAAATATGTCGTGCAATGAATATAGAAGATATGGGAACAAATTTCTCGATTCGGATCATATTTACATAGCGCTGAAAGCATTAGCACGTTTTCACTCAATGTCTACTGTTTTGACTATAAAAGGAAAAGATCCTGCTCACCATTTAATGCATCCATACTCATGCGCCTATCCACCAGGTTATTATGAGTTTATTCAGCTGTCCATGAAAAATCACCTACATCTTTTCGAGAGCACCCCCTATTGGGAATATTTAAAGTCTCTTGTGACCAACCTGTCATCGAATGTTGATGACGCGTCATCAAAAATCAAACATATCGTTTATGGCCATGGTGATTATTGGAGAGAAAATTTGTTGTTCAAATATGAAGTAAGTCTTAATTAATACCTTGTTTTTTGTCAAATTACTTAGTATTGATTTGTTTCTTTTGATTTTTTATTAATACATCTCATTTTACAGAATAATAAACCGAATGAAATTTGTCTACTGGATTTTCAAAAATGTAGGAAAACGTCTCCCGCCTATGACTTTCTTATATTACTTCTGACAAATTTAAATTCTAAAGATCGACTCCAAAACTTCCAAAACTTTTTGGAGACCTACGTATCTACATTTCGCTTATGCGTTGATAAGCATACTTTAAAAGTAGATTATACATTAGATGACTTTAATGAAGATATTAAAATTGTTGCTCCTATGTGTTTAGCTACTGCCACTATGAGTTTTTCACTGTGGTTAGGTCTAGAAAACGATAATTTTCAAAGCAAATACGTTTGTGATGACGATTCAAGATTGATAACTTTGAAATCCTTTAAAAATATAGTTTGTGACATGTTAAAGGATCTAATAAATCTTAAGTACATTAAAATGTAAGACAATATTTTTTCAAGAACAACATTCAATTAGTAATAAATAGAAATCTATGTAAGATCTTTCTTGTTGGTAATAGACCATAAAGTGCGTATTACATTATCTTCCCTTTCTTGACATCTATCACTTTGCTTGAAATGTGCTTTAAATAATAATAAAAGAGTGGAAAGTTAATATTCATTAGATGACAGAAATGTAATGGTTAGAATATGGGAGAACCACAGACAACAAATATATCGAAATTTACTATTGAAAACCGTTTCTTGCTCTACTGATAAATACTAATAAAGCACATATTTTTAATTTATTGGAGACACATTATAACAAAAAGCTTTCTATAAAATGTCTATGAACTTAAACGAGTCTTATTATTATTATTATTTTATATCTTAAATTATACGTTTAAGTCCAATAAAAGTTACGATTAATATTTATGTCTTTACTTAAAGTTAGAAGTAAAAATGCAACAATTTATATTACGGATTGCATTGCTGCTTATTTAAAAAATTGTTGGTAAATGGCAGGCCAATGAGTTTTGTATTCATACGGTCTGTATGAAAAGCCTATCATTGCTATCGAAAATTTAGATAAGCGTATAAATAAAAATATAATATTAAAACAGTAGAATTTTTTTATTTACTTGCAATGTTATATACACACAATGTTAAATACTCAAACCTTCCTCATCTTTTCTCTCCATTTATAAGCAAACTAGAATTTCAGAATACTGTGTCTCTATTATGAATTTACATTTATTACTTAGTTTTATACAGATATTTTATTAAAATATTATTAATATGCAGTTGTCTTTATCTTAAAATGGCTATAACTTATTATATTTATTTAAAATGTTCTTTCTAACACGAATGTATTGCTGGAAGAGATCTCTATAAAAGTTAAGTAATCATAATTTGCAATTGTCATTAAAATTATTATTGCAAATAAATATTGGTGACAATAATATCAAAAAAAATATTTGTAGACAGTCTTTTTGTGATCTCTTGACTAGTTCAAACGTAATGGCTTAATATTTATTCTTTATGATCTATTTCAATTTTCTAAATTTAACAAAAAGGTTGATGCTAGACGATAATAAATTGATTATTTTAAATGTAATACCAGAATATAAAAGTTATTGTTTGACATTTAGTGACACTACGCACATTAAAATGTCTACACAGTTTCGCGTATTCTGTTAAAGCCAAGGTAATGTCTATTATGCTTATTTAAATCATATAATGTATGGCTAATATACACAAAGAAAACTTTGTGCTCTTCTCATACATATAAACTGTGTCAAATTCCACTGTCAACTATTCGCTCAAAGAATGATACAAATTATCGCTTTATGTACTATTATTTGGATGCCTATGGTAGTAATATAGCAATAGATTCTAAAATTTTATCTCCTTTATCACATGAAAACGTATATGAGACGAAACCTCTTAGCATGCAATGGATTCACCGTGCGCGTGCTGTATCCATCGCGTTGCAGGGAGAGGAGCTTCAACAGTACCTGGGACTTGCAACCCAGGTGTAGGTTAAAGGGGCTCCTATCTTATTCGCTTTAAACGCTCACTTCCACTGTCCAAGCTTCTATCCCTACCTAACGAAATTTGAAACGAACCTGCTAGGGCTGCTTTCGACGCATGTTCCATATACAATCCCTTATCATGAAGAAAATATATCAGATTTTCTCGTAAACATATATTTTTGTTATTCGTAAAAAGTACAAAGTCCACTACAGTTTTTTATAACATGACATGACAAAAGTTAATCAAATAATTCTTTATAATTTTCCGCTACACAACTATAAGAATTTTTTTACAATATTTTCATTGATCTTTTCCTCAGTAAGCAAGTAAGTTGTATTTGTGGACCTACAAATACTCCGTTTGAAAAGCTAAGTTTAAGTAAGTTAGTAAAGAGGAATTTCAAGGAGTTGGTCAATCCAATTGGTCAATATTAACTATGAATCCATTGGTATACTGGATAGTGTGGTAGACATTATTGTAATACTTTAATGAGGTAATCGAAAATAACTAATCTATATGCAAGATTCCTTGGATCATTCCGAGTATTGCGAACCACAAAAGTCATTCTAACATTACTCTTTTTCATAATTTGTCTTTATTCCAATTAGGAAATTAAAAGAAGCCTTTATTATATTTTTATTTCATGGTGTAAAAATTAGACCCAGAAACATGAAAGTTAATTATATGCAAGCAAAATAAAAACTTTTAAAATAATTCGAACTCGTTCATGGCATATTCATAATCTGACCAGTGAAAATGAAACAAGCCTGAATTCAATAGTAACTAAGTCTTCTACTTGACATCATTAAATATATGCATATCATTATTCATAGACATAGAATTATGGCCGTCACAGGAAAAAATATAATGTGATTTATAAGAAACTAATATTTTCGGATTAGTACGCGTATTTTTTTGTTTAATAAAAAATAATTAATACTCTCGAAAGTCTTGGATATCATTATAATGTGATTTAAAAATATATTTTGTTGTAATGACATTTTAATAAAAAAATAAGAATATAGATTTTTCGAAAAAATGTAACTCATTCCTTTTTAATTTCTGGATTATAGATTAAAAAAATCGGCGTCTTAGCCAGCGTACTATTATATAAAAACTCATAAAATAAAAAATAACATGTTCTCTACATTAAATGTCTCCTTTTAAACCTGAAATTGGAAATAGAATGTATGCAGTATGGATTAATTGAGTCCGTCTCGCCTTTTTATTATAAAGGAACTTTGAATTATTAAAACATTATAATAAGCCATTAACAGAATAGTAGAAGGGAATATTACAACTCCAGTTAGTAAGAACCGGTAGTTGTTTAATAAAATTGGTTTAGCCAAGTACAATTTAAATTACCATACGTTTAACAACTCAAATGTCTACAGTATTAATCAGAAACAAATTAGTAGGAAACTTCAGCCAATAACAACTTTAGAGTGGACATAACGTGGAGTTAAACCTAAGCTGCAATTTCCTTAACTGACCAATCGATTTAACTAAATATACTACAAGTCTAAAATCGACTCATTTTTCTTTAAGAATCTACAAGAATAAATCTTTCTATAAGTGTAAATATAAACGTTATCCTACTATTTTTTTAAGTTTGTTTCGAATTATTTATATATTGACAATATTTTCGTTACAACTTAAATAGTTTCAAAATAAACACTGAAGATATATAGAAATAAATCACGGTTATGTTGTTTATTTATGTGAATTTCGAGTTATGTATATAGAAAGATATCTTGAAATGAAGGTAGGTGGTATAATTTGAACAGACAGTTAAACAAATAAGAACCAAGAGTTTTAAAAAATTATCCAGATATTCCATTTGAAAAAAAAAAAAAGACCAACTGACAGACATTCATATCTCCTCTGCCCGTGATCACGGTTGCTGCAAAGTAACCGAAACGTCGGGATTATGTAGTTTTTAAATAATAAAATCCGCGTAGTAAATCCGAATAATACTAGTTTCATTTAAATGAATACTCTCGAAAATCTTAGATCTCATTAAAAGAAACATAGTTTAATTGTTAAGCAACAATCAGAACGCCATAACCTGGAAGTTGCAGGATTGTTTTCTTCACCTATAGATGAAATAGTTCCTTCCCTTAATTTTAGTTCAGGAAAGTAAACATTAAATATAACCGTATATAAACAACCGAATTTTGAAAATACATTTGAAAATAAATTGATTCCAGGTCATAAAACTTATAGACTGTACATCTGCTTTTTTAAACTGTACATTTGGAGAAATCTAACTTCTCTGTAATATCGGAACTAGGATAATACCATGGATATAGGAAGGACAGTGAAAGAATCAAAACTTAATCTCTAGGTAAAAGAAACACCGCGTCCCAGGTTCCTGCTGTTGGTTTAATTAAAATTATGAATATAAAATTTGCATTGCACTCAATTTTAATGTCAATTATCTTGTTTAATTCTTATAATAGTCTAAATTAAATAAGAAATATTCTTCAAAGTGAAATGCTTTAAAGCTACATTTCAAAGGCCATTTTTTATTTACAAAAATATTTTAGTAATTAAATTTATAAAATAAATTTACACAAATATTACTGTGACTTTAGAAAATACTAATTGATTGAATTAACGAGACGTACTGGCGAATTCGAAGAGGACGTATCCGTGCAAGTTTTCTTTTGTACAGGGCTTCCCTTTATTCCGACAATTAGTTAGCAATATTGCAACCGCGTACCATGTTATAATAATACAAACATTTTTATCAAATTGAAAAGAAAAATTGTTTAACATACTTTCATGAAACCTAATCATAGTATTGTATTATTTAATAGCGACTATAATCATTCAGTACACATCTTGATATCCACATATACATTGATATATATATAACGGAGGATCAGAAGATAGCTCATTATCAGACATAGTGAACGATGGAACAAGATTTAGTTGGTAACGCAGCGAGTTCATCCACTCCAAAAATGTCGGTGACATTCCCTTTTTTCTCTGTCAGTTGTCCAACGTCAAAACCGACACCGGGGTGACCTCACTCAAGCTAACTGCTTGACGTTGCCAGCTAATTCGTAATAATTTGTAAAATAAAATGGAAATAAAATCATAATTAATTCTGACGCTCCGACACGGCCATCGTGACATCTCACACGTCCTCGTGTGATGTACCTGAAAATAGAAAAGGTTCTGCAGTAGATAAAAATTTCCACTCGGCCAACCTGGCACAAATAAAGAACTCGGAATAGTCTAAATTATTTTATGGCAAACAGAAAACAACTAATCCTCTTTTATAAAGCAAAATTATTACAACAACCAAAGTACAACCATAAATTAGCAATCAAATTTAACTTAAGTAAACTATGATTCAGAATACTAATAATCAAATAATGAACATCATTTTCGATTATAATATACGCGGGTACTCAATTCGGCGTCCGAACAAGCCATGGACAACCTCATATAAAGTTATTATACATACCTGGATAACTGAACGGAGTCCGAACAAGCCATGGACATCCTTACAGCATCCGACAACATCAGGATAATCAGGTCGGCGTCCGAACAAGCCATGGACAACCTCACATAAAGTTATTATACCTGGATAACTGAACGGAGTCCGAACAAGCCATGGACATCCTTACAGCATCCGACAACATCAGGATAATCAGGTCGGCGTCCGAACAAGCCATGGACAACCTCACATAAAGTTATTATACCTGGATAACTGAACGGAGTCCGAACAAGCCATGGACATCCTTACAGCATCCGACAACATCAGGATAATCAGGTCGGCGTCCGAACAAGCCATGGACAACCTCACATAAAGTTATTATACCTGGATAACTGAACGGAGTCCGAACAAGCCATGGACAACCTTACAGCATCCGACAACATCAGGATTATCAGGTCGGCGTCCGAACAAGCCATGGACAACCTCCTTTTAGCATCCGACAACACATGGATAACCGTGCTGGCGTCCGAACATGCCCTGGACAACCATCCCGGCATCCGACATTATAACATATCGCTAATTTTACAGTTTTAACAAGAATTAGTAGATAGCACAGCAAAGTCATCGTCAGAGTCATAGTCGTCATAGTCTGGTCTAGGCATGCTACGGAGTCTATCATCAAACCGTTTATTATCATACTGGGCATTTCTAGTTATGTTTTCTATTGTCTGATCTCGTACAACAATCAGATCGACTTCGGGCTCTACATCACTAGCTAACAAAATGTCTACTGGCCTAACAACCTTGACAATAAGCAATTCCAGAGGACTTAACCCCGTGACTCTGTGTTGTGAACAGTTTAGTGCCAGTTGTACATCTGGCAAAGCCTCCTGCCACGACCGTTTACTAGTCTCGGCGGCAGTAAGCATCCCCTTAAGAGTGCTCATTGTACGTTCGACCTGCCCGTTTGCCCGAGAACTACCAGCGGCAATAAGGTGTAGTTTAATGTTAGTAGAATCGCAGTACTCTTTAAAATCTTTGCTGGCAAAGCATCTGCCCTGGTCTGCAACGATTCGTGTAGGCGCACCAAACAAAGAGATTCTAGCTTTAACTGCTTTTATACTACTAGTCGCATCGATGTGTAAGGTATGGTGGAGCAAAACAAACTTAGTGAAAGCATAGATAACTACAAAAACCTACTCCTTACTATTACTTTTTTCGCTAAGCTTCCCAGTGGCATCTATGTGTAAAGTATGCCAAGGGATCGCTATCTTTGGGATGGAGTGAAGCTTGGCCTGTGTTTTGCCAGATTGCGACTTTGAAATTCTGTATGTGATGCAATTGTCACAAAACTTTCTCACGTACTTGGTCATCTTATAGAACCAGTAAAGTTCGTACACTTTCTCTAAGGTCTTCTCCCATCCCAAATGCACCAATCCCTCATGCACACCATTAATGACTGACCACCTCATAGGTAAGAAACGGGACTTACCCCGACGCTGTATTTTGCGATACAAGACACCCGATCTGAACTCGTGAGTCTTTGCAATATCGTCAGGCAACTTTTTAGCTTTAAGGTCATTCACCAACTTACTAATTTCTTCACCACGCTGTTGTTCTGCTAACAGCCAATTACTAGTGAACTCAGTAATAGTAATTTGTTTTGACTGTACCTGTGAATGGTGCGTGTGAGCTTCTTTGACTGGAAGAGGGTTTCGTGAAAAGAAGTCCGCATGTGCCATACGCTTACCATCAATGTGAATTACATCAAAGTCAAAGTCCTCGAGAAATGTCCACCATCTCTGAACTCGAAGCGTCAAATCCAGCCTTTTGTAAGTTCACTGAAGGGAGTTGCAGTCGGTTAGTACGATAAACTTGCGACCATATAGATAGTAGCGCAAATGCTTAACCGCGTTTACAACCGGTAGAGTCTCCAACTCGTATGAATGGTATTTCGACTCTGCGGCTGTAGTACGCTTACTAAAATAAGCAACTGCATACAGCTTACCTGCTTTTTCTGCATAAGCACCTAAACGTATCCAACCGCACTTGCATCAGTATGCAACTCGATCTGTAGATCTGGATCGTAGATCATAAAAACCGGCTCCCGTGGTAGCTTGGAAATAATTTATTGCCTTACCACCTCATACTCAGACTTCCAATCTAGTTTACTATTAGAGCTCGAAGTCAACGCGTATAACGGTGCCATTGTCTGTGAGAATCCCGCAACAAGCTGCCTAAAATAGGAGACCAAGGATACTGGTGAAAGGTGAAAAACTAGGACAAATAATATTTGGTTAACTTTTTCCCTAACAATTAATTAATTAAAACAAATTAATTGGTTAACGTTTTCCCTAACAATTTTTCGCTCCTGAGGACTTTAACGATAAGGGCGACAACTTACTGTTTTGTGGGGGTCAATGAGCCTGATGGTCACAGGGTCGGTGTTGGCGTGAGTCATAGGTACACCAGTAATAAACGACTTTTCGAAAGACTTCAAGATGTCAATTAATTCTGCTCTATGTTCTAAAGGTACATCAGTATTAAATTAAAGTTCATCATTCTCGCTAACACTACACGATTCGATAATACAAGTTTACTCTACACTCAACAGTTACGAGTCATGTGGACAGTTAGGCTTTGAGAAAATTTTTCAAGTCCTACCATTATGTCATATTGAAGGCAATAGTCGGGTAAAACATGAAATAGGATTTCTAAAGTAATGTCGTCAATCTTAATAATAGTCAAAATCTGTAACATTGATTTAACAGATGTTTACCCTATGCCTGTCATATTAATAATACTATTCAATCTTCTACCACTAAATTTGCTAGACACAGATTCTTTAATTAAAGAGATTATGGTACATATATCCAGTAGGCGCATCTATATTGCTCAGGTCCACCCGCTTCTCTATAGTTGAAGCTAAGCTGCTACCGTTGCCTCCGCCCTTGCTCCTCCACTTCGGGCAGCTGAATGAGTAGTGGCCTTGCCCTTGACAGGAGTAACAAGTGATGGAGAGGTATTCTGCAGCAGGCTTCTTATAGTTGTTGAAGCGAGTTTGGTTATTGTCTCCATTTGGCTTCAAATTCCTCCTCGAGAAGGACTGAGTAGACTTATGGCGCAGTTTCCCACAGTGAAAGCACTTGATGCTTGCATGGCTTGTAGCTGGGCGAATCCTCTTAAAATCTGGCACGTCACTGTTAGGTGGAGCTCTTCTCTTTAAAACGACTCCGCTGTAAGCTCTTGTTGCAGTCATTTTGTATTGTCAATATCAGTGGTACAGAACAATCGTTGAATACGAGGCGCGAACTGCGAAATATGTGCCAGAACTGTAGCTACCGCGATCTGTTCTATCGTCAAGTTTTTCCACCTTGATATAATAAAGGTCATCAAAGAAGCACCATATGAAGCAAGACATTCATTTTCTTTGTTTTGCTTCCAGCCATATTAATAAGGTAAGATGCCACAGTCTCAGGACTTGCGTACCTTGCATTGAAAAGCTTCTTGAAATTTTCTCAGTCATCCCTGGAAGTGATACAGTCGACAGTCATATGGATTCGTCTCCTTTCATTGCACGACTCAACGCAATCATTAACCCCCGCCATGTTGGCATCCGTCAGTAATGCACGTGTCCGCTGTTGCAATCCCAGCACGTGCGTCCACATTGTGTCGGTCCGGATCAAAATCAGGAAGACGAAGTTCGTTCGGAGATCGCGAATGCTTCACGGCCTCTAGCATGGCCAGAAAGTTTCTATTTTGCTGCTCCAGCAACAACAATAACTTTTCGCTTTCGGATGTATTTGCAGCACGTGGGGCGTTCCGGTTACACTTCTGATAACGGAGGATCAGAAGATAGCTCATTATCAGACATTGTGAACGATGGAACAAGATTTAGTTGGTAACGCAGCGAGTTCATCCACTCCAAAAATGTCGGTGACATTCCCTTTTTTCTCTGTCAGTTGTCAAACGTCAAAACCGACACCGGGGTGACCTCACTCAAGCTAACTGCTTGACGTTGCCAGCTAATTCGTAATAATTTGTAAAATAAAATGGAAATAAAATCATAATTAATTCTGACGCTCCGACATATATATATGTATATATATATATATATATATATATATATATATATATATATATATATATATACATATATATATGTCGGTGTATATACATATATAGATTAATTTATATATATATATATATATTAATCTTTGATTAATAAATTCTTGAGTAACAATTTCCTTAACAATTAAACAATTCAAATTTTAAAATGTAAAACAGAAATAATACTTTGTAAAGTAGTCTAAAAAAATGGCTTGCCATTCAAGCGAAGTCGGTGGATAAACTATGCATTGGCTCTTATAACAAAACTTTCCTTTTTACGCGTTTTGTAACCTATAATTTTATTAACAACTATGAATTATATTTGTTTTATTATTTAAGCAATGTTCCCGCGTCTTCTGTCATAAAATAATTCATAAATGTCGAATTGAAACTATGTTTGCGAGGTTCAAAATCCTCTCTACTACAAATCGCCCAACAAAACACCTCACGTGTTTTTTAATGTCCTTTGTATGACTCCTGACATAAAAATTGTGACACATTAATCAGTAAATACTTTTTCAGGTATTTAGTGACATAAACGTTCCTATTTTAATTTAAACGACGTCCCATTTAATTCAAACGACGTCCCATCGACATGTATCTTATTGGTAGACAGACAATGTGGGAAACTTGAGATTTACTGTAGATATACCTACATCAAGGGTAAATATTTTGTGGCGAGTTAATCTTAATTATCTTATATTATCGTTATTGTTACAACGTTGTTTCAAAGTATCGTTACAATGAAAACTTCTTAACTGATATAAATTTACTGTTTGTTAGAATGGTAAGCGTTGCTTTTATCTTGTAACAGTTAAACACAATAGGAACAGAAGATCTAATTAAAAATTATCTGTTTTTATAAGCACAATAAATCCGCTCACAGTAATTAATATCTATATTATTTTTACTCAAATAAAATATATGTTGTGATATTATTTATTGAGATTGCCAAGAACACTATACGTGAAGGTTTACTTGCGTGATTTCCATAATTTTATAGATTTTTTTATATACCACGTAACATGGCTAACAGAAATACCAGAAATATATTTAAGAATTTACAATAAAATAAACACTCCTTTGATATATTTCAAGAAAATGAAACTGATATATTTCGGATATACTACGCGGATTTTATTATTTTAAAAAACTACATAATCTGTATGACACATCTCGTCTGCCCGTGATCACGATTGCTGGAAAGTAACCGAAACGTTGGGATTATGTAGTTTTTTATAATAATAAAATCCGCGTAGTATATCCGAAATATATCAGTTTCATTTAAATGAATAAAACTCGCTAAAATCTTAGATCTCATTATATTTCAAGAAAACCATTAGTATGGAAATGTGAGGACGTGGCGGTTGGTACGTATTGCAAATTAATAATAAAAAGATAAGAAAAGATATAGTAATAACATAGGAGAGAGTCTGTCTGTATTACTATGTATTATGTTTTAATAATGAATTTTTAATACCAGTTATATATGAAAAATACATTTAAAATTAACTGTTAACTGAAAATTATTAAAGAAAGACATTATAATGTATCTTAGTGACAGAATTTTACCCTAATTAATGTCTGCCACCGATCCTTCAACAATATTCTCTGTATTATATTGAGTGTTAAATAAACTTCTTATTAACATATACATTTATCATAATTCCTAAGAACAATAAATTCTATATTTCTTAAATATTATTCATTTAAATCACATAAAAAACAAAACATCATGTAGCAACTAAAAATTTTAAATAAAGGAATAGAATAACAACGAGAGAAAAATAAAGTTACGTCTTTCATAATATTCTGTGACATAAAAAAATAGCGAGAAAATATTTCGGTGAAAGTTCTTGGAAATGTTCATTGTATCTAATATAAGTAAGCTACCTACAAAGTGTTCTCTGTTCAGTGTTCATGAAGGAGTATCGGTGAGCACTATTGATTGGACAGTATAAACCTCATTGAAGTCTTTGTCGCAGTCCCCTTCTAAGTCTAAACATTCTAAGGATACTTCGACGTAAATGTTATCTAGACGACGAATCAAAAATAGATGTGTGGTTACTGTACTGGCATAAATATTTTTTATTAATGAAGTCAAATCAACGTAATCGCAATATTAAGATACAATACAGTAGGAACTCTAACGTTTAATGAATAATGATTGTCTTGCTAAACATTTCTACTTATTTCTTCATATATATTTCGTTTCTAAACAGCTTAAATTCTGAATACAATCATAGACTAAGATATTTTGTGATAAGGATTACAGTTTTTTGCAAATATGATGTCAAAATATATGGCATTTTTTTTTCTGCAACATAACAGGTGTTGTAAATGCGTTGCCGACCTTGTTTGTGAAGGAAACCATATCTTCTGTTACTGTATTTAAGCTACTGTACCTCCAAATTGATACATTTTGAAAATTATCTTTCCTCCAATAGCCATAACACTAAACAACTTAGACTATTTTCACTGTCCTCTGTTAATTAGGATCCATTTTTTTATACTACAGTTATTGGTCTTTTTATTTTGGAATAAATTCATATTTTTATCGTCTCATTGGATGAAAGTGATGTTCCTTGTTAACCAGTGAGTGGCTAACGAAATTTAATACGTTGGACAAAAAAATTAAGCGTCGCTGCAAGGGTTAGGAAACATTTCATAAACAAAGTGTACGTACGTAAAACAATTATTTATGAAAATGTTCTATGTCAATAATACAAAACCTTAAAATACATGTAATTGTTGCCTTCCCCAATTACTTATTTTGAGAAATCGATATAAGTAAATGACAAATAAAGCGACCAATCGACGATTTATATTTTCGTCGACTTACTTAAGTAACTTACTTACGTAGCTTCAGGGCCAACGTCAACATTTTTAAAAGCGGAGATAGAAAATACGAAAACAGGCCGGTATGCGTTCTAGAAGTTTTTCAACAAAACTATAATCGTGACACATGAAATTGATTATAGTAAAAACTTTTGTTAAATTTTGTTGATAATAAATCCGGAGCAAACGAAGCATTTCTTTAATTACTCTGTAGATCTTTACGTGATAGCTCGAAAAATGAAAGTCTTTCTTGGCGTATGCTAATATTTTCAAGATGTAAAAGTAGATTAACAATATTACTCCCAGATATAAAAAGGCCCCCCAATATGATAATTAAAAAAATTAATAAATTATTTAAATGATACAGAATAAAGATTTCTGTTATTCTTTCATTAATTTACCATTTTTACTTTCATTAATATTAATTAAGATATTCTTTCATTAATTTACCAATACTAGAAGGCAGAGTTATACTTGATGACAAGTAAAATTTTATGTATATGAATAACACAATTAATAACTCCATTATATCGTAGGAGTTTAATTTAGGAATTACAAACGAACTGAAAGCTTCAACCCAAATAAGACTGTTCAAGACATTGATAGGAAGCAAGGAGGAATGTTGTTTTCATGCACGAAATTCCCACTGTCAATAATGTGTAGACAAAATTCAGATACCTAGTGTATGGAAATTTAAGTTACTTAGTCTAAAAACTTTAAATAAATATATAAATGGCCTTTCAAGGGGATCTTCGAAACTTTGGAATACTCTATCAAATTGTTTGTCAGTGATTTAGTTGAACGATTCTATATGCCGCTCATAATGGTATCAATAGATTTTTAAAGGAAAAAATATATTTTATGATATTTGAATTACACATTTTTTTTTATGCAAAAGAAAGCAAGAGGCTTTAAAAATCGTTTTAGTTACGAAGCTCTGTTTTAAATAATCGAAACCTAATATATTAAATTTGTAACTAGAATCGTCAATAACGGTATTGTTAGTCCAGTTCTTTAAAGGAGAGTAAAATTGGGAACACTAACATATAACCCTAGAAGCCGCATAAAAATAATCAAGCTCCCACGCAGCTACCAACTGGCAGAGCTCGGATATAATAAGTAATGTGTTGGAACTCTTAAAAGAGCAGGATTACTTGTTTTAAGCACCCACAAGAGTAATAAAACGAAAAATTATCTAGATGCTTATAAGTGGTTCTTCGTTGTTGATATTGTCCCTGATATTTAATACCATTATTATATATATTTAGCCGTCATAAGTATTTTTTCTATTGATTTTCTATCCTATGCAGTCCTACTTACTCGCTAAATCTTTGTTATGTTACCATTGAATCGGTAAAAGAACCGAAATAGTATGAACTGCTGGCTCCCTTATTTAATAAATAACACATTTACATAAATTCATTCAATTAAAAATAAATATTTCTAAATATTAAATGATAAAAACTTCAAAATTCAATCAGTATAAACAGACTTGTGCAAGTGAATTATGCTTATAAAATGGATTTTTCTCTTTGAGTTTTCTTGCAATCCTCAATTACTGAGACCGAGCTCGAGTCAAGTACCTAACGTAATAAGGCAGACCACTGTAATATCTACAAGATACTTTTTTCATTGCATAAAGTACTGGTTGTTCTAAAATCTTCTTTTAAAGCTGAAGAGTGTATAGGAAGTCTTAAAATGGTTTTTTATTGGATTATAAAGCAGAATACTGTATGAAAAACTAAATTTAAAACTAATCAATTCTATTCTAACCTGCTGCAGGCTGATTATGACGTAATCTGTCTCAGTGAAGCCTGGCTCATGCCTGGATTTTTGATTCGTGTTATGTCGTTTACCGTAACCCTCATGGGACTCTCATAACAGTTCGACGTGGGATGGTTTCAGTGACTGTATGACGTTTAGATGATCTTCCATTGTTTCCACTTGAAAACGTTACTTACATAAATTTAATAGTTTTTGAAGGTTCCATTCGTTAAAACTTCCGTCTGCTTTGTTGATATTTACTTTAACTATTGGTGAGCCACCAATGTGATAGTGAGTCTTTGTTTTTTTAATCTTTGTCCTATTCAAGCTTAAACATTTCAAACGACAAACTTATTGGTGTAGGAGACTTTAATATTAGGGATGCAATTCGGTCATTGGGGTCTGATGAACCCCTTAGTATATTGAATCCCTCTGAATGTAATTTAACTATGCAACTATTCGCCTTTATTAATTTTACTGGTTGGATTCAATACAATCTTAATAGTAATAATAGACTTTTGGATCTCATAATGTCTAACCTTCGTTAGAATCTTGAAAGAACCTCACCACTTTCAGTTCCAGAGGATATGCAGCTGCACCCTGCTTTATCAATTTCAGTACAAATTAATATGACCAAAAATAATCTAGCAGCTGCTCCTCGCATAAGTAGTAACTTTGTAATGCTAACTATGATTCCATCATTGGCGAATTAGTCCATGTGAGCTGTATACAGGAAATGAAACTAGTATTATTCGGATTTACTACGCGGATTTTATTATTTAAAAACTACATAATCTCGACGTTTCGGTTACTTTGCAGCAACCGTGATCACGGGCAGACGAGGTAGAACTCATTATGTATACAGGAACTTCATCTGCGGTAAATAATTTTTATTCCATCGTTGATAATATAATTGATCCTGTATTCCATGTAAAATTGTATATGATAAAAATAAATTTCCAAAGTGGTTCTTAAAACCTTTATGAACTCTGAAACTGATTCTCAAAACCTTTACTCTCAGACAAACAACGCTCCCACATTCTCATACAATCCACTCTCATACAGTACATTTGTGTAATATAATTTTTAGTACGAATTAATCTGACAGGAAAGACATATTGCACTTTTATCATTTACCAACCAATAGATAAAACTATCGATGTTTAGTTTACGATACAAGGTCATACTAACACATCAAATATGATTATTTATTAACGATCTTTAATTCTTTAAACAGAGTTCTTTACTTTTATTATCAAAGGATTAAATTTATATTTTTCTTCCAAATTGTGTTTCGTTATTTACAAGATTAAAATTTTCTAATTTTACAAGACTTCAATAACTGACCTATTTTAACACGTGTTGCTAGTAGTAAAGATAACTATAAATTTTAAGAACATGTCAAATAATATCAATTTATCTACCCGAGACAGCTATCAGAACTTTAATATCAAGGTTATCTGGACGTCGAGTTGAAGCCAAAACGTTTTATTAGTATTGATTTAAAATGTGTTGCGTTTCATAAATTTGATTTAAAAATTATATTTTAATTAAAGTGTTAATCTCCATAAAGGTTCCGATATAAACCGTAACAATATTTCGTATGACAGGGAAAAAAATACAAAGCGTAGTATCTGAGATATATTATGGATATTTATTTGAGATATATAGGTTTTATAATAGGTATCAATTATCAATCCTTTTGACTGTATATTACTCGATAATGCGTAATTACTTTAAAACACAGAAACATTATCTTTTCATTATTGAGCCTATTCAAAATTTGGCTTTAAAATTTTTCTTTTTTTTTAATGACTCACATAACTACTGCCAAAATTTAACTCTTTAAGGATTTAATTGTTAAACTGATGTATATCAAACAGTGCTCTAAAAATACTCAGAAAATAACTACAGTTATTAGTACTTAAATGATTACTTGACTCCTCAACTGATAAGCTTATTTCCCAGTACACATAGTACCAGCTATACAAGTGTATAGCTGAGAACAATGGAACATGGAACTAGAACGCTGGTGTTTAGTGTTTTATGCATGGTAGAAATTAACAGGCGGATATAGTTTTTAAATGTGTAATTTCTCCTACTCATCTAGATTGAATATTTGTTTTTTTTTTCTAGAATTGATTTGGCTGGTTTTCAAACCTCTTCTTTAACAGACAGAAAATATCTTTGAGATTCTTGTTCGGAAAACATATAATAGTAAGGCTTTGTGAACACACATGTTTAAATACTTAAAAATATTATGGTGAACTTATTTATAATATGAAAAATTTGCAATCGAAAAGTAAAACTTATATACTTCAACGGAAACATTTGTTATTTTTGTAAAATTGTCTGTTTTGGGAAAACAATCTGTCATTTTTATACCTACAAGCCTTTTTCGTACATTTAATACGAGGTAATACATCAATAGGCTTTATTTTTAGGTTCTGTTAGTTCCTACACGAGGATTGTCAAAAGCACTTACGATTTTAATTTTTCGCTATTGTTAACTCAACAAGAAGAATTTCTCTTAACCTTCACATTTTTCTTACAACTAACAACAACCGTATCATACCTAACCCGTTATCGCTTGTTTAAATTTGGAACACCCAGTACCAGTGCTTGCATTTACGACGTACCAATACAAAATTAACTTTTTACTATATTGAAAATTTTCATAATAAGTTCAAAGTGATCATTATAGTCTTATAAACTTTCTGTAATTTCAACAAACAGACCATTCAAACTCGACGCTTATACAATGTTCTTTAAAGCTAACTTTTGAGGGCAATCTCATTATCCGTCTTCAACCGACTAATCTTCCGGGTTTCACTTAAATATATTTTGAAATAAAAGAGAAATATAATGTTGCAATTATATGGAAGTATGTATTACAGCTATCGTTGTAAAAAGCAAAAAGCTTCAACATTTTAATTACTACGTAATATATTATTTTGTTTCTATGATATATTAAAAGTTGATAAAATATGAATAAAATACAGTTACGTATTTAATTGACCAAAGTAAGTATTCATGCAATGAATAAATACAAATTCAATTGGAAAATTAATTGCGTCACAGCGACTGGTTCTCACGAACAAATAGCAGCATCACTTACAATTTAAGACTAAAAGGAAATAACACAAAGTTCTATTTAATAGCGGACCTTGACATTTACTATTAAGTATATCGTTACTGACTCTTACACGTGTAAAATTTTCTACGGTCGTTGCAATGAATATTTAAGTATTTTTTTAGATACTGTTTTTGTAAAAATACGTCTTTCAGTTTAACAGTATGAAAAATAAATTTATTTGAATTCATCTGCAAAGTTGTGTAAAAGGATATATATAATATAAATAATATGTTATAACATAAAAATGTATAATGACAAGCAATGATTCAATGAATGAAATGCAGACAGATTTCAGGAGCTATCTAAAGGAAAGGATTTATCAAAGATTGTCATTTTTTTTAACAAAGAATTTATCATTCAAATAAACGCATTATAAATGCAAATAACAATAAAGAATTAAACAAAAAATTGCATAATTTTGATCTCTTTGTTTTGTGATATAAAAAGTGGGAAGATTTGGCACTGAAACATATTACACTTGCTATCTTATCTGTGTTGCCAAGGATCATTTGACTAAAATTATTGCATTTTTTGTCAAAACTGCTCTAGTTTTTTCTTTAATTGAAGATAATATAACTTATATAATTTTCCATTGCTTTTCACAAAACAATACTGCAAATTTATTTATAACTTACCTATGGAACCTATTCGAATTTAAATGTTAATTTATTTCCAGTAACAACCAAGACCAGTAACAAAAAAGAAGGGTATGCTTTGAAACAGTTTGTCCGTCTATTTAAGAATAAAAAAAATATATATGTTTTTACACTCGAGTGTTTCATATAAATGGTTGGACTAAGTCATTGTTAAGCCTACCCTTCTTAACCGTAACTCATGGGTCAGCTGTTATCTTACAGGCTCTTTTAACTTAGAAATAGTTTTGTTTAAGCCTCCCTAATAATGTCACAATCCAGATATAGAGAGTTTTAACTGAATAAAGAAAAGAATTAGAATTATAAAGTAAAATATTAGTTTCGGATAAATTAACTAAAAAAAATAAACAAAAATCTTTAATACATATCTTTAGCCAACTTCAAAAAAAGGGGAGGTTTTCAATTCGTATGTATTTTTTTATGTTTGTTACCTCATAACTTTCGACTGGGCAAAGCGGTTTTAAAGTTTTTTTTTTATTTAAGGGCTGACGCTTCCCGCTTAGTCTATTTCATTTTCGTCCAGTTATACAATGGCAACCTTGAGATAACCTTCTAAGTCTCAGATTAGCGTAAAGTAATAGGTATGTATGGGACAAATGGGACAAGCTTGGAAGTTCAATACCAACCGATTTCGATTTATTTATTTATAAGGGTAGACTTCAAGGATGGTCCCATGACGATTACAACGAGACCTGATCATTTAATTCTGAGAAAATTAAGGGAAATCCTTAAAATATGTATGCATACATAATACACATTAAGTAAGTCTTAATAAAATTACGTGTGACCTTCATGATCGGAAAACATATTTCGTAATCTTGATATTAACCAACTTCAAAAGTGGAGGAGGTTCTCAATTTATCAGAATGTTTTTTTATGTATGTTCCAAGATTTCTCGAATACCCCTGGACCGATTTAAGAATATTTTTTTTTATCTGAAAGCTTGCATCCCCTCAAGTGGTTTTGTAGCCAACCAGTCAGGTTTTTACTGTAAAAATAGAGAGAAATCAAAAAAAATTAAAAATTCAATTATTTTCATATAAATGAGCATTTGAGGACGTCTTACTTCATGTTTTTCGGATGACTCGTGCGTATTTATTTCTTTACTACGCTTTAGCCGCTTATTTTTATCAATTTCCGACTCCTGAGCTCGACTCTTTCTTCATATGATACTCTAGTACTGAATCATTAATAAATAGAAACATTAAATATATGTTTAACATCTTGTTACAAAACATTATTTTGTTATTTACAATCATTCAGTAATAAAAACATCGCGTAAACACCATAAAAGAATAAACAGATCACATATTTGAAAGACCATTTATATTTACTAATAGTTCCATCGGTGGCAGTAGTCAAGTTGGACGACAAGGTTCCTGTTACAAACTTAAACAGAACGTCCAATACACCGAATAAATTACCATACTTTAGAAGAGAACCCATCTCGTTACTCTAAGCTGACACAAACGATCACAAAATAATATGAACTAAAATTGATAGGATCTATATAGTACATTAGAAAATTATTACACAAGTTTGAAAATGACAAAATAATAGGCGTCCACGATATTATTATAATTTGGAGATTAATGTACATCTTTTTATATTTACACATCGTAAGAGAAGACAAATTTAAGATCAGAGTAAATTATGTAAAGAAAAAGGAAAGTTATAAATTTGTTTTAATTACAAAACCAATTTGTTTTTAAACATTTCCAATATATGAGCGTTTTCTTTCACAACAATTTATCTAAAGCCAACCATTACAATATGTAGTTTTACGAATACTCCCCAAATATATACAACAACCATAAAATATGTACTTCCTCACGTGAAGCTTGGGAAGACCGAATGAGATAGTAGGCTAATGTTTGTAGAAAATAAATAGTTTAAGTACACAGAGCCAGTGCTATAACCTAGCCAAGTACTGCCATACAAACTAATCATATTCTGTTTCAAGTTATTAGTAGGAATGAAGACTTGTAAGATCTTTGCGCTTGTGAAAAAAAAAGTATGACATTCAAATAATAGTTATAAAAAAGGGTTATTTAAGTGTCAATTATGAATTAAATATTGAATTACTATTAATATCGAGTTTTAATATGATATTTACGTATAATAGATTCACAGAAGTGCAAGTATCTACTTAGAACATTAATAAAACGTTTATAAGCGTTGTTTATTAATAGTTTTCTGAATATAATTATATAGGGTGCGTTTCACGGCAGCCATAGATTCCGAGAAAACTATGAAATTTACTAATATTTAATTTTTAATACACATTACATAACGAAAACTTACAACCTATACCTAAGACTACGATTTATTCAAACCATGTTAGGATGGCATTGAAATAGCAATTCTTGTGCGGTATTACGAATCTTCTGGTTCATACGAACAGGTGTTGGTTACGAGAAGTCAGCAATTTCACTCGTTATATGACATTTTATTCACACAGTTGCTTCAGTGATACTGGTTTCATTTTCAACACGTTGCTCGTACGTATCAAGGTCATCAATTTGTTACAAAATAAGAACTTGAGGTAATAATAATGGAAAATTCTTAATAACTATGATGATGATGAAATAACTAAGTCTGTTACAGGATGTAAAAATTATAAAACACCTATTAGATTACAATAAAACAAAAAACATGTAATATAATCTTTAGAGCCTTTTGAATGTTTTTTTTTTAATTATTTATGAGTAACAAAATTTTTTTTAGTCAATAAGGTCTTTCCGTAATCTAAAGCAGAACAATAATAACATAAATTTCTTATTAAATGTAATATTCTGTTGTATTTCAACCGCAGGCTCCTGATTTAACCAAGTGTCGTTGACTATATTGACGTTCATCTTAACGTGTAGCGTCAACAAATTAATCAGGTTATTTAGAAAAAATTGCATAAATATTATAAATAATGATGTAGTTTCAATATTATAAAGAAATTAACTAAATGTTTTCAATTATCAATACAAAACTCGGTTTCACTAAAGTGATAAAAAAACTATTTTTAACCTGTAAACTTCTATAATTTTAAGTCACATTTTCCTTATTTTTTTGTTTTCCACAATACAGGGTGTATCTTACTTTTATTATAAATAGAAATGTTTGTGAGAACGTATATATGTGTGAATGTGTGTTGCGGTTTCACGCAACTTCCGCTTAAATGATTTTAATGAAATTTAAAAAGTAATGTTGTTTAAATATCTGATAAAGACATAGGCCATAGCTCATTCCGGAATTTAGGGAAATTCTCACAAAATCTCAGAAAAATACTTAATATTGTATGTAGTCACGTGATACATACTATAGATGTAGCTGCCTATTGGTTACTACACCTATTGTTTTAACATATTTAATACATTTCTCTCTGAATCCAATTTGGAAAAACACTAGGAATAAGTCACGGGCAAAACGGATATTGATATAAGGACATCATTGACGGCGTAGCAACGTGTAGACATGAAATGACAAGACTGCAACGTTATAGCTCTACCTAAAGATGTAAACCTTGCAGATCTTGTTTCTTACCGCCGATTTCAATGACCTCCATACTTTAAAATATTTTGGATAGTATATCTGTCAGACACTTCAAGGCACACCTAGAAGATTTTCTCAGGGACACTATAGGTTTCACCAAAATCCATCGACCAGGAATGTTTTAGTTCAAGCCACGCTTTTATGGTGGAAGCTCCGATAAAGCTTCCGCAGTTTCATTGAATAAATCGAAAGCTCTTGATAAGGTCTGTCATGACTGCCATATTAGTAGTTTCTAGAAATTGCATGATATAATTCTTCCGGTGCTTATGCAACCAGACGAGAGCATCTATCCTTAAATTAGAGATATTACTCGAATAATCTTGATACGCTTCCTCGTTTCTTTTATGCACAACAAAGAATTTTAATAGTTCACCTTCCTTTGTTCTTCCTTCCACTTACAATATTGGCGACTTCAAGAACAGAGTAATAAGTTTTTCACTGAAACAGTGTTCATATTAGTTACATTTAGTTACCGTCAAAATAAAGCGCTGTTTCGATAGAAGTGTTATGAAAATATGAAAACAAGAATAGAATAAAAGTAAAAGCTGTATAAAAGTAATATTTACATAAATTATATATTTTTGAGTCCTTTAACTAGAACGTATTTTTATATCTTGTATCTCATCGTATAAAATGTGTCTGACACAGTTAAACGAAAAAGTCAAAATATTCTAAGACTGTAATCTGGGACGGGATACGTTTGAAACATCAATAGACCACGTATCTCGTATATTATCTTTATGGCGTTGCGTACAGATATTTAAGGACAAACGTGCGTGCTGTAACAAAACAATAGAAAAAAAAGATATCATCCGGAAAAACAGTTTTGTTTTTTGTTCACAGAAATAACATTTCTCTTTAAAACGACCTATTGCGTTTTTCTAGTTCTTTATTCGGTATTATTATTATTATCATTCGGTAAATCTAGCCAATATCTCTTTTTTCTAGAATATCACTGAAAAAGTTAAACATTTCGTTTCCGTAAATGAAATTTGTATCCTCAAATTTATTAAAAACATCTTTCTTATCCTGCAACAAATATAAAGAACAATTACGTTTTACTGTCAATTTATTTTATGGTACACAATTCCAAAATTAATCATAATATTAAGAACTTTCCTACTGTTTATTATTAAGCCCTTTACTGCTGAAACGCATACAATGTAAAAATTAAACACGATGAATTACTTTAACGGTATTTTATATTCAGTTTTCATTAGATATAGCTTTAAATAAATAAAAAATATGGTTTAAAAATTAACTATTTTAAGTTAAACCATAGGGCAATCATGAAATAATTATAATTAGCCTGTTTAATTACAACTATCTTAATTACGATCGGCCTATACAGTGATTAATTATACCTAATAAAGTAAGATTATATTTCGTAGTGATCGAATTTATGAGAAACAATCATGGTAATTTCGGATATCTAATAAACGTATTTATAACCTATCTAATACATTGTTGTTGTACTTATACCCAATGACATAATATAAATTGGAGTTAATATAACCCTTGTCGTTTTTAGAGAATATGACGTCAGCATAACTGACGTCACCAATACTAAACTTTATGATTATCGTCAAGCTTCCAGGCTATTGAGGGTTACTTCGTACACGTTGTGTCCTTATTTTCTAAAAGATCCTATCCCTGCAACGGCTCGAGCGAGACTATTTTTTATCTGTGGCCTCGCCTCTATTTATATCAAACAACACTAATTGTTGTGAAAGCACCTACGGAGGTTGTTATGCGGATGACACTTAACAATTGTAAGTATCCTTAATTATTGATTATTCACATAAAATAAATTCCTCCGATATATACAACATTATTATTTCGCCTGAAAAAATCTACACGTTTGATAAGTTCCTATGTATAATTATGTTAATGTTTTATAATATTATTCTCAATGAATACTTTTTAAATAAATTATAGTTTTTTTTATGAGAAAAATCTCATTAATATCAGGTAATTATATTGTTTAGTATTAGCATAATGCATTTGTATTCCAGATCATGTTTTACCTTGATGAATGAAACCTTTGTTGTTATTATGAAAACAGAATTGGGATCTTAAAAGATAATGTATTTTGTCTTCTATTCCCGACACTACATTACAGGCATGAAAATAGTAACAAATCAGTTCAATGAAATGCTATAACTGGAATCTTCATTATTAAAGTATGTTTAAGAAAAATACTATAAACAACTGCCGGTCTCAGCACTGGCCCATTCTTCCGGTGACGCCGTAGAAGCCGCAGGGCTAACAGTGTTAGTTTATGTTTATGAAATAATAAAATTCGAGGGAAAATTAATGTCATTTAATTATAATTTACATTTAAAACAATATTATTGTCTTCAAGACATATTGGTAAGACCATCCAAACATTGTAAATGATTAATTCAATTTTTTTTATACAAAGATAATTATTGTCATATTAGCCTCTGGCAACATTGTCGGAGGAAGGGATGATTGGAGTAGAAAAACGTCAAAGGGGTAGATATAAAAGGATTAAGCAGGGGTCGGACGGGGGTTAGGAGTTAGAACTGTTTAAAAATACTTGGTATATACGCGTGTGAAAGTATTGTAGTAAATCGTAATAGTGAATCACTACTATGTTGGATTTCATATATATCCTATACTGGGGATGTTTTTCTACAACAGCAATACACATTACAAAAAAATAAATTACCACAAACAATTTTACGGGATCCGTTTTCCTAAGCACTCCCTTTACTTACCTATTTTATCTATTCTAATTAAAAACAAAGGTAGTTTTCATTTATTTTACAGAAATTTGTAGAAAAACATTGAATTATTTAATGTTTTTATTTAAATTTCATTTATTATTATTATAATTATAACTAATATAAGCTTGACTGTTAATTTAAATGGAAACAAAATACACTATATAATCTTACTTTCCTTATTAGAGTTTGTAATATTCGTTTTATTAAGGCGAAACATCAATTTAATTCCATTTTTTTTTTCTGAACGTAAAACAAAATGCGTAAATTGTATTGGGTGCGACGCGAGGGCTTTAATGAAATGATGGGTCTGAACAAACTCGTTTCAAAAAACGTTAAACTGTGTTCCATTTTCGTCATATTAAGGGTCCGGAGGCAGGTGAGTGGTGTTAAATATATTCATTTAATAATTTATTTACGTTCCATCTGTATATATATTTAAAAAAAAAAAACAAATCGAGATTAGAAGTGTTATACTGATGCAAAATCATTTAAAAAGGTAATAATAAGATTATAGCACTGTGGGCATTATGAAGAGCTTTTGCCTTTTCTAGTTTGAATAATAAAAATGACGATGAAAAAGAACGAAAAATCTACAAAAAGAAAATAATATAAGTCAATTCTTATATTTTAAAACATTTATTTTAAAAGATGTGAGCATTCAAGAAGTCCAATTAGACTTTTGAAAAATATCCAATTGAAATAAAAATAGAGTTTTCGCTATAATAAAAAGCAATTTAAAACACTACTGTGGAAAATATTAAAACTAATAGCTCTTCATCTCATCTATAAACCATTTTTCTTTAGACTAACCCAGTAAAACGCTTAAACGGGTAAAGATTAAATATTTTTGTTAGAAATTCTTTAGTGTTCTCCTTACCATATTTTAAAATTATGATCAAAGCACTATTTAAAGAAAAATCATTTTATAAAGTAATGTTTAATTATAATCTTTTCTATTCCAAGAGCCACTAAATATATAAAAAGAACAGTAACATTTTATTTAAATGTATACTTGCGAAAGTCATAAATACCAATGTACAGAACTGGACATTTTTTTAAATGACCAATTCCATAACATTAAGTGGGACAGCTGGATGGAACTACTTGCAAATAGAAATCAAAATTTAATGAACCAAATTAGGGATACCTAGATATTAAATTTATTTGAGTGAAATAACATGATTCCTGATGAGTCGTGTCAAAATTTGTCCTAGGATATATTATTATGACAATGTCTAATTTAGTAGATGCTTAAAATAAATCCACAAATAATACAAAAAAAAATACTTTAAATTAATAAATTGTAATTAAGGCATTTCTTATTTTCAATCATTCTTCGTATGTTATTATTCATGTGAGAAAGGATTATTATTTTTTTTCAATGCACGTACTTGGTTCTATAATAGTTTATAGGTGGTAGAGCCTAGCCTGGTCAAATAACTACAGCTCAAACATGGGCTGGCTGTAAAGTAGTCATTAATGACTACGTTTCGTCCGATGAGTGAAAAAGCCGATTGACCTTTCCCTGTTCCCACACTTTCCTGCCATCTCCTTATTCCCAACCCTCCCTTTTTGCCAACAATCAAGGTTGGCGAGGCATCTTCAACATTCCTTATATTGTAGATGTCCATGGGCGATGGTGACTATCTTTTATCAAGTAAGCCATCTGGTCTTAAAAAAAATACATAAAAAGTACCCGCTGAATATGGGCTGCTTTTTCGTATTATTTCAACTTTTAACTGAGATATTGCGTTTGCAAACTACGGTTTCATATTCACCTACCATTAAGTGGAATTACAGTCAAGGACTATTCAAACTAAATTTTAAAAAATCTTGTTCAAGGGCGAATTTCCTTAGTAATTCTAACATTAAGGCCTTATCAGTTTTTGCTGTCGGTCGTTGCCATAGTTGCCAGATGTAACTAAAAGATTATTTGCGCATGCCAAAATTATTTCTAGGACTCTTCAAAATGTATAATATCGGGATTTTCAAAAACTGATTGTGTTTCGCATAGCCCCCTATGTGTCATATAAATTTCTTTTCGAAGGTAACATAAGACACAATGAAACGTATTTTCATTTACCTTAAAATATTAGGTTTAACAAGGTTGTCCGTTATTGTTGTTTGAATTATGCAGACTTATAAAATTTAAAAAAAAAGAGTTCAAACAAAAAACAGAAAAGTAAAACATTACTTTATTTAGCACTATTTCATAAATCTTTAAATGACATTGAATTCGCAATACTTACTTGCTTTTTTTCCAACTTATTTGTTTCAATATAAGCCAAAAATACGTAAGCTTTACTAAATTTGAAACAATGTTGGCTTGACATAATCGGTAACTTTGCAGCAATTACGTTGCCGGATACAGAAAGTTAGGTTAACCGAGAGCCAATACATGATTGCACTTAAAAATAACTTGTTTAATGACTTCGGATGGCAGAAAAATCACGAGGTTAATTGATTCCTTCATAGATTTTAATAAACTATCTCTTCTATGTCTAAAGTGTTAATTAAAAATCTTTATATAAGCCACTCGGCTGCTATTAGCCTACATTTTATAGACTTATATAAAAGAGTATATATTTATTAACAAGCAATTTCAAATTAATAAGAAGGATTAATTTATTTTGAGTATAAAATAGCGTAGCGCTTTAAACTTCATATGACTAAAAGTATGTTAATTTTTCGGATACCTTCATTTTGTATGTTATTAAATTTTAGAAACAGTATACAAGAAAGAGAAATAAACTTTTAAAAATTATTTTTATGTATTGAAATTTAAAGATTATTAAGCGGGATAAATATAAAAAATATTTATTATTGGTTGTAAGGGCAAGTCATTAAAAACTATACCTGTTAGCGAAAATATATAAATACATTTTTTATACAATTACTGTAGAGATCTCTGACTGTTTCTATCATGCTTTATATTGATTCTAACTTTTTATATTTGATACTTGAAATAAATCAACGACCTTTAGTTATGGGGTAATGAGGATTCCTCGAATTTTCAGCGATGGATTGAGTCCAAGTTTAAGGCAGCTGATATTTTATAACATAAAATAATCTGCGCAGTATTTATAAATAATACTACTATATATTTCACTAATGTTAAAATAATTATAAGAATTTAATACTATACATATACTCAAAAAAACAAATAGTATTAAACATACGAGTATGTAAATAGATAGACTATTCACATACTTAATACATTACTTCTCTTAATAATGTCTTCGTGACCTTAACACTAGCTATTCAACCTGTCTTTTTTAATACGGTTTTCATTTCTTGATATTTCATTACGAGGTTTCTATTCTTTATTAATTTATCAGAGATTGAGCTTTTAAGGAACGCAAGATTAAAATCACAACCTACGATTAGACTAAGACTAATTGCTCTATCTCAATTGCACCCGCTTGAACAGTTGTTACCAGACTGTGGATGTTTCTGGCAAGATGTAAAGAACATTGAAACTCTAAGACTATTGAAGTAATATATTTTTATATTTAACTCCTGTTAAAATACATACAATTACTTACTATTAAGAAAGTATAATCATAATTTATCAAATTTTAGTGGTTTCTTGAAGAGGAAAAGTAAATATCATAAGTGTCCAGCTATGGATGAGGAGACACCTAAATTTATCTCAAAGAAATATAAAAAAATGAAGCTTTATACTTTAACGAAAGTAAGGTACTATTTTAGACACCTTTATTACCCGTTACCTGCCCAAGTAACCACTACCCGAACTTTATAGTCGCTGATCGTTCTTACCTGTATAGGAGACATGTACAGAGAAACTTTCAACTTGTATAAAATACTGAGGATCTGGCCGTCGTGGGCTCCTGCTCTATAAATCCAAATTAATTATGAAAGTTAAAACGATTTTTACCATAGATTAAAGTAAATACAGCCCACTATTATACTTTTATATTATGTTTACAATCTTAACGCTGTGTTAATGTAAGTAACAAACATATATTTCATAGTATCTGATACTTTTAACTACAAAACTCAATTATTATTATCTCAAAGTTAAATCATTGCAATATAACTTTCTTCCAATACAACGCACGGACAGATCAGTGTTTATCTCGATTTATTTATATGCAGAATAAACTACAATTATCACGGGGTCTTAACTTTGCTATCCACTATAAAAAAAAATCCATACAATTTCCCCTGGTACGTTTTTTTTTTATTTCATAGGAAAGTCATCAATGATTCAATGTTTCTTCAAATTCAACTTTTTGCTGTAATAGGAATCTAAAAAAAGAAAAATATATAATAAATACTTTTAAATACATATTTTTAAATAAATATAAATATAGAGATCTCTTTAAAAACAAATGACATAACTATTAATTAATTTTCAGCTCTAAGCGTTTTCATAAAATATCATAGTCCTAAATACACTGCAAAATTATTTATATACAGCCAGAATTTTCTTAGCACAACCATTCAGAGATACTAACTATTTGGGGACACAAAATGAAACAGTTCGTAGTAGTTTGTTTAAATCGTCAAAGAAACCTCTTTCACCTACATGAATGTTGTTTAAATTACAAGCGATCGTGGCTTGTGTTTTACGTATGGTGAAAATGTAGGCCAATGTAACGTAAATAAAGCAAAAACCATGATGTCTTATATGTTGGAGTAAATTGTGTCGTATTTGGTCTTCACTTCATAATTGTGTCATTACAGTGTATATTGATATCGTGAAGCTGAATAAAGAAAGATTTTTATGTAGACTTTACTTGCATTACATAAAACACTTATAAGACATATGTGTTGCAATATAACAAATAGATTATATACAAAATTTAATGATTGTTGTGACAAATCAGCAAAAATAAAATGAAGGAATTTTGCACGGTATTGCGTATCATAAAATTGAAAACACTGAATACATATGTTAGTAAGACGTAATAAATGTCCATGGACTAATATATATCAGGTGTCTATGAAAACACATGTAAGTTAAAGAGCTCTTAACAAATAAAACAATGTCTGTTTCTACTCATTTTAATGTGTTTGATTGCTGGGAGGCGTTCGTCCTTCAGGGCTTGTGTCGTCCACATATTTTAAGTTTATTCTGACTCACACCAAAATTATTATTATTGTTTAATCACCAACTGTTAGGCATTAAAAAAATTAAATGTGAAATCGTTCATTACAAATTTATATTTCCGTTAAAATTCGTCATTGATTTTTGTTTCTGAATAATTAGTTTGTTATAATAGATTAGAATAATAAATTAATTGCCTTTTCTTAATTAATATTAAGGTAAAACTAAGCCTAAAGTCTAACACCCGTCTGCGCTAATTCTGCAAATAAATTCGGTTTCATCCGAAATATACCTGACATTTTTTTCTTCGTCTAAAATATGTCTTCCATTTTCAAATTAAACAAATGAAACTTTGCAAAGATGAAAAAAGATTTCCAAAGCAAGTATTATCTTTCATATAGCAATATTCGTTAAATTAGTAGATCATTATTCGCTGTTTTAAAATGATCTGAAAAAGTATATACGACATAATTTCAATATTTTTTTTATTTAGTGGAAGGTTTTAATTTTAAAATAATTGCATATTACGTTTTCCATTACTTAACAAAGGATTTTATGGAAATCCTTACAAGTTTTATTTGACAGCGTCTCGAAAACAGAAGAAATTTAAATATTCAGAATGCTTGAGATGCACAGCTGACGTCGGCGGAGTGCATTTGCTTAGATTTGTTGGAATTCTTGTCGATAAAATAAAATTAAAAATACTAGAACAAATATCGAGATATTTGTTCATCTTTTCTATTTTATTTATTTCTTTTATTTTGGTGATAACAAATTATATAGATTACTAAGGAATTTCAAAGTTATACATTAGTGTTTTTTTTTTACTATATACTTTAAAATTGTATAGAGAATCTCCTTTTTATATAATTATTTAGGGAAATTTAACTTGTAAAACTTAGTAAAGGATTGAAAAATAGTTCCATTGAAAGTTTTGCAAACGTTCCATTTCAGTTATTATACGACACTTTACTGGTAAGTGAAACTCACAACACACAAACTCACGTAGGCAATCGCTTTCTTTCGCCCCAAACCCCACGTCGGGTAGAGATTTAGGTTCACCCGCAAGAGCCCGTGTTACTGATATACAATTTTATAACAGATTACCGAACATCTATTGAAATACATTTGATCAAATATTTTTATAACAGTATACTAAGAAAGATATATTGTAGGGCAAAGAAAATTTTGTTTTAACGAAAAATATCTACGAGCACATCAATCTCCGAAACAATCAAATGAAATGTTGAATCTCACAATATTTTTGAGATCTGTTTGTCTATATCGAGCTAGTTTTGTGGAAGGGAGATTGTGCTATTTAAAAAATTATTTATTCAGGATAACAAGCATCGATGAAAAAGCTGTTAGTGAAATAAACTTTCTCGCTATGGCTGTATTGTAAGGTATTAGAAAAAGGTATCAACCTTTATTATTAATAAAAGACTGATTAGTTTTCAAAACTGTATGGACATATGAGAGTTTTGACAATAATACTGTTATTGTGTCACTGAAGAGGTATAAATCTTTTATGGTATTTATCAGAAGGGCTAGAGTGCTGATGAAATCTTCCCTCAAGCACTCTTAATTCTAGAGGGAAGGGAACCACAAGCTAAATCGTAGGCACAAAATGTATCAAAAAAACAATATATTAATTATGTTATCTAATGTTGTGTAAATAAAATAAAAGTTATTACTTTTTCTCACACAAGATGCAAACAAGGAAGGTCTCCCCTTCTTGAAACAGCTACTCTATCCTACTCTCCTCTTCCCTATTTTAAAAACGAACTTCAAAGAAACAACGTAGAAACACAGGTAATAAAACGCAAAAAATAATTTTACACTTAAACAATATTTCCTAACCTAACCTATTTAATAATGAATACAAAATATCTGCAAAAAGTCGACTACACACCTAATATAGATAAATTTTTATTTACTTTCCAATAACATAATTTATTTTTTAACTTTAGCTCCTGTAATAATTGTATCTGAATGTCAATAAGTGTTTCATTTGTAATATAATAGAATTTGTCTGACTATTATTATTTTAACTATATTTAAAATATCACAGACATTTTACACTCGCTGTATATTTAACATACACGAACAAGCACCCGTTCACGATTAAATATTAAAGTATAAACTTGGTGGATTGCAGTTATCAAGCTTTTGATGATACAATTTCTGTTACATGCACCTTGATGGAATCGCTAAAGGGTATATGAATATATTACCATATTGGGCTAACACAGACACATAACTGTTATCATATTATAGAGTTACTCCACTCTTAATATACAACATTCTAAAACAACAAACACGAACATAAACTGTTAGACATTTTTTATACATATTTGATGGGAACTGTGCATTCATTTATTTCATGTGAATTATATAAAAAAGTTACATTTTATATAAATAATTCTAAATATAATATGTGTATTAAAATGTGAATTAACATATAACTAGCATACATAGATTATCCGGCCTCGAAACTCGGATCAGTTTCCCATTGTGTAAACTGATCTGTGTTCAGGGACCCGGAATGAAGAATTGACGGCCTCTATTGAATGTGTACGCCCAGAAAAGGGTTCTGGAATACGGTATAAAAATTATAAAAATAGAATTTGATATTCCAAGAAACACGTCTTATGGCGTGTGATTACTATGTTTCGATAAATAAATGTAAGTCTGTAAAAGTGATCGCCTGTTGTTGAGGAAACTTATTTGATAATTCTATAATATCACACACACATCTCGTCTGCCCGTGATCACGGTTGCTGAAAAGTAACCGAAACGTCGGGATTATGTAGTTTTTTAAAATAATAAAAATCCGCGTATTTTATCCGAAAAATATTAGTTTCAATTCTATAATATTTCTAGCGAAACCTTGAGATAGAAGGATCGTGAGAACGCAATGAGAAATCGTTTCGTTCCTTCTTTGTTGTGATCTTATTGTTTAGATTTATTGAATTATTTAAGACACAAGACTTAAAAATATTAAGAAACTGAACAAATCTATGTAAGACCAAGACGTTTGTAAAATTCTATTAACAAAACCCAACAGTTCCTTAAACAGATCTATATTCAGCCTTACATAAGAAAATTATGAGACATACTTACGTTCCATTTGATTTGCGGATAAATCATAGTAAGGGTTTTAAAATGATTGCCTTTAAAACAAATGTATAATTTTTTGTACAACTTTTATTAGAAAAAGTGTTTTTGTCTAATTATTATTAATCTTGTTTATGTTTGTTTTTGATTATTTATTATTATATTTTCTCCAAATTAATTTATGATTCTTTAATTTCGAAACACGTTTCGAACTAAACGGCTAAAATGTTTGGGCTTTACTTATACATTAAACATTTTAGTACAGCATTGCCACTGTTAAAACCTACTTTGCATATAAGTAATTCCTCTGACATCTGACCGGATGCAAAAAAAAATGATGGAGTATTGAATCTGTCACTGTATAATTTTTATTGTCACATTTATATTTGAATTTCAGAAATCGCCCGTCTATGCATGTCGCCTGTAATGTAGATCGTTGTGAGATATAATATTATAAATATAAATTTTATATAATAACTCTTAATTTGCAGTAATTAAATTCTCATTTACTCTTTATTTCACTTCATACTTATTTGTGTAGATCATGAATATGGCATGTTAACTTAGAGAAATACTTTCCTATTTTTCACTACATATTGTCCATCGCTCATTTATTTTTTATCATTATATAGCGTGTTTGTATCTTGAATGACTAATTGCAAAGGAAAAAGACAAATAATTTTTCAAGTTGTTACATACGAAAATAAAATATAGCAAATTATTGCCATTTTTATAAAAAATATAAATTAACGAATCGCAATATGTATTAATTATATAATATGTACTTTTCTCCTGTTATAAGTATTTTATTGATTTCAATAGCTTAAAAAAATTATTAACAAAAATAAATAATTAATGTTATATGGAAGGTACCGAAATTGAATATTCTAAAATTTCTAAAAAATACTCGTAGATTGTAGTTTTATGTACAAGATGAGGAGAGCATCGTGCCTATCTCAGACTATAAGCGCAACTCTCCATTAATAAGATTAAGAATAACAACGTTATTCAAACTGTGGAGCAATAAACTTAGCATTCGAGGCTTGTCTGTTTATGCTTTCAATTCATGAAATACAGAGCCTATATTTAAAAACAATTATAAGAAAACTAATGTTTTAAACATACACGACCGTCCGTAGAATAAATTGAAGCTAAAATGAACGAAATAAAAACATTAATACGAAATAGAACATTTTGAATTAGCTTCCCTTTGGACATGTTTAAGTTCATTTTATGTTAGAAACTTGAAAAAAAAAACAAAGTAACTCACATGATTTATTCTCTCACTACTACTTACTAAATTCAGGACACAAATATAGTCTTCATTTGTAAACTTCTCTTTAAACGCTATCTTATACTTATGTTGATGATCAACATCACGAGACGCTGAAGCTAATGAAGCGATCTCTTCAAGGAAAATGGAAATAATCGAATAATACGTCATCTAAGATTATAGTACGTGCTCCGTGTAACAGATTTAAAACATTAAACTCACTAAATGCAGAACTTACTTTACAGACTGAACAAATAGTCTTAGAGGTATAGTTTAGACTTGATTTTTAATGTCCAGCGTTACTTCAAGTTATTTCCCACTCAACGGCTGAAGTATTTATAGTTTTCAAATACAGGTTGATACTTAAATGTTGCCATTACAAATAACTACGGTCCAGTATTATAATAAATTATAATCAGTCATAATAAATTAAATGGCTCTTATCTTTTACTTTTAACACATGTATAGTTTTAAAGATATGTTTTTTAAGCGATCTTTTTATTATACGATACATTTAAATCTAAAACAACAACAATTATTAGGATTAAGTTAATGTCAAATAATTTTTATTGCCTATACTTCGTTTTGATAATTTTTTTATTGAATTTATAACACTTTTAATATAATGAGATCTAAGACTTTCGCGAGCTTTATTCATTTAAATGAAACTAATATTATTCGGATATACTACGCGTGCTTTATTTTTGGTTAAAACTACATACTCCCGACGTTTCGGTTACTTTTCAGCAGTCTTGATCACGGGCAGTTTTTTTGTACAATTAATAATCACACATCATCATATAAAATATAAAATATTGAATACCATTTAACATATATTTTTTTAATAATTATAATATTATTAGATTTATTATAAAGGTTTACTATTCTTAAGAATATTTCTCCACCACTGAAAAAAATCTAATAGCAATGATGAATAACACTATAGTCGAAGGGTCGTACCTCTCTACATGATCTATAAAAATACTATTCATAGTAACTAATTAATCGATATTTGCATTTAACTTATTACAAATCTACATCACTAGAACTTGTCTCATTGGTTTAGTCGACTTAAAATGATGTCAATATTAAGTTTCATTTACAGAACTTCTTCTCGGAAGTAATTTATAGCATTGAGAGAGAATTCTGCATTAGGTTTTATCTACTAACTTGATTCTTTAACAAAAATTGTTTGTTTAAAATTAATTCTCTCTGTATATTGGAAGCCTATTCAAAATATAAATATAAGGCAATTATTGTTGTTAAAGGAATATCTTCATAATCAACCCGAGCTTAATTAAAGCCAAGTAACAGATACAATTAACACAATTCCCGTGACATTTTCGACCTATTCTATAATTCCTCCACATATTCTTATACGCTTTGAGATGACACCTACATTAACCTTCATCTACATAATTTCTTAGCGGTTAAAGTATATATATATATATACATATATATATATGTTACGGTTTCCGAGCTCAATTACGGAAGCATTGAGAATTCTTTTACTATGAATGCAAATTCTAACGCAAAGATTTGTAGGTTTAACAAGTAAAATGTCTATTATAATTTAAGGATCATGTTTATCAAGATTATTTACATTATTTTATTGACGGTCGTTTCCCATTTATTATTTATAATAACTAAAGTATGCAGTTTCATATATAAATAGTGTTTATTGTTAAACTTTGATTTACAGAACATTTCAAACAACTTCCTACAATAGCAATAACAATTATCTGACTTGAACGTCAATACCAGAACCGAAGACAGATGAATAGTAATTTAGCTTAAGAACAAATTTCATAGATAACAAGACCGGAACAACTTGTTTTCTCTTCGCTATACTAGAAGTAACGTTAGATAAAATAGGTATTATTAAATACCATTTTAATTTCAACCTAATTATCCTTTAAATATGAATGAAATTTATTTTTCGTGTTAATTTGTAATCGTTTTATATGACAGTACATAGTAAAAATTGTATAGACGCAGGTACCTATGCATATTCAAAAGCTTAGCGCTTACTGTCAAACAAAAAGGTCTTATAAATAAATCTTATACACGTAAAATATTACTTTATGCTAATTTGTCTATAACCTTCATGACTATAAAACGTTAGATATTTACATAGGTTAAAATATTTCATCTAAATGAATGCCGAATGGATGCTTGTGAATAAAGTAAATAAAAATGTGATTAATTTGTTGACGCTACACGGTAAGATGAACGCCAATCTAGTCAACGACTCTCGCTTAAAACGAGATCTGGAGCCTGCATAATACCAAGGATAATTTCGTTTAGTACTATTAAAAATATATACAAATGATAAGTTTATAATTTATAAATAATATCTATATGATAAGAATAACTTAACGTTTTTTGCTAAGCAAACTTCTAGTGTAATGACTCACGTACAACGATAACAATTCCGATTACACCCCGACGTTTGGATAACTTAGTGCAGTCGCGTACGTTAAAACACGATGAAAATGTCAACTCGCAATCCAGTTAAAGATCTGAATTATAATATAGTTTAAATGTTTATTCAGGGAATTCATAAGCGTAATATTTTTTATAAATATTCTTCTAGAATACATAATTATCTGTTATTAAATAAAATGAACACGAAATCCGTATATGGTATTTTTTTTTTGTTCACGAAAGCTACTGATGTAATTTTTCGTACTCAAGCTTTGTCTACATGTATAATAATATGCATAAAGTATATATTAATGTAACTTAACAAAGAACTTTCGAATGATGGAATATAATTGTTGTGGAAAATTAGTCTTTGCATTAGACGGACTGATTGTAATTTGTCCCCAACGTATCACGCAAAACCGCAGTATAAGTTATGTTGCACGCGAGTTTCGGGCTCCGAAGTTTATATTAAATTAATGATGATTTATGTTAATGAAACTCGACCTAAGATCCTTTATTGGTAAACTTTTTCTTAGGAAAAACTTCGAAGGAAACAATATTCCAGATCTTTGTAAAGCACCTGTTACAGCTGCCTTTTGTTTTTTCTGTCAAACTGCTGGAGACTTGAAGCATTCTCACATCCCTCTCTTTCCTGACTTTTCCTTCTCAATCCTTCATCTTTTTATTTCCAAATCCTCAATAGCCTTTTAAGTAAGACCAAAAGTACACGCTCAGTTTACCGTATTAAACATGTGTATATTAAAATAATAGACAGAAATTTATCCTAATATTTACTGAATAAATTTTAACACGGTTGTTGTTGAACGAAGTTGATGGAAGCTGCTAGTGTAATAATATTTTGAAAATATCAATTAAATTAAGGCAGGCTCGCTTCAAATAAATCCCTTTACCTTTCCAAACATTCGTGTTAATTAATAGTTTAGCATATTTTGATGGAAAAGTAATTATACGGGAGGAAAATAGACATGGGAGTTTAGTCAAAAATATACAGATTCGATATACTATTTTGTTATTATCAAAAATCAAAGAACCCTTCCACAGTTATTAAATTACAGTTTTAGAATTTTGTCAGATAAGATTTATACTATAGACATAGGTGGAAATTTAATACTGTATAAACAGACATCTGAGTGTTGCACAACAAGTAACAATCATAAGAAATAAGTAAAAATTTAAAAGAGAAGAAGAGAAGAATTATTTCATTTACTTAAATTTATTGTGTATATCTTAAAAAAATTCCTTCCTTCCTTTTTTAGAACTCATTGATTGAATAACATTGTATATGTGTGTTAATAATACCATAGACTATGACGGTTTTTTTGAGTATGTTTCTGATTAATTAAAAGTAGGTCTACATATTTTTCATATTATAAACAAAAAAAAGATATTTTATGTTAAGACTACCTAGTTTTAACGTTTTTTTACATACCAACCCTGGCTTCGCACGGGCTCTTTGCAAAAAATATAAAATAGCCTAATTAATATTGATAATTATTACAGTTATATTATTATAACTTTCAAATGGTTAGCCCATTATAAATGATTTAAAAAAAAAGTACTCATAGACTCATCAGACTCACTCATGTAGGCTTGAAAACGACGTAATTTATATACATAAGATTTTATACCGTATTTATGTAAATAGCTTTCCAATAAACGCTTAAGGAATGCCAATTTTTAATAGTTGTAAAATGTATATAGTATGTTATCCTTAAGGTACAGACATATGATACCGCGGACTTTTCTGTAGACTTATATAAGATTAACCATTCCACTATATATTATTTTGTTATATCTCAAAAACTTTAGCTAGAACTTTAGTTAAAACCTCTCAGACGGCTCATGTTTTCCCGCATCTTCAATAAATATCGTTAATATACACACAAATAAATACAAAAAACTTAACATATTGTATACTAAAACCTTTCTCGAGAATCACGCTATCGAGTGGTGATAACTTTTTGATAATCGGTGCACTAGTTTTTCCGTTTATCGCGAACAGACAGACACACAGACAGACGTGGTGAGGGACTTTGTTTTATAATATGTTTTGATTGATAAAACAAATTTAATTCTAGAAGTTCATCTACTGATGTCTGATATTCAAATTTAAATATATTTCCCGATAATAACTCCCATTTATATTTTATTAGTTTTGAAATCGATATTTACGTTATTTACAGTACCTAGTCAATAATCATCTTATGCGTATTGCAACCGAAGTGGGGTTTATGGATATAGTTTAAATAAACGTGTACTAGTGAAAATCTCATTTCTGAGACGAATAATATCGAAAACTTTAATACCGCTATTATACTCGCTCTTTGGATCAAGACACAGAAAATGGAAAACATAATGCAATTATTTATAAGCAAATGTAATCTAATCAAATATTTTCATTATCATATATATATGAATCATCATCGAAATATGTTCATAGTGAAATAACTACCGAATGAAAGACAACTTTGAACCTCACATAATTCACGCTATTTTAATGAAGTAAATATTTATAATTCGTGACGTTGTTATAAATAAGCAATAAAAAAAAGGAAAATAAACTGATATAATATTAAATTGCCTGATATTAAAAAAAAAGCATTGGTAAATTTTAATCCATTGTAATATAATTTACATACATTTTATAGTGTTCGAGGTACAGTTTCGGATATTTTTTTTTAATGTTCAGCGTAACTGTCGTTCAGCGTAAATGTCTTATTTATAGTTTTGAAATACAGATTGATACTTAAATGTTGCCATTACAATATTACAATGGTTAGATATTATAATTAATTATAACCAGTCATAAAATATTTCTAAGGATTATAGTATATTATAATTAGTACGGCACAGATGGCGCCACTTGGAACAATAAATATTTGATATAAACAAAATGTATGTCGGGAATGGCAGAACGATACCCCTTCGTCATCACTTTTTTTGTACACCATTAACAGTTTAGTATAATAATAGCGTCGGTAATTTCCGAGCCAAGTGTCAAGTGTGACAAAATGTAGTAAAACGAATTTGCAATTACATAGTTGTTTTCTTTAATTAGATTAATTTCGTTCACATAATCTTAAATAAAACTGAGTAATTCGAAAATTAATAACAATAAAATACTTTAAGAATTGATTTCATGTAGACTGTTAATTCATATAAGGGGTTTTCCAATAGGGACGCTTGAACTTTGACAGCTGATTGCGGCCATGTTGTTTGAGTGACAGCTGTCAAATGCAGTGTGTTATATTCATTCTGTCCTCCCAAACCACCATGGCAGGTTACAGTGTCGAGCAGCACGTGCAAATCATAAAATTGTTTTATGAAAATGGGTCTACAGTTCGAGCAACGTTCCGCGCACTTCGCCCGTTTTACGGTCGCGATGATCGTCCTGCCGAGTCGACTATCCGTCGATTGGTGGACAAATTCGAGTCAACCGGGTCAGTTAACAATCAGCCGGTTCCCGTGCGTCAACGTAACGCGAGATCTGCCGAGAATATCGCCGCTGTGCGCGACAGTGTCCTCGAAAACCCGCGGCAGTCAATTCCGCGTCGCGCACAGGAACTCGGCCTTTCGCAGACGACAACTTGGCGAATTTTGCGTTGTGACTTGAGCCTGCACCCGTACAAGATCCAGCTGACCCAAGAGCTCAAGGTTAATGACCATAGACAGCGCCGTGTGTTCGCTGACTGGGCATTAGAGCAGTTGGAAGTTGACGCCGATTTTGGCAAAAAAATCATCTTCAGCGACGAGGCGCATTTTTGGATGAATGGCTATGTCAACAAGCAAAATTGCCGTATTTGGGACGAGACCAATCCACACGAGGTTCACCAAGTGGCAATGCACCCGCAGAAAGTGACTGTTTGGTGCGGATTTTGGGCCGGAGGCGTGATTGGTCCGTATTTTTTCGAAAACGATAATGTTGTGGCCGTCACCGTCAATGGTGAGCGATACCGGTCGATGATAACCAACTTCTTTTGGCCTGAAATCGAGAATATGGATCTGGACAACATGTGGTTTCAACAGGACGGCGGTACGTGCCACACAGCACACGCTACGATGGAAGTTCTGCACGATCAAGCGCCCTTAATGGAAAACCCTATATAAGTATAAGGCCTTTAAACATATAAAGCTCGGTTAGATGTCATTTTAGTAGCCACTATTCCTGTGACTTTTCTTATGGTATGTTTAGATGTTTTTTTGGTATAACTTGAAGTCTACTGACACTCTAACACATAACCCGACATATACAATAAAATTTTAATATCAAAAGGATAATGTAGGTAGTATAAGATAAGGTCGCACAATATATTTATATAAATATGTTAGTTAATAAATAAAGTGACCGCAAATGCTTTCTACTAAAGAAAAACCGACCATTTTGTATTCAATGCATCTTAAGTAACTTCAACGAGGATAGTCATTTTGAATCGACTTGCAACGCGATGACATGGAAAATTTATAAATTATAAACATGTTTATACATACATTACAGCGTGAAGTGGAAAATAAGTATGCATTTTTTTTAAGAATTTCGAGAACGGATGAAAGTGGAATTTAGCACAGTCAAAGTTTATAAGAAGTGCACTAAGCTATTTATTCCTATAAAAGATATAATTCTTCAAACTGTGAAGGTTTCTCAACGTATGTCGTCACTAAATGTCAAACACAATGACATTTCATATTTCTATTGAACTTCAGATAATCATTTAATAATAGCCGAATATCGAACGTTTAGAAATATTTAATAACGGTAAAATTCCTCAATAAGTTTAGAAATACGGAAATATTGTTTTAAAATTACCAACTATATACGACCAGCTATATTAACCAACTATATACGACCAGTTAAGTTTGTGTATCTTAATAATTACTTTTATTTATATACACAAATACACATACTTTATTAAAAGTTTTTCGAAATCACTTTCTTTACACTTATCTAATTTGAATGGCATTTATGTGGGAACGATTGTTTGAATGTTTTACTTGTAAATGTAATCTCTATGATAGATGTGTGAGTTCTTTGTTTGTTCATTTAATATATTGTTATTTACATGTCATAATCATTATTTTAAAAAGCGGGGCTATAGTCATTATGATTTCTTAATACAGCTTGACTTTTCGGTCAGATTGCATTGACTTTGGTCGCAAGCGAACTGTTGAAGCAATGTCACTCCGTAACAGTACCGAGGAATCTGAACCTACCCTCGTATTTTTATATTTCGCTGAATAACACGCAATACTTACTTATCGTCATTTGTATTCTTACTTGTGTTGACTGCGAAGACAAGTTGGGTTTTGTATAACGAATAATACCATGTAGAGGACAAGCCTCTTCCCGTTTGTATTTTTTTTTTTGTTTCTTTATTTTAATAGCTTGCACTTTAGTGGACTGGAGAGGATTTATGGACTGTGTTACTCAATCCATTGCAAACGTCAAGAAACACCAAGTTCTTTTATTAAAACAACTACAATCATGCAACACAAATCCTCAAGGATAGTATGTATTCATATGAATACAGTAATTATATAATTACTGTAAGAAAAACAAACTTTTTTGCAACTCGGGACGCGGGACAGAAGTGACAACTTGAACTATTTTATATAAAAATTGTGTTAAAGTCACCTTGTTACAATTTTTTTTACAAACATTAAATCGATAATTTGTTTATGAATAAACTAAATACAACTCGAAGCAGTGTTGCCGCATGCATGTAATACTGATGTCTGTTGCCGTATCCGTGAGAGAAAGGGAAAGCAGACTCAGTGTCACGGTTACGCGTTACGTTACGAAATGGTTTACCCTCCAATAAGAAGTTATCACTTAAAAATATTTGAAGAAAAATTTCCCTTTAAAAAACTATTTAGTGATATATCGAATCGAAAATTTATTCCACATTGCTATAATCTTATTAAAAACTTTTTAAATTTAAACGGTTTTCCTGAAATCTAATATTGAAATGTATCAAAATTGAATTTTACATTCGTCCGGTCCTGATCATAGTTGCTGAGAAGTAATCGAAACGTAGCGTAGTAAAACCGAAAACAGTTTTATTCGAATGTATCGGAAACGGAAATAGTAAACGATTTTGGTAAAAAAAAAAATACTTTCAATAAATAGTTCTCTTTGATACAGTATAAATTGTTTGTAAAAACTTAATTAGAAAAATAAATTAATATATTATAAATTCAATAAAATTAATTAAAAACAGGATCCACTTTGGTATCATGAATACCAACGTCAAAATGCAATTTCCCGGATATAAATTGCATTTCAATTTTAACTGACAACAAAGTTCCTGTTGAGACTTAGTTGGTTGGAACCGTAAGCTTAGTATCTCATAGACCGAATACTTTCATTTTATTATTGCGGAGTCTCAATTATTATTTTATTTAAATACATTTCATTATATCGATATGCACAACTTAAGAATTTTTGTTCGATTGATATTTTACTTTTGAGACATATTTTTTTATACGATTATTGCGATAGTAATTTTTACTGACATTAAATTCTTTGTTTAGGCATTTTTCTTAAAACATTATTATGTTGTATGTTACATATTTTTTAAATCTCACTGATACTATATAAGTTAGTATAAAATTTATTTAGGAGTTTTGATTAAGGAATATCTATAGCGATCTTTACAGAAATTTTATCTATTTTGATAGGATTATTTTTTTAATTATATTTGAAATTTAATAAAAATTTATTTTCTTTACACTAATTATTATCAAAATTTCATATATTAATTGAACTTCCGTACCTTCTAAGCCATGAACTGATTTATATTAAAGAGTTTTTTAAACGAGAATTGTCGTAAGCACATTACATTTTACAAATTTATAAAAACCTCGGCCATAGCATAAAGAAATAAAAAAGAAAATATTCTGCTAACCTTCCGTTTATTTTGTCTATGCTTCTACCCTATGCTTATTCAAGAAGGTTTTATTATGATAATTCAAAAGGTAACACCTAAGATGAATACAACAAATTAACGTCCCTGGATTAAGCTAAGTCTTGAAAAAAGCCTAGGATACAGTTCTAGGGATTTAGTACTCATTCAAGTGATATTCATTTCCACATCCAAGCCATAACTAATTAATTTTATGACAACCCGCCGCTTGACACCCTTTTATCAACAGAGACGTACTTAATTTGTAGTTATAGTCATAGCAGTATCTAGTAACACCATATCAAATGATCTCACGAATAGACAATTTATTTGTGACAATGTGATAAAGTTATTAGGTTTCTCTTAATACGTATTGACATCGAAATTATAACAATTAAGCATGAAAATTAACAAATACTTATATACATTAAGAAAAAACATTCTCTTTTAATTACAGAAACCACTTGCCTTCCCACACGACAATTTTATGTAACCTAACCTATTTTTAATATAACTCTCAGTAATTTCCATCTTATAATGTAATGTACAAGAAAAATATTAATTCATGGATACATGTTTGGCATTTGTTAAGATTTCTGGTCGCTTCATCATTATGAATTACCAATACAAAATATATAACCATTGTAAGTATAGTACCAAAACGAAGTAAAAAGGTTATATAGGCATTCATTAGGCTTTCACTATTTCCCTCATTAGATAAGCAATGTTCCCACATCCTGACTCGACGAAAGTTTCTGACCGAAATTAATTCTCTGGCAAGAATTAGCCATCGAGTTTAATGAGGATGTGTGGGGAGTATAATCTAGTTTAAATAGCGGAAACATATCATTCAGAACCATTGCCCTGAAATTTAATTTAATTTAAAAACAACATACAACTTTTTGATACACTTCTGACAGTAAACAAACTTATTTGATTCTTATTAAGTTTTGGTAATTAATAATATAAGTTAACATTGAAATTCAGATATAAAATTACTAATTGTATTATCACCTATTCTTTGAAGCTAAATCTTAAAGATCCGTAAAATAAAAGTCAGATAGGGGTTATAAAAATGAAGAAATAAATTTTTTTAACTTGGTTGCCGTTTCGTAATACCTACTGCATTGTGTTTTTAATTGGCTTCCATTCGTTAGATACATAATTTTAAGAATTTAATACAGTTGCAGTGCACTTCATTGTAGTGAAAAAGAGAGGCAAATTCGTGTCATTTTATCCAATATTTTTATCATACATCTCAGAAACGAAACTTCTCCGTATTCCATGGATTCACAGTTCGGGTGCCGGGTGCATCGCGTTGCAAAGAGATGAGCTTCAACAGTGCCTGAGATTTGCGACCCAGGTGTAGGTTTAAAGGGCCCCTACGTAACGCATATTAAATGCTCATAAAATAAAAAAATTTAAATAACGTAATTGTGACACTTTAGTTGGTAAATTTATATAAGATATACTATAAAATCTACAACTCGATTAATAATGAATTATATATCAGTAAAGAAAATTTATAGTATTATTATCAGCGGATTAATTGAGATCTGACTTTTAATGTAAACATTTAAGATTATCGTACGTTTAAATATAATATATTACAATCATAATGCAATTATAACATACAAAATTAAAAGCATACACATTAGAAGCAGATTGTAATATTATTACCACTGTTCTTAAAAACTGTGCCACTTTGAAATTTATAATCACTGTTAATTGTACGAACGAGCCATTTTATTAAAGACTTTCTTCATTGTATAAGCGCCTTTAATGTCATGTTATTTGTTATTCAAGCCGTTCTTAATCAATAACTTATTATGAATGGTTTAAAAATATGATCAATATATTTCTAGATAAAATTAATTTTACATATGGCAATATTTGTTCATATCTCGTTCTCATTCATTACTTTAATTTAACTTTATAATTTTTTACTATATACTATGAAGTTCTAATAAATTTAGAAATGGAGATTGTATATTTTGAGATTTTATTTAAATTAAAATACCTAATTCCACATACAAAATTCGAAGTACCTAGTTTTAAGTCGTTTTTTAGAAGAACAATATAATTTTTGTTATCTAAGTCCTTTTTAAACTTTTAATAGTAAATATAAAGTTCTATAAAAAATATGTAAAACAATATGAAACATGATTATGGACATGTAAATAAAAGATTTATTAATTTTTTTCAATCGACGTTTGGACTGTTGTTTGAATAGGAATTATACAAAAATTTGTCACATGACACAGATAAAATAAAACATTACCTATAAATAAAAAAAAAACACTCAAGAATTACTAAAGAGTTTAAATAGTTTTTCAGAAAAAAGACAAATTTTGTAACCGTTTCTTTAATTCTTTACATACATTTTTCATTATAAATATTATATTGCGACAAATGAATAAACAAAGGGCAAATAATAATATAATCCTAACGAATAGGAAGGAATTAATAATCCTGAACTCATTTTTTTAGTGTATCTAGTTATAAGAAATGCCTCATACAGTTTTAATGTGAATGGTTCTACGACGTAGACTTAAACTGCGTTCAGGATAAGAAATAAGTAAGTAGGATAAGAAATAAATAATAAATCTATTTTTAAAGTATATTCCTGTATAATATAGTGTACTTCTATTTTATGGTTTCACTGTATTGATATGTGTATATAATATTAATTGTATAATGTACTACCTATATACTACCTCCTCCTGAAACCAGTTATATAAAATAAGAGAAATAAGTGTCTATATTATTTTTTTAACATCAAAACAATGTTAGCCCTGTACCAGAATTTTAATTCATATAGAAAACATATAATGATAAATTCAACTACATTAGTAGGAGCCGATAGTTCAGTTAGTCAAGCAACCGAATCGTATTATTCTAACAGTTGAAGGTTTAAATCTTGGTGTGTAAATGATTTTACTTATTATATATTCTTTATTTGAATGTTAGTGCAAGAAAATTAATTTCGATAAAATATTAAAGAATAAATTTACTTATATATTTTATGTAATATTCAACATTAAAGCTCTCATATAATATCCTGCTAATAACATACTTCTAAAAACGATCAATACAAACAAATCTATATGTATTTCAAGTAATAGGTAATACACAATTTCGTATTTTACAATAATATACTGAAACATTAAGAGACGTCAACCACATGTGCATTTCATAGAACATTAGACATCCGACGTTAACTTGATCCAACACGTTGTTAGCGGCGGGAACGAACGAGTGCTTTAGAACGCTTCTTTTAACACGAATTACAATGACGAAAATGTATGACATATAAACCTCTTTTTTTACCAAGAGCCTTTGAGCGTGAAATGTCTGAGAGAAATTTTTTTTGAAAACAGCCATGTTAAACCTTATATTAGTACTGTAAATATACAATATAAATGTAAACTAAATATTGGAAATTATATTTTGATTGTTTTATTTAATTTTGCACATTAAAGGTTGCAAGTTGCAAGTCCTATAATCTTTTAGTACAAAAATTGAGTAAATTTGTAACTCCGAATAATATGTGTAATAATTTCAGATAATGTTTACACTGTAAATATATACAAACTTTGAGAGATGAAACTTTTCAAAATTCCCTGGAGTATAGGTTTAAGGTGCCCCTATCTAACGCGTGCTAAATGGTCAGCTCCAGCGTCCAAGCTCCTCTCTCTACCTAACCAAATTTGAAACGAACTTAGTAGGGCTGCCTTCAAAGTATGTTTTGAGAATGAATTGATGTTTATTCTGGACAGGCCCAAGTTTTAGTAGGTTATGGAGAGATTTAGGTGTTATACCTCAACTTTATACTTAACATATCAAGATACAAATTTACCCCCATATACATTTTTAACTACGATCATATTAGATTTCAAGTCAAAATTGTTTTGTATAATTTATAACATCTCAATTTCTTTATGCGTATAAAACAAAAACTAGTTCCAAATCCCAATGATGCGAGCATATGGTTTTTTTTGTTAGATGCCCACTTCCTCAAGGACCATTTATCTCTCTTGGTTCCTGTGCGTGACTTATTTGAAGTGGGATTATTACTTTATAACTTTCTGATTTTGATATAATTAACTTTGAACTTTTGCAATTTAAAACAAAAACAAAAACAATAAAAATTAATGCTTGATATTTACGTTTATCAAATGATACTTTATTTATTTAGTCTTGGCTCAAATACCATTAAAATTTAGGACTAATGAAGCATATTGAGACGATAGTCATCTATGCGAATAATGAGTGACGTATCAGACAAAATAAAACGCCCTTATTAAAGACATTTTATGTCTATGACTTAATTCAAAAAGAATTCTCATAATGTTCAAACAAAACAATTATAAACGAGGCTTGAAAACATGTTTATTTTCTTCCAAAAATGAACTCAGATTAAAATTGATTGATTTGAAAAGGCTATTGTATCAGTTAAGTTGTAACAGAAATGTTTATCTAAAGTAACAGACACATAAATGAGAATAGGGAACAATTTAATACCGAAATAAAAAATGTATTTATCTAAAGTAACAGACACATAAATGAGAATAGGGAACAATTTAACACCGAAATAAAAAATGTATTCATGGCTTTAGTCGTTAGTAATATCATAAATATAATATACAAACGAGAAGACAAACGAAGAAGGCTAAGATTACACAGCTTTAATAGTCAGAGGAAAACATTTTTCGTACTTTTTACGTATCTTTTAATAGTTTTATGCAGTTTTCAGTATAACATCATTTAAGGATGTTAGTATATGCAATAAGTTTTTGATACAAAAACATTGTCATTTCAGTCATGTTTGTACATTATATAATATAATCGCAAAGGATTCAGTTTCGTTTTAATTTGTTTAAGAAATAATTGTCTTCATTGAAATATTCTGTTCTTAATTATGTTTAAATGATTTTTTCATGAAAATGTTTTGTTATAATTTATAATTGAAACACAAACTCGTGTATTAATTCTGCTATCATTACAAACTCATTAGATAAAAGTATAAAAGAAAGTAAGTACTTTTGGAAGTTTGTTAAGGTAATTACTTTTAAACTGAACACACAATTTCATTGCCAAAGTGACACACAAAGACTCGTTAAAAAAAATACAAATTTTAGCTGAAAATTTAAAGTAAAAGTATTCACACAATATTGATTTCTGATTCTGATCCCAAACAATTTTCCGGACATAATAAAGTAATCGATAATATAATAAATAAAATGTAACATAAACATTGCTTGATCATATTATTTAGTATCAAAACTTATGTTAAGTATCCATATAAACCCCTTATATAAATTTCAAATAGTTTCCAAAACTAAGGAAAAGAATATCAAATATATATATATATATTGATTTGATATTCTTGTGTAAAAACTGTATGATTTGATTGTATATATATATATATTAGATGTATAAAATAAAATCGCAGTTCTTTTAAATTTTTTAAATTAATACCACTAGGTTTCTAGGAAATTACATATTTTTATATTGGGACCTACTCTTAATAATACTCTCCTTCCTAATTACATATTACTGCAACATCTCTAAGATAATATAATTTTACTTTCTATGTACCAAGAGAAGAGTGTGTAATATTCGATCGTGAATATATTTTTATATAATATATAAATAATTTTAAACTACTAAAAACAGATCACAATGACTATTATAGGACGACGTACAAAAAAATCATTCATGGATCAATCAGTAAAATTAACGCATTTAGACTGTTCGTACTTAAAGGGTCAGTTTATATCACCAATATCAATTAAAATATCAAACTGATTTAACTGCGTCGTTTTGAATTAAGAAATAAAAGATTCCAAATTTAAAAAAAAAAGTTTCGAAAGGAAAACAAATCGCCTGCGTGGAAGCAGCTTTTGTAGATATTATTCTGAAAAGTATGAACTCAACGTCAACGTCAGGTATCAAACATTTTAAGACAGCAAAAATTTATTTGTTGTCCATTCTTAATTTCTTAATACAGTATATTTACTCCCATTATCCGGACAGGTTGACAGCAACGCGTTTAAAAATAACCTGACGATCGAAAAACATCATAATTCGTTCTTTGCATTTCAAATAAAGACAATTCTTTATCTATTCTGAATGAGTAAATAAAATTTTCTCGATGTCTCCATAGGGAAAAGTCAAAATGTTAGTGCTGTCTGTAGAAAATAAACTGTCCCCGGTATAAATGAACGCCGTTAAAGCTGTTTACTCTGTGTAGAATATTAAAATATATTTAAATTATTCTCATTCTTATTTTGAACTACATAGAAATACTTTTACATGATATTTGTCTGTTTCGTATATTATGTTATTCTCATAGCTACTTTATATTCAATCTTTAAAGTAAACAGTAAATATGATAAAATAATCAGAAGAAAACCATTACAATTATTTTATTTGTTTAATATTATTTTCTTCTGTATAAATCTATTGACAGTTCACTTTCTTTTTCGTGGATCCCGGATAGATCAAGTCGCTAGGTAGAGAATGTACATAAGTATGCCAGAGGCGACAAATACTCCAGATGTTCCTGCTCACCTGGACAAACTTTAGGAGTTTAATACATTTACCCGAAGAGTGCTGATTCAAATCACCCATCACTTTTCCCACTGTAAAAGTCCTAAATTACACAACAGCGGTTTACTAAAAGTCAAAAGAGGATCCACGATATATAAATAATGCTAACTTATAAAATCGCGTCCCAGTGAAAAGCTGTAATCAATAAATATTGTCAAGGCTCACATGTTTTCGGATCATTAACAATGTTCTCCTGCGAGAGGGAGGCTTTGTTGGGTCAATGTCAGATAGTAATACATTTATTTTCAAGAATTCGAATATGTGATACAGAAGTAACTGGATATATTGAAATTATTATTCATTGAATTGACAAATAAAAGATGTTTCTGAATCTGAAATAAGTGTAAGTTAAATCCTATTAACCTTAGTATTCCTTCAATAATATTATAAATACGAAAATTTTTGTCGGGATGAAGAAACGAATGTATATACATTATACATGTGGTTGTTGCTCTTTCATACAAAAACTACTTAACGGATTTTGATCAAACTTTATAATGAATTGATGGAAACAACAGAATATAAAGTGCTTCGACGTCAGTGTCGACTTATAATCAGTTATAGATGTCGCTGTCGGTTGATTATAATGTTCCTTTTTTTAACAGACTATGTATATAGATTACACAAATGTATTATTTGAAACTATCATACCAATAAAAAAGGTTGACTAATATGACGTTATAGTCAAAAACTAAGTAATTAATAAAAAATACAAATAATTGTAACCTCCAAGTCTTTATCCTAAAGGAGGAACGACTTATTAAAATCAAAATAGAATATGGACACGTACTTAAATAAAACTAATAATCTTTAATGAGATCTAAGATTTTCGCGACTATTCATTTAAATGAAACTAATATTTTCGGATTTTATTTACTCGTATTTTATTATTTTTAAAAACTACATACTCCCGACGTTTCGAGAAATCGTGGTGGCCTGGAGGTTGAAGGACCCCCTTCATGCATGAGGGCGTGGATTTGAAACCTGGCGAATACCAATGTGATTTTTCCGAGTCATATGTACTTTCTAAGATTAAAACATCGTGAGGAAGCCTGGACTTATAATTTTAAATTATAACTTTGAAATCGCCAACCCGTCTTGAGCAAGCGTTGTGATTCATGCTCTTACCTTCTCCATGTGAGAAGAGGCCTTTGCTCAGCACCGATAGGCTGATGATGAGGATGATGACTACCAACGTTTCGGTTTCGGACAATCACATCTCATCTGCCCGTGATCACGGTTGCTGCGAAGTAACCTAATAATCTTTAATCTCTTGTATGAACTTTTATAACATTAAAAATAATCCTAACCTAACCATATTCTAATTATTGGTAATTTTATATGATATAAGCGTATTTAATTAATATACCACTGAAAGAAAAGTGATCTATTAGTAAAACTTGCTGAACTCTGACATAATATAAGAATGGCGTGCATTGAATTGATGTTTGCGGAAATTGCCTTCCTTTTATTACTATGGTGGAAGAATTGTGATGATAAATGATATTATATGTAATTATCTATAAAAAGATTTTACCACGTCATTAATAGAGACACATTTTAATTTATTAAAGTGAATTATTTTATAACGTCAAAATTTTTTGTCCTATCGTATTTACAACCGGCAGCGAAATATGGATATAATGTATATTCTTTACAGAACAGCCAAGGTCAATGTCTTAATGGGAAGGTTTTAATGGGAAGCAGTCACCGTTACCCGTGGAAATCTGCAACATAAGAAATGTTGCGGATCTGTTGCCGACCTTGATTATTGAAAAAGGAGTAAAGGGTGGGAATAGGGATATGGCAGGAGAGGGTGCGAACACGGAAAGGGAAACTGGTTCTCTCACTCATCGGACAAAACGCAGTCATTAAAGACTACTTCACGCCGATCTTCTATTCGAGCTATAGTTACTTGACCACAGCTAGGCTCTACCACCTCAAAAGTTATAATTACATATTAAAAGTATTAACGTTTTTTATCGTTTCAACACTTTAAATAAAATCTTGTTTTGTATTTTTTTTTTTCATTTTTAATGAATATATGACCTTTTGAGAATTATTAGTGCCAGGCTCCTTTATTTCATACCCATATTATATAAGTATGGTAAAATAATTAGTCAGCCATCATGGAGACGCCGCCATTTTGGATTAATATAAAAATCAGAAAGTTAGTCATACACAATCATCCACATTGAACGAACTTAGATTATTTCAGTTGAACTGGTCAAATATCTCATAAAAATAAAATTAAGTTTTCCATATTGAACTTAAAATGATGTCATTTTATTTTTAAAATATTTCTTTAATTTAAAATACATTTTGAAAAGGTGCAGCAAAGTCAAGTTCGCCATTTTAGCTACGCCACCATTTTGGATTGAAAATGAGCTCACAAATTTAACCATTTACTGTCATACAAACTGATCCTTTACACAGAATTTCTGCACACTCGGTTTGTAAAATCTGCTTCAAAATTGAGTCGCAAGATTTCATCCTAACAAACATTCATTGCAAGTTAAATAAGATCATGTAAAAACAGTTTTTTTATGTTAATTTAGAAAATCTATCATTTTACACATATATCAAATTTACACCGTCAAACTTGCAGTAAAGCCGTTGAATCAATTGGTCAATTAGCTAAACGACAGATTTGGTAAACTCCTCGTTAAATCTCTCTAAAGTTGTTAAACGCTAAATGCTCTTAATAATTTGTTCCTAATGAAAGCCTTAAGGCAATTACAACCAGTTTCGACTCCCTTAAAGAACTTACTTGTTTTGATACAAAATATTTACTTTATTTTTCTCACACACTAAAGTTTAATATTGTCTCCAGAAACAAATTGATTCGAGCATAAAACTAATAATAATACTTTTAGTTAACTTTAAGAATAATTTTATCTCTTAGTTATAAATCACACTGAAGAAAAATATACGTAATTTTTATTTATCTCTATTAATTAAAGAAATTATTTTATCGCCATAATCATTATTTGAATATTAATAAGTGAAGGGTGTTTGTATGTCTTTTTAAAAATGTCAAAATGTATATGAAAAAGAAATGCACAAAGCAATTTTATTAAATAAATTCGTTTTCTTTAATTGGAACTCAAGGCAAAGGTGCTAAACGCACTGTCCTATTAAAAGCCTATTCACTTCTATTCACCGTCCTATTCAGTTTTGCCTTGATAATTTGTAAATGTTAATGAAAGGGAACAGATTCAGACAAAAATATTCCAATCTTTTTCTATGCGTAAGAGGAAGAAAGAAGCGTATCGCTTTGTTCATATTCAAGGAAGACAAATAATCTAATACCTGTGATACTATTATCAAAAATTTAAAATCCTATGTCCGTGACCAAACTGCCAGACCAGTACACTAGTAAATTAGAAAATTGTTGGCGGTAGATTACAAATAAAGAGACTAACTAACAGACACTTTCATCTCTACTGCTCGTGGTAAGATTTCTGTAAAGTAATCAAAAAGTTTGGAAAATTTATAATAAAATAGTAAAACTGCGTAGTACACTCGAAAAACATAGTTTCATTTTATATACCATAGCTAGAAACTTTACCAATACGACTATTTGCCAGACCCTGTCTAATGGGTTCGAGATGTCAAGTGAAACTGGGCTTCACAGTTGTTGTCTAAACTTTCTTAAAGTGTCGTATCTAATTTTGTTTAAGCGTAGTATTTTCAGGGTCTGCTTGGCTTCCTTTTTAGTTACAGCTGCCATGTTGGCAAACTTCCAATGGTTAAGCACTAATTCAGTCATTGGAGAAAGGCGGGACAATCGTGTTAGAACAGGAGACAGGGAGCTCATGTCTTTAACGATTTAGCTGTTGAGTTCTCACTCACTAGTCCCTGCTCACTAGAAGTAAGGAACTCTATCATAGGGGAACCCGCGTCAATTAAGCAACTTATTATGCTATTATTTCTTTCTCCTTTCCTATATGGGCTTATGTGACATCAGATTTAGCTACAAGAGCTAGGGTGGATTGAGAGAACTTTGTCTCTGCCTACAGCTTCTAGTGGCAGAAGGTTGAAAGAGAGGTTCACATCATGATTATCAAAGTGCTCAAGAATAAGACCTCTCTAATGCCCCTTCCAGGAGAAATAACAAAAATGTTTGTGCTATTCAGCCTAAAAGCAATAAATATTTTTTAGAGAAATCAATCTGCCGCCAAAGATAAGATGTAATTAAATTACGCATCTCATTGCTTTCGTTTTACATTTCTAAGATCTACAGATCTTCAAAATCTCATTAGACGTATTTTTCACAATGTTTTATTCCATTTGGAAGATTATCACTTTACGAATACAGTCTTCAAGCGAAGTGATAATTCGAATTTTACACTAAATTTAACACTAAAATGAATATAAATACACAATTCTTTTACCGAAAATCAATAACACTCAGATGCAATTGGATTAATCAAATTGTTGAACAAGACATTAGCACAGGACTACACAATAAATTCCTTACACTAAGCGCTTGCTTTATGGCTCAGTGGCTTCAGCATCTTTCGAGACAGTAAATAACAAGCGCAAACTGACGTATAAACACCGAATTATTGAGTTTTATTATTAAACATTACAAATAGCAAATTCAGCTGCCTCAATACATAAACTGTCTACAATTTAAATAGAATATATGATGTACACGCACCTTAATATTATTTATAATAAACGTCTATAATAAATACCATCTCTTAAATTAGAAATGTTTAATTATATTTTTTGACTAGGAATGAAAACTGTTTTAAAAAAAATTAAAAATAACAAGATTTTTCTACGTGGAAATAAAGGATTAAGTATAAGTTTAAAAACAATGCTTTTATTTGATTGAAATAAAATAAAGAAATGCTTTAAAATTTTTACTATCTACATGTAATGTCTTTACAGGATTTTATCCCATTCTAGCTTTTACCCGCGACTATGTCTGAGTAAAAAAAAAACTAAAAGCAATGAAATAACTTTTAAGTACCGCAATCGTCCCACTCGCAAATAATAACGCTTGATACCTTGGTCAGGATTTGTGATCGGGATAAAAAATAATCTAAGTTACTCCTTATTACATCAGCTACATGCTAATAAAAGTCCTGTTAAAATCAATCCAATCATTTCGGAGATTAGCCGGAACAAACAGACAGAGAGAGAGTTACAAAGACAGACAGACAAATAAAGATTGTAAAAGATGTTACTCTGGTATATGTACCGTATATATATTCATATGCATGTAATAAAAATCGGTTATTTCAATAGCATACTAGATACTCAATTTTTTTTTATTTGTATAAATAAAAGCTCGCTATTTGATTATCAGTTGGAATCAATCAAATAAAGTTATTGCTTGAAGCTTTTTGATCCACATCGAATTTTAAACTATACTCTTAATAATTACTATATTTATGATACTGAAACGAGGGTTCGATTAAACGTTCCACCTTATCCAAATTTACGAATAATGCCATCTTTCTTATTGTGGTTAAAGTAAATCAAGAGGCAGCTATACGTGGAAACAGCTTTCATAACACGTTTTCATTTTTAATAATTTAATACGAATTAGTACTTTAGCTATAATCTTTTAACCAAGGTAAATCCCGTTAAAAAATATGTTTCTACAAGTTAAGAACATCTAAATCCTCTTCAAATTAACATATACTGAATATTCAAATACGACTTTTACATGAGATTATGATGAAGTTACGTTTGTCGTATTGCTTGGAACACTATAAAGAAAACTACCTAATTGTGTTAAGGACTTGAAATTTGCATATCTCTGATTCATATTCTTTCATTCGTTTTTATGTACAAAAAATCAATATAAACTAGTGGCGTGCACACTATAGATGGAAATGAGCACTGCTTACCCTTACCCCGTACAAAACTAAACCTACATTGTTTAATTCTTACTTACAAAATAATCGTACATAATCGTACATAATCGTACATTACGGAATACTAATGTTTACAGACATTTAATGTCAATTGATTCACGATTTGGAAAAATTGTTAAAAGTGCCATCTATCAACTTAAAAATTAACATTTTCGATCGGCCAATGCTAGAAGCTGACGCCGACCCCCAGCCAAAGCGGCCGTATGCACACCTACATGCGCATATATTCCATACAAATTATCTCAAGGACGATCTACAAATCGCGTGCTGTATGCCGGAAATATTTGCGTGTGCAAAAACTATGCTTGTGTTAGCGTTCAAGAGGCACTGCTTCCTTAACCCTACTCGTTTAAAAAGTCATAGTAACTGTCAAATGAAAAGGGACTATTTAATTTGTTGGTTTACTGTCCAAATATTTTTTTCGTCATTTTGTTATTATTGTCTTTCTAAGTGCATGTCAATAAGTTTTAATTAGCTAATGAGTGAATTTATTAACGAATTGTAGAAAATTATAGCTGTGAGCCCTGTAATGGTGATGTTTAACGAATTTAATTACGAGTACATTTGCAATTGTCGTTTGTTTTTTGATTTTGTCGATGTCGTTTGATGATAAAATTAAAATAATTACAAAGGGAACTTGTGTGACCAATTTAGATTTAACTAAAAAAAAGGTAATGTCACTCGTTTTAATAAAAAGTATTATGGTAGTTTTAAGTAGCTATCAGGTTGTGTACACACAAATAAGTTATTTTGTTTTCTTTGTTTGCTTTTTTTTTTCAAATAATAACAATAAGAACGTTTGGATCTTCACTGGATATTCCGATTTAAATAACTTTCATAAAGCGGTGATGAACAAATCGTATTCATTTTAAGCAACTTTCATGGCTCTCGGAGGTAGTTAATAGATTTATAAAATATATAGATGTTAGTTCTGATCGGACTGCTGTAACTATATGCACGAATATTATCAATGTTTTAGAGGAGGAAATTATGATGAAGATTGTTTTATTTTTCAACATATTCTGCTTACCCTACCCCAAATCTCTGTGCACGCCCCCGATGTAAACCTTGGGATTCACCTCATTGAGTTTGTATTTATTTTCTAACAAAAAAGAAACAGCAATTTGTTCAATTTGTTTGAGAATAAAATGTTGCCATGAAATCAACCGTTGCCTTGTTTCGGTCATTATGGGCTAGTTTTTCCATTCTGGTAAACTGGAATTGTAATGAAAATTGTTAGTAAAAATATTTAAAATTTTAATAAAAAAATATATTTTTAACAATATACATAAAAGCAATCTTATTGCTACATATTTCGAAGCTTTAGTCTAATACCGCCGACGAAACTGTCCCATTTTTTAATTATTCTGTCTTCTTTCACGTCCACTCAACGTTCAACTACCGTGATGAGTGCTTCCGAGTCTCGTGTAGTATAAAATTTTTATTACTGCAAGGAAGAAACGACCAGATATATTTTTACATTTTTAAATCCAAAACGACGTTTTGATTGCTTACCCTGCGGGGTTCGAAAATACAAAATAGGGTCCACAAAATAACTTTGACGTGGTTTTACGAGGGATCCACACTCGACACCTTTAATTCCTTCTCTTCACTTTGGTTGTCTGTTACTCTGCAGGATTTTATTTAGAATGTGAAATCGCAGTAATAAATAAGCGGTCCCTGTTTCTTCCAACAAATACATATGCATAATTATTGTTTTGAGTTCCTAGTATCTTTTTGAAACGCTAGATTTCACGGCCCACCGTGAAGGTTTGAAGCCTACGTCAATATCATTATTTTTTAAGATTTCTTTATCCTCGATTGAATGACGAAGAATAACACATATAAGAATAACAAAAAATTGACTTTTCATGGGATACAAAACCTAAGATTGGAATTGAAAAAAAAATTATACTAATAAAGTAGCGGGCTGAATCGAAATTTTGCAAAAATATATTTGTCTTACTTTTCTACTAATTCGGTAACACCAATGATTTTCAATAAAAATTATACAACAAAAAATCACTATTGATAAGAGTACAAGAGCCTTACAAATCATCCTTACAATGGATAATCCAATGTGATTTAAGTGTTGCGGACGTGAAAGAGATTATTTATAGTCGTAGCAATGGCTAGGCTATGCACAAACAGAGGTCAGCACCTCTCAGTAAATATTGATACATCACTATAAACATTGAGTTTGCATTTATAACTTTATATTATACATTTCACAAAAATCACCTCAAGAATTTACGTGCAATTAAAAGTTATTTGTCACCTTCATATCCTTTCCAAAGCAACTTGCTAGTGGTAGCCAAAATTTTGAGTTATTAAATAATTGTTGCATTATTATTGTTCGGATACTAAGCGTTGTTTAATTATTTTATAACTACATAATGCCGAAGTTTCAGTACGTTTACGGCAACCGTGATCACGAGTATCTCGTCTGCCGTAAAAACCGCGTATCCAAAAAATTCAACTCACAGAAGATGGGAGTGCTGGTTGCCCTTTCCCTTTTCCCACTTTATCCTCCCCCTCTTCCCTTACAAGGGTGGCAACACGTGCGCAAAACTATGTTGTGGATGTCCATACTACCTCCATCAGGTAGGCCGTCTGCTGGGTTGTCCCTTTAGCATAAAAACAATAAATAATAGAATGAATTCACGAGAAAATCTTAGATATCATTATTTTAAATGATAGCCACTTTTTTAGATACAGCTTCACTATAAAGAGGTTGGGAGGGGTTACATTTAGATTTTAGATGCCTAGAGATGCTTTGCCTAGATGAAAATAAGTTTGAGGACTTCTTTCAAAATATAACAACTTATCTGATTATTTACAGCTATTTGCCTTTAACTTTTAAAAGTAATGAGACAGTTTTACTGTGGTTTCTACGTAAAAACTTTTTGTTTACGTTACGTTACGTTATAATTATCCGTTTAGAAACCAATAAAAGCAGTTTGATATTCTATTCTACTTCTAATGTTATTATTATTTTATAAATTTATTATTTTTTTTTATATAAATAATTTTACTGAAGCGTAGACTATATAAAATAATCGTAAAAACAATTAAAATAAAACACTTGGTTTTTCTTTTTATGATTCGTACTTAGAAAATAATTTTAATTGTACAAAAAACAAAGAACTTTAAAACATTTAATAATATAAACACGGAACAAATATGTAAGTAGTCAGGTCAGAGTCATTTAGTAAGATGGGGTAAAGGCAACGAAAAAACTTGCTTTATCTGCGGGAAGGCAGTTGGATTTGCTAAGCATTTGCTGGTGGGATGTAGGGTACTCCTAGATAGCGGTCAATACTCGCGTCGTCACGATAGGGTTTTAGAAATCATACGTGAAGCGGTAAGTCATCCGGAAGCAAGAGCGCAAAAAAAAAGATATTTGGAGCAGAGGAGATTTGGGCGATGGCGTCCAGACTGGACATATTTTTATATTCGCGAATTTTAAAGCGCGTTGTGAAAAGAGAGCTCACGGTTTCTTGGGAAACCAACATTCCCAAAGACCATGCCATCATGATCAACAAGTATTACGAGCTCACTAACGAACACACTAAGAATAGGTTAGTTGTAGATCTGTACGCGGTAGAAGTAAAAGCGAGAAGTATAACAGCCAAATCTCTCTACAACCTGATAAAAGACTTGGGCCTGTCAAGAACTAACATCAGTTTATTCTTGGAACGTGCGTCGAAGGCAGCCCTAGTAAGTTCGTTTCAAATTTGGTTTGGTAGAGAGAGGAGCTTGAACGGTGGAGGTGAGCATTTAACGCGCGTTAGATAGGGGCCCCTTAAATCTACACCTGGGTCGCAAGTCCCAGGCACTGTTGAAGCTCCTCTCCCTGCAACGCGATGGACCCGGCACCCTCACGGTGAATTCATGGAATGCTGAGAGGTTTCGGCTCATTAGAATATTTAACTTTAAAGTACTTTTAACCTAGACGGTTTAAAAGATAACATATGATATAATTGTACCATTCTTCATAAACAAAGATAATAAAGATTTAAACAGTGATAACAGACTATATCGAAACATAAAAATAAATAAATTTACAATTCAAAGTATAAACTGGCATCTATCTATAAAAGCTATGTTACAATTCTATTTTAAATTTCTTTAAACCTGAAAGATTGAATTGTTTGCCTCTACTACTTAAGCCCGGCTTAACTCAGATACTCCGTCTCAGCTGAAATCTGATACGAGCACTTTGTGTGAATCGAACCAATTGTGAGGAAATAAAATAGGAATCTAAATCCGTGCTTTAACTTACTTTTGTGAAATTTGGTGTCAGTTGTAGGACAAAACAATTTAAAAAAAAGCTATTCCACTTAATACATTCAAAGTTTAAAGTGTTAAAAACAATTATAAAACCTTTTTTGTTTTTTTTATTTTTCCACCAGTGTTTACAGTTATTAAAAAATTTATGTAATTATAAGAGAAAGAAATATTTTTATTCTGTACTAATTTATATTATTCATTGATTTCTTTTTTTTTTACTTTTTGTTCACTTAATTATAATTTACCAGTGTATAACTATATAGTAGTAGTAGTAGTAGTAACGGTTAAGAATGATAGCTAGATTCAAATTTAAAAATACATTTCTAGCAACTGAATAGAAATGAAAGCCTACAATATTTCTTTTTATTTATTACGTTCAAATATTAAGAATGAAGCTGTGTATGGTGTTGTTTTTTACACTACGCTTCCACTAAAAAAAATGAGCCTTTCCTATAAAGAAACAAGAAAAAACTGGTTCTCTTTCGCCCCACAGTCTCTTTTTTTGTTTTGCCTTCGTGTAGTCTATACATTAGCAAAAAGAACAATATTTTAATTTCGTCAATAAAATTAAAGAAACTAGAAGTTCCGAAACTAAATATTAACCTTTCCTAACAATGTTTTGTAATAAAATGTATTCGTAATTTATGAATGAACCGAAGATTTATTCAAATGTTAAGTAATTAAGCAAATTTACTTGACAAAATAATCAAATTCATCCATCTCTTGCTCTATTCAATTTCCCGCTTCGCCGGCATTGGTCATTCACAGATAATAAAAGGAAAAGTTTCTGTAACTGAGTTTCAAAATTGTCTTAGAAATTAAATTTTAAACTTCGTTGTCATTTGGTGACGCGAACTTTTAAATTTGTTTTTTATACGTTCAATACAAAGGTAATTTAAACTTAATCAAATTAAACAAATGTATACTTTAATTTTTAAAAATAACATAATTTAAATTTCACATATAACTACTATAATACATATTAAATAAACACTTTTCCATGATTCCTTGAAAAAAAACGTGAGATTTTTAAATTATACCTAAATCACTATTAGTCTACTTTATCTATTAAAACAGAACAAGAAACAGTTGTTATCTTTAAATTGTGTCAAATCAATTCAATGACATTGACAGATTTGACTGACGCACTTTGCCGTCCTTTGCCACCGGTAACCAAGGTCAGTGGTAGTTTATTCTATCAAATAATGAATTTTATCCGTTCAAAAGTTATTAAATTTTCTTATCTTCTAGCAGTTTTAGTTATTTTATAAATGCTATTACGTGTTATGTGTCAAGGCCATTATTATAGAAGTGAAATAATAATTTCTTTCTCTTTTAGGTAGACGATGTTTGGTCTTGCAAACCTATAAAACTTATAGAATAACGTTGTTGAATTTAAATTAATAATAGATATTGAAAATATAAAAACTATTTTTCTGCCAGTTACGGCACTTTTTGGGTTATGATCACAGGTGTTAAAGATTTATTTAATGTCTTTGTCCGTAGGACCTTTTGCATAAACAGCTTTATTAATCATGAGTGAATTATCTGAAGATTACCTTCAGAATTTGGTCAACAAAATCGCAAATGAAATACATTTGGAAAATTTTAATTTCGATAAACAATGTTTTCAAAGCATTGGTCAAAATTATTTTGGTTTGCTTGTACCATTGAGGTTAAACGGCGAGATATGTAATAGAAACGTAAACATATCTGTGGTACTAAAATTGGCGCCAACTGACGAAAGATATCGCGTCAGTGGAGCCATAACTCTGATGTTTTCGAGAGAAATTTTTGTTTACACAAAACTTTTCAAAAAGTTTCTCGACTTAGTGAATAAGCTCCAATTCCCATTTCAATACGTAATTCCTGAATGCTATTATGTATGTAGAGATTATTGCAACGAAGCCGTTGTATTGGAAAATATATGTGAAAAGAAATATATGCCGTTCACTGGAAGTATGTTCTTAAATAAGGAACACATCAACGTGGCACTGAGTTCTCTAGCAAAATTTCACGCTATGTCATTTATATTGAAAAATAACGATAAAGACTTTTATAAAGAAGCGGAAAGTGTTTGTGTGCCTTTGAACGAGATTACAAATAAACGCTTTATAGAAATATTATTGAACAGATTAGACAAGGCGTTGATTATTTTTGAAAATACAGAGTATAAAGATTTGATACAGAGAACAAAAAACCATTGCACTAGATTGATTAGGGCAGCCACCGCATCGGTTGAAAGAGTTTGTCTGTGTCATGGAGATATTTGGAAAGAGAATGTGTTATTTCAATATAAGGTACTTATTTTAACGATCTATTAAATTGAAGCTTATTTATTATTTCACATATATCTATGCACCGTTTTTTTTTTCAGGATAATATTCCAATTTCTGCTTGTATTATAGATTATCAAACTACCAGAATAAGTAGTCCTGCATTCGATGTGCTCTACTTGATAGTAACGAGCACTTCAAGTGATCTGCGGAGGCAGTACCTGACCCAGTTTTTAGATACGTATTACGAAACATTTGAACATACGTTAACTAAAGCCAATTTAAATCCTCATGAAGAATATTCCAGAAATATGTTCAACCACGACTTGGTTGTAGTTGGGCCAACTTGTTTTATAATCGCCAACACGGCCATTTGGTTGGCCAGTGGCCTTCAAAACGTGGGACACGTAAAAAGTAAAATTGTGTTGGAAACGGAATCCGAGATATTTGAAGCTAAAGAAAATTATAAAAGCATAATAAAGGGAATTATCGACGATTTGAGATCGTCGGGATTTTTAAACGTAACGGATGAATAAAGAATTAAAATATGAAAGTGGAATTTCGCATTTTCTTTTGTTATTTCTGAACAACGCAAATTTAAATATGGAAGCACGTTCTCGTCTCTTTCGGATGAATAAATCCTTGCCTTCGATCGTTTTATTGCTAATATAAAAACACATTAATCTTGTGCTGAGTTTTCCTCCGTCACTACCTTTAACTCTCGCGAGTTAGCATAGTTTGAACAACAGAGTATTCAAAGTTATAGTTTTAATGCTATGAAACCTTTTTTAAGTTTGTTAGAATAAATCTCACCTTGGGTAAGATTTAATACATGTGTTGTAAATTGAATTAAATTGTTGTATTCGTTACTTGAATGAAAAGTATGACAAAAAAATCAAAATTAATTTTAAACAAAAATTTTCCGTTCCCTTATTAGGACTAAAAAATAATAGAAAACAAAGTTAAGAAAATTTATGTGGGTCAAACAGACACTATCTAAAATCTGTTTATAAATTAAAAACTTAATAGTAAAATTATTTACCAATATACATAAAACATAAACCATCTAACCGTAAAAAGCGACTTAAACTAAATTAAAGAGAAACCACCTCCATATAAAACATCGCAGTGAAGTTACTGAGACAGTCATGATTCGCAGACACGAAAAGTTTTGAATGCAAAATGAATAATGTTTTAAAATGTATAATGTTGTTCAAGAAAATTAATACATTACAAACACAGACAATTGCGAGCAATTTAATGTCAAGAATAATATAATGGAGTGGCTAAAGTGATCGCTTCCTTTTTTAGACGATTAACCCTACAAACGCAACCTTGTTTTACCAAACGCTAAAGATAACTTACGTCGGTTCGTCGCGCATCTTTTAAATTTCAACATTTTTGCCTACCTAGGTCAATAATTTGTATACTGTTCTCATGTATATACAGAATTAATGAGAAACGTTGAGTATGAATCATATATATATTAATAGATTTTTATAAAACTATACGTGGTAGATCTTCCAATAAAAAACTTAAACCTTAACTATTATCTCTACCAGTCTTATAATTTCATGATAAAAATCAACTTTTGTACTATTAACAATATGTGGAACCCTAAATATTAAAAAGAAAATTCTGACCTCAAAGCCAGTAAGGATCTGTGATCTCCACAAGAGGTGTAGTTGTAAGATTGTCTTTGTCATCCTTCTAATTTCAAAAGGCAAAGGCATAATACTTGTGTTACTTTGGCTCGGGTGTTAGTCCTCCTTTTTGTTCTAATACTTCATCAGGTGTTTTTGGTAGTAAGCTACAAATATTTTGTCTTAAACTCGTGGACAAAGTAGGCACTTTTTTCCTCGTCTCCATCCAGGGCCATCAAGTTGCTTGACTTTTTTAAAATTCTCTTCGTCCGAGTAATTTTTCTTTTTTTAACATTATAATATCACAATAAATAATATATGCATCTATAAACGTCATATTCATCATGCGATAAAACATAGCCATGGACCATTTGTTTTACGAGTACAGGACATATTCGAGCACATTTGGACGAGTGTGTCGACCCCATCTTTCTTTTAATTATAGAAATGAATTATATTTGTCATTCCTGTCGGCGAATTAACTGCTCTCTCTTCAATGCACGATGATAGGAAGTGGACCTATTTGCCTGCTTTGGGTTTGTATGACAGTGGTCCGCCGTAAAGAAACATTAATGACTCAATAGGCCTAGATTGCCAGTTCTTCATATCTTCGGATATTTTCCGTTTCTTAGACTTTATAGTGTCAACGAAGGTTAATTTGTAAGAATGTGTTAGCAAGTTTTTAGCCAACGAAACTGATATAAACCAGTTATCACAGGTGACTCCATAGACAGTCCTAGTCAGTTTTTTGACGACAAATTTTTCAAGTGACAAGCCATTAGTCTGAGTAAATTTACCTAAATATGACATAGCATTGATCACGCATCAATATTTTTAATCCATACTTGTTAGGCTTATTGGGGCCTCACATTCTGAAAGGGCACCGACGCCTAAAACCCAAGAACTGTTCCAATGAATATGGTGGGATACGGTTCGGGGGGGGGGGGGGTATAGTCGGAGCCTCAATGTTTTATGAAGATCTCCCAAATGTTTCTGATAGGTGCAAATGTATCTGTAGCCTCTAACTCCGATCGCAATATTTTGTCGTCCATCCGAAAGAATCTTGTCAAAAAATCAAATCTGTCTCTGCTGATATCCGTGTAATATTGCAAGAAGACACCCTGTTACAAGATCCTTCATTTTTTGCCGTCTAACGATGACCGACTTCGAATCTGAGAATTTTAAGCTGCGGTACGAGTACTGATTTCAACACATTGGACGGAGGACTCCTAGATATCAGGGGTTGAGGATCGGCTTCCAACGTATTCAGCAATTGCGAAGGTCTCACTTCAGCATCACCATCATTACCATCCTTGTCGTCACTTTGTACTTCTACCTGTAGTAAGATTCGTCACATTCGCTGTCTTACCCAAAAATCTCTACGTCACTTAATTCTAGAATAAACGAGGGATATTTTCGTCATTTGCTTATTGGTATAATGTCATTATGTTGTTTAATACTATCCTAAAATGAACCAAAATTACTGTAAATACAAGTATAGTTTTGATATAAATAAGGCCTAACATAACATCCTAACCTCACTTTAGTTCAAAAATTTTCACTGAAGATACTTACGTCACATCGGCGTATGGTAGGTAAATATTGACGAAAGTATTGCACTTACCTGAGTAACCCTTTCGTCCTTGGCGAGCTCTGCACGTCAACTGAAATGGCAGGAACAGTGAGAGCAGTACCGCGAAACACAATCGAGAAAAAACATTTCTTCAAAATAGGATACGTCAATAAGCGGGTTGTCTTTCTAGGGTTAAAAACTGAGACTACAGAGTGTATATGTTTTTTTATGATCACAATGCTCTGATAAATATGAATTGATTCCATATAAAAGCTTATATATACGAGATCTTAATTAATAATTAATATACAAACTTACATAGTTAATTTGTAGAATCTTTGGAAACGTTTTTTTTACCGCTAGCCGATAAACAAGTTTTAATATATTTGCTTATAATTTACGATCGGCTGCAGTGTTTATGTCACGGTGATAATTTAAATTTGCTTTGAGTTTAATCTTAGGGAAATGATGCCGCGAGGTGTTTCTAACAGGCTGAAATTCAATTAATCTGCGCCCTCTCAGGTTGATCGATTAAGCATCTAACGAGCTCCACAGATTACGAAAACCAACAAGCCTCTGCTATTTCTTTACATTATTTACTCTATTTTAATGGACGGCGGTTTTATAAAATAATAGGTTATTAACTACCAATTTCAATTTATAATATTGTAAAATTTTAAATAGGTTTTTCACAAAAAAATCGCAAGATGCTTTAATGTGTTTTTTTTTTAATAAGCTGCGGCAAGAACCTTAGGTTTACGTAAACTTGTTAACTCAAAAAGAAGTTACATTATCGAAAGCATTGCTAGAAGCGTGTAGAAAACTTATTTATGATATGCACTTTATAAAATGAAAAAACATTAAATGCAATGTAGTGTTTCCCGAGCTTGTAACATATTTAAAATTCTAACTCTAACATAAAACAACATTGTTTACAAGCTTTAGAATGAACATGAAAACTTGTGCTATCAAAAGCTATAGTGAAGCGAAAGAAAATAATACACGATTATAAATTTTTCTTAAATTATTTATCTTATGCAATAAAAAAAAAACATTTTTAATTATAAATCCATCCAAAAATAAAGATTTGGCTAGTACCCTAAAGATATTTATCTTACCTACCATAAATATCTACTAAGGTACCTTGTCTCTATAACATTTCTTTGTACGTAAGTTCCTTTCAAACAAGGGAATCGGTTGAATGCTGATCAAACTAATACTCGACTAACAAATCTAAAGGTAAACATTCAGATCCTAAATTAACAACGCGATAACTTTGACTTAATTATCTCTACATAATGTTAAACGAAGTCTAAATTCGTTTTTCCGCTTAAATGCCTTCGCCTAATGAAGCACGAAATTATTATTTGTTCGTTTATATATAATATATTTTTTAAGAACTCGTTATATATTCTAACAAGATAAAAAAATATATAATTTAGCTATGTACAATACCAATAATATCATATACGTAATATCATTAGAATATTTTTTTTTTATTTATGGACAAATTAAAATATTCTTACATCTAAAAATTTACCACATTAATTTAGTTTATGAACAACTTCACAACAATGTCATCTTCATTTTAAAACACAGTCGTAACTCGAGGCCTACAACTTAGTTGTCCACTTCATTATTTACAAGAATATGTTTATTTACGGCATTATTCATCGAGTCCAGAACAGTGTTTTATAAGCCCGCCTAAGTTTTATGGGCCATAAAGTGTTATACTCTACGTTCGTTTGTACAGAGTATCGCATTGTAAAAGCAGGTGCCCTATAAAATGACAGTTATTGCTTAGCACCTGAGATAAACCTGTGTCATTTATGCCGTAATATAATATTTACAGCCCTGATTTAAAAGTGAAGAATAATAAATAACATCAAGTAATTGCATATACTGTTATTGATCCTAATTATTATACATATAAATAAATACTTGTTTGATATGGCCATGAAAGCTTGTCCTGTTAGATTTTCTTTTGTTTCAATGCTTGTTGTTCCCATGCATGTAACACAGGTCTAGTACTGAATTAAAAACATATCAGTTTTAAAGTATTCATTACGTGACATGAAAAATGTTTACAAGTTGTCGCAAGGTTCCGTCCAAGGTGAAGAACGCTTTTAAAATTTTATAAAGACATCAAAATGCTTACGTATGTTCAATTATGGTGTCAGAAATGATGTATTAGTATTTCCATCCCAACTTGAAAGTATTATTACTCGCATTCTTACTTCTGAATTCAACTCGTTAGGTTTCTAACACGAGGCTACAAACTAAAAATCAACTGACCATCTCAACTTTCTGAATGTCTGTGTATAAAAATAATCTGTATCCTCAAATCAAAAACATCCCTAATGGATTCGCAAAACAGATCTCCGACAGACCAAATAATAAAATCGTTTTCTTGGACGTTCCATCTCCTCGTACAGAACAATTAAATCATATTACAACGAATTCCATCGTGCCTTTGCGTGATAACTTAATCTCTCCCCAAATAAATAGCGATATTATATATGAGAATATCAAACCTGTTTTTACGTTGCTGAGGATTATGGGCGTCCTTCCATTAACCAGGACTTCACCAGGACATAATCAATTCAAAATGCTATCCCCATCTATGGTGTATTCAATTTTTTGCTTCCTAGGCCTCGTTAGCTATGTGATGTATCTTTCTTTGCACAAAGTACAAATATTAAGAACAACTGAAGGTAAATTTGAAGAGGCTGTGATCGAGTATCTTTTCACTGTTTATCTATTTCCAATGATGGTCGTGCCGATAATCTGGTATGAAACGAGGAAGATTGCTAATATTTTAAACGGATGGGTGGATTTTGAGGTGAGTTTTTTAGTATAAAATGTGACTTGTGTAGTTATAAGGGAAAAAAAATAATTTAATATTGTCGTTTTAGGTATGCTATAAAAAGTTATCGAGCCGCGTTCTTCCTATAAAAATGTACAAAAAAGCTCTGACAATGGCTGTGGTTATCCCAATTTTGTCGACAAGCTCAGTCATAATCACCCACATCACAATGGTTGATTTCAAAGTTATGCAGATATTACCATATGTATTTTTAGAAATATTAACTTATCTACTGGGAGGTTATTGGTATCTGCTGTGTGAAACTTTAAGCTTTTGCGCTGGAATATTAGCCGAAGATTTTCATCAGGTAAATCGACTTAGATGTACCTACTTAGTTTAATATTACTTATTACTTATTATTGGAAAATAAATTTTGAAGTAAAGTTCAAATCTCAATGATTCATATATTTATAAAATTTACATTCGTATTATAAACTTGGTTTTTACATATTATCATATTAGTTACGTCTTTCGTCTTCCCCATAAAATTGCTATGGAAAGTTTCTCTACAAGCTTTTGTTATGTGTAATTTTATGCCACTACTGTCAGTTTGTCTACAAAGGAAAAATCTCTATAGAGGACCATAACTCATTTACATTTAAAGTTTTTAAACAACACCCAATACTAGCGTCTTACTTCTGATCGATACAAAATTACACAAAGTATGCAGTGACCGCAAAACATTTTCCGTAGACAAGAAAAAACACAATTCATAGTCAATTTTAAAAATAAACGTATCGTAAATAGAGAACTATCTTTTTTTTTAACTTTCATTAGACGGGAATAAACAGTCATATAAAAATATTATTATAGGCCCTACGTCACGTTGGTCCAGCAGGAAAAGTCGCTGAATATCGCGCCCTCTGGTTACGCCTAAGTAAACTAGCCCAAGACACAGGTCTAGCTAACTGCTATACGTTCACGTTCGTCAATCTTTATCTTTTCCTCATCATCACTTTATCCATATACGGCCTTCTCAGCCAGATCTCTGAAGGCTTCGGAATTAAGGACATTGGATTGTTTGTAACGGCTTGTTGCAGTATTTTCTTGTTATTTTTTATTTGCGACGAAGCACATTATGCATCTCTTAATGTAAGTACTTTATTTGTCTTGATTGTATTTAATTTCAAAGCAAATTAACCCCATGAAGTTTAAAGAAATGTGTTTTCAAAGAAAACATTGATTTGCAGTGAGCATTTAATCGAAATGTCCTTTTTTGCGTAGGCGTATTATTTTTTTTTTAATATAAATTTAATAATAATAATACAGAAATATAATGGATTTTCTATTTAAGAAAAAGGTATTCATGAACGCTGCCCTTACTGACTTACCGTGTTTACGTATAAAGGTACGCACAAATTTTCAAAAGAAACTGCTAATGGTGGAACTATCCTGGATGAACACGGACGCACAGACGGAAGTAAACATGTTCCTGCGCGCCACCGAGATGAATCCCTCCCAGATCAGCCTGGGCGGCTTCTTTGATGTAAACAGAAACCTTTTCAAATCAGTGAGCATTTACCTCTAAAGGTTTGATTCGTCCAATTTCTTCGATTAACTCGCCTTACCTTTGATAAGGCTTTTTCTTAATTCACTACATCTGTATGATTTGTAGTCTTGTAATTTTCGTACAAAAAAATAATAAAATTCTTCAATCGACTTGTTAACATTACATATAATTTAAAGGAAAATTGTTTTTAAATAACATTACCTATTTCCAGTTATTGGCCACGATGGTAACGTACCTCGTTGTTCTGCTGCAATTCCAAATCAGCATACCAGATAATACCCAAGATACTTATGAAGATGAAAAGCTGATCACCAACGACACAATTGCTACCGACGCCACCAAAATTACTACAACTCTTGCTACAACTGTTTTAACAACATTGGCTAAAAAGAAAAAGAAAAACTAACAATATGGATTCAATTTCAATCTAATGTTATGATATGTGTAATTAAATATACCTTAGTAAAAAAACACGACTACAAAGTAAAACTTTAAGTTTAGAAATAAAGTGCGTAAACACTCTTCTATGTAGGTAAATTTAATAGATAAAAAATATGATTATCATGTAGAACCTTACTAGGTTAATATTAAGAAAAAATTTAAATTACGTAATCAATTAAAGAAGGTACCTAATTAATGGAATCTTAACTTTATGTGTAATAAATTTAAACCTCTATCCAAAACTCTATGGTTTTTAACTTTGAAATATCATAAAATACTATTGTGTTATAACTTTTACTGTGTAAGCCACAAGTTTATAAGATTATAGATTTTTAAATCAGACTAAGAAAACTACGAGGCGTATACATGTATGTCAATAGCATAATTTTCAAGAATACTCAAACATTATTGAAAAAGTTCTCTTTTTATGAATTCTCAACCTTTGAAAATTATATGAAAAACATTAAGTAATATCACCAGTCAAAGTGAAGTGACTACTTCTCGTTCCTTATCACAACCGATCTAATCTGAAAATTAATATATTCAGTTAATATTTTTTTCTCAATTATATTCTTAGGTGACATCATATTAAACACAAAATAGCAACTTTTACAGACAATCAGAAATAACACGGTCTTATTGAGATTTCTATAATATTGAAAGTTCTCTGTCAATTCAATATCAAGAATGACGACAGTGTTTTTTTTTTACTAATTCAGGTAGTAATTGGATCATAAACTAAAATATAAATAAGTAGGTATATCCCAAGACGCGTCCCATCTAATCGCAAAGTGTCAGAATGATAAGTTCAGAGTTTTAGAAAAAATCCAAAATAATTATAATTAATTAATTAAATATCAAAAGAATAACATCAAGACGCCCCTGAATTTACTTTCAAAAGTATACTGACCTGAAAATTATACATTCCGTTTAGCAGTATATATTTTAAGGTTAATAAATGCTTTTTCTAAAAAGATATTTTGATATTACAGGTATAAAAAAATAAAAATTGTTTAATTTTTCTACATAGTCTGAACCAAAATATTTTATAAGCTCAAAAATTTGTAAGTATTTGAATATACATAGTGTACTCCAATCTTTACGACTACAATTGACGTTACTTGGTACATTCCGTTCAACGACTGACATCAAAAACTAAACCTTGCTGTCTCTATCAGAATATTCCGGATTTCTGTGACAAATAAATATTTGTCGTTTTCTGTAAGGATCTAGAAAACGCCTATTTTTTTCAGTGTTTACGGTTAAAAATAATTATTTTAAAGTCTTTTCTTGTTTGAAGAATAACTTTTTATAACGAAAATGGTGGACTACAGCAAATGGAAGGATATTGAGGTTTGTATCGGTTTTATTTTAAACCGATTTAAGTTATGATACTTAACAATGAGATTTCTTGTGGTAACTTAATGTATTTTTAGATTGTTTTACTTAACTTTTACTATCTGTTTTCTTTTATTTATTAAGATTTCGGACGATGAAGATGAAACTCACCCTAATATCGATACTCCATCATTATTTCGCTGGAGGCATCAAGCCCGAATTGAACGAATGGAGGAACGTAAGCGTGAAATCCAAGAACATGAACAACGTAAGACTGAAAATATTAGGAAACTTGCGGAAACTAAACGGAAGATCGCTGAGGCAGAATCTAAAGGTGCAAATTTAGATTCCTTGAAGGCAGAGCTTGCTAGTATTGAAAAGGAGCAAAAGGAAATTCAAGCTAAAGAAGACGACCTTAAAAAGAAGGAAAAGAAGACTCCATGGAATGTTGATACTATTAGTGAACCGGGCTTTACAAAAACTATAATTAACACAAAACCGAATCGTCCAAAAGATGAGAATCTCACAGAGGAAGAAAAAGAGGCCAGAATGAAGAAATTTATCAAAGAAAATGAAAGTCTGTTAAAGCAATTTGGGATGCTTCGTAAATTTGATGATTCCAAAGCATTCTTGCAACAGCACAGTCAATTAGTTTGTGAGGAAACAGCAAATTATCTTGTTATTTGGTGTATAAACTTGGAAATGGAAGAGGTATGTACTCAATATTAAACAAATATATTGTTTTAATGATCTATGTGTTTTGACTTCAATATAAATAGCAGTCTTCTTAATTCAATTGATTTTCTTATTTACAGAAACATGACTTAATGGCGCATGTAGCCCACCAGACAATTTGCATGCAGTACATTCTAGAATTATCTAAGCAATTGGATGTTGATCCAAGGGCTTGTGTCGGATCATTCTTTTCTCGGTAACCATTACATATATTATTTATTTAAATAAAATGCTACTAATAGAACATTCACTACTACTTATAATAATTTTAACAGAATCCAAGTTGCTGAAAAGACATACAAAGACTCGTTTGATGATGAGCTCGCACAGTTCAAGTCTAGAATCCAAAAACGTGCCGCCGAGAAAATCCAGGAAGCTATCAAGGAACAAGAGGAAGAGGAACGGAAAGCAAGACTGGGGCCGGGAGGTCTAGATCCTGTGGAAGTTTATGAAGAGTTACCTGATGTAAGTTTTCAACTGTATTTGTGTTGAATTAGTAACTCTGAACCTTAAATACCATAAAGTATTTGAGTCCAAAAATCACATCTACAAATTTTATGCAAGGTGATTAAGGAGTGCTATACAGAAAACTTAAAACAAATTCCATCAAATATTTGCATCAAAATAGAGACTAACATTTTGTTCTGAAGTTAGATATTCCTTATAACATTTAAGATACAGACAATTCCTAGAGAAGAAAATAATTTGTTTGATGTGTTATACTAGTTTGACGTAAATATATATGACGAATTAAGGAACATTAGTTCTAAAGGAAGTCTAACAAATATGGAAATTTTTTGCCAGTTAGATCTTAATTCATCAATTGTTAGAGATGTAACGATCAGTGTGAGTTGTGAAGATATTCTCTTTTTCATAGGACACATATCTTTCAGTGCTTTTATACACATCAAGAAAAAAGTACATCTCATTACAAATATTAAAATGAGCTATATGTAAATTTTTATCTTATATAACTGTTTATGTAATAAAGTATTAAAATATAATTCTCAATGCAGGAATTGAAAAAATGCTTTGATGCACAAGATGTGCCAATGCTGCAAGCAACTATTGCGAAAATGCCAGAACAAAAAGCCATTTACTACATTAAAAGGTGTGTCGACGCCGGTCTGTGGGTCCCCGGAAAGAATGATGAAGAACCTACAATGAAAGCGAACACTTCAGAACAAGAATCAACACCGTCAGTGAGCACTAATGATGTGGACTGATTTTTAATAAAACCTTAACATAATATAATCCACTTTAACCCAAAACAGTAGTCGTAACAAATGAAAACAACTGGCTGTTTGTAAAACCACTGCCGTTCATTAATGTAATTATGAGATTATTTGACAAAGAATTAGATTTCAACATCAAAATTAAAGGTCAGAGTACTGTTTTAAATAATTTCAATCACCCAGAGTAACACCAACACGTTTCATCGCTTGCGACCAGACGGTTGCTTTAGTGCCTAATATTTTCAGACATTAAGAGTATTTGATTGTTACTTCCTTAGTATTAACAGGCAACACTTTCATTATTTCATATTATGTCAAGTGATATGTGAATAATAAAAATTGTCTGATATTTTAAGTTGTGTTTCATTTAGTTGCCAGTTCCATTTTCGAGCTATCAATCCCAATATACAGACCATTAACCTGACCTTAAATTTGTTAAGCGGCTTGACTTATAGCACAATAAAAGTTTCTATTGTAAGTTCCAAATTTGAATATTGTGTTCTAAGATATATATATATAACAATAATTTGAAAAAAAAGTTTTTATAGGTTTCAAACTATTCAATGTAATAACTACATTCATGTATTTACGCATTTACATTTAAATGGTGAGCGGTTTTAATCAAGTAATACTTTTTGTTTTTTTGTGGAATCAAACCGAAAAGCATTGTTATCTTTATTTAGTCAATTGGTAGGTGCAGCATAAACTAGATCACTTAGAAGATATTAAGAAACTGTTAGTGGCAACGTCATTTATATTATTTTGATGTTATATATTTCGTTCAATAAATAATGAATGCGCTGTCAGACCAGTATGATAATAACAATTCCTTAATAATTATTTCTAATCACAGAATCGCAGTTAGCCCATATATAACCTACAAAACTAGGAATATGATTGATGCGATTTAAACAGTACTTCATAAAGATAAAGATGGCATAACACTACGACCTATGTAATTAGTTCAACCAAACCAATTGATTTGTATTCAAGTCTGTTAATCTCATTTCCCTAGCAACAAACGTACCGACAATTGAATCCAACATCAATGCGTCCAAGTTTTACTAATACCTATACAATCTAAATATAGTAAAAAAAAAATTTACGTTCCATAACCTCGCAATGTTTCCAAAAACTTGTTAATTCATATTTTTGCTATGTAACCAGGATTATCCTATAAAACCTGATATGGAACTAATAAGTTATATCATAGGAACAAGAAACGCGTACGAAAATAAGCCAAATTAAAATACTAAGAACTTGTTCAATAATAGTAAACAGAAATGAAACTTCATTTTTAACTTGTACTTTTTTATATAACAAAACTACAATAGGTGTGAAAGCGCTACGTGAGCACATGCGGCGGCAATTGCGGCCGACCCTCCAACTTGCTGTAGTCTAAGTGGAATTCTTTCGCCACCTGAAATCAATATTCATTAATATAGATATGTTACTTCTGATAATTAATTAGGTAAAATATTTACTTAAATAGAATATTTTAATGCTTCATTGACCTTAACAAAATTGTAAGCTGACCGAGTCAATTCAGCTTCCAATAAATTTTTCTATATTTATTGTAAATATATAACTGGTAACGTATCACGTATCTTAATAGTATCTTTGATTTTTTCCCCTCCTATCTACATATACGTGATTAGATAAATCTTTAAAAATCCGACATATCGCTAATATGACATAAAAAAAGTATTAATGTCCTCGGTCAGCGAAAAGAATTTATTACAAACAATAGCTAGTTATAGACACAATGTCACGTAAAACTTAAAATTAATTGACCTTGCGCCAATTGTGCGCGTCAAAGAAGTAGTAAGTGCCGCGTTCGTAGGTGGATGTTTTCTCAACCATGGGCATGCCGGGGGCTTGAGATATCCAGACCTTCTCTTCCATGTGATACCTCCACTCGCGGTTGTAGCTGAGAAAACATTATAATGATTGAAATTAAACTATACTCAACGGGGAATAACTTCTGTAAATATTAATTTCATTAATATATATGTGGAACATTTATCTGTACTTATGTACTGTCTCATTGTCAGTATGTTTAATATTTTAAATTTATTCTTAAAAATCTTAATATAAAAAATGAAATACTATAGCTCTTTGAATAATTGACTTCTGTATATAAAGGTATTAGTTTAACAAAATTCTATTAGTTATGAATAGATATAACAATTACAGTTCCGCCGCTGCCGCAATTTGAAGTACATCGCCAACGAAGCAGTAGAATAGATAAAATAATAAGTCTTCCTTATACCGACTCAGTCGTAAGGGTGCGAGCTTTTCTCTAATAGACCCATTTATCAGGTACTCTGGAGGCACGTGGTAATCCATGTCCTGTGGCCTGCAATTTTAATGTTAATATATATATATATATGGTAAATAATAAAACATTACAAATTTTTCATCATTATATTTGATAGTCATTTCTTTAATAATGTTGCTGTCTTATTTAATGAATCATAGATTCTATTCTAAATATCTAAATATAATATAAGTTGGCACGATACTGAGTGCTTCCTTTTTCTATACAGCATAATAATTGTTACTAAGAATAAGAACTATGAATGAAAAAATCGCTAATCTCTTAATAATATTATTCCATGATCAAACCTGCAAGGCGTATCAGCCCAAGGTCCTGCGAAGGTAAGGTATAGATTGTCCGGAGAATTGAGATTGAGGCCCAGGGCTGTGAGGTCTTGACCCAGTGCCAACGAGACTAGACTGGGGTCCGACTCGGCAGCCCTTATAAATGTCAATAGACCCACTATCCCAAACTGATTGGGAATCATTGTCTCTGGTATATTTGTTACTTTGCCTGAAATATTATAAAACAAACATTATTTGTGACATACAAAATAAAAAAAATTATATAAAATCTATTTATACACCGTCCAAATGTATATAAACATGCAATAATATGTGTATACAAAATTTCCTATACATCCTTGGATAGATTACAATGTTTTACCCTTTCGATGCATGCTAAACTAATTTTTATTCTATATCATAAAAAAGCGGCATGAAAAAGCGTTATGGCTACTCTAATATACTTCTAATAAATATGCATGTAAACTAAGGAACAAAAATTCTATGTCGAAGTAAATTAACATGACCATAAAATCATAAATCCTATACACACCATAATATTCCGTGTTAGCTCCTTGACTGATAACTTTGGGGACAAAAAAAAAATAGCATCTTTATTAACAATTCTAATAACCACAGATAATTTATAAAACATGCAATGGTTATGACTGATTACAAGAAGAAAGATGACCGACTGAGTGATATTTTTTTTTTTTACATAAATATATATATTTTTATTTTATTTATTTATTTATTCTCTTCAACAAAATAAAGCCCCTTTACTCACATGACCTTGCCTTCCAATATCACCTTCACCTATCGGATATGAGCAGAAATACTTACCTTTAATAAAATTGATGTAAAATTTTGTCTTAACTGATTTTTTATATTATTGATTCCTTATTAATAATGGTAGCAATTTTCAATCTTACCATTTGATTACATTTCGAGTGAAGATTGGTATTCCAATAACCCAGATTTTTGTTTAACTAAAACTTACCCTATCCATAGTAGGCAAGCCATTGTTAGCGTCTTATAGCACTAGCGGTAGCAGAATAACTATATATGTTTGGTTCTTACCGTCAGGGGAGGTTTGTATGCCTTTTCTAGGTTTGTCTGTATGAGTGTAATCCGTGGGCTTGTCAGGAGGCGCAGCTCCCGTGGATGTGCCGGGTAAGGCGGGGAAGTCTTCCGAAGACATAGTGAATTCAGACTGCTCCGACGTTGGCTGTTTGACCATACCAACTGTAAAAAGAATTATATAGGGTGTTAAATTTAATTCATCAATGAAATAATATATACGCAGTGAATATTAAATTCACTTAAAAATCAAATAAATAAACATATTACGCCGTATCACACACTCAATTCATTATATCATATTGTTAGTTCTAATTTGTATCAATTAATTGATTTTGTATTATAATATGTAATATATAACCATAGGGCTTTGAGCCGGGTGGTGGGGGCGCAGCCGCGGGCGCTTGGTCGCCGGCACCCCGGGCTGTTAGTGATGGAAACTCGCTGAGGTCAAGCAGCGGCGGTGTTGAAGTGTCACCGCCCTCGCCGAACACGGAATGATAGTTCGCATTAAAACGGGAGAGATTCGCCATACTTGACTGAAATCACAACATATTTATTTATATATATATATATATAAACTTTTTGATTCTCTAACAGTTTTTAAGTCTAACAGCAAATTCATAAAGCGGTGTATATAAAGCAGTGTATGTTAATTGGATAGTAATATATATATAAACTTTTTAAAGGATAAGCTAAGTCACTGAAATGCTTACAAGAAGATTTGTATACCTTCTTATGAGCATTTGCAAAACTTATTACAACTAATTTGACAGTAATAGTCTTAATTAATAGCATCATAGTTAATACATTAATCTATTCATTCATTAAAGTTACATTTAATTTGTTTAAATTACTATAATATTTTAAAAAGTTATCCTTAAATGAAATATTTTATTTATATAACTACATATCTGAAATACAAAGTAACCAATACATATAATGAAAAAAAGTCTGTCTGTCTGTTCGCAATAAACGGAAAAACTACTGCACCAATTATTATCAAACAGTTATTACCACTCAATAGTGTGATTCTCGAGGAAGGTTTTAGTATATAATTTTTTAAGCTTTTGTATTTACTTGTGTGTACATTAACAATATTTGTTATAAGAGGTCGGGAAAATATGAGCCGTCTGAGAGCTTTTAACAATAAAGCTGCCTAGAGTCTTTAATTGTGTATCTTATATATAGGTCTATGGAAAAATCCGCGGTGGCATGTGACTATACCTTAAGGATATATAATATAAGGATATAGGATTTACAACTTTTAAAAATTGGCATTCCTGATATGAAGCATTTATTGGAAAGCTATTTACATAAGTACGATACTAAGTCTTATCAAAATAGTTTACTTCGTTTTCAAGCCTACATCAGTATCTGTAAATTACTTTTTAAATCATTTAAATCAGGCATACCATTTGATAGTTATCATTTCTCAAAATTAAATAGGCTGTATTACATTGTTTTGGAAAGAGCCTGTGCGAAGCTGTGCGAAGCCAGGGCTGGTTCCTAGTATCTAAATAAGTTTAAAGCATAAAAATTACTATACAGAATATTTTGCAAATCTGTATTAAAATTAATAATTTAAAATAAATGCAAACATAAGAAATGAAAGTTAACACTTAGTAATAAGGTCAATCTTTGTTCAGGTTTTTTACCTACACATACAATAACACTTGGCCTAGATTTTTAAAAGGTACAAATACCTACAGCTTTTTGTTAAGACACCCTTCTAATTTCTTATTTAGATACATTTGTTTATATATATTTATAATACATAAACATATTTAATTAATGAAATTAAAATATCATACCATAGAATTTGAGTTAGCTTGTGATAGTGGTGTCGGTATAGGTACTCTACGGTCAGCAAATGCTCGCTGTCCAAATAATGTAGATCTAGATGCCATTGAGGGTGGTGCACCCCCTGGCATCGCAGTGGAGCCCCGTCCTGGTGACAGGGCGCCACCAAATGTCGGTGTCACATGTCCTGATACTCCGCCAACCAAACCTGAACCAACCCGTCCACCGACCCCGCCACTTGCTAGGCTTCTAGGAGCTTGTTGGAAATTCAAGTTTGCCATAACCTGGAAAATTACACATTTACATTAATTATAAATATTACTTGTTTATATATTATGACAATGTCTTCAGATAATTTTAATGACAAGTGTTTTATGATAGAGGGCATACGTAAGTTATCTTTGTGTGTGAATGTCAAAAAATATGTATAGCTTAATATTAAACAGTTTTCACTTGATACTAACATTTCATACTGGAAGTTCTGTTTGAATCCAATTCTAAAACTCGCAACTTTAAACTTCTTCAGACGTCATAAATTTCATAAATATTCATTAATCTCATCTAATAAATTAAAGAAAAATGCATTCGTTTTATACAAATGTTGCTTGCGTTGGTTATTTTAACGAACCATGTATTAGAACTTTTGATTACAAGACAAATAAGAATTAAAATGGTTAACTAATTAGATGTACTATAAGATAACGAATTTGTATATCTTTATGAAGTGGTAATCGTGAAGAAAATTCAATGTTACGTATAGGTTAATGGGATATGTAATTCTTAGCTGAAAATATAGCTAACAGCTGCTTGAGAAACTGTTTACTGATCGCAGCTTACACGTATTTAACGACGGTATACAGTAGTTCCACTATTATAATGATAAATGTGATAAGGATAGTCAATAATAACAAATAACATAGGTATACATAGATCACGATGGTTATTTATTCGACTGTCAAACAATGGCGACTCGAAGATGTTCTAATTTCATTCCCTCGTAAAAATAATAAATATTTACCTAAAATGTTAGTTCGGGCCCCGTTGCACTTTATCAATTACTATACGTTTAGTGCATAGTCAAGTTTTCCCAGAAAAATATAAATAAACTCACAGGACGAAACAAACAAAAGTTTGTTGACTGTTCAATTTCTAAGGCAATTTTCTCTGCATTCAGAATTTTATTCACCAACTAAAAGTATATTTTTACTGCCTTTCCATGTACACTGCTATAAAACTCCTAGAACTTTATACATCTTTAAGAAGCTAAAATAAATTATAATAATTTCACTCGGATTTGTCGAACGCCACATTACCCTAAACAACTGGCAGCCATATTGTTAAAACTTAAAAGCGGAAATTACCAGAGATCAGCCACACTACATAAAAAATATTGTAAAATTAATTTCAAAACTTTTTCTTCTACAATAATTTTAATAAGGACGTTATTTTTAGTGTGCTAAATCATTTTTGTTGCCATTATTTTTATTTGTGGAATGTATTTATTATAGAGTAAGTACATTGACTATGTTAATAGGATCATGACATAAAAGTTACCACTATAGTTATTTGCTGTCTAAATGAGGTAAATTTGGAAGATAAAAACAAATCGAATTGATTTTTCTGTCTGCGTAGACAAATCTGTAACTGACTTTAAAACTTTCTATTCGTTTATTCAACTGCGCAACATTTTTAACAATACTAAATATGTACTTACGGATTACAAAAAAAATATCACATCAACTATTTGATATAGTACCTATTTTAATATCGCATACTTCTTTTTTCTATATCAATATACTAAACTTAAAATTGTATTTGCACACCGAACTCCGACAAAAAGTTAATGAAGAGTATGAATGTAATAAAATCTGTAGTATCAACTTTTTTATGACCTACCCACTTTTCAAATATGTCCTGCAACCTGATTTCATGAGTCAGAATATTCTTTACAAAAACTTTTTTTAAACTTTTTTCATCAACTTAAATAAATCTGCTTGCATTTTCTAATGAGTTTCATTAAACCACTTTTCAGTTTTCTCGAAAATATCATTTTCTATTGATCCATAGAAGAAAAACTATCTTTAGTTTAGATTATTATTATTTTACACTTTAGATTTCATTTAAGTTTATTTAGAGAAACCAATTTAGCTAAAGTGATAGAAATGCTATGAAATCAAAGCGTATATATATTTATATTTTAGTATTTTTCTCTCCCCGTGTAATAGAGGATAAATTTATCGTATAAAATGACCAACAATCATCTGGTAATAAAAGGTGTTAAGTTATTTCTGATCTATGTAGCTAGTTATTAATTGCAAATTTGAATTCCACATTAAAATTTAGAAATTAAATCTTCGCAATTTTTCAAAAGAAGTTTTAATTTTTGGGTCATCCTAAATGTATCTGAGATGGATATTACCTAAATCTTGCTATATATAATCTTCTATAGGCGTATTAAACTTCTTTTACAATAAGTTGAACGTTTTTAATTGACAAATATAAGGAAATGGAAAAAACTTGTTTTCGTCTTCAAAATATGTTAACAGCAATGAGGATTAAGAAAAATCATTGTTTTAAAATCACAGACCGATGATTTATTTTTACTGTAATATGTATTTCATAAAATTAATTCACAGTTAGGAAAAATACTTGAAACGATTCTTTAATCTTACTTGAAAAATTAACTATAGACAATAATTCTCTATACTTATTAAGGGTGTTTAGCGTGAAACATGGTAACATTAAAGATCATATGATTGTTCAATGAAGAAGCACGTCTGATAGGCGTCGACTTACTTCTTTCAACCAGTTTTTTATTTTCTGGCTGAATATAGGCCGTTTTTCGTGTTAGTGGTGCTAAAATATAACTATCAGCCATGGCGCTCAGCGATGCAGATGTTCAGAAACAGGTATTTAGAATATTATTGCAAATATATTCATTAAATTTTACACGTAGTTTTCCGACATGAGTTTTGTCAGAATGATTGATCCGACGGTCCCGAGTCTATAGTATTAACATGATCTACGATATATAAGAATGTGATTCGGAATAATGTTTAAAGTATTGAAATTAAGAATGATTTTTTCTCAAAAAATGTTTTTACACGTAGATCAAGCATATGATGGCCTTCATCGAACAAGAGGCCAACGAAAAGGCCGAAGAAATCGATGCTAAGGCTGAGGAGGAATTCAACATCGAGAAGGGCCGTCTCGTACAGCAACAGCGGCTCAAGATCATGGAATACTATGAAAAGAAAGAGAAACAAGTTGAACTTCAGAAAAAGATGTAGGTTTTCGTACATTCTATGTAATTATATCACATGACATCTTAGTATCAATTGAAACCTAAACACTTCCCATGTCTTATCTCATAGTATAAGACATTTTATATATTTATTAGAAGACATTTTAAATTCCAGTTATTCTTTCAATATTATATAAAAGCCAATTTCATTTCTGTTAAGAAATTCCTGACTTGGAAATTTGAAACTTCAAAAAAGTTGTTAACTATATCATTATCTACTCTAATACATCTATTAAAATATGAAATAATTTTAATTCTGGTGATATAATATACTTAGACTATAGAAAAATTATGAGAAAATTCATGAATTACAATTTATTTCAGTAATTTTTAATATATATTAATCTACTAAAATCTAAAAATATATATCTAGCATGTTATTAGTAAAACTCAGCTAAACAAAGGCAATAATTAAGAAAAATTCTTGTACAATGTTAGTATAGTGTTCCAGAGCAAATTATCTCTGTAGATAAGAGCAAATCAAGCTTACACATGTGAGATTGATATCATATTATTACCAAAATTCTGTACAATCCTAATTTATCCTATTAAAATGAGAAATCTCAATAATTCTCTTGTTTTACACTTGAGTTAGCTAATTAAAAATTGTCTTTCTATTATATTACGTCCGTTCACAGCCAATCTTCGAACATGCTGAACCAAGCTCGTCTGAAGGTACTCAAAGTACGTGAAGATCATGTACGTAATGTACTCGATGAAGCTCGCAAGCGCCTGGCTGAAGTGCCCAATGATACTAAGCTATACTCCGACTTGCTTGTTACACTAATGGTGCAGGCTCTATTCCAGGTAAATAATTTTTTTTATCAAAGAAATGTATGAAAATATTTATGTTTAAATAAAATCTTTTTACTGTCAAATGTTCTATGTGTCTACCATTTAAGACGACATTTCTACTTACCATCACCTGGCATGATAAACAATGCACTATTGAATTCTGATTATATAAATTTTTTTTTTTTTTAATATTTCGATTATTATGAGATCTAAGATTTTCGCGAGTATTCATTTAAATGAAACTAGTTTTATTCGGATTTACTACGCGGATTTTATTATTTAAAAACTACATAATCCCGATGTTTCGGTTACTTTGCAGCAACCGTGATCACGGGCAGACGAGGTGTAAGGAATAACACTAGTTTCATTTCGATTATTACTTTGCTATTTTTATTACAATTGCTTGTCAAAATAAACTTTTACTTATTTCATCTTCATGTTCATTAAATAGCAGACTTTATTATGAGATTGTTGTCTATAGGAAGTAAATGCATTTTGTGACTTAAACTAACTTTATTATAGCTTGTGGAGCCGGCTGTGACAATTCGTTGCAGACAAGCGGATAAATCTCTTGTGGAATCCCTCCTGCCACGCGCCCAGCAAGACTACAAGGCTAAGATCAAGAAGGATGTCGTCCTGAAAGTTGACACAGAAGCATCCCTCCCAGCGGACACTTGTGGTGGTATCGAACTCATTGCTGCCAGGGGCCGCATTAAGGTATGTATATTTTCATACACATATAAAAATAAAATTTATTGAAATATAAATAATTTATAAAATTTTAATTGGCTATTTGTGATGTTAGTGTAAAAATATATTAAGGTATATTAAATAATTGTTTGAATTTTTTATACAGATTTGCAACACCCTGGAATCCCGTCTGGAGCTGATTGCTCAGCAACTGTTGCCAGAAATCCGTACAGCCCTATTCGGTCGCAACCCCAACCGTAAATTCACAGATTAAAATTTTCCCGCTCATTAAAACACTTGTTACTAACAACATTAAAGAAAAACTTCTTAGATATAAAGTTATAATTATTGTTTTCTTTTGCCTAATTAATATTATAATGCGTACAACTCTATCGCTGTTTAGAATGTATCCTATTAAATGGAAATGTTAAGACGTCTGAAAGTGTTAAATACTATGTGTGATCATGCGTTTTATCTGATTCATGGTGTCCGTTGATATTTCTATTCTATATGTACATTAGTTTCGCCGGCAAAAGTATGTATTAATTATTAAAGTATTTTATTGTTACAATTCATTCATAGACTCATACATATATTTAGAGGATGTAGTTTATAGGATTTGAAACGATGTATTTAAGATTAAACAATCTATTTAATGCCGTATAACCGATTCAATATATAGAAGTATAAATATAAAGGGAATGTCACTATTTCTGTAACAGTATATATGAAAGCACAATACAAATGATTAGTAGTTGAATGTTACCTGTATATTGTTCAAGTGAAATCTATTAAATCTATGAATTATCTGATGTTTTCAAATCTTAGGAATCCTTGACGACTGTAAGATTTTGATGTGACAGCAGCATCCTATGTTGTGTTCACTTAAATCATTAATGATTTGACTGATAACAATGTAGTGTCAGATTAGAATCTTTCAGTCTTACAACATTCCTATTACGTCCTGGCAATTTATATTTTGGCTTGCTTCGAATATGTATGTACGTTTCCCATTATGGCACTGTTGAAATTCTTGTGTAAATATATAGATGTGTTAAATATCGTGACTTTTATTTTTCATTTTAACTAAATTCGGAATAATGGATGGATGGATTGGAAGATGAGTCGATTAATAATTCATTTATTTTCTTTTATCATTTACTTTTTGGCAACTCACGTAAATCATATATATATATATCATGTTTCATTATTTTAATAAATTTATATGCCTATATCATTTTTTTCTGAAAATATTTAAATTTTAAATGTACATTGGCTGACTGCGTAGTGTGTTTAGTGCTATATGATCGGCAATATAGAACGCACGTGACAAACGACTGTTAGGCAAAATTGTATAATATCGGGACCTAATATAAGAATAGGTTCTTATTAAAAATTGCCAACGGGATAATTTAATTTGTTTTAAAATATATCTTTTTAAACATCAATAAGAAAAACTTTAAAAAAAATTAAAACTGGAAGAAAGTCTATTCTTCATTGTTTCTGCTAAATTTTCTAAGAAAAAGAATTATATATAATTTTTCCAAGTTGATTTTTTTTATTCGCCATTATATCTATGGTATTGATAATTAGGAACAAACTATATCTCACCAATCTGTGTCCAAAATCTTTACTGTATTAACAATTCAATAAAAATGACTTAAATTTCAATTAAAGTAAAAAAGAAATTAAATTATATGTGAATAATCTGAGTAGTTAAAGTTAATTAGTCTGTAGTGTTTTCCCATGGGGCTGGTCAATCTTATATAAACACATGTTACGCGGTATGTTTAAATATAAAATTGAAATTGAAGGGTATGGGCTAGATTTTCTTACTTTTTAATCTTAACCTCCACCCGGCATTAACTGTCCAATAACTTAGGGTGAGTTCTTTTGAAATCCTAATAATATTAATTTGGAATCGGTATGTAGCGTTCCAAATTTAAAAGTTATTCTTTAAATTCATATTGGATTCTAATTGAAGCTATTTAAACCGAATAGAATTTGCTTAATATCTTGTTGCTTTGTCTACCATTTTGACAATTTCTTTTTGTAAATTATGTACCTAAAAATAGTGAAACATATACAAAGAGACAAAGGTTTTAATCGATTTTTATTTGGTAGCTTGAAAAGTAATACATTTAATTTCTGATGTAATGTATGTAATAAGTGGAAAATTAATTATGTATTGAATATTTTTTTTAGAATTGAAAGAGATGGAAAGGTATAGGTAGAAAAGGATTTGTTTTCAATCAAAACGACAAAATGTATAAGCCAGCAAAAAATATTAACATTTTTATTAAATTACAGATGAATTATAAATTAAAACATATATTTTATTATTTTCACAGATCTCCTTTATCACAAAAATATGTTTTTAAATGTGTAAATAACTACTTTGATTTAATTTAACTAGTATTTTGGTCTGAATCCTACTTAGTAGGCAAGAGACATATGTAAATAAAAATTACTTTTGTAATATTGCATCATAAAAAAAATGCTTTAAAACATTTCCTAATTAATCTTCGAATGGGGGTAACCCAAATAATTCTGGTTTAAATTCTTCAAGACTTCCTAATACCAATGTTGCTTCTTCGGTGAGAATTTTGTCGACTCTAGGGTCCGGCACCATGACAACTTGCATCCCCGCTGCTAATCCTGCCCTCACTCCATTAACCGAATCCTCAAATACAAGGCACTGGAATGACAATCAATAACTTTAAGTCTATAATAAAAGGTTTTTTTTTTTTATAGATAATTATATTAATTTTTCCATAATTTTTTTAACTAAAATATAAAGAAGTTTAATCTTACTTTTACAAGAATAATAATAAAAGTCAAAAATATTCTTTAGAAAAATATTTTCACTAACAAACCATGGAAAATAGGAAATATTTTAAATATATTAATTCCTCTTAGCATAATTTGTACGTTTTAATTTCTTATCTAAGTTGTTAATAATATATTAAATTAAAAGTAGTTTTAATTATTCATGACTCATTTGAATGTTATTTTAATACCTGTTCTACTTTTGGATTTTCCGGAAATTTGGAAGCGGCAACCAAAAATATATCAGGGTAAGGTTTTCCTCGTGCAACATCAGGATCCGAAGAACCAAAAGTTTTGTATGGGAACAGAGAAAATAACTCCTGATGGTGTTTATCTACTTTGAGATGGTAACTATCCTCGCTGGAACTTGTCGCTAGCCCAATAGGTATGCATTTATTGTCCAAATGTCTTATCAGTCGTTCAGCACCTAAAAAAGATTTAGAATTCTTTGATACAATATCATACTACCTTTAATATTTGAAATTATAATACAGGTGTTTCAATAAAAAATGTATCTAGAATCTTCAATACTTCTTTCTAACAGAATTTATCAAGTTTGTATGGTTTATACCTATTGGATCTTATCTATAAGTAAAAGTACATCGTAAAAATAACCAGAAAATTATACCATCTCTACCATAGCAAGAACCAATATTATCGATTTCTCCCAATCATAAAATGTAATCATATAATATAGAATGATTACGTTCATAAATCAATCAATATATGTTTGAGATATTAAGAAATTGCATTTAGTTTTAATGTGTATTACAGTTATCAAGTTAATTGCTTACATATGAAACATGTGTAAGTCTAATTAAGTTTTTGTTTTTGATTTTCATTACCTGGCATTAGTTCTGTCTGTGGAAATAATTCTTGAAATTGTTTTCTAGTTTCAACTAAAAATTCGTCAGGTGTCAGGGGTAATTCGAGTTCTTCTGTGATAATTTTCGCTAATTCGTGGGACTGCGAACCCATTAGCCTCATTTTTAATTCAAATGTATAATTTTTTCCATAACGAGATACAATGTTTTGAAATGCAACTGTATATAGATGTTCAGTATCTGAAAATGTACACAGATATATTAAACTTAATGTTATTTAAAGGTTTTAATAATAAAACACTCCTATGTTATAACTTACTCAAAATAAGTCCATCCATATCAAAAAGAACGTGGGTAACAGGTTTGAACATTTTGATTTTTGAATGATGAAATATCTCTCTAATAAGAATAATCAAAAATAATATAATTATAAATAATAAATATTTTTTATCACAATCACTTATATAATATATTAGTTCAGATTCGAATTGTTTGATTTAAAACTTATCTGATATCACCCCACTTTAACGTTATCACTTGTCAGACAGTCAAGTATGCAATGTAGTAACTAGTATGTACTATGTAGATAGGTATAAGACATTAGTTACACTTTGGACAACATGAAGCGCTCTGTCAAAGTCTATACGACGGATGAATGCTCACTGTGCACTACTATCGTTAAACGTTATTTTATAGTCGAAATAACTTTTAAATGAAACTACATAATATTTGGTTCGCATTTAATTTAAACCTCATTTATCGAAAAGAGGATGCTTATGCATTTTATTGCCGTTTTCTTTTTTTTTTGTATTTTTATTTACTATTCATACAGAAAATTATCATTATTATCTGGACACGATAATAATTTGATATTAACTGGCTATAGGAATACTTAACAGTGAAAAACCATAGTTGCATTATTTGATTTAACACTCCAGAACGAAGTGAACATTGTTTGTTTGAACGACAAGAATATTGTTCCAAAAAAAACTTGTTTTTGTCATAAATACTAACGACTTTTTACAAAAATACTACTAACTTATATATACATATTTAGTTAGAATTACATATATGAACTGTTAAAATTACATTAATGTAATTGAAATTTGAACTATTTCAAGAACTTGTGCATGTCGGAAATTTGCGCAGTTTTCTTCTTCCAATACAAGTTATAGTATATTTGTAGGACTTGCGCAAGTACACTGTAACGTGTGGCTGGCATTATTTAATCTAACTTAACAAACGGTTTTCTGAGGTATGGACCCAGCCAAAAACTCAATTCATTTACCATATATATTTTTAGTTCTTCATAGAATTACAGGAAATATTTTTAGGCCAAAAAAACATAAAACAGTTTTTATTTTATTAGCTATATAAATTGAAAACCTCTCAACATAATCAAGCTGGAAAACAAAGCATCTCCAATAAAAGAAAAGGCAAATGAGAAAAATAAAAAAGGGAAATCAGAAACGAAGATAGTAAAATTAGACAAAGAAATCTGAAATAAAAGGATCGCATCTAAAAGAAATTATAGCTTGTCCGATGGCAATGAAGTTGAGTGTCTGTAGGTACTGCTCTTTTTTGTAATCTGAGGAAAGAGGAGATTTTGAGGGCAATGTCCGAAATATCCTTAATAGACAGTAGACACGGTACTCATATTCAGAATTTAGGTGAAAAATGTATATATGTACTGATTGATTATTTTAGATAATTCAAGTCTCTTTTTAACTTCATGCGGCCAAAATCCGCAATAACTAAATTTAAAAATAAAGCGAAAATATTAAAAGTATTAGAAATTACCTAAGTTCTTTATTGTATGCAAAGAATGGTTGTTACGTAATCTATGGTTGATAATTTAAATTATTTTTGACTTTCAATAATAATTTAATTTCCATATAATTTTCTTGTTAAGTGATAAGGTATTTAAATAAGTGGTTATATTTATTTAATTTTTATTTTATTTTCCATAATCGTTGTTTTTTGGTGTTACAACATTCTTTTTAGTTAACTGTATATCTTATTACTATTGTGACAACACACCAAAATAAATGATTACAATTACACATTTTTAATGGCTCAATTTTGGCACATTTATATAAGTAGAAATGTATAGAAGTGCAATGATTAGTCATTGATTGACCCCCGTGCTTATTAGGAACCCGACTATACTGTACTACAATATTTTAGTATAATATATTAATTTAAGTCTAACAAATTTTCTTACTTTTCTAAATTTTCATCAATCAAAAAGACTGACGGTGGCGATTATTCCAAATAAATATATTTTCTTAATTCTATTACACTACCTAAACATAAAAAATTTACTTTGGCAGTTTTTGGGTAAAATTATTTTATCACAGACAAATAAGAATATCAATTTCGCAGCAAAAATATATAAATAATATTTAAAAAAGCAGTAAACCTTGGGTTCTGGAAACTCCTATTTGAATAATATACCTGACTACAAAATTATTTTTATTTCACATCTGATAAAAGTGTAATATTTTATATATTTACTCTTATTTTGTATTTTCATACAGACATCAATAATTTCTAAACGTTACCTTTTAAACATCGAATTAGGCAAATACATATTATATATAATGTTGACACCCTTTAGCCTAGTGGGCTTTTTAATGAAAATTATTATAATTAAACGCCAAACAATAAAAACTGGAATTTATGGGATTTCGAGAATATTCATATGTTTTTTATTATATTTTTACAAAATGCCTGATCAAATTTCTTTTAACATATTAAAGTTCCGTTCAGAAAATCGTTAACGAATACTATTTTCCCTCAACCAAAGAATGAAAAAATGTATTACTTTAACTCTGGTTTTTAAAATTAAGTTGTTGAGTGAAAATCTAATAATATAATCTAATCTGTAATGAACAGAATAAGTATTGTAATTAAACCACAAGATGAGATACATCAGGTGTATAGGCTGGCATATAACGCGGTATCCTCGGTTCGTCGCGCCGCCGCACTCCTCTATCAACAGCGAGACTGATACTCCCCGTCTCTTTCACACCGTTCGATTTCGCTCGTCGCTGCGACGGCAATATGGCAGCTCTCAACGTCTTACGTTTCTGCAAACAAAACCGCGATCAACGTCTTAACTGATTATAATTATTACAAAACACATTTTACTTACGAAAATAATCCGGTTGAGGTAAAAAAATTAAGCATCTAAATGAACATGAATATATTTATTAGTATGAATTGGTCGTTAACAATATAGAGGGTCAAGTGAGGCGCGTGTTTACATTTTAGTATCAATTCGTTTGATGTCGACGTCCATTGCCGCTACCTTGGCACGGTTTACCTCAACGGCGCCGCGCCATCTGTCCGCGGCGTGGCGAGCTATCTCCATCCTCTTCTGTTTTTTGATCTGGTGCCGTTTGTACACAACTTCTATAACGATGAGAACTATACCGCCGACGATGCCCGCCAACACCAGTATGAAAACCCCGGCCATGTTTTTTAAACCCAGTGTGTTCGGCGTCTTTTCGTTCTCCTCACAATTCAGCATGTTATTTCGAAGTATCCATTGATTATCAAGAGACTCCATGATGCCACCTGCATGAATAATACGAAAATTTTTATTTCAATTGGCTTTTGTTTTATATAGGGCAGTATTTATCTATAATCTAATTTATTAAAAAAGTCTTCCACTTTTCCTCTTATACCCATGGTTTTAATTATATAATATAATCTACCACCTCATTCAAATCTTAGAAGACATTAAGTAAGTCTTACTTTCGTGAAAATCCAAAATGGCTAATGTGACAAGATCGGCCCACGGTGAACCCTTCTGTAGTCCCACTCCATAACCAGATCTGCCAAAGAGCTCGCCGGCGGTCACCAGCTCACAATCTTGGGCAGCTTCGAATTCTAATCTCGACGAATCCCAGATGAATGCCATAAGCTTCCTATAAAATCACAGGTCATTAGTTTTTTGTCCATAGCAAAGGATTTTTTCTTCTGATTTCAAATGTTTTTCAATTTTTCTTCTGATAGACCATTTTTAAATTTGTCTACAGTCAGCAACTATATGTCTGCTAAAACCCAAAACTAGATAAAAAAATCACATCTAATTCTGGAAATTTGGGTTAATTTCTCCACAACAATAACAATAAACAACAAACAACTATAAACAAGTTCTTACAAGTAATAGTCACTAAAGTTCTTAAAACATTATGTTCAACAACTTCACGTAACAATAGATGCATCTATGTATCTATCTATCTATGTTAGCTGAAGTCAAATCACGATTTTATTTTTTCCGTATAAAACCAGTTATAGATATTTGTGGCCGCTTACGAATATTTGTCTACGTGGCTAAGTTTAGGAATCACTTCTTCAGAATCTACAACTATAAGGTGTATAAGATGATCCGTCAATAAATACTGACTACTCTACATAGAAAAAGGTTTCGAGTATCGATAAGTTAAGTTAGTAAGCAATATTTTTCACAAATCATAAATTCAAAATTCTCTTTGCGTTTCTGAACCTCTGTGTTTGTGAACAAGTCATTGTGAAAGGTCTTGAAAGGACACTTTTTTGCGCAAATACTATTTATCTATGAACTACCATTGTACTCGGTTTATTAACACAGCTTCAGAATACAGCGATGTGATTTTGGTTTGTGGAAAGCCACGGTAAACCAAAGTTAACAAAACGCACATAAATATATGTATCTACAGAAGAGCTATGGAAACTCGTGTAACTGATTAGGGGAACATCAACAAGAGAGTGAGGACCTATTATCAAGATTTTAATTGTTTGTTCGTGTTCATAGTGCACGTGTCGGAAATCAAAAGACTTATTGCGATGGTATAATCAAAAAATATTCTTTTATTAATTGTGATAATTAGTAAGTCTGCTGTCTGCGGCGTTTTCGTTCGTTACACGTGCCACGTGACACAGCGCTGACACAGGTCAGTCACCCGATATTTACAAATGGTGTTCCATTTTGATAAATGTGTCTTGTTGTTAACATCTTTTTTAAATGTAGTTTTTTTTATAGTTTGAATTGATGACGTCACAAAACTAGTGTATTTTTATTGATTGTCGTATCTTTTATTGTGTCCGCATTACATTCTCACCCGTTTTTTACATCTTGTATGGCTTGTTCAGCGTTGTCGTAGTTATTTGCCTCCATGGTCCTATACATGTTCGATAATTCAACCTGTCTCCGGAAGTACATGTCCACAGCTGATCCTTTGACTGTAGCGCAAGTTAAATTCTCCATGGTATTACGCAACTGAAAATTAAAATTTAGGTCCAAAATATGAAAATATATTTAGTCTTGCTATTTTCAAATGCTCCATTTGTCCGTTAGTTTCTTAAGTAAATTTATCTGGTAGGGGATTTTAATAAAAGAAGTCTATTAATCTAGACAGGAAGTCGTAAGAAGCAATATTTTTTACAAATAACTAGCTCCTATCGCTATGTACATACATATAACTTACCCTCGCGTCATTAATTCCAGTTAATTTAGTCTTAGGTCTTTCTAACACAAGAAAAGCGGCTAAGTTGGCTGTGTATGATGCGACAATTATCATAGCAAACCCGGCCCATACCATACCAAGGACTCGGGCTGAGAAACTACGTGGTGTTCCTAAACAAGTTATATATTACATTATCTCAAATCGAGAATTATCTGTAGCAGAATCGTTTAATTTTAATAGTAATTTTTCTCTTTTTAAATCTGAAGATATATATATTTCACGGATTTTTATCTAGTTGAATGTTTTTGGTTCACTGATTATCAATTAAAAGCAAATTTTAAATATCCTTCACGATTTAAACGCCCACCATCTTGTTTATTATATGTCACAATATAGTAACGATACATACCTTCTCCAATTCCACTGTTCAATAACACGCCCCAAGCAAACCATATGGCGCTTGACAGGTTCAGAGCATCTTCCTCGGTGCCGTCTATATGAGCTAGTTTAAATCTTCCGAAGGGTGAGAATCTATCTAACAGATACAGTACTAGTGCGACCACGTGTACTGATACCATCACCAGTATCCATAATGTGTTTGAAAATGGTTGCAAAAACGATACCAACGTTGATGACCTTGAAGGCTAAAATTTTTTTTTATTGTACACGCTGAATGTATCGATGATCCGTAATATAAGGTTAATAAAATATTTGTGTATGTTGTCTGTGATTTAGATTTCTTAGTAGAAAAAAATTCATTTTTGTTATATTTTGTTAACTTACCTTTTTTTCCAAAATTGTTATGCCCTGATATTTGAATGGTTTGCTGAACTCTATAAATTCAGCTCGCTCAGGGTTTATAGTTAATGGAGCTACTATCATGTCCGCCCTTTCATAAACCAATTCTCCTATGGGTATTTAACCTTTAATTTATCTATTATTATGATATATTTTTTTTATTTGAAATAATAAACAATTGTTATTTAATAGTCATAGAGTCTTTGGCTTATTTTAGTGTTGACTTCGGAACGAAGAAAAGATTTCGTGCAAACTTTTATACGATAAAAAAACATTTCGTATTTAAAATTCTTAAATAATTAGAGATTGCTTTTTTAAATTAACAAGTTTCCAAGCCTATAAGTAATATTTACATTATTTAAGCATAAGTCTAGTAGTAATTCAATTCTAGTACTCGGTAAGTCTGTTAGTAAGTCAATTATTTTATAATTACCGATAAGCCCAGTCCATTCCTTCTTAGCTCCCGGTTGCGAAAAGTTACGTATGATATAGTTTCCGAACTGTCCGTCCGGTGAAAGAGCCAAGGAGTAAGTAAAATTAATAGCTTTAGATAAATATCGGAGAAGGTCCATACAGAAGCCCTTACAGCAATAAAGTTGATCTACAATTAAGTGAAAGTCTATTACACTTCTGATGTAATGTATTATTAAAGATAATAGTGGAGCAACAAAGACAAGTTAAAACTTACGTAAGATATTAAAACTAATTTTATATGACGTATATGCCATTGAAAAAATGTCTGAGGATATAAAGTGTTCATCTTGTATTCCTTTCGAAGTAATTTCTACTGGATAAATATTTACAAAAATTCACGGTACGTAAGATAGGTATTTGGACTATGCTATATAATTTTAGATCAAATGTTACTCGTTTGATCTAAAATTACTAAGGAGGTTAAGGGGACTAACTTGAAAGTTTAATTTAGTATGGTATATATTCTATTAGTATTAAGATAAGTACTTGCTTACTTGTATTATAGTGAGGACAAAATATTTCTTCGGTAAAACATTCCGTTTCATCGTCTACTCGTCGAGCGTAAACAAAAGGTTTTTCCTCAATTGTTAGAACCTAGGCATTTAACTTACAATGCTTATCATAGTATTATTTTAAACACATTTTTTCTATATACCTATCGCAAAAAGGTTTTAATTAAAAATTTTGTCATATAATTTTAATACAACCTATACTGCTTACCAAAAAAGTAATTCATGTTAGAGTAGGTATATTAATATTATAGAAGTTAAATTAAATTTAAATTGTAACCTTTAAATGGGTCGGTATCATAAATCCCTCCGGTTTTGTGGAACTCCGTCCCATCCAAATTATTTCATGTTCTTTAAGCTCCAGCCGCATTTTTTGTGTATCCTATAAATAAGAATAAGATAATTATAAATATGTGATTCATTTAAAATATGCAATAGATAAAACATTATTAAATTTCGACAATATCGTTAGGATTTAGATGAAACTAATATTTTTCGGATATACCTACTATGCGTGCTTTTTTTATTTTTTATTTTTGTTAAAACTACATACTCCCGACGTTTCGGTTACGTTAAAAAAACAAAGAAACTGTTTATACAAATATCAATGTTGGGTTAACGATTTTGCAACATTTTGCACTGAAAGCCACAGGCGTTTTTCCCTATGGTGCATCGAATCCTTCTTATATGGCAGCAAGAGAGAGGTACTTGTTGATTCATGAACAATAATTTAATGTAACACTCTTTTGCACATGAAAATTAAGTCTTAGATAAAGTCGGATAACTTACTAAAGGCGAGTAGGAAATTATAACTTACCAGCGATACATAAGCTAAAGACAACTCAGTACAAATGTATTAAAAATGAATACTAATAAAAAATCATTTTATCAGAAACAATTAATAGAAAATAAAATAGGAACAAAGAAAGAAAGTTATAGTTATTTGGAAATTAGTGTTGCGAAAATAAAATTTATTTAAAAAAAATTAAATTTGTTTTATTTTTTAACATTATGAAATCTCGTTTTTGGACAAGAATTTTAAGACTCGCTTATTTTTAATATAAAAGAATAACGTACCTTTGAATAGAAGTATTTCCCAACAGCCACGTGTTCGCCCTGAGCTCTTACATTCACCATGTCGTACTCCGCGTGGACTCTGTCTCCGTGATCATCAAACGCCACATGGCCAGTGGCACCGTTCTCCAAGCGCTGTTTACGGATGTAATCGAACAACAGTCTCCCAGTGGTCCAGATGGACCCGGAGTTATCACAATCTGATGGAGGAGCGTTGATTTCCTCTGAAGTATTCATATCCCGTATCGCTGATGCCAATACGTAGCTGGAAAAAGGCTTGCATTTGATTTTCTTATCATAGCTATGTTAAGATATAGTGATACGCGCTATACTTTATAGATGCGTTGTAAATGCAGAAATCATTGTACACGTTTGTCTTGACAAATAAAAAGAAAATAGTTGAATTGATTTGTTTTCTTTTATTTAGGTTGAAACAAGTTAGACATAGGCAACATTGTTGGCAACTGATATAGAAAATTTTGAATTTTTTCTCTATGGGTAGGTACATTGAAACGCTTAAATTTTGTCTAGTCGAATACAAAACATCAAAGGTGCTATCCACAAGCGAGATAAATAAACGAGATGGTAATTATCTATACACTGTGAGTCGATATAAACGTACATCGAATCCTGTATGTGAGCATGTTCATTTGTGGCATTCACAAGCCTCAAGCCCAGCAATCCCTCGGGAGCGTTGGCTGCATCCAGGGCCTGCTCTGTCACTATCCACACGTATCCCGTCGTCGTCATATTAAGGTACGTCGCATCACGGAATATTATCTCCGCATCTGTCTTACTGTTAAAAAGAAGGTTTTATTTACGGTCCCGAGACGATTGACCCCCTTTTGGATGTGTTGTTAAAGGTCATGTTGATAACTTCAGCAAAGTTTAAGTAGTAATAATCAAGACCCAAAGTACAAAGACAGTACAGTAAGTACAAAGACCCAAAAATTTTTTTTTTCGAAACTTAAATATGGATTTCAAAGGGTAAATTGATTTTATTGTGTACTATAAATGACTTCTACCTTGAAGATTTTAAGAAATACTGTATATTTTTGTAACTTGAAGAATTTGACGCTTTTCATATATCTGATAGGTTCAGAGATTTTTGGTCAGGAGGATCAGTTTTGATATTTGTTTTTAAGTTATTGTAATGGTCTCGTTATAAAAAATGTATCTTTGTAAAGGGGAAAAAAGTTCTGAATTTTAAAAATAATGAATATCCGTAGATCAGCGACGTAAGTATATATTTTGATGCCTCACCTGGCATACATTAGGAAAACTCGGGCTTGTGCACTTTTAACTTCAATAAGTTTGTCACTAAATGAGTCTAGGCCTGGCTCGAACTCTATAACCTGTTCTACAAAAACTTTACGATCCACATCCTCATCAATACTTTGAGATGTTGTTTGGAATCTATAGATAAAAAGAAACTCATTATAATCTCAAAGTTAGAAGTAAAATTTTCCAATATATTTATACACTATTACCTTCCCAGTATAGCTCGTCCGTCGGTGTCAGAACTGTGAATGACGATAACCTTCATGTAATTAAAGTGTTTTAATACATCCACCCACACATCCGCCTGATGAGAGTACGGTGGGACTGTACGCAAAAATGACACGTGTATATTCTTATCAGAGAAAGCAGAATCTCTTGACGATATACCAATAACTGGGATGTGGTAAAAGCCGCTGGTGTACGATACAGCTGCGGGAGAAAGATCTCCTGTCAACGGATGAGACACGACCACCGCGTAAACCTAAAATAATATCCACATAAAAATATCATAATACTATTAAAATTTATGTATATTAATTAATCAATGAAAATTCCCAACTTCAGTACAAGAAAATTCTGAACCAAGAAACTTACTCGATGTGCAATGAGATCTTTGCAAACATTGAGGGCTGTTTTTATAGGGTTTGGATCCATAAGTATAGAGTAATCATGATACGTAACTCCGCGGGGAACATATTTGTCTTTGAAGTTTAAGTTCTGAAACATAATAAATAGCGTTTTTCATGTGACAGTGAAAAGGAAGAAAGGTGTATGCAGTGGATTTTTTATTTAATTTAAACCATTTGAGACTTTTATTTATGTAAAAAACTTACTGATATAGTATCCTTAAAGAAAGCTATAGACTCATTACTGGAGAGTACTCCGCCCACGTTATAATATGTAGGATTGGAATATCTTCGTCTGTCTGCATCTGCGTTGACGAGGCTACAAAGGCTGCACACTAACAATATCCAGAACATAGTTCCTATAATAAACATGTTACATTAAATTCACTCTGAAAACGTTGTTAGTTTTTTTAAATCAAATAATTATCTAAATTTTTAAGTTACGTATTTTGGATTTACTGTATATTGAAAAAATTTACCCTTACCTGATTTGTTTTTCGATATCCTTAACTTAGTTTTCTGTCATTATACACGTTTATCTAAAAATATTGAGCCATGAAAACATGTTACGTAATAATACTGTCGGAGGCTGTTCGGGTACGAGAGATGGGCCTCATCTCCTGTTGTCATGACAACGGCGCAGGCGTATTACAATCAATCCGAATCAATTCATGTACCTACCATACTATACATGCTATATATGTAGATACTGGATAGTTATGTAACATGTTTAAAAGAACCATTATTGTTAACCTCATATAATATTCGTAATTTGATCAACATATTTCTTCGCTTACAGTGTTTTTTCTAATAAATAACTACAGAATTATTTTTATAACTTTATTTTGAAAATACACAGACAAAAAATAAAAAAACAAAAATTACAACTAGCTAATGTTATAGATTTGCACTTTTTCGCAGAATTCGAAACAAAGTAACGGTATTCTTCAGTTATTTTTAAGACCAGGCCCAAGGTCCAGCTGATGTCCAGGTCTTCCAGGAAGGAGTCCAGCTGGCTGGTTTGAGAGCAGCTGCGGCGGCTGTTGCAGCATGTTGTGCCGCACCTGCAGCACCTGCAGCTCCTGAGCTCTGGATCACTGATAGCTTCAGGGCTTCTAAATCTAAGGGGTTTATAATAATTGAACAGTCAGAATTATTGTAATGCATATAACATAGAAGTTAATCTTAACAAGATAATATATGAGTAAACTGAAGTGACGTTTAAAAGTAAATGCTTAAGAGGCGACAACACGGATTTATTGAAAATTTTATTAAGATGGATATATATATTGTATATTATTTTATTGAAGTATAATACTATGGAATAATTTACTAAGTGTGCGTAGATCCTTATTCCTACCAGCATTTTGCAGTTTCGCGGCCTGGTTCTGAGCTGCTTGTTGTATAGCGCGAGCGGCTGCCGCCTCTCTAGCAGCAGCGATCTTTTGAGCAGCCGCTGCCCTTGCCTTAGCCGATGCAAGCTGCGCCTGCGCATGCACAGCGCTTTGTGCAGCTTCGAGAGCTTGGGCACGAGCGGCGCGAGCTGTCTCCTCGCTGGTTTAGTAAAAAAATATGCAGTTTTATAATAATTATTGTTTTACTTAATGCTTTAGGTAATTGTGTTAAATGTCGTTATAAATTCACAAGATCGATACAAGATTCAAATTACTTTATTTTAAATAATGTTTAACAACTATATATTTAAGTGCCTTGAATATTATGAATAAATGTATTCCTAAAACTTATGTCATACCTTTTATGAGCAGCATGTGCAGCTTCAGCTTCTTTTGCACTGGCCATGCTCTGCTGTTCAAGAGCAGCGTGCTTGGCGGCAGCAACTTGTCGCTGTGCGGCCATCACTGCTGACGCTGCTGCTTTCGCCGCTGCTATAGCACCAGCTACATCCGAGCTAGTATCCGATGGCCAGCTGGCTATATCACAACAAGTGTAATTTACATACAACCGACAAAATCAGAGCAATACTTATTACATTACATACAAAGTAATATATCTATATATTTAAAAGAAAGTTGTGTTAGTTACACTATTTATAACTCAAGATCGGCTGTTGGGATATAGTAGAAAATTGGTAGGGAGATAGCTTAGAACCAGGAGACGGCCATAGGATATTTAATTCTGTTTGATCGAAAAAGTAAAATAAACTTATAATATCTAATATCTGGTTATTTATGGCCTTCAGGGTGGAATAGAGTTCGCCCCGTCAGTTATACATATATTATTAATTCTGAAATTAACGCGGACCAGGTCGCGGGCAAAATCTAGTTATAATATAGAAAAAGAAAGTTATGTTAAATGCTTGTAAATAGTCCTGAGCTTATTAGCTGAAATCAGCTGAGCTTATCTGATATTATGCTTAGACCAAGTTACACCGTCATGCTCAATACATTAACGTAGTACATAATACTATTAACGTAGGCTATTGAATAAAAAAAATTGATAAATGCACTATGACTATGAAAGCTTGGACTAAGCGTACACAACGTGAACATACAAACATGTTTCTATATGTATAGGTGCATCGTGGAAAACAGATTTTATTGTTTTAATGTGGGATAAAAACGGTTTCAAATCCTTAAAATACTCCTCCGTCTGAAATGTTTTGTGTAAATAGACATTAGACATATACAATATTAGTTCATTCTTACCACTAACTGGTGCAGCAGACACTTGAACTAAGCCGGGTATCAAACTACTAATATCCCAGCCAGTGGCACTCCTCTTGTCAGTGTTTTTCTGTGCCCAGCAGGCTGCAATGGCCGCCAGAATAATAGCAATAATCTGTAAATAAAAATCAGACAACTGCTTCTCAACAATTTCCGAATAAGAATGACGGGTTTAGTCTTAAATAATATATATTAATTTAATTATAATCTTAATTAAATTTACTTATTAAGAATATAAATATAATTATTGAAAATTAGACTGGATGGTGCTTGACTGTCATTCCACCTGCTGGAAGGTAGAAATGAAGTCGTAGGTGGCGAAATTATTACAAAGTTAGGAACATTATGGGGTTTACGTTCTACTAAAGAATTTTCCTATTGAATCTAAAATTATTCCATAGACTACAAAAGCATAAAAAGACAAATGACTGGTAAAAAAGCCTTATTAAAAAATAAATATAAACATAATTAAAAAAAAACCTGATTTGAAATATATTTTAATAACCTCACCATTACTTTTGTAGACATTGTATATGAGCTGATTATTAAGTGGTGTAAGTCGACTTGGTTTTCTTACTTCGAAGAATGTTGTTAGGGACGCTGGCTGATAAGGTTTTATAGTATAACATACGGAAGGGATCTAGCGAAGGGCTAACTAGAGATGGTTAATTTTGAAAGTTATAGTTACGTGGGACAAAATAATTATAGAAACACTAATAAAAACTTCTACTTTCCTCATATTTAATGGTATTATTTAATTTTTGATATAATCTTTTTTTTATGCGATAGTGACGAAAATATCAATCAGTGTGAATTAAAAAAAATATTTCTGTCATATAAAATAGGTATTAAATTTTAACTACTACGACGGGAGGCGACGGCCTCGATCGAGTCGTCAATACTTGATAAGTATTAGAATTATTATCATACAAGTATATAAAAATATAAATTCGAAAACGAATTAAGTAAAACCTAACATCATCATCATAGATGAGCGATTTCCAAAAAAAAATATGTTATATACATGTGTATATGTCCTTAACAAACATTGTTTTATTGGGGCAGTATTTTAAAATATGTTTCGATTTTCTTGGCACAAAACCTTTTCTATATTTTTTGTTTATTTTTGTATATAGATAATAAATCTTATTCCAAATTTCAGTCTCCAGTTACTTTTCTTTTTATTCGTTTGTCATCAAATACGATTAAACATAATGGTAGCTTAAGTTTACATCGTGTTGTTTTATAAATTGAGGTTTGGGTCACGGTGTAGGATCAATTAAATAATAAAGTAAACATCGGAATAAAAGATTTCAAGTAGTTTCCTAAAGAACAAGGCATGGAACTTGTAACTTGTATTTTTTTAAAAGTCATGTGTCACAAAGTACAATTGGTGTTGCCAGTTGCTTACGATTTTTATTTTATTTAAGTACCTTATTCATTTCCGAGGTCCACTCGGACAAAGTCCCAAGAACTTACTATTAGTAATAAATAAGAACTTTCTATTAGTAAACAGAATTATGATTATTACTTAGACACGTGATAAGTCTTATTAAGTAATTAATAGAAATACATAATAACCTTTTTTTTATAGCAAGACATTAATACAATAAACATGTTTTTATATTTATATTACAATTTTTTTCCATGCGTAAACTTTACTTCTTTTTTTGATAAGTGTAAAAAAGAAGGATACATAAAAGCGTTTTCGTTATATTTTTTTTTTAATATTTACACTTCACAAAACGACTTCCAAACCTTTTTATGAACTTATTTTTTGTGTAACAAACATTAGATAGTATTTAAAATTTCATTCAATTTCATAGAATGTGAGTTTAATACACGGAATTTAAAAACTACAAAACTTTATGTGGTTTCTCAAAGTTCAAATATTATTTTTATAACAAATATTTTAATGTTTATGGTAGCGATTTACAAAATTGTTTCATCAGTAAAATGTAACCTGCTGTTAATATTCAGTATGGACTACACTTTACACAATACTCACAGTAATTTTTTATCGTATGTTTTACCATTTGCCCTTATTAATAGTTAATAAGAATTAAACAGTTTACCACTCTCTTGAAATAAAAAAAAAACCACCACAAGGTGTATCATGAAAATAAATTTTATCATTAACAACATACCCATTAATAATATTTAAGAATACTTTTCTGCAAAACTGATAAGAACATAGTTTAACACAGCACTATTTACTGGCTGACTTTTGTCACTGACGTTTAAGTATAATTGTCAATTACATTAGACCTCTTCCGGTTGCCTCTGTGATCGATTGGTTTTGACGAATATTTAGAATAAAAAGTCAAAATTCGCCATGCCATATATTCTGTAATTTTTTTTTGCTTACAATTTATAACCATTAACTCAAAAAAGGTACGTGTACAATACTCATTTTGTTTCGATTACGTAAATCAATCAATGTTTTATTTAAAATTTTGGTAAATATATTTATATTTTAATAATAATAGTATTGCAAAATTCATTACCCTTAGCTTTAGTTTCGTTTATTGCTTAAAATGTAAGAATATTTAATTATTAAAATTTACCTTTATATTAATTTTAAAAAAAATCATTTAAAATTCTTATATTTATCTAGTTTTTTATGGACACAATTTATGCGACTAGCATTTATATACATTTTTCTTTTTACAAAATCGTCTCTTAACAGAATCCTTTTTTTTATTCACAATTTTTTTAATTAGGTCTAGAAAAAATGAGTGGTTCAAATCAAAACCAACCTCCACCACAGCAGTTTAAGTAAGTATTGAAAAAATATAGCACACACACAATTTTATAATGCAACCACATATTTGAATGTTCCAATTTCATATTAGATTTTTTTTAAACTGCATTATGTAAATAGGTCATTTGTCGGTTTTATAACATAGTACAATAATTATCACAATCTAAATACTCTTTTATTTAAGAGACGAGTAATTTGAATAAACCTCGTCATAGTATCTCTCAGATCATTCTTGTCCAAGTAATAATAAACTGAGTTATTTGAGATGTTTAATCATGTCTACAATAGTATAAAATGTTATTGGCATACATAAAAATATATAGACATGGGCTATGTTAGAATTGATACCATAATTGAAGACTTCTGTTTTGTACTGAAATTTGACACTAATTAGTAATTACACCATTTTTAAATAGTCTAATTGAAAGGTTAAAATGTTTCAGCTTTTCATAATATTATGTTAACGTAATATATATTTTGTTATATCTACACTCAAACACACATATATACATAAGTTATTTTAGGAATAACTTTTAAAAACTTATGACTACCATTTTTTGTCCACATAGGAATTTTTATCTTTATGGCAACAGAACATTAATATTTTTTTTTTTTATAAATAAGAATTATTATATGTACATACTTTGAGGTTACATATGAATAACAAAATGTGTTCACTTCAAAACCATATTCCCATCGCTGTTTGGTTTAGGTACATGAATATTTAACTATTGTTTTTAAACCATGTCTCATTATGTTCAATAAATTTAACAATCATAGAGATTAAAATGAAGGCTGTGTGAACGTCTTGCTATTTAAGTATAATTTAGTGTGCCTAATATATGTATATTGTTTTTATTACAAAATGGGTAGCGCTCAACTATTCAGAATATTCAAATAATTGTAATCGTCATAATCTGCGCAGAATGTAACTTGAAAGTTTTAAATAGAGATGTGTTTTATCTGAAAGTGTGAGTTCAATGCTCTATTATTCTTATGTAATCTATACAATGATTTGAAAATATATCAGAGTCCCCGACAGCTCATGGCATTTATAACCATTTACTCTGAAGTATAAATTTTTTTAAAAAGTCTGATTGTCTTCATCAATAAAAAAGTCATGATTAATATTAACTTAATATCATAATCTTTTGAAATTATTGTGTGAGTTTTGTTCATATATTATTTTATAATTAAAATTTTTGTACATTTTCAACCTCATGCGTATGTAAATACAACACATGCTGGTTAAATGGAAGAAATCACTTATAAGCTATAAGGTTGTCTTTTGTACTTCACCGTCTTCTGTGACAAACAAAGAATATTCTATTCTATAATACAATACAATACCATTAACATTAATTCTTACCTAATAGTATAATGTGATTAATCAATATAGTACATAAAAATAAGCTTGTCTTTTTGTTCATATTTATAATTTAATTAAATAGATCAGTGAGAATATTAAAGCCAATGTGTCTATGGATTTTTAAGTCCGTACTTTGATAATACAGGATTAATAACAAAATTTCTTGGCCACCTATAAATAAATATTGATTTTATGTATAATTCCTATACATAAGTCTTTCGATTACATAAATTTATAATACCTAGAGCATTTTAATTTATATATATGAGACGAAACCTCAATGGATTCAAGGGGTTCAGCGCGTTACAGGGAAAGGTGCTTCAACAGTGGCTGGGACTTACGACCCAGGTGTAGTTTTAAGGGGCCCCTATCTAACGCGCGTTAAACGCTCACCTCCACAATCCAAGCTCCTCTCTCTTCTTAACCAAATTTGAAAAGAACCTACTAGGGCTGTCTTCGAATTACATTCCAAGAATGAATTGACATTAGTTCTGGACAGGCCAAAGTCTTTTAGCAGGTTGTAGTGAGATTTAGCCGTTATACCTCTCGCTCCCACTTCTACCGCGTAAAAATCCACCATGAGCCTATTTCGAGTGAGTTCGTAATAGTTGACCTTGATGGCGTGGTTTCCCAAGGAACCGTGAGCTCTATTAACACAACGCGCTTTAAAATTCGCAAATACATAAATATGTCTGGTCTGGAGGCCGACAAACAAATATCCTATGGGATTTTGTATTGTTTCTCATACGTATATATCATTATAGTCCAATCCAAAGCCTTTAAGGATAGAGTAAAGCTTGACGTTTGATTTTATAGCCCTAGCGCCTTCTCTCAAAAAATCCACTGATCGCTCTTTTGTGGTTATTTCCCTTTGCGCTCTGGCTACCGAACGACTAACCGCTTCACGTATGATTTCCAGAACCCTATCGTGACTACGCGAATATTGACCGCTATCCAAGAGTACCTTACATTCCATCAACAAATACTTAGCAGTTCCATCTGCCTTCCCACAGATATAGCAAGTTTTTTTCGGTACCTTTACTAAATTACTCTGATCAAGGAGAGTCATTTGGAACGCATTGAGATAAAATTTTAGCAATGCTGGCGACCAATCATGAATTAAGGGGCCCCGTTTTAGTATTATTGGGATGGGATCTCCTATGTCTAACCACTCGTTCTGCATCTCTTAACTCATTGCATGGATCTTATATTTACCATTCTCGTCTTGCCGAATTCGATATATCCGTATCTTGGGCTTTCTTACTTGATCCTAACCCTATTCTGTTAGTTGGTGCTCCTATCATAAACTGCTTATGGAATTGAAGTCTTGACTCTAGTTCTGGGGCATCTTTGTCTTTTGGGACCGATGTAACGACGTCATCATGGGATCTCCCCAGGATATAGCTCTTGGAAATTCTTAGGTGTTGATAGAGCTATGATGGCCTTTTTAGACTCATTCCAAAACTATTCGATCCCCGAATAAAGCTGATGAATCAGCCGTTAACGCAAGCCCATGCCACAACTTCAACATCTTTATGAGGCCTGCATCTGATTCTGACAAAAGGGTTTTATTAAAATTATAGACGAGGAAAGGCCATTTTAAACGTAAAGTTAGGTAATTGTCGTAGATCCAAGCTTTTTTGACGTTACAGATCTTTTGGCTATCTACCTTGTTGAGATCGTTTAAAAAAGCTATTTAAATATGGAGAATGACCTATATTATCAATCTTACTACCGAGAAAATTAAATGGTACAATTTCCGTAACCGTAGAAACGCATTGACCGCCTAACGATAATCCCGAATGGTATGAGGTATATTTTTGGTAACGTGTCAGTATTGCGAGATCGTCAGCGAAGGCTAAACCGATACCCCCATTTTTTCTCGTTGCTGATTAGTTTATCAACAAAGATATTAATTACAATATTAAACACTATTAGAGATAAACAGCAACCTTGAAATAGTCCTACATTGTAACACCAAAGTTTTTGAAGGGTCTTCTTCAGTTATTATAGAAAATTTTAATTTTGAGTAATATGACGAGATCATATCACTATCTAGGGGTGGAAAGTTGTACCATTTTAGCGTGAATAGCATCAGTTCGTGTTGTATCGACCCGAACGCGTTCTCTAAGTCTATCCAACAAACTAATTTGCCTCTCGCTTTTCCTAGTATCTTTTAAACTCTCCCACAGCAAAGTGTTGTGAACACATATAGTGAACCTTTATTGACGTTTACTAAAATCAAATAATTATTATCTTAATGTAACCAAAGATGTTCAGATGTTTATATTGAATCCATATCATGCGTGTTAATTAAATATTTTAACATATAATTAATATTACGTAGTAATATATGTTAAACGACATCTTGTGTGATGACAGTCTCTGTATATATTAGAGTAAAGACTTATTCTACTTGATACTCGTAATATATGAGGTATGTAACTGTCATTTGATTTACTTATCTGTTGTAGCAGATAAAGAGAGGATATCTTAGTAACGGATTTTAGAACATTTTATCTTATGAGTACTTTACTCTCACTAAAGAATTTTTTTTAAGACGACCGGAGTGAGATTAGTTTTTATCTTACGCTTCTTAATCATGATATAGGTAGATTATTACGTTTCAATAAATTTCAATCATGTTTTTTTTTTTAAATAATAATTACTGTTTGATATAAAATTTTAAACTCGTCATGATTAAATGTACTCTGATAAATATAAATACTCGTAACGGCCAGTAACTTGCCTTACCAATTGATAATCAACCTTTTTTGAGTTGTGTAGTTAAATTCAATGCCGCTCTTACTATTTGACACAAAGACACAAAGCTGTTTCAAGAGACTTAATTAATAATAGTTTTTTTTATATTATAGCTATAAGAAGATAATAACTTATATATATTTTCAGTTTGCTTCCAAAGATCATTAATGGCGGTATAGCTGGTATCATTGGCGTGTCGGTCGTATTCCCACTGGACTTGGTCAAAACACGACTCCAGAACCAAACGGTCGGCCCCAATGGAGAGAAGCAGTACAAGAACATGTTAGTATAGATTTAAAGTTAGTAATTAGTAAGAAAAACTTTTTCAAATACAAAAAAAGGTCGTATACTCTTTCTTCAAAATCAATTCTTTCTGAATTGATTAATAATCGTGCCTTATGTTGCCAATAATTGGCGAATGACCAATGACGTCACAAACAGTTCAGAAATAGACAAATTGTAATAATAGTTTTACACTCGTAAATTTTTAACGGTTTATTTATAATGTTGCGTCTCCCAGGCTGGATTGCTTCCGGCAGACGTATCGGGCCGAGGGTTACTTTGGTATGTACCGAGGATCAGCTGTGAACATCTTACTGATCACGCCTGAGAAGGCCATCAAGCTAGCCGCCAACGACATGTTCAGATACCACCTAACCTTGCCTGACGGGTATGTATTTTTGACAAATTTTAATAATGTATAAACCGTTTCATGACTTGCACATTTTGAATATATACAACCTCTTTCGTAATTTTTTTTTTATTGTTTTTGTTCTTTAAAGATGAGCAGTAACATTTTATGTTTTGTGCGTTGTTTCAGCACAAATGAAACAATCACGCCTCGATTTATAGTTTTCGATATATTTAAAATTCTAAACAATAGACAATATATTATTAATAAATCTTGGAAGCAGTGTTTCGTTTGTTTTTGAAATGTTATTTAAGTAGTATTTTGTATATTTATGCTGTTTTAATGAGTCGGAGAAATTTATACATTTTATAATATTTTATGTATGTTTGAATTATCACATTATTTATGTGTAAATACTAAGTTGTATCGTGAACGATTTTCGTTTGTTCTCTGTACAATTATATGTATTTTCTTTATGATTTCTTTCAAAGGTATTATTCGAGTTTATTACAATTACTTAACTTTAAATTATTTCGTTATTTTATGATTAAGCGCTGCGATTTTTTTTTGGCATTTCTTTTTTATAATTAACTTCCGCTTGATCAATAAAAGTCTCGTCTTTAACTGGATTCTTTAAATACAAAATCATATTCAATTGAACAGTACGAACCTTGTATATTAAACGGGTTTATTAATTGAATTAGTGTATACAGGTTTAATGTGAGCACTTTATATTGATGCATATATAATAGTAATGCGTTTTAATGATGTCAATCTTTATCATAATTACATAACGTAAATACGTGAAGCGTAAACTTTGTTAGTCTTTTTAAGAGAATTTTTGCGAATTTATCATACAAAAAAAATTTTTGAGAATAAGTGTATTAATTTTTTTTTTAATAATCATCACAAACTACCAGGACACGTCATAATCGGCGCAGATTCCTCAATGTGTGTTGCAACTAATTTCAAACATGTTCACATTTCTATTCTACTATCGGAATTAAACGAAACAATTATAGTCGAGTATCGGCCGACCGGTAATATCTAGTTATCATAAAATACACGAGACATCGTTGTTTACACATTTTATGTGGTAATAATACTGTAAATCATACTGAACGATCTAAAAAAACACGTTTTTTCTATTTTTAAAGTTCCCTAACATACATTTCAACCTAATATTTTAAACCTTTGCCCTAATTTCAATTTAAAGGATTTAAAAAAAAAACAAAAGTAACAAGATTTTTGACGGGATTTAAAGTCGCGTTCAGATTAATTAAGGATTTAATCGAGATACAGTCGTTTGATAAATAAATCTTAATATAAATATTTTAATAATACATTGTTTCAAATAAAACTATAACAATAGAGAAGTTTTTGTCTGTAGAGAGGGCGCGGCTTTGTGAAGCGTAATTCACATGATACACGATCAATAAAAGCTATTGGGGGAGGACATAGCTTCTGATCAATAATTGGCTATTCGAACCCATACTTTATTTAAAAATATATATAAATTTATTTTATATTGTCATATTTCTATAATATTTCGAAAAATTTATTTAACGAAGATATATTTAAGAAAACAGTACTAGCGTGTGATAGCTCAAGTGGCGAATCACTAACTCTCACCGGCCCGTTAGTCGCAGGTTCGAATTCTGCTTGTTTAAATTGTTTTTCATCATGAGAAAGATAGTGATCATTGTTGTTACTAATTATGACATGAGATAAAACTTGTTTTATTCGCAAAGCAGTGACTTTTATATATATATATATATATAAAAGTCACTGCTTACGTAACTAAATACAGATTTTTTTTTATTATATAGTACCAGCTGTTATTATTATTTTTTTATTTTAAAACAGAAGGAGCGAGAGATTGATGAATAGTATTTGTGTTACACGAAATGTATCTTTCTATCTCGATAATTTCCATCTATCCAAGGTCTCTGCCAATAATACGTCAGATGGCTGCCGGAGCTCTGGCTGGCGCGTGTCAGATAGTTGTGACTACCCCCATGGAACTGCTCAAGATTCAGATGCAGGACGCCGGCAGACTCGCGGCGCAGGCCAAGGCTGGTGGGTGTGGGTTTGTACATGTGTTGGATGAGTGGTGAACTGCAATCTTGTACAAGTTTTCAAAAAGTAAATACGGAACACTTGTAGTTTTTAATTCTCGTTGATCACGTGAACGGGTTTTAATAATTAAAATTGAAAACGATCCGTACGTAGTAAAGATGCAAAACTTGTGGTAAGAGTGTACCGATGATAACCTGGAATTATTTTGATTATGTAACATAATGATATTCCCTGATACTAACAAGTCTCTGGAAAATGTTATAATAGAAATTTGTTCTATAAAAAAAAATGAAGGTGACAAATAAGTTTATACAAGCTTAACATTACACAGATCAGATAGATTAACGATGGTCTGAAGCGTTTTCGATGGAACTGTATTGTCTCCAGAGGGTAAAAAATTTGAGCGTATCACGGCCATGCAACTGACACGTAAACTGCTGGCCGAGAGGGGCATCTTCGGTCTCTATAAGGGCATCACAGCGACAGCTGCCAGGGATGTGTCGTTCAGTATAGTGTACTTCCCGCTGTTCGCGACCCTCAACGATCTGGGGCCGAGGGAGAATAAGGCAGACCCACCGCCCTTCTGGTGAGCTTTTCGAAAATGTACTCTATGTTATATAAATGCGATGCATTTTTAATTGATTTTTTTTACTTTTAAATTTTTGATTAGCTTTAAATAATATTATGAGGGTAGTCAGTTAGATCTGCGGAACTAGTAAATGTAAGAGAATCGTTAATTAAACTACGTGTGTGTAACAAATTATATATTAAAGTAATTTTTGAATTAAAAAAGAAAATAAAAATGACAATAGACAAACATAATATGTTTCATACAAATAAAACTATTGAAATTACTATATTATTGTTATAGAATTTTTTATTACACATCAGAATACGGAATATAATAGTAAATAAAAAAAAAAGAGACGGTCTTATCACGAAGCGGTGATTTCAATCAAATATCATTAGGGCTAGTGTACATCTAAATGAAACTAGTATTATTTAAATGAATACTCACGAAAATCTTAGATCTGACTATTGTACATCATTGAATTAGATAACTGTAGGTGGTGTAGCAAAAGTGAGAGGAAAAAAACATGAAGTATAACAAATATGTATATAGAAATGATGTTAACCTTAATTCCTCGTTCAGGTGGTCGTTCATATCGGGTTGTTCGGCCGGGTCGATAGCGGCGCTGGGGGTGAACCCGCTGGATGTTGTCAAGACACGTATGCAGACCATCGCCAAGGGAAGCAGCGAGAGACAGTACTCGTCCATCTTGGACTGCATCACGTGAGTCTATACTGTTACTAGAAACACGCTCACACACATACACACATACACACACACACACATAAACCCACATACACGCATGTACACACACACATAAACCCACATACACGCATGTACACACATACCTATTCCCACACACACGTACCCATAAAAACGCGCACACACGCATCAACACAGAAGTAAAAATCATACGAAAAATCTAATATTTTTTAAATGAAATTGCATTTTTATACATACTGTAGCAATATTGAACCCTTTGATATGGTCGCTCAATCAAACCTATTACTGAACGTTTACTCGATTTCAAAATGAACAAATTTATTCAGTAGTAACTGTTTATTTATTTTTCCAGAAAAACCTTAACCCAAGAAGGTCCGACAGCATTCTTCAAGGGCGGCGCCTGTCGTATGATCGTCATAGCTCCGCTATTCGGCATAGCTCAAAGTATTTACTACATAGGTCTAGCTGAGAATTATTTGGGAATAAAATAAATAGAAAGCAAAATACAAACATCGGAAGTATAACAACGAGCCATGCAAATAGAACTGGTTTATACTCTGTTCCAAATATATTTTATAGAAACGTCAACGAATGGTCGAATTTCAATCGTAACAAAGCCTTCAATTATTTATCCTAATGAATTTTAAATAAAAATGGCAATATAAAAAAAAAGTGATAAAAATGTTAAAACCTATTTATTGTTACTAACGGAGTGACAGCATGGTAATTTAAAAACAAAAAGTTTATATATATTTAAAATGAATATTTTTGGGACTGAGTATACAGACAGTTGATTTAATGTTTGACGTTTAGTATGAATAAAAACGTAGCTGTCAATTTGAATACTGCCTCAGATTCCCGCTTTAGACATTTTGGTTATATTTATTAAATCGTAACTGCAAAGCGTTTATGATTTATTTATTTTTTTTATTAAATATCGTATTAAATACACATGATCAAGTTTCTCTCTTTATAGATTCGTAATACGTTTTATATTTTGGTTTTGTTAGAAATTTTTTGTGTAGACTTTAATGATTTATTTTTAATACAATTTTACTTCTTTTCCTTTTAAACAAAATTTTATTACTGACTATTGTTTTCTATTCATTATTTAACAACAATCAATATGTTAAAAGACCTGCCATTTTTAAAGTTAATTTGTATTGATATATTAATTTGCTTCCAAAATTACTCATAATGTTACCGATTCAAGTTCCACTATATAAGATAGCTCAATTTAGTAGTGAGACTAAGTGATATTATACGTTTGTTTAATTTGATATTATAATCAATTTCTCTCGCAATGCCATATTTAATATGCCTGCTTCTATATGTTTATTGATATAAATTTTAGTTGAATTTATAAAAATCATGTTATTGTCTAAAAATACGCTTAATTATCTTCTAGATTTATGTTTGATGTACACAGATAATTAATTCATACAATGAATGTTAACAGTGACACCAATTGTTGATATTTTGTTGCCAGCTAGCTTATTAAATATTTAAGATGTTGTTGCTAGTTTAGGAAAATTGTTTTTTTTTTTTATATAAATTAATTTCAAAAATATTAAAGCATTGGGAAGATTGACATGAAAATAAATCTCGCATTTTACTTTTTTTTTCTATTTATTTTTTTTTGTACATGCATTTATTGTTATATTTTTTCTTATTACCACATGACAGATTGTCACTGATTACATTTGACAATACATTTAGTGGTTAAAGTATATAGTAATTTTACAAGTATTAAATATAACAGCATTTACAAAAGTAACAAAATCACAGTAAGAAGTCATGCTACAAGAACCACACAGATGTTGCCAGCTTATATTGATTTATATTTGTTTCAGCGACCAGTAGTTTTAAACATTCTTTTTTTGAATCTTTCAATAACACCAATTGTCTCATTGTCAATCACACATTCATTGGCTTATCTTAATAGCTGTTAAACGTTAAGCTTAGAAACATTTTTTTTTATTTTTATGTTGAAAAATATTGGATTGTGGCGGAGGTTTAAATCTAAAATTATGCCAGCATTTTCATCTAAGCAAATTCACGACGCTCTCCACATATATATTTTAAAAATTTTGTCATATATATAGACATGACAGATAAGCTAATATCAAATACTCCTACCATAAACACATTCAAATCGGAATAAACATGCAGTTAAGAAAAAACGCAAGTACAATTAATTGTTATATAATTATTGATGTGACAATAAAATAAATATCCTAGTGATAAGTGTTGTAGGGGTGTCAATTCGTTGAGATAAATGTCGATTATAGTAAATGTAGTGTACAGACTATATACATATATATATAAACTTGTAATCAAGCAATCTATGGCACGCGCTTTATAATTTTGTTTCACCCAATTAATTTACTATTTTAATCTCAGAATACGGGTTATTGAAAAGTCATTTAAATAAAAGACATGGATTTAGATAATTACTTCATAATCAACATCGTTATATATTTAAACAAGTTTATATCTATCTTAAAATGTATATGTTAGGTTAAAAAAAATCCATTTCGAATATTTTGCCTTTATTATCTACATTTTATTATATTTATTATCAGTGTTGCCATATTAAAAAAAAAATCGTCCATGCTTCCAGGTCCTAAGACAATAATTTGATATTGAATTCCCTTCAACTCTCATTCGTATATAAAATGTATGTTGAACGTGTATTGTTATATAAATGTATTGTTATGTATCATTACAAGCAACTATTCCTTTAGCACAAGTTTTCATTGTATTTTTTTCGTTCATAAACCTGTGTTGATACCGCCATGGTGGAAGATTTATGAATGAAAAACTGTAAACTCACTGTATGTAGTTCAAAATGAACTTGTGTTAAGGACACTGCTCTTCAGCTGCAACAGATTTAGATGTTGGTGTTCATAATAAAAAGTTATGTTTAATATCGTATTTTTATTGAAAATGATTAATTTTGTTCGAATTAATAACTGGGGAGATGTTTCGGACATTATATTACTTTCGGTATATTGGGGCTTGGGTAAGCAGTGGATTTTTGGTGATCTACCTGTATTGGAAACCATTTTTTTTTTAATTTATAGTTATACAGTACATTCTGTCATACATATTTTAATTACTATTTTTAACTACAGAGTATTTAAATATTTTATAATCTGTGGAAAGGCCATCAAAGACAATAAAAGTTAAAGATCTGATAAGTGATTTACTACATGTATAAGCAAATTTGCATTGAAAATATATGACGTTTAATAAAATAAAAATGAATTAATCAAACGGAGATTTTTCCTAAAATTAAAAATTAACTAATGCTATATAATAACTTAAGAACTTATTTAGTATAAAATGTTTGAATAATGATGAACAATCAATATTTGTCAGCGTCTTTAAAAATAAACTCGTTCATGGGGTAACCGGAAGAACCTGTGCCGGTTATAGCGAAAACGGAACCAGCTTCCGGTTGTTGAGCTAATTCGCTGCCTGTCAAATCCTTACTGGCGCTGGTAACGTACAAAGTGGAGTAATCGTAACCTCCCCACATCACAGAAGTGATTTTGGTTGCAGGTAGTCTGTGCTGCTCGAGTAGCTTACCGGCTCTTGGATCGACTTTTATCACCTGTTAGATGAAATTCAGAATATATTGAAAAATATTTTTTAATCCTGACTTCATGACTATACAGTTTTTATTATTTTAATATTAATATTTGATAAATTTCAATTTAATTCGTATTTTACTCTATTTTCGTATTTTTTCTTCGTTTTCCCGACGTTTCTATTACTTTTCAGCAACCATGGTCGCGGGTTGGGAAGATGAAAGTGTCATTTAAATGTGTACCCGCGAAAATGTTAGATAATAAGACATCATAAATTCAATACCTTGCCGTCATTAAAGCAAGCTACCCACAGATTATCATCCCTGTCAATTGTCATTCCATCTGGAGAACCTGTCAGATTATTTGCTGGAAAGCTGAATAATGTTCTGCCATTTTCTGAAACAGTGTTATTAAAAACGTCTCAAAACTGTTAGAGATACAACGAAATTTGAATCAGTACAATTCGTTACCAATTTTTCCCGTTTCCAAATCAAAATCATACACGGAAATCGCCCGAGCACTTGAATCTATGTACATCATGTACTTGTTATCCGAACTCCAAGCAATTCCATTTGAAATAGAGACTGGACGGATTTTAATTTCCGGATTTCTGAAGTTGTTTTCCGTTAGCATATATACAGAGGCCGCGTCTTTTTCGTGCCAGCTCCCTGATTCCTTTCCAATAGTACCTGAAAGTTGTATTTATTAACAAATTAAAATCGAAAAAGAACCAATATATGAACTGTAAAGAAATGTCATGCTGTCAATAACCTTACACCTACAAAACAGAAACATTCTACGCCATCCAAGGGAATATATTACGGCAGATAATCATCATACATAAATGATAAAATGATTTTTAACAAAGTCTTTGAGATTTTGTTATCATTAAAGTTGTCTATGATTATTGTTAAAATCGAAAATGTTAAAATTGTGTTCCTATTTTAAAATAGTCATACAGTAATATACTACTTTTTCTATACATAATAAAAAACTTAGTCCATTAAAATTTACTGACCAAACCATAATCTTCCTTTCGCGTCGACCTTGCCATCATTGCATCTATTATCAGGATGGCCGAGGTCCACAGCTGTGAGGAGTCTCAAAGATTTGTCTCCTTCAAAATTATCCCAATTCAGAAAGTAAAGTTCACTTCTGACTGATATCAAAAGTAATTTTGGATAATCTTTAACCCTTATAATTAAGCTTACGGGGCCATATCCTAAAACATATTTGAAACACTGTAGTATTATTACATTCTATTTTAATACACATATCGCATCAAGCTTGTTCTTTCAATGACTCAATAAACTATTAACCGATGTATTTGCTTGTGACATTGCCAGTATCTATTTCCAGTCTGAAAATTTTCTGCGATAGAATGTCGGCCCAGTAAAGCGCACCTTCTTCGTTCACCCAAAGTGGACTTTCAGAAAGAACTCCTCCTTGATGTATCTACAGTAAATTTAAAATAAAACATCGGCATGTTTCTTAAACAAAAATATTAAAATTTTCATTCAAACAAGTACCTAGTCCATATTAAAAGTAAAAGTAAATTTTAAGAAAAAGCCTTCTATATGCATAATACAATATACACAAGTCGTGTATAATGAGACCATATTATTATATTTAAGTTTTACATACTCATCAATCTTCAAGTTATCCCCACTTACTCCAAAACACTGTTCGAATAAACCATCTCTCGTACTCTTTATTCAACATAAAACATAACTGGTCACTATCTGCTTAATATTAATACAAATAAAAAAATCTTACATTTTTTATAAGAGGTGTGGAGACTTTACTTTCAACGCAGAATGAGAGCAGTGCCACGATTAAAAAACACTTTATCGATGCCATTTTTTAGACACTCATTCAATGGTAAGAATATTTTTGTAAGACGACCGGTTTGCGATACTCTAACTCGGTCAGTGATACAAGTTTGCTTGTGAATTGTAATTGTACGGTTTGCCTTCGCTCGAGTGATGGAGCTTCACTTATATTGTGTTAATAAATTTTATAAAAACATTACCATTCAAGTGTTCAATGATAACTGAGGTTATTATCTCGATAAAATTTATAGGACTCTTCGAATTTATCTGCTTAGAAAACAGTAGATAAAAACACAGATGCATTAAAAAATACGCCTAGATTCTTCTTTGGATTGAAAAAAATATACATATTTCAAAAATTATATAGATACTTAGTAGTATTTAGAGGAAAGGCGTCAAAAGAAGAAGAAAAGTTGTTTCACCTACTGTATACCTATTTTAAATTTGTATCGTCAAACTACATATACGGAGCGTTAATAGTTTTTCATTCATAAATCTTCTTATATCAACGAATTTGCGTACCTAAGTTATTGAAAATAAAATCTGGAAGAAAACTTCCTGAGTAATGCGTACCGCGACGAAACAGGTTTAACATAAACATTCTATTGTCTATATTTAATGTTTTTTTATATTTTACGATACTTTGCTCATTACTATTAGAGTATACAAAAAATATTTTATCTCTCTAAGTTATGTTAATGTCTGTTTTAAAATATATCTACAAGTACCGATAATCAAGGTTACGTATATATACCTACTATTAAGAAAATAAGACTCAATTTCTTTGAAAAACTGTTCGAATGTGAGTATAATTATTTTTTATTTTTTACAATTTAAGTTTATTATTTATATGACGAATTTAAAACAGTTATTTATAAGCTATTTTATAGAATTTTCTAATAAGTCGTTATATAAGAATAAACATTAGGGTGATTATATAAATTGTTTGATCGTGATTGTTGATAAAAATGTAGTAGGTAATTGAAAACTTTTGTTGATCCATCCAGTGTGTTGGAGGTTTTATATATGAAAAAACAATATTCTATAAAGGTATTATAATTCTTATATTTTTTATTTAATTTTTTATAATTTAATACATATTAAAATATATATTTAAATATTTAATTTTTCATATATATTCTGAATAAAGTTCTTTTATTATTAGTATTGGAAAAAACTGAAAATGTAACAGTAACAAAAGGTATGCATCGATGGATTACAATTACACGGCCGTGGCCTCCAATTTAAAAGACCTTTAATTCTGTAATGTATTCTAAAGATTAAGAAAATATAATAGAGAAAATAATTAAGGTTTAAATATATCCTGTTATTTTGTATTAAGGTCACTTTTAATTTATTTAATTTGCAACATCATACATAAAAATGTCAGTAATATTTTTTCTGCTGACGTCTAAGTCTTTGCTAATTTGTATCCTCTATAAAAAATATGAGATTATTGTGTGTCCCTATATTTGACCGACTGAGACATATTGTGTATTAGTTATGAAGGTAAGAAGTTTTTTTTCAGAAAGAAATTCTATATTCCTTATTTATGCCGTTATAATGGCTTTTATCATACTATTTATTGTAAAACATTTATCAGATTTATGAACACATTTTTTTTATTAATAAGAACGTGACTTCTGATTTTAAATTGGAATAAACTTACAAGACTGGGAAAATGATGAAGTAAGAATTATTTATATTCTTCTAAATTTTATTATTGGAATACTTAAAATACGTTTTAATAACTTTTAGTACTAATTAAACGATAACAATTTTCTCTGTTAAAAATTCTATTGTACATGTAACAAAAAGACAATACTTAATAAAATTTTTGCACAACATATTAAAGAACTATTGAATTAATAAATATGGCAAGTTTTATTTATAGCTATTCCATGCGCAGAAAATGATGACCAGCTTCCCCATTTATATCCTTGAACTGAAAGACAATAAGCGATTATATTTGTTAGTACTATAGAAGGGTTCAAAGTATGTAACAGTGAGAAAATATTTGACGATAAAGTTATTTATGTAAGTGAAAAGTGATATCCCACTTAGCAATAGTTGACATTTTTATGCTTGTTAAGTATAGTACCCAAAATATAAAATTTAAATAAAATTAAAATACATAATTTTTGATAACGTTTTTTAATTATATTACTGATCAATTTTTATGTGAAATTAAATATATTTTTTATTAAAAACAACCTTATCTCAACTAATGGAAAAAGCTTTATTAAAATAGGTACCTTATAAAATTATATTTTCGACAACTTAATCTAAACTTTAAAATTTATTTTTAAATTGAATAACACATTCTGTTTTCGATTACACTGGTATCACTTCGGTTTTAGTTTGTACTGGCAATACAGAGCTCTTATGTCAACAATAATTTAGCGTTTACAATTTATCGACAAATTGGCGACGCTTTGGATTTCCTTGTGTATTTTGTATTGCATTTAATGTTATTTCGTTATAGTTATATGTGACTCCATAAGTTAAGTGAACTTTGCTTATTCCACAATGGCTGCGCTTAGTCCTAAGAAGGATGGAGGCCCGAATATAGAGTTTTTCCAATCACCGGAGTCCTTAGCTCAGTTTGATCAAATCCGTGTTTGGTTACAAAAAAACTGCAAAAAGGTTAGCAACTAAACTTTTATAAGTAGTTCTATGGAAAATTTATTTTGATATATATGCATTTTTTAAGATTTGGTCAGCAAAATATACATATATAGAATTAAAACATTAATAACCAATACTTAGCAATAAATATCTAAATTGAGTTAACCCATTTAGTATAAGAAAGTAGCTACCAAAACTTTAAGACTTTGTTTTAGCTATGTTGTATGAACATAAAAGTTTCATTTTGTTCATCTGTATTGCCTGTTTCTCTAATAGGCATATAGGGTAATAGGCTGTGAACATGTTTTATTATTTTTTAGTCATGATGTATTGCTTCAAATATAAATAAAATTCAAAATATTTTGTGATTCTGACAATGTTTTAAATAAGTGATTTTGCGTTATATTAATTCTTATAAACATAAATACATTCAATTTCATATATATATTTGATTCCAGCATGTACAAACTGATCCACCAACAAAAGAAGGCTTGGCACAACTTGTCATTCAGCTCATACAGTATCAAGAGAACAAATTGGGAAAGAATGCCACTGATCCCCCTTTTATGAGGCTTCCAGTAAGTATTACACAACGTATTTTGAACATATATGTAATAGCCATAATTATTGTGCCAGAGGAGCTATATTCAAATTTTATATAAATGACCCTATTTTTATTATGACTTATTAATGTCTATCCTCTAGAAATCTAATTATTATATCTAACTTGTTTGATATTGTGCAACACCGTGTGATTCCTCTTAGGCTCTTATTATCATGAATTATCTTCCCATTCTTAACTTAAATAGAAAATTATATGAGTAAAATACATATAAGTTTTGCTTTTGTTAATATAAGTTTTTTTTTTGTCACTAGATGAAAGTGTTCATGGACATGAAAGCCGGTGGTTCGTTGTGCACAGTGCTAGCCACCATGTTCCGTTTCAAGTCGGAGCAGCGGTGGCGCAAGTTCGACTTCCAGGTCGGTAAGGTATGCACCCGTCCCGCACGCCTTCTCACGCAGACCAGACCAGACCAGACCATAATGCATTATGACCTGCATCTTGCTATATTACTTACGTATACTCCTTCAAGTTTACATCCTCACACTACATATAAAGTTTAGACGGTGGGGTCAGGTGGCGTTAGAGAGGGACCCCTTAAACCTACACCTCAGTCACAAATCCCAGGCATTGTCGAAGCTCCTCTCCCTGCAATGCGATGGACCCGGCACCCGCACGGTGAATCCATGGAATGCTGAGACGTTTCATCTCATGTTCCAGTTCATCATTAATAAATTGACATAGTTCAGATCAACATAGACATTATGAGTGAAAAATTATAAAATCTCGATATGTAGTGTGACAATGTAAGCTTAACATAAGGTTATTCTTCTATGAGCTTTACACAGATAACACATTTTATCTACAAATAAAATCTTTTTAGATGTAGATATACATGATTATTTTTTTATTTTTTACTTTTACTGTCATTACTTGGGTATAACTTTAAATATTCAAAGTATGTATTGCGAGATGCGTGTCACTAACCCTTTCATATGATCCTGGGTATGATTTCTAAAATTAAATATAAAAATAACCTAATTTAAGCCGCAGGAAATCCTGAAAGGTATTCCTGAATAATTTTAATATCTATTAATATTTTTTTTTTTACAACGAAATTATTTAATGTAACACACTGAAAATGATTTTTAAATTATTAGTATCATAATATATATACGCATAAAATTCGTGTTTTACTGTTTGAATGACAAAATATAACACAGTTCTTTGTATGAAAATATTTTAAAATTATTTAAAATGGTTCTTTTGTCACATAGATTTTATTTGGTACTTGCACTTAGAGTGTAGCATTTAGATATATTGAAACAAATTTAGATGTCTGTCCATATTGTTTATATTTGAATGGTTCCAGAATGTTCTTATATAGTTTTCTCATTCAAAGTCCATCGACTTCCCTCATTTCATATCATTTTCATGCAATGCCCACTTTCTTTTGTGTTCTGTTTGTAATGTTTTTTTATTTCCCCGTTAACCCGTTGTTACCTTTAATATTTTTGACTAATTTTGTATTGGGATTGTCTTGCATGCTTTTATTATATGTCTGCGATGTGTTACAATTATGTCTATCTATAAATAAAATATATCGAAGTACTCATATACTTGTATATACCATTCAGTTCAATTGAGGTAATGTCTAAGCAGAATTCTATATAACTTACATGATAAAAGACTTGTAAAAATTTATACCATTGTCGTTTCTGACTTATATTCTACTATATTTTCAATCTCTTCGTATTTTCGGTATTTAAACCGACTATAAAACTATTTAGTTTTCTTTGATAGTCTATTTAATTGTCAGAACTTGTATTAAATATTTTATAATGATTGTTTATCATGACTAACATAACGGACTTGTCCCTTTCCCGTTCCCGTCCGTCATTTCCAGAACCCGTCCCGCAAGGATCTTAACGTGCAGATGATGATGGAAATAGAGTCGGCTCTGCTAACAGCTGAATTACTCCGCTCCCCCTGCATCTACATCCGCCCCGACGTCGACAAAGCTACGGCGAACAAAATCAAAGATATCATCGTGAATCACCAGGGAGAGATATGTGGTAGGAAAAATAATGACACTCTGTTAGTAGTTAACCGATTTATTTTTATGCTAGTTATGTTTTACAATAGTAATAAGAAAATAGTCAATCGTCTCATTATTGAAAGTTTCATTCTCAGACGTCGATTATTGTAATTAAAAGTGTTTAGAACCAAAAAGTATTTTTGCTATTAATAAATATTAATGAATTTGTATATTATGTGTATTTCTATACTATATCGGAATATGTTTTTATTATATGTTATGTATTTGCAGAAGACGAAGAGGATGCCACTCACATAATATACCCAGCTGTTGATCCTCTAGAGGAAGAATACGCCAGGCCGGTGTTCAGGAGGGGAAATAATGTCCTGGTGCATTGGTACTACTTACCAGACAGCCACGACACCTGGGCTCAAGCTGACCTCCCCGTGAGTACTATAAATAAGAAGCAAACGGTTCATTATATAATGGTTTGTTCAATGACAGTCCGTCCATTATGGACACTCAAAGACAATATTTTAAATTAGAAATGTATTATTATACCGCAATATTTTCGCTTAATTCTTAGTAAAAAACTTGTAATAGTGCATATATGTAAACTTATAATATAATATAATTTCACATCAGGTGGATGTTCCGGAGACAGCCAACTGGGACTGTAATAGATCGGAGCCGTGGCGAGTGTCGGCCACGTGGGCACTGGATCTGACCCAGTACAACGAGTGGATGAACGAGGAGGACTACGAGTTAGACCAGCATGGAAAGAAGAAGGTGGCCCACTCATACATGGACTGAAACACACGCACATTCACACATTTACACATAGACTCGAACACACGTACATTAACCTACACGCACATTGACACAAATACTCGACCACTCGTGTATTCACCCATTCACACAGAGACTCGAATACACATACATTTACACACACGCGCATACACACACTCATACACTAATTAGCACTCACATATTCACACATAGACATGGTCATCTCACTTATTTTAAAGTTTCGAAATCAAAATATCCTATGTATTTTTCTTTCTTCGGACAGTTACATCCCTTCCGTTGTCTTTATATCTTTGACTTAATCAAAACGATGGTTAAAAAAAAAACAATATAACACAATGATGATCAAACAAACATTTACCATATTGAACAGTAACATAGGACAAACCGATAACTGAACACAATTTAGGTACTATGTTCTACACAGTTGATGGGAACATAGCGTAAGACTATAACTCTTTAACTGACTGCCACGATGACGTCATAATACATCTTATATAGGACTAATATGACATTAAAATATATATATATAGAACAAAAGTGGTCAAAAGATATTTCTAAGCTTTTTTAACTTTAAAGGTCCACAAACTGCGGTTGTCCGTGGACGAGCTGATGCCGGGAGCGGAGAGTTCAGGGAAAAGTAAGAAGAGCAAGAGGAAGAGGTCGCCGTCACCCCCTCCACAGAAACATGGGAAGAGAAAGAGGTGAGATATAATAATATATAATGTCTACATTTGTAGATTAAATATTATATACTAGTTATTACCTGTGAATTTGTCTTGACTCTGAGAAGGATGTTTGAAGTGTGTCAAAACAATAGCTAACTGCTAGCGACATCTAGTGCCTGGCACGTGACGTCATGCCAAACACAACTTTGAAGCTATGATTCCCCTAGAAATGCAGGGAAATTATAGACTCAGTTACATTGTAATTTCTAAGTTTCAATAAAATCAATTAAATAGGCCGTGTAAGCGACACACACATCCACGCGCACAAACTTTCACATTTATAGTATTAGTTACATATATTAAGTAAACAATCAACCCTAACACAAGTTCGCATCGTCACACTGCATACCGAACGTGTCGAGTTTTTCGAACTTGGGGTAAAAGTGCTGCATGATTGTACCAAGTTTGTATTATGTAGGTATATAGGTAAAAATCTCATATGTTAATTTATTGCATACATATATATATATATATATATATATATATATATATATATAAGCAACTATATATATATATATATATATAGTTGCTTATTGTTGTAATACATATAATAATATTCATTAACAGTCGAGTTGCTAAACGTCGAGACAACGACGGCGATGACGAGGACGATAACGCGTCCAGAGACAACACGGACGTGGCGCCCGCCACCGACAGCGAGCGCTCCACCGAGGGTGAGGGCGACTGATCTAGAACATATACAGGCTGGTGTAGTTTACACCATCAGTGAAGTAACACCCTGTATGACAAAGACGAAAAGTATCTTCCTGTTGCTTTGGCATAGACTCTAAATATTTGTCAGTATTTATACCAAATGCTGTTTGATACGTGGTTACGGGGATTTGTGAACCTGTAAGACTAGACTTGAGATATTTTCAATATTGGAATAAGTCTCTTAGTTCTGTTGTTGGTGTGATTTTTAAATACTTGTGGAGTTACACCAGCTTGTGCCAAAGTGAGTGACAACGCCCTCTTGTGGACGCTTCGGGCCTAGAGGGGGGCGGTAAGAGACCCAGAAAGAAATAGGGTGCTATGTCTACATTACATAATGAAGTTACAAATTACCCAGGATAAGTTATAGCACTAAAAAACAATTTATTCTCAAAGTGAACAGTAGACAAAATAAGTTACACAGTCGGATAGACTGGCTGGACTATACTTTGTCGTAGTAATTCACTGAAACGTTAATTTGTTTCCAACAGCACCTGTGTCTGTACCGTCTGCGGGTCCGTCCGGTGCGGGTGGGAGCGGCAGTGGTGGGGGCAGCGGCGGCGGTGGTTGTAGCGAGGTGGTGCAGGAAGCCCCCGCCACGCCCGCCCCGGCCATGGACGCGCACGACGACTCACAAGGGAAGCACAGTGATTCCAATACACAGGTAGAGTCACGACCACCAGTTTGACATTATATACTAATTAAAACTTATTTCAATGTAAGAGATAAATATATATTTAGGATTCGGCTGAAATCATTAAAAAATATACTTGTCTCATATTAACTGGACCAAACTTGCCTTAAAGATTTTTAACTAATTATTATCTCAAATCAAAACACCTCAAAAAACTAAAATTTAATTTACAAACACTAACAAATAGCGTCGATAATACTTTCCCGCGCATAAGGGAATATACCAAATGTCATCTCTGTAACGTCAATTCGGGTGCGTTCTGAAAGTTGTTCTGAGAGTGTGTTCTGAAAGTGAATTCTGAAAGTTTTAAGATTCGGTTCGAATTAAATGCGTGTTCCCTAAATATACGTAAATGTTTTATCATATTATACACTATACAATGTATGTGTGTATAAATTGCGTATCTTATTTATTTCTTAGTTTAATTATTATGTTTGGTCGATGTGATTCATGTTTAACAGGAGATGACAAAGGAAGAGCTGGAAGACAACGTAACAGACCAAACCCATCACATAGTGGTGCCGTCTTACTCCGCCTGGTTTGATTACAACTCGATACACACCATAGAGAAGAGGGCCTTGCCGGAGTTCTTCAATAATAAGAATAAGTCCAAAACACCGGAGATATATCTGGCTTACAGGTGACTGTGACATGTGACTATGTTAACTTAAAGTATATAGTGACAATTATTATATGTTAAATCTATAACTTTAATGAATAAATAACATACTGATTGATAACTGATGTGTATATATATATATATAATTTAAACACAACACGAATTGTTCAAAATAATTTTATCCAGTTGAAAAAATTTATATACTAAATGGTTAACAAGAAAAAAGTATATATAAATATATTTGGAATAAATTCTCATTATGTATGATTTAAAATAAAAAATATTTATATATAAATAAATAAGATATAAATATTTTTTGTTTCAACCTAATTCATTTCTTTTATAAAACCTTTCTTTTGCAGAAATTTCATGCTAGACACGTATCGTTTGAACCCTACTGAATATTTAACAAGCACGGCCTGTCGGCGGAACCTCGCCGGGGACGTGTGCGCCATCATGAGGGTACATGGATTCCTGGAACAATGGGGACTTATTAATTATCAGGTGATATAATTTACACTATCGACTAAAATATTAAAATATAATGATAAAAAATATGTTGAAATGTTATATAGAATATATTTGCATTTTACAAAATATTATATAGGTGATATATTATTTGCGTATTTGTTCATTACTGTCTAAAAAAACGTTATATGACATATTCCCCGGCAGGTGGAGGCGGAAGCTCGCCCGACCGCGATGGGTCCTCCTCCGACATCTCACTTCCACGTGCTCTCAGACACTCCCTCCGGGCTGCAGCCGCTCCAGGCGAGGTCCACCCAACAGAGACCAGGTAACGTTTTATATATATAGTCGTCCTGACTCAGGACACGATAGCTCAGGTGGCAAAACAACCGGCACGTTTATTTGAAGGTCGGAGGTACAAATCCTGGCCGCTTCTATACATTATTCTTACTATAATACTTTATATTATTATTCTATATTTTGTATTCGAATTTTAAAACAATATTTTTTCTTTATTATTATTAAATAAATAATTTTAGTTACAGTCACTTATCATAACATCAACTGCTGCTAGTTAAAGACCGATCAAAATCTCCAGATGTTTCATGGATTGGCCAAACAAACGGACACGTTTAAAATTTAAAAAAAAATGCCTTTTTTGTCATATATATATATATATATATCTCACGCCAAACGGCATACGGGTCAGATTCTATACAAAAAAAAACACATCACATTTAAATTCGTATATATTACTATAAGTCGTAGTGTTCTATATTCTATGTATTAATATAAATGTTATTGATGAAGTCATCTAATATGTTTTTTTAACAGCAGAGAACGCGGCGGTGCCGAAGATCGAGGCCGGTCTGCCGAACGGCACCGAGGCACCCATCAAGGCCGAGCCCAGTGTTAAGACTGAACCCATAGAGCTGGGGACGGCCCCCGGGCTTAAAATGGATCAGGTTCATAAAAAAAAATTCTTATTTAAATTCATACTTCTATATTATAAGAATGTTATTAATCTTATCAAATATCATACTGTAAGTGAAACAGTTTAAAGTATTGAAATTTAGTACTAAGAAAGAACAAACTATTCTTCACACAGATATTATAAATTGTACTCGAGGTATTTTACACATACAATTTGAAATGTAACTTTATATGTAACACACGATAAGGTTGCATACGCACAGACTAAATAGTCCAACCGAGTAAAGCGGCTATAGTTTAATTGCCAGTGACATTGTCGCACCCCGCCTGTCATATATTATTTTTAAATTAATTTTCATTAATATATAATCTTTTAAAACTCATAATGAGATCAAAGACTTTATCGAGTATTCATTTAAATGAAACTAATATTTTCGGATTACTAGTCTTGTAGCAATCAGAAAATATTAGTTTCGTATAGATATTGAATGTAAGTCACATTCAGTTAAATTGTCGTCTTGCCTTTCCTGCATTCTTATATAAATTTTTAATTTATTTTACTTCAATATATAATTAATTCAATTTCAGTACCGCGGCGGTGCGAGGGGTCGCGAGTGGACGGAACAAGAGACGCTTCTGCTACTGGAAGCTCTGGAACTCCACCGTGACGACTGGAACAGGGTTGCAGCACACGTCGGCTCCAGGACACACGACGAGTGCATCCTACACTTCCTCAGGCTACCCATCGAGGATCCCTACCTAAACGACACATCCGCGGGTGAGAAACGAGACACATTATTAGCTAGTTGTAAAATAAAATTTTGTCAAGTGAAAGTATTTAACAGTTTAAATTTTTATTATTTCTAGCAATATGCTTAAGTCTTATTTAATCATATAATTTAGTATGTGTGTAAATTTACATTTTAATATAATTAAATAGTAATCAAATACATTTACCATTATTAATATTAAATTCCAAGGTGGAGTTTTGGGTCCGCTAGCCTACCAGCCTGTGCCGTTCAGTAAGGCCGGTAACCCTGTCATGAGTACAGTAGCCTTCCTCGCCTCGGTCGTTGACCCCCGAATCGCCTCTAAAGCTACAAGGGCCGCTATGGATGAATTCGCTGCTATTAAGGTAAGATAAGAAATTTCCAATATTATATAAAAAAGATTTTCATAATGCTGTTCTAATGTCCATACATAGTTACTGTTGTATTATTTAAAAGGTGTGTTAATAATAAGCTTTCAATAAGAAAAGCGTATTTTTCCTTACAAAATATTCTAAATGAATTAATAATATATTAAAAAGATAGTGGTTATAAGTATACTTACCATCGCTCTTTAATAAACCGAGTCGAACAACGTGGTAATAAATCATTAATACTGTGATGTCCAGGATGAAGTTCCGGCGGCCATGATGGAGGCTCACGTGAAGGCAGCCGGCGCCCACGGACCCGCCGCCGCCCTAGCAGCCACCGGCATAGCGGGGACTGCGCCCCCCGCACCTCCCGCCGGGGACACGCCCAGCGCCGGTATACACACACACATACACGATATAGTCGTATCAAAGAAAAATATGAACAACAAATAAAATGTAACCGTGTCTATCCATCAAATATCATTAGACACTTATAAAAATAGAAGTATTTTCATTTTAACTTTGCAAAAGCAATTCTCCGTGATTGTAATAAAACACAAAATATATGTGATCTTTAATATATAACAAACTATACATTAAAAATCTTTACGTTTTAGGCGAAAAGAAAGAAGGAGGCAGCGATGTGAAGACTGAGGCGATGGAGGTTGATAACGAAGAGGCCAAGGTGAAGGAGGAACCGGCTGAGGCAGAGGAGGCTAAGGACTCCAAAGAAGAAGACACCAGCACGCCAGGTCATACATACATACTACTGATGAATATGGACATCGGTGTTGGTCACCGCCTCACGGAGAAACTACTTACCGGATTTTGATGAAACTACAGTTATGTTGTTCAAACATCAGAATAAGACGTGGGCTGTAATTAATAACTTAACTCCGTGTCGCCCCTGCGATATAGCTGTATAATGTTTGTTCTCTGTCTGAGGTCATGTCACACGCTAGATGTCGCTGCGGATTTATTACCAAATCTCTTGTTTTAACACTCTATATTACCACTCTGAAGCCTATTCCAAATTCCACGCAAACAAAGCCGTATAAAAACAACTAGACTATATTCAAAGATGGTTTTCGAATTTAAGTCTGTTAATATGTTTTACACGACACGTGAATATTTAGATACTATACTCATGTAATATAAGTTATTATCTTCTGTAAAAAATTATCAATATTATTTACAGAGACCCCAGCTGTAGTGGACGCCAAGCTGCAATCAGCTGCAGCGGCAGCACTAGCAGCTGCAGCTGTTAAAGCTAAACACCTAGCGGGGGTCGAGGAGAGAAAGATCAAATCCCTGGTGGCATTACTGGTGGAGACACAGATGAAGAAGCTGGAGATCAAGCTGCGGCACTTCGAAGAGCTGGAGGCTACCATGGAGAGGGAAAGAGAGGGTGCGATAGTTTTGTCTCTATCTAATTAAATGTCCAATTATTATGAATTTTGTATCACCAAAGTGATGTTTCCATAGAACAAAGTGTATAAGAATCTTAGGCGGTCTTGTTCGCCTCAACATTCAGTAGATTTTGCATACATACACACATACACACATAATGCTATGTTTACAAGCAGCTTACAACTTACATACAACTTGTCCTCACTATCTTTTTTATTTATTTTTCTATAGTTACAACATGAAATTTATATTTAAGTGTATGGTGTTGTTATTCAAATTAGAGTTTAATTTTGTTTAATATGAAGTAATAAAATATGTATGTTATAAAATAATACATGCATTTGTATAGTGACTCATAATAATCCCAAGTTTTATGTTCCAGGTCTAGAATATCAACGGCAGCAGTTGATTCAGGAACGGCAGCAGTTCCACCTGGAACAGCTGAAGGCAGCTGAATTCCGAGCGAGGAACCACGCCATGCAGAGGTTACTATATACTATATATACTCATTAACTTCGGTTCAATTGATTTAGTTAATTTAAACTACAAACATACCAGTCTTAGTAGTAAAGAAATTGTTTTAAGTTAATATTGAAATGTGGAGCTCAAATAGTTGGTAAATGATTTGCCAACTACCAGAGCTCCAAGTGAGCGCTGTAGGCTAATACAGTACTATTATGTTCGATGGGATGTATTGTATTGAAGACTTACTGCTTTTAAATGACTTACCAAATACATTGAGCTTGTGTAAAAATGAAATTCATCGGTCTATAGGCACATAGCACTAGCTACTTCGACGTTGGCCATAACATACTGGGTAACAAAACTTGGACGAATATTAAAAGATGTTGTTAATAGATTACAGGCCGAAAGCGGTGGAGTGGTGGGCGTCGTGCCTGGCGTTGTGGGCGTCCCGGGGGGCGGACCGCCCCTCGCAGCCGGCGGACCCGCCATGGAAGCCCCTCAGGAGCCCCCGCCACAACCCGCGCCGCATCACGCATAACACTACATATAAGATCAATTATACTATAACGATACCGTGGAAGAGTTTTATTTCGTACACAAAATCCTTACTACAAGTTTCGCATTTGTGTACTTTTTTACACAAATTTTAAATTACTTACGTAGTTAATGTAACGGTGGAAACTTGTGGTTGGGGTGATGATTGTTGGGATGCTGCGATATATAAGATATAATTATTTCTATTTATTTTTTTTAATATCTACTACAGTCCGCGAGGTTTAAGCTGAGTTTCGCATTTGTGTGAGTGAAAGTAAAACTAGAGTCGGACAAAAAACTTTTAGAATTAATTTGATTATTTTTTAATTAGATGAGTGGGAGAACTGTTCTAGATTTAAAATAAAATAATCAAAGCTTGTTTAAAGCCAGGTGTAAATATGTAAAGAAAAACAGACTAATTTATGAATTCAAAATATGTATAAAAAAAAATTATACGAATTTTTCCTGAATTCACATTTTTATGTCATTAATTTTTTAAATTACACAAAATTTCTTTTACTTGGCAATTAAAAGGTAAGTACGCTTCGTTTGTTTGTGTTAGAATCCATTTCAGGAGTAAACAGGACACAGAAACTACATATTAAGGACTAAATAGCGTCACTGCTACCAGTACGAAGGGTGAAGAGCAAAGTAAAACCAGTATAAACCGGTTCAAACCTAGAAAAGCGCGTGGCACGCACAAATTTGATATCACACATACACTACTGTGTGCACTCACACAAATGCAAAGCTCGGCTTAAACCTGACGCGCTATATTATTGTATAAATACGTGCTTAAAAATTAAGAAAAAAATGTCCCGAAAGATTTTGCATTTCAAATATTTGGTTATACAATTGGCATTCATGTTTTTCGCTTATCAATGAATAGTTTTGTGGGAGACTAACGTTGTAAATATCGGTATGAGCGTGTGAATTCAAATAATGTATGTCTTGTAACCATAACCAGCTATTCAATAATAATTCACTGAGAGTAAAGTGAAAAATAAATTGTTTTGATCTAATTTTTACTTCATCGATATCATAAAAAATAATTAAGATTCGGACAAAGCAAAACTATTATTTTGCTGTTAGTGTTGTAAGGTTTCACCGTCACTGGACAGGTCGATAGCATTTTATAGCGATATGCGACTTTAAATTAAGTACTGGGAGTAAATTAATTAAATTTATATTATGAATTAAAATCACGTCTGCGTGTGTATTAATTAAAGTGTATAAAATCGTTTTCATCAGCGATAACGTAAGTAATAAGTAGATATATGCATATTAAGAAAATTTGAATCTCTGTAACAGAAATGACTTTACAAGACGATTGTTACTAATAATAAATACGTAATAAGGACATAAGACTTTTTTTTTAATTTCTTTCTAATATCAAAATGACAAAGATTAAAAAAAAAAACCGCTTTAAGTTTCAGGTTTTAAAAAAAATCTAAGTCAACCTTCGACTTCTGTTGTATGTGAGGATATTTTAACACGATAATATCACTTTCTTCAATAAATTTTAGAAAGGGGAAATACTTGGATCATTACAATTTTCTAAATATATCATACTGATGTATAATTTTTTGTTAATTGTTTCACAGTAGACCTTGTTATCAAAATCGATATAGGCTATGAAGTGAAGAAACTGAAAAATAAAACAATATCTTGAATAATATAACATTTAAATAGCAATACATACATATATTGTATTTATTTCGGTCTATTCTTATGAAAAGGATTTTTTCTGAACTTATTAACAGCGAGGAAGTAGATTTACAAAATAAACAGTACAGATTATTTTTTATTTCATATCATTAAAATTAATTATTAAAGTAAAGAATTTTCAAAGTTCTAAAATACCGTAACAAATTTTATAACGTACATAATTTTCAGACAAATTGCTTTACTTTCGTATAAGGCTCTCAAATATGTTTAGAATAAAACATATATCTATTATTTACTATTATATTAAACTTGACTAACATATCGTGAACAGCGTTTATATATATTTGGTTTTAAAATAATTTAATACAACTCAACAGCTCTAAAGACTATTAGGAAACTATACGAAAAAAGATAAAGTGGGACCATACGTATAGGATTAACAAACACTTTAATCTAAATATTGCTTAACATTACTTAAAATACGAGGTTAGTTTTATTTAACATCCGCTTTATCTTCTGAAAACATACTTGATATGCAAATAAAATACTAAGTAGATACGCAGTAAGCCATGTCGGCTTAGGACTAGTCCACATCGTCACACGATAACCGTTTTCAATTTCAGAATTATTAATGACAAACTTGGTAACTGTTAAGGAAACGTCTGTATTTTGAGTTTAGCACAGTGAAGACAGATTAAAAAAAATATTATACAGGAATACTAGTGTTGGAACTGTTCGGTTTTTAATGAAGAAAACTTGAGATGTGATGTACATGATCCCTGAATATCACTCATCAAACAATACGCTGAATATTATAGAATGATTTAAAATAAATAATAAAAAAATTTAAAGGAAAATTGAACTTAGAATATTTAATACTGTGAAATAGAATTTCATACATATTTTTAAGTTAATGGTCAAATACAATTAGTTCCTTTGATGACTTCTTAAAAATAATATTAATGTAAAGTAAAATTTAACTAATATATAGCAGTTTTTACACTTAAACAATTGAACGACGTTAGATCTGGGTTTGGGTAGGCAAATTCTATGCATATATACCTATGTGTGTACTTAGCGCCCGTGATGCAAATTGTTCTTAGCTTAGCATCTCTAAACTTGGAAATTGCCTTTTAGAAAAATATATACTTTAAATGGATATTTTACCGAAACTATAATTTTATTCATCATTGATTGCAAGGGACGGTATAAGATATCAGCTGAGATAATAGGTATCATATTTTAAAATATGTAGTTAAACAAAAGAAATATAAAGAGCAGACCGACGAAGTCGATTCAGATACTTCTTTTAATACAAAAGTAGCTGTTAATTTCGATACAGTCACACATAATATAAATTAAACAGAAACATTTATTTGTCATGCTTATGTTAAGCAACCATTAAGAATTTCGTAGCATATTAACTTAATAAAAACTAGACAGGTTTTTTTTTTAAATTTTCAATCTTCCTTTTCCGTTTTTTATACGTTAGATTATTAAAAGGTTATGCGTTAAAGCTACCGCTATTCACATAGAGATCATAATTTAAGAACAATCTTAATTAAAAGATAGAACGTTTTGTTGAACAATTTTTTACATAAACTAGTTTAAAAAAATCATTTCTTACTTCGAACTGCGGGTTTTTATTTATTTTTAGAAAGTAATTAGTAAATGTTTTTGAAAATAAAATGCCATATCTGAAAAAAATATGGTAATATTTAGAACACCCTGCTATATTATAACCTAAATGCTTCCGATCTTAAATCTATTGTTTAATTAAAATACTCGCATTAAAATCTAATCATCTACAACAAAAAAAAAAATAGGGTTTTTTGAACTATTTCTACTAAACATGATTTAAAAAAATTTTAGTTAATATATTGTTAAGTTGTTAAATAAGATTTAAAATCCTTAATATTTAAATTAACGTTTAGGGTTAACTCTTTCATTGTATTGTTAAAATAAGCATAAAGCTACTGGATCATAAGATTTTATATTTTGGATCAAGTTTCGATCACCTCATCGCGGCTCCATACTTCTTTTCGATCACCCAAATGTTGTTCCTATTTTCTAGATTGGACATATAGTATACACTCACAGACATGTAAAGTTTATTCCGATAACCTACACCAATTAATTGTCCGTAGCCTTACGCGAATTATCTTATATCAACTCCCGATATAAAAGGTACATTTCTTAAAGAGACGTTTGATCAAATAATATTAGTTAGTATATGTGAATTTTTGTTCCTGACGATTCCTCGATTCTGCAGCTGTTTTTCAACCATAGTCAAGACAAAGTACATCATTCTCAGACAACTGAATGAAAACAATTATGACACGCCTGAACTTAGACCTCAATTTAGTTTAAATCCAAAATTTAAGTCTTCATTAAAATAAATAAATAAACTTGGCTTTGCGTCTTGTAATCTTGTTATTACATTTTTTTGCATATGACTATTATTTACTTTCTAACAGAATCCTTATTAATTATCTATAATATCCCATAAGACGAATTTTATAATAAATACAAATAAACGTCTTTAACTAACGAAGAGTCATAAATATAACGTAAAACGTTTAGTTAAAAAGAATTCTTAGATATTCTAAACAGTTTTTAGTAACGTAACTTATTCTCTATTAAATGTTAGGCATGAAGTCACTTAAATCAACATTCCAGTTTGTATGACGGAAGATTCAATATCAGGTGATATAAAAGGTAAAACTATAAAGGTGTTTTATTATTTGGTGTTGTTGATTGAGCACTTGTAAGTGCTCATTCTTTGCCTCCACGAGTTTAAAAAAAAAACACAACTAGTCGATTACACTGCTCGCGTCCGATGTTTCAAAATACGGATGTATATTGACTGAAATAGAGATTAATAAAATTTGCTTTTATTGTTTTAAAATTTCTTAGGATGTTTACAATGCGGATCATTCTGTTACTGGTGCTAGCTGCTTGCCTACACGCTAAGAATCCGATAAAAAACTATAAAATTTCTATGGTAAGTTGCTGTTTTTCCTTATATCATTGAAATTATTTTTGTTGCGGTATTTTTTAAGTCATGATAACCAGCACGTACTATTATTACCTTCATAAAAATGTTATACATATTTTATAACACAAAATATTGTCTCAAATTAAGGACATTCTTTTACCTTACTAAATGCTAGAAAAGTAAACATGCTTATTTATGATATTCTTATGAAAAAATGTTTTATTCTATTTTCGGATTCTTACTTTACCATGCAAATTTTATTTTAGCGATTTTTGATCAGATACCGTAAGTAATTAACGACTTAATACCTTTTTCTTATTCCACTTCATTCCATATCAATAAACAAGCCACAACTACATGTATATAGTGTTGTATCTTATAGGTATCATCTGAGGAGAGTAACAAGCCTGCGTTGTTTACACACGGAGAGAGTCCAGTGTGGGATGTAGACACACAATCCTTATTTTTCGTAGACGTTCATCAGCAAAATGTTCACCGACTTGACTACGCCACGGGAAAAATATACACCAAGCATATCGGTTAGTTGCAGTACGACTTGTTGCATGACCTCATTTTTATCTATTTAAATCATAAAAATCTATTAAAATCATGAAATTACAATGATAAGTATTTTAATAGTTTTGTTTTGTTGCAAGGAATTGATAAGAAAAAACACTTAAATAAATATACAAAAATATTTTGTTACTTTCTTTTTGGTTATTGTTTAACTTTTGCCATTTTTTTTTTAAATAACGTCCAAGGAATGTATTGGTTCATTATTGAGTCGGCCTTGAGATAACGTAGTAAGAATCATTCATAAAATTTTGGTTTTATTGTGGGATAAACTTTAATTTTCTTAGGTTACGGTCAAGTGAACGTGGTATCGCTAGTTTCGGGGTCTCGGCGACTATTAGTATGCGTACGTGCCGGTCTGTATCTGTTGGACTGGGATGTGGCAGGAGACTCGGCATTACGTCTCATAACCACCGTGGACGATGGACTACCGGATAACTACTTAAATGAAGGCAAACCAGATGTAGAAGGGCGGTTTTGGGCTGGTATGAAAACTATCATTCTTTTTGAGTCTATTAAAAACCCTATAAAATATGTCAATTAGGTTTAAAACGTCAAACTCGAATATCGAACTGAACACTTATTCTTTAAGCTCAGAAAATTATAATTAAATTTATTGCATTCTTATAGTATTATTGGTCCTAATATATGCGTTTCTAATCATGAAAACTAAAAGAGTTTAGAAGTAAATATTTTTATAATTCCACCCATATTTAATACAGCAATTTAAACTTAAAACAGAATTAATCTTTCAACGTAGGGACCAAAGGCCCACAATCTGGTGACGAAGTGACACCTGATAAGGGCACCTTCTACAGCTTCGATTTAAACAGTTTTAAACCTCAAGTGCAACTGCGTCCTGTGTCTATATCTAACGGCTTAGTGTGGTCCTTAAATAATACTGTTTTGTATTACATTGACTCAAGCACACAGAAGGTCGAGGCATTTGATTTTGACTCTGTGAGTGGGGCGATAAGTGAGTATACGTTATAATCTAAGTGATTTTTGTTCGTGAATTAATAAAAATGACTCGATAATTTTCGAGAACAAATTAAAGTTTGCTTAATAGACACATAATGAACGTAAGCTCAAAATATATTTTGTTAGTCGAAATGTTAAGTATAAAATAAATAAGTTGTTGGTAAAGAAATTACTATTATTCTGAAAAAACTCTTCAACTGTTGTGACTCTATTTTTTTATTTATTTATAGGTGGAAGACGAACAATTGTAGATATAACGAATTATGGTTACGAAGACGCTATACCGGACGGAATGACCATAGACAAAAGAGGAAACCTGTGGGTTGCGATCATGTTCGGTGGAACAGTAAGTTAATTAAAAAATTAATTATACATAGAATAAAAAATTTGTTGTTAATACATTCAACAGATTTAATCTATTAACGATTTGTGTATACAGAAAAAATACTTAAGAAACTCAATACTATGTAATTGGAACAACTTATGACATCTTTAACCCTCTTGTATATTATAAAACTAACTTCTACTTACTGTGTATATAAATTTAGAATATTTATTAATTATTCTTTCATCTGTCAGGTTCTACACATTAACCCGGACAAAAGAGAGGTTATATTTGGTTACAAGCTGCCAGTGTCACGGACGACGTCCCTGACCTGGGGCGGGCCGAATTTGGACGAATTATTCGTGACAACATCTAAAGAAACAGACTCCGAGGATAGACTGAGCGGCGCCATATTCACAATACGCGAGACGGGCAGCGCGGGACTCCCGCCTAATAAACTCAAAATGGAAAATGCGGACGATTATTGATATGTTATATCTGTAATAACTGCCTCTACTGAAATTAAAAAATATTATTATTAAGACAGGATGCTATAATTGCAATACAAACTTTTGATATTTTTTTAATGTAGTTCTACAATCCCCCTTTCAATTACTATTTATTTTACTTCGTTTTCAGATATCTATGCCTCTAATGAAAATTGTTACTATAATTGTACATAATAAATACTTTAAGATGAATCATATAAATATTTTATTTACGGAAATGAAAATGCATACGGATCTGAAATAATATATTTGAACATGCGCTTAAAGTGTAACTTTAACAGGGAATAAACGATTTGAGACTTCAATATTAACAAAAACACATCACAACAGCTAAGGTTCAATAAGTGAACGTTTGATAACATTTAAGATACTAGAATATAATAATATAAATTCAAAGAACAACAGTGTCTTAATTATGTTTTAGAATAAATATTCGAGATATCCAAAAACATTACAATTATCTTTATATGCGTCTTAGGCACATTTTGTTTGATATAACAATAGAATTCTAAACTACAACTAACTACAACTCCTCAGTCATGTGAAGGTCGAGCGTTTAACATTAAAATACATCAGAAATAATTCACATAAAACATTTACAATAAGCGCGCGGAGTTCACGTGTTAATAACAAATATTATGATATAATAATTTTTAAATCATCTAAAATAATATCACAATTATATGCTAAGCACCAAATTTACAAATAAAAAAAAACAGTACTATTTAGTTCTGCTAATAATTTAATATATATTAATATAAAAAAAAAAATTGTCTTTGGATCATATAAAACCTATTTTAGCTTTGGAATGAAAAATGTAACTTCTTCCACGGAGGAACTATACTAAACTTTCAAATCCTATCAGTCAATACGATGCTGCAAAAATGTAATACAATAATCAAAATTTATAAAACGCTGTACTGTATATTAAAGCTGTTAAATCTATCTAGGAATTACGAATTAATATATTAAATGACAATCAAAGAAACATTAGATTCTAGACTTTAATGCGCACACAATAGAGATCATAACAGGTGACATGAATGACTAACAGTAGCATACCATGAGTTTGCATCTCAGACTACAAACTGAGCGTTTACAGTTCTTTATTCAAAAACCTACGCTGGTTATTAAATGACAACTGGAAACTACATACGGAGTTTGTCTATGACACTTGTGGTAACACAGATCTTATAGCAGGAACCGTTTTGTGGAAGTTTATCTGAGGTAGATGTATCTGAAGAGAGGCTTTCAATATTAATTTTATCTGATTAACGCGCTACACAATTGTCTGAGCACATGAAAAGATCCCATGTTGCACACACAATACAATATATAAGTTGTTTTTACAGACAAATATAACCTTTAATAGGTAAAATGTCAAATGTTAGGTTTCAATTAAGTTTTATGGAACTGATAAAAAAATTTGAAAGAAGCCTTATCTAGACTGAGACAGTTCTGAGTTTCGACTACACGAGAGCCTAATTTAATTGACACCCTAAGAAAGACTTTCATTTTTTTTTTCTAAGAAATTTTTTAATAATAATAAAAAAAATTAGTCGTCAGTGTATTAAATAACAATTCCTTGTAGCCTTAATATGAGAATTCATTATCAAACCGTCGAATTTAACGTTATTTATTCATAAATACACATTTATATATAATTATCCTTACCACGGGTCTGCTTTGTAGTTTTTCTCTTACAAACCTACAACGATGCTGTCGTGTGTAAATTTATAAACGTGAAAATGGAAACTCGTTGTAAGGCATAGATCGAAGGATACATTGAAACGGTTGGTATTTAGTTAGACAATGAACGCTCATACTAAGAACACTAACAAAGTTCTATACAAATACAATATCGTTAGCAATCCGCGGCTAAAATCCTCGTGATTTTATCGTTCAATATAATTAATAAACTTTATTACTTATCACAAACGTAACGTCTGCAATGAAATAACCCGATGACGTCACACAGCACTGAATATTACTCAACATCATTAATACTCCTATACAATTCAAGTATCCCTATACAATCTTTCCGATTCATCAGTTCTCCACGAGCTCGCGCGCTGGCAGTGTCACAGCTTTGACATGTTACACGATATGATCATAAAACATATATCTTATAATAAATGGACAAATTCCAGTAACTCTGATTTAAATACATATTACAAACTAGGTAGCATTATCAGAATATCCGTTGCTATGGAAACATTATTTTTTATGTCACTCACTATTTCTAAAATGAGAATATATTTTTTCTCGCTCTACGACGCCACGCACCTTTTTTTCTCTTAAACATTTGTCGCACAGCTAGTAATGGTACGTAACTTCTGTCTGCGGTTTTAATGCCAACATAAAAATAAGCGTCATTCGTTTTTTTTTAATTTTCCTCAATATTTCATTCATTCAATTATATTACAGACACTTATAACACTATCAATATTTATTCAAACAAATATAACTGACTTTTACATAAGCACCGAACCAAAAAAGTTTATATGTAAGCATTAAAACTTTTTGGTTTGGTACTTATATAAAATTATAAAAAAAAAAAACATTCATAACAAAGCTTTCTACACTATTTTTGTTTGCGAGCTGCGTTGCTATTTATCGATATAATTGATCAATGTCACATCATCAATAATACACATCTATACATTTTCTAGTCAAGTACCTCCTTTCTTTCTAATAACAAATGACCTAGTAGCTTTGTGTACATTGATTATTTATATTGAATGTGATGGGTCAGCATGAAAAGTAGGTCTCATAACACTTCTTGATATAAATAACAAACTTATAAATAACAAATTCGAACAACCACAAAATCAAATATCTTAAAGCTATGTACATCAAACACAACGAATAATTCGTAACACATACAACATCTCCGCACACTACGCTTATTCTAACACTTGGGTGCAATGAGGCCGGCCATGATGTCGAAGGTGTTGCCGTCGGGCGCCACCCGCACTATATCGCTTCGCCCCCCGGCTTCGCCTCCTGTCTGTACCAACAGCCAGCCAGCATCGTCGACGCCTCTGACCACCCCGGGCACGGCGGACCCGCTGGCGTCGGTTATTGTGATCTCATCGCCACTGAAAGTTTAAATACTTTTTTTTTATCTTCGTACAAGTTAGTTAGCTACTTCCATGTATCCAGTAACAAAGGCAACTGACGAATGCATCCAGTATTTATAATAATCCTCAAGGAATCCCTCCACGCCATTTTTCTCAAGATCATCCAGAATAGTTTCCAATTCTGAACAGTATCGGGCGAGGAACTTTTCTATCGATATCAACGCTAGTGATGTGCCGCGGCTCTTGTTGTAATCCGTTATTATATCATCGAGACAGGTCGTCGGCACCTTGTTAGTGACGTTCATACCCGTGCCTGAAGGAGAATACGGATAATAATTTAATAATTAACAAAGGAATTGACAGAAAAATAACAAATATAGACGTACATAGTGATGAGAAAAATCTAAATATTTTTTTAATAATAATAAATTCTCATAGGCTTCCATGTTATTTATTTCATTCCTATCTGTATTAATGTGTGTTCCTCAATAGCTACATGTAATGTATTATTCCCCCCCCCCTCCCCCCTCACCGATGCCGATGATGACGTCATCGCCGATGCAGTTCGCCGTGACGATGGTGCCGCCCACCTTCATCTCCCGCCCGTAGTAGATGTCGTTCGGCCATTTTATACTGTGGTTCAATACGAAATACTGTCATAGTATTGTAGTATTATATAATTATGGGAATGTTTATGGTAATATAAAACCAAATTCGTTCGAAATAAGATTCAAACCTGCAATATACTAATCACGTTTGTAGAGCAATCGTATATTTTTTTTGTATGAAATTTTTTGTTTTTTTTTTGGATTTGTATATTAAAATAAAAGATTTTATTGAGTCTAGGACAGTTTGTATGCTTGATCCCTTATTGGAACAAAATTTGTTTTATGGCTAGGACATTTTCGTCACAAGGAGCATTTTGATTGTATGATGTGTTAATTCCATGAAATGTTTTATTTTAAATGTAACTGTAAAATAATTTGAATTAGTCGTGAAGGTTAAAAGTCTCAGCTCTCATACGAGGGCGCGGGTTCGAAATCTGGCAAGTAACAATGTGATCTTTTCCGAGTCATATGTACTTTCTAAGAGTAGTTAGATACCACTGGCTGGAAGAGGCTACAGCAAGGCTTGGGGTCTAAATAGCCCCAAAAAAGTGCTGGTGCAGAAGGCAAGAGAAAACCACTGTAACTATCTCTTCCCATGAAAGTCATCATGTATACGGATCGCCGATACGAGATGAGCTCGACGAGTCTGCAAAGACTCTTGAGACGAAGAAGAAGAAGCTATTTTTAATGTTTTGGAACAAAGTTTTAAGTGAAAATCATAATTTAAAACCTTTAGACCGCACGGGTCGAGTCTAGTTGATTTAATATGCGATTTTATATAATCGTGTCGTTGTCGTACCGTATGTCTATCTGATCGTATCCGTGTTGTAGTCGTACAGCCCTCGTGGCGGCGAGCGCAGCCGCGTGCTGGTATAATGGTAGTAGGGGCGAAATCTTCTGCCATATCTACAACACAATAAACTAGATGTAATATATAAAAACACATATTTATATCCCGTTTATAAAAAACCCGTAATATCCAAACACAAATAACTCTTATAAAACATTTCAATAAATTTGTAAAAAAATATATGTATCAGTATTTCAATTCATTTTCCTTGCCTGTACAGTAATGGCGGCCTGTCCGTGTGGTGTGATCCAGGTGTTTCCTCCTCTGCCGCGACCCTTGACCTGTCTCCTCGCAGTCGCACCCACGCCATGAGCCAGCGAACATCCGCTGATGAATTGAGTGCTGGCCAACACATCCGCGTATATCAAAAGGCGGCCTAGCGATCTTGAGGTAAGATTCTGTATGGAATGTTTAATAGATTAAAAAAAAATACATACACACACACACACATATATATATATATACACCAGCCTATACAAATGTTAAATACGTATCCGTAATGTATGATTAACAGTACTTACATAAGTAAGAAATTAACAATACAGGTTTAGCTGTTGTATGTGCAGGGTGACCAGTGCTTATTTGCAGAGCGCGCCACTGACAGGTAGCTCTTATAAGTTCATTACTATAATGTTTGTATTAATTAAACATTCTCAGAAAATATATTTTTTTAATATCACTACTTTAAATCCATGGAAGAGACTTGCGGGATATCGACACCAAGACACTTAAAAGGAGCATATATTGACTTTAATCAAGTCTTTGCGTTACAGATTATAAATATATGAAAGTTCAAATTAAGATTAATTCATTCTATATAAAAAAATATATATATTAAGTTATACGTACATCAAAATATTCAACAGTGTCAAAGTTCTCTGGACACTCGTAGAGTGACACCGGCAGGCTGGCATCCCCGGGGGGATCACCCTCCTCCCCCCTTCCGCACCACTGCACCCTCACACCCCCCACATCCTGCACCCTTGTCGCACCCCCGACACCCCCACACCACGCCTCCACTAGCGAGATCTTTTGCTGCAGAACACAGATTATTTATTATAATACAGGTAACAAACCTGGCAACACTTGCTAAACTTCAAATATTATAATAGCTTTAATTGATATATTTTATAAATAGATAAGTCATGATTTAATCTAGTCTATTAATCGTGTATTTTAAATAGCGACTTACAGAACGAGTTGAAAGCGTTACGTATAATCTTTTGAGACAATAAGGCTTTAGCTTAGATCTGGATATAATAAAAAAAATATATAAAATAAGTGTAAATAAAAAACAAGAAGATTAGTGCATAAAATAAGATGCTAAGCGTTTTGTAAGCTTACAATATTATAAAGCAAATAGATTTTTAAAACAAAAAGGTTTATAGAACATCTGTTACGAAACAGCACGAGATATAAAAATATTAAAAAAATATATTTTAATTTGAAACTTTTTAAAATCTTGTTTTCAGCAATTAGTAGATATATCGTTTAAATATTCCAGAATATTCTAGAAAAGGAATGATATTTCAGTGTATTTAAAAAATGAAATGATGTTTCAGAATATTTCAAAAATGGAACGTTATTCAAAAATATTCTGGAAGTGGTTCAATATTCGCGAATGTTCTATAAGCCTCGCACACTACAAGCGAGCTGCCGCTCACCGGGCATCACACGGTCACGTGGCCCGGCGCGCCCGACACCACCGCCCAGCCTCCCTAACAAACCGTATTACACTCTATTTATATCACAATAAAGTTGAATATCGATTAGTGTCGTGTTTCTCTTAAGTTTACTCGTGAACTAATCGTGTTATTCCATCGATCACTATACGTGCACTACAGAGTATATATTATACTACAGAGTATATATCATACTATGTTCTATGACTACTGTATACTGTATCGCTTGAATGCATTCGTAAATTAATAAAAATAAATACATTCTAAGATCATTAATGTATGTGGAGTGAGTGAGTGAGTGATGTTATAATTTTGAATAATATCGTTGACATAATATTTTTTTTTAATTTCAGACAGCACACAGCTGTTTGTAACTAGCCGCCTCCGTTACAGACTCGATATGGTATAGTTTACTAATTCGAGAATATTCTAAATTTGAAATATATTAAGTATTTAATTAGAATGACATAACATCACAGCAATGGCTACTATGACAGGTGATGGCGGTGCTGCTCATCATACAACAAGTCTCACCAGGTGGTTTCCCAGGAAGTATCCCCTGGTGTATTCGACGGTGGTGAGTTCTTTGGGATCTTTAACGTGTAGGCCGAGAACGTCTCCTAGTATCTTGTGGAGTATTTCAATCCTGGCCTCGTTGCTCCTCACACCTTCCTCCCCGAGATAGTCACAGGGATCAGCTTCTAAGTGGATCTGGAAGTATGGTAGAAACTTTGTTATATATAAATACATTTATACTTTCTTGTTCAAATCTTTACGTCTATTAACGAAGGAGGTTGTATATTTCGTACAATCTATCAATTTTGTAGTATATAATCCTACTATTATCATGAAAGCGAATGTTTATGAAGATGTTTTTGAGCTTTTTGACACAAAACTATTACGTAAATTTTTATAACCTGCGAGAAAATGGCCATTCCTTTGTTAGTCGTGTCAGTGGCTTGCAGCAGTGATGGCGTCCTCCAGGTCTCTTCAGAAGCTAACACCTGGATATCCAGCTCATGACCTGGATGACCCGTGTATTTGGATGGCCTATAATAATAATCAATAATTTAGTAATGTTATTAAATTTAATCTGCAATATAAATAATTGTTAGCCAAATGTTAATTTAATCATATGCAAAAAAAATCTTTATAGCTTCATCTACTTTTAAATAAGGTATCATTAGTATTGTAAGAAATTTTTAAATAAATTAGTTTCTAAATAACCATACAGCAGAAAATAATTAATGTTTAAAATTACAAAAAATATATATATTTTATACAAAAAGGTTTTTACCATTACACTCATAAAAATATATGTCTTAAGATTAGTATGTAATAATAATTAAAAATATAGATTAAAAATGTATTTAGGATTTAAGCGCTACATACACGACAGTACAGTGCATAAAATTTTAAGTCACTATATACACGACAACCAGGCATGATATATTAATATTATCTATGTGAAGCAGCAATCTACATATTTGATATTGTAATTATATGCGTACCAACACATATTAGCGTCTTGACTGGCTCTGTAAAACCGTTCACAACATTAAATACAACACCTTATTGTTTTCGCACATCTAATTGAGATTAGGACCGACTCGCACTTAACCGATAACACAAAAGCGACATCTGAATTTGATATATATTTATAGGCACACTTTATTATATTGCTATGAGATATTACATACTGTCTGTCGCTCTCAGTTGAGAACTGTTTCTTTGCTGGCGACGCCTGGTAGCAGAATATGTGGTGTTTCATTTTAACCGACTCCCATTTGTCGTATGAGAATTGAACCACCTCGTTTTCCCTTATCTGAAAAGGATAATAGACTATTAATTGAGTAGTTACGACTATTCAATAGTACTTCTAGTAACTTCTTTACAAGCAGTCAATCGTAAGAAAACAGTAGATAAGCGATAATATAAAACAAATGAGTTTATTTACAAAATTTATCTTTTCCGGTTGTACGCTGTATAATGTAAGATTTTTAATAATATCTAATTTCATATACATAGACAAGTTGATGATTATCTGCAATTAGGTTTATAAAATACCCATTAATTATCTATGTTATTTTTTAGAGTTCCCGTCAATATTTTATATAACCTCATTTAATATATCTTATTTTTAGGAAATTTACTTTTTCATTCTTAATTTTTTTTTATATATAACCAAAAACAATAATACGAATATTAGCCAAAATTACTAAATCCTCTACCTCAGCGGTCTTATAGTGAGGTAGCACAGTGTGCAGCAGGTCGGAGCAGAGAGCCAGAAGTCTTCCGCCGTCTAACAGGTGTGCCAGCAGTAAGGGTGCCGCCCTTCCAGCACAACCTGCCACTGCCACTAACGCCGCCCGCCCACGCCACGCACCTCCAAGGAGAGAAGCCGCGGACACGCTGTATACTGTATACCTGTGATACATCATAGTAAATATGAATCTTCAGAGACTTATATTTTAAAACACATTCTTATATGAAAATTTTGTTATATTAGAAAAATGAACCAATGTACTACTGATATTAAATATTAAGTATGTAAATGATATAGGAATGGATATACTTTTAACGAAAATTGGAAAGCTGTTCACTCAAATGATTATTTAGTGATGTAACTTTGAATTTTTGTGTTTTTTTTTTTCAAAAGAGTTAAATATATTTTAGCATAAGAAAGAATTATGGGCACGGCTTTATCATCGCAATTTACCGATTCGTTAAGCCTTAAGGTATCGGTTGGTTTTGTTTTCAAAGTAATCAATCATAATCACTTGTATCTTTGGGACAATCACTTGGAGGAAACCCGCGTCATTGTTTAAGGGTGTTTAGTTCGTGCGTCAGAGACGTCAGAGGGAGAGGGTGAAGGATAAACTTGTTAGTGATTTGACGCACACGAGATGGAAATCGATGACACGTAAATCTCAGGATAACCAAGTTAGTAATATATATACTCGGATCAAAGACAAATAAGTCCATATATTAAATTATTATAGAAATATTGATTATATTAAATTTACTTATTTTTTTTTTATATCATGTTTATTTTTCTAACTGTTATCGTCGCATTCGTATCAGACAACAATGTGTATAATGTGTATATATACCTCTTTGTCGTAGTATTTTCAGACATCGATAAATTATAAAAAAAAAATATGTTACGATTAGATTGAAAATAATATTTTTTCAAAAATCGAATTCTCAGATGACAGGGTTATTTAATCTGGTATGTCAGGGTTCTGAATAGTCATTGGTTTTTTCACATTAAATACAATTGCAATTTTCATTGAAATCGGGCGAAGGTATAGCTTAAGTAGATTACGTCATAACACATCGAACCGCCTAGGTCGGACTGTGTAATGCAACTATAAAATAAAACTCTACAATCTAGCGAAAGACCTTACAACGTACCCTAGCAAGAGTTGGTCTTTAAGTACTAAGTATTATGTGTTATTATTGTGTGATCATGTAATGTTTTGAAAAAATAATTTCTTTATAATAATTACTATTGCTCGCACTCATAATTAAAACCATGTTTTCCGTAGGTGATGAAGTAAAGCGATAAAATGCGCACTAAAATCAGAAAAAAAAATGTTTTTTTTTTTTAATAATACAAGTGTTTACTTACCGATCACAGTCTAAGACTTTCCTCAGGGACGATTCCAGGTTATCCCTAGCCACTACACTATCGGAATATATTAAAACGTTCAGGGACTTAGTATTCACTAACGGACGGGAACTTTTGGCTGACTTGGGCGTCATCTGCGAGGGCGAACTCTTTGGTGTATCCTCTTTGACGTTTGAATAATTTGAAGCCGAACTCTGTGGACGTCTCGGCGCGGTCGTGCTGACTACTCTTTTGTGTGTCGTAATTGATTTAATTTGACTGGAGATGTTGAGCAGCGACGAGGAAGCTTGGCTCGTGCCCTTCTTGAGATCCAACTTGAGACTGGATTTTTTTGGTGTTATGTTATGTTGTATTTCTACGGTCACGTTTTCCACTACTAGTTCACCGTTTTCTGGCACCACCAGCTTCTTTTCTGGTGATTTGTTTATGATCTTTTCTGGAGACCTCCTTATTTTCCTTTCTGGTGATTTATGGACGATTTCCTTCACAATTTTCTCGACAAGTATCTCAGTTTTCTCCGGCTTCACTTCAACTGCACTCAATTCTTTCGATACATCCGGCTTTTCTTCCTCTCCCAGTGATTTAGTTGTGATTGTACTGACATCGTGAAGCGTGACTTTCTTTCTTGGTGACGTGTCTATAACCTTATCACTGCCCCCATTCATTTCTATGCTCCTTCTTTCTGACTTAATGTCAACGACCTTCGAAAGTTTCCTTAAGAGCGCCGCGTGGAGAGACCATTGGAATTCCTCGTGGGATAATTTCAAACTATGCTGAATTTCACTACGGAGTCCTCGCATTGATAAGTCGACAGCTTTATTTGGCTCCCCGGAAAGTTTGACAGCTGGAAATCATTCATAAATAAAGAATGTACCTAAGGAAAATATAAATGTACAAATTTGTTTGAAGTCACAAATTCGTAGCTACAATGAACAAATGATTTACATACTTTGTATCCTAACAACGGGCAACTTGTGATCAATAATGAATTCCCCACCAACAAAATGGAAGCCGACCAGACTCAGATGCTCAATGTTCGTTTTTAATACAATAGCTAAATGCGAACCGGCCTTCCAAGCTATAGGTTGACCCATCGATTCCAACTAGAACAAGCGAAACAGGGTTCCATCAATAGTTGTTAATAATTAAAAAAACATTGAAGTTAACCAATCTAATGGAATACTTATGTGGTGTTATGTAATGTAAGGGGAAACCATAGTAATTATTTACATAACAAATCATTACATAACATTGCATAGTCTATGAAATTTTGGCCACTGCGTTCAGAATAAAAAAAATTGTCAATGTAATTTTTAATTTATATAAACTTACAGTTATTATATTTTGATATGAGCTATCCCCGTGCGGATCCATCTCGCATTCAAAAAGCACTTCAACATTAAGATCATCGATAGGTAAATTGTATTCGTTTCCTAAAGGCAGTCCACCAGTACATGCCACCCAGTCGTTTATATCAATGCATTGTGTGGGCTTCATGCTGCATATCCGTGATGCATTAGTATAATCAAGGAGATCACATAGATATGCATTCTTTGGGTTAGTACATAATTTTGAACTGAGCGTTGGGGTCTCTGGAATATGGTGTAATTAATTAATAACCAACTTCATTTTGTTTATTAAATGTTAGCAAAAATTTGTTATATTATATTTCTATGATATATTTAGTGTAGCCAATTATAAAATTTAAAAATATTGATAAATAGTAATGCTCGTTACTTATGATATTTTTTCTATAAATTTTTATGTTTCGTAATAAGCTTCACCTCAATATGTATTTTTCTGACTAACCTGGAGCATTTTCAGGAACTTTACAGAAGGCCACACTTGTGTTACCACTCAAGAACTCCAATAATCGAGATCTGAATGAACGAATGCGCCAAGTTTTGATGAAAGTCATCGCTATATAAATTGGAGTAAAAATCATTGCTACCAGATACAACAGGAGGACGCCAAGGTAATTTATACTTTTTTCAAGTAGAGTTTGGTCAATAGAACATCAAATACATTGTACAACACCAGACCTCTTTAGTATTAAATTATTGATTCTAAAGTCCATATCAAGAACGCTGAATAATCTAATAACAACTAATTAAAAACGAAATTTAATTACTCAGTTAAATATCACTCTTTCTTACTGACTTTTTACCGTATACTACTAGCTATTTAATTTAAAATACATATTATAATGCCGTGAAGTCTATATCACACTGCTCAGAAGCCCGTTACGATCTTCACTTGAGCTTAAAGCATCTGTCAACACTCGAAAAGTTAAACGCCAATAATATCTAATAGTCACTATGACGTTGACAGTAATATTTTTTATTTAAATACAGTTCCATAGACAATGGTGAAATCTATGAGGAAACGCATATAGCTCAAACACAAAGTAAAGAAAAGACGAAGTTATTATGTTGGTTTCCCATCATTGATTCAATATGTTTGATTATATTTTTAAATATTTTGCCAGAACAAAACATAAACATTTAACTGTACGTATCTAATAGAAAAACAACAAAACTTATATTGTGTGCAATAGTAAAAATAAAACGGTCCTGTTTACTGTCTCATATAATCGAACTTAAAATAATTATAATCAATTTAAGCTGCAGGGTATTGTATACAGTCAACAACAGTCGGAAATCCGAACTAGAAGCATAAACCACGGTTAACTTCATCATCATCATCAGCCTACCGGAGCCCACTGCTGAACAAAGGCCTCTTTTCACATGGAGAAGGTTAGAGCATTAATCACCACGCTTGCTTAAGACGGGTTGGCGTTTTCAATCTTATAATTTGAAATTATAAGACCAGGTTTCTTCACGATGTTTTCCTTCACCGTCTGTCAGTGGTGTCAGTGGTGTCTAAATATACGGTTAACAAATTTTATTAAAAAAAAAAACTTATTATTATTGTATATGCACATCGTACCCGACGTAAATCTATACAAAACAATGCTTTGTAAAATCGTTATACTGAATTTATTTAATTTCAATTTAGCATTCTTGATAAATTCATATTATTGTTCGTTTCCATACAATTCCATATCCGTTAAAATATTGGATAACGATGAGAAACAATGAAGGACTAAGTAATTCCTGAATAGAAATTTCATCATTCTCTATAAATGTCCATCATTGTTGCCTTCACTGAAATCTGGAACAGTTGTCTTGGTAGAGTACAAAAAAAAAGATTGACCATGAACAATAAAAAGCGGTCAAGATTTAAAGTGCCAAAGCATTATAGAAATGATGAATGATTTTTGAACAGTTAAAATGTAGATACTTCATCAAACCTCAGCAGTTTTTTCATCACAATACATACGAATCATAAAAAACGAACAACCTTTGCTGTTAACGAATGATTTATTTGAATATAAAGATTTCAATCAAGTCTGTGTAGTAGAATAGTTAAAAGATATTCTGCATGAATCAAAAGGAGGCTAAATTATACTTGAATTGATCTATTCCAAGCCGTACACTTGGCTGTACCAATTCAAGCCTCAATAACAGAATAATCATCTGAGTAAAACACTTGTAAGGTAACTTGTTTCAGAAGTGAGAAGCTTATTAAGAGTATGTATCAATGTTCCCTCTGATGACAAAACCTAACCCGTGTTTATTATCAATATGTGGAGAAATGATAAATTCATTCTTTCCCAAGAGTCAATTCAAAACAAACCACTTAAAACACTCAAACTCTAATGTGGAGAAAGGACCGTTCATTTTGTTGACTACTGGACTTGGCAAAAAACCTAATTCAGTCACTCTAAAGTCTAAACTGTGATAGGAATACGTAACTGTATTGGGATGTTGTAGAAGTTTTATGAAGCATGCCAAGGAAAAAAGATGGAAGATACAACTGGTTTGTAGTTTTTGAGGACACAAATATAAAAACCTCCTAAAAACAGAATGTAATTGCGAAAAAAAATATATTATATAATTTGAAGGAAAACTAATCATAGAAATATTTTTTAACTTAAATATTGAAAAGTGATATGATGTTAGCTCTATAACTTTAAAATAAACTAACAAATTCTTACCTTAAAAACGTAAATGGAATACTCAATACACATTTAGAGGACTCACTCAAGCGCTTCTTTTAACCGTCTCAAGTGGAACACTTAAGACAAATAATTTTAAATCTACATAGGAATTTGTTGTGCCTATGACATCAAAGAAGGTGGGTGTTAGGGAAAGTAATAATTCTAAACGCGAATGGGATAATAAAGAAAGTTTCAGAAGCATTTTATCTCTTAATATTTATAACTTAGATTATTTCACAACCTACAATCTATTTGGTACCAACCGCCACTTAATTCAGATTTTGCCTGAAGCTTGTTGGATTTCTGCATTACTAAAAAATAAGGGTCTTGACGCCTTGATTAGTTTCTCCGAGAGATTGTTGAGTTTTTTTATCCACTCCACACCTGTAAAATTTTGTATTGAGAAGGTTCAATATACCTAGTTGCTATTAAAAAAATGAGAAGGTTTCATAAATTATGAATTATTTTGCGCCGTTTAAAATATTATAGCAGTTCTGTATTTAAAACTTACCGAACATTATTCGTTCGGCCTAAACTTTTATCACTCATCTTTAGGCATATTGTTATTAACTTCATTAGCAAAAGACAGGCCAAGAGAAAAAATGATAACTTGAGATAATAGGTTAAATATTTCACGAGTAATGTGTCCAAATAGGCGTCCTTATCATTATTGATGTAGATTTTTAATTCATGTGACATTTAAGAATTTTTATTCATAGTTTGGTTAATAAAAGTGGAGATAAATAATAAGTTTTTAATGAAATTTCTGTTCTGTAAATGGTTTTTATCATCGAGTTTTCTTTGAGAGGATGTTTGTACGGCTAGTAAGTAGTCATTTATATTCAGACTAACAAAAAAGTATCGTAAGCCTCTTCAGATCGGGAAAGAATAAAATAGTAATTCGTAACTATTGCGGATGTAAGTCAAGACAAACGTTCCTAATATGTTGTCGGTTACATTTTTTTTACTAAGTCGTATCTTAATAATTTTGATATATTTAATTTGCTTATCATTTAAATTTTGTCTATATCTTATAACAAGATTTAGAAATTGTTTGTGAATTTTTATGGCAACTACCTACCTCGCGTAATAAATTCATTGACAGATCATAAAAGTGGCTATCTAATAAATTATAGATTGCAGAATTGCTAAGAAAATCTATTAAAATGTGCTAAACAGAACATAAGAAGCAGGAAATTCAATTACTTACCTAAATCTAATTATCTTTTTTATTGTAAGTTTTTTTTTATACAAATGTTTTACTACGCCACCACAATGTACCTACACCGAAATAATATAAGCATATGAATTTATAAGTTGTTTTGACTTATAAGAAATTATTGTTACCTTTCATTTTATTAACAGTCGGAGTCAAGTGACCTAGATAATGATTCCGGATTAAACTGAAACATTAACGATAAGCTCACTCATTATGATGACAACCAAAAAGTTTATCAAAGACGGTATTTTTAAACTAACTAATGCAATATATGTTACTCGAAACAGATAGAAAATTTCTTATACATATTCAGTATTGTTACATTTCGTTTGTCAAAGAATGTGCTAGGACAAAAACACTACCTGGGCATAAATTTTACGACATGGACATCGAACCAGGAGGCCGGGGTATGTTTAGTTCTATAGCCCTGTAGCCAAAGTAAACAAATTAAATAACCCGATAACTCCATATGTTTACAACTTTGCATCAATTCATGCAGTTGTATAGAAGTTAATGCTTAACGGAATATTAGTCAAGCTTCAAAGCCCACGGAGAGTGCACGGCTATTGTCGTATTGGAATTATATATTAAATAAATAAATAGTTTGCCGGTGAATGTTTTAAAATGGAGTTAAACTTTATAACCACTCTCATTAAACACGATGTGAACCATAATGTGAAACAGTGTTTTAAGACTAAGAAACCGTTTGGTGAGTTTTGTGTAGTCGAAAATATTTAAAATAAGAGTATATATGAATTTACTTATAATGCATTTTTTTATTTAATATATTGTTTAAAACATATATATATATATATATATATATGTTTAAAACAATATATAAATATATATACACATTTTTTTATTCGTAATTGAATTCAATTAACTTTATAATTAAAAACTGTACATAATATTTACTACCCGCAATTAAATGTTTAGAAATATATATTTTTTTAAATACATATTATTTTCTGTTTTGATTTTTTTTTTAATAAAAATTAAAGATATTTTTATTCGTATAATTTCGAAATAAGGTGATTTTTTTTTATATTATAAAGTACTTATTGTACTTATGCGTCCTTTATAGTACTTCTGTACAAGATAAAAAAGTATTAAATAATAATTTAAATAATAATCATATCTATCTTTAATAGACTATTGACCTGTACTTACAAACATATCAGTAGTTTATCTGTTTGGACGGGCTATTTTTATATAACAAGTAATTTAAAGTTATAACCTTAAAATATTCTGATTTTAGCGTATTACATGAACGCGTAGTAAAAATTTCGATGGTTAAATTTCAAACCATATGTTAACAGTTTTTTAATAATAAATCTTCGCGTATTATAGTATTAACGTAGGTTATTTTATGTGAAACTAGATACTCTGCTTTCCTAGTGATACAATGCAAACTTGTGTTAAGGATAAGTACCTAGAACCTACTATTAGAAAAAAAGCACTAAAATTTTTCCTTATTCCTGTAATTGGAACCATCAAAAGTATTTTAATAAAATCAGTTCATTGAACTAAATACTCTATTTTATTGTATTGTATCGTGTAAACAATTAGTTATTTGCACACAAATATACGTAAATGTTAATTGCATGTAAATAATTAAACGCATTATAAATTTGTGGACGTGATCTCAACCACGACGTCCAAATTAGAGTTCGCAGGGCGAAATAAAAAACGCTTCCAGCATTCTCATTATAATGGAAAGTAATATTTTACTTATATCATTAAGTATAAATCAAAAATTTGGTAGTACTACGATGCATCAATTTTATTATTTAATTTATAACCTTTATCTGTTCAAATTATCATAACATAGGAAACTTATATTGGCAGAACACCGCAAATGTTTTAATCAAAATAATGTTCTGTGACATTGTGCTTTCATATGGTTATACAAATTTATAAAAAAAATTAAGAGGGTTGGCTATTGATCCTTATCCTTACTTTACGAACACACAAAAACTCGTTTGGCCGCTTCCAAAGAAACTTCGAGAAAGAGCATAATAAATTCTCGTCACCCAAAAACTATACCGTCCTTCGATTCACTCAGACGTAAATTTTAATATGATTCAAAGCAAAATAATACAATAAGATTGTACTAAAACAATTTTTACTTAGTAATTCTCATATATGAATCAATAAAGTAAATTGAAAATGAAACAGTAATGATATCAAACATCAAATAATTTTTTTTTCTGTCTGATTATCTAAAATTTTTTACCCTTAAATTAATAATATAAAGAGAAAATTAAGGTTTGTAATAACATCACGAAATTCCAACTTTTACTTTTTATCAAGCATGGAACAGTTGATTTTTGAACAAAACTTAAATTCGCTTTTCTTTTTATTTTAAAACAGTTACTTCGAAAAAATAATATGAGCTATTAAATACGACACTTAAATATTTTTCAAACGACAAATCTAAAAACATACCTCCTGCAGTATTGAACATGACTAAAATAAATATTTCAAATGTATTAGTTCACTTCCCACGATGATTTAAGAGACGAAACCTCTTAGCATTCAATGGATTAACCGTGCGGGTGCCGGCTCCATCGCGTTGCAGGGAGAGGAGCTTTAACAGCGCCTGGAACTTGCTACCCAGGTGTAGATTTAAGGGGCCCCTAACTAAAGCGCGTTAAACGCTCACCTCCACTGTCCAAGCTCTTCTCCCTACCTAACCATATTTGAACCTACTAGGGCAAAATAAGACTGTTGGATTAGATTTTTTTTTATTCTCTGTATACATGTGTACATTGGAAGAATGTCATTCAACAGTCAACACTTTGGTCTTGTATTTAAAATTGTATTTATTGATATTTTATACGGTTTATATCTGTATTTATAGCTCCTTGACTAAGTATTTGGAAAATCACAAAATAAAAATATATAAATCTATTTGCAGTTACTAGAAAAGAAGAAGTAATGGCGATTAAAAGCAAATTCCCAAATAAAATACCGGTAAGAAAATATATTCAATGAAAAACTTTTAATATAAAATAAAATATATATTACGTTATCTTGTCTAATCAATTATTATTTTTTAGCTCATAGTAGAGAGATACCATAAAGAGAGAGGCCTACCGACTTTGGATAAAACAAAGTTCCTTGTACCAGAAGACATAACGATGTCTCAATTCTTAGTTATAATACGCAACAGAATAAGGATTAAACCAAACCAAGTAAGAGTTTATTAAAAAAAAATTTAAACTGGTTTATGGCCAGTTTATTTAAGCTGTTAGATATACATTTATTATATTATTATGACGCATGCGCGAAACGTACTTTTATCTTAACAACTGTCATAGTCAAAACACCATCTAATGTATAAACTAATTCAAATTAAGTCGTTATACTCAATGATTAACATTTGCTAATCATGCTTATCGTGTAATTATGTTATTATAATAATGATTAAAGTAAACATCTTTTTTTATCAAACAGGCGCTGTATTTAATCATAAACAACAGGTCTATGCTGAGCATGAGTTTGACTATGTCTCAGGCGTACGAACTCTACGGTGACGAGGATGGATTTTTATACATAACGTATGCATCTCAAGAAGTTTTCGGTTATCAAGATGGTGAGAACTATTTGAATGCATATTAACGGTTTTTGCGGTTTTAGTAATCTGTGAAACTGGAGCATCAATTATTCTTAAGATAACAGTCTGCCAGATATAGAATATATAAGTAATGATGTATTCTTTTAATTGCTTGCAGATATGACGGGGTCTAATAAAGAGGTACAAGTCATTAGAGACCGATTTCCGAATAAAATACCGGTAAGAATTATATATATAGAATAAACAAAGATCGAAATTAAAACATAAATTATTAGATATTACGGTTTCCGAAATTAATAAAAAAAAAATTGTGTGTAGAGTGAGCTTAAAACGCTATAATTGATAATGTTGAAGTGAACGGACAGTATTTCTGTTTCCTAATCATTTAATTGGTATTCTGAGATACTGGTATTCTGAGCCTTAATAAAATGAGTATACGTTCTAATTAATATTATTACATTGATTATATTTTGTAGTTGTACGTGGAAAGATATTCAAGAGAGAAAGAGGTACCGGTCTTAGGTAGGAACAAATTCCTAGTGCCTCAAGAACTCACTATGTCACAGTTCCTCTACATCATTCGGACAAAGATGAAATTGAGAGATTCACAAGTACGTAAATATTTAATATATTACATATTATTATGGAACAAAAAATTGACATCGCATATCTACACCCTGCTTTATCAGTACACATCCTGCTTTCTAAACAATTATTTCCTGACAAAATCACTCAATGATCGTTTGATTTCAATAAATAAATATTATGAATTATGAAGAAAGTTAAAAATTTTATTTAAATAAAAATTTATCTCAGCGAAACTTTTAGCTCATCCAGTACTGTCAGTTGTCAGATACTGAAAACGTCATATTTGAAGTTACACTTTGTATGAAGCCATACCATATAAAAAAAGTTATAGAGGAAATAGATTAAATATGAAGACTATAAACAAGTTTTATTTCTTCAGGCGTTGTATCTGTTGGTGAATGATAAAGTCCTAGTGAGCCACAGTATGACGATGTCGCAGGCATACGAACAGTTCCGTTCCACCGACGGATTCCTTCACATCACCTACGCTGCACAACAGGTATTTGGATGAAGGTGAGACCCTAAAACTTTACTCTTTTAATAATAAGGTATATATACTCTGAAGATTCTAGCAAACAAGTAAAATAGCTTTGGCTAAATATAGTATTGACTCAATATTTTTAATATATGATGTTTTCTTAAAAACAGTGGTAATGGTTTTACTCGAGTTTGACAAGAAACGTATAGTTTGCTTTGGTATCAGCCATATGGCAAATATAAAAAAAAAAATAAGACGAAGCAACACTAATGAAATAAAAAATTAACATTTCACTGATTGATAAAGTGAATAGTAATCGTCACGAGTAGTTCCTATTATGTTGCTATGTAATAATTACTATTGTTAATACACATCAAGTTGAATTAACTTATTATAACTGTCATAACGTATTACGTCCATAACTTGAAATTTATTAATGTTTTGAGATAACGGTATAATGTAGGTATCTATGATTGTTGGAAAACAAAGTGATTTATATTACGGACGTCACTTAATTACATAAAAAAGCTTTTATATTCAGTAGTAACAGAAAGCGTTTACTTAGTACCCAATTTCACAGATTAAAAAACTTCACACATTACCAACACGGATGTATATTGTACTGTCATATAGTGTGCATTAGAAACATATTAAGATCGATTCCTAACAGAATTCGTAGAATTATTTACCGTCCACTATCTTCATTATTTATTCTGCCAGCTCGTTCCTAATGATGATTGTTGTGGCAAATAGGGATTATTTCGAAAATTAAAAACATCTAAATGTATTATAATGAAACAATGTTATATAATAAAAATGTTGAGCCAAGCTAAAACTAATTTATTGAGGCCTTATCGTTATACCAGCAAAATCCTGTTACCAAGGGGACATTACTGAACATATGATGCCCTTATCATAGGGGTGATCGTACTCCAGTCGACATAGCAACCGGCATATTATGTAACAATATCTCTAACATTACCGCTATATTTTCGTGCATTTTCGATAACACTTTGCGAACTTCTAACACATGTTAGTATTATCTAATATTGTCTATATATTTATGGTCTGCGTGCTCCTAAAATCATAAACAAAATCAAGATAATTTATCTAATCTTGTTTGTGAATGCATCGTTTCGATGCAGCCATATTGGCTCCGTATTATTCCACAGAGAAGCCATATTTATGTCACAATAATAACTTTATCTTGGGTCGTCACAAACAAAGGACCGAGGATTCGATAATAAAGATTTATGTCCTTTCCTTTCGCTTTACCCCCCAGGGCTAAATAATTTATTTCATATAAAGATACGAGTTCTTGTCTCAAGGAATATTCCTTTGCAATGAAAAACAAATTGACTTTTGCCTGTCTTGCCAGTATCAAGACGGTTTTATTTATGTATTTTATTTTTAAAATTGATAAATTTTATTTAAAAAAAAATGTTCTAGAAACAATATGAGTTAGTTATAAAGTAATGTAACAATTATTGTAGAAAATATTTTTTGTATATAGTGTATTCACTTCTTAGTTTCGTTAGAATTTTTAGATTTCGAATTTATGAATTAGGTCATAGATGTATCTTAAAAATGTTTAAAAACGCATAATCTAAGATGAAATATCATATACAAACCCGCGTCTTACCATTTCGATTTAGACTTTTTATGATTGAATATTATAGATTGTTTTTTTTTTCAGGTACGGTGTTCAAATAAAGAATGAAAACATGAATCTAAGAAACGAATCCCAATTTAAAGACTGATAGTATTTTATTTGATGTGATACATTTAGATTTTAAAAAATTAATAACTTTCTATCCAAAGGCCGGCTCCATATGATATTTTATTAATAAAATGTTATCATATTTATGTAAGGTTGAAATTTTATAGAATTTATTACTTTTATTATTGTTATTTATTGTAAGTTTATTTCATCGATCTCAAAACAAACAAAAAATAGTTTCTGTATTAATATTATGTTTTTTTTTTTTTTTTAATAATTGATATATCATTTTAATGAATTGACTTTAAATTTAAGTTGAATAGATTTTAATGAATGTAATTACTAGTTAGAAAATGTATGCGGATATTTAGAAATTAAAAGGATATCATGTAATTTCGTTTTAATGATAATTATTATAGTACAAATAAAATTATTATTTTTTGTCTATGGTTTGTTTATTATTCCGTCGGGGATATGTTCTGTGCTGCGGCGACCAGTGTGTCGTGGATGTCCTTAGCGTATGATATTTGAAGACGCACGGTGTTGAGGTATTGAGGGTAGCTCAGTGTTGTTTCCTGTAAAATACACCATTAATGTCTATGCAATACTTATAGGAAAACAAAAAAATAAAAAATATTTTTAAATAAAATTAAAACAGTTTTCTGTTAGATGCTATACATATAACATTTTTCAAAACTTAATGTAAAGGATTTTATATTTTTCATCATACATAATAACGTAAATCCTGTATATAATTAAATCTCTAGTATATTGTGATTTTGGGGATCAAGAATTCTTTTTGTTCTAAGACTACCCTCGATTTCGGACGTAACTTTTAAAATGAAGGCCTCATCTTTCACGTCTAATAAATAGTGATTATTATTTTTTCAATATAAAGAACATCTCTCATATAATCTATATCGAACTGCACTGTGGACTTTGTAATCAATTCCTCTAGAACAAAGTCTTGGCTGCTACTAGTATAAAATCATTATCGTGTTGTATAAATAAAAGTTATATAAAATAACTAACTAAAAATATGGAAGCATTCGTGTGAGAAGGGCAGACTTATAGAGACTATTACCAAGACAATTAAATATTGCGAGCATATTAAAAAATATATGCACTTAATATAGCCGAAGCCGAAGACAAAAATTAGTCTTTTTTATTTGTCAGACGCCGAAAAATATACTGTAAATACAGCTCTTGTCTTCCCGGTGTGAAAGGATGTTGTTTATGGAACAATGCAATTCGTTATCGGCGCAGAACATTCGATGTGCCTCCAGAAAGTTATCGGAAACCTTGGTGTCGAATGTTAATATAAATATATCAGATACAAATGCCGGCCCTGCAGCATAACAGTGCATTGTTTTTATACATTTTTATTGTCTATATTTAGTTCTGGGATATCATAATTCATTATTATTTATGCAATGGCTGTTGACGTACGTATAATGGCGCCAGTTTATTAACTTCATGTTCTAATTTTTTTATTACATATATCGAATTGATGCAGACAGCACGTATTTTCACTTTTATCCTTCACGTTTATTATCCATAATGTTTATCTATTTCTTCCGGTACTAGCCGGAAATAGACGTGTCAATCACATGTTTAAATGACGTCATGAAGACCGATTATAAGATCAGTTTCAAGGGCCCTGTAAATGGACCGCGCCTTGAGATAACGATGATAAAATAAACAAGAAACAATAAAGATAATGCAATTTAAACGTGAAATTAAAACACGCCAGGCGACATACAAACTTCATAAAATGGCTTCGGCTTGCCCGTCAACTATAATTTTTGTTGTATTGCTAAAAACTAAGAGACAATACAAAAACAAGTGAGCCGATTATTATGAAACTCTATAGTTACTTAGATTGTAAATAAGAATAACGTACGATAATTGCTAGACAATATTTTATCTTAACAATAACATCCGGGACACAATGGCAAGCAACGCATAATGATGTGAGTTAATTTGACTGAAAGCGATATAAATTGCTTAATAAGATTTATAGCAAAAGTTTTAATTTAAGAGATTAATTTAAAGAAAAAAAACGCTAGTGCTGTTTTGACTATATTATGGTATATGGCAATTGTATCAAAATTATGATTTTATAACGTGGAAAACCAGATTTTATGGCGTGATAAATGTTTTGAGTTACAACCGGTGCTTTGTGAAGGTACATTAAATGAGAACAAAAATGTCGTGATTTTAAATTTTTTTACCTGTGTCGTAGGTCCGGAGTCCAATCTTGAAGGTATGACGGTCAAAGGTAAATAATGAGCTGCAGACTGTGCTTGTTGGATACAGGTTATCGCTGTTCTCTGTAAATATATAGTCCGTGATTAAGAACTTTTAACTTTCCCGCTAGAAAAGTTTAAAAAAAATGATAATCCCCGAATTCTATAGTCTATGGTACTTCGAACAATATTTTAATGTCTGTGAAAGATAAATCAAAATGTCAACTAAATTCTAAATTGAAACTCATCGTTATTTACATATAGGTAATATTAAAAACACCTACGTAGTATATAACTTCATTTTATTTTTCTACGATAGTTTTATATTAAAATGATATTTCACTCTTGTATACAAACTTGACTTTAAAAGTTACTTGTAAATTTATCGTTCTCAAATATTATGTTATAATATGTAAACAGTAAATTTGAAACTGTTTTGAGGCAAAAATAATATTGCTCTAAATAATTAATCAATAATAAATATAAAAGGAGACATTAAATCCGGCACGTAACATTCAATTTACGGTAAGGAGTTTCCTCTTTAGATAAAAGTAGAGGTTTATGGACGAATAAGGAAGTACTTGTTTGTTTATGTTCTATAAACTATAAGTGTCGCCATTTTAATTTGCTTCCACGCCGTATAAAATATAAATATACGCCAATCAATGAAATAGAAAAATGCATCAACGCAATCGAACCACACATCACGTCAATGTTATAATTCTAAAGCTGATTACTCACATAGCAATTATATTATTAAATTTGGAAAGATAAAAAAATATATCACCTTTTTTCGTGACAAACACTATGTATGTGTTAAAGAAAGAAAAAAATTTAACTATTATAGATTCATGGTTTGGCTACAATTTGAATGACCCCAAACAAATATATGTATTGCGCAACAAGTATATATATTACGAAATTATTATCTCCTTAGATTTTTATGGAAATTTAATCCATAAAAAAGTAATTCTTATCCATAAGCATAAAAGAAATTAAATATTAATAAAAATATAAACCTTCTACAACATACAGTACATCACTAAAAATCTTACTTAATTATACTTTTTTCTCTTTCAAACACTGATAAAACTCCCGATTGAAGTCGGCCCAAATAGTTGAGCAATTTATCTAAATGTATATAAACCAGTGTAAAATATATTTACATAAAAATTCCCCCATATACTACACTTGCAGGAACCATTGGAATTATCATACATTAGCCAAAGATGATAATATTCACATAAATTTCCATGAATGCATACAAAACATACATATAAAATCGATAAAACATTGTTTGTTTACTAATGGAAACCGAGCTTTATAAATGCTATACTTGTTATGTTGCCTGATAACAAATAAAGCAACAACATCAATGATAATCACAATCTGTTGCCGGGTCAAAAAGTTATATATAAAATCCTATACAAACATTGCTGCAAGTGGATTTGATTGGGAGAAATTTCCTAATGACATTCATATAGGTGAAAGGGATACCTATATAGAATTGTTTACATAGTCACCTGATATGTTTTATCTTAATAAATGGAAACTTCCACTGAAGAAAGATATTGTTTACATGATAGAAATCGATATACCTTTCTATTTGAGTAATCTATAAGTAAATATTTTGTTTTCTAACATCAGCATGTTGTTAAGTAGTTATCAAATTAAAAATCAAATATTGTAACAGAGAATAGCCAAATAAGAAAATCGCGATCAATACATTTAAAGAATTTTTGCAGATAATAATGCTTATAATGTAATATATTATCTTCACTTAGGAATACATTAAATAGGTTAAAGGTACAAAGATTGTATTTCCACTTACTAAATGTAACTCCATTTGATCACAAAGTGAAAAAAACTCCTCTAAATTCTTGTCAAATCTCGGTACAGGATTATCGATGCCTTTTCTGTAAAAAAAAAACATTAAATACTTTGCTAATAAAATACAAAAAAATAGTTTGCTTCAAGATAAATAGAACACTTTTAACACAGATTATAAAATGTTTTATTATAATTTTATACTCCATTAATATGCAAAATTCAGTCTGTATAAAATTATAAAAAAAATACAAATGGAGATTACTCTCATATAATTATAATATGTTTATTGATTATATAATCTTAAATATTTCATAGGTTCTGTTAATTTAAAAATGCCAAGTATTATATAAATTAAATATTTAACTTGAAATGAAGACTTTCAGTAGAATAATTTGAAAAATATAAAATTTTTACTTACTGGGTATTTGAGTCTATGTTGTAATTGAGATGCAATATTTGAGCCGCTGATTTTAATGTCATCTGTAATGATGTATTTATGTTTTTAATATCAAAACAATGTTGAGCTTATATTTAAATCAAAATTATAATATGAACTATATGAAAAACTAAACAAAGTAATTGAAATGACATATTCCAAAGTATGCAGGTGCTTTGTGTTTATATCAATAAATTTTTAATCCTAAATTTTCTATTTGAATATTAATTCATATATAATATAACAAATACACAAAACAATAAGTTAAACTATTTCTGTATTATTGTGTATCTACGTGTTTAATCTTACATAATTTGAAATAACCCTAGAGTGAACAAACTGTAATGTAAAAGTATAACATATACATCCTGCAAGCTTCCACCATTACAGCATTCAGAGATAAATTGGTCAATTTAAGCTTCTTACCGGCAGGGATTCACGAAGAGATCCCATTAATGTTTTAACTTTGGATATATTGTCCATTTTATCCTGCTGAGGAGGTTGAGGAGCCATTACTGGTTGCATCTGCTGGGGCGAAGCGACGGGCATGATTGAAACGGACACCGGCATTCCTTGCATCCCTACGTTAGGATTCGCCCCCACAGGGTTCATTGGCACGTGCATGTTCATTTGATTCATTTTATTAGAGTTTCAGAGTACTTTTTTTTAAGAAGAAGAAGATCTTGATTTTAAGATTGTTTTGTTGTCATAACTTTCATAAATGTGACAAGTGACATTTACTATCAAAACGCTTGTCATGTATAGATATTTGAATAATATATATTAAAAAAAGTAAAGGAGCTGATCTTTAAGAGGAATTCGTAACAAGTGTAATATAAAAAAATATAATTTTTTATTCTATTTTATTTAAACAATTTTTTATTTTTTTTTAACATATACAATTTTAAATATGTACACCTTATTATTGACTATGACATACCTTTATAATTTATATCCAATCTGTCAAGAATAGGAATTAGCAAAATGACAACTTAAAAGTTTGAATTTCAAAAATTCTATGAATTGTTATTTTGTAATCAATTAACTTTTATAGATAACTAATAGACAGAGAGTATATGTCTTTATTTTAATGACTACTAACTTTAAAATTTATAATGCTGCAGATCTTTGGCAGGTACTACATGGATGGTATATGTAATTTAAACAGTTTTAACTAATTTTCGCCAGTGATAATTACACGGAAAAATGTTCTGTAGATCGAAACCAGCTCACCCGCTATACCTACATTTAGTCAGAAACTGGATAAAACTCTTGGAGACGATGGAATACCGTTAGGAAGTTTGACTGAAGTTTTAGGCTTACCCGGCACTGGGAAAACTCAACTGTGGTAATAATACAAAACTTAATCTCCTTAAATTCATAGTTTTGAACCATCAAGTCGTTAATTAAATTTCAGTTTACAGTTATGTGCATCTGTCCAAGTCCCTAAAGTATTGGGTGGCCTACAATCTGAATCACTGTACATAGACACAAATACAAACTTTACATTATGTAGATTTAAAGGTGAGTTTATTTATGCTCTTATAATGTTTTATATTAGGAAAGATGTTGTTGAGTAACGACAGTTATTTTTTCAGAAATATTATTTGCTAGCTTAGCTAAATGCCAAAGATTATTGGATACATCAATAGCTATAAGTGAGGAAGATGCATTGAAAAAATTTCATTATATTAAGACAATTGGCCTGGAAAAATTTTGCTCGTTTTTAAACCAATTACCAAATTATTTAACTGAATATCCTAATGTAATATGACAATATAACCTTGGAGGTTTTATGAATTATAAGATTCTTTCATAAATATGTTTTTAGGTGAAGCTTATAGTAATTGATTCTATAGCCTTTCCATTTAAAGAAGGTTCAATATCTCTGAAACAAAGAACCGGATTGTTGTTCCGTTTGATGGCTGACTTACACAAGTTAGCTGTAGATAAACAAATAGCTGTGAGTATTTAAAGTATTTTAAATTTTAAGGTGGTAGAGTCTAGCTGCGGTCAAGTAACTACAGCTCTAACATGTGTTGGCTCAACCGGGGAAGTACCACCTTCACATAAGATTGGCGTGAAGCAGTCTTTAATGGTTGTGTTTCGCCCAATAAGTGAGAGAGCTGATTGTTGGTTGAGAGCCTTTTCTTTGTCCCACCCTTTCCTATCCCTCTTCCCCAAATATGGGTGGCAACGCATCCAAAAAATTATTTTGCGGTTGTCCATGGGCGACGGTTACTACCTCCATCAGTCTGCTCGTTTGCCCCTCTTTGTCATAAAAAAAAAATTCAAATAAGTCATATTAAATTTTTTGTTACATACAAATCAGTATGAATAACATGATAATTTATTTCAGTTGCATTGTAATAGGCACACAATAACACTTGCTTAAAGGTCTTTTATCTATAATAAAAGAATATTTGAAAAAAAATATTTATTTTTGATCACATTCCAGAATCTTGTCATTTCTACTTTTAGTGTATCCATCTGAATTATTTACACAAAAATTAATTTAGATATTATATATTTTTTTAATCAATATATCTTTTGTATAACCAATTTATGGAAATTTTTAAATATTCTTCTGCTATGTGTAAACTATTACGTTATTATTATAGCTATGTTTTGTTTTATATTTTTCAAATATCTACCACTACAGGTGAACATATGATCACTCCATTTCTCCTTACAGGTGGTGTTGACAAATGAAATGAGTAATAGATTAGGTCTATCGTCCGGAGCGCTTGTTGGCGCTTTGGGTGATGCTTGGGCTCATCGCTGTAATATACGCCTTCTCCTCTGTGCTGATAAGAATGAGTCCTGTGCTGTTCTGGCAAAGAGTAATACTGCACCAGAGGCAGCTGTTAAATTCAAGGTTTGTATTTCTGTTTTCTCAATTGGTTTACTGTATAAGTGTAGAAGGAAAATAGATATAATATACACCTTCTATTTTGTGATGAATAGAAGTCTAGTGATGTACAATTAAAGATAAATATTAGCACAGAGGCAGCTGTTAACTTAAGGTTTTTTCATTTTTGTTTTTTTTTTATCCATCATCACCTGTGTTTTTTATTTTGTCACATTAAATATGTACAAAAAAATCTATTGCCTGTAACTATCGAGAGATTTTTTTTTATTTGGGGTCTGTAAAAGTATATTTAAAAAAAATATCCTCTATTTACAATTGTTCTAGAAATGTTTAAAACGTTTCTTGTAATATTTCCAGTTACGAATACATCAAACTTCTTTTATGTATCCAAAATTTATCTTTATTTATTTATCTCGGTAACCTCTATTACTTTATCTAAGACCTACAAAAAAGCTTCACGAAACACTTGTAATTGATTTAAATGTTCTAAAATAACTCTACAATTTGGAACACTCAATCAAAACATTACAAGGATATTAACATTTCATAGATTTGGACAATATCCAAAGCCTATGGCGTTCTTACATTTCCTTACAACACAGTATTTAGCTAGAGTGTATACAGAGAATAGTGACCAAACATTTGTCTCAATATAAAACATTTAAATTTGGAAATTTTTCTTTTTTTTTTTTAATTATAATTAAAGTAACAAAAATAATCAATAAATTATTTATTTTGCAGATAACAAGGGAAGGAATACGGGACGCTAACTGAAACGAACTTGAAACATACAATAGTTTTATTAATAATGTATTTTTAATATATATATAATAATACATCGTAAACAAAACTACAGCACCAATAAATATCTCATTTTCACAAAAATATCAAGCATATTACTAAGAAACATTTCAACAGTTATAAAGGCAGTTTCACAACGGAACTCAATTCACCGCAAGCGCTATACACACATATGTAGTCTTATTATGCTCTTAAGAAACGAGAGTGAGTAACACCCGTTTGTAGTCGCCTTTCGTATCATCCTGCAAAATATTACATTCAATTCTATTAAACTACACATCCGATGCATGCATTGCTTAAAAATATCTTTTAAAAAAAATAAATTTCATTTTGCAAATAATTTATTTTGCAGGACTAAGCGCTAAGTGTGACTAGCACAGTCTTGAAGTCACCGTCTAGATCGTCCTGTAAAGATATACAACACAACACTGTACTAGCATTTCATATTGAAACTGGCCCATAATTTCTATTAATAAATCACACGGCGTGCAATCGATATCAGCATGAGATTACAAAACATACAAATATATATATAACTTATGATATCAAAATGCATTAAAATGTACCCAAAGGTACGAAATGTTCACACGGCACAGGCTAACGTAGTTAAGATGTCTTAAAACCGGTAGCCTTAGTAACACATTGCAGATAGGAGATAACCGAGGGATCCTTCAATCTCCCCCTGAAAAATGCCAAACTACTTGTAAAAAAAAAGCATTCTAGGTACACTATCATGCGTTCGAAGCTGTTAGCTGTGCAAGGAACATGAGATAGGAAGCAAAATATACAGATCTCCAAAAAAAAATAAAAAAAATTTACACCTGTCGCATAACCTATGAGAGAGTGGTGAAGTGATTTTAAACTATGACCTATGAACCTAACAATTGACAGAAACTATAAACTTAATATAAGTAGCATTTGTGGATCCATGCCGTTTATTCAACAAGTGTGAGTAATGCCTTCTTGTAATCCCCGGATGTGTCGCCCTGTAATCAAAACGTCAGCTATTTCTACTGATTCACTATTACCAAACATTTAATCTTCCTCAAACTTTTCTGTTATGTAACACAGGCTTTAGTTATATTTATTTAAATATAAAATATCAAAGGTTTACAGGCCTATATACATGTTTTTAAGGTTTACATGGTTGGATACATAAATAGATCTGTATATATAATTATTTGCTTGAACGGTGAAAGTTTTTGATAGTCCAGAGAAATCTGTTACAGTGAATACATTCCATATCATCATGCTTATTAATTTGTAAAGCATAAATATTTTACATATTTTTTGTTCATAATAGAAAGTATGGGTCAGCTTTTGATACATTTTATGCTATACTGTCTTTAGTTCTGCCATGCGGTTAGTTACAAACAATAAATGTGGGTTAGTTTCGGTGTAGACATCTATAGGAAATGTATTTGTTGTTGGACACAACGCTGATGATGAGTTCTCATGAAATGTTCATCTAAGTGAATCACTATAGTGGTTATTGATTTGTTTAGCACATACACTCTATACCTATTATGTACCCACTATCTAAATTATTTACTTTTACCAAATGGCAGCTCAACTAAAGTGGTATATGCGAAAGTAATTATTTTAAAAATATTCCATTTTTTTCTTCATATTGAGCAACCAATTTAATAATAAAAACATGTAGCAGGATAAGAACACTCACCGAGATCCAGTCCTCTAAGGGCTTTCCGAATTTCTCAAGGAAGGCCTGCTTGATGTCTCCGAGATCGATCTCGGAGCGACTGACAATGATTCTGATGAGAGTCTTGTCATTGGTTCCAATTCCCTTCATCGAGTAATACAAGCGCTCGGCGAAGAAGCCCACTTTGCTCTTCACGCATTTCACTATAATAAATACAATATACAAAATTATATCTAACACTTTCGCGAGTATTCATTTAAATGAGACTAACATTTTCGGACTACTACACGTTATTTTATTTTTAAAACTACACTCCCGACGTTTGGGTTACTAACAGCAACCGTGATCCTCTCGTCTGCCCGTAGTCCGAATATATTAGTTTCATTTAAATAATATACAAATTTTTTACGGAATATTATTAATGAAATTAAGCTTATTTGGTTTGTTGTATTATACGGTTTCATCCGTGCAAGGACGTGCACAGAACATTCTGCCAGTGTCGTGTAGAATGGAAGAGACACGAACTGGCATTAACTTATGAAGAAATTAATCTTCATAGCAAATTTACTCTATTTCACTTTTTTTTATTACATTAATCTAGGTCCAGAATCTTATTTGTAACAGAAACTTTATAATTGAGGTTAGGATCGGTATTTATTTTAAAAATATATCGGGAACAGTAATAATTTCATAAGATTGAGTTCTTTTTTGACACGTACAGCGATAAAGGTTCAACAAAATCACGTTCGAATTGAGTAATTAAACCGTAAAAAACATTAATGTTATCACGGTCATTGATATTATCTGTCCTTTTATTATATGGCCGTGATATTAACGAATAAAATCGTTAACGCTCCTAAAATATTCTAGTCAATTTTCCCATACACTGTTTCTAAAAAAAAGGCATGACTCGTATCAAGGTCACAGTTAACTTCCTTCTGTAGACAAATCTGACCTTGTTGCGTCATCAGTGATCACTCATAAATGACTCATTGTTAATGAGTTGTCAAGTACATAGAGTAAATGGCCATTAGATTAAGAAATATGTGGATTAGGTTGTTTTACCAAAAAAAATTATATATATAAATATATAATATAAAGTAAAAGTGCACAGAGTAAAAATTAGAAAGAAGTGAATTAAAAACAGATACAAAATCTATCTAAAGATAGAAAAAAATTATATACAGATAATAGATTTTATTAGCAGATTCAACCTTAACCTATCCACAACTTTTTGTTGTTAAAATCTCTTTTAACGAAGACATAGGAGGTATATATTTAACAAATTTTCCCTTCACAATACTTACCAATAGCAAGCATACCCTTCTCCACGCTTCCAGAAAATTCCTTCTTGATGGTCTCCTCGATGTCTTTGCCTGCTAATGCTTCATATTCAGCGAAGATCTGAAAATATTAAAAAAGAATGTATACTATAGCTAAATAGGTCAATATGATTATACCTACATGATGGGTTCAAAATAATGTAAATCACTGTATAATAAAAACATACCAACAATAAAATTTACTAGCATAGTACCAAACAATTAATTATTAATGGCAGCTTTCTTAAAAAAACAAATATCTCACCTGTCTAAGTTGTTGGTAGGAGCGAGTGATAAGGATAGAGTTGAACACGGACTCGTCAGTACCCCACTGACCTTCGCCAGCGGAGGCCAGGGCTTCGGCATCAGCCTTAGCAGCGCCCTCATCGACACCAGCATTCTCGTCACGGTTGGCCATACACAGAGACACACACAGACGCTTGAAGTGACCCGAAGTGTCACCTTTCAGGTCGGATTCTAGGCTTTTGCCATACACTAAAGAAAAAAATACATATTTTTTTAATTGTCTCATAAATTAAACAATATTTATTTTAAAATGGCAATAAATAATAATTTATGTAAAATATTCCATTCATATCATTATAGGATACCGTCTCGAGATAAACTATGATATATTACGTTGAATTAAATTCTATATTATTCAAATCAGTAAAGCGAAGATCAATCGTCGAGAAACTGAATTTATAGGATCAAACAATCAGCCCATTTATTAATGAAATAAACATTGTTTTATGTTTTTAAACACCATAATTATTTTTAAATATATCTAATCATCTAGCCCCGGCTTTAAAATTAATGCAGTCATGAATACTAATGAAATATGACGCTATGTGCACACCAACGTGACCTAATAATTCATGGCCAGTCGATAACTGGCTAACGCAGTCTATACACTTAGTAAAATGTACAAAGCATGAGGACTATGTTGAGAAAAATCATAAAACGAAGGTTCCCACCCTAACAAAAAACGTTCAAAAACCAGAGGTCTCGTCGGTGCGGAATGACTTATTTAAATTAACCATATCCCAGATAACCTTCACGGTATGAAACTACCAGAGCTTAACAAACCTACACTGATAATTTTTATATAAATATTAGTACAATTGACATAATTTTTACGTGATAAAAGCAATTGAATACAAAAATGCGCCACAAGGAATAAATCTATGAGCAATCGATAACTGTTTCCATGTATTACTAAACAAATGCACTATCGCGTGCTATAACTTTCATACACAATATACAAATGGAGTAAAAAATTAGAATAGTTTTTAATTCTCTAGTAGGTTAAAAGCTTTTTAGACACACCTTAATTGGTTTTGCAAACTATTCATAATATTTTCAATAAAAATACCGTCACTGAATTTAATGCAAATACAAAATAAACAAACTGATTTAAATACTTACGTTAGAATTTAGTTAACAAGGATAAATGTACGGTAAGTAATATTATTTCTGTACTAGATGTAAAATTCGTGTAAACAAAAACCATGCTTATTTGGATTTAAATACGACCGAAAATTGTATGAAATTTTATACCCGTCAACGCGAGATAGTATCAAACGCTCTTACATTAGTGTAGCATAATATTCTGGAACATTCTCGAAAGTATAAATGTATGTACTTACATTGTTCATAGAAAGCCGAAATAGTCCTGATGCCGTAATTGGACAAGGTGCAGAGGATCTCAATGATGGCTTCTTCATCGGTTCCGATCCCCGCAACAGCGTCGTGGAGTTCTTTAGCGTAGAAGTGTGGTAGAGGGGTCATGAGAGCTACGATCACATTCTCAAGGTTGCCGGACAGCTCGCTTTTCAGTTCACTGATCAAGTCCTGGTAGAGAATAGTTTTTTTTAATAATAAGGCTTTTTATTTGGTTTTGATTGTTATGCCAATGTAACAAATAGTTTCTATATATTATAACATCCACATTATCGTCGTAAATAACTTCTAAGCATATCATTAGTGTGTAAAGCAGATTGCAGTTATTGTCGTTGACATCGCAATTTTATTGTATTAATATAATGAAGCCAGATCTGTATTGTTAACACTATCAAGATTATTCGTTGGTACCATAGACAACAATTACACCATATATTTTTTTGAATAACGATTAAAGCATTGGTTTAATTACGTCTCTAAGAATTATTTCCTAGGCCTAAAAACATGGAAGGTCGCGGAAGAATACGATGTTGAATCATTTTCTCAGGTACATTATTATAATGTATCAACTCAATGCCAGTTTATCATGACGCGAACAAATTCCTTCACAATGAGTAGACATAGCTATTGTTTCATATCCTATGTTGTTTTATATTTTCGCATTTTGGTCCGTGAGCAATTTGAAACAATTAAAATCAATTACAATAAATTTGTATCTTTATAATAAGACTTCTTAGCATTAAAGGTTATGATTTATAATTTTACATTTATAGAAAGAGAATCCAAGGCAATATAAAAAAGTCATTAATTAAAAATCAAAGTAACGACTAAAATTTAAGCTATTTAATTGGATTAGAAAGAGTTCATTTAATTAAATATACGAATCATTATACCAATTATTGTTTTTTTGTTCGACATACTTCTAAACTGTTGTTTTTTCATTATCGTCATAAATACGATAAGCATGGTATATATATTAACGCGAGTGACATATAATGAAACAATATTTGGTCCACAATATAATTAGTTTAACTTCATATATATAGTATAATGATAAGTGGAATAAAACATAATTGATCAGTGTTTCGAAGTATGAAAGTTTGCAAACTATTAAACATCACAGTCACAGATAAGATAAGCGGGAAAACATCTTAAACCACAGACAATGAACAACTATTTAATAATAATAAACGCAATCTTAAAACTTGTTATGTTTATAATTCAAATGTTAAGTCGCAGGTAGAAGATATTTCAAGATCTGTTCGATGTTTTTTTTCTTTCAACACATTGATCTAAATATAACCAAAACTCAAACATAAAATTTGTATGTCTTAAATGAATATAACCTTCACTCTCTTGCATATCGTTCTAAGTATACTTATTGTAGCATTTGTACAATACTAGTTAGTCTTGTGTATCCGACTATCTATATTGTACTGGTTATATTTTTAAATGTTACCGAAGTACGCTTTAATGCAAAATTATTTACATTATCTGTTATACACAATATGAATTGATTTAAGGAAATAAATAATTAAGTACACAAGAATAACTTATACATAAATGGTGTTGAGTGTAATTGTCTGCATTTATTTATAATATATTAAATAACTAATGTGAAATATATACGTAGTTTAAGGTAGTCTTATGCTATATCTTATTAAGTTGCGGTTAGTTATCTAGGTCTTAGGTTCGTTGACTCAATGCGACACATTCTAGCACTCCTAGACTTATCGCTATATTGCGTATATGCCTACCGGTCAACAGGTTAAAAAAAAACAGTTAAATGAAAAGATCTTTGAATTATATTTATTAAATTTAAATTGTTGTGGCGTAATTTTTACACCGATTTTTTATTTTTAATTAACAATGTCGCTAAGTGTTTTTAAATACTGAAAACTACATAGTTAGATTGAATTGAATGAATGAAACTCGCGAAAGTGCTAGATCTCATTACTCTTTTAGATTGTTTGCTTTTATAAATTGAATAAAAAATACGTAAGCGTTATATATATACCATTGAATAATATTAACGTAAATTAGTCTAACTTATTGTATAATACTATGAATAAATACAAACCTTTCCATAGTTAGTCTTGAACGTTTCAGCGATTTCCAGACGTTGAACGATACCGCGTCTGCAGAGGACGTTGATGATGGCTTTCTCGTCTGTTCCGAAGCCTTTCATAGCCTTGCGGAGGGTTTCCGCATCCGCCGCGGGCTCGAAAGGCTCCGCGGGGTACACGGTGGGGGTGCACTGAGGAAAAACCGATCCATGTAACCTTATTTTCACCAAGTAATGGATATAACTATGAACAACAGCATTTTAATTACTCTTGTGATTTTTTTTATATCCATTAGAATTAAAATTGTTGTTGCATTTTTTAATAAAAAAAAAACATATTTTCTCTTACTTCTGTAAATATTTATTCATTATCAGAATAATTGCATGTCGTGTTCAGCGAACATTTTAAAAACTAGTCCATTTGCTACGGCATATTAGTTTTTTGATGAATTATGTTTTTTTAAATATCAGCCACAAAGTAAGCAATGAAATGTAAGAAAAATACATATCTACATATTCAAATTTATAAATAAATATTATTTAAGGGTTATGTTTGTCATCCCTATAGTATATTTTTTTAGTAATTGTAACATGCTTAAATAAAAGAAGAAACTGAAATTACTAATTTTATGCATTTATATTCTATATATATATTTTATTTTAATTAGTTTACCCATAACTACATTTAACAAGACCGCGTTCTAAGATGACATCATCTTTTGAGAATCGATCGAGCTGTAGATTGTTCTATAATGTAGGAGGAAAGTGGAAACTTACCTTGTACGGGTAATACTGTTGTCCGCTCATAGTGGATTCTAAAACAAAAGATAAATGCAGATAATAACATGCAAAATAAAACACTGGAACGCCTAACGCGTCTAAAAATAAACTACAATCACTCGAACCGGCTTTTAAAATTTTGCAAACAAGCGGCGCCGAGCCGGTACGTGAGGAGTCATTATACAAAAATAATTAGCTAATATCATACTATCTACTGAGATCGATATACTATTAAAATAATAATCATAGATATACATACTGTTTTCAAAGACTGCGACACGCCCAATTCACTACAAGGAAGGTTCCGAAATAAAACACGTCTAACACTGACGGTGAGGTCGATCGGATTCGTGGCAGACTAGCGTTTTTGTTTGCCTTCTCGCTCACTTTGCCAGTTCCGCGCTACACAACCATTGGTTTAGAATCTAAATACGAAAAACCACATAATAAGTTTTCCTGTTGAATCATAACTATAATTTTGAATGAAGCAGATATTTTTAGAATTACGATTAAATTTTTACTTAAGTTAGTTTTTTTTTTACTGTATTCTTAATTTTATCTTATAGTTCGGTCAATATAGACCTAGAAATGAGAGTGAAGGCAGATAAATTCCCATCAAGCTGAAAATCTGTAAGATTGTTAAAAATATGATTGAAAATAAAATTTTAAAAATTCCCTATCTTTCCCCTGTATGGATTTTTTTTTATTCAAGGTAAAAAAATGAGTTTTTCTCGATTGTCAGCTAAACGGTAAGTTTTATCATAAAAATATCTCAGTAAAAAATTGTAGATCCTAAAATAATCTACAAAAAATTTATCAATACCTTTTTCCTACGAACCACCGTTTTTGAGATATAACGTATTTAAAAAGTTGTTAAAGTTGTTATCGTCATAATATGCAAAGGTGAGCCACGAATCTTATCTAGTCTCTTCTCTAGAATAGTTATAAGTAAAATCCTAGAAATAGTTGCCTAGCTAGTGTGCGTAGTAATAGAAACAAGTATTAGACCAAACTTCAGATTTTATATAATTTTTTTTTTAATACTTTGCGTAATTTTCAATATCATAACGAAGATGCAAAAACGCACTAGTAGCTGATAAGTAAGTTTTTAATCAAAAGCTACTCGAGTTTCTATCAAATTCGTTTAATATAATTCGATGTACTATGTTTATTATAAGTACTAACTAAAATGGCCGAAATAAAATGTTGCGAACTCGGGTTCCACGTAACTGCGGTGATGTCATCGGCGTCGCGAAGACCGCGGGGCCGCAGCGGTCGGGGAGAGCTCGCCTCAACTTTTCACAGGTCTAATGCATCTTTACTCTCGAGAATCTTTTACCGCACTCTTATTAGTTTCTTATTATTTTTATTGATAGTGTTTGACGTACATTAAACTAGTAACCATTTATAATTTTAACATATTACTTTTAAATTAAATTAATGGTTAATTTGTCTTAAAATCAACGTAATATATCTGGAAAGTTCGTTGAAATTGCTAACAAATAACAGTTGATTTGACTTGGAAGACCTTAAGTTACGGGTCAACTCATAATTAAACACATCCGATACGGTTACGAAGTTTCATTACTATTGATCTTATTCATAGTCATTAGATCATCAAGATCTGAATGAATCATCTTGAAGTTTGACGAAATGAATGTCTACGTAACTTACAAGCTTGTTTTAGTGAGTAACTTTTATAATTATCCACACTATCGACGTAGTATAAAAACATGCTTCTCGTATAAATCCAAGTTTTTAAGTATGTTACTCACCAGCTGGTTATTTCAGATGCAGGGATATTATTATTTCTAAACACGACTGTTCATACATGAATTCAGTTAAAGTAGACACACTATAAATACTAATTTACCTACTTCCGATATTTAATAATAAAAAGTTTATTTTAAATTGAATAGGTAATTTCTATTACATTAAGAACAAGAGTACCTCTTATATTTTTTTGACATTTATTATAGATTCAAAATAATGTTAAAATGTCAACAATCTAGAGAAAAGCAACAATACAGGAAGGCATTAAACAGATGTAACCACTTTTTCTGTAATTCAAAAAAACTTGCAGTTTCGTAAAAAATACAGGACAGGTTTTAATTCATCTTGCGTTCATTACACCAGGATAAGGAGTCAAGGTTACAGTGATTTATTTAAACCAGAGGTTTCCAAACTAATTTCGTCTACTGTCCAATTTGAGAATAATTATTTTTTAGCGCTCCCATTTTTCCTGAAAAACTATTGTAACTTATTTATTGTAGCTAATTGAAATTACAAATCAATCGCCAGGCCCTCCCCCACAACACCCCCTTTTTTTGTGGGTCTCTCACACCCCCCCTTTAGGCTTGCAGTGCTCACAAGAGGGCGTTATCGCCCACTTTTGTAATTATGTAATAATAGATAAGATTTACCATTTTGCGCTTTTGCAGGTCAACAGCATTCTTTAGTTTGAGGTTTTCATAGAAGCCTTTAAAGATAATGTAGTTTCTTTTCAATTTGATTACAAGGGGTGGCGATCCGTCTGACCTTTATATTAAGTGCTATTAATGGAAAAGGTTATCGCTGTAGTCATACATGATTTTTCAGTGATTGAGTTAAAAATACTTTGAGTGTAAGCTAATAACAAAATACTGTAAATTGCCTTTTAATATTTGTAATAGTATCTAATTCATTTAAAATATCATTACAGTACTAGATTCTGTCCCCCCCATACCAGGTTAATATGAGAAAATCAAACCATATACCTATATTTTGTCTATTTATCTTGATATATAGATTATCTAAACTTCCTTGAAATTTGTTTAATAATAATAACGAGAGGGCAAAACAAACTTCTCGTTAAAATATAGTATTTAGATCATAGACAATTGTAGAAATTAAATAAAATGTTGGGATAGGTAACATTTGCTATTTGATGATTGTTTCTTCTAGAAATAAAGAAATATTATAAAAAAAATGGTAAGATGTTGTTCAGATTAGTACCTAGGTTAGAATCTAAAGTTTCATAACAATTTAGCATTAAACAAATGTGGTTTCAATGAAAGAATGAACAAATATAAAGGCCATAAATTTTTAATTTTGATAGATTTTTGTTAGAGTAATTAACATGGGTAGATGAAATAAGGAGAACTTTGTATAAAACTGATTTATTACAGCAATATATATATAGTTGGAAATACACGGATGGCAAACCATCAATATTGTGACAGATATAATAACTCCGGTATATATAAATAATATATTATACAAGCTTTTAGTCTTCCAGGAAGAAATACTGGCCAGCCCTCTTCTGTTCTATATCCTGGGAAAATTAAATTATAAATATATGAGCAACAAAAAAAACAACAATCGACAATCTGTGAAAGAACAAAACAAATTAACTATCTTAAAAACCAACAGGACTAAAAATAAAATAAATTATGAAGTGTGTTTAGGTTTTAGGTAAATTTAAAATATATTATCCTAACTGGTTACTTAGGTTCATGATTCTATTAAAACCATTCTTATTAAAAAAAAAAACTTAAATAAAAATAATGTATGTCGTATGCCAACCTTCACAGATGCATGTTTATTGATCCTAGGTCTGAAGTTATTTGGATCTCTTCTGAATGTAATACCGAGCAGTTCCAGAAATTTGTTCATTCCGTTTAATAGTGACTGCGGAGCGTGGGCGGTCGCGTTAGACGAGGGTGTTCCTTCGAATACTATGACTCTGTCCGCTAGATATGTTGCCATTATGAAGTCGTGCTCTACCACAAAACCGGTACGTTTGGCGTGCAGAATGAACCTGGGATTTATAAATTAATGCATTACAATATAATGCCCACTATTTGGAATATGTGCTTAGATATCACTCTATAACTCAATTTACTTAATAATTTGGCATCAAAACTGTGCAATAGGTAAGTTACAACTTGTATTATAAAAAAGAATTTTATTCTAATCAGTAACTTGGATAGATTGTCCAGGTTCGCATTAAATCAATTGTTATTAGAAAAAACATGTGATGCCATAGCATACAAAATTTGATAGTAAGGAAATCTAACTTAAATAATAGTGGAAATATGATTATTTGTCCAAACAATTTGAATTCTCCAAAAAAATTTGGCAGTAGTAAACTCGGAGACATAAATCTGAAGAAATAATCATATGTCCTAAAATACAAGAATAAATTAACTAGTATTATTAGTATATATTATATTAAGGTTACTTAAGGAGTTGTATATGTTAGCAATGAATAAGAAAGAATAAGGTCACTCTGTGCATATACAATTTATGTATCAAGCAAACAATACTCGACCAACTAATTATGAACATTCACATAGGAATAATAACTTAACTGACCGTTTTATAACCTTGGCAGCGACAAGACGTTGTTCGGAATCTAAATAAGCTGAAGGTTCATCAATGAGATAAACCTCCGCCGGTTTACCGAGACATAGCACCAATGCTACACGCTGCAATTCACCACCAGACAGATTCTGCACTTCTTGGTCCATAATCTCTTCAATTTTCATTGGTTTCATTACATCTGTAATAAACTGAAATAGTTCATTAGTATTTTTTGTCAACCATAGGCATACACACAGGTTAATATGCCATGTAAGAGCAATATAACATCTTTTTGGTTGAATTTAATATTCAGACCATTTTTAGTTTATATTATAGATTTGTAATATACCTGCGGATGTGTGTATGCATCTCTTATCTTGTCGTGCAGAAGATTTCTAACCATGCCCTGCGACTTGGGTGATATTTTCTGTGGCTTATAACTAATATGTAGCTGTGGCAGTTGGTTTGCACCTTGAACAATATGGATGATAATTTTATAAAGGAATGTAAAGTTGACTACTGTAAGCTAATTAGTATGGGTAATGCTTAACTAATTTTATATAAAAATTTATATATGTAATATCTTTAATAAATGTGAGTTAGATGTAATAAATTTCCATTCCAAACATTTTAGAACAAGAATATGTAGAAGTTATGTATGACTAGAAAATATAAAGCTTAATGCAAGAGTAAAAAAGAATACCGAAAGGCTTTGTACTATGTAAAATGATTTTTTTTTTAAGTTTAAAAATAAATCAAAAATAAATTCGGTTGATGTTTTTGCAAAAAAATGGATTCACTCAATGACACAATTATGTAGATCTGCTGTAAAAAAGCTCTTCAATTATTTAAATCACTACAATAAATTGAAAAATTTTCGTGAGATATTCGAAATTCTAAATATAATTATCTAAAACGCACGATTTCTAAGTTACATAGAAATGTTCATTCTTTGTTATATTTAGTTACGTATTTTACCTTCCGGGGGCATGGTTGATTCTGCATGTTTCAAACACTTTTGAAACACAGGATGGAAAAATAAATCAAATAGTTCAGTCCGAGCCATTATAGCGGCCAACAAATGCTATAATATAGTATAATAATCATCAATATACACTTAAATTTACAAATAACCTATACCCTTCTTTGTTCGACATTATTACTCTAAAATGAACAAACAACTAAATCGATGACATTTTAAAGTAAATGCGTTTTAAAAAATTACTAAAACTCAATTGAAATGTTATAAAAGTATAACTTTAATAGATTTCACGATGTATCTCTATCTTTTGACAAATTTCACAAGTTTGACGTAAAATCTTGGGGTTGCCAGATGGTATATTCGACAAGAAATTATATAAGCGTTCGGATACGCACCATAGCTGATTTAACATTATTTACAACTCAATTATAATAATTTTATTAAGTACGTGTTATCTATAATAACCATGAAACTCAATTATTTTCTAAAAATATGTATTTCATTAACAATATAGATTTAAAATTTTTACGAATGTCTTAAAATTTAAAACACAAAATTAGCTGCAATATATTTTTTCTAATTATAATTATTTCTTATCTGTTATTTAGAATGGCATGATACAAAACTTGTCGTGTTATTTTTTGATTTTTAAAATTACATATAATAAATGGTGAATAATTATAATTATAGTATTTAATTTTATTATGAAATCATCTTCATATGTTTCAAAATAAGTGAATATATGATATAACTTAGTTTTGAACTAGTTACCTTCCATAATTTGAAATCTTTTGATAACATAAATTGTTCCCAGTGAACTTTTTTAAAATTTAGTAAACACAAATAAAATTATATCCTACCTTCATCGGGCTCCAAATTACCAGCTAACATTCTGATGAATGTAGTTTTTCCTGTACCATTTTCACCCAACAGTACTAAGATTTCTGAATCAGAGAACTCTCCTTGTTCTACATATAGACTAAAATCACCCATCTTTTTGCTCATTTGAGGATATTCATAGTGGTTCATTCTTTTTATCTGTTTGAAATATCATAATTTTTCATTTGATATTTATTATACAATTTACTCATTGTTCTTTAGACATAAAGGAAATTAAAAAGAAACAAAAAGTATTTTACCTCTTCTTCAGTTGCAGATTCAGCTACTTTGAACACAAGTGATTCAGTCCTAAATCTCATATTTTCAGTTGGCACAAAACCATCAAGGAAAATATTTATACCTGAAAAATTTATTTTCTATAGTCTGCATTCCAAAGTAATAATTCAAAATTGCCATTAAAAAAGATATTTTATTACATTATCTATTAATTGAATGCAGTCTTACCTTCACGAACAGAGAAGGGCATAGTGACAACACCATAAGCACCAGGGACACCATACAAACAACAAATAAAGTCAGATAAATAATCCAGTACTGACAAGTCATGCTCCACAACTATAATAAATCTGAAATTAATACCTTATCAACATGGATTCCTCTTTACAACATATATTTTAGAGCTATATAAAAACTTTTTAGTACAGCCATGAACTAATTTTTCCAAAAAAGTTTATATATATTCATAAATTTTACATGTATATGTGCACAAAATGTAAATCGTCCTTAACATCGATTTAAAAAGCTATTTCAGTATTATCAACCAATCCACTGTTGCATATCATGTTATGTATTATTGCATTTAAACAAAAAACCTATTATTAAATTGTATATTTCCTACTGATATAAATATCTTTTAATAATATCTTATCAACCGGTTAAGGTTTTACTTATTGCATCAATTAGAATTATCACTCACTTATCGGGGTCGATGAGTGACCTGATAGTCCTTGCAGCGTTCAGACGCTGTTTGACATCCAAGTATGAAGAGGGCTCATCAAACATGAATATATCACCGTTTTGAATGCAGACCATGGCGCACGCGAAACGCTGAAGCTCCCCACCGGAGAGTGCAGCGATTTCACGATCGCGTATATGAGATAGATCTGTTAATATGATTATTAAGTTTAAAATCACTCTTACATTTAAATGGAATAGTTTCTTATTAACATAATTTTCAATATTCTTTAAAATGTGTGTCTGAAGTTACAAATATTGTAAAAAGTATTGGTATTATTGTAATATTGTTCTATTTAACTTGCTAGATTTTACGGTCAGACACACTGGCCCCAGCTACAAGATAATTCAGAATATCATACAAGTTAAATAATATATTATATAAATATTTTTATTCATTCCAAAGGTAGAATAAGTCAAGTATCTTTGATACTAAGTTATATGACCGATGTTCAAAACTGAAATATAAAATCTCAATCATATAAGAAACAAGCTCAAAAGACAAAATGTGATAATAATTTAATATAGTATATCTTTATAAGATTTTGATATGAAAGGATTGTATAAGCTTTGTCTAAACTTAGTGATAATTATGATGTATTACATAAGACTGGTTTAAAAACATCAATGTAGTTGAGGATGGGCATAGTTGAGAATTCTAAAACATTCCTTATAAATTGATCAAATTTTGACCAACACTTTGATTTGAATATTATTGTTTTTATATTAACTTGATTTTTTTATTAGTACGCTGTGTGATCAAATGATCAAAAATATATTGTTGTAAAATCAGATATTATGTTGTTCACTGCTTTCTTAAGCTAAATACTAATACTTTTAACTTAATGATTTCATTTTGAGTCTCACCCAGCATACGACAGATGACATCTTGATTTTTCCTTTCATCTTTCTTATCAAGTAACTGTCCAACCGTTCCCTTCACAGCCTTCGGAATTTGGTCCACATATTGAGGTTTAATGAGAGCTTTCAAATCATCCTCAAGGATCTTAGTAAAATAGTTCTGAAGTTCCGACCCGCGGAAATGAGATAGAATCTCTTGCCAATCAGGAGGATCCTAAAATTAAATACACAGATAATTCATAATTGAAATTTTAAATTTACACTTCTTAAGTATAGAATAACAATTTTCTCATATTTGCTCTTTAAAATAACCCAATCAAACTAGCAAAGAAGGGCACATACATAAATACCATTCATGGTAGTAAATGTTTGTAAAGATCAAAAAATTCATTGCCCGCTATAAATCTTATATACTCACAGCAAATCTTCCCAAGTTTGGTTTTTGTTTGCCAGCGAGGATTTTCAAGGCAGTGGACTTGCCAATACCATTCTGACCAACAAGTCCCAGAACCTCTCCAGGTCGAGGTATCGGCAAACGATGAAGTTTGAAGGAGTTTTTAGAGTAACGGTGAGTGGTATGTTTCTCCAAGTTAGATGGAATATTAATGATGGTTATAGCATCAAATGGACATTTCTGAAATATTTAATAATAGAAGTAGTTTATATCCTTTTTACTATATTAAAATCAGTTCCTTGAATTAATGTATGATGTGAAAAAACTTGTTTCAACAAACCTTCACACAAATTCCACAACCAATACACAGCTCCTCGGAAATCGTGGCAATCTTATCATTGGGAGTCACTTCAATGCAAAGCTTACCCATGCGCACCACTGGGCAACTTTTCTTGCACTCTTGCCTACATCTTTTAGGCTTACAACGATCAGCGTTCACGATTGCGATACGTGTTAATTTGTCTGTCTCTTCAGTAGCTTTCTTTCGAGACATCTCTGTCAATAAACGAACTTAAATTACATCACTAAAACACTAGAAAAATCAGGTATTTTAATACAGCTTTCAAAATACATTCGTGGCACAAATTAATAGGCATTTGAAGATAACCTATACGGTAATCATATGGTGCAATGTTAAAAAGAAAAATTAAATTTATAGATCATAAATTATATTTTTAGACAAAAGCGCTTAGTTTTTACGAGTTTTTCGTTTGTCAATATAGTTAAATACCTAATAAAAAACAGCGAACGTTGGCTTTACTCTGCCGACGTTCGCGTGTCCGTAAGTCTCGAAATGACAAAAGGATTGAACATGAAGTTGGTTGCAATTAGATCGCTGTTGCCATGACATAGTTTAAAAACGTTTGGATAATTTACCCGACGGTGGTTAATTTTATTGAAAACGATTTCTTCATTAAACAAACGAATTATTACCAAACACTCTAAAATTCAAAACTTTTTCTATAATATCATACATATTATTTAAGTTTTCTTTTCTTGATGGTTTTAAAAACAATGAAAATGCTATTATTTAAAAACTGAAAACCGACTTTAAAAATAAGTAAGGAAACCCTATTACGGTTTATCGTGAGCTAGGGCCTAGACTACGAATTGAGCCATTCCCTTAGAGGACTCCGTCTAGGTAGGACGTTGGAAGTTGTGCTTAAAAACTAGAAACATCTAATTGAAAGAAAATTTCATAGCGTCGCATACTTTTTCTTGATATATCTAACGTAAAATATTTTGAGTAATATCATTTTTGAGTATAATTTGTAACGATGCTAGAGGTCTGTGTAGACAGTTTAGAATCAGCGGTGAATGCTGTGTTGGGAGGTGCCGATGAGTTAGAACTATGCAGTTGCCTTGTAGAAGGCGGGCTGACTCCATCACCTGGCTTAGTCACAGAAGTTCTAAGCATGGTACGTATTTTCAATAATCTCTAATTTGAACAGACATCTACGCCTTAATCAAGATAATAAGTATTAAAGATGGAGATAAAAAGACAAAATATATAATAAATAATAAATTTTTCAGGCTTCAAACTCCATTCAACCGAAGAACCGCAAAAGCAAGGTAAGTCCAAAATATTCTTATAATTTCATAGCATATCTTATACATGAAAATAACTGGCAGAGATTTTTGAGAGTATCAAATATTCCTTTTACTAATCCTGTTTTTTATTCTAGAAGGTGAAGGTGAATGTGATGATTAGATGCAGGGGTGGTTCTCACTTCAGCTACAATGATCATGAAATGACAACAATGCTTGCCGATATCAAAGTCTACAAGGACATGGGAGTGGATAGATTTGTGTTTGGAGCCCTGACAGAAAATCACGAAGTGGACAAGATAAATTGCGCTAAAGTTTTAGAAGAAGCGGGTCAAGTGCCTGTTACATTTCACAGAGCTTTTGATCTCTGCAGAGATCCTAGAAATGCTGTACGTGATATTATTGAAGTGGGTTTTGACCGTATTTTGACCAGCGGTCAGAAGCCTTCTGCCGTTTATAATGATGCTATAGAATTATATAAATGGCTTTTGAGACATTTCGGATCTGAGATTCAAATATTGCCAGGTGCTGGGATCACCTGTGAGAATGCTCCGATCTTCATGGATTTAGGGTTTGAGATGATCCATAGCTCTTGCAAAATTATAAGGAAGCTGGATGAGAACGATGACCTAGACATGGGTGACAGTGAGATATACGTCACCGATGAAGAGATTGTTAGAAAAATGAAAGATGTCATACAAAAGAAAAGAGACAAAACATAAATGCGATGGATGTATTGTGTGAAATCAATTATATCTTATTGAAGAGTTGAAAGTGAAGCTTTCGGGATTTCTTTTATAAAATACCATTTTAATACATTTACAAATCATGTTTTACTTATTGTACTTTGTAGTTTTTGGGTAATAATATGATTACCAACTTGATGTCACTGGACAATAATTCGGTAATATACTATTGTGAATTTGTTGAGGATATATGGATATTAAATCGGATCGGATCTACCCTCATTGTTGACTATCTGCCTTATATTGGTGCTGATGAAGTCCTAAGAAAAAGGTTTTTAATGAGGATTCTACTTAAATGTAGATAGAGCCAGAAAGACGAGCGAAATAGATCGAATGAAGTGTTCTATGAGGTGTGAAAGGGATGTATCTTGATAAAGGGAAGGCAGTTTGCAAAACTGAATGGTGGTTGAAATTAATTAAAGACAAACTAACAGACAATTTTCATAGAAAAAAAAACTAAGAAGTTAAAATTATTGGAATCAAAATGGGTTAGAAGGATTAGATTAGATTATCATGAATTAGGGATTGATGAAATTTATTGGCAATTTAAAAAGATTAAAAAAATATATATGAACTACTGTTATGGAAATGTTAAGTCCATGCCAGATTTTGTGTTGTAGTTACCGGATTATTGTCACACATAAATAGTCATTAGGGATAGTATGTTTTAAACTTCATTCCATAAATATTTATGTGTGTTTTAAAATATTCTTAGCTGGTTGGAAACAAACTGATAATTTCATGTTTAAAAATATTAATAGTTATTAGGTAATAAATGCTGACAACATCAACTTAAATTGCGGCATCAAAAAAATTACTTTAAAATATTAATAACTTCTTTGATGTGGTAGAAACAACTAAAATTTGATGTTTTTTAGATATTCACAAGTAGTATGCATTACATTTACTTTAATAATAAAGATTAATCTTAAGGCAATTTTGATGATATACATTCGGATCACTTTACTGTTCTTGGAACATAGTTTAAATGTACTTGAATGTTTTAGAAATAGTACCTAATTGTCTTAAATGTACTTTTATTCAATAAAAAATATAATCATATACATTAGTTGTTTTTTTACAAATATCAAATAATCATCGCTTTATGCCTATCGCAATTGTTAATTGTTTTACTTTATCAGACTGGTTCATTGTTTATTGATTAATTTAGAAATGGATCGGTATTAAATTAAAGGCGTGATAAATTTACGAGCATTCATATTATCTAAGGTACAATAATCCAATAAAAATTGAGCATAATAAATAATTTATTCTTAAAATATCACAACTCTTACAAAATAAATAACTTAAGATTATACTACGCTGTGTACTTTTTCTGTATCAAATGCTTCTGGTTTCTAATTATTCATAAACAACCCCACAGCAAAAGGAAACTATACATTGTTTAAAATGTTAGATATTTGTCGGGGCGGGAAGATACGTGACGTGACCGCCACGTTTTAAAATTTTAATGCATAATACGGACAAGTTCTGCCATTTGTTTTCCAATATGACGTTTAAACGTCATTTTGTAATTGAGGGTCGATGATCTTGCCAGTCACAACTACAAGTCCTTCTAGGCGATCGATGATGTAAAATACAAAGGGTCGTTCCACGCAGAAACGACGAGGTCCCTTGGTTTCAAATAGTGGTAAACTCTTCAGTTCAGATTCGATTGCTTCAATATCCCCAACGGCGTTGCTTGCTGTGAGTAGTTTTCAATACGTTAAATATTTTTGCGTGATATGAAAATAAAATATTACATGTTATATCGTTAAAATATGTAACATTCAAACAAAACAACGTTTCTTTTCAACTTAGTCACACGACGCATTTTCTCGGTACTATTAAGAAATAAATGGAATTAAACGAAATATTACAATACAATGGGAAACGAGTAAGGAATACTAATTATTATTTAGAAAAGAATATCTACCTGAGATCGAGGCAGCCGAGGCATCTGTATTGTCGACACGCACGGCAACGTTTTGCACCAGCTCTTGAACAAATAGACCCTCTTTGGAGGAAATACCGGATAATTCAGCCTCATGACCGAAAATGCTGCTTACACCGAACTGCAATAAAGAATTAAAGCAATTTAAAAACTAAACAAAAACTGAAGTGAACACATTCGTGTCGCATTACTAACCTATTGACACATGTGTAGTAGTATAGAAGTTAAGAGTGGAATAAGTTTCATATATTAATAAATGAGTATCAATACCTTAGCAAGAGTAGTGACTGGTTTAGTAGTAGTCTCAACATAAAAAGTGGGCACAGAAACTTCTAATTCCTCTTCACGAAGACTCTCTTGTATTTCCGATAGTGTAGTGTCTGGGAGGTCAGCGACAAGACGGACGAGACCATCTCGGGAACGAGGGACCAAAAGGATTAGAGCGTAACGGTCACCCTAGAACAAGTAAAATTGCCAAGTTTAATTTATAATTGACTTCAAACATAATATTGGGAATAGAAGCGTTTCTTTATTGATGTCCCACGGTTTTAGTAGAAACGAATATGTCATTTACTAAAACCTTTATATGATATAAACATACGTTTGCTTATAGTTTTGACTTGACTGGGCACTGGCAAATAACAATAGCTATATAATAAAAACATAATGGTTATTCACACTATATATAGTTATTGAATTCGGTTAAGAGCGATGTTTTAAAACAATACGAAAAGAAGTTTGGTTCAATAAACTTACGTCGTATGGCAATAAAATAGCTTCACTGTCCAAATCAGGCAGTGAGCTAGTTAAAAAGGTGCCACGGGTCTTCATCATAGGAACTAGCTTTTTCTCTGAACTGGATTTGTAGAACAAACCAGGTTCGATCTTGTCAAATGACTTCTTCCAAGAACCACGGAAGTACATACCGTTGAAAATAAGCATCAGAGAATTTACAGCTGCAAAAAAAATAATTCCTTAAATGGAATAACATACAATTTCCTTTTTTTACATGTTATTATTCTGAACTTGTTATCTTACATTTACTGGATTTTTCACCCACACTGTTGACAGAAATGCTTGAAGCGATGTCATTTTTTTGGTTCAAAACTTGTAGGCTCCTAGCGTGGTTTCTTGCTTCAACGGCGACCATAGTCTCTTCTTCATCTCCATTATCTTTTTTGTCTTCAATAGTCTTTACTAGCTTTATTTGCTCTTTTATGTTCTTGGCTGGTTTATAAACTTTTTCTGGTGTATCTTTAACAGCGTATGAAAATAGTTGTTCATTAGATTCTTGAGGTGGGATAAGATCGGAGACTTCTTCTGTTTTTGGTGCAGCCTCTTCTTTCATTTCAGGTTCATTTTCTTCCGAATCAAAGTCTCCTATGGAAGACTGTCTCTCGATGGATCTAACGTCAGTCAAGTAATAGTCTTCCAAAATCTTCTTGTAGTCTTCATTGATGGTATAATTTTTGTAAATGTAAAAGAAATTTTTCAATTCGGGTTGATTATATTTGTATTCGTTCCTATATTTAAGTCGTTCTAAGATATTTTTATAAGTTTTCCTTGTGAGATTTTGATCTTCGGGCAGATGTAAAGCTGATATTAATTCATTTCTAGTTTCACCAGTCGCTCCTTCTGCCAAAATAGCCAAGATCGCGGAATAGCCCAAGGGAGAAAACGCGATATTTGTGTCATCATCTAAATATCCCTAAAATAAATGCAATTTTAGTATTAATGATTGAATTAAAAGCGTTCCGTCAGTTATATTGATGTGGTTTATTTACCTGTAACATTGTGGTAGAAAGTTCATACGTTGCCTTGCCAACGAAACATGCTTCTTTGTTTTGATCTGACCTTTGTTTGCGTAACCACCGTGCACTTGAAAGCCCCACTGCCACCAGCAAAACTGCAACAAGAATGTTATTATGGCATTACGATCCAAACGTGATAGTTAACAGTTTATTTAAAATAAAATTATTGACCCCAGAACTATATTTATATTTTAAATGTTCACAATATACCTAAGTATGCAACAAATGTTAAAAATGTGTAGAAAACTATCGGTTCGTTTAAAAAATATTTTTCTTTAAATGAATACAGTTTTACACAATGAGATCTAACACTTTCCTGAATATTAATTTTAATGAAACTAGTATGCAACAACCGTGATCACGGTTACTGCATAGTAGCCGACACGTCAGGAGTATGTAGTTTTAAAAATATTAAAATAAGCGTAGTATAATTCGAAAAATATTAGTTTCACATAAATGAATACAGTTTTACCTACATATTTTAAAGACATATAACCAGTTTGATATGTAAACCAGCTAATATATCTGTTAATATTGTGATTTTCCGATGTTCTTATTAAATTAAATATAGATAACTGTGTTGTATCCGAACCGGCTCAATGTGGGTCGCCATCTAGCGGTATAATGCACTGACCACATGCAATTTCCCATAATTATAACTTAAATTATTTTGTCTTAAACGTGCCTTAGAGATATCGGGAATAGAAGAAATATATAATAAGTATACAACTTAAGAAACCCGTATGTAAATATCAATATTATCTTATACATATATATTTTTTTTCAGATATGTATTAAATTAAAATTACTAACGAAATGGCTTTAAAAAAAATGTATCTTATTCGACCTTTATAATAAGTTTGGGTTATAAAAAGTAATATAATATAAACATCGTTAGACTACATAAATGTAACACGATGTATGAACAATAAAATTAGTTTTAAACACATAATTATATATAAAATAACGCGGCCAGCGTCAGTTTGCTACCGTTAAACGATACACCACTCGCTGCACTTATTATTTAAGAAAGTCTTCCTATGTAACATCACGCGAGCTTACTAACTTAACCGTAAAGTAAGGGCTGAGATATATTGTAGTAAATTATTTCAAGTAATCTTATTTTAATTATGTTTTAATTGATATGTATTTAAGAATATATAGCTGGCGGAAAGTCAATAAATACTCTTTGGTATGTAAATTGATTTAACAAATACGATTTTATTAAGGGAAATCTTTAATCAATTGAATGCTATTATTGGTTAGCAGCGTCTCATATTTATGAATATTCGAAAAGTATTGGTTTCTTTAAAAAAATACTACAACAAGATACACTGTTCGCTAAGACTTTGTTTAAAAATATGATTTTAATATAAAAAGTAGATTAGTATTGGTAAATTTATTTTTTGTAATCTATTAATATATCTCGACTACCGACAATAACTAGTTTCAAGACGAAAATGTCAGTTGATGCTCTACCGCGTTCTGAAAGTTGAAGTAAGAAGATGAAATCGTTTGTTTCTTTGTACACACTAATCATATGAAAGAGATCTAAGATTAGAATAAATATTTCTGTGAATTGTAAATACATTCGTTAAGAACAATAAAGGTACATTTTTTTTTATTGTAACTAATATTGTTTAGCGTTGATGTTCTTATAAAAGGGAACATAATTTTAAAAATTTTGAGGCAAATAAACCCAAAATTCGCTGCTAGTGTTATCATTCCTATACGTATATACAGTTAAAAGACTATTTAAACTAAAATAAGCAATATATTATCACAGGGATTGAAGTTATTATTTAAATCAAAGAATAAACAGTCCCCTCCTTTTACATTGCTATAAAACATCCGTTCTACAGGTTCCAGCTATAAATCTATTGCAAGAAACTAATAGAATCTAGCTCGGTGTCGAACAAGTAAGGCACTGAGCGGTGAATGCACGCGTTTGACCCTACGCTATTGTACTTTCACGACGACAGATAGCAGAAGGACATTAATATGTTATACATTTGAAATAATATTTTTTTAATAAAATTATTTTACCGTAAACTTTTATAAAACTTGCTATGTATCTCTTAAATTTTCCTATCTAATCTAGGCTAACGAATACAGTTATGTTATGTTTATTTAAGTTTAAGTTAAATTTCATGTTTGATGAAGTTTTTGAATGAGGCAGTAACATACTCATATATGGCAATATTTTATTTAAAATCAAGCATATGTAAATTTATTTTCTGGGATACATGGCCTAGCTATAATTGAATAAGAAAAATTCTCTTAATATTTTTAATAAAACAAATTATGTATTTGTTTTGTTGACGTTACAAAACACTAAGTAATGTAGCGCATACCGCCTGGGAAAGTCATCACCGCACTTCTGCGATAAGATATTTACTTAAGTTTTAAAAGAATATATCGACTATTTAATTATAATTATTGATTTGATTTAAATTATTAATAAAATTACGTGTTCAATAAACTATTTCCTGTTTTAATATTTAACAGGATAATAATAATATACTCAGTAATAAATAAAATATGTGAGTAATAACTATATTTCGTACGATAAAATAATTTGATATGACATTAATTAAAATTATTGAAATTTGACAGTTCATTTATTTTAAGAAGGTTTACTAAATATATTAACTACAACTTCTTTCGCATTTTTTAAAAATAACTTAAACACAATACACCATTGAACGAAAAAAAATATTTTAACAATATTTTCTATTTTTCTTCAACAAATTAATGTAAAATATTCTAGTGACAAATCCATGGATGTCAACAGATAATTTGAATTGCAAAATAATAACACAACAAGAATATTTATGACATAATCTGTGATCATACTTGATGTTTCCATTCGTTATTTTACCCCTTTAATTCTTTTGCTTAAAAAAACTCTTAAAATATTTAACATCATAATAAAATGTTATTCAAGTTTCTTATGTATTTAGGATAATTTAATTAGGTTATAATGTTTCCACTTACCTAATAATAATGGCTTCATATCAAACGCCTCCTGTTTCGCTTAACTGTGAAAAATAATATGTCATAATTTTTTTTTTTATATAATTTTCTGTATCTACATTCTAACTAATAAGTTTTCCTATATAAATATATGTAAAAAGGTATAATATATTATTTAAATAGGTATTCGATAAGTAATTATATAAATTAATTAATGAATTAAAAACGTATAATATGTATAATGTTTAATACAGTTACAAGAAATGAGGTTGAATGATGATTTTTTTTTTAATTTCGACGCTTTCATAACTATTAATATGAAATGGAGGATATAATATTATTTTATTGCATTGAAGTATAATTTATTAAAATGAGACTTTTTAAATCATATGGCAATATTTTTGATCGTACATTTATACATAATATAAGAAATATTTATCTAAAGTTTAAATAGCCATCACAAAGGTCAGTTGGTTATAGAATAAACACAAAAACTACATTATTGTTAACATCATGACAGACACGAGTCTCTACCAAAGCGTGATCATTATGACATCACGCTTGAGAGGAATTTTTGTAATGTTAAGTAAAACTAAAAATTTTTGAAAAACCGGCTTCAATACAAACACAGTACACAAATAACGATTCTCTCAAACGATCTTCAAATTAAATTAGATGACCAAAATGTAAAATCAATAGGCTGAGAATAAATATATAATATTAAAAAAATATATTTCACGTAAATGTGTACTTACATGCAACTTTTTTTACACAGTTTACGCGGCGAAGGACTGTCCTCACAGTCGTTCGAGACTTAAGTGACGTCTGCGCAAAGCAACACGCTTTATATTCACATTAAACAGTTATGTTTGAATAAACAATACTGTGTATAGAACTGACCTTTTAACTGGATTTTATGGTAAAAAAGTGCCCCAAAGGTTATTATAGGATTTCGCCGATCATCGCATTAATTGGGCTAACCGTTATGATGCTGATGTGATTGCTTTTTATCAATAATTATTGTTTTATCTCCGATGGATGCTTAACGGCGTAAATTTTATTTTATTAGTAATTATGAGAATAGTTACATGTCATTATTTATATAGTAGTACGTACTACTTCATGATTTAAAATTAGTTAGATAGGTTAGGACTTGGCAATTAGTCAGTGCCTTTCAGACGTTGTTTTGAAAATTTATCCAGGTATTATAATATAAAACATATTTTTTTTTAACACTTATAGGACTACATATTCAAATTAGGGATTATAATGGATCAGTCGGAGTATTCATACATATCGAATCAGATCCTTGAAGATCGTGGTACGTTTGTAAATTTCTGGTTATTATCAAAATATCATCGAAATTGACTTGGGTTCAAAAGCAAGTCAACTCTCAATTTACTGATAACGGCTTCAGAATAATATTTTTCTTTTTTTTCAATTACATATAGACTATTTTTTTTAACCCTCCACACAAAAAGAGTAGGGTTAAAAGTTGGATGTTGGTATCTGATAATTTCTGTCTGTGGCGTCGTATACCCCAAATGGACCTACTGATTATGAAGGTTTTTTTTTTTGTTTTAGAAGATGATTTCTTTGCGGTCGTTCCTAACTATCTTAAGTTATTATCGGTCCACTTGTAAGAGCACTTTTTTAAAATAATATAGGCATTTCGGTGTGTTATTACTGGATTAAGTTCTTCATGCTTGCTAGTGTAATCGATAAATGACAAATAATAAGTACGTTGGGGACTCTTTTTTAATCTATGAAATTAATATATTTTTTTTAATTCCATCTCATACTATGACAACTCTTTTTAAGGCCAACGTCTTATTAGCGTACTTTAATAAAATTTAAATGATATTTCGTGTTTTGTCCCATTTTAGCCAAAAATAAACAGATTGAATAAGATGGTATGTTAATTAATGGGATTAATGACCGCAGATATAAATACAAGAAAATAATATAGCTAATAAAAAAGGCCAAGTCAAAATTTAAGAACTAAATTTGGGTCTCAACGAATTTATTAACATGTTTTTTGTCATTTTATGACCCTCACTTTTAATTTGCTTATTATTTTTTTTATTATTATTTATATTGGCTGTATAAAATAAATTAAGTACACTTGTATATTTTTTTTATTTCAGAATTTCACCTCAATTGTGTCGCTACAAATATTCATATTGGAACAAACTCTTTGTTCCAAATTTTTTTCTTGCGACGTTCGCGATTTCCAACAAGTCTTGATATTAAAACTAATTTTATCATTAGGAATGTCGAAACTCAAATCCGAACCTAACCATTGTTGACGTTCAATTTGAGTCTGTTATATGAGGAATCCAGTTTATAACAAAAAAGTAAACAACGGACGAGATTCACTTGTTTTTCGATGCATTTCCAACCTCCCATACCATTCTTAGAAATAAGATAATAAATTCGGAGATATACAAAACAATCCAGTCGTGAACTGAAAATTATTGTTTTACTACACTTGTTTAAATTAAAGTGTAATATATGAATTATTAATAATTTAAAATGTTAGTTCAGTTAGAAATTTTTTACCGAGTATTTAGAAAAAAAAAAAACAAAAGAATGTTATATTTTTAATTGGCATGTTTAAATATTTATTTATATTTTTCACGGACCATTCATATTTAGAATTTTTAACTGTAACTATAGATTATTTTGTTATTAGTTCACTGAACAGCTAGGTGATTTATTGATACATAGTTTAGTTTTAGTTCTGCCGCAACTGTGTGAATAAAATTACAACTGTCAAGGAAAAGAAATACAACTGTCAATGAAGCCATATTGCCCACAAATTCTATCTTAATTAAGTCATTTATAAATGAAAAAGGATAACGTTTTGTGACCATTATGTCTATTTACAAAGCATTTAATTGCTTGTAAATTTAGTCTGAAAGTGGGACTTTTGTAATAGATAAAAAATATTCCAAAATTATAAATAAAAAAGTCGTTGTAACAGCTTTTTTGTGAATAATTATTATTCGTTCCAGATTTTGAATCCTGTTATCTAAATTGTTGTAAAAATGTGAAACGATCAACGCATCCTCAATAACTTGTTCCAGTCTCCAATTTCTCGGTACGATTCCGCTACAAGTTGTTATTCTTTAACAGGTAATCCGATATGTATGTTAATTTAGTCCTCTCGCAAAGAGGCTGTAGAAAGCTTGGCGTAAAAGTTGACTTTATCGGCACACTGATATTGTGTTTACTTTGTAGCTTAATATTCAGTGTATAATTTGTTTTTTTTTTTTTTTTTATAAGTAGGACGTTGAAAATTGTCTACTACTTTAAATAATATCAAATAATTCTCCATTAAGTTATACACATGTATTTTAGGGATTTTTCATTACAAAAGCTAATTATGTTTTTTTTTATTTGATACTAACGTATATATTACATCTCTAACTCAAAAAGAGGTGTTCTACGTTTGATGTCTTTGTTCGCGTTTGTGAGTGATATGTGTGTTTGTCTGTGAAAGCGTAGCTCTAAAACTGATAGACTGATTTCGATGCAATTTTTTTCCATATAAAGATCAGTCCTTGCGGTGGTTCTTGCTGACTTCATTCTTATAAACACCCCGGTTTTTATGTCAAGGTTTTACAAGCAAATAGCCTTTGTTAAAATATTCTGCAGAGTACTTTAAATATATTTTTAAACAATGATTAAAATTAGGATATGATATGAAATAAAAGTTGGTGCTGTAATGATAGTTGTACTATGAAGTTTATTTTCAACTTTATAGACAAATTTCAGTATGTAAAACTAAAATAAAATGTAATAATTTAGAATTATTATGTCTACATGTAAGCATAATTCTGTTAATAGAAAAACAATAACAATAGCTAGTAATAAAAGCTTAAATTGTGTGCTGGCAATAATGAGGATTCTTTGTTAATATTCTCAAAAGGACTCGTATCCAGAGCCGTAAAAGCATAAAAAAAAAAATTGTTAATTTTTTCGTTAGTTACCCAACCACTTGTAACTTCAGAGTTGTACATTAATAAATGTGTGTATATAGGAACACAGTCGACGGTTTACGCATGAAAAACCGGTAAAAGAATTGTCATTCGTTTAAATAAAACTTTTATTTTTTGGATTTACTACGCGTTTATAATTTTTTTTAACTACATATTCCCGAATTTTCGGTTACTTTACAGCAATCGTGATCACGGGCATTCTCATCTCGTCTGCAGCATGTAGTAAAAAATAATTAAGAACGGGTAATAAATCGGGAAAAATATTGATTTTATTTTAATAAATACTTGCGAAAGTCATAGATCTCATTGCTGGCATTCATTAAAGTCATTGAGGTTATAAAATATTTATTATTATTTAAAAATATTGCATTTACCAATTACTCTTTCTATGATATTTTTTTAAACTATAAACTTGAATAGAATAAGTAACACGTTTAAACCTAATTTAAATCTGACGAAGTTACTGAAATTACTTTCGTAAGTATTTATTTGACAATGTTTGTCAAACTTCATCATTTTACATTATACTGGAATCATTATTATTTTAATCCTTTTATATTGGTATTTGTGAACATTCAATATAATCTTACAATTTTCGGATTTTGAAATCAAAATACTTTTTTTTAAATTTAAATTTGTTTATTTTTTCATTCATATCCGCTGCTGTGGACTTATTGTCAGTAAAGAAATATTAAAAAAATGTTGCCATACCTAAGAATCTAACATACGATTAAACACTTTATATATCTGAAATTACCTAGTATGGTATATTTTGATATACCTATATTCGTATAAAGTCTCACTCATCATAAATATAGAAAGGATAAAATTTGATATGAATTTTAAATGAAGTAACCCATGTTAATTGAAATCTAAGTTGTACATATTTCTTATTTATTATGCAATGGTAATTTTTATTTCAACTTTTGGTATAAAATCATTGGGAAGATTGAGGAAAGGTTCTAGAACTGTTTGATTCTCGGGTACGGAGATCCGAAACTAGCGAATTGTGGCCTGTACTCTTTAGCTGTCTGGCTTATTGGTTCTGTGGAAAAGAAAAATACAGTCATATTTAATCTATATTAATATCGATTGTTAAGTATCTGTAATTGTTCAGAATATATTTATTTATTTATTATATTTTATTATATTATCAAAATAAAATTTTTATATAACAAAATAATGGCTTAGTGTTCATGAGTACAATAGAAAGGATAATGTTAAAAAATATTAATATTTTTCAAGTTTTTATCTGTCATTCATCATTGTCAATCCGGCAAACGTAGACAGAATAATTATTTTGACATAAAATAAAAGAAGAAACTCATGTTTTAAAATTACATCGAAACAATTTAATACTCCATGAATTATTTACCAGCGGTTTCAACATAAACTGACGGCTCTTCAATTTTTCCTTCAAACAATGTAATTTCTAATTCGTTGTCCCTGATGAAGAATACAAACGGCCTGTCCACTTGTAATTGAATGCCATCTTCTATGAGTGGTATTACAACAGCCACGGACACTGCAGCTGCTACAGTACCAACCTAGCGACAATAATATGTTGTACCAACAGGACAGGCGAAAAAAAATAATGATATTGCTTTATTTTAAATTAATAACCTCATTATAAACAAACTTTTATCTGACATTAAGTTTCTGATGCTATGGGATTAATGTAGACAAATATATTAAGTATATTATGCGTATATTCTAGCTCAACATTTACATTATACAGATTTTATATCGGTTCTGTAGTCGTTGAGTGATGTCCTATTAACTAATATTTGGATTTATTACATCTGTAAGATGAAAAAAGATGCCCTTACTGTACTACTTTTTACGTTAAAAAATTTAACAGCAGTAGAAATTCTTTATTTAGAAAAAAATCCTTATTTATACAGATGAATTTGCGTTTTGAAGAAAACATGTTGACATTGATTATGGTTCAGATACTAATTCTGAGTTTTTTTTTGCATATGGAAACACTTTTCTTGAATTTTGAATGGAGGGTATGTCGTTTGGAAGAGAAGAACTTTAGGTTTGGTCCTTTTGATTAATTTGGTATTTATTATTGACTGTAATCTAATTTTGTTTGAAAGTTACTAGGATAAGGAAACTAATTTGTTTGTTTGAGTAATCGAATGGTTTTTTTTTAATAAAAAAATGTGTACTAGATTTAGTTTATAATCTACATATTTTGTTAGCAAAATCAAAGTTATGTATGGGTGGAACAAGTAAAAGTACTCGTCACTAAAATTTTATTTTATGCTTAGAAATTGGCTGGTTCGAATGGGAGTCAAACACTTGTAGAAATATATTCTGAAGTAAGAATCGAAGCTACATTTTACGCGATGAACGAATGAGTTCGTAATATCATTCACTCTTCACAATTGGTTAACTACATAACTATGTGACAGTTGTCCCTCTGGCACGATTATCAATTGACATTTCTTGTAATAATGTCAACATAAATGGTGATATGACATTTAAATTAGACAATATAGAAATCAAATTTACGAACACGAGCAGGTTTGAATCTGCAACTTCCTATATATAGTGTTTCAATTGCGTTAACCAATTAATTATTTATCATTTTATACATTAAAATTATCATTCATTTACCTCGTCCACCGACATGTGTACTTTGTGCATAATGTCATTCACTTCAGTGTTTTGATTCTCGAACATTCCTGGAAGACTTGCGTTTTTCGAAAACAGTGAGGTTATTCGCATCTGAAGAAAATTATGTGATCCATAAATTAGTTATTTATTTTACGGAGATTCAATTCACTCTGTTGATACTCACTAATATGAAGTTTTTAAATACAAAATAATAATGCTTTTTATGTTATTTTTATTTTACAATATAAATTTCACTGTAACTTACACTGCGAAGAGCGCCAACCATGCTTTCACTGTAATCAATACTGAATTTCGGCATAAAAAGACGAACATTAGTGTTCTCCATAAATGGTGTTATCTGTGGTAGACTCATGTACGGTAAATCTCTTAACAGAGTATTAAGCCCGGCCTTCTCTTGTGGCACCAATAAAAACATTGAGTAACGATTTCCCTGTAAATATATTAATCGGAAATACATTATAAAGTTAAGTCCATCACTAGACATAAATATATATAATCGTATATATAATTGGGCATCACTATAAATACAAATGATAAAATAATTGTGTTAGAACAATCATTTTTGTAATATTATAAAATGGTAAGTTCACGTTAGTTGTGCAGACGCTGACTTCGATCAATTCTATTGTTAATTAGCAGAATTGCTTCCATTTTCAATTTGAATAATATATGACAGAAGTTTATGAAGAGAATTTACGAAGAATGGGCAATTGCAATATTAGTAGCGTTGATGATACATCAAGCTTTAGATCTGTTTATAATGATCCACTAAAGAATGTGGTTATATTATGGTAGTAAAACAATCAGAGAATAAATTAAACAAATATAATATATGAAAATATTTAAAATATCTAAATTATCTAGGGTTAGAACTATGATACCAAATCAAATATTCCGAGAGTTATATATTCAGATAAGTATTAAAACTAAATTTCAAATTGATTGAAATAAAATTAAATGTATATAACCTCGTAAGGAAGTTCAAGAGCATGAGCTCTCAAATTTTCAACGAACGCATAATTGAGATCGTGATGCAGTTCCATCATGGCAACCTTCAAGCAGCCCTTCTCGACGTGGAAACAGGCTGGCCGGGTGTGGCGCGGGTTGAAACCTCTCTTCCATGACCCTCTAAAGTACAGGGCGTTCGCTATAACTGACTCTGATTGAGGGTTGATGTCCGCTAGAAAAGAGTTTGTATATGTTTGTATATATTCATTATCGTCCTGAGTGAAAGGAGGTTCTATATACTGCTGTATATTATAAATTTATGATTGACTACTTATATTGTACTAATTACAATATATTTTTAAATTTATAAAGATATTTTCAAAATGGTACAATATTTGTAAGGATTTGTGCCGTTACTATGAATTTGAATCGTTAGACTGAATATGGAGTTATATATTTTTTATAAAGCTACTTTGATAGTATCATTAACAAAGCTTTATAAATGGCGTACTAGACACAAAACAAGTTAGTTTACCGATGATATTTGCTAACTTGTGTTACGGGTACGAACGAATCGATAAAAAACAATTAAATATACCTATTACTTTACAAAAACCCGGTTATATACAAATGAAATATAAAATTATCTTATTTAATATCATATATAAAACTCAACATATTGAAACTATTATTACGAGTAATGAAATATGTACTAAACTATTTTCTTGTTAAGATAATCTTTGATATGAGTGATTTTGTTGTGTATATCATTTATGCAGTGGGGAAAACACTTTGTGAGTCTAGATTGTATGACTCGAACGAAAACCCAACGACAGCTGTATTGTTAGTTTTGTTCTCAGTGACAGAAGTTAATTACGAGTCAACCTTGAAGTGCATTATGGTATTGTTGGAAATATTATTTTATATTTGGCATTACCATTATAATAATATTCGATACTACTTTCAGTTGTTTAGTCCTATTAAAACGATTTTAAATCAAATGGCATCTTTAATTCGCAAGTTTTAAACACTTGGTTTTGATCTAAGATATGTTTAAAAAAGATCTGTGAAGGCAATTTTAAGTATTCCAGTTAATGTTTTCAACCCTTCACAACAATGGTGCCGGGATAATACGCCTATTATTAGACTTGACAGTGGTCTAACAATGTCTGCCATAACACTGTCGCTGACTTATTTTCAATTTCTTTTCAATTAATCGTTTAATTTTTTTTATCAATGTCGCCTATAATTTAGTCTGAGGAATAAATTTTTCAGCTAAAGTTATTTATCAATACAAAGTAAAAAAAGTGCGAAAAATTTCGATGACGAAAAAAACACGAAAATATTTTTATTACCGTCTATTATTTTGTAAAAAATATTTCTTAATTAAGAAGCGATTATTAATTAAGAAATAATTTACTATTGTTTATCATTCCATACATACAATATGAATATTAAATGGGCTGATGTTATAAGGAAAATAAATTTTAAACAAATGACAGTACAAACAGTAGAGCTGACATAAAAACCGTTAAAAATTTAAATAATTACGATTTCTACTTACAAGGCTGAACTATATTCGGAATGAGGCCTTTTGTTTGTTTGTTAACCCATTGATTAATGGTATCTGAAACGTTGTTGCTGTAACTGAAGTCCACTGTTTTTATGTCCGCGTAATAGACTTGCCGTAAAATTTGCTCATAGTCTTTTTTAATTTTCTGAGCCTTAGATACAAAAATGGCATTTGCATTCTGCAAGACCACTCCCGTTGTGTTGACCTATAAATATTAATTATACATATATTTTACAAAACAAATAAAACACCTATTAAATTATTTTTTTAAATCCCTCTGAAACTATTTCTAAAAATCGTATATGATATGTGAATGTCACGTTATATGACAAAACAAGTACTTACGTTCAAAGCTTTTAAATAAATATTTAACTGTTCCCTAAATTCGAACTTATATGGTGCAAGCCTTAGAGCACTTCTAATTTCTTCTTCTGTCGCACCGGAGGCTCCTTCGAGAATCATCGACAGTGTTGATTTGACACTGGCTGGTGATACCAGGACATTTCCTTTTTTGTTTTCAGCCAAATATCTAAGGAGGTCAGTGTCAAAAAAGTTTAAGCGTGATATCTCAGGTGGAACTGACGAGCAATGTAGATTTTGAATACCGACAGTGAGTAAAACTGCAAAAATAAAAAGAAAAAATTTATAAACAAATTTTTTTAATGACTATGTTTCCTAAACATATTAAGCGGAACTAAGAATTACAAAATATTTTTAATTCTTTATGTAAATATTCAAACTACATGTAAAATATTAAAATACTTGACTTTTATTTGTTAATTATTTCTTCAAAAAGTTTTATATTATAATAATCATTAGGTATAATCATTTATTTGTAGGTATTTGTATTTGGTATTGTAATTTATTTTTCCGTTTGGTTTTATAAGGCTTAATTATTTTTTTCCTTGTACTTTCTATTTTTGCATATAATCAATGTAAATAATTTAAGAACAAAAAAAATTTGCATTAAACACCTTATTGCTTTCCCAACTTCTTGGAATTTTTAATGTACCTAATTTATTTACCAACGTTTACCGCAAGACAAGTGTAAATATATTTACTGAGACTTGTCTCTCGCAATATAATTGATGAATTTGTCAAAACTGATAGAATTTTAAAAATATATTTAAGCTACAAGATTTAAATTTTTTAATAAAAAAAAAAAATGGAATGGTAGACTAAAATCGATATTATAAATCACATTGGCCTTGATGAGACCCGGACGAGTCTGTGAAGAACATCTTGTTTTTCCATATACAGATATTAATTTTAAAAAGAAATGCTTCCTTTGTCTTTAATTTCATTCAACATATTCGTTAATTTCGGCATTTCATATTCTAAGTACGAGTTACTTGATTACAGTTTTTTACTAAAAAAAAACGTAATATTTCTTAATTAATTATGTCTTCAACAAAGAAACAAGATTCTACATGACGTTTAATTATCTTGGTTTAGATTCTTGTCAAAATATTTAAATGGAATTTTTGTTTAACCCAGGGCTGCCATTATTGTAATCGTTATTATAATCCCAGGTTTTCTGTGACGGTAAATCTTAAAAAAGTTTTTAATTTCAAACCTTATTACAGACTATACGAATCATCATACTTTTATCCTTCATGTTTATGTTAATTAAAAAAAAAGTTTCAAAAACAAATATTCTAATGATGTGATAAGTTTAGCTAGTTTATAATTTTGTATGAAAATAAGACTTTTAAGGATATGTCTTTTTTTATTGTCTTGCTTTACAATTTAGTCTAAAGCCGCATAATATAGTAGTTCAAACTTCAAAGTGCTATAGCATAAAATACTATTAAAGTAATTAAAATTCAATGCTACCCGGCTTCTCAACTTATTTGATCTACAATCCTCAACTAAAACATACAAACGAACATAAATAACTCCATAAAATTTATCAACAATTAATTATCATAATACTCACCAATTAAACCGAACATAGTGGTTTTAAAATAAAACATCACAACATAGAACACGCGCTATTTTCATCACCGGGATCACTTGACTGAGAAACGAATACACATATATTAATAATGAATGAATGTAAACAAATATGAACTTATAAAAGAACGAGCGAATGAGATGAAACAACAGATCAGTGTCTGTTTTCCTCAACGCGGAACTTGGACCAGTTTCTCGACTTTACGTCATACGAAATGAATCTTTGATTGCAAGTATCATCACAACGAAAAGGAAATGTCTTCAAAACTAATAAAATTAACATACAAATCAGCCTCATATGATTGTATATTGAGAATATTTTTAATGAGATACTTAATGTAATCATTACACCAATATAATCTAAATATCTTTTATAAAGATGTTATAGTTTTACAGTGCCTGTCTAGTCAGATAGCAATATCTCATAATTTACCTGGCCTCTGTCAAACTACAACTTGCTCGACCTTGATATCTAGAGGTCGAATGGCAATCGTTGTGTTTATCTAAGTATATAATAATAAATGTACACGGTAAGACAAATACGTTTTTTCTTAAAATTCTACTTCAAAACACATGTTAAAATTGATATGACTATTATTTATATTATCACCATATTTACATGCCTCAAAATTAAAATGTCATCAGTTATAAGAATAATAGCCTAGTTGAAAATTAAATCAAACAATTTTTTTATTATCCTCAGGTCTAAAACGAAAAAATGTAGTGTTTACTGTACATATATATTATTAGCTAGATAAATTATTTATCTTTTAATATTTTTTTTTCTTTGATGGATAAGTAATAAATATAGTATTTGAAACATCATTTAACGGTTGTAATAAATGTAATTCTACATCACTTTTTATCACGAAAAAAAAAACACATTTTAATAATATTTTTTTTCCCGTCCCATGCTAGTCGAATATATGTATATATATATATATATAAAAAAGTGTGCTTGTTTCTCATTTAGTTTGAAATAGTATCACCGGTTACAAAATCATTTACTGCACAGGAATCTATTAAGGGATAAATCACGAGTAAGTATAAAAAAAATATGAAAGGCAGTAAAGTACTTTATTAAGCGCTTGAATTGTGTTATTTATATTACTTTTTTCCATTTTTTTAATAACAAAAACTTTAAGAGGACCCAGGTTACGTAATATTTTATACAATAACTTCTTTAAGCAACAACCACTTTCATAAATCTCAAACTAAAATGTAAATCCACTGAACTATACTTAGTGCAGCACTTGTATTACGTCAATAGTTAAAATGTATACCAACAGTTCAGATAATTGAAATAACATTATGAACTTAATAAGAATACATATATTTTGAGTCTTTTTTAATTTCTTATATATAGTTATGGTAATTTCAACACGCCATCGACCAGCGCGGGGTCAGACACTCTTCCTGTGAATAGCAACTGTTTCGTTGTTTCGTCCTGTATGAAGAATAGGAAAGGTTTGTTTGCAACCACTTCCGCCTTGTATTCAGATGCGCCTCCAAATTTGTTCTCGAGGGCTACTTCTATAAAAATAAAAAACATAATCATTTGAATTAATTGAAATTAATTCTTCAAATACTTTTTATGGAAATCTTGAAAAGTTTTAACCAGTAGAATTTTGTTCAAAAAAATTTTGAGCATTTCCCGAAAAAATATATATAAATTTTCAACGAATGAATCCACCATTAATTTCCAATATCTATTCACATACATCATTAACAACTCAGTCTAATAATATATCCATAGGGTTGTGACAAAATAGAAAAAAAAACATAGGAGACACGAATTTACCTGTAGCAGAATACGCTATGCTGCCTAGTTCGTTTACTTGAATTCCTGAACGTTGTATAACCCTGGACACTTTTAGTCTTTGATTTAAATTCTGTCCTCTAGAAATACCGGGGAGAGATGCGGTATCTTCGAAGACTTGTCTGATTCCCATCTGACATAATAAAACATAGGTTGAATGATATATTTTCGGTAGTATGCATATTATTCGGTATTATTATTATTCGGGGGTGATTGGATTGACAAAATTCATATTTTCAATGTCGATATAAAGTAATAAATCTATGTAACATTACTAAAACCCGTTACAATTAATGTATGTGTATTTTACGGAAAATCCCAGAACCAGACGTATGACGTCACGAAGCGGTATAAAGAGGAGGAAAATATAATGAAAAATATATGATAATGTTAAATAAATCATAAACCACAGGGAATAAATTATTATACTGTGATGACTATGAAATGAGCCTCTTTTTTCATACGCTTCGATATACGATTCGTTAGGCAAGCTTTTCGCTATTATAACATAAAATTTTTTTTATTATGCCACTTTATAAACTTAATTTCCGTTTTTTAATATCAGTAATCAACCTACACGAAGTCTCAATTTAGTGAACTAGTTTACTTCTGAACTGTATATTTGTTTGTCGTTAAGGGTAAAGATAAACAATACAATATAAAGTCCATACTCATACTAGGGAATAACCTGCACCATTAAAGCGACGTTTAATTTTCAACTACAACTACTTTTCCTTTTATAAATGAAACCTGCAATGTTCTGTAATCACATTCATGCGAGAGTTGAATATGAAAAAAAAAAATTGTCCATGTCAAAGAAATAAGGAAGGTAGTACATGTTTGTTTTTTTTTTAATTATATATACTCACTTCTTTGAGAATGCCATCCAGTTGCGAGGTATATTCAAACTTGAATTTTGGTAGAGTTACGTCGACAGTGTATTCTTGGAGATAGTAAAGTTCTGATCGTAAGTCACTCAGATCATTGAACACGTTGACTATACCCGTTAGAGTGTTCGGTACTACGATGTACATTGCAAATGCATTCCCCTGAACAAAAATAATGTAATTGTTTTAAGTGTAATGCGTGTTTATGTAACATTTATACAGATTAAAATAAAAGAATAGGACACATAGGCTTTTAATTTAAATATTGATATTATATTTTTTGAACACCGCTTCCGTGAATAAACAATAGTTGTCACAGTAAAAATATTCGAATAATTTAAATAAACTCATTTACCAAATATGGCATCCTTAATATTTTGGCATTGAATTTAGAAGATTCAGCGAAGTAGAACTTGTCTCTGATGTTCATGAAAGGTGTTTCCTTTTTGGACGTAGCTGATAAATAGAAAAAGTCCGGCTTAGTGACATTCGGCGCGAATTGATGGAGCCACGTTCCTTCGAAGAATATTGTGTTTAAGATGAAAGCTGAAGCCTTGTACACGTCATCTGAAAATATATTAGTCATTAAAATCGATACAATTATTAGGTACAGACTAGTTATTTTTTAATCTATCTTTGTATATATCTAATCATATCTAAGATTTTCGCGTATATACATTTAAAAAAGCTAGTCTTTCGGATAGTAAACTTTTTTATTACTTTTCATCTCGTCAGCCCGTAAAAGAAAATTTCAGTTGCAGAAAAGAAACCGAAACGTCGGGATCATGAAAATATAAAGTAATAAAAAACGAGTAGTTTCCGAAAAGTTTAGTTTTATTTAATTTTATATATGTCTTTTGTAAATTTGAACACTCTTCACATTGTTTTAAGCGAAATCGTTTATTTCAATTTTGTTTTATAATTTTTACCTTATAAACTTGGAATTTTACTTTAACCTCATAAACGTGGAATTATTTATTCCTATCTTGAATGTAGAGAGAAATCACAGTGAGAAAATCTAACATGACTTTACAGAATATTAAAAGGGACGGAATTCACTGAATTCATAATTTTACATCACTACAGCAGTCAGCGGTTAGAATATTTTATAACGTTCCGTTAGCAGTTTTTCACTCACAAACTTTCGTATATTCTAATATTGAAGATTATTGAATATGAGACTAGAAATGTGTCGTATGTACTTTGACGGTGCAAACTTGTGCTAAGCATACTGTTAGTAAGTACCATTAGACATTAATTATTATTGAAGACAAGAAAAATCAACTAAAACAGCGATAGAAATATTATTTTAAAACAAAGGATTTCGTTTTCTTGAACTAAATAAATTTTGTTAAATATAAAACGTTCCTGGTTAAGTTTCATTTTAAATTAGTAAGAAAATGCAGTTTTAATAAATCTGTCTTAGTGAGTGTAATCGACTAATGATAAATACACGATGTTTTTCTTATAGTAAAAATCATAATCAGATAAGTATTTGTAAATGATTACATCAATTGCCATATGACCAGGAGTTATAATAATCAGACATGGAGATAAGTTAAAAAAATATGATTAAAAATATTTCAGTTTAAAGTACTTTACATAGTTTTAATGAAAAACATTGAATTTTGAGAATACCTTCAATTTTAACTTTTTATTTATTTTTTAATTTTTATAATTATTTCAAGAATAAATTAAAAAAATATAGCAATTAGGAAGAACTCGGATATTAATTCTGCAATGATAAATCCTACTTATGAAATAAATACCTTTGACAGATTCTGAAGTTGATATTATATGGATATTAAAACATACATATTCTACATAAATATTCATAGGAAAGGCGTTATTTTAATCAAAAAACCTGATGAGATAAAGACTTTCGCGAGTTTTATTCATTTAAACAAAAAACCTGAGTGAAAATCTTATAAAACATATAATAAACATATTTTTTAGCACACCTGCATTAACAAGGCCGGGAATCCTGCCGTGCGTGGTTATGTTGATCCACTGGTTAATGTCGAACGCAGCTTTGACGGGATGGTCGAAGTTAATGTTTTTAATTTCAGTCTTATAGAAAGTTTCGGCGATCGCTGAGAAATGTTGGCTGGTTGCTATGTTATCTGCTACATATATTCTACTGGCCAGGTCTAGAACGTTTAGTGATGATTGAGTCTGAAATGAATCATACATTTAGATGCCCAATATTTTTGAAGTTTAAATCAATTTTTTTCCAGTCCTTTGATATATGTTTGCAGCATTTATGTTTTGCGTATTAATATTTTATATAAACAAATAGTTCAAAGTTGAGATAAAATATCCTTCTCAAAAATATGAATAGATAATGGTACAATTACTGTATTTATGTGTATAGACATTAAATATTTCAATAATACTTTTCTTAAAATTAAAATTGTGAGTGGATTGTTAGTCAATTAACGAAAAGTTTGACGAATTTATGCTTGTTGCTCTTTTGTTCATGATAAAACCGATGTCTATTTATTTATTATAGTCAAATTAGTGAGATAAAACTTACTTTCAATGTGTTTAGTATATAGCTAAATTTCCTCCGCACTGTTTGACGGTCATTATCAAAACCGAGAACCGATGATAGCTCTGCATGAGTAGATCCTGTAGAGGCTTCCATCAGAATGGCCATCGCAAGTTTTACACCCATCGGAGATAACAGGAAATTTTCCTGAGAACTTGAAGCTACTCGCTGTAATAAAATGCACCCTGATTTGTGAATTTCGTTCCAGCTACACGATTTTAATTGATATCAAGTAAAAAGAAATTGTATTTTTTTTGCAGAGGTAACATATTTAATATTTAATTCCCGTTCTTTAATACTTGATTTATTTTAATATCAACAATGGAATTTGCATTTATATTTTATATATACCTTTGTAAGCGTCCAATCAAACTTATCGTATTCAGCTAACGCTGGGTAATACTGCTCAATAGGTTTTGGGTAAGTCGGGTGATATGCTGGGTTGACTGAACCCGGAGCTACAGGTAAGGCCTGCGAAGCAGCTGGCTTCACATCATTTGTCGCATTATCCGGGTGACCAAAGACAGTTTCTAGAAGATCCGGCGAAATCGGGATATTGGCCGAGCATATCGTTAAGGGTACTGCAATGAAAAAAAATATTTAAAAATATATATATACAATCCCACCAATCGTTTACTACGCACTTAATACCAAAGGGGTTCCAAATTTCTTAAATGACATATATCAAAACTATATTTTGTTGAAAAAAAAGGTTTCTAAAATTGTATATTAGCGTGAATTGAAAGTTTTTCCCATGGAAACTTAATTACTATACTATTATATGATTGATAATTAATAAGTAAAAGAGTCAGGGATTGCGAATTATGTCGTTAGTTGGACTTAACATTTCGTTAACGATGTCCAAGCATCGATTTTAAATACTAGTTTTCATGTTTGGACGTATTTAATTCCCTAGATATTTTTGATTTTCCTATCAATGAAAACACTAGACCTCACAGGAAGAAAAAATAATGCTCTGTATTACAAAAAAGCCAGCTTAATTCTGGTTATTTTACATTGAAAAATTTCAGAAAAACAATTCAGATTTCAGGACCAAAACCTCATAAATTTTAGTGATGTATTTTATAAACCCCCACATGTTTTTCGTCAATTATAGAAATGGAATAGAAATTTTGTGAACGCATTGTTTTGACACCTGAAGAACTATGGGACAGGTTGTGGAAATGACAGTAAATAATGGAATAAAATAAAAACTTGAAACAAAAAATCCTTATTCTTTGAGATCCTTAATTATTACACGCAAAGCCTATATTGATTGTTACTTACAATAAAATCTATTTTATCCTTATGTTTACATTAGCGTTTCTATTATAAAGAAAAGGTAGAGCCTGCATTGCACTCAATAATATATTTTTATAGATAATAACTAACTAATATATAAGATCGAAATCTGTACTTGGAAATATACATTTATTTAACGACGGGGAAAACCATTAAATGAATATCGTGATATACGAGTTGTTTTAAAGTTCAATTGACTAGATATAAAAACTTATTTGACTATTATTTATAATGTTAATCAAATAAAAAATATTTAACACATCAAATTTCAGAAGACCCATCAATAATATTTTAAATACTTTAATGAATAATTCTCTAGTCTAGCAGGTATAGAGACGAAACTTCTCAGCATTCCTTGGATTCACCGTGCGGGTGCCGGATCCATCGTGTTGAGGGAGCGTGAACTGTGGAGAGGAGCTTTAACAGTTCCTGGGACTTGTCACTCGCGTGTATGTTTATGTGGCCACTATCTAATGCGCGTTAAATGCTCACCTCCACCGTCCAAGTTCCCTTCTCTACTTAACCAAATTTGAAACGAGTACTAGATTTGCCTTCGAAGTACTTTCTAAAAATGCATTTATGTTAGCTCTAGACAGGCCCAAATCTTTCAGTTGTTTAGAGATTTTGCTCTTATATCGGTCGCTTCTATTTCTAAATCGTATATAGTTACGACGATCCTATTCATAGTGATTTCGTTAGTGACCTCGTGATACTTATTGTCCATGGTCTTTGGGGATGTTGGTTTTCACAAAGAACCGAAAGCTTTATTAACACAATATTGAATATAACTTTTTTCTATATACAATTTGTACGGTGATTAAAACACAGATGGCTATCTCTAGTTCATATCGATAAATATAAAGGGATGTTAATTAGTAGACAGACTTCTGTCATATAGAATTTTAAAAATAAATAATTACGAGAAAATAAACAAAGAACTTGCATTACCACTCAACGGACTTGTCAATAAAATTTTTGCCTAGCGGTATTTGCTAAGTACATAAATTATTTAAATAAGCATTCAATTTTATGGCTTTAATATTTTTGGCATTAGTGAGGCGCTACATTGAGTTAACAAGAATCTAAAATGAACTGATGAGAACCAAACAGAGTTGAGAAACACCGCATGGAGACCGGCTTTTAAATAAAAAAAACCGCTTAGAAATCAATTGATATGTCTGAGAGCTATGATACCACAGAAAGGTAAACACACAAGACAAAGACATCGATGTCAAGATTATCACACCCACACACATTATTGAATCGCGGTTTAAAAAAGCAAAATATACTATCTTCATTAAGAATTAACAGAAGAGTATTGGTATTATAAATTAATGTTAAAAAACAATTGACTTTCAAGTAATTTTTCTGCATTCTCGGAAATCCATATGTTTCGGGTTAATCCAGTTTGAGGAACTTATTTAGATACAGAAATCACTGTTTCTTTAAAATGTTAAAAGTTTAAAATGACATTCATGCCGTTAAATATTTTCTACTAAAGGTAAGTCAGCATTAGAAATAATATAGACGTTTTATCTAAACAATTGTAATGTAGGAGTACCTTTTTTACATTCGACAAAATCGTTCGTCCTCCACACAGCACTCAAGATTATAATTCGTCCAACAAATAAAAATGTTGACATTGGCAAAATATTTCACGATTCCAGTGCGAATGAAACCATAGTAGAAAAAATGTAGGTCTACTAGGGTGTTATAATGTCCAAGACTGTTGATCTTTTGAACCTAATATATAAAAAAAGGAAACTTTTGTTGTTACTTTTTTGTGATGATTATTAATATACATTATTTTATGTAATCTTCTTTAGACTAAATTAATCGAACCCACAAATATTTGCTATTATATCACTTAAAAAATAACTAGAACGAAGTAATGTTTTATACAAAATTAATACATTTTTATGCTAGTAAGACTAGACACTACTATTGCACACACTAGTCCTTCAAAGGTCTGGTTTATGGCAGAAGGTCTCTGAAAGCATTTTTAATGTTTCCTGCGTTTGTCTCAGTCGCTGTGGGATTTTAGCGGTTTTGCCCTTTATTTAGATATGCGATTCTGTTTGCGACGTAATGTATTTTCCCATGTATAAATTGGGGATCGATAATACCCACCAGGGACCAACACATGCTTAACTTGTTTATTTATCTTCTATGACGTGAATATTGGGGTGAGAAATATTAACGAAAATAAAATATATATTTTATAATATATATAAAAGTCCAAGTGCAGACACGATTTTTTGTTCGTAAAAAAATATTTTTATTAAAGATTTATTAATTTTCTGTTGTCCGTTAAAAATTTTGACAATAATAAAGTTATGAATCTCCGTTTTCCTCAAGTCTTCTCGGAACGAGCAAGTAGTTATTGCTTTTTAGCGTAGATAAAAATGTAGGTCATAAAAATATTTACAAAAATTATTAATATCTATTTTAACTATCTCCATTCTTACAGATATCTCGATATTCCAGGGTTCTGCTACAATCATCCATCGTGGCCTTTTGCAACATCTGCCTACGCTTTTATACACTATGTTTTCATCCTTCCACATTTGCTTTAGCCTGTCACAAGATATATCAAGTACACTTACAAATTCCGATCTAGCTATTAATGTGAAAAATATGACAATAGAGCAGACGGTGCCTCTGATGCTGTGTCTATCGCAACGTAGGACATCATAAGGGAAATAGCGTCGGTGCTGTGGGCTTGTTTAACCTGTTCAATCATCTTTGAATGATCTCATCGTATAGTTCTTAGGGAAACCCTCTATACGTGACATGAAGGAGTACAATAGACTTATAGCTTTACAATTGAATCCCTTTAAGAAATGTGATGGATATCCAAGCCTGTGATGAAGAGTGCGGTGTAATGCCAGAACGATGGCAATATATTTTATTATTTTGTTAACATTCTCCATTCTTCAGACAATACAGAATACAAAGTAAACTTAAGTTTGTATGAGAGACTACTTCTAGTGTTGTTTTAGTTGTACAATACCTGCATACAACTATGAAGTAAACCCAAAAACCTGGATCTAGAAATTAATAGACCTTATTTTGGGACCGGTCTAATTATACTCATATGTACTCCGGGCAAAATTCTGAACACTATTTTTGCACAATCAAATAAGATTATACAACTTAATATGGCTGAAGAAGAGTACGTATCGTAAGTAGCTGTAAGCTTTTTATGTTTGACAGATAATACTAGGACTTGTAACGATCGAATGTTCAATTGAAACGAATAAACGAAGATATTATTTATGTATCAAGCTTTAAAAGCTAATTTTTGAAGAAGAAATTGAAGAAAGCGTAATTATTGTAGTTAAAAAACAGTATAAATAAGATTTTAAAAACCATAAAAATCGGAAGTACAGTTTTAATCACTCACTTTCGTCAATGTAAATATCAATAAACATCATGCAGTTAATGAAATATTTTCCCAAAAGACTCCATTCTTACAAATCGTGGATAGGTCTGACTAAGAAGCCTCGTTAAATACAAACTTACATACATACATTTCCACATGAATGTGTGCATACAATGTAGGTCACAAGTATGCTTATTATTAGTCCAAGTTTCCATCAACACCACATACAAAGAGGTTCCTGTGTCTCATTCAATAACCTACGTTAATGCTATAATGTGACAAGGTTAGTTCCGTATGTAGCAGTGAGGATGCCAACTTAGACAAAACAATAATACAATAAGCCTGTTGATCAATTGTAACATCTCCGACTTTAAAATCTTAGGGATTGCTATTGTTAGTTCAATTTTAAAACACTTTTTTTTATTTGCTTTTTTTCTTACAAAACTTATTGTTGTTAACACCATGGAGGGAAACTTCAAACACTTTGTGCATCTTATGTTTTAATGTTTTCTGTAAATTTCAGTTCTTTTGGAGTTTTTGTTATTTGTAATGTCTACTCTTACCGCACTACCTACTACAATAACGTAAATTTTATGAATGTATAAAGGTTAGAAACTAATAGAAAATGAAGCATCATATTTGTAAACGATTAGGTATACACAAATAAGCGTGCAAACATGTTTAATAATTATTCAACTAACATATTACTGCTGATCGATTTCATACAAGAAACACGTCATCTCCATCGAAAAATTATTAATATATTAGTTATTAAATTTTAACTCAAAATTATTTTGTACACAGTCAGGCTTACTCTAAGTAGCAACTGTGTTGATAAAACTCTGCACATTATAGTATTGACATGGGTTATTATAAGAAACGGGAAATTATTCGTGGATATTGTGATCATAAAAACTTGTGCTAAGCATACAGAATGTTAGATATGTAGCTAATGGAATGGAATGCAGGATAGATATTGTTTGTTACCATATAAATTGTAACAAGGTTTAAAAGTCCGCGTCTTTTCAAAAATTGTTCTCGTAGTTCTTCGTATTTCACTAATACAACAGTTATTAATATTAAAAATAAAGAATCTATAATCGTCATATTATCTGCCTGTAGCTAGTACATAGACTATTGTGCGAAAACATATTTGGATAGTATAAACTTCCGATAACCATTAATTAAAGAACGGCAAATGTAACATACAAAGCGGTTATCATGCTTTGGTACAATAGAATATAATGTTATAAACCGATTGAATTTTGTTTAAAAATCAAGTTTGGCGTAACTCTGATAATATTCTGATATTCTTTAATGCTATTTCGAACGAACAAAAAATGTGGTTACTAATATATGACATAAAAAAGACAAGAAGCAAAATTCCAACATACAAACATACAATAAAATTAAATGCTTGTTTTTTATTCTTTTCACCTCCACTTTTTCAGGTAATATATTAACAAAATATTTACTATTCAATTGTTTGTATAGGTATTTTCAAGAGATAATCAAATAAAACTAATCCTATGATCATACAGAATATTGCCAGTTATAAATGTAAAACAGATTTAATGTTTAAGAAAAAACAAGGAAAACAAAACGTTGATTGGGATTTCTTGGGTATTTACTGATTTTTCTTGTGATTGTCACGATTCATCAAAATATGTGAAAAGTAGATGGACTTCTTTTTAACCTCGAAAACAGAAGAGGAGACAGAGGAGTTGAAATGCCTTCTTAAAAATACATATTAGCTACACAACTTTCTTACTCTTCAGAAATGTACTAACATTAATAATTGCAAAACTCCAAAATTAACAGCTTTCAACAGAATTCTTTCACTCGTTAGCAATTTAAAAGATAAAAAAAAAAACAGAAAAAAAGACTAGAAAATCTTCACTCTTTAATACAACTTGTATATACCACAGACCATCCAACCCAGAGGGCAGATCAGCACACAAAAGCTTCTTCTTTTTAATTTTAAATATAGTATACAATCTAAGAATTTCTGTTCATATTTTTTCATATTAACAACCTGTCGGTGAATGTACCATATCGGTTTTAACCTGTACATACTTTTAACACAAATTTCCTAGCGGTATTTTTGCAGTTTTGCATCAATAAATCTACTTTAATACTACCCTATGCGAAGACGTTTGAATGATCAACTGCAACCGCTGTGTATAAACAGTGACGATAATAGTAAGGGTACGCCTAAAACCAGTTTATAAATAACCAGAGTTTGTATAATGAAGGCATAACCAGGTGTCATAGCAAGCAAAAAACTGTTAATATAGTCTTGTTTCTCGGAAATCTATACAATGTCGTATTAATTCAGTCCAGCAGCAACTTAGCGACGTTTGCTAATTTAATACACCAATAATAAAATTCGTCCTAAAATTGCTCAAGCAACTTTGCCATTTTTTTATTTTGTGTACATCAAATAACATAATTAGGAGAGCGACAGAATAAGCAATTAATTTATATCTATTGTTCGGGTCCTATATATAGTTGGTATATAAATAGCTCTATATGAAAAATATTCGGTTAATACAAATTTGCTCAAAAAACTGTTTGTTATGTATATACCTGTCTCTTCACATACCACTATTACGATATTATATTTCGAACCTGGGAAATCCGAACATTGTACTATTTTTATATAAAAATAAATCAATTCAATTCTCATGTATAAATTCATGATAGTAATAATAACCGGTCAACGTTTCGTATAGATAATAAATAATTATGTAGTGATTAAAATATAATAAGGAATCGTTAGATCACAATTAAACATTACCAAGCAGGAACACCAAACCACGGCGAGTAATAGATAAATGAATATTATATCACAGTGAACTTACCCAAAAATATCAAAAGCAATAACTTCATCTTCACACTTGAGCGTAAACAAGGAAAACTATTTAATAAAGAAAAAATGTTATATCTTCAAGGTTATTGAACCGGATCCTACACAGGAATATCACATATATTATATTGTCCTAACTTATAACTCTTAATGTTTTAACATTTATATATTTAACAAACACATAATGTGGATTGCGTGTTGACTCTTCGAAGTGCAGATCACAACTATTTCGATGACGGAGGTTTTTAAAACCGGTCCATCGCGAATTGATAACTGTTTATAAATAACAACTCAGTTCAATATTTATATGAGATGAGGTAAAAATATATTTATTGAAAATCGATTTCACAGATTATATTGTTCCACATCTTTATTGACATATAATCTCGTTAGTGTAATGTTATCTTTAAACAAACAGGTTCTTTGTCTTCGCGGATTTCCACGGTCAGCGTGATCTTGTAATACAACTATGATATCAATTTTGATAATTACTCCATTACATTTAAAATTATATTAGTCATAAAACATTATGATTTACGAGATGTTAATTTGGTAAACTTTGTGTTTATGACATCGAAGTCTTGGTTCCCAGAACAAGTTAATGTTAGTACGGATTAGTCACGTTTTTTATATTGAGTATGTAGTGTTCATACAATGTTGATACCCGCGTCGTTCTTTAATTATTTATTATATAACAACAGAACGTGAATTAAAATAAAGTTAATCTGAAAAAGGAAATAAGATAAATTACTATAATAACGTTTTTGGTATTAATTAATAGCTGCGTAGTAATTGTTTAGATACAGTATATGATTTTACCAATAAACGGTTAAAACCATACAAGTTATGAACAAAAACTTTGACTCCTTATCTTCTGTAAGTAATGACCACGTTTTATTATATAAATCGCTTTGAGACATAACATGTCTTAAAGATAACATTTGCTTTAATATATAATGTACATTTATTAGTCAATTTGACTGCAATGAAGGGCCTATTTTTATAAAAGTGCTGAAACATCTGTAGTAAAATATTTTAGAATTTCAAAACGTAGCTAAAATTTTAACTTTAAAAATTGTTGTTAACTCAATGTTAGCCAAATAATAAGAAATGACTCCTAAATAAGCGGAAGTAAGAACGAGAAAAAAAAATTCTTATTAATTAGACATGTAAAAATTCTGGTTTTTCTACCTTTCTGACAGGAAAAACATTTCCATGGCCCTCACAATAGATTTAGATGGCAAGAACACGGGCCTACTTAATACCCAACAGATGTTCGTGTCACGTCAGATAAAAAATACGATCATTTTCATTTTCCCCTTATTAATGTTATCATTTCGACTTATGTTTTTGTTAACTTAGAAGTTTGAAATAACATGCACGTATTAGATATAAGAAATTTAGCCAGTTAGCTTCTGTTTCTTTAATTATTTTAACAGTCTTAGGTCTAGCCAGTAGGCTATACATAGCATTTTTAGTATAACTAAACATAGTATGATTATTAATTTTCTACATCTGCCCGTATTTGCATTTTACTTTCAGAAGTTTACCAAATATTCCAGCGTCAGTATCCAACCAAACTTTCTTATTTATAACTAGCTGTTGCCCGCGACTCCGTCCGCGTGTTGGTTGCTTTTCGTGTAACCATATATGTATATATCAAACTTAAAATTGATCATAACTTTTTCCCTTAACCGATTTTGACGGAACAAAGTTTTGACAATGCTCCTAATTATATGTAATCCAACTGTGAAAACTGCGTTCAAATCCGTAGAGTGGTTTTGAAGTTATAACGTACCAGACAGACAGACAGACAGACAAAAATTCCAAAAATTGTTTTTTTGGTTTCTATGACTGTTATTTAATTGCCTCCTATCAGTTTTTTGGAAAAATATTTATTGTACAGACATTTGATTTTTACTGTCTTATTATATGTATATTGATATTAATTAGTTTTTTTCTATTAACAACATCCGTATTTTTCAAATGGAATTAAATTCTATATAACATACAATAAACATTATGGAGTAGGGGATGATACATACATCAAATAATATTTTCTAAGTAGGTACTTCAACAAAATTCACGAAATTCTACGAAGATACGTGATTTCAATTTTTTTAATTTTGCTTGACTCACCTTGTATACATTATAATATATATATGCATTAAAATAAAGAGTTGCTCTAAAATATTAATAAAAAAGTGGTAAACGTTTGTTTAGATTTAGTTAAACATTGTGATGTCCTAATGCGTTCACTACCTATAGCTTCATTTCCAATATCCAAAAGATGAAATGCCAGTCAAGCACAATCTAGTGAATCGTAAAAATATTTATTATTCCATCTGTTGCTTTAACTATGGGACATCTATATAGATAGTGAAATGTTTTCCCACAATTGCTCAGTTGTTCAGCATACCTTTTAAAACTTACATATATATTATGTTAGTCAATATATTACATTCTTATAATTTTATGTTTATTTTTAGTATAACAATATTGATATATAATATTTATTATCCACAGTAATTTATTGAGTTTATTATAAATGGTTTAAAATAATACAATAATTAATGAGCATGCTATAATTAATTATGTTTTTAATTTTTCGGTTTCATTTGTAAGAAAACTTGTTCACTCTATTTCTCTAATTAACAATTCGATCGACAAAGAAGCTGTCATATTGACATATGTCAAGCCGACTTAACACGTCATTGAATGTCCTAACCGGTATTAAGCCATCCGAAATTTTGATGTAGTTTTGGTTGTTGGAAAAACCTCAGACGCAGTGTCAACACTCATGTACATATATAAAGCCTGGAATAAACTTATGTTGAACTGTGATTCAAAGCTATATGCGCAATGATGAATAATTAAGAAAAACCACACTACGATAGAATAATTAAAAATAAATTATGTTTTAAATTGGTGCACTTAAAAAACAAAAGTATAATGTATAATTTAATTTTTACCTAAGTTTTACCACACATTTTATATTAAATCAATTTCTATGAAGGGCAGTTACGCTGCTCCCTTATACATATCGAATAATATCTGACATTGAAAGTTGGGTCTTAGATTCACGATATTAGTTAAGCTTATAAATAAAGTGGTCAATATTAGAACTGCCACTTTTTACATAAAGTTAGATTTATATGGCTAGAAACCTAACAACAAACAGACAAATCTTATCGCAAAAATATTTATTGTTACTCACATTAGTAGCTATATGTCGATTTTAGAATGGAGAAAAACATCATGGTCCAAAATAATGATCGGTCAGCTTAGCAAAAACTCTTTGATTATTCCATTGTTTATAGATTTTAATGTGATCGTTTAAATTATATCGTTTTCAATATACGAGTATATTCTGACACATAATATATATTACTGTAATGCTTTTTGAAATGACTTTAGTAGAAACTACTTTTTAGTAGTTTAGGAGTTTAGTAAAAGCAAACGTAAACAGACGTACTTCTACGTGAATAATAAACGTCCTCACAATCGTTCGCATCTATAATATTAATAGGTTATAGGTTATATCTGCTTATTCAATGAATAGTGCTGGTTAAATAAATTTACCAAACAAACTGCCTGTTTAGCCAAAATAATGGACTGTAAAATATTACCATTCATTTTAAAAATACAAGCAATATACATTTTTATAGACAAAAATATTATAATTAGTTTTCGAAATTTGATTAAGAAATAAATTCCCACTAGAAATTAATTTGTATATATTGAGTCACAAAAAAACATCCGAGATAATGTTTGAGAATTGAATTAGGGAAATACCATTTATAAACAAGTTTGTAATGCAAACATTTGAACGGTTTAAGTTGAACGAAGCTTACATCAGTATTGGGCAATTATTGACATCAAAGAATCAACATTTTCAAGTTAAATATTTTATTGAAATATATGAATATTGTATATCGAATCACAATAGATGAGAACCGAGTTATCTTCGTTTTCATTCTGCATTCTCTTCTATGGTTTAATATAAAAATACATACTGCATTTTACAACTCATTTAAAAAATAGAATATCATCATTTATCAGTATTAATAAACTGTCGGTTACAATTTTTCTCGTACCATTTGTTTATAATCCATAACGTTATACTCTCTATAACCTAAGGTTAGCTATTAGAGAATGCTTTAAAAGACGATCGCTTTAATTACACTTTTGTGAATGTGTTTTGATGTAAAGGAATAAATATTTGTTTTAATTTAATGATTGAATAATATTTCAATCAACAAAATATCAAATCACCAACCAAACATTACCACTCCGTATTTAAAACGATACATCGTGAGCTCTATGGTTGTGAACGAAATTTTTGTAATAAACGCTCAGCGCTTTGCTTGAAAACTGTATCATTTAATATAAATTATAAACTGTACTGTACTTATAAACCGTATTGCACTTTATATGCATAGCATAAGTGCATCAACATAATATGAAGAGTTTCTTGTTTTTTTATTAGCTTTTTATTAGCTTCACATGTATGTTTGTTTGTTTGTTTGTAACCGACTTCTTTGGGCGCGATTTTGACCCACTTCAAACGGCCAGATTTCATTCAAACTTTGTAGATTTATCGAGGACCGATGACAATACACTAATATGATAAAATTATTCCATTTTTAAATTTGCAAAATATTATTTTTGTTCATTTATATAATTTTGATCTATAGTCGATAAGGTAAGAAACTTAATTAAAATTAAAAAACAAGCTATTATAAATAAACCAAACTAAAAAGTAGAAAATAAATAATAGTTTAAAAAAACTAAAAAACACGCTTTTTATAGAAAACCGAACTAAAAAATAGAAAATAATGGGGTGCTTTTTAAGATATTATCGAAATGATAATCACTCTACTCATATCTGTCAATAAAATATTTATAACTATTGACACCATGCACCACACGCTTTTTTCAAAATAAAATACATTATTTTTAATCACACTATTATTAATTTATATTTATTGAAATTTTTAACACTATTTTCTTAATTTAAATTTATTTTCTATTTTTTAGTTCGGTTTTCTATAACAAGCGTGTTTTTTAGTTTTTTTAAACTATTATTTTAATACGCTTTTTTCATTGGATAGGACGTTAATATTATAAAGTGCGAAAATTTAAATGAAACCTGTTAACGCTCTATGTTGTATTACGATGCAAATTTGGTAAGCATACTGTATTGTATAGAAAAAATGTCAGGGATATTCCCGTTGGCAAAAATAAAATAAAATCAACGTAGCGGCTAATCCTTATAAACATCAACGTTCCTATTTCAGTGTTGTTTATTCTGTGTCATAATAATAATTATTCTGACAGCTTCTAATGTAGCATTTGTTTAATCTGTATTGCAAAACAAACGCGCCCAAATCTTCAGGTTTTTCCTATTATTATTTTTATATTTCTCTACTATTTTCCAACAGATATTTAAATACTTTTACTCTTTCGCTGTCTTCAATTGAAAATAAAAATTGAGACTTTTTAAATATTAAAATATTTTCAAATTAACACCGTCAAGTGGGTCAGGAGATTTTATGGAGATGTTATGGTGCATTACTTTTAAAATGTATATTTACTTTAGTCGATTCATATGCCAAAACAGATTAGTGTTACTTAGTCCATTTATCAAAGACTGTAGGCTAAATATATCTTAACTTTAAGATCCACAAGAGTGCAATATCAATGTATGAAATATAAATCTGAAATAACATAATTATCTAATTTAGTTTAATCATGTATACGATAACAACTTGACATTTGTGAATACATTTTCCTCATAGTTATATCAATTGTGCTTTCTTACGAATAACCGTGATACCATTTCCGAACGTAGTTACGCTTATTGATTACTAATAAGATGACTTGTTCTTAACAATATGCCAATCTTTCCTGGCATCTAAAATAAAATCCTTATTTATACTGAAGTGATTGAAATTATAACAAAACTTTAATAATGCTATACATATACAATAGATAAATATAACTATTTGTAAATCATTTTTATAAATAGTGGCCGCTTAAACATTTATAAGAAATACCCAAGGAATAATAAATTTCCTTCGTCTCATTAACAATCACAAAAAAAAAATCCATTGAAAACATCGGCGATCAAATGCGAAATCTGTTAAGTTGGTAAAGCTGAATAATCTTTATTTTTTCTCTCAAAAACCACCGTGTAGATATACATCGTCTATTATATTGTCGATCACAAAAACATCATACATTTTGTAATATGACAAAAAAATTGAAAACTATTTCATACCCCCCACAGAAGTTTAGTAATGTCAATAAAACATGATTTAGGAAAATTAAAACAATGTTGGCTTTGAGCAATATTTATTTTATCCCATATAAAAAAAAAGAAAAAACATTGTTACTGGCAAGTAAGAATATGACATTCAACATTTTTTTTTAGACGTTAGTAAAAAGGAACTGAAAACTATGTTGATCAGTAAACGCAATACGGGAAAAATATTTCGGAGAGTAAAAAGGCATCGCGGTCAATTAATTTAAAAAATACCCAAGAGGCTACAAAAAACAAATATATGCGGGTATGACTAACTTTATTTATATTGAACACTTACCATTATTTTTAAAAATTTAAATTTAGAACAACCTTTTAAGCACGTGGGAATGTTATGATTAAACACATATATAAATTTATTAAGAAAAACAATTATGTACTAGTCCTCGATTTTTGTGCGGATTTAACAATGTTTAAAAGAATTACATAACACAAACATGCCCGTTAATTTCTTATTTATATTTAGTATATATTTAATCTATACATTAAAAAATATTTATTGCTATTCTAACGAAGGTACAGTGTGATAATTGTTATTTTGATTTTCACGATTTACTCGACCTTGGTACGTAGTCTTCTGGCGTACTTGTTAACAGTACCGTCAACACCCACAAATGCAAACCAATCTGTAAGTAGTGCAATGAATCATAATTATTTGACAACAAAAATTAATATTAATTTGGGTGCTTCGTAATGCAGATATATAAAATAAATACTGTTCTATAAACAATATATATATATATAACTCAATAAAGGTTTAAAAACTTTCATATAATATATTTAAAGAATATTAGCATGGTTTACCAATTTTACTTCCCCGGCCTTAACAATATTTTTATGACACCTCTTCTATAAATATTCTTCCACATTTTTTTATATTTATACTAAACTATTTGATAATAATCAACAAATAACAAAATTTCTGTAGTGTTGTGATAAATGCAAACGTATTTTTTATGCCCTAACTAAAAGTTATTTCGTCCCCGATTGGGATCTGCCACGAAGCCAATATTATAAGTAGCTATTTTAATTCTAGCGTCATTTAAATGAAACTTATATTTTTCGGATAAACTACGCGGATTTTTATTATTTTAAATACTTTGGGCCATCCTGTTTATAGGAAACCCACACATACGGACAGGTACCTCAATGGTAACTCACACCACCACCCTATCCAGTTAGCAACCGTTGGCAAATCTTTGTTGCAGAGAGCCCAACATCTTTGTGATGCTGACCACTCAGAGGCCGAGCTGCAACATGTAAAACATGCTCTCACCATCAACAACCTGCCCGTGCCTCGCCCCAGCATCGCAAGAACCACTTGAAGCCACCCACAGTTGAACGACAACCTGCGATACTACCATCTGTGAAGGGAGTTACTGACAGAATAGGCAACATTTTGAAGAAGGTTTCCATTAAAACTATTTACAAACCACATAAGAAAGTGAGCCAATTCTTGAGACCAATCAAGAGTAACATTCCTTTACAACAAGCGGGTGTATACAAACTCGATTGTGACTGTGGCTGGTCATACATTGGACAGACGAAGAGGAGCATCGGTACTAGGGTTAAAGAACACATCTCAGACATCAAAAACAGGCGCGCGTCGAAGTCAGCAGTGTGTGAACACACAATGGACAAACCAGGCCATTACATTCGGTTTGATAAACCTCAAATCCTCGCTCGGGAAGACAAGTATATACCGAGATTAATTCGCGAGGCTATTGAAATTAAAAAACATCCCAATTTCAATAGAGAAGATGGCTGGAATCTATCAAACACCTGGGGGACCCCGTTCTAAAAATATAAAATCCCATGTCCGAAACCACACCGCAGGACCTCAAGACACCGTGAGCGCATTCTGCCGGCATCCAGAGCGGTACGCCAGAAAATTAAGAAATCGATGGCGGTAGATGATAAATAACAGGACCAACTGACAGACACTCACATCTCGTCTGCCCGTGATCAAGGTTGCTGAAAAGTAACCGAAACGTCGGGATTATGTTGCTTTTTTTAAATAATAAAATTCCGCGTAGTTTATCCGAAAAATATTAGTTTCATTTAAATGAAAAAAACTCGCGAAAATCTTAGATCTCATTCTAGCGTCATTTTGAACAAAATTTAGCCCAATCACACTTACCATATAAATCAGTATGAGCACTCTAAATATCGGGAATCTTTTCATCATTAGCCCGAGCCTCAAAGACAACGCGTACAACGGCGACGGACTGTGGTGACGTAAACGGCTCCCGCCATCTTGCAAATGAACGACGCTATGGGAATATTTGGCGCGAAGTGACGCCACTTCAGATCGGTGTTTAGACTGAATGAATAACAGAGATTAAAAATATATGTAACTGTAAGAAGTTTTTTATTATATATTATAATTATATCTGATTTTCGAGTACGCATTTGAATGAAGCAAGTTTTTCGGATAAGTACACGTTAATTTTTAATTTAATTCTAAATATTCCCGATATTTCGCTATTGCTGAAGAGTAACCGAAACGACGGGAAAATGTAAAAATAAAATAATTAAACAAAAAAACCTAATTATCCGAATAACTTAAGTTTCATTTTAAACAACACATATAACGAATCACTGATCAGTTACCTCCAATTTATCCAACTGTATCCTCAGTATGTTATTGTCAGCCAACAGCGAATCAATCTTTCCTTGCTTCTGTATCAATGTCTGTGTCAAGTAATGTATTTTTTCGCTGTCAATATCCCTGATGACGTCATAGTCCGCTACGTTCAAGGCACTCGTGTCGCTTGTACGTATAGACGACGCCGTTTCTCGTAAATGTATCAATTCGTTTTCCTTATCCTGTAATGCTTTACGCAAACTGGCTATTGTCTGGCCGTTTTCCATTTGTATGTTTTGTATTTCCTTGAATGGTATTTAATATTTATATTATATATTTTTTTGCTCACAGCTCCTCTCAATATACAAATTGGCTGAGAGAGAAGTATATAGGGTGTTCAAACAATAGATATAGTTTTTAAGGTACAGCGACATCTATAATCTTTGTCACGTGACTTCATACAAACTAAACTGTTATGCCATGATTACGCGGTCGCAGATGAATTTCAAGATAAATTATATCCCATATCGTCTTCTGATGTCTTATTTACATTAGTACAAAATTTCGTCAAAACAGGTAACAAACATCCACACACAGTGACCAACATTAACATATGAAACATCATTGAGATATATGTTGTATAATATATAAAATATTACCTTACTAAAAGAGCCACACTGAGCTTCGGCCCTGTTCCTTGCAAGGCGTTCCTCTTTCAAAGTATCCCTCAACGCCGCCACGACGCGTTCAGCAGCGCTATACTTCAGTTCTAGTTCAGCCATGTGTTGCTTCAAATCATTAGACTCATTCCGAACATCGTTTATAGCCACTGACAACTCTTCCTTTTCTTCTCTGTGAAGGAAATTAATTTGTACATAATTGGTTACACTATCACATATTTGAGGCGCAAACCTACCCTCGCCTTCTATAGGATGTAAAAATATAGGCTGGGTAGTATGAATCAGATTCTTAAGATTATTCTCATCTATAGAAACTATATTCAATAATTACCTGCAGTCACATAACCCCATTCAACACACCCAAATATTTTATTAAAATTATGCAATAATATTCAGTGAAAAAAATTAAAGACATTTTAATGTCTATTCTTATTATTACTGGCAATACTTTTTATAATTAATAACAGAACAATGACTTCATGAAATACTTTAGATTAAACTAGTACACTTACTTCAAGGATTGTAACTGTTCCATCAACACTTTGGTGTCTTCGTCAATATTAGAGCCGTCTCGCATCGATTTGATCGCGTTGTCTTTGGCATGTAACATACTCTTCACTCTTAATTTATAAGCTTCCCAATCCCTTTCTAGTCTAAGGCACTCTGAGTTTGATTTGTCCAAGTTACTCTGCAATTCTGTTATAGTAGTGTGTGTATGTCGCAGTTCATTTTCTAGTTTCAATTGTGTATTTACTTTCTGTTCCAACTCCTCAGACAGCTTATGTATTCTGTATGAAAGAATTATTTTATTTACACATAAAATATAACAAAGTTATGTAAGTGACTGATTAGTTAGTAATATAAATTTATAAAATTGATTAAGGTTTACTCTCTCTTATTTTATAGGGTTTTCCATTAAGGGCGCTTGATCTTTGAAATGCAAAAAAAAATACATGTAGGAAAGATATTTGCGAATTTTTTTTTTATTTGGAAGGTCTATCGACCCCATTATGTATGGAATATGACATCATTCAAATGACCGCCACGGCTTCGGTTGGTGGCGCGCACACGAAAGGTCCAATTTTCGATGACTCTGGCGCACAAATCGGGCTGTATTTGATCGATGGCGTGGCGTATGTTGACTTTGAGGGCATCGGTGGTTTGCGGCTTGTTGGCATAGACCTGCGACTTAAGAAAACCCCACAAGAAAAAGTCCAGCGGGGTCAAATCGCACGATCTCGGTGGCCAGTTCACGTCGCCTCCGCGCGAGATGACCATGTCCAGAAATTGCTCGTGCAGAACTTCCATCGTAGCGTGTGCTGTGTGGCACGTAGCGCCGTCCTGTTGAAACCTCATGTTGTCCAGATCCATATTCTCGATTTCAGGCCAAAAGAAGTTGGTTATCATCGACCGGTATCGCTCACCATTGACGGTGACGGCCACACCATTATCGTTTTCGAAAAAATACGGACCAATCACGCCTCCGGCCCAAAATCCGCACCAAACAGTCACTTTCTGCGGGTGCATTGCCACTTGGTGAACCTCGTGTGGATTGGTCTCGTCCCAAATACGGCAATTTTGCTTGTTGACATAGCCATTCATCCAAAAATGCGCCTCGTCGCTGAAGATGATTTTTTTGCCAAAATCGGCGTCAACTTCCAACTGCTCTAATGCCCAGTCAGCGAACACACGGCGCTGTCTATGGTCATTAACCTTGAGCTCTTGGGTCAGCTGGATCTTGTACGGGTGCAGGCTCAAGTCACAACGCAAAATTCGCCAAGTTGTCGTCTGCGAAAGGCCGAGTTCCTGTGCGCGACGCGGAATTGACTGCCGCGGGTTTTCGAGGACACTGTCGCGCACAGCGGCGATATTCTCGGCAGATCTCGCGTTAAGTTGACGCACGGGAACCGGCTGATTGTTAACTGACCCGGTTGACTCGAATTTGTCCACCAATCGACGGATAGTCGACTCGGCAGGACGATCATCGCGACCATAAAACGGGCGAAGTGCGCGGAACGTTGCTCGAACTGAAGACCCATTTTCATAAAACAATTTTATGATTTGCACGTGCTGCTCGACACTGTAACCTGCCATGGTGGTTTGGAAGGACGGAATGAATATAACACACTGCATTTGACAGCTGTCACTCAAACAACATGGCCGCAATCAGCTGTCAAAGTTCAAGCGTCCCTATTGGAAAACCCCATATATCACATACAGATTGTTAGATTATTGAAACAGAATTTTATATTATTTAATCCGTTAAAATATCGCACTTTTCATCAAGTTCCGTATTTCTGTCATTCAATAAAGTCATCTGTGTTTTTAAATCTTGTATATGTTCTTTATATTTCAACTCAGCGTTGCTCTGATTGCTTGCAATTAATGCTACATTCCGTACTTCTGAGTTCAATAGTTCCTTTTCTTCAATTAGCTGATGATTAAGTTTATCGACATTTTCCAATTTTATTGTAGAACTTCTTAATTCTGCAAAAATATATCATTGTATCCGTTTAAATTTATAAAATATTATATAGCCTGTTAAAAACTATAATTTCTAACCACAGATTAATAATAGGAATTTCTCATAGTTTTATTCAGACACTGACATAATGATTAAATTAATATTATTTTGTCTGAGAGTTTACATTATTATACAAATTTGTTTGAGTGATATTTAATTAAAATTGGAAAAATGTGAATTTTACAAGACATTTTATGAAAAAACAAAATTATATAAAAAGTACAAACATATATATTATTCATTGTAATATTTGATAAAACATGATAAATCAATTAAGCACTTCAGTTAAGGACAAATAATCTTAGCATGTTTGTCATATAAATTATGTTGTTATATTAAGTTATCAATAAAATGCCCTACCATCTTCAGTCTTTCTTAATCTGTCAAGCAACTCTGAAACCTCTCTGTTGACTACATTGAGTTCATTTTTCAACATAGCATTTTCAACTTCCAAATTTTGCATATTATATGCCATCTGTTCAGTGTTGATTGTTTCTAAATCTGATGGTAGGCTGAGTCCTAAAAAAATAAACATAGTTCAATTATATTTTTTTCATGACATCATTACAAAACATAAATGTGACAGATTATATAGAAAAAATGAATTGTTGATTGTTTTGCCTCGTCTGAAATGATTTAAATTCATTAATTGTTCAGAATAAATGTTTTTGTTTAGAATCTTTTTTTAATAAATGTAAATCATATTATGTAAAATTAACGCTTTTTACTGGGGTCAATATAAATTAAATTTAAATTCAATACAAATTAAACTTAAATTGTTACCATAGTAAGGGATCTAAATAAAACCTTTTTTTATTTGGGAAAAATCCATTATTCTGGAAGTAACAATAATAGATTATGATACATTCTAACCTAGTTAAATTCAAAATAAAGTTTACAAACCAATGCTAGCCCAGCATGAATACTTATAAGATAAACATCAGGAAGGATATGGTGTGACATCTTATGTTTGGTAAGAGTTGAGTAGTTGTTTTTAAATAATAAAATCCGCGTAGTAAATCCGAATAATACTAGTTTCATTTAAATGAATACTCGCGAAAATCTTAGATCTCATTAAGAGTTGAGTAGTTGAGACTATGGACCTTATTAGTCCTGTATAAAGAAACATCCTGCTGTCGCCCATTTAGAAAAATAGCTTGAATGCTGACGGCACTTCATATTAGCTTTGTTAACAAGTCAACTAAAATAGTCATTAAAAATCCACCTAATATTAAATCTTAGGTAGATCGAGGTGCTTATTCAAGATCTAATTTCTACTAAATATAAATAATAACATGACTTACGTCTTTTCCTCACACCATAAGTGAAATATATGTCATCTTTGAAATCATCAGCGAAAGTTTTGGGACTGTTATTGGGACTGTAATTAGGTTTTCTAGGTGGAGATTTTTTCGGAGACCTTTCTGAAGAAGAAACATCTTGCGTTTTTATAAAAGGTTTCACTTGGGCAGATTTACTTGGAGGACTTCTATTTGTAGGTGTAACAGTTGATCTCGTATCGGAAATTGTTGCATTTCGTCTTGAACTACGCGCCAGGGGCTTCCTCTTCTGACTCCAAGTTGGTTCTGGGTGAAGCAGATCATGTTTTTTCTGTTTAATGCCATTGGTATTCCGCAGGACCGCGCCTGTCTGTTCGTCTAGATTGTTGAGAAGATTCTCCGCCTTACCGGCGAGGTCCGCGAACCATGACATTTAGGAGGGAATTAGTCTAAAAATATTATATTATGATAAAAACCTGTTTAAACTTTTCATGTTACACTCCACAGAAAAAAATAGAAACGTAGACAAGACGGCATACCAGTCATGAGGAAATACTAATTTGAATATTTGCTTTTATTAATTTAAAAAAATGTATACTAATAACAAATTTACATCAGAAATTACATTTCACTTTCATTTTACATTTATTGACAAATATAATTTGACACTATAGTGACTTTGACAAACACGTCGACGTTCTAGATTGAAAAAGTGTCCTCACTGAAGAGGACTAACATTATTTTTTTGCAATAAACTCAGTATTTGTAAATATGAAAAGTAAACTGGAATATTTTAACCGAACGACAAAACTAAATATTTTTTTACTGTCGTTCTAATACAAAAACCATAGTTTATTAAAGTTTTGAAAGGGATCAAGAATTTGTTGGACTTTTGCAGTACTTTTTTAGTATATATATGCTGTGTCCATTGTTATTTTGACATTTGACAGCTCAAGTAATTAAAAAAGTCTATTTCCTTATTATTTTGACTTTATTAATCAATAATAGTGATAGAAGTGAAATTATTTCTGATCATAGTTTGGCTATAATATAATATCACTTAAATTCATGAAAAATCATGGACTTCGAAAGTCCTGATGTAGAAAAAGATTTTCCAGGTCTATACGCATCTGAATCTGGACGAAAAAGTAACGAAAGCGATTGTAAGTGATACATTTTAATGTTTGTAAACAGTTTATACCTAGCCTAATTTTTGTTAATATTTGTATATACCTTATAAATGGCTTAATTTTACGTTATTTATCTGTTAAAAGAAAAATTCTTAATACTAGTTATTATACATTAATAGTCAGTGACGGTGCCGAGCATGAAAAACCAAGCAAGAAGGATCTTCTCGGACGTCGTAAAGATAAGAAAGAAAAGAAAGACAGAGGCTATGCTGCTTTAGAAGGGGAAAGTTCTCCGGAGGAAGACACAGATACAAAGTAAATATTCTGTTTTACTAAAACAAACTGATACATATCAAATCTGTTTTTGTATACAACTGCATGAATGAAATATTTTTAAAGCTCTTATTGCACTGACCTCATTTTTTTATTAAATGAATATTCATCAGGTAACATAATAAAGCCAATTTCATGCAATTTGACAAATTATATTATATCTGTCATATGAAGATAAAACTATAATTTACTAGTAAGTGTTTTAAAAATTGGAAATAAATTACCTATAATTACTGAATTACCTTCTTTTTACAGAAGTCCATCCAAAACTAAGAAAACAAAATCATTTAAGTTCCCCACTAAAAGTAAAGAAAAGAGAGAGAAATCAAGAGACAAAGAAAAAGTTCTTGATGATGCAGTAAAACAAAAAGAACTGAGTGAAAAGGAAAAGAAAAAAGAAAAGGAAAGGGAGAAAGAAAGAGAAAAGGAACGAGAGAAAGAGAAAAAGGAAAAGGAAAAGAAGGGAAAACTGAAAGAGAAAGATAAGGTTAGTAAAAAATTTTATATATATAATTTTATAACAGTTTAAATCTTCCCTGATAAATCTTTTTCAATAATATTTATTAATATTCTGATTTACACGGTATGGGATGATAATTGAAATATTTTTGTCATATTATTTTGTGATTTGCCTTTTTCCAGAAAATTGAAAATATATTTCAGTTTTGCTTTTTCTTTTGGGCCATTAAAAATTTTGTTCTATTGAAACACTGTCTCAAGGAGGTTGATTTTAGGGTTTGTTGTGTAAAGGCCGTATTTCATAAACCATGGTAGTAAAATATGACATTACACAGATTTAATCTGCATCTTTGCCCACACATTTGTAGTTTTTTAAGGAAAATTAATTAATTCATTCTAAATTCGAATAGCGGTGACCAGAATACATCAACCGACAAAGTTTCAACTATGTAAGCCCAACAGTTTCGGAAATAAATGGCTGTGACATACGGACGGACGGACGGACAGACAGACATAACGAATCTATTAGGGTTCCGTTTTTTGCCATTTGGCTACGGAACCCTAAAAACGCGTAGTAATATCCGAAAACCTTAGATTAGTTTAAATGAGTATACTCAACAATCTTAGACATCGATATGTCATAATAATTGCAGGAAGTAGTACTTTTATTTTAATGAGAATGATATTGCTTATAGCAAGTAGTACATCTAAGGTAACATGCAACAAAGCGCGTTGGTGGGTCATTACATAAATTATTTACAAGGACATATAAGATACCAAATTTTAAGAAACTGCATGGGCGGAAAGATGTTTGTCTTTTAAGAGATGGAGTCATAATATGTCTTATATCAGAGCAATAAAGTTCAAATTAGTTTAAATAAATTTCAAAGCCACTTATAAGGATCATTGTAATCTTCTTTAATACCGTAAAGCTATTGCAAGTCAGAAATTACTTTAAAAAAAATAAAAAGGGTTACTAAATTCCGCAGAAGACAAATTTTGTCCTTACAGCCGAATCCGTCTATGTATTTGACCTTTTAGCTTGGCATGTTTATGAACTGAATTAAAAAGAAAAAGTTAATTACTGCAATGGAATAATAATGATCAACCAATTATTAAAAAAAAAAAAAACAAATTACCATTACCAATATGAAAAATATAATCTATTCTGTATTCAGATCTACTAGAGATTTATACAGACATTCATATAAATCACTAGTATTTAACTGTACTTAAGGTCACTGAAAGTCTGCAAACTAATTAGTTTAGCCTTCACACACGGATTGTGATCCGTCAAGTGTCATTGAGGCTTCGTAGCCTATTTGTGTAGTAACAAATAATTTTCAAAACAATTTGTCACAAAAATCAACCTACCCTCATGAAATCAACGATTTATATATACAATATTTTAATTAATATCATATTTTTAAAAGGGAAATTACAATGTATTGTTCCTAAATGAAATTTATGCGATTATTAACATAATATATAGATATAAATTTGATGTTATGACACTTAGATATAAAATAGTTGCCTTATAGTATTAGTTAGTCACAAAGGAAGGTGAATCTATCAAACTCTTATATTAACAATATTCCGAAAATAACGTAGAATATAAAATTATAATGAATGGTAATCAATTAATTTTCACATCTCAATGCGTGTATAATATCAAAGTTGTATAGAACTGACCTTGGTAGCTCCGGAGCGTTTGACTCAGTTGTGTTTTGATAGTTCGTCATGCATCACCTGCGACACGTTTTTAATAAGGTTCCCTTGTAGACGATTATTATTCTGTTGCGTTACAATGTAATAGTGTTTTAAACGAATGCAATACAGTGATATACTGTGAATAGAAAGTTGAAGATAATAACGTATAAAACATATTTTAAAGTTTTTTTTTTTTTTAATTGTAATCGTTATCTATAATCTATATTATCAGATAAATATAATTTTCTAATACTGGTTCATTAAGTTTTTTTTTTTAATTCAGCGTTCCAAATAGCGCAACTCAATATTATGCTTTATCGGCTATCTTAAAATTAGTATCTATATTTTTAAATTTGTTTCAAATGTGGATTAAATATAACCGTCAGGAACTGTAGTGTATATAAATAAGAGATCCGAATTTGAAATTTAAAAAAAAAAACATTACAGGAAAAAGAAGAGAAAGCAAAGTTTAAACTCGAATCGAAAGAGAAATTAAAAGATGATAAGAAAGAGAAAATCAAAGATAAAGATAAAGAAAAGGAAAAAGTAAAAGAAAAGGATAAAGACAAGAAGGATAAGAAGCTTACGAAAATGCCGTCCACTGTCACGTCTGGGGTACCCTTCGAGGAGATATTTACTTTGGGTGGTGAGTTGACATCTTTATTTACTATATTATTCATTTTAATACATGGTTATATCTCTATATAACCATGTATTAAAATGAATAATATACTTTTTTATATATGTTACGCTCTCGTAACATATATAAAAAAGTGTATTTTTTATATGATTAAGAATTACCTTGAAATGACATTAATTTGCATACAGTATTGGGTCCTGTCAACGGAGACTATTTAAAAATAAAACATTCGGATTCAATACATCGAAGAAAACAAAAATAAAATACACACATATATATATATATATATATATATATATATATATATATATATATATTGTATGTTCTTCTAGATTTGTAGCTATTAGAGAATAATATTAGTTGAAAAGAGTTTTTTTCTTCTGCATAAGTCAATAGTGTGAATAAATATTATACTGACGCTAAAAGAAAAATGTAAATTAAAAAGTTAAATTTATATTTTTACGTCATCACAATGTAAATAATTTAAAAGACCTATATTTGTTGTTAATAAACGCGATGCCTCCTATTGCAAAGTTATATCTGCCTTAATTTAAAGTACGTCACTTATATAATGAAGCACTGAAATAATTTGTACTATAAAAAACGCTAATGCAATTCAACAATTATAGCATTTTTTTGTAGAGCAAAATATTTTTCTCTTTCTCTTTAATTTAATTCAAAACTCCATCCACCTGATGCGTTCGGAAATGACAATAGGTTACGTTATCTGTGCTAATGGCAAAACAAAACAAGTCGAGATAAGTGATAAGGATTTTCGATGCAAAACGAGTCTCTTAAATTGTCAACGCCAGTTGTTTTTGTAATGTTATCTGAAAATGTTTAGTACGAATCCATTTCTAAACGGATTTGATATTGGCGGTAAGATTTATATTAGAGATTCTTTGTATGCAATCGTAGTACATAGCCATTTGTCTCTTTTTTTTTCATTTTAGTTTTTGTTAAAAGAGGTTATATAGCAGAATGTTAGTTTATTTTTTTTTATCTAATAATGATACCCTATTAAGATAAAGGTTTATAGACTATCCGCTTGGGATCGCCATCCATTGTTGTTTGTTAAATCTTGTAAGTTTCATTTATAATTCTGTCATTACTTTCATAATTAATTAATATCTATAAATTAAGAGCATAGTTAAATCCTCCCATATTTGGAAACATATACATACTTTGCAGAAAATATTAATACATAATGAATCTACAAACTGGAGATGAAAATTATTTATCCTGTGTCTGCTTCAGGCAATTTTTTTTTCATCAATTCGTCAATTGGTAGCATCCCATTTAGACAGGCGTATAGATTCATTATTTATTACAGTTATTTCATTTGCCACTAATTACAATCCATTTAAAACAACGACAAACAAACGTAGCAATATCAAACTATAAAACTGACTGTGTGTCCGCGTGTTCCCTTTTCAATTCTAAATTTATTTATATTTTAATTTTGGTATATATTTTACTTTTAAACCACTACACAAACATATGAAATGATCTTCTTAAATTTAAGCCCCGCCTTATTTAATTCCTTAGTACAAGTTTCCGTCGGTACACTCGACACGAATAGTTTTCACTTCAATAACTTAGTTTAATACTATGTGTTAAGATTTATAAATGAAAAATCGTTGAGACTGTACGCATACTGATAAGTATAGTTTTAAACGCTGCAAATCTGTTTAATACATTTTAAATGTAACAATAAAAATAATCAAAGGCGTATATACATTCTAATGTACGTACTTTTACGTGTTCATGACATTATTGGATTAAAACATTGTTCCGGTCGTAAAACATAATTTCTGAGTAATAAGAAGTAGCTTATATGTAAATGTCAGCCAGCGTTCAATTTATTAAGCCGTAAACAGGTATGATCCCCTCGGGTAACGAGCAATACTCTTGGTAATTGAATAGAGAAATATATGATTATTCTTTATATAGAGAAAAAGAAACAAAAAAATTTTTTTTTTTTTTTTATTAGAAATGATAATTAATAAATCATATTCTCTATGGAATAACGGGAATCACGCTTGGATTATTGTTCTAAGAAGTCGAACGTATTGCTCGCTTATAACTTATCTGTACTATACTTTATACTTTAACAAAACTGTTTCATACGTGCAATAGATATCTTCGTTGCTAGATTTTTTTTTTATTTCTTACGTTGTACATTGATCGTGAATAATTAACTTCAGTACAAAAAAAAAAGTATATTCATCAAGTCCATAAAAGTCAATAAAATGTAACAAGATATATTTAATTTAATTATTTCTTCCAGTTGCGCTTCCAATATTCGGCGTGCCGTTGCAACAATCCGTGGAACGTTCTAGATGTCACGACGACACCGGTCTACCTCTCGTAGTAAGAAACAGCATAGACTACCTACAGGTCAGAGAGATTTGATATTGATGACTTTTGGTTTTGGGTTTTTTTATATTAAATGTACAATAAATATATGAAGTTGTTAAATATAAAATAGTAAAAAAATAATTAAAACTTCGGAAAAAACGTATTTTAAGTTTGAATTGAATTTTGATAGTCTGTGCTATTGTATTTCTCAAATGGATGAACGAATTATTTTATTTAAGGATTTTAAGTTAATTACAAAATGAAATTAGTTAGTGAGAAGTTATTATTGTATTAGTCTTGACTGCGGCTTAAACCCCCCTCGAGGTACGCATTATCATTGTTATGTGTCTTCGTTCGATTTATCCAAAAAACCTTAATCGATTTTTGTTGTCAGTTAAAATGCACACTAAGTTACTCCTTACTATATTACCTACCTGCCACTAATACTCCCTCAAAATCGGTCCGATCGTTTTAGAGATTAGCCTGAACAAACATACGGACAAAATATAAAAAGTTGCGTTTTCGGTAGGTCTCGTAATTACTTTCATATGGGTTTAGTGAACAGCTTCAATTTAAAATTAGAAATAGTCTTTTAATTTTACGTATTAGTATATATGGAAGGATAGACGAATTTGTGAGTGTCTGTGTAGGCACACTGTTTTTCACTGAAGTATTTATACACATTTCAGTTGTAGTAAATGGACAAGCTGATATCTTGTTTCATGTTAAGCATGCATATTCAGTTTTTCAAAAACTCCCATACGGATATATATAACGTTAGATAGTGCATTCCGTCAAACGACCATTAACAACGACGTATGTACATGTGTGTAAAGCCAAGCAAATTATTTGTATAAAATAAGGATAGATCACAATTTTATTTGCTTTAATTAAGTAGATTTACATAATTTATTTCTATTTTTATTCAATAACTAACTGTTTATGCAAATGTTAGTAATTTTGCGCGCCGTTTCTGTCGACGTAAAAGTGACACACACGTACCTGACAGCTCATGTCATAATGAATGTCTTTGGACAGATCATGAATTATTCAGGCCACACTTAACTGTGTCTGTGTATTATAAATTCAAAACAAAATTTTCCATAACAATTAACCGTAAATATAGATTTCATCATTACAAAGACATAAACTAAGTTATACGAGACGCTGGCTGAAAAAGCATTGCGAAAAAAAAATCTAATTTAAGAAAATTATCGGTAATTTCCCAAGATCATTGTCAATCAGTCTTTTGAAAAATAAAAAAATAATATACAATTAAAAATGATAATTATATGTTACTTGTGAAATTTATAATACAGATGAATAATTATTGTAGAGCTTTTGTAATAACAAATAAATTGTTCAGTATCACCTTATGTCACCAGGCACACGGTCTGAAATGTCCACAAATATATCGTGCTGAGCCGGACAAGATCAAACTCCAACAACTGCGCAAGCTTTACACAGACAGAGGCCCGACCTTCCCCTACCACTGGGACGTGCCCGTCGCGTGTGCTATGCTCAAAAGTTTTATAAGGTAACAGATAATAAATAGTTCAATAAACGTAATTAACCAGGTTAAACGTGTACCTGTGACAGTTACAATCTTAAACAAATGAATCATTTGTTTTATCTATTTTTTGACATTAAAGCAATGTATTGCTCAAAATTTAAAGAGGCCCATACAGATTGCAAGAAATAATATAATATTTTTTCTAATACATTAATTCTTAATTTTACGTTTTTATATAAATATTTCCAAATGTTTTTCTGATCCGAGGATAAAAATATGTTATATATAAGCCATTAATCATAAAAAATCTACAGTTATTGTCAAATCACAGAGAACTCCAACTTCGTCTTCTTATCGATCCTGTCCCAGGAATTCAATTCTTTTCTGCACACTTTACTGTTGTTTCTTCTCCGTACTGGGCCATAGAATTTTAAAATTGAGATTAAAATTTAGATTTACCAATTTATTTGCCATGCAAATTATTGCAGATTTAAAAAATATACAATATTTTTACTAACCCGGAATCAACGACCTAAGCCATAATAATGTAATAACTTCAAGTCATTGTTGTTCACAGCGAACTTCCAGAATCAATCCTCACCCAGGAGTTTCACGGGCAGTTAGAGCAGACCACAGCTATGTCTGAACCTCAACGGGAGGCGTCAGTTCGCTCGATACTGGCTAGACTGCCGGCTGTTAACCACAGCCTGCTGGGCTGGCTCGTCAGACACCTGGAAGAAGTGCTGGCCAATGAAACGGTATTCAAACCCAGCTGTATATAACACAAGCACCTGGACGTAGCTATACGCCTGCATCCTTAGTATATACGTAGCATTTTATCCAAAGACCTAAGTTGGTACGTGCGAATATAAAGCAAAAGCTATGATGTAGCGTAGTACAACCTTGTACTGAGGATACAGGAAAAAAATTATCTGATGAAGATTGCGAGGAATTGTTTATTTATTATATTAAAATTATTATCGTAAAGAGTGTAAGGGGATTAATAATTTCAGGTAAACCATGCGAATATGTCAACTATCTTGACCTTCATGTGCCCCGCCCTCAACATGACTCACAATCTTCTGAGCTACTTCATCACTAAGGCGGACAAGTTATTCCCCGACATACGGCTCACAAAGTGTGTATTAGAAGTGCTAAGCATTTTCGTTTAATTTTATTCCTAATGTAAAGCATTTCTTGTAAAACTTGGATGTGTCTGAACTAATAGGCCGTTAGTGTCTGAAGAAATGGGATATTACCAAAGTGGTTTAAAATAACTGTCCCATCTATATAGGAAGTACTTGCGATTAATAGTTAATTGTTATTTTTTTTGGAATTTGCACAGTTCTTTCTACACCGTTGGGTTAATATGAATCAGTACAAGTAGATTTTAATTTCGTCGATCGACCGCAGACGAGACGTATCTCGTCTGCCCGTAATCACGTTTTGCTGCAAAGTAACCGAAACGTAGGGAGTATATAGTTATAAAAATTAAAATAGCGTAGTAAATCCGAAAATATTAATTTTATTTCAAAACAAGTAACCTAGCTTGGTCATGTATTAAAATTATTTCAGATATGTTCCTCCACTCCTCGCGATTCCTTCGGACTTCCCAGAAACCGCTCCAGAAATAAGCGAGGAGCTTCGCAAACAGGAATCTCTACTGAACCAGATACATGCTGAGATGCACGCCGGATTTATTACGGGAGCAAGGGACCAACAACTGTGGGAAGCACAAAGGATTGTTACCCAGCTCAAGGTTACTAGCCTGTACACATGCATCTGAATAACAGTATATATAAAGTCCAATAAACCCATGTTTCAATGCAATTCTTATGATGTTTATATATATATATATATATATTATTTTACAATAGAAATTTACCTTGTCTAAGACCTACATATATAGATATATATAGATATATATATATATACATATATAGATCTACATATATAGATATATATATATAGATATATATCTTTTAGGATATCGTATTCATAAGCATTCTTTAAAGTTTTTACATGCAATCTCTAAAAAATTTATGTATGTAATTTGTAAATATCAAAACATACAAAAAAAATGCGCGTTTTTACGATTTTACATGCAAATTGATAAGACAGACTGTTTGAATATAATTTTCAATATTACTACATTACACTATATTACACTTTCACTAAAAAAAACGTTACGTATTGTAGTGTTAACGTTAGCGACTGCTATTTCCGCTGCGATTTGCTTTCGCAAAAACTATAAGTGAATCACAGGGTTTGTATTCAAGTATTTGCGCCTTTAATCTATTAAATCCATGTTTATCTCATGGGCAGTTGTAGGGCCAGTTCCTGGGACGGGAAACCATCGCCCTTATTCGTTTACGCCCCAAATAATCAAACAAAAAATACTGTATACCAAAAAGCATTAGAATGTGTATCACCAAGTTTACAAAGTACAGTTGTCTACATTTTTTTTTGTTGATTGCTGGAATACTAATAAGGTTATCACTCGAAAAACGTTACATTTGTTAATTTTTTTTCTATCAACTTTGGACATCACGAAGTTTAACCGGACAGCTAGTTATTGAAACAAATTAAGACCATACAATAGTGCTGTTAATATAACGATTATTAAATTAAACAAAAATACACAGCGTTTCCTATGAATAATATTTATGTGCCATTTGATATTTTACGTAAAACCTCAAACTCCTCTCATTTAACTTGACCAGTAAAATAGCATGGCTTCAAATACATATGTGACATTTTGCAAATGATTTTTATTTGACACGTGCATGGTTCAGGTTCTTCTAAAACGAATCAGTGTAACAAGACCATAGACAACCTGGTGATTGAGAGTAATGATTATGTTTTCATTTATAGAGGAAACTTCGTGCTGTCCAGAAATCTGTGGAGTTGAATACAGCCCCGATCAGCCAACCATCCGTAGAAGAAAAACCTGAGGAAGAAAACGCGAGGCGGAACTCCTGCAACGAACAATCCGAGGACTTGGATAAACCTCAGCTGACAGACGCGTTCCTAGAGATTAAAGAATCTCCAGCAGATCCGACGTTTCCGGTCGAATTTGAAGATAATTTCGATTTCAAACCGCCTGAAACTAATTTTGAATTTAAACCGGAAGAGGATAAATTTGACTTCAAAACGCCCGAAAGCAGTTTCGATTTTAAGACACCGGATGACAAATTCAATTTCGAACCGGCTGAAGACGAATTTGACTTCAAACATGAACAGGTCGAGGCCGAGCCGGATTCGGTGGTCGAAAAGCCGAAATTCACGGAAAAGGAATTGCAAGTACTGAGACTACAGTTGGAAAACGCTGAATACCAACAACTAAAATCATTACTACAAGCCAAAATCAACTCCGAGCAGTTTGAAATAGTTAAACTGAGAAGCCACGTCACGTTAAAGAATAAACAGGAAGGGAACACACAGAACAATAAAGAAAATAAAGACATGAACACACCAGAGGAACAAGAATTGAAACAGAAGCTGCTCAAAGAAAACGCCATGTTAGAACAGAAGAGAATAAATTTGATCAACCAAATATTCCAAGAGAGAGTCGCTTGTATACAACTCAAGATAGAACTGGCGATGAAGGAAATATTAACTAAGTCATAGATTAAAAAATATAATATAATAGACGTATGTTATGATACCGTTATTTTTAATCTGCATATTCCGTTGTGTTATTTCACAATTAATATTTATTGTAATCGTAACAATATAAACTATTCACGTTTTTTGCGTTTTGTTATTTTTCCTTCATTAGTTTTAATGTTCTATTTATGAATATAGAAAAAAATTGTATCTTCAACCTAAAAGAAATATTGAACATCCTTAAAGTCTACCATTCTTCAAAGAAAATGTTCGTCTGCTGTTAAATAACTCCTACCTGTATTGACTAATAAAAGCGACGATTACTGACCCTTACTAAGATTTTGCATCGTCAGACTACTTAAGGACCGTTTCTCGTTTTTCCTTAAAAAACTCACTATGTAATTATTACTACTTAGATATACAAATAAAGAATTGTGTGTGTAGTGTAACGATAATAACGACCTTCATAGTAACTTATTATTCTACTATCTATTTTAAATTGTACCTGTACCATCTTTTGAAAGTTTCTACCCATTTCACAATTAAGGCTTAGGGAAATATAAAATCATATTCTATCGAGATAACGTATGCTTGACTTTCACCTGTATTCAATTATAAATACCGGTATTTAAAAAAAAACAAATGACTATGTACTTATTCTTGTAAAAAACCGATTATATAATAATAAAAAAAAAAAAAATCTTGAGAACAGATAAAGATAACATCCGTTATTAGGGAACAATGTGATAATTTATTATCTATGTTGATATCAAACTGTGGTAATTTATAAAGAAAAATTATTTATAACACTTTTTTATTACATACAAATTTAATATTTTAAAAAACGATATGGATGTTTAAACCAAATCAATGTCTTCCGTCTTTATATCGAATACACTTCACAATTTCCACGTAGACGTATTAAAATCAGAATCTAATATAGAAAAACCTTTGTTACATTTTCCAATCAATAATACTATGTTAATATTTTTTTTATTATATACTTGGCATAATAAAATTTTACAAACGATGGAGATATAAAATATATACAAAATCAAAAAAAAAAACAACAAAGTGGACTACGGATTACGTTTTACGGTCATCGAAAGATGCATTACATTGTTTACATTAAATAAAAACTATGTGAATAGTCACCTTATTAATAGGTACTCATTTACAATTATGGCCAATAATAATAATAAAATCGTGAAATAAAAGACAACAAAGAGATATAAAATTAAATAATAATGCCAGCGTTGGTTACAACGCGTGATAGTAAGTTAGTTGGTTCTAGACGAACGTTATTTTTGGTTAAAAGAATTTTCACTGTATCCGTAATGTATTCTAAACTAATAAAATACACAATAACCCAAATACATACATTAGTCAAAAGAAAACCGTTTATTTATCTATTAATTAATAGCTACAGTTCATTTCGTATTTGTTCCGAACAGGAAATCTAAATTCCAAATCGAAAAGAAGGTTATCGCTTTGACCTATTATTTAATAAGAACTTTTGTGTGAAGTTGTATAGAGAAAGCAATTATTTGACAGATGATATATATATATATATATATATATGAAAGTTGAAATATATTTGAATTAATTACTCAGTAGCTAAGTGATACCAGATATTACGTGACAATCACTAAAACGTTCAAATTTACTTAAAATAATAGTATACACGTATGAAACATTATTATTTGCTGAAAGGCTTAAGGGTAAACATATTTATTTTAATGTATTCAAGTAATTCAATATGAATTTTTGTGCAATGTACATTGTATTTATCTGCTATATTTTTATAAAATTAACTTTATATGTAAATTGTCATGAACCAACGCCCTAATTGCATAATGGTAAGGAGCGTTATCATCATAATTATCGCTAAGTACGTCTATATCTTTATCGTAATTCTCCGGTTGATTTCTTTTAATAGATAAAGTCTGATCATATGATTGGTTCTTGCTGTTTATATAATTTTAATGCAATACATTTTCTTGCTTGATGACACAATGTTTATTATATTTTAGTAGCATCTTAAGAACAATATTTATTTAATAGATGCCAACGGTTCATTACAGTTTTGCAGACTTATATCTTAGTTTATCGTAACATGGAGATATCAGGTCAATTATTAGCATATATATATAGTTAAAAGTCCAAGAACGTTTGGAATTATTGCAATAACGCTACACATAACAGTTAAAATATTTATAAATTGGTAGACTGTCAATAGAGATTATTCATTACAAACTTTATCATGAAAACATAGCACTGCTGATATCAGTTTGGTAGAATTCTATGGAATTCTCTGGTTGTTGGACATTTGACGTTTGAAGCCCCTTCGCGCTCAGATCGTTTATCTGTATAGGATATTGGGGTACAAGGGAAAATACTCTTGTACCAGCACTCGCCTTTTATCAGATTCCCTTGGTTTTTCTAAGGATACCATAACCATTTAAAATTATTTAATACTATAAGAGAAAAAAGCTGCTGGCCCTGCCAAAAATTATCGTTTTATTAGACGCATTCTTCCTTGAGATGAAAAATGGATTTATCTAAAAAAGCCGAACATCTTAAATCAGTGGTTGGACAAAATCAAATTATTAGCGGAAAGTCTTTTGTGTGTCTGGTGGAATTATTTAAGGTTGATTAGTGTACTTCGAAATCATTCCAGATGGCCGGAATATCCATGTCGAGGTATATTGGGGACAGCTGAAACGAGTTTATGATGTTTCATCAGAGAAATATCCACGTTTAGTTAGCCGAAAACTGATTCTTTTGCAACACGAGAAAGCTATACCCTATAATTGGAATATTTCGTGAAAGAAATCTGAATCCCATAGAAAAAGTTTTTTTATTTTAATAAAGTGGCTTTTGACTGCCGACAATCACAATTAGTTTCTTGCCGTCTTCTGAGAATCGAAAGATTTAGTTCTGTTTAAGAGTACGGATGTTGTTTATACGTTGCTTGTAAGTTGTAAAAGTAAAGTAATATAATTTTGTGTTGTCTATCAGTTGTCATCCAGTCAGTCAGTCAAAGGAAAGGTTGAACATGTAGTGGGTCAAAATTTTGCGTCTAAATCAGAAGATTGTTTATACAAAGGAAAAAGTTGGGTTAAAACAACCGAATACGATAGGCTGTACTTCGAATATTAAGGGCTTTTATTATATTATTCAACAAACAAAGTAAACATTTAAAACCGATGTCATTCATGAGTCACCCTCTGATTTGGTTTAAAATGTCACTCTTACGAAACTGGACATCAAAGCAATGACAGAAATAAGTCCTCTAGAAAACTAGATTCATGAACATAAGAATCCCTCCTGACTAGATGTGTGACCTTAGGCCTTTTACAGCTAAGTGAGACTGAAGAGATGTTCACCTTTCGTCTAACTCAGCAATACAATTTGCTATCATAACTGACTCTCAGGAGACCTTAGCTGGGGCGTCTTTTTATAAGGCAATAGTTAAGCTATGAGAGGTTAATCACGACCATGTGTTTAAAGTAATTAAGCTCTCTGGTAGCACTGGACTCCACGTATCAACTAACAACTAACCAACTCCATGTAACTAACTAACTAACAAGGAAACAACTGGCTGTGTTAACATTTTCGATATATTGAAGACTGACGTCGCTTAAAATTTCTGGTCCAGATGTTTTCCAAAATAATCATAATAGTACCTACTTACATAAGTTTAACTTTGTAAGATATATTCTGTTAATATTCCATTTATAAGCTTATATGTCATTTACTTCTTAAAAATAAATTTACCTAATACCAATATATTTACAACAAAATATAATATTTTCGGTTTATAACAAATATGACACAACAATAAATTAAACACAAAAGAAGTAACTTTAAATGCAAATGCATGAATTTTGTATTTCAAGGCTATCTTGTCTCTGTATGCGTTGAATTTTATCGTCAGTTTTTAGGGTTCTTCAGTTAAGAGTCTCAAACCTAAAAAAAACATTTAAAAAATTACTTCAAAGAAAAATAGAAATAATACATAATAATATGTTATGTTATGTATCTATAATATTATATTATGTATGGTGATACTGATACAGACCTCTAATCGAGCATATCCGCTCACTCTTGTTATAGCTTGATAGTTGCAGCGTGGGAATAAAATCAATGTTCAATAATTCTGTTTTTCACGCATGCAACATATGTGACATATTATGTAAGACATGAAAACAACTTTTAATATTGTGACGTAACAGACAAGCCGAGAAGTGTGGCATATGAAAGGACGCTATCTTTTGCAGAGTCAATGTACCTATTAGTAAAACTTAATATATGACGTCATCCGCTTTTATCCAGTCTCTTGAATTTCCACGCACGAATGAACAGTAAATCAAGCGAATGCGGTTAGTCATAGTTGAACACCTTGATACCTAAATCTAGTAAAAACATTTTTAAAGGTAAAAATCGCCATACCAGACGTAATATAAAGAGGATGTGTTCAGGGTATTAAAGCTAATTTAATAATACAGATTTTGTTGTTAGTCTGATTGTTTAAACTAGGACATATAAATGGACTAATTTAATATAGGGTATGTATACATTAGCTTCTCAACTCAATGAAATACTAGGAACTACAGACAGGAGACCAAATAAGGGAACAATTTTTATAATAAATATCAGTTATATATATATTAAAGTTTACAGACTTCTTAATACATCGCTTGAAATGTATACCAAATAGAATTTACATTGTCAACTTATGTATCTTTGGCGTAACGAATTTTTTTTCCTAATTGTTACGGAATACGTTTAAACTGTCGGTTTCTGAATAGACAATAAATACTCGTATTAATTATTACGTCTAAGACCGAGTACTACGTAATAACAAGAAGTAAATTATAATATCTGTACGTGGAAACGCATTAATAAAGAATATATATGTCTATTTACTTCTAACACTCATATATTTTAGTGTAGCTAATCAATACTAGCTATCCATCTAGAAAGACACGTGTATGTATTCAAGTATGACATACTTAATTCAAATGACCTTCGACCCTTTAAGATAAATATTAATCTCAACTAACAACCACTCCTTGACTTAATGAATAATTATTGTATTTTTGGATATCTATGTTAAAAGGGTGGTAAGATTATTTTCGATAAATTTCAGCTAAAAGTAATTAAATAGACATAGGTAGGTACTTAAGTTCTCTGTAACTCGAAACAAGTTAAATGAATAAATAAACGTCATTAGTAAATTAAATCTCTTATCTTTATTAAAGTAAATGGCACCTCACAAATATTTAACAATGAAGATTTACATATGTATGAAATAACAATGAACATTTAGCCCACCTACATTTAGCAATATTTCACACAAGCTATATATGGCTCGAGAAGTCGAATGTAAATTATTATGATATCACTGTCCAAATAGTCGATATCCAAGATTTTTATCGAATATTTGGGGACCGTTTCGGGAAGCAACTTTGTGAGCGAGTCATTGACCGAACAAGAATTCCTACAAATAGAGAAACACTAGTACTTAGTCATAGTTATATAAATAAAATTAGCGCCGTACCCCGGGTAAAATGACAAAAAAAAATTGGTCAATTCTATTTAAGGAGCACATGATTTCAGGGAAGTAATGCTTTGTTTTTGTTGTGTGCGTGGTTTAACACGCACTTTGCTTTTATTTGTAAACAATATTATGTTTTTAGATATTATAATGGAATGTTAATGGAAGTTCGGTCATAAATATTGTTTTACAGGTAACTTTGAAAAGTGTTTATGTTATATTAATAAAATATGTATTAAAAACTCCCATAACGTACCTACATATTCGTATTAGGAAATAACACTGCCCTCATAAGATTACGAAAACAAGGTTGGTGAAGATTTCAAAATTCCCGACTACAATAAGATGACCTAAATGAGGAGATTCATTTTATGAATTTTCTCATTTAGTTCAGTGGAAGTCCTTGTAACAGTTAGATACTTTACATTATATATAAATGGCATGATTAAAAAGTTTCGAAAGTAATTAAAAGTCAATTACCTAATAGCTGATGCTGATTACTTAACAATAATATAATTGATCATTTGGTTCGACTATACTCGTTGGAATTCTTGTTGTGTTTTTGTTTCGCAAACACAATAAGATGTATTTCTAGATTATACTACAGTTTCTACACATTCTAACCTTCAGTTTTGTTATAGTTTCATTGGATAAATTACTTTACAATTTCTTGAAACCTTGTAATTTTTTACCATCTCACGAGAATGCCGTATATATTATTCGTATGTCGCTGTTTATCGAGTGCTAAGTCGCTAGTCCAAACTCTACACGTCGTATTCGGGCCGCATGCTTAATATTCATTATATAACGAACGCTCGGCGTTCGGTCGCCGCCGCCGCCGGTTGCTTTCACTCAGTCCGCTTTTAATTACGAACATGATTGTGTTCGTTCGCTTTTATTTACTCAACTGTTTTGACTGTTAAAAGATAAATGAAATACGTGAAGCGCTACATGGCTGTCCTATCTTATCGGAAACACTCTATTGATCACTCATCATTATATCGCGAACGGTTCGCCTTATACGGACGACCTGACTACCTTTATTGTCCAATTTAACGTGTAGACGTGTACTCTTTTATAGGCGCGATGTTACCGGTGAAGTCATAATGTGTGCCGTATAAAAATAGAAATACAGTGTTTGCAGGAAAATAGTATCAATAACAAAAGTGTTGTGGTTTGTTATCGAACGGAAATGGCGGCTAAATCGCCTACAGCTAGTGTGAAGTCGCGGGAGATGATAGGCGGTGACCAGTTCAGTCGACGACGCGAAGTTTTCGAAAAGCACGACACCGTGTTTCTGCCCCTACCTTCCCCGACCGCGTTGACACCGACCTACAAGGAAGTCGATCCCATCATAACGACCAACCACGGAATAACGACGTCTAATTTTAAACGCAATACTGTCGGGTATTCCAGTATGCGTGAGACGAGAAGCGAAGATCGAAACTATGATTACCGACCGCGAAAATATTCCGACAATTTTACATCGGATCTCAATCAGAGCGATGATGTTGAATACAAATACAATATGGCCGAAAGGACCAGACGATTATCGAAGTTGCGACGGGATTTCTTGAAGTCGAATATACATGAACCCGGAGAGAATACATTCACTAGAAGCGGTGTCCGCGCTTCCCTTCCTACTACTAGCACCGTCTCGGCGATAAGGTACAAAATTGAAAATCTTACCATTCATAAATTTCCTTTTGCCGAACCGTATTCAACACCGACGCCAACTCGTCGCGTTGTTGTAGATTTGGGTGATCCGGAAGATGAGGATCTTAATGAAAGTAATCATTCCCAAAACAAAGGTAAACATCAAAGTTTACCAAACAAAAGTCCCGGATCACCAATCATCGATCGCCAGAAAATGTATGAAGAATTGGTTAAACGTTACTCACCACAACATAAGCCTATTAATTGGACTTTACCTCCAACACGGCCGAAGGTCGTGGGTTCTCTTGAGAAATCCACTTCCAGTACAGCCGATAGCATTGATACGACGGATAAAAAAGATTCCGAAATTAATAATGCCGAGTCTGACGAAGTGTTTGAGTCAAAAGAGAACAATAAAAATGAAATACAAGAAATTAAAGACAAAAATGATAATATAGAACAGAAACCTGTCAATGAAATTAAACCAAATGTCGAAATTTTGCATAACGGCCCCGAACTTAGTGAAACAGAAAATGAAATAGATACAACAGAGAATAATAAAAAGACCATAGATTCAAGGAATTCCTTAGAATTAGAGGAAAACGACCACGTCCCTGAATTGTCAACAATAAAACGACAGTTCAGTAGGGACTCTGCCACTAAGCCGACTAACGATAAGTTTGTCGATCTCACCATTCCAGGGTTGATAGAAAAAATGACTGCAGAAGCGGAAAAAATTGAAAATCATAAAGCTGAAGGTAAGAAAATTAAAAGGAAGAGAAGTTTCTTAGACAAATTGTTGGGTCGCAATAAAGGAGTGAAAAGTGAAAAATGAGTTAGTTACCTATTTAATATGCAAAAACAATTCTGCCAAAGATTGTAATTTATCTAGGTAATTACGATATAACCTAAATGACCTTCAATTTCCTTTACCATAAACGTTGTAACTGAACTCTGACATTTACAAGCATTTTGGTAGACATTTTCATAATTTATGTATAAGTTGTCAATTTAATTTTTTTTTTAACTTATTAATGACTTTCAAAATTTAGTTATAATATCATTCGAATTGGGTCCGGTTTCACGACGACAACGACGTCATCAGTTCTTATCTGTCGATAAAAAGAATTAATTAAACCTAAAAGTTATATGTTTGTACTCAATTACTGTTACGAAGCAAGCCGAACATTCGCTATCATAATGCAGGGTTATCACTGATAAATCCGGGATTCCACGTGACTATAAACTGACTCCGTATCTTCAAATAGTTGTAAGGATTTGATATAATGTGTACTATATTTTACAAACAAGTTACCTTTTTCCTTTATGTATAATGTTTAGGGACGCTGAGAGCTATTTATATTAATGATCCGTTGTATATTTCCTTCAAATGAATCATGTTTGTGGTGTGATAATGGTGGCTATGTAATGTTGGTGCAAACGGAAAATTCTTTCTATTGTTACATACATAATTTAGTGTCAAAAAGTATTATGTATTTTTCTAAAGTTTCATATTACCCTGGTTTTAACAGATTTATAAATAATTGATGTGAGATGTTATTTTTTTATAAATAAATGTTATTAAAAATTTTGATATTTTTATTAAAACCTTATAAAAGAAACGATATATGTATTAAGTAAATAATTTATTTATACATGTTATTTAAGTTATTATAATAATCAGCAACACTTTTTGTTTAAATTGATGACTCAACTGTTGATTGTCATTTTGTTAAATATTACAGCATAAATCATTACAGTCATATGATGTAAATTTTAAAACATTGTTGCTTAATAAATGTATACAATAGTACAACTGCTGAACAGTTCCTCGACAGTAAAAATAAATGTTCTCTTTTTGATTTTAAATTCTAATTTCAAAAATACGACATAACAAATAAAGTGAATTACTTAAATTATAACAATATTTCTGTGGAATGATAAAAGGATAATTATATATATATAATTTTGTTCATAAATAACATAGCATTAATTTATAAAATAAATATATTTTTCTAGGAATTTTTAATTATTTAATAATTAGACTTTCATTAACTCTTATCTAATCTCCTCACAGCAGTTTCTAGGGAGAAGAGATGATCATCATTTACATCTGGAGCAAGTTGACGCATCGCTTCAGCTAAATTGTACAAATAATCTTTATTAGCCCCACTAGGCCCATGACAAGATATAATTTGCTCGGCTATATCTTCTATTGACGCTGGCCCTGCCATGGAATAATAATTTCATGATTAAATTATATTAATAAATGATTATAAGAAATTAATATTTAATATATGAGAAATTTTTGCTTGTTTTTGTTTTGACCTTTGTTTGAAGTTAAATATTTGAATAGTCATATTATGGCAATACGACATTCAAAGAAAATCTCCAATAATCTATTAAGCCTTAATAGAACAGTAACTAAGAACCCAATAAATATCAGACTTTCCCCTTTTAAATATTTACAGTTTTTTTCCAATCATATCTTTGAAATTAATATAAATTTTATACAAACATAGTTCACAAGTTACAATTCATTCTTTTATATATTATTATTTCTTCACATATATTATTTCTTCTATAATAAATTTCAAGATATTATGGACTATGTTATGATATACTTTTATAATGTAACTGTGTTATAATCAGAATAATTTGTAAATTAGCTTGGCATATCTTACCAGCGTAGGATTCGTTGTTGGAGGTAGCTACATATAAAGTCAATTTAAATGGCTCTGTAACTCCGTCTTTGGGATAAAAAGTCACAGTTTCTTTGGAATAGCCATTTTTTTCTCTGAAGTCAAGATGGTGAGTTACTTCTTCAATGTCCTCGTCTCTTATCTTGTAAGCTATTCCCCAAACAATACTATTGGGATCATCACTCGGAATCAAAGTAACCACTCGCCCCGGCTGAAAATGTATATATAACATACTTTATTTAACACATCTCATTTTAGAAAAATAACAGTAAAACATTAAAACAAATACCTAAGTATTCAACAGTTAATTGTCTAATATTTTTATGTATGCAAGGTTATATTAGAAATACTTAATATTAATAGGTTGTTCTTAATATCATATTATTAATATTCTAGATTGTTATTCAATTGATATATAAGTATTACATTTATATTGTCATTGATCTATGGATGGATTTAATTGGAGATTAAAAATTGTTATTCTCTGTATTGATTTGTATACCTTTAACAATTACCTTTTCTGGTACTCCTCTGTGATCTATACTATGCTGGTAAAATCTCCTGTGATAACCCTTAATGTAACCAACAACTTTGTATTCATATTTAAAATCTACTTTCCACACTAGGGATCCGTAACCAAACACCCACATTTTTAATACTAATATTCATTTAAAATTTTATACTATATCCTGCTTTCACTGTCTTTTTAATATAAGATTTATAAAATACATTATTCTAAGTTTTAGAATGCTCACTTTATGTAGTAACTTTTGACAGCTTAAAATTGTGATACGGTAAATGTCTAAGTGACATACTTGATTTTTCACAGAACAATTGTTAAGGCAAGAATACAATACATCAAAATGTATAAGGAAACCAAAATAACTACAATAGAATGAAAGTGAGAGAAGAATGCGAAATGTTGTTCCTATCTAGTCGTTATATATAGACACTGTACATGTAAAGATTTATACTTGACATGTAGTTTAAAATAAATATTTTTAAAATTATTAATAAAATATTTAGTAAAAAAAAATCATATTTATATGTAATTTATTGAAATGATGACATTTATTGCGATCTTAAAATAATAATTCAGATTTATATATAAATAAAATTTTCTAATGTATTTATGACTTAAACTATACTCAGACGTTTTATTATAGTTACTAAGAAACCTAGTTACATACACATATATGAGTGATAGTTATATATAATGTAAATATTTGTATAATTTATTTATGTTTAACTTATAAAACTGTATTTAATTAGTAACACAAATAATTCGTTTTCCTCTTATGACTTAAAATTATAAAGGTTTTAATTAGGTAAAAATGTTAATGTATTTACACTTTTGACACCTATATTAGTATTGGAAATGGATATCTAACTGTTTATAAAAATCTGACTAATTTTAGACTTACTTTTAATTTGCTAAAAATCACAGTATTAAAACAATATTTTTGAGTTGTCTATGTAAAATTTTTTAATCTTTAATATGTAGATGTGATGACTTTATACAATTTATTGTCACCATCGGTGGCAAATTCAAAATGCATCAGTTTAAGTAATAATGAACCTAAAATTATCAAACAGTTTTCATTAACAAATTATAATAACACGTCACTATCGTCATTTGAACATTAAATATGCCATTTCTCTAATTACAATTTACATTCTGACATCGAAATATCCAATACTAATGCCTACTATAGCACAGAAATTATGTCAGGATATTGTAGTTCCAGGATTAAAGCTCGACGAAAATATAAAAGGTATGTCGTCTGGAAAGTTGCTTAGTAGTTCTATTAGGCACAGTGTTAAATCAACAATCAGCCAGCGTTCCGGGAGTTTGGACAGGGCGAAATTATTGAAATATGAACCGCCCCATACAAATAGCTCCAAAGTACGAGGCAATAAATCTGGAATAACTGTTTCAAAAAAGAATATCACTAATGCATCAGTAAACACCCTCGTGTCGGGACCACTGAGGTGCGACAACAACTGTGTAACATCACTTCGAAAACGAAATAATCAGGGAATTTGCAAATGTATGGATAATAAAAGAAAAGGGAGCGCTAAAGAAACGCAAACATTGCTTAAAGTTAATTATTCTTTGTCAGACAAAGCTTGCTTTCAATGCATTGAACAGGTTAGCTGTGGCACCCAAATTCTTAATAACAAAAGTAATGTTATGAAACAGATTGGTATAAATGTCAATAACTTGAATCCAACAAGAAGGAAAGAGTTTGACGAAGACATTTATCACACTGATCAAAACTCTGATAGATGTACATATAAATCACAGGATAGAAGTAAATTTCCACCTACCACCAACTGTAAGCCAAGTTTGAGATACATAAGTGCAAAACGCTGGGCAGTAACAAACTTTCCAACCAGAGGCCCAGATTTCTAAATGATCATATTGTTATAAATATAATAAAAAAATAAATCACAGCTACATTTTGATGTATATTATGTTTATTTTAGTCCAGGCCACTACATCCTTACAAAATTAGTGCTCTCTTGTTTTGTACCTAAAAAATAATACATTGTTTGCAACATGTGGCTAATTGATATTTAGTAAATAATAATAAAATATTACTTTAATGTCATTTTGATAAGAAATGCTAACTAGACATATAGTGCAAATTCATTTTTAGGTATATATAATACTAAAGGGTTATAATGTTTAGCCCAATCTAATACATTTCCATCTGATATTGAATTTGCACATACACATGTTCCTCATTTAATATGATAACAGAAAACAAGGTACTTCACTAGTTTGTTCAATTACATAGAGCTTATCCCAACACAAGGCACACAGTGAAATGGAAATTTCAAGTGTTTTATCTAATATTCTTATTAGATATATGAGGTCCATAAACACCTATGGTTACCTTTCAAAGACTTTGTACCGGGATAAACTCTGTAAAGTTAATTCTCACATATTCTGTTGGGCGGGACTTGCTGGTGGCGGCTGGGCTTCCAAGTTCTTAATCAGTTGAGCCAACCAATGTTTAGTTGAGTTGTCTTCTTGAAGGCATGCAGTGAATGTCGCATCACGTAATTGATCCGGAAGACACTGTCTTAAAGCTTCCCTAGCTCTTGGGTTGTCAGACAAACGGAGATAGCAACGGACCACATGTTTTAGCAATCTTGCAGATGGATCTTTAGCCAATGACAACACCATTTTTCCTAATATCATAGCGACATGAGAAAATCTATCATATGTTTGGCAAATATAACTCAGACCGCTATCATCCAGGAGAATTTTCTGTAATATAAATGTTGCTACTGTTTTGGACAGCTCAGATCCATTTTCCATGATGCGCAGGCACAATGGTATAATTTCTGTTGTCAATAGAAATGTGATGACTTCCTGTTCATCAGTTTTGACTAGAGCACCAATAACTCCTAGACTGGTAAGGCGCAGGTATTCAAATGGACGCGTCTTTGACACAGTGTGGAGGAAAGGATACAGGAACAGAGGTACATGAGCTTGAAGAAATGCAGATCTCGTCTCTGGATGTGATGCCACACATTGCATAAGAGCCAGAGCGTTGCAGACTCGGTTGCTCTGGTGGGCCGTAAGCGTCGGTGGTATCATGGCCACGTAAATGTTAGTGATCTCCTGTAATAAAGCTGCAATAGTTCCGAAGCTGTGCCATAGCATTGGCGCCAAATCTGGTACAACTTCACGCTTTTTACTCAGTTCCAAAAGAGCATTTTCACGTGTTTCTGGATTGCATAGTTCTAAAATCCATGAGTATATCTTTTCGCGATCCACGGCTGCCTGCATATTAGCCGGGCTTTGTTGTGCACTCATGTTATTCATTGGAATTTGATTTTATACAAGTTTAAGAGCATAGTTATCCTATGCATTATATATATGAAACGCTTGTCTTAAATTATATATTTTCTTTTAAAAATATTTTTGAGCTAACTAATTAAAGACTATGATATTAATATTTTTAATACTAGATTAAAAATTTAGAAATAATTTGACAGCTCTCAATATCACACGCCAGCAGTATTTATTCATTAGGGATGACCCATATTTATTCACATATATCGAATATCGACTTGGAGCGTCATCGACAAAAAATCTATTTATTCTCTTGGCGATAAAATTTAAATTTACTGTAAAATTATCCTACAATGAGATATAAGATCCTAAACGACATTTAAATATTGTTTCTGTGATGTTTAAATTTTCCAAACTTTTTTTGACTTGGTGTCAATATTCCCTTTCACATTCCATAAGATAACATTTTAAATAGATATCTATAAAAATAAGTCAAGACTGAGTTTTAAAAGATTATTGTTTAATATTTTGGTTTGACTTTATCCTTTTCTTTTAATACTGTTCTTTATTTTAATAACCTATGTATAACGATTTGAACTAAATAATCATGAACGTAAATTGTCAAATGTTAACAATGTCAAATGTCATATTGACGTAAAGCTTTTGGTTTTATAAAGTGGCTAGTAGGTACCTACCTATTGTCAGAATTATAGTATGTTATTTTCTAAGTATCGTAAGTTGATTGTGTTGTAAAATAGTGTTATAAAATAATTGTTTCAAACAGTTATTGCAGTGTATCTTTAAGTTTATATGGTGACTAGCATGTAACTATTAACCCAAATCGAAACGAAAGGATATCGTTTTGTAAGTATGTATTTTATTGGATAAAAATATTCTTAAATATTTTTAATATCATTGTTTTACAAATATAATTGTATCAGATATAGTAAAGCGTTGTTTTATACAAAATTTGGGTCAGCTGTTATAAACGCCTACATCTGATTCACTGGTGACGCCATTGTTTACAGGGAATAATAAAACTTCAATTTCATGGGACGTGTGATATGCATCAAATATTTTAATAAGTGTTGATTTATAATCGCTATTACAATATGTCAAAAGTTTATTTTTTCTCAATTATAATTATGAAACGAATTTTTCACTAATTTTTAATCATAAAAAATAATGAATTAATAAACGTAAAATTTTTACATCCTATATATATTATAAAGTGCATGGAACATTATTGTATGGAAAGCTTGTTTGTGTTAAATATTTTCCAGACAAACTAATATAATAATTATTAAAAAAATTCTAAACTCAAATCATATTTTATTCAGAAGTTAACATGGAGGTGTCACATTCTTTGACTCTGAATGAGGCGGCTCTTCAGCAACTTCCCGACGATAAGAAACCGCACTTCATTTTTGAATGGCTTCGGTTCCTGGACAAAGTTCTTGTAGCTGCCCATAAGGTGAAAATTATATTAATAATTATTTTAATATAAACATTTGTATTAAATAAAGTTTGAGTATAAAGTATATCATATATCCTAAGATATCTATAAATAACTAAATAGCAAGACATTCTTGCAAATTTATTGTATCTTTAAGTATTATATGGCTTCAGTCAACATATTGTTGAAGAAATGCAATTATAGTGTGTGCAAGAATTGTGCCCAATGGCTTATTATGTTAAAGAATTATAAAAGGTTTTAAGAGTTATCCCATTACTTTATAGTATAACTGTTTGGTCAATGGAATATTGTATATATAAAAATAGTACTAAAATATTGTGTTAGCATAGTAGAGACATATATACTGATATATTAGTAACATTTCATTAAAAAAATTGGTTTATAGCCTTTATATATATAATGTCCTTATATATAAAATATATGTAAAGCCCCTCATATGTAAAATGGTATTAAAATGAGTTCAGTGGTTTAATAAGAAGAAAAATTATTTTGTAAATATTTAAACACATTACATGCTGTTTTTGGGCCTGATGTGAGCGAAGTTGGCCTTATTTATATACTCAATTATATCTTGAACACTGACATGTAGAAAAAAAATTAACTAGAAGAAGAAGAATTTAATCGAAATCAAATGCTATAATATATATAAATTAAATTATTGTTGATTATCATCATCATCATCATCAGCCTATCGGAGCCCAGTGTTGAGCAAGGGCCTCTTCTCACACGGAGAAGGTCAGAGCATTAATCACCACACTTGCTCAAGACGGGTTGGCGATTTCAATCTTATAATTTGAATATAAAGACCAGGTTTCCTCACAATGTTTTCCTTCACCGTCTGTCAGTGGTGTTTAAATATTCTTAGAAAGTACATGTGATTCGGAAAAGATCACATTGGTACTTGTCAGGTTTCGAACCCGTGCACTCACATATGATAGCCGGGCCTCCAACCTCCAGGCCACGACGACGTTATTGTTGTTAATTATTGTCAACTACACAATTTCTTCAGTATATTTTATATAAATGTCGGATAAAATATGTGTTATTTTAATTAGTACTAATGTAAGTCACTATGTTTAAGTATGTTCATTTATAAGTAGTTCATAAGGTTTTTCAAAAGTATTGTTACATCTGATGGAAGAGCACTTTCTGATTGAAACAATGCCAAGGGCACTGACATTGTGAATAAAATAAAAGTGAATATATTAAACCATTATATTAATAATAAACTGTTATTATTATCTGGTAGGGATAGGATAGTCGTTATGGATTGATTTTTTTGTCTGTTTCTTCCAGTCTGATCTCAAAAACTGCCAGCAAAAGCTTGTCGCTCAGCTCGTTAATCTTTTCCGTGAGAATCTCGGAGTGCCAGCCAGGAGGCTGCTCGCGAGATGTTTGGCCACACTCTTCTCCGTCGGTGACACATTCCTGTTGTTTGAAACAGTCAATAAGTGCAATGACATCATAAAAGTTAAGGATGACTCTCCATCGTACCTGCCAACTAGACTGTAAGTATTGTTATATATATACATATACACATACATACATACATAATTCCCTTCAAATTTTTTGATTGAAAACTATGAAGATATGATTTAAATAACTTTTTTACACCTAAGTATATTCTTTGTTGAAATTTATACAATAATTTAATTTTCCATCAAAAGGGCAGAGCATTTCAGAAAACAAAACTAAGATGAACATTCAGAAAGTTGTTAGTTTTGTCTTAGTTATTAATTTTAAATTATTAGGTGGCCACAGCTAAATGTTTTTTTTTTTACAAAACATTTGCTTTCAATCAAAGAGAATGATATTATATATATCTCGCAAAATTATTTCTTAATATACATATAATAAATATTCTCTAGTTACTTGTTTTGAATTAAGAAAAATTCTTTGATTCCAAAACATACTTTTTCTCGTAAATTTGATGTAATCACACATTTAAAATCACTAATAAACTGCTAATTGTTTTATTTCGTTGACTTAACACAGACTTGAAAGTGTTTTTTCGTCACTAAACTAAAAGATAATATCGTATCTCGGCCATCTATTAATGGAAAATTTGAAAACTCTTACCTTCTTATTAGAAAGTACTACTAATCACGCTTTATATACATGTATGTATATGTTTTATATGTAAAAAAATTAAGACTTAATATATAACATATATATTACAGGGCTGCTATATGCTGTCTGGGCAGCATGTATGAAAAGTTGGGCAGGATGATGGGACGTTCATACGAAGAAACTGTCACCACTCTAGTGAGGTCCATGAAAAGTGCTGAGTCTCAGACCAGGCTGGAGATCATGATTACGCTGGACAAGGTATTGTGATGATATACCAGCATTAACTGTCAATGAGTTAATATATGTATATCTATGTTTATATTATGAGATGTAAAAACTACAATAGTAGATTTTGTCTCGATAATCTCTTATTTTTTTATAGAAACTTTAAAAAGTCGTATGTTAGAATCTTCATAAAAATACCCACTTATTATTTCATTTTATCGTTTAGTGCTAGACATGAGTTAATAATATATTATTCTTTATTCAAAACAAAAAAATAGCCTAAATAAAAAAATAAACAAGCAAATATTAAAATAAAAATATAGTAGGTATAAGAAAAGGCGAAGGCATTCTTAAGTCTAGTTAAAATTATTATTACTATCTATCTGTTTGTCTAGATCTGTGTGGGTATGGGCACAGCAGCAGGCTCCGCCCTCCGTGAGGTGTCTCGTGCCGCTCGTTCCTCGGTCCAACACGAGAGGGCGCCAGTTGTACGAGCGGCAGCAGCAACAGCATTGAAACACGTACTGCCGCTGATGAGACTCACTCCCGCTGATGTTGACGCCATTGCCGCTGCTTGTCTAAGAGCGGCACAGACTGCTGATTATGCTTTGAGGTATATTTTTATCATCTGTAACAAATGTCTGAGCTACATGAAAATTGTGAACGAATCGCTTCGACTATATGTTTACAAACAAAATTTTGAAATGTTCTGTAATTTTTTTAGTCTGTTATCATTTATCCTAGAACTAAATTTAAAAAAAAAACAAATAAACAATACTTAATACATATTTAATATATCTCGGAGATTATCGTAAAATATAGTATTTATATATGCTATGCTACGTATATATTTCAGATGCTCTGTAGCAGATCTCCTAGGAGCTTTGGTAGCAGCCACTCAGGCCGGAGAAACAAATTCTATCAACACCAAAACTAAAATAGGGATGCAATCTGGTAAAATTCTAACACTCTGTGCCTTGATATTTGCAAAGCAACCGATCATGATTTCAGCGGTCGGTGGATGCAATGAAGCAAAAAATTAAATTACTTAATTTCATTTTAAAACTAAATAAAAATTAATTGGTTCGGCCACATTTGACAGTTCGGCTACAGTTTGAACAAATAGTGTGGTGATATTCTGAAAGAAATATAATACTACAAAGTCTGTTCACACGGAACTTACGTTACGCCCGTGCAGAATGAACAAGTTAACTCAGAAGCTTAGCGCGACCTCCGATTACACCGCAACTCTCTCATTATTTAATTTAACTATCACTATGACACCGTCACGTAACAAACCGAATAACAAAAATACATTTAAAAGTGTGTACAAACAAGAACATCTGTTCTAAGTGAAACTAATATTTTCGGATTACTAAGCGTCATTTCATTTTTTTAATACCACATACTCCCGAGGTTTCGGTTACATAGCAGCGACCGTGATCACGGCAGACGGGACGTGAACTCTCGTGTAGTTATAAATATAATAAAAAAACGCGTAGTAATCAGAATACACTAGTTTCATTTAAATGAATGCTCGTCATAGTCTTAGATCTCAATACCTGTTCTAGTTCACCAAAACAAGAAAGACCCGCCTAAGAATGTCATATCACTGGACGAGGTTTTAAATCTCCTAATGGGTGCCTTCCTACGAGGAGGCACCTCCTTCCTTAAGGGTGAGATCATCAAGTCTGGCTCCGCTGTCAACAGGGAAGTCCGTGTTTGTGTTACGCATGTAAGATATAATATTATGTTAGTAATTTATATTTAAAACTAAAGAAATATAAAACAAGATATACAAGTTTTGGGGTTTATCCCTGATAAATATACATACATTGTCACTAGTAACCTATCACGCCAGTAGTGTATTGCTTATCAAACACATATAAAAAGATAACAGTTGTCTATTATATTATCAAATAGGTGATTAAAAACTGTCTTACATGTATACGTATGTCACATCACTAGCTCTCTAAATAACTTATCATATTATGTTATTATAGAAAAACAATCAGTAATGTACTAAACAAAAAAAATAATAATAATAATATTGCGTGGAGGGACTCCGCGCGGAGGAAGTGAAACATCGTAACGTTGGAATGAAAACAGGAAGGGGAAGAAATTCATATTTAATGAGTTTTTAGTGTTTCTTTGAGACAAACTTTATTAACATTACTTACAAGTCACGATTGATTGCCCGCTTGCGTTCGAGCGCGGCGCATTCCCTCTCGCTCTGTTTCATATCCCCCCCACAGGAGCGTAAAACCTTTAACGCAACCTTGTTGAATAAAATGCACTATAAAATAGTATTTACAAATAAGTAAAAATGTTAATATTTTCCAGGCATACGTGATCTTTGTTCAGAACATGGGAGGTGTTTGGTTAGAGCGGAATTTGACAACTTTCTTGAGCCACGTGTTAGACCTGGTCGCAAACCCTAAGGCGGCCAGTTCTCACGTGGATGCTGTGTACTCCAGGTATATATATGTTTTGTAAATACAAATATCTTTATATCTAAAGACTTATGCGCTAGTGGTTCCTGAGGTTAGTGTTATGAAACAAACAACTATTCATTAGTTATATTCTAGTGAATTGTATTACTATTATACTCTCAGATTGGATGTGTGTGACAGTAATAAAAAGTCAGATTCAGCCTTTACTATATATTTTTCAAAAAATTGTATCAATCAAACTCAGTTTTTATTCCAGAAAATGTATCAATTATATATTAAAGAACACTCTGGGAAAGATGCTCGGAGAGAAAGCCCAAGCGTCCGCTTGTCGGGAAATAATACAGATTATAGCAAAGCAGATGAACAGTATCGACTTCAACCCGGAAAATGCTAAGGATTGTAACCAGGTGACAAGAACATTATGTTATGTACATTTATATGAACTATATAAGGGATGAAATAAGCTGTTAGTGTTTTAAGAATATATTAAGTATTTTAAAATGAAGGTTGAAAAGTTTTATTCGGTGTAGAAATTTTATTTAGACATATATAAATTTACATATACATATATAAATATACATATATATGTATATATACAAATATATAATATCAAAAAGTGACAAAAATACCCAAATAAAATTCTTTGTTACAGTAATACAAAGTGCAGCCACTATATTATTATACTGAAAAAAACTAACATTTAAAAATAATTATGAATTAACTTCGCAATTTATTTATTACCTAAATTCTTTTTTTTTGACAATACCACTTCCATAGTAATACGTTTTTTACAACTACATATGTATTAAAAATTTATCTCTAGTAATGTTTTTAATCTGTTTATTATATTATGTTTTAATTATCTACTTGTTACAAAAAAATATCATATCTGTATTTGTTATATGTTAAAAATGGTAATGTTTCTTATATACACTTTTAAAGATTATGTGTATAACTTAATGCTACCTCAATGTAGGTACTAATAATAAAAATTAATACCTAATACACGTATAAATTGATACATGTGTTCTGTTCCCAGGAGACGCTGTTCAGTCAACATCTGTTAGTGTGTGCGTTGACGCAGGCAGGCTCATTGTGTTTGGCTCTGGGCACAGCGTTACATAACCTCGTATCTGACCCAGGCTTGCACCTCATAGACACCATATTCTCGGTTAGAAAATAAATAATTATTATGTAATTAAGTTCTCTTAGAGTTTTTTGCCAAAGTTGATTATATCACACGGTGTTGTCACAATGTTGATATGGAATAAATTATGTCATTATGATAATACTTCCAGCTGTATGAACCGTCGGATAATTTTTTCGATATTTGCTGCTCAAATTTAATATAAAAATTTGTAAAAAATTAAGAAAATGTTTAACTAAGTGATTTTATTAACAATACATATTGTATCGTAGGTGTTGGAACACCCGTGTGTAGCTGCGAGGCTGGCGGCGGCGTCGTGCGCGAGGTCGCTGGGGCGCGCTCACCCGGCGCTGTTGACGCCGCTGTTGGACAGGTGTGCTGACGCCTTGGACGTGCCCAGACCTACACCGCATAGGATATCCGGTTAGATATACCTATTTTAGAATTAATTTAAAATTATTATAATATAGTTTCTTAGTACATTATACGTAAGCAGATTGAATTATTGACAATCGCTGATCTAAGCGTTGTATTTTATTGTAATAAACAATATGATTTGCTTTTTTCATATGATTATTATTTTTTTGGTTTCATGACCACATTATTAGTATTATTTGAGTTTATTTTACATTAAAACTCTTTGCTTTTGTTATGTTTTTACTAAGGGTTATAAGCTGTAATATAAAAAAGTTATAAAAAATTTGGTTGAATTTAGTAATAAAAAGTATGGTTATTATAGTGAAAATGTAAATATATGTATGTATGTAAGAATAAAATATTTGTGATCCTTTACCTTGAAGGTTATTCCGCCGCGTACGCTGCCATCCTGGGTGCCGTTCAATGGTCACCGCTCGGTGTGCCTCACGGTCGCGGTAAGGTCGCCTTCAACGCGGCTGAACAACTACTAAGGTCGGCTGGGCAGAGCAGCCGGCTAACGGCCGCTAGAACTAACGCCGGGTGGCTTATAGTCGGTGCTATATGTACCCTGGGTATGTTATACAAGAATTTTTGTTAATGCCAAAGAATATGGTCTAACAATGTCAGTCCACGTAAATAATATTTTCTGGTTTTAGCACTTATAGATGGCACCATGAACAATTATTTTTTAATAAGAAAATTGATTACCAAATTGATATAGAATTCATATTAGTATTTTTACCCCTGGGATGCTAACATACCCTATACCCCTAAGGCAAACAAAATTTTCTTTTAATTCGGTCAATGAAATCTTAATTCCATTATATGACGTCATACTAATAGTTGCCTCTCTATTCAAGAAAAACATACGTTATTTTTGAGAACATTTTTAAATAGTTCACATTTAACATAAATTTCTCAAATAACTATCACATCGTTACATAATTACGTCATGTAACTATCATAAGTTAATTAAAAAAGGTATTCTTTTTGAAAACCTTTTTTTCTGTTTTTTTTTTTTTTAATCTATTTTTTATCTCTGTCTTGTGATTATCAGGAGTTCCTGTTGTGCGTGGTCTTCTTCCGCGGATGTTGTTACTGTGGAGGAACAGTTTCCCTCGATCAGCCAAAGAACTGGAGTCGGAAAAAGCCAGAGGCGATGCGTTTACTTGGCAGGTGAGGGAATTATATTACTAGTACTAATTTATTTCTTGACTGTAATTGATTTCTTGGCTTTCCAAAGAAAAATTTACTTTCAAATATTATAATGTCTATTAGAGTGTATCACTCTATAGGTTATGGCAACATTATTTTATTGTATATGTAACAGTATAAGTACAAACATTCTATTACTCTTTGTATATATACTACTTGTTTTTGTCGGCGGCTTTGTCCATTTGGATTTTGGAATTGGCTTAAGTAATAAATTAACGGTGATCCTATAAAAAATATTACTGATAGCAAACACCGTGATGTTTTTATAAAACCTTTATGCCATAAACCCGCGAGAAATACTTTTTTGTATATATTATAGGCCCATGGGAGATTATGTCTTATCTTCATTACTGTGAAATGTCACAAAAAAATGGGGAGTAGTTTTGCTTGGAAGAAAAACAAACATCCATACATCTACATAACCTTTAACATTTATATGAGGAGTATATTCAGATTTTGGGTCATATATAAGTAAGAAATACACTATGCCATAGTTTTTTACCCTCTTAGGTAACTCTGGAAGGTCGTGCTGGTGCGTTGTCTGCTCTACATAGTTTGTTAATACACTGTCCGTCACTCGTAAACAATGAGGACACCGCCAAACGCCTCGCACAGCCGATAGATGGCGCTATTGCTGTCTTGACCAAGTACGTACATTGCAATTTGTTTCTATGTGTATTAAATTTAAGAAACTCACGTGATATTAATATTTCACTGGTTTTGTAATATAAAATAAATGTAGTTAAATATATCTTGTCAAATTCGTTTGTCTCGTGGTAATTTAGTAGGATTTCGTAAATTAAAAATAAGCATTTTGTAAGACTTCTAAGGAATGAAGGAGCTCTTAATATCACGTACATTAAATGATATATTGTGGATTCCTTTCTGACTAATATACATATTTATATACTTTTTCGTCCAGCGTGGGTCAGGTTGTGCGTAACTATGGGGGGTCACTGAAAGCCCCCGCTGCCCTGCTCCGTCTGCGTCTATACCAGGCGTGTGCTGCGCTGGGGTCGTTGTCAGCCCCCGCGGCTCCCCTACTAAGGTTATTGGCTGCCGAGCTGGCCGGCTCCGCTGACCCCGGAGGCGCTATCGTCGCAACTGGTTAGTGGGTCTTATGATTTTGAGGGTAGAAACAGTTTTCTGAACGTGTGTCCTAGAAGAAAGATGATTTTTTTTTTCTAATATAATGATATGTAATATTTTCATTCTAGGTATGTTAAGAAATGCGATGCATCCTCGCGATACGATCCTACTGGGTGAAGAAGCTTGGATATATGAGACTGATCACGCTGACATAGAAGAACAGGTTCGTTAACACTTAACAATGTTAGTATATACCCGTTAAATAGCTTTGCATGTACTCAGTATCTTAATATATTTTATCTGTGAATTTAATGTTCCAGATTATTGGTATCGTATAAAAGGTTTTATTGTCGCAACTGTTTATTAACTAAATTGAACAAATCAATACCAGTAATCCTTCATGGATGTGAAATACAGTGTCATGTCTCAAAACTTAAATAATTATTTAACGAATCATTCTATCTCTCTTATACATGTGATGTCTCTGCTGAGTGTGAATGGGAGAGGAACACTATTTAGCTATAACGTTGTCTCAGTCTTTTTGAGAGCGTGTGGTTTATGTACCTTGAATACAATAGTTCTATCTCTCTCGCACAGCTGATATCTCCGCTAAGTGCGAGTGGATCGGGTGCTCTTGAGCACGATCCTTGTCGCCTGTACCGCGACGCCAGCGGCGCTCAGCCTCTGGGCGTCGCTGTCATAGACGCATCCGTGGCACTATTCCCGGCCGTGTTCGCACGAGCCGCTAACAAACACAGGTGAATTATACCCGTGTATACATATTTATATAATATATATTTTTATTTCATTAAATTAATTTTACTATATTTTTAATTGGTAATAAATATAAGTAATAATATAACTTGTCTATAATTGAATTAATTGTGTTTCATGCCGTTGTTTGATTGATATTTTACGTCAAAATGTTAAGATAAATTGTTGTTGTTTTGTTGATTCAATCCTTCAAAACTTTTTACATTTTTATATATAAATGATATAATATGAAAATAGAATAATTTGCATTATAGAGTAATATTTATTAATGAGTTTTGATCTATACATTTTTTCAGACAACAAATGCTCGAACACTTCGTTGAATGCATCAAAATGTCGAAAGGAACCCGTCAGGAGGCCATACAAATTAATGTTTACACAGCGCTGTTGTTGGCGCTGAGGACGCTGGGAGAGCTGAAGAGCTCACTGGGACAGGACGCTGTCAAGAATACCGCTACCGAACTCATCATAGTAAATAAATTGATTATATATTATTGAAGTGAAACTTCTAATGCGACTGCCAGCAAGGTTAAGGGGAGGGGGAATAGAAAGAGACGGGACGAGAGTAAATGGGTGGATTGTAAGCGATGTTTATAAAGTTTGTCCTAAAGAAACAATATGAGTTCACTAAAAACTTTTTTCTATTCCTCCCATTTTCATTTCCACATTACGAAGTTTCACTTCTTTAGGAGGGACTCCACGCACTATTTTTATGTATTTCTTAGACAAAAACTTATATTTGTTCTTGTACGTTTTAATAAATAACAAATAAAATCAACTAATTGTTTTTTGTTAGAAATAGAAAATAGTCTTTTCTCGAAAGCTTTTTTATAATATATTTCCATACCCTCTGTATTCAAATATATTATATTGTCATAACACACCTTCCAGGCAGGGTTGTCAGCGAGCAGCACATCGGTTCGTGCTGCTGCAGCGTCATGCGCCGGAAGGCTCTGTGGGTGTATCACCGAGTCTGAGACGCAGGCACTGAGCGAACGCGTGATAGCCCTCGCTAGGACGTCTCCTAATAGATCGGTCCGTGCAGCCGCTGCAGCCGCCGTCGGAACTGTGCAGCGGGCGAGAGGCGCTGCGTCAAGCGCTGCAGCGCTGCCAGTGCTAAGAGCCCTGGCCCAGGATACAGCTGCGGTGGAAGTGCAGGTTAATTTTATGTTATACTTCCAAAATGCAATCTTTTTCCAAAAACAATTTTATTAAAATTTTCCCAGTTGGAATATACTTGTATATTCCTTACTGAGAATAGATTTAGATCAATCAATATTCCTATTATAACCAATTTAGTTTTTTTTACATTCCATAAGAATTTAATTTTAGATGTTCCCATAAATTTTATATTTGTCCAGTACGCAGTACATATAGTACAGTTTATGTATTAGTTTTCAAGTACTTTATAAATCAGCTGTTTCGCAAATTTTTATTTCCATATACTTAGTGTTAGTTATTTTTCCCAGGTGTGGTCGCTTCACGCGCTGTCCGTGTTAATAGACGCTTCGGGTCCGATGTTCCGGAGTCATGTTGAGTCAACTCTGAACCTGGTTTTGAAACTATTGTTCAGCGCTCCGCCCAGTCAGGACGACCTGCACAGAAGTATCGGCAGACTCCTCGCAGCCCTCATCACAGTTGTTGGACCGGAGCTACAGTGTATGTTAAACATTTTTTATATCGAAGATGGCAAACGAGCAGTTAAGCATAAGTTGCATGTATTAATTATTTGAAATAATAATTATGGCATCATTGATTATCAAATATTTATATATATGCATGCTATTCTTAACATAGTAAGAAAAATAAGGCGTTTAACGGTTTATTTATTTATTTGGCATTAACAAAAAATAGAAAAAGTTCTTAAACTTTATCAAAAGGCAAACTAGCAAATGTAATAATATTTACGTTAATATGATCTTTCATTGTAAGCAGAGTTATAGAAATATATAAACCTTTTAGCATGCGGGCATAGCGCTGTGGGTCGCTTCACGTGCGCGTGCGCAGCGCTGCGGGAGGGGGGCGGTGCTGGCAGCGCTGCCGACGCCATCGGAGGCCTGCAGCAACTACATCTGTTCGCCCCTGGACACGCTAACCTACGGACTCTCGTTCCGCAGCTGTGTGTACGTGATAAACTATACGTTTGTCTGTTTCTTGTCTACCTTCGAAATACATTTCCGTTGAAAACTATGAAAACTTAGTTTTTAAACCACGAAGCATAAATAAAATTATGTGTAATGTTTTTAATTTAACCACAAAATTGAGTAAATTACAGTGGTTTCTGTATTGTTTAAAAATGGGTGGTACAAAAACAGAAAAATATAAACATACTGGATGGGACCTACATATGTTAAACGTATTTTATCTAGTTTAGATATTTTCGTGATATTCATCTCAAACTTAGACCACATTATATACTTTTAGATTTCAGCTCCTTAGTGTAGAAGTCTTCTACGTTTTGATAAATTACGAATGTATGTATGTTTTTCAGCGCGACTTATCCAATCCCGAGCTGTCTGTACGCCGAGCAGCACTGTGCTGTTTGCGGCAGCTGTCCCAGAAGGATGCCGCTGATGTGTGCAAGTACGCGCTACTCGCTAAGGACCACGTGCCCACTAAACCTTACTGCGGTACATATTTTGCTATGAAAATACTTTTATTAATTTATTGGCGATCATTATGTGTTTTACTACTTTAATAGCTGTCGGATTTTTAGTAAATTTAAATAAAATGAAGGCCTTATACATGGTTAAATGTACGAAATGCAGCCAGAGGAGTTCACAGATATGTAGGGTAGGGTAGGCGGAGTGTAGGTTTCTATTTAATTTGTTTAAGCACGTCATCACCACGGAGCTGTAATTTTCCAAAACTCGCTACTGTAAACTCAAGTTGCTAGATAATTACAAATAACTCTTGCGCCTAAAAAGTAATTAAGGTAGAATTTAATAGCGAAAAAAAATAAATAGATATTTAATATAGATATTTAATAGCGAAAAAAAATCTGAAATGTTACCGCCCAAAATAAATAGTCCCTTTACAATCAACCAACATAATCGGCTACTTAAACAATTGGGTTACAGCCGTGCCTTCAAATCTCAAACACGTGCATAGATATTTACGCTCGCATACAAATATTTTCTGCGCCCGTCACGAGTTTAAACCTGAAGTAGGTATTTGAAAGGAGAATAAACAGCGAGTAGTTCTGCTTACGGACACGGCGGCTGAAAGGCGGCGTTAGAAGCGAGTGCTTGAAAATGAATCTGTTTCCGTTTGATAGATGGCGCTGCCACTAAATAAATAGAATGGAATTATAAATTTTTTGATAACTAATATTTAGTGAAGTGTTACTTATGTATTTAAGAATATAACATGCATGGAATGCACGTCACTGCTGGCATCTCGTAATGTTATTGTAATTATATTATATACTAGGTCCCAGCCCCGGCTTTGCACGTGCTATTTACAAAAAAGTAATAAATAGCCTATTTAATTTTAATAATTATTAAACTTATATTATGATAACTATCAAATGGTACGCCCGTTTTAAATTATTTAAAAGTAATTTACAGATACTGGTGTAGGCTTGAAAACGATTTAATTTATTTTGTTAAGACTTAATACCGTATTTATGTAAATAGCTTTCCGATAAACGCTTTAGGAATGCCAATTTGTAAAAGTTGTAAATTGGATATAGTATGTTATCCTTAACATAGATACATATGCCACCGCGGACTTTTCTGTAGACCTATATAAGATACACAATTCCACCACATATTATATGTTTTTATCTCAAAAACTTTAGGAAGCGTTTTCGTTAAAAGCTCTCTATCAGAGACGGCTCCTGTTGTCCCGACACCAGCAAAAAATATCGTTAATGTACACACAAGTAAATACAAAAGCTTAACAAATTATATACTAAAACCTTCCTCGAGAATCACGCTATTGAGTGGTAATAACTGTTTGATAATAATCGGTGCAGTAGTTTTTCAGTTTATCGCGAACAGACAGACAGAAAGACGCGGCGAGGGACTTTGTTTTATAATATGTATATATATAATATAATAATAAGAAATATACAAACTACATTGCTGTGCTAACATTAATTAAAGCAATAATTAATTTTCTTCTATATATTATATATACGTCATTTATGTCATCACATTATATTCCAGGGGTTGTGATAACAGACACAGGTCTGCCAGGTGCATTGTTTGCATTCCTTGATATGGAGCGTGACGAAATGGCGATATCATACGCCAAGGATACGTTGACCTGTTGCCTGTTGGCCGCCGCCGCCAATAAGTCGGTCAAGGATTGGCTACTTTTGGCCAAACGAGTGCTAACTGTTAAATTGGGTGAGTTTGATTAAAGAACATTATTATACCTAATTTAATAGTTTATATCCTCAAACGTACGTGATACATTTCAATAAATAATATAATATCATATTATAAAAGTTAATATTTTATAAAATTAATATTATTATAATATGATAATATAAAGAGAACAAATTAATTTTATACAGAGGATAGCAACAACCCTGACACGGAGCTGGAAGACGACGATGATCAGGCGGAGTTCCACGCTGAGAGTGAACAGGCGACGCACCCGGCAGTGCAGCCGCGGTGGCCTACAAGGGTAAATAGATATATATATACATATAGACGTAAAGATATACAGATATATAGATATACAGATATCAACAACTAAACTAATATATTAAAGAAACAAAAAGTTATATGAAATATTAAATAGCATTAGTAAAGGTAGAACTTAATTTTTTCACATATTCATGTATTAATACAACAATAATAATGTATACAGGTGTTTGCCATGGAATGTATCCAGAAGGTAATGGGGGCGTGCGAGGCTACTGGAGAGAGCGCACACTTTGATCTCGTGAAGGCAAAAGAGAAATTACAAGAGGATCCGAACGGTGAGATAGGAAATATTAATATACAATATTTTATATTATACTACTTTTAATGTACACACACACACACACACACACATACATATATATATTGAGACAGGACTCTTTACGACTTATGACCCGTTGATTCTCGAATTATATCAAATGTAGCTATGAAATCTACTTCAACGTTTAGGACCGATTTCGATTTTGCATTACTAGTCGGTTTATTTTTAATCTTTATCTTGTTTCGTTGGCCATCGATAAATTTATTTTTTATGTTATTATTCATAGAGTAATCGAATAGTATATGATATTTTTTAATAACTTAATAATAACTAATTAACACATGTAATATTTCGTAATGCCGACGTTTTACGGGATTTCGAACTTGCATGCATATGATGTAGATTATGCATGCGTGTCACTTATCATTACTATTTTCTCCACGCAGCTGACTACCTCTCGTTGCATCTCTCCGACCTCGTGCGGATGTCGTTCGTTGGGGCGACTGGTGAATCTGATGCTCTCAGGCTGTGCGGACTGAACACGCTGCAACTCATCATACAACAGTACGCGAGGGCACCGGAACCGGATTTCCCCGGACATCTACTTCTGGAACAGTACCAGGCACAGGTACATAACATTCAGACATAGATTACATTATTATAAATTTACATAGTTCTGTTAAGTGGAGAGTCGTGTAACAATTTGAAAAATAATAATAATAGGCTGTAAAAAATTATAAATTTATCAAATTTTAAAATATTTTAGGTTACATTCAGTCCATGTAGGTTATAAGAAAAATTATGTCATTTAAATTAATTATTTCAAATATAATAATATTATGTATATAAGTTAACACCTCGTCGGCCCGTGATCACGGATGCTGCGAAGTAACCGAAACGTCCGGAAGTATGTAGTTTTTAAAATAACAAAATATAAATAAAATCCGAAAAATATTAATTTTTATTTAAATGAATACTTGCGAGAGTCTTAGATCTCATTGGTATGTGTATTATCTGTAAGGTGGGCGCGGCGGTGCGGCCCGCGTTCGCCGGAGACACGGCGTCTCACGTGACGGCGGCGGCCTGCGACGTCTGCTCCGCGTGGATCGGCTGCGGCGTCGCCAGAGACATTAACGACCTGCGCAGGTGACGCGGACTTATATACTGGGGACGTGCGCGTGTGTGTGTGTGGGAATGATGTGTGTTTCAATACGTCCGTGTATATAGTGAGAGAGTTGTTTGTGTGTGTGCGTAGGCGTGCGCGACACTTGATGGTGCGTATTAGAGGTGACTTAATGAATAGGGTGAAAGGTTCAGATTTGTGTGTGATATGTACGTAGATGAATGTTTTACCCAATTGAAATGACACTTTAATAGATTTATTTATGTCAGTTGCTCTGTATTTTGTAGTTTTTTTTCATGTTTAATAAATCAATGGTATAACTTCTTTACATATTCAATACTACTCCTTTGTTCCGGTTGTAGTGATTCTAAATATAAAAAGACCGGAGTCTAGGATCGCATTGCTCCTCGATGGATTTGCTAAGTTCACAGTAAATAATATATAAACACAAAAAGTATCTCATGCTAACCGATGTAATTTTTCTAAACACATTCGTCTGCTATAGGTTATGAATATTTAAATATATTTCCAGGGTGCACCAACTGCTGGTGTCAAGTCTGGATAAATTAAATAAAAAAGGCAACACCACACTCATTTACAACGAGAGTATGGCAACATTGGAGAAATTGTCCATTCTTAAAGCATGGGCTGAGGTATAACGCTGTACATCGGTACATCCCTATAATTTATTAAAAAAGTTGTAGAATATATTTTATCGGTAACATAAAATTTTAGGTGTATATAGTGGCCATGGTCAGCAACGACAGCGCCCCGGGAAGCTACGTCAAACAGCTGGATACTAAGCCGGTGAATAACAAGGCGGAGATAGCGAAATGGCGGAACAGAGTGCACGAGAGTAACAATCAAACAGACAACACGGCCCAGGAGACTGAGGACGACGATTACGGAGAGTTTGAGTCGAAGGGGGAGAGCTTGCTCAAACTGGTTGAACCGGAACTGGAGAGCTTAGGGGAGAATTGGCTCGCTGCCTTGAAGGACCACGCGCTACTGAGTCTACCACCGGGTTTGTCATTAATATTGATTACCAAATTATATTGATATTTGTAATAATTCAAAATATATATAAATATAAAATATTAAAAAAGAGAAAATATAGAAGAGCAAATGTAGGTCACAGGTTCGTTTCCCGCTACTTACGATGAATCTTTTTATCTATAATTACTATTTTAATTGAAACGGTTCTACCTGCTGGCAATCCGTGATTTATATTGCATTTACATGTGGGTACTACATTTGTAAACAAGTATTTTACAATAATTTTAACTAAACACAGTACTACGAGGGTCGACTATTCAAGTAGAATAGTCAACCAAGCAACCTGTGGTTTGACTACGGGTCAAAAGTCAGTTGAGATTTTTATACATTATGTATGTTATAAACAAATAACAAAGACCCCGGAACACAGGTTTGGCTAGCGATTTTAGAATCTTTATCTAAAGGAAGCCTTAATAAATGGTATATATTGAGTTATTTTCTGATTACCCACATATATATTCCGATCTTAATTTTTTCAGAGTTCGCGTCCCAACTGCCGCATGGTGGAGGTGCCTTCTACTCCATGGAGACGGCGGAGGCGTCCCGGGCTCACTACGGCCGCGCCTGGCCCGCGCTGCTATACGCTGCCGCGCTACGCTATAATGCTGATATAACGACTGGCGTCCATACTGGTGAGATTATAACTGGAGTAACAACTAAAAGTATATAAGACATAATTAAACAAAAAAAAAATTTTTTAAGATCAACATTAAGAAATAAAATCAAGATAAGACAATGTATATAAGAAACCACAAGAAAGAGTATTTTAATATTATTCTTTTAATATAAGCGAAGAAAAAATGCGTTTAGAGATGTTTATTTTGTACTAAAGATATAGTAGATTTTAAATCTTAAAATTTTTTTTTCAGAGAAAACGGACAACAAAGTAGACAACAGGTCGAGCAAGACGGAAAATGGAAACTTTGAATTTTTCGAACCGGCTGATGAAAAATTCCATCTACTATTTGGTACGGACAGATTCCTGTTACATATAATATAAAATAATATTATTAAGTTGAAAGAAGCATTTCTAAAAAAATACCATAATTGTTATAGTAAGGCTTTCTAATTTTCTATTGTCAAATAAAACGATTCGTTTTCCTAACAAAAAGCTCAATGGCAAACTTTAAGGAAGCGCTTTTAGAAAGTATCTGTTTAGATTTTATTTTATAAATGTTAATATTGAATTAATTGGTTACAGGTATCTGTATGGAGGCTCTGTGCGCTCAGCGCGATATGACGGTGGAAAATACAATAACAGTCCTACTTTCTCTGGTGACTTTACTTGACGCTCCTGAGAACAGAGCAAGGCTCATGAAAGATAGGTTAGTAAAACTATATATAAATATATATGTAATACATTTGCATATTTTGATCACCTCAATCTAATGTTCCACTAATAAGTTCCTTACTTCCGCGTCTGAATATAAAAGAATTAAAAAAAAGCTCAAATATTAATTGTACTAAAAAAAATATAATGGAACAAAATGTACCCATTGAATTATGAAGCTTATTTCTTATACAATATGGTATGTTTTCACAGAGCGTTGGCCATCGAGGTGTGTCAGATCATTCACCGAGCTGGTCTAACACAGGAGAGCATCGAGGCGCTGTTGTTGTGTGCTGATGTACTGGAACTAGTGATAACAGCCGCCAAGGATCACCTGAGAGCTGCCATCGCTGATAAGACAGCTGGTACTATACATATACGCAACTTATAATATAACACACACAAGTATCACTATTGTGTACCCAGTACTCATACATAGAAATATGTAGTCATATAAATTTCACAAACTACTAACTACGAACGAAAACGAAACTACGAACAATGACATAAGGTACTTTGTAACATATGAATTTATAAATTTACACGTGTATTGATGTATGTTCACCAAAATTTCAGAACTAGCCCCGGATGCAACGCCTGATAGCATGCCAGAATCTGTGTTGGAGGTTGTGCATACGCTGGGGGAGGGCGGGCCAACAGGGGATCTACCGCCGGGGAAGTCCCTGGTGTTCGCTTGTTTGGAAGTCTGTTTGTGTCTATTGGTGCGGAGGCTGCCGGCTTTGAGTCCCCTCAAGCAGGAGGGGAGGGTGGGGGTGATTGGAGTCAGGAAGGGTCTAGGGGTACACGGAGATACACTGCTGATAAAAAGCCTGGCCTCCATGTCACAATTGACCACACTGACTAGTCCTCAAGGTTGTTATTATAAAATTGATTGTATATTGTTTCACTGTTTAAATTATATACTGATATAAAAGCTACTTCTTAGTTCGTAAATAAAAGTTTTCTATCTCATTTTGAGTAAATATGCTCTGGCTATTAAAAGCTTCAAACCTTGCTCAATGTTTAACTTTTGCTTATGGCCTTATTTTAATATATTTTTTGTTATACATGCGATACTATATATAATTTTTTTTTGCACATTAATCAACTATAATTCTTATCTGTGATATATAATATATTTGTCATCCCATATATTCAGGAGCCTTATCAATTCTGCCCACCATTTTGTACCTGTCCACGGAGGTGATCCGCTCTCTGCAGAGCAGTCCCGCTCTGTGTGAGGCGGGGGTGCTGCTGCTGCAGCTGGCGGCGGACTGCAGCACGCCCGTGACGTCACAGGTGCGGCAACAGCACGCACTGCTGCTGCGAGCCACACTCGCTAATATATTGGAACGTGTTAAGACAGGTGAATATTATGTGATCCCCTTGACCAATCGATCGTGTTGGATGGGCTTTATGATGTCTCGTATATTAGATATTTAAAAATCTTTAGTTAGATATTACTTCAATGAACCCCAGCTGCTGTCTCTGTTATCACACTGTAATAATAATGTGCATTATAAACAATTGTTAGTTTAGATTAAAAAAATTATTAAATTAAAGTTGTTAATTACTGGCTCTCATCTGGACAGAACGTGCTTACTATACATGTTATGTTGACAGAGGATCCCGAACAACGTATAGACAGTGTAACGGGGGCGCGGGCGATGGCGGCGATAGTGGCGAGGGCGGAGCCCGACCCCCCGCTCCACTACCCCTGTATAAACCACTTCCGGCAGTGTCTCGACACCAAGGACCCAGAGGTGACTGATATATGCCTATGGACATCATGAAATATAAATATCAAAGGATTCTCACAAATATTTTTAAGAATAGAAAGATCTCCCCCCTCCATACATAGGAAGATCATGATATAATGTCTGAGGAGAACTGTGGTTGGGAATACTATGAATGTAATGCACAAAACAATTAATGGTAGGATTTGCATGTTGTTGCTGGTGTAGTCCAGAAACGGCTACACCGATTGAGCACTATGCTGAATGAACGGTGATGGGCTGAATACAATTAACACAAATAAAAATAATAGTGATGTAAAAATATGTATATATAATACGAGTTAATATATATTGTTAGAAATAAATTTAGGCATTACTTCCACTTAGATGTTTATTGCTCCACAACTCGTTACAGAGTCCCCTGTCTAGCACTCACATCCTATTTATAATATTCAAAGGTAACATTCAGGTGAGGGTACGTTACAATATCACACAGAGGGCGCTAGCTTCCCTCATAAGAGTTTCCATTAAATAATAAAACACTAAACATCACATAAAAATGGTAAGGCTCTTATTATAAATTATAAAACCAATCGTTATGTATTTGGACATTTAAATTACTGTACAGAAACATTATCAACATTGATTTACACTATTATAATAAATATACAGATGGCGCTAGTTCACTATCATAAGAATTCCCAATAAATATCAGAATATAAATAACGTTAAACTTAGAATTATAAAGTACATCACATTTTAAATTATTACAAATAATCATTACTAACAATATTCATGCAGGTGTTCTCGTCCGTGTGTTCCATCCTCCGCCTCATCTGGTGTCGCTCGTGCCCTCCCCGCTCCGTATCGTGGTGGGCGCGGTCTCTGGCGGGGAGGGTGGTGGGTTTCGCGGCTGGAGCCCGCCACGCCGCGGACGCGGGCGAAGCGCGGGCCGCGGTGGCCGCCGTCGGAGCCCTAGACGACCTCGTGGACGCCGCGCCCGACGCTGCCAGTTAGTATTATACTATACAGGTTTTATGTGATCGGATATAAATCCTGTTTAAATAGACAATAATCCTGTTTTAATAGAAGTACATAATTTTTTTTTTAATTAATCTCTTGTAAGTTCTCTTGTCACAATCCTGTATTTCTGCGAGCTCATATAATACTTGATTTAATTTAATTTCATAACCCATAAATAATATAATAAGAAAATAAAGAGTTCGTCATCGGGACTGTTAGTTGTTAGTGTCGGTATGTAAAATAATATATGGATAATTTATTTAAAAAAAAAAAACACCTTAATCACTAAGATGTGGACGTTTAAAAATTTATGGATTAACATTATATTGAAACTACAATGAATATTTAACTGTTGTAAGTTAAAAAGACTGCTTCTCATCTACGTACAAGAAAATAAGATTACACGACACCTCAATATAAAAATACAACTCTATCACTATAGCATTAAGTTACATATTGCCTTGGAGATCTCAACATTATGTTATTGTATATATGTATATAATAAATTAACAATTTCTTTCGTCTGTTCAATAGAGGATCCGCACAAAGGTAATAACATGTGTTCAATGTGTCACTGCTTTTTGTCCGTCCATATTATAAACATACTATCTGTTATTTCAAAGTATTTTATTTTTATTTGTTATCACTCTCTGTGTGTTGTGCTCTGTGAAAATCACATTTTTAATGAATTCAGTGTCAATAAGGTCTTAATTTCATATATTATTTATAATAACAATTCCAGGGATCCAAATGTTGTGGATCTTGGTCCCTATAGTGACGTCATACCTCCGTGAACCCCCTGAGCTCGAGAAGGCGCCTCACTTGAAGATTCTACACGATTTCGCTCTTCAGTGGCTCATGAGAGTTGGACCGAAACATCCGCAGGTACATACAAAGAGAAAAAATATGTAACAGTCAACTAAAACATGTGTTGCATATTGTGAAGCGAAAAGAATCTCTCAATATATACCCTCAATTTACGAAACTTTACCAAGTAATCATACCGCAGCAAAGTTTCGCACAAATCGAAAAATCCTACTTTCTTAATAAATTAGAAACTAATGAAAAGTAATTACCAAAAATCGTCTAATGGCCTAATACCTTCTTTAATTTATGAAAATATCTTATGATGAGTAAAATTTTTCAAGAGTTTGTATTACTTTTTGTCAACAATAGATTGGATTTAGTCGGGTTTTACGATTATTGAACTTGTAAAAAATTGATTATATAAGTCTTAAGATGTAACTGCAATAGTGGTTGACGGTACTGTTAAATTGAAAATATCTAAATAAAAGTTTTGTATTGAGTAAAACCAATATATGTAAATATATTGTAATAATTAATGTTATATCTGCCCAGGAGTTCAAGAGTATGTTGTCTCAGTCACCCGAGCTTCGGTCCAAGTTGGAAGCCGCCGTGAAAGCCCGCGCTCCGCCGCGTGTCCACACACACACGAACAGACAACAAACGCCGCATGCGCCCACTATACAGCTCAGGACAGATTTTAGTGACTTCAGATAAATGGGGAACAAATGTCATAGTGTTAAGGTCGCTTAAAGTGAATATCCGCGGATACAGATATAAAATAATCACATTCTACATGCTATCATGTTCATTGCCAACTTATTACTAATGTATATTTTTTTTATAATATTTGAAAGCAATTGGTAAGAAGATAGGCAAAAATGCAATGGATACAAACCTTGTTTTGCGGTTTGTTATCCGCACATCACTACTGACAATAAAACAATACGTCACACTGAGACCGATCACAGTTGACAGTCCAAAATAATTTGTTTGTCAGATAAGCATATATATTTTTTTATTTAAAATGTTTTATTTTAATTCGTGCGGCATAAGTTGTCTTTATCTATATTTGTTTATTAAAGAAAAACGCTGGTGACATCAAACGTCAGAATATCTATCGCAAATGTCACTGTCATATAAACGTCAATCAAGTTTGGCATTGTTTAAATGGAAATTATTACGTAAGATTCACAAATCCCTCCTTACATAGCGCAGTATAATATTCACACATGGCATTTTTTGGCGAAATCTATAAAGAAACGCCAAGAGAGGGAAGGAGTAGGAGAGAAATGGAGAATATTGATTAAGATACTATTATTTAGAAGTTTATTTTATAACAGCTGACATATTTCATTGAGGTGTATACTGTATCGTGGAAAATACACAAAATTCCTGTTAGGATGCAAAACTACATAGTTGAGTGATATAAAAATGATTTGAAAATGATCGGAGGTAATAGTTTTAATTAAAACAATTATCGTATCGAGGACGCCGTGTTAGGACAACTGACAGTTTAGGGAAAACATGGCCAAAAGAAATAAACATTTATCATATTACGTTTCTAATAAAATTTTAACATACATTTGTTCGGACCAAGTCACATTTTAACTATACATAGTTATTTCATGCACTTGTTAATATTTTAAGATGACGATTTTGACGCAATACAAACAGAGGCGTCACCTCTGAGTAATATTGAAATGTTTCTTAGTGTTGACTTAGAGTTACAGAGAAGACGCTTGAATTTATCAGATTAATATGAAGTAACATATGTCACTATTGAAACTGTTGATTGATGAAGAGTTTAGGGTTTATCGAATGAGATAACATTAGTTGTTTAGTTAGAAATACTTTCTCTCTTCTTCGCTATTTTGATAAATAAATTATTAAATTAACATTAATATGTTTATACTATCAAGTATATAGATTAAATATTACTAGGTCCATCGGAAGCTTTCTGTGGTCGTTAGAAATTTAGTTTAGGTATTAAAAGAATTTAAAAAAAATTAACAACCAACAGAAGTTTGATTAGGAAATATTTTAAAATAGTGATAAGAAATATAGAAATAGCGAGAAGGCTTTATTAAAGACTATATTAAATTATTATAAAATTTTATGTATGTACTAAAAATAATATTATAATATTTTTGGCAAAAATTACAACTGATTGCTGGTCTGTCTTATTCATTATCTCTTGTGTTGTCATAGAAAACTATCTTAGAGTTAAGTATAATTGTGTAACTTAAGTTTATAAATAGTGAATGCCTGGCATTCCGTATAATAAAATAAAGGAGGAAACAGTAGTGAAATATATATCTGACAAAAATATTATTGCTTTATAGAAAAATGTATTTCTGTGATAGAAAAAAAGTATAACTGAAAGAATAAGCCAAAACAAGTTCCACTGCCTTGCACTTCCATAAAATAAGGGCGTTAAAATCAGGAGACTGTGTCGACGGAGAATATAAGTGTGTACTTTGATATTATAAGTTATTGTAAGCGATTTAAATATTAAAGTTCTAACTGTCTACTTGGTTTTTTATTAATCAATCGTTTCTATTCATCAATGTATTTTATTTAAAAATTAAATAATTTTAGCAAATTATTATGGATTTCCTTCAATGCACATTTTGCCATTTTCGTGATCCGATGTTTGGAGTTCAATTTGGTTTTCAGCTTTTGAATCTTCCATCATGTCTTTATCCGCTTTGCATTTTGCTAAAAATATTCATTCATTTAAAATTGACAAATAAAAATATAAATATATATTTGGTCAATAAAAAAAATATGAAAGAATTAATAATAATAATATTACTTCGTATATACTGTGGTGGGAGTGTTGCCACTGTCAAATATCCCGTATGCCCGGGAGCGGTCGCCGGCCACGCCCCTACTATGTAATTCTTTTCACTGCTTGGCTTTTCTTCTACGGGATTGTTTGAACTCTAGAAAAAAACAAGAATATATAAAAAATACATAGTAATGTTTTTTGTAACAGTATCAAGTTACACAATAGGGCTCCGTCTGAAAATATTTTGGCTCTAGCTCTGAGTCTAGAGTCAGGAATTTCATCGAAAACTGATATAATGATATTTCTACCCTTATAAATAACTAAACCTGTTATAGTATAATTCTGAACAAATTACAAACTACTTTTTGTTCTTAAATATTTTAAGTTTTTAATTTTTTTTGGTTTTAAAACAAATAAATACTATATTAACATAAAATGTATTGCATATAAACAGTCTGTTAATGAGCAACATCATTATGGTGTAATTATTATTATTAATGGCGTCATCGTGTGCTAAATGTAAGATCAACACACCTGCGCTCTCTGGATGGAGTACGTGCTCTATGATGTAGTACACACGAGCACAAAACCTTCACATTTATATATATTAAAAAAATATATAATACTTATATGGATTTATTAAATAAATAGTGTTTCTATACATATTAACATCGACGTATTATTAATGTGTAAAATTTTTTTTAATTTCATTAGAATGTGTTCTATTTCTAAATTTATAAAAAAAACTATATTTATTACCAGCCAGTTACAGCTCTGTCATATACTGACTGGCCGCACTGAATTAAAAATAACAATACTATCCTTATAATAATAATTTATGAATATTTCATATTATATTCAGGATTGTATCTCCAAGGGGGTCAGGGCGCGAGTCATTATTGATGTCACGGCTGCGCGCGAACATCACATCCTCCAAATAAAGATCGTAACACTTATGATCTATTTTGATTTTCATGAGACTAAAATAAAATTGTTAAATAAACTCCATATTTATATCTGGCCAGTAATAAAACGCTGTATCGACAGATATTAGAACAAAATAGGTCATTGCCGTAACGGTTAGATAAATAACGTCACAACATTCTATTGTTGAATTTCGTCATTCGTCAAATAATATGGCGCATTGAACGCGGTGGCGCCGCGTAATGACAGGGGACGCTCAGATGTTCGAGTCCTTTGTAACGGCCGGCCTTTCATATACCGACAGACAATTATAACGTGTTAATACTTATAAGTTTGTCGTTGATAATAATTCGTTTAATGTATTTTTGTTAGTGAATTTTATCAAGTACCGGTTGAGTTGATGTTAATATTACATGTCGAAAGTTAATATCACAATTTATGGGGTTTATTTTACCTGTTACCTGATATTTTACAATGATCAGCCATGATTGAAAAAATAGTTGTGAAATGATTACGTAGTTAATTCATATTTGCAGTTGTAGCTCAACATTCTCTTTCTAAGAGGATACTTTTCATCTTGAAGCATAAATTTAAGGTGGAAACTGAGATATTAAGAGAAGAAATGAAGAAAACTTAGAAATTAAGGCACAAGGTAAATGGAATAGTGCTTCAGTTATTTTCCCTGAAATCTAATTGATGCGTTTTTTGTAGGAGCAGGTTAAATTTGGTTTGGGAATGGTTTACAAGTTATTTTCACGCTCCGCAACACGCAGACGTCTATTTGAATATCGAATCTTTTCCTAAGTGAAGATGTGGTACAGGGATCCATTTTGGGGGTCATTTCAATTAAATTATACGGTTCATTATTTAAACAAAATCTACGTATACAGAAATGTAGGCCGTTGACACTTATAGAGGTGTAACCCATGATACAATCAAATTATAATAAAATTCCAAATTCAAAAAGGCAGCAAAAATATTTGCTATGATGACCCCATCCTTCAAACATATTTTTATATATACACATTTTGTCTAAAATACAAATAGACTTATCCATGAGTTAGATAATTTAAAATTTTTATGAAATATTGGTTACAATTATTATTTAATTTCTAAGCCGTTGGCAAAAATACAATTAAAAACGTCACGTCTCTCTACTTCAGTGAATATGCCATCTAGTTTATATTTTTTTCAATAAAAATCATCGAATCACTTCCCACCAACTATAATAGTGACGAGTTTGTCTTAATATAAACACATTATAAAAAAATCTCAAGAGGAGACAACGACACGTTTTTTTTGTTTGGCTTATTTTTGGAATTCAATTTCATTAGTTTTCTGTGATAATAAAAGAGCTCTTGTAATAAAAATAGTATCAGTCATTTGTTTCGCCAGATATTATTTTAATATTTAATTTAATATGTCCATTGTTCAAGTGACTTGAAAATATTATTCTTAGTTTAAAAACTTTGTGTCCGCAATTTATATTTTATATTTTGCAGGTGTGAGCTGAAAGTAAATTTTAACTGACGGCCTTTTCAATTATGTTCGTATGTACACATTACAATATTCCTTACATGCTTACGTCGGCATGTGTTAGGTATTGTTATTCCTATGCAAAGTATTTTATCTGTGTGGCAATTGAATGAAATTAGTATTATTATATAAATATAATAAAAAGTAATTCATATATGATTAGCCTTTAATTAGAACCATGTAATAATTAGGCTTTACTTACAAATAATTTACGTGATCCAATAATAACAGTGTACTATAGATATAGAACCTTGAGCTGCTGAGATTACATGAATTTATAAAATACGTTCAAAACAGACCTTGAGGATTATAAGAAAGCCCTTCAAAATTACGTTTTAACGTCAGAGAGATAACAGGATACTGGTTGGAAATATTTAGAAATAATGACATTTCTTGAATTATCTTAACGTATAAGGGATGTTAATTTTTTTTTGCGACTTCTATGTGAAATTATCTTGTTTTATGACCCAAAGCTGTAAGTTTTGTTATAGGTACAGGTTGGGTACTTCTATTTACACAAGTATTTAGACGTTATAAGCTTCTTGTATATATTAAATACATTGTAATTATAATATTGATCCGACTAATTAAGTTGTCCGCCGTGTTTTGTTGAGATAATTTTCGTTGTGATTATGAAGACATTATTTAAAAACAACATAATCTCTGTAGACGCGTCCAACGTACACTGCTTCGCTGCAATTACGCAACATAAATTTATTCAGAGTCTGAACGCGCGTGATAGATGGTACGTCTCGTTCGGAAATGCAACAAAATATTGTTCTTGCACTCCTGATTTATGGTTACGGATTTATGTAACGCGTTAAATCATTCATAATTTGGATCATACTCTCTGTTGGGTATTAGTTAAGTTTGTTTAATATATATGTGTATTTTATAAACAAAAATATATTCGTATAATAAATATCGTATCAGAATAAATACGACACACACATGTTTCTACACTACCGTCTAAGATAAACGTATTCTTTATTATACAATGGTAAAGCCGAGATTAAAACATAAAACCCTTATGGTGTCAACATAAAATTTAAACTCTCTGAAGCATGACGTGAGAAAAATAAAAGTTCTAAAAAAGAATGACCAGCAAAGAGGCGCATTAAGAATTGAGATAAGAGAGATGGGCGAGCACTCAGCGGCGGCCATCTTTATTATTTATTGACACTTAAAAATAATCATGTGCCTGTAGTTTGGCCCGTGCCGAAATGTATTTACGGAAGTTCCATTTCGGACAGTTACATGTTATTATATTTGTAGAAATAGCCCGATTTTTATTTAAGTCCAGCGTAATGGACAACTTATTTACAATTTAACGACAATCAAAAATAAAAACGACACGTTTAATTTATGAGACGTCAAACCAAATACTAGCGTGTGCTAAAAGATTAGTAACGCCATCTAGTACGCAGTAGCGAAAACGTGATGTGTATTTTATCTTGTTCAAAATTGTTTAATATATTAGACTTAAACTATTGTGTTGTGACGTTAGTTTCTATTTAATTCATAAGCAGATAATTCATTTTATAATAGCAACTGTCAGTGAAAGTATCGCAGACCTCAATTATACTTGTAGTTATAATTTATAGCACATTAGAAAATATTCTTACAAAGGTATAGAGTCTAAGTAAACCCGAGTACACAACAATATATTTTTTTTATTAAACTGAATATTGTGTGTTCTATGCTTATATTTAAATCCATAAGAATTGTAAATATCTTTCAGACTCTTTGAATATGCAAGCGAAAACCCACAATATTCTGCCGGCATAGTAAAAAGATCCTTAGACATTTACAATAGAACACAAAATCCTTCAAACCTGATAATTCAATAACAAAAACAACGTAATGCAAATGACCATCGAAAAAGGTGATAAAGAGACGCAGCTGCCAAAACAGCGACAAAATACAAGTTTTATCACACAGCTTTACTCTTTAATGTCCGTCGATAAATACGCGTTTAAATTTAGACGTTACCCGTATAAATAAGTAATGGAAAATGTTAAAACGAGTGATATAATGCGAATAGCGTCGGTAGCGTTTTGAAATATTTAATACAGCCATCTTGTAATTTGATATACGTGTTGATTATTATTAATCATAAATATTATTTCCACATTCCACTCCAAGTTTTATATCATGTTTGGGGCTTCCGTTATTTTTTTTTTATTTTGTAAACAGCTTGGTCCAATTCCAACAGAAAGAATCTACTGAAAAAAGTTTTGTCGCGATGGAATAACTCCAACTCTTTGTTATATCTGATACATTACATGCATTAATATTAATATACGTGAATGTATGTATGTATATGAGCTTAATATTATTACGAAACCATTAAACGTTGCGGTGTCGTAAATCAATCGCCATTACGCCGCCATCTGTCATTAATGAGAGCAAATGAATCATGTGGAGGTTGTACACAGAGCGACATAGCAATCATATACAACTAAATACGTAGAAAACATAGCAGTGGTCGCGGACCGTACTCGGCGCTTTTAAGTTTTTGTTTCAGCTTCCTATATTCTTAATGCGATAATCATCAAAGATACATGATGTGAGACGCCGCTGTAGTATGCTGACAGTTATGATGCTAACAGTGAAACGGAACATTTTTTTTTGTATCACGAAAAATAATTGAGTAATAAATGCACTTAAATTCTATCAAGCGTTGACGGGAGCCGGGCTTGTCTGTTAAGAAGGATGGAATATAATCTTGATGCTCTCTAATAGTTCTGAAGGGCCGAAATAAAAAAAATGTTATCGGTTTCTCGCATTAAACACGTACGTATACTTATACGGTTCAATGAAAAACATTGTTTGTTACAACACTAAAATTGTTTATTTTTTTTATTTTTTACAAATGGAATTTAGATAAATAAATCCATGCATATTCACAACAAATTCTATTTTCAAATGTGACACAACTGTAACCTTTTTAAGGACCATACGTATATAATTTTTTTATAATTTTCGCTACTGTATGTTAATATGTTCAGATTTAGTCAATTAAACGGAACTTTATTACTTTACCTCCGTCAAAATTCACACATTTGCTTCAATAATCTCTGATTTGATCGTTTTTATAACATAATAACGAATGATCAGCCATTTGCTGGTTTTACGACAGACATTATGTTGCGGTTTGTAAGAAGGTTGTTTACTTTTTTAAAATAATTTGCGGTATTGGACGTCAGTATATTCAGACCAGTATTGAGATAAGGAACATAAAATAATATTATTTATATACCAATGCTATTTATTTAATTAATTGTTTGTTAAAGAAATATTTGGTTTAAGCAATTTATTTTCCAGTATATAAAGTGTAGTGTTTTTAGAATGTAATTATGTAGGTATTGAATTAATGAGAGTAAAAACGATTAGGCAACTTTTTTTTAAAACATCCGGCTTGTGCTCGTGACCGGGTCCTTAAATATCGATGATTGAACCACTTAGTTATGATTGATTCGACTTTTGAAATGTTAAATTGGTACATTAGCCAATATTAAGAAACAACCCTTATTTGTTAATTATTTGACGATATTAAACTAGTCTTCGAGATTTCAGGTTTAGTCATCTCTATAATTATTTATCGAGATATTTTTGTGTGTAAAGACGGTATCATACATTCTGTCAAATTATTAATTTGAAATAAAATCAGTCATGTACACTTTTAATAAACTATCCAATTCTCTATAAATAATTAACACACTAAGCTGTATCCCATGGTACCTTTGCCTTGGACCCCCCATGAGCCGATAATACGATTATAAAGCGATCAATCGATTCAACTCAATAAGCCAGTACTTTCACCACTGTAAATGTCATTTCTGTGACATTATTAAATCTGGATCGATTATAATCTCTTAGTTCTGTCACACTATCCCTTCTGTCATGGACATTGGTTAAATTTATTAACATTTAATATCTAATAAGTGAAACGCCTATATGTCGAAATAATAGTCGCTTTATAGGATTGGTGTTCTTAAAAAAATATTCGAATTTAGGAATGCAATTTATTTAATCTAATATAAAAAAATGCTAAGTTTTATTTTATTTTGAAATCGCAAATACATAATAGGAATATAGGCGGAATAATGCTTAACTTTTATTTATATATAAAACTCTAATTAATTATTTTAAGCAAAACACGGATATCTGCAGAATTCTGAATACTTTGAAAATATTCTTGATTCTTTTAAGAATGGATTAATGTTTACAAGAGTTTATTAGGCCATCACAGCCGTTCAAAAATTGCCATAGCGGTCGGTGTTTCACGACCACAAGGCGGGGTATTGGTAAAGTTTTCAACTAGCAATAATCGCACCTCGGATAAACCTCATTGGTTACGATATTGCCTCTGCGCAAAGTTAACTTGAACATCGAACCAGGAGAGACTTATACTTCTCCGGTGAAACAAATGCTAGCGTGATTCAGGAGCACCGTAGCGACATCTAGTAGCAGAGTTTGGTACTAAATTTCGTGTGCGTTTCTTTCAGATGTCACGACTGTCGTCTGAGCAAAATTTGGTTGATTTTATTTATTTTTGTAAATAACAATGTTTTCATATTTTATTATAGAAAATTTGAGATATTGAAATTTTATTTAAACTATCAAGAAAATAGTAATATTTGTTTTTTGTTTAATAGCACTCATTAAACGATGTACCCATATGCCAAGTCTCGATAATTTATTTTTTTAATCCCAGCGTATCGAATCTTTTGCCGCGCAAATGCTTTCACGTAGACTTTTCTCAGCATTTATGAATGAAACGGGGCTATGTCACGATCGGATTGTTATATTTTTTTGGTAATTTCTTCTCGATTCGTGGACGATAGATTGACGTGTCGAAGGTCGGTAGGACGTTTGTCCATGGTGCATTTTATTAATGTGGATTATATTTTTTAATATTGTGTAAAGAAAATATATATGTATTTATGTATATAAGTGATTTTTAATCTATGGTTAATTTAATTTAGCCGATCAAAAAAAGATATTCGAAGTATAACTGCCAATTTTATAAACGTCACTTTTTGAGTGAAGTGATTAGGGTTTTATATTTTATAAAAAAAAAAAAATATATTAAACATTCCGAAAGCAGTGGAAAGGGGTAGCGGTCAGCAGTCGTGACCTGAGACACGGTTCAATGACAATAACTTATAGAAGTGTACCAAGAATGAAATGTAAGAAAATACCGTAAAATACAACACTAATTGTTTACGGAGCGTACGATCACGATACCGGATAGTTTATAACAATAAAAAAAATAAAATATTATAGATGTTTTTCATGTTTCTTTGATATTTTTAACAAGAAATTACAAATCAATTTATCTATATTATATATTTGTTGACATAAAATACATTATTTTATGTCATAAATTCACTTAATATTCGATCTATTTATATAATGAGTGAACCGATTCAATGTAATGCAATTAAATAAATAATATACATTATCATAACGACAATGGTGCGATCACTTACAAATACAATCTCAGATTACATTAGATTGTGATCTTCATCTTAGGTCGGAGGGCAAACCTAATATCATTAATCCGTTCAACCATTCAGCGTTAGACAATGGCACCCGAATGTGCTCATTAACTTTCGAAATTTATTTACGGATTGCATTGTTTATAATACAGTACTAAGATTTTGTAATAAACTAAGATCAATTAGTTGTATTCTATATTCCTATTTCAAAGTATACAACGGACGCAATTATTATTATGTTGTCAAATTGCTTATCTGTTTGGCTTAAGTTGTGAGAGTGTGAAAATTATGTGCCGTTGTTGTTAAGAAATTGATGCAGTTAATTTTGACGTCTGTCAAATTGAATTTAACGTTTGGAATATATGAAAATTGTAATGGATTAAAATTTTAAGATATAATAAATAATAGTGGTGTTTCATGATCGCAATAAAATGAAAATATATATTTCGCGATTATAGGAATCGATATTTGTTACATCAATATTTTGGTGGTAATTTAAAATTCGATTGAAACTATAAAATGTAGGATTTTAAACATGTCAAGATTATTTTGCGGATTATCTGAAGCCGTGTTCATGTATTTAATGTGTTTTTTTTTTGTAATCCAATAACTTTGGCATGTTGCAAGCTTCTAAATTCAAATGGCCAAAGCTTTATTCTATGTATTGTGGCACACGCTATGAGACAATACGGTCGGTTAGTATATCGGGGTCAGGGCGGGTCACGAACTGACACAGGCTAGCTAGTTTTGGGGTCACGCTGCCTCCGTGATACAACTTCCTAACTTAGTACATATTAGCTGCATTCTTGGCTGAATATAATTAGACATATTAAAAAGATAAATGCGTCAAAGTCGTTCCAATTTCAAAATTTTAAATTTCGTTTGTCAAACTCGTTAGCTATGTTAAAATTGTTATTTTGTATTGTCTTTATTTGTTGTATACTAACTAAACATCTCATTAGCAAGCTTATCAATCAGGGGTGTCAATGCCGAAGTCCAATGGAGTTGTCAAACGTCGTGATGTTGCAGTCCGGTTGGTCAAAGCATTCCATTGTACTGTTCAATCATACTTTGCAGTAATGTAATTAGCATCAAGGTTTGCCAGTTCCTTTAAGGATTTGCTTTTTATAATGTGGGAGGGGCTTGGTATTCTGTTTGGCCTTATTTACATTGTTGCCAGCCTATTGATAGATTTATTTTTTGTTATTAGAATATATAAATATGAAATATTGAGCTGTCAAAAATCTTGTTTGTACATTTGAAGAGTTATTGGCGCATTCTAAATAAGATTTTATATATATCTTTAGGATATAATATATTATAATAAAATAAAGGTCAAGATAGATTACTTTCTGATAATTTGACGAATAGCAAGAAAATTTAATGTTTGATATATTAGAAAGTTATAAAAGTAAATAATAGGTTTTCATTCTGCATTTCTCTTTTACATTTATATGAGGACAGTGTTGTTATCATGGTTTAAGATGTGGGGTGTAAAATTGTTTTATTAGTCAGGTTGATGTCGTATTGTTAGGTACTTCTTTAAAATCCAATACAATGATTTTAATACTTAAGAGTGTAAGATGCATTTACATGAAACGAAATATGACTTATTGATATAAGTTATACTAATATTAATCAAAACGCTTTCGTAAGGATCCAAGTGAATTATTAGTGAACACAGCCCTCATGATGAGTTGGTTCCATCACTTTACAGTCTAGATATAATTGATTTATATATATCATATACTAGATATTAAGTTACAATTTATTGTTCACGACCAACAACTAACTGAGGTAAGAATTTGTTCAGACAATTGTTTAAAATATAAACAAATGAGTAACAATACAAACATTGAATACGTACTACTAATTAAATTATATTATTTACAAAAATATTATATTAGGTTTATAAATAACTTATTACGTTTATAATTAAAATATAATAATTAAGATCTATATAGTGATGTCATAGTCTCACCTTAATAAAGAACTTTCAGACGTATCAGGATTACGAGTGACGTAAAACAGAATGAATGTCACTCGAGTATAAATCGAATGTGGAAATAAATCGAGTGAGAATATAATGCATTCGTTGTCCCCGAGGACGTGTTGTTTGGCTCATCTTGATAGAGTCCCGTTCGTGGGAACACTGGAACTCTAGTTAATTTATTGCCAGCCCTTTTGTTACATGCAAGTGACGACTAAATCCAAACCCGAGACGTTCAACATTGCTTTGCTTACCAAATCAGTGACAGCTGAATATTGAGCTGTTCGTTCGCAATGTAGAGCATGTAGAGTTTGGATCGAGAGATATGTTTATTAGGTTAAACTGAATTGATATAAACTTACAAGATAGGACAAATTAGATCATCATTCAGACAATATATTAGTTTTTTATGACATGAGATATATGTAAATGTATTTATCATACAAATTTTAATTTGTCAGAACAAAGAATCAAGTTTTTATTCATATGTATGAATTGTGCTTACTCTTGGATATTTTGTAACAAAGCAGTATTTGTAGTACGTAGTTGTACATTTGAATAATATTGTATATTAATCGGAATATTCTGAAGAAGCAGTGACTTGGAGTACGTGGGACAGTGACACATTTTCTGTATTACAAAATACAAATGCATGAACATATGCATATGCACGAATATTAGATATATTACTAGGGTAATGATCATAGCATTTATATTGCCACAGTGTAATGCTCTGTGTCATTGGAAATAAATTTGTCAAGTGATCTACTGAATAAACTTTAATTCCATTTATAAGGTAGAAGAGTATGAGAATATAATTTTATTTATATACAATTTAAACAATCTGCACTTAATAATGACCTTAAAGAATACTTTTGGGGAACATTATTTAAAAAATTTAAAAGACGTAAGATAGCCTTGTGTTGATTTACAGTTATTTGAATATGAATTTTATCCTAAAATCTCCAGGTTTTATATGTTTTAGTAACATTCATACATACAACTCACAAATGATGATTTTTATTTTTGTTAGAAAATCATTAAAATGGATAAACATCGCTAATAAAATTCAAATAAGAAGAAGCATTCAATTGATGTTATAGTATGTATATATAGGTATATATTCTGCTCAAGTAGAAATTATTTAGTTTTTTTTATAAATCAAAAAACAAAACACAAGGAAGACGAAATAATAACACGACAGCAAAAAGTACTGGCAATTAAATAGAATAATAGTCTTAAGCATACAATGCATGATCACTAAGTTACATTCACAATCGTAATTATCTCGATATCGGGCAGCTTAGAAACATCCAGAACAAACCGTATTAAGGTATCTGATGGAGAGGAGTGAGCCCAATATATCTCTTTGGGCGTTAATAGCTTCCAACTATCGCGTCTGCTATTATTTTGTCAAGTAGCGGATTTATAGATCGCTGTTGTAACGGTATACCTGTGTTGTGCCCCGGCCTCGTTCGAATGGATGCTGTTCTAAAGGTCGTCTGTGTGTTCATACAACTGATGATATCAACGGGATAAGCGGAACTAGGACCATTTATAAAAGGTACATGCGAATTGGCGACATTGAATTATGAATCGGAAGGATTTAATCGCGGGTAGTTTTAAGTATCTTGGGATGTTAGTTATAAAAGTATTGGATAATAGCTTAATTAAGATTATAGTACTTTGTGATTTACTATTTTATTTTATGGAGATATAAATGAGGGGAGGTTTGATCAAATTGTAGAGATTTAACAAGGAAATGGAATGAAGATGGTATTTGGGCATCGGAGTTCCATTGATGATAAAAATCTCTAAACCGAAGCTGTATATTTCCAATGTAGATTTACTATAGACATACTATTACGTAATTGAAGACGCCATTTATATTATATAATGAACCTTTTCAGATTATAATTTTGTGTATGTAAACAAGATGTATATGCAAAGTGTTGCAACATGTAAGGAACAATTTCACGGTCCAAGAGCGTCTTAGCCACGGCTGTCAATGATGCGACAGATTTATTACATCACACGACTATATTGAGATCGTCTTATATTGCCTTAAAACTAACATAAATCCTATACCTATATACCATATGATTAAATTTATATAATTAATCACATTTAATTATATATATACATTATATAATACTATAAGTTGCATATAAATGATGTATTTCGTAATAGAAATCAATCACAGTGCGTCTATAGATAAAATTTCGGTATGCATTTCATCACAGTCACAATCGGGGTTGTATTGAACGATTGATTACGATAGACGCGGTCAGTTGTACAGGCGTAGTGTTTGGACATAGCGACACGGGGCGACACAAGCGATATTACGCGACACAAGGCGACACGAGGCGACAACTGGCGACACAGGAGATCTCGCTCTATCTGATAAGATGATATCTACAGCCGCACGCGCCCACCGGTTTAGATTGTGACTTGAAATCGATACCGATTTATAACCGTTCGTAATGGCTTTCTCAATTAATTATTCGGTTAGATTAGAACTTCTATATCTCTATAATATTGAGAGGATAATATAAAAAACATTAAATCAATAATTTAAGACGATAAGGACTAATAAGTAGTATGTTTTGACTTAAATATCTTACCATATTTTACATTGCCTAATGAGCTGATTGTTCAACATTGAGCTATTAAGTGAATATATATAGATATATAAATACGTCACGTCCGCCGATCAGTCATTTTGTAGATCGTACCTGATGTGAGAATGTGGACCGAATTTGTTCTGTGGGAGGCATGTATATATTAGGAATCGTAAAGATAAATCGATTTAGAAATTGAACTAGATAGCTTTTAATTAGGAAAATAATAATGCCTTTTATTTAAAAGGTTTATTTAGTAAATAGACATTTATATTAAATTTTAAACACTGGCCTAAATTGAATCATTATTAAGGAATGTTCTTATAGAATCCCAATAAGGGTGAACATTTAACTATAAATGCATTCAAGTGATATCAAGGATATCATAATTCTAATGCAATATGTAACGGTGGCAAATTCCTTTACCAAAGTAATAAACTGCGAGGCTTTGAGAGCCGTGCTGTGCGGAGAAACTCGTAAGCAAAGACAATCATACACTATCGTGGTACAAGGGTATAATCCACGGTAGATGACAGTGTCTTAACTACGCATTCAAATCATTATGATTTGCGAATAACGTTCAGCATGAATAGTGCTGCATTAAAGCGCTGTATTTTATTAATTTATTAATTTCATTGTAAATATCAGTATACATTGTTATATGCAAATCATAGTTTCGCACTGCATTAACATAGATAACATTATCAGTTCATAACACGTTGTATAACAAACGTAATAATTCATTGCGCTATATTCGAGTGCCACAGTATATCAGCGGGTACCAAAATTGGTGTTTTCACGAGTACAAGCCGTAATGTCTGCTGTAATCTAGTAATGCATTAATACACGAGCCCCGATCTCGACTACAGATTTTAAAAAGCTAACCAGATTTTCCCACGACTTAGGGCCTGCGGTTATCTTTATCGATGTAATACTTTATGTGTACTACCAATTTAGTCAAAACATGCTCGTTACGGTTATTTAAATTACAAATGTTAAATAAAAATAATGTTTTAAAACTAAAGGAAAGAGAAATAAAATTAGTTGACGGTGTATAAGGACACATTATTTTGTTTTCAGAAATATAACGGTACTAAATAACGATATATTTTTATGTAATCGAATAGCGGCCTCAACGTGTGTCAATACTGATATATTTTTAATAATTTTATACTTTGAAATAAAATATGAAGTAAAATTTACGCTAAGAACTTCAATTTTGTTAAAAAAGATGTAAACAAAGACGAACGTATATATATATATATATATATATATATATATATATATATATATATATTTTAGTCGTGATAAAAATATCATAACTTTTACACAGTTAGAAACATACTTCTTTCTTTAACGTTTACTGATACTAATTAACCGAAGTTATCCAGCGAAAACGGATGTTATGGCAAAACCAAGAAATACCACGAAGTCTTTAAACGTATTAAATTAGTATGGTCAGTATAACACAAAGAAATTTGCATTCATCCTTAAAGTTCTGTAACTTTTCAGTAACATCCAACAGACTTATGATTAAACATTAAGCCTTAATAGCTTATTTAGCGTATCATGTAAATTTAAATTCTTAAATCCAGCTCCACGTATTCTGACCGCAAGGCTTTATCCTTATAAGTAATATTCCATGCGAAAGCTCTAGCCGTCAATAATGAGATCAGACGATATATTTATATCTATTTAAGTTAATATATCAGTTTGAAATAGTTATATGGTTCTATTCAATCCACGGACTCGATGGCAGGTTTGTTGTTTGAGATATTACGAGTCTAAATCTTTTTGTCTAGATCCGTGATGTGCATATGAAGCTGGGAAATTGTAAACAAGTCTTTAGTTTTTTGGACGTTGAAGAAAAAAAAAATTTTGGCTAATGAATGATATTTTTACTACAAATAGATTAGGATGTTTTTTCTTTAATAGTAAAGAAAGATTTTGATGGGTTAAGTCTGGGTTATATTTCTTGATGCTCATCTCTAAGTATACGTCCTATACATATGCGCTAATACGTTTCGCAACTCAGACAACGTCTGATATTCTGTCAATTACCAGCTTGTTAGTTTCTGATCGATCCTCGTATACGCGATCGTAAATTACTTAACTTAATGTGTCAGCTGAGGTCAATGGGCGGCCCAGATTGCCTTTAATCTGCAGCTTACTTCGCCTTTGTCGCAAAATATATGCTATTTATATTATATATTGTATTTAATGATACAGATGTTCAAGATTTAAAAAAATATCAATTCTGGTAACGGTATTCTTGTGGTCCTAGATTCGAATTTTGATCATGCTTAAAGAGATTTAATCATTTTAATTGTTGAATGGTCTTTGTTGTATCGTATTAAGTAGCTTGCTTGTGAATAAATATGACTCTGCCAAAAATACATACAGAAAACATTATTAAGCTGAAGAGCCTTTTAAAATGTTAAGCTTACCTTGTGCTTCAAAAATGATAGATCTCTAACAGGAATGGTACGCCGGCTGACTTTGAGTTCCGTTTGTAGGATCTCCATAGTGCTGATGTCCTGGAAGCTGTGTTCTTCAAGAGCCAGACAAGTACGTTGGACCTGTTCTATGCACGGCGAGAAGGAACAGAAACGACCACCTGGTGACAATTAATACAACTATTAGGAATTCATTGTATCCTTCTAAATGAGCAATTCATATCACATTTAGCGTGTCTTGGACTGGATCCTCATACAAGACAAAGACAAGTTTTTATTTTGAAGCGTGCAATGACTGAGCAGCGATTATTATGTACAGATACGATATGAAGTTTTAAAAAAGGATGAACAAAATGTTGTCAGCGTTTTTGACTAGTCGGATGCGATAGCGCTCAGAGCATGAGATGATTTTTGGGAACATCCAAATCCGGAACACATCTCTGAAATACCGCTCGTTGTTATCTGTCAAATCTTATCGACCAATAGGGACAGCTGACGTCACTCACTCTGCCAATCTGAGTGTTGTGCTCGGGTTGAAACACCGCGGGGGGGTATTCTCAAATTGTTACCATTTCTTAAAATGCGTATCGCGTGGCTGGATGATATAATGGGCGTCGTATTATATTAGCATAATGCGGCCAGATCTGGGAGGTAATGAAGCCATTCCATAGGAGCTCATGCGCATAGGTGGCGAAATATGTATTATGTTATCTTAATGCCTCGCGAGTCACGTAGCCTCGAGTCGATCAGGAGTTCACTCGGACGAAGTAACGATAATACTTCAATAATACTTTCATTTCGTTAATAATCATAATTAATTTGAACTTTACTGAAAGTTACATTAGTGACTTTTATTATAATTAAGACATTATACTAAATAAATCACTATGATGCAAGAAAGTTTGAATTTTATCAGCAAATATATTAAGCTGCCATTAACGAGATATTGATTTCAATTTATACATCAAAACAGCTTTAATGGATATCCACATCGTTCAGAGAGGGGTAACAATAGCTGTTAGTCATAGTGAGTAGGTCATGGGGCAAGAATGTCGACTAGTTGACAGATTAGTGAGGACATCAGATCTATTATGTGAACACAACAGCTCGACCAGAATTTAGGCTTTATTTAAGCTAATGGTCCATTAGAAGCAGAATTTTTGGCATGTTAATTATATTTTTTTCAGTATATCTTCATAAAAACGTAAGTATGGGATAGGATAAACTTCTTCAAGTAACTTAAGTGTGTTTTATGTTTAAAAAATGTTCTATTAAATTGTTACATATATTCATTAATATTTTATGGGTATTACGTTTCAATTTTTTTCCTCATTAATACTTATTACTTACTGGATTATTTTTTTTACATAAGGGATATAAATTTCTAATAAGTTTCCTTCAAATTAAATACTTTTTTGTCGTTGGCTGAGAATATTCTGGAGCTTCAATCAATTAGTTTTTTTAAAGTTAACACTTCCTATGGTTTGGTAATCAGAAAGCCATCCATTGTGGGTTGGCTGTAGTAACTCTATTTAGCCACAACAATAGGTGATGAACCAGTTAGATAAGACGAGCCTTTATCAATTAATGTAATTTCAAGCATGAAAGTCGCTTGAAAGCGATGGAGTTATAAATTAAGTATACAATGATATCACTGATTTAAGATCGGTGATGATTCGCCAGTATTGAATCAATTTTCAAGGATAATTAATTTGGTTTTATTTTACCTGTGGTCAGTTTAAACGTTTGATTCGAATGATTTTGAATGTTTTTTAAATTATAATATCCATGACGCCATACTAAACAAAATAAGCTGCTAGATAAAATTTGATAAAATGTGGCAGGTTTATTATATATATTCGCATTAATTGTATTCCCTTAGATGGTCTTCCACCGGTACTATTACTATTTAATAAATTTTATTGAAAATTGTTTTTGGTTCTCTGTTTTTGGTGGGGAATGATAATAATATAATTTAAATTTATCGATAAAACCCATCTCTATTACAAAAGATTTGGGTCCCGTCACTAACAATAGTGGACATTTATTGATGTATCAGCTGAGATAACTTGAGCGGTGAAATCACATATGTACAACCCTCAACGAAGCAAGAGAATTGACTCTTACTTCTTAGGGTATAGAGAATATTTTACACATATTAAAATTTATGAGTTGTACATTGTAGAGTTAGGAGGTCATACTGTACAGTATTGTTCTTTTGGTAGTTAGTTTGAAAAATAATTATTATAATTAAAATTAATATTTCATTATAATTGCATAACACTATAGAATACAACACAGCCCAACACGAGTTAACAAAAAGAGGAGGTTAATGTTTTTGTTTGTACCAAAAATGTTAAAAGTAACAGTTTGAAAGAAAAATTTCTTAATCTAAATATATATATATAAGTTTTTTCTATAAGAAGAAACCAAAAAAATAGGTTAAGAAAAGTTTTATGTCTCAGTTATTTTTTTCTAGTAGTATACTTGAAGAAAAGATATGGATAACTTAGTAGGCATATGACTAGGTATAATCATTTATGTTAAGTTGTTCTGTACTTTTATGCGTGATTGAGTAACAAACAAAGATGCAAGCCATAGATTTATAATATTAGTTTGATAGCTAAGAGGAAAATTAACAATAAAATGTTCAAACGGAAATCCAGAACATAATGCATGAGTCTCACAATTCATCTATGGTATACAATTCAAATGCATGCGAATATGCAATTATGCTAGCATATAGGTCGGGCTGGGCGTTCTACGGGGTGGGCGGCCCGCCTTCGCCCCAGGCGCTCTAATACCACCTGTAATGCTCTATGTAAACATTTCCCTTTGTTTTTTTTTCATATGCTGATTCCAGTATGACAGACCGGCGTGTTTGTAGCGTTTATTAACCGCTGATAAAAACGTCCTCTAAAAATAATTTGAACTAAAAAACGCCACAAAAGAAACGCACATTTATATTATGATTATGTCGTATTCAATTCGTAACAAAAGTCACTGCAATTGGATTTACAGTTATTTTAATTGAGAACTAAAATATAAGTTACAATGGCTAGATAATAATCTATTAGTGTAATATGTAAAGTCTTGGAGAGTCGGGATGGAGCGATGCATGATAACCTTCCAGGAGACGCGTTCAATTAATTTAAAGAGCATTCGTTAATTTTATTAATGCTCGAGCCTAAATCTACGATCAATGGCGATGTGATCGCAGTGCCTTCTCATTTTCGAAATTAGCAAATGGATAAAAAACAAAATGTGAACCGCCGGCGGAGACAAGATAAAGAAATATACTGAGAGGTGCTGCATCCGAGGGCCGAGATAACACCATTTAACGCAAGGAGGCTCGCCACAACAGCCTTCGAAAGAGAAAACCTACACCGTTCTCCAAAATAAAACACGTAACTGCTATATAGCACCAAGCCAAAATATACTCTAATAATGAACAATACGTTTTAAAATCAATTGTATTGCGACACAAAGTAATGTCGACTAACCTTAACTGATTTTCACATTTTCGTACGTGTATAAAAGAGACGGGCTATGATGGTGATGATAGCGAAATGAGTGAAGTAAGTTTTTCTCAGCCACCCAACCAGCAACATAATTAATGACGATCGTGTAGCAGACGAATTTATAAATTGGGTTTATTCTGTTTAAACAAAGGACATGATACCAACGTCTGATAATCAACGAGACATAATTACCCGAATATTCTGATTATTATATTATATAAATCATAATAAATACATTGATTTTATTTAAAATATGTAACATACACAAGTTAGATTTCATAATTTCAATTTATATGCTTATGTAACAATTTTAATGTGGATTTGAAAACGGATTTCTCTGGAAATATATTGTATGATACACATAATTAATTCTCAGCCGTTGTAAAATCGTGAGTCACAAGTCAGCTGAGGTTAGGATCCACGGTTTACTTAAAACTAAACCAAAACGAGAGATACTGAAATATCAGAACATTAAAAACTCCCAACGATTCTATTTCACAGCTACGTTTCATACGAAAATAATAAATAATCCTTGTCAGATAAAACAACGTATTCCGATCTATTTCATATCAAAGCGTCTATACAGCAATTTTATCCAAAGCGTCTAACCCCATAAATCGTTTTAAATAACCTTCACAATAAATAAAATGATAGCAGGCTTTTGTGTAAGAGCGTTATTTGTTTCGCATATAATGTGATATTTAGTGTACGATATCAGTTAATACGGCCGGGTATGGCATAAATCGGCGCAGGCGCAATCTAAAATCGCAGCCCGCCCCCCCACAACTAACACACTATCTGTACCGAATATTGTTAATCAGTACATCATTAGCTCTCGTACGATGCACACGTAAATTAAAGTAAATAAAATTACTTAAATACGTCAATTAATTTATTAAAACTGAATGACGAATTTCGCATTCTATTACTTATTTGTTTAAATGTATGAGGATGTTTGTTTTCATAGCATCTTAATTTACTATTAATTAAGTTATATTTGAATAGTTCAATAATTAATTAATTTATGTAAATAATTGTTTTAATATTTTAAAGCGTGTAATATGATTGTCTGTTAGTACCATCTGGTGGTGGTTACAAAGATATGTCCATAGAGTACAGATACAGATAAACCTAACGGGGAGGCGCTGTTATAAATTAAAAAAAGGATAACTACTATCTCTTCGTCTCGCTTGTTCATACCAAAAATCTGAACTTTTCCGCTTAATGAGGTTGTTTCGCATTGGCATAAGATTTCTTTCAACGGCATTTTATTTATCTATTTATTGATTAAATATTCATTTCACAAAATTGTTTGAAATAACCCTTACAAGAACATGATATTTAAATATTTTTTGGTATTGATTAATAAAAACATATTTTCTTTAACTTTAAAACAATTTATCCGATCAAAATAAATATGGGAAGTTAAAGATATCACATTTAAAATACATGATATTTTTATGTTTAAACAAAACGGCCAATACGCGATGTACTTACTGTAGAACAATAAAGTATTTTACAAGTGATACAAGAACGTAGTACAATCGGTGAGCGAGATCTCGTTGCTTTAACTTTATAAATACAACGCTATTTATTTCTGGAAATCACAGAGTCTCATCAATTTGGGTGGTTCATATTGTGGTATGTGTGCATTGAATTATTGCTGAATGAGTAAGCCATCGATGACAATGAAATACCATACAGCGTATTAGCACTGGGTTCCGGACGAACGAAGCATTGAAAATATGTCAGTGGTCAATTTATAGCAGACTATGAGACAATTTTTTATTTTGTTCCCCTCCGTTCGTCCATTTTGTTGTGCATTATATCTATATGAAGTTAAAATATTTACTGTGTTTTAAGTATTAATTCTCCTTTCATCAATACTGTTCCTTCTATTGACATTTTCGTGACTTTAAACATTCATAACTACGATATTATTCAAAGCTTATTTAATTAGCAACACTAGACCTTAGCAATGGCTTTGTTCGGGATGTAAAGTTACATATAAATTACACAAACATAATTTTATAATTTATAACATCATTAATTAGAACTACAGAATAATACTTTTAGTATATATGAGAATCATTTAATTAGTTCGTTGCTAATAAAACGAAACGTGATCCAATACAGTAATCTAACAGTAAAAGTGATGTATGCGAAAACTGAGTCACGATATAACTCAGGTCCTGGCAAAAATCATCGTCACGAAACACTAACGAACTTTGTCTAGCAAAATCCGGTTAAATTGAAAGGTTACGTTGATGTTGGAACAATTGTATTATAAATAATGTCGCTATATTGAAGCTGTGTTACAAACGCAATGATGTTATCATATACATAGGTACATTTATATAAATGACTTACTTTTTTCGTATGATATCATTACCACAGCCCCGTCTGTACGGATGGGATATAATAAAACGAAACTCTCACATAAAATAGCGATGACGTTTATTTATAATCAATTAACATTTCGATTGTCTTAAGAAAAGATAAATAGAGCGAAACAAACACAAGAAGACATCCGGGTGAACTAAACATGCTCGAATCGTATCAAAAATATTTCATGACATCTGAAATGTTAGTTCTAAACAAACACAAAATTAACTTGGCAACATTAATTTTCACGACACTGGCAGAATATACTGTGCACGTCTTTGCGTGGATGAAGGCCATAGAAAAAAAAACATTTATTTTCAATATCATGAACTATGTATGATCTTTGAAAGTACGAATGTATTTTAGTACTTTCAATATATTATGACTTCGTAATACATTATGACATTGCTATTATATAGTCTGGTCTTTATGTGTGTTTAATTGTTTAATAGTGAGTGTCGTTTGACCTCCGCAACCGGAAATCCAGGACAAGTATATGCGTAGGTAAAGAATAAAGAATGTTTTACTTATAGTTTAATTAAATTAATGAATTTGTAACACTGAATAATGTTTATATTAATATTGTAATATAATCTTCCATTCAGCATTAGAATGTTTAGCTTAAGTCGTTTTCAAGGAGTTTCGTTATATTATTTATTGTTTGAAAACTATGAAATTTACCGATTATAGAAGCAACGTCCGTTGACTGACATGTTATACCAATTTGACAAAACTATTAAAAAAAATTGTGTATACATATGTAAAGTTTCATCAAAATTACTATAGTAGGAGTCAATTTGGAATAAATTTACATTAGCTACTTTAAAAATAATTTAATATAAAGTAAAACCTTCGTACATTTTAAATACATTTAATGTGTAAAACAAACACAATCGCTCAATACACATCAACAGTAAAAAACGTTTATATCTTACCTGGAAAGCTTGAAAGAGTTATTATAGTTTATAAATCATTTAAAATATATTGTTTAAAGTCAACTTTTTGCTGCTGGCTGGCAGTTCCTCATGTGATGTTTGATTTAATTTTAATATTAAATTGTTAGTTATTATAATTTCAAATACTATGTATGTATTATAACGTATTATGTTTGTTTTATTTAACTTATATAGAATTACCTAATAGAACAAAGTCTGCTCTTGTTTTACGTACTGTTGATTACAGATATATATTAACTTTGAACTGTTCATATAAATAATGAACAATATATTTCGTTGAAGTTTTTATTATTTATTGTAAATAGTTGTATGGTGTTTTGTAGACGAACAGTATTTTTGTTGAGCTAAATGATAAGGGAACCTACTTTGTGTGATTACGCAGATATAGTTAAGAAAACTAATAAATATAAAGTAAAAAAATAAGTATACTTTGAAATAGAAAATTAATAATTAAGTCTATAGCGTCGACACATTGTAAAGTGGTAGTAATTAATTTAATATATCTATATATATATAGATATATATGTATATGTAATCACTATGAGTACCATGGATTATAGGTATATAAATTAAGGAATTTAAGTTTTTAAATCGTCTCCTTATATAAAGGTGTGAGTATACGGTAGCCTGACACTAGACCTTGTACTTGTAAAGCCTTATACGCATTCAATGGCAATGTACGCCTATACAACCGCAGAGTTAACTTCAATTAGAACCTTTTTATTTGGATAAATTAAAAATAGATTCAAAAACTTATATTAAGTAAATGATATAGATATAGTACAAAGCAAATTACTCATTAAGAAATATATAAACAAATAAAATCCGCTATGCTTTTAAACATCCGTGACACTGGATTTTTTTATAAATTAGTTAATGTATTTTGGAATAGGAATCTTTGTCGTACTTTATTAGTAAACGAATTTTTAACTAAAATGATAGAATGGTATCTTTGTTATCACTAAATAATCTTACCTATAGACTAAAGGCACATATACACACTTGAGCTAACCCAAGTTCCTTAATAACTCTATACAAACACTCACATATAAGCTCATTCTTAATAGCACTTTACAACAGAATGCTCAGTTTATTGGGAGCCGTTTAATTTCCCTTTAGCTAAATATGTACCGTGAACTTATTGCACTGCTTTAACAGTGTCACAGTAAATTATTAAGGCACATGCCAGTGCCTCTCATGTCTGTGACGCAAAAGGCGATAAAATTCATTCACACGTTCGTCAACTAAACCGATGCCTTATTAAAAACGGTATTGAATCGATACCAAAACGAAACATTTCTCGATTTATAACTATCTTCACGATTGAAATTAATACAGTACACCAGACCGGCTTGATTTAGATACGCATAGATATTTAAATTTATTCGTGTCCCATTTTGTGAATACTAGGACTTCATGTCAAACTTTGTCCGCACGAAATATATTTTATGTTTGTTGATTAGTAATTCCTTAGATACGGTACTTTGATAGAGGCACAATAGAGGTAGAGCCGTGTTTACACAACACCGACGAACAGTCTGTGCTGTGCTAAGCTTTTATTTTAATGCCATAAGTAACTGAGAAACTTTAACCATCCCGTGTCAGGGTTAAACGCGTCTTTGTACATTTTGTTTTCATCGAACAATATCCACTAATTCTGTTCTTGGTACACTTTTACTTCTTCTGACAATTATTAATAATGATATGATGTGTTCTTACACAAAGAAACATAATATACTTTTGATTTCATTTATAACTTTCTTATTTCGAAGTACCGTACTATTAACTGATGTTAATTTTATATTAATTGTTTCTTATTGGTATAAATTCTGAAACATATATTGTTCGCTTCTTAGATAAGATATTCATTTTCCTCATATAAATGCATCTATGGATTATTGACTATCTATGGGTTATTGAAAGGTGTGTTTAAATACTTGAAAGTAGAGACAAAAATCTAATATTAAAAGTTATGCGAATGCAAGTTAGTTTAGACAGTTCGTTGAACCTGAGTGGTACGCCGTTAGAAATAATAAGATCCACCTGTCGGGGGTTTCTGCCGTGGGAACGATTCCCTAATTACCGCCGCCCCAGATAACGAGTCTAATTCGCGAGCTGCGTGCGCAGGCGCCGCTCTCACGCACGTATTGTCTTCTGTAATTGCCGATCCTGTACAATTTGTTGAATTTGTTGCCTCTTCGCACACTGACTCCTTTAAGTGGCCACTTTCAATTGGCTAAGTAAATGCCGCGATACTAGTAGGGATGTTTTTATACTATGTCGTCCACTTTGTTATCCTATATATTTATTTTCGTGCTTAAAATAGGAGTGGTTAAAATTAATATATATCGAGTTAACTAACAATTTCGTCCAATAAATACTATAGTATAATTTTTATCTACATTATTAATTATAAAATAGTCTAAAGTTGTGTAATGCAATGTTTTGTATTATTTTCATAGTTTTGTAATTAATGCAGGCATAGATGCATACAAAGCGCTGCGCAGGCGCAGGGCGGTGCGCCCTCGGGCGTCTGATGAAGACATCACGTGCAAATTGATTAGTCGCGATTCGCGTGACGGAAACCCAACAATACAGACTTTTAATAAACATATGTTATATAAACTATATGTTACATACTGTTGCTACGTAGATTAAAATAGTAATCTTTATAGTTATAGAATTGAAGTAAATTTTATTAAAAATCAAGTAATTTTTGTTTAAAATATAATTTGGAATATATAAGATTACTCTAATAGTAACGCCACAAAAAAGAAATACCGTACGTATTAATTTTTGCGCAACTAAAACAACTTTAACATTAGTAGGGAATACGTATCGTAATTTTTTTACAGACACCTTTTATTTTTCCATTCATATTGATATAATCACATAGCAAGATTTACGAATGAAAAATTTATAAGAAATGTGTGTATTTACCATGATAAAACCAACTCGTGGTGGGGGTACTAAACAAAACCAGATGAAACTTTATATTGGTGCAGATCATAAACGAGGAAAGAGGCGAAAATTAATTAGCATACAAATTATATTTCACAAGAAAACAGTCTGTTTATTATAATATTATCAAAGGGTAATAAAGCCTGAGATAGTGACGTCACATCAGGGTAATGCAAGAGGCGGAATATGTAATGGGAATTTGAAATAAGCAAAATAGATTAATAGGCGTTATGTAAGGCGTTACAATTTATGAACATTAATTATTTAACCTATTATACTAATTTGTATAGAACAATTATGACGTAGGAATATATAGAATCTCTTGGATAAATTTATTATCGTATTTATATATGAATTTAGTTGTTCGTTTTATTTGAGACAAATATTTTTATCGCGTTTAACCGGCTAATGGGATTCGAGATTACAGTAAGGTTGTACAGCCAATTAACTTTGGAATAAATTTTAATATAAATCTATAGATAGAAATATAGGTACAATTTATTTTAAATTAATATTATTTATATAAAATTATATATATATAAGAATAAAATAAAAAAGTGAGGGGAAATTTATGAGATAATTCAGTTCAAAAATTCGAGTGCTTTTAAATATGAATTCTATAAATAATATTAGATTACTTAAAATTCGTATTGGAAGTCGTAGCGTGATATAGGCTATTTACTTACGAGCTGCCAAGTATCGCTCGAGGGTGCGAGGAATTGATTTAAAACATTCAACGCGTATTAATTGCTAACATAAATGAATTTAATGCGTGAGTTTAGTTTAATGATTATAATAAAATATTCTATGACTTTGTAGAATAAATTTAACTATGTAGTTCACGATCGAGTCGCTGGTTTGTATTTTTAATGGCAATGTTATAATTCGGTTATTTTATTTATTAAAGAAAGAAAGAATATATATATATATATATAAATAATATCAGTGAAACTTCTATATAAAAAAAGGTCACATATTAATAATTTTTGCTTTCTCCGAGTAGAGTAAGAAGAAAATTACGCAAAGAATAAATTAATTTAATACATAGACACAAACATTAATTCCAGGATTGATTGTATTAAATGAAAACAGCCTTAATAAAATAAATTCCCACAATATAACAAACATAGAGCTTAATAAATTATGAGAGCGATACAAGAAACGTCTCAAAGGATAAGAACTAAATCATTCAGTCTAACCCCCGTAATACAAACTGCTTGGTTAATGAAATTGGATTAAAATTTGATTTATTCTCTGTAATAAGTTTATTGAAAATTAAAACGCTATTTAACAATGAATCACAAGCATTCAAAGAAATTGATCCGATTGATTTGTCTCGTCGGTTCTTACGGCTTTATTATATGCGGAATGCGAGCAAAAAAACTGTCAACATTCCCATAGTTTATTACGTATTAGGTGTGCTATTTAGTAAATAAAATTCTAGGTACATTTATATATATTTTTTTAAATATATAAACGTGATTGCGTAACGTACTAAAACTTGTATAATCAATTATATAGATTGGTGTCTCCACGTGTAAATTGAATAATGTTCCTATATATTGTGACGTTGTCTCTGAACGCGGCGGGCGTAGGGCGCGGCAGTCAAGGCGAGAGGTCATAGAAAGGAGAAATACGTCTATATTAATATCAGACTTCAGTTATTGGCACGCCGCAGTACAATTGTTCTGGTTTCGGACGTGTCTTATGTAAATGTATAGAAATTATGATTCTGTGATTGCTGTTGATATACGACGAGGTTTGAAACGCAATTATGAGGGCGATAAAGATATGACAATAACCAATAAATACATCGCTATGTCGTTCTGTTTAATGATATCCAATTTGAATATTTTGATTTGTGCCTACGATACGACTAGTCTTAGTATTTTGGCAAGAACCAAAAGTATGTTGTTATATGCGTATATAGTTAAAATACTAAGTATTATTTAGTTCTCTGTCTGTGTCACATATGTATCACAATGATATGTCCTATAAGCAACTGTAGATGTTATATTTTATTGACCGACATTGACGGACAATACGAATAATATTGACGATCAATCACAAATATGGAATTCGATTTAGTTAGCGATAAAATACGTACTGAGATAACACTATGCAATAAATTAAAGCTAGTGTCGTAAATAAACGAGTGACCTAAAAGCAATGAGTCTTAGACATAAAACATAACTTTTGCATTATGACAATCTCAGCAAAAATATTACCCCACGCCCCAGACAAATATGTCATTTAGATATCTATTATATGAGATAATATATTTATATAAGGCAGAGCTTGAAATTCGTTGATCAATGATATAGTTATTGTAAAACTTAAGTCTTAGTCAACATATATATAGTTATATATGTTGATTATTGTGTATATACGGAACCTCCTATGAGATAGCGTAATATCAAGAATACCACTTTTTCACCAATATTGCCAACATATTATTATACATAGATATATTTTAGAGGAATACTTAACACCTTTGCATGGACTTTTATGATATCCGATATATTTCTAAACGAATAAAATAACAGTCAAATTCAATGGAATAATGTAGAAGTTAATAAAATTTTTAATTAATTCACATAGTCAAAAGCAATTAAATAATATTTTTGAATATAACAAATTAAATTTAATAGCCTGTCGCATAACTACAGTTAGATTGTTAAGAGTACCGGCTCAATAGGTATTATCAGAAGTCTAAGATTAATAACGCGATATAAAGTCATTACTATTAGCAGAACTACTATTAATTAACAACCGCATTTTACCACTTTATAAATTAATCCAGCCACAAGATATCATTCAAGGGATCATTAACAATGAATTTTATATGAACTATATTTGATATACCATTTTAATTTGATCCACCACTTAGGATTTACAATTTATGTAATTTTATTAGCGGATGAATAAAATTTTTATTCACTTCAAATCGAATTTATATGTTTCAAATAGTTTCGGTTGTATAATTAATAATAATATGTTAAATGAAAATTATCGATAAGTGTTAAATTTTTATATACAGCATTAATTTATAGAGCATCTTTTGTAAATGTATAATCTTTTTGTTGTCATACTGACAATATTATACCACTAACCACTGCGAAAGCCATCGTCCGCTATGTTGGTGCACCCCGGATCTGTCAGCAACAGGGCACACCAGCGACTGGACAACAACATTATACCAATTCAAAAGTACGTAATATTTTTCTATGCAATTTCTCTACTATGAGAGTATTCCAACAACTTTCTAGCTTTAATCTACAAGGAGATTTCAAAGTTATTTTCTAAAACTTGATAACGAGGCTCTGAATCCATATGAAATCGGTATATCATAGTTCACGTAGAAACTTACAATAATGCACGCCTATATTTTACTGTGAATGCGGTAAGCCGACGTTTATCCCCTATAGTAAATAGCCCGATCAGTAGTGTATCAGAAATAATAAAACAAATTCATTATTAATAGACATTCTATCTAGTATCTGTCCGGTTGTAATTCTGTTAAGCAAACAAAATGCTGTATTAGTCATATGGTCTATTGTCTGAAGCTGTCGTTCTGAGCTTTATCTTAATTGACTGCTATTTGATTTAGTGGCGCGGATACTTTGGACAACGTACGTATTGAAATTTTCTATTGATCTTATTTATATTGATAATAGAGTTCATTTTATTGAAGAAAAAAATATGGCGGGTTCAAAATATAAGGTTGTATTTATGAATATTTACCAAGTTACTATAATGTGGGAGAAAGTTTGATAGTGTTGAAATAAGTCTTATTTCTATTTGAATAAAGTATAGTGTTGGTATAGCGACTGTAAGTATAAGTTTGCTAGATGGCTGGGCGAGTAGCGCCCGAGGGGACAGGCTATGTCATGTGGTTATTACACTTATGACATGTATTTGGAAAGTAACAAGGATATAAGATTGTTATCGTCCGACCATGCTATTGGTGTACCCCGCAGGGGTGCGAGAAGTATGCGTGAAATGTTTTGGGACAATTCCATGATCTATATCTCTAATTGTTGGTTTTGATAATTAAACGCGTTCAGGAATGTTGTGTTAAATAATTTAGTATTTCGTGTTCCGATCGGACCTTTGGCTTTTGGGCGATATTACGCAAACATTTTAAGATTAAAAATGCATTAGATTGGTCGTAATTAATTTGACTATGCACAAAAAAAACTTCCATTTGAAATAATTTTATAACTCATAAGAATAATATTGTTTTGTTTATTAACAAATTCTGAGTACATAAGTTGAGATAAGATTGCAATTCCTATTACATTCCTATGATTTCCTTCCATAGTAAATGCATAACAAATGTGCTGCATGCGAAGACACGGCATTCAGTGAGTATTTCAGATAATGTTATCAACAGTCGTTGACACTTCGGCTGCGATCGGAGTCACGAGAGAGATTTACTAACTGACTTGAAGAATATTCGTATGTCCATATAAAATTAAATAAAACTTACATACATTAGATCAAAATAGCATAACCTTGACCGTGTTATGACTGCCGTACAATAATTTAATCAAACACGAAAACATGATTGACCAAACGATTTTAGTTGTTTACAGTTGTGACTAAGTCTAACCTAGATTTATACGATTAGATATAATCGAATATCCAACATATATACAAGTTTAAGTTGAATGTACATTTGATTAATCTTAAGTTCACGTACATAAATCTTATATACCGCATAACAACACGAATTGCCCAATAAGTCTCGGTAAATTAACGTACCGAAAAGCATCGTACGAAATTCGCGAACCTCGATTCCTTTACTTACACAAAAGGCGCTATTCTTCACGCTAAGATAACGTTCTAGACGCGACAGCTGCGCTAAAGGGCCGTCTTATTAGAGGTTAGTTTGTTCTCCCAAGACCACCATGGGAGAGTGTTCAGTTACATTGATATGTCATGCTCTTGGAGCAGGCATTTGTAAATGTACTAAACGCTGAGATTACGACCGGACATTTAGTAAGTGCTGTAATACCTCTAAGTCTTTGAACGAAAAATGCATGTCCTGCATACTACCGCCATCACCATCTTGGAATGCTATTAAAAATATTTACTTAGCTCTCTCATGCAGTCCATACCTTTCGATTGAGGTTTATTTCATCTAGTTGTATTTTTTTTCGTCTATATAAAACGTATGTAATATTTATTTATTACATAATAAATGTCAGACACCATTACAATGAGATGTATAATGTGTGTTTAAAATGTGTTTAGCGTCCAGTGTTTACGATGACAAAGAACAGTGCACATTTGTTAGCCATTGTTGTCACTGAGACCATCTCTGACCATTTATTAATAAGACATATTTGGACAAGCGCGACGGGCGATAAATAAACCTATAGAAATCATTTGAAACGAAAGTGTTAGATACGCCCGCTATTAGAAATTTAACGAGTATTGTATAAAGATATATATGGATGGAACGACATTATGTGGTAATATTGATTGATGGTAACATAACATTAGATATTTGTACATTGCATTGATGATGTTTTAATACGAAAACATTAAAAAATATGTGAAGGTTACATCGGAACTGTACTAAATAAGTTATATATCACAGGTCTATATAAGTTTTATATAAATCTAATAAATAACTTCACGGTTTAATTAACATATAGTAATTATACACTCGATGAGTTATTTATTACCCTGTTATTATAAAGATCCCGTAGATTTATTGCAAACAAATCTGACTTTATAATATTGTTATGTATAACCGAGGCAAAGTCGCTTGTATAGGAATGTGCGGTGCGCAAGCGCATCCGTAATTGAGCCAATGTATTTTGCTTCATCTCAATATATTAACCTTAGTCGCTCTCTGTACATAAACTATTATAGTATTGCATAAATGCAAGAAGCAAAATAGACTTGAAATTTCTAAAATTTTTGCTTCTTAATTAATTTCAACATATAAATTATTTTGAACTGTCTGTTTGTGATCTTAAAATAAATGTTTTTTAAGTGCTTGTGGTCATTTACATCATAACTACCCGGATACAAAAATCGTATTGAAAATGTTAACTTTATTTCTTTACAAAAGAATACTCATTTTCCTTTAAATTCCTTTAAAAGAGTGTTTATCACTTCAATTAGTTTATAAGTTACAACCTCAGATGGAAAACACAAATAGATAAGAAGATATAAAGAATATTCGAGAGAGAAGTCGTGTGAAAGACTACAGTCAATATAAATAATTTGATGTTTGTATGGTAGTAAATATTCTTAACATAATCTCGTTTCCAGGTTTCACTTCCGAGATATGAAATCATAGACGTTTCACCAATAAAGCTATCACGTTCTTGGCCAATTTAGTAGTTTAGCCCGAACATTTATTTGAAACTGTCGCAAATCCATCAAATATGGCTTCAAATATTTTTTCCAATTATTCTGTTAGATTATTCGAAAACATTATGCATTTGTAGTCATGAGACAGCATTATAAAAGCTAAAGAATTTAATTCGATATTAATTATCATCCAATTCCATAGAGGTTTCGCGTAAATTGAAAGAAATGGCTATTAATTCGACCATAATGGAAATAGTTCAGAGATGTTGAATGGCCTTTGGCCATAAAGTTGTGTTGAAAAGGGAAATAAATAGGCCAATTTAAGAATGGCAGGATGGTTTAAATGTATGTCGGCGCCGGTGGCTCTTTGATTTTATATTGTTTTGTTTTGTTTCTATATAACAAACAGTCTCGCTTGTTACATGTGGCTTCAATGAAAATTACGTTTTTAATCAGTTGATGTTAATCGATCTATATATTCAGTACAAATCGCGACTTTAGTCAAACCTATGAAAGTTTAGGAATATTTGAATCATACTTTAATACTGTAATTTTTTTCTGGTAAAAAAATTAAGAAGTTGTAGATGTTTATTGCGTTGCTGTAAAAAGTTTCTGTCGCCTAACAATGAATCGACTAAAAGCCTTCAAGGATAAATAGCAAAATGTGTCATTAGTTTGTGAACGTAAGAGATGCATATCTAGATTTTATAAGAATCTACCAATTAGGCAAAGGGTGAGGCAGGGCTGTCACTACTGTAAAATTATATTTTTTATATAAATAGATATTAACTATGGGAAAAATATTTGTTACAGCAGATATGTATATAAAAATAGTTTTGTATATTTTTTAACAATCTAGATAAATATATCTGTAGATCTAATTAGCAGTAACCCTGAACCCACATGAGTTAACGAGTCCGACCCGATGAATCGATTTTAAAATCGTTATCTAGTTCGGGAGTTTGTTTATTGAATAGAATCGAATAACTTACATTGGTATAATCGACACTGGGTAATCAGATCGCAATCGATTCTGTCGATTTATAAGGATCAGTGGTTTCCTGCTGCGATAGTTTATCTTTATCTCGATGTTTAGTCTTTACAAATGTTACTTGTACCATGCATAGCAAATTAATGGATGTGCAAACGTTTAACATTGGTTGCGACGTATACATCGGATAATCTCGTAAATATTGTATTAACTACCTCCTTTTATAATAAATTAAAATACATGTGCCGAATAACGAAAATAGTTGCTACTATTGGTATCAAATATAAAAAAAAAATCTTATTGATCGTTAAACTAGAATTTAATTTAGTAGTTTAAGATTCATAAAGTAACGTATGTTTCAAATTTGTTATTTTTGGATATCCGTTTTATATTCTTACCTTCGTTTTTCATAGCATCTACAGCATGCTTCACACCTGTCCAAGGGCTTGGTAGGTCCAAGAAAACAGCATCAGCCTTCCCATTGAGGTCTTCACCGAAACCTTCCGCCAAAACGTCCCTGTGCTGTGCCTAACATTCAAACGGAAATAACAAAATAAGGGACAATTTGAATGACAAGTCCAAAAGAAACTATGATTGCCCTTGTCGAATTAGATTCGGAAATATCAGAACAAAACTGAGTCAATTTTTTTACTACATTTATGTTAGATTGTTATCAGTCTGTTATGTTTTTGCACGTTATTGTAAAACTTCATATAAGCAGATATTGTCAAGGACATGTGTATACACGATAAAAACAGAAAGGATCATTGATACTAAAACTGAAATTTAAAACGCACCCACTTGCCTTCTGATAGAGTTATAAGTCTGCGTACCGCAATAATAAGTCTGTAAATTCTATCAAGGTTGGAAATAAGTTTTTATTTGAACATTCTAGACTAGGCCAATCCTTACTTAATCTGCATTGAACACAAACCGAAACACAGGATTGGCAATTTAAACATTATCCGTATAATAATAAAGTTCATTAATAATGATTAAGCCCGAGTCTTAATCAATTAATGTTTGAATTGAAACACTTTTTAACCATTAATTTATGAAAATTTCTACCCTATTTGATTCCGGATACTATATATTTTAATTCATTTTAAATTGTGACAACCCTCTACACAATAGTCTAAAAAGCACATTAACTAATAAGATCCGTTCTACATTATACGACCAAGGCAGTTCACCAATCGTTCACTGTAATTTGTACGGAACCCAACATAGTAACAGTTTTTCTAATCTAAAATAACTTTTCTACGCTAAGATCAAATCATAAATAACATCCACTATTGTATAGATTGAACTTTATCAGTACGCTTAGATAATTTGACATTATCACGTTAATTAAAGAGTGTTAATAGTTTTTCATTCGTTAATCTTCACACATTATTATTAACAGAGGTTATTGAAAAACTATGTAAGTATGTTAGAGTCTATTTCTATAATAATTAGATTTACTTACAGTTACGAAATCCGCGATACCATGGGCCTCAAATTCCTCTCGGGCCAGCATCGCTCTGTGATCGTGGAAGTCGAAGGTGTACACGTGTCCATGGGGACGAATTCGTCTAATCAGCGCGTGGGTCAATGACCCACTACCTGTACCTATAGATTTATGATTCTAATTTATAATATTTTTCACTCACAGTTTTGCTTTTCAACTTACGTTAACAAGGTATCTAAGTCAGTACTTTTTGATTGCTTTTATTATAATTTTTTTAAATTCTGTATACACATATGCATAGATTAACATTCCTCACGCATTAATTGATTCAATTAAGTAAAGGGCTTTTATTTAATGGTGTTATCACCAAAAAAATAAATGTACAGTTTTATACTTTTCGCATAAAATAGATCAAAATCAACGTGTAACATTAAGTGTTGTTCAATCTAATATCGTAGTATCCATTAAAATACAGGTAACACTATTACTTAGTTTCATAAAGTAATAGCCCATAAAATACCGAAATTTCCTGTGTATAAGGAAGTGTTGTGCCTTGAAAGATAGAAAAAATAGTATGCGGAAACAATTTGCGGTTTTAATCGCGAACGTATCTCAGCATAGGTAACAGCTATTGATTTATTAAATCCATAGAAACAAATTGACTGTGACAGTATCGTATGATATATACACATATATATTATAATACACATATTTATGCATCAATTATATATTTAAAATCAACTGAATAAAACTTTCACTTATTGTTGTGGCGTTCCTTTTATCTATATCTATTTATACAAGTAAATAAACATGGGAGCGTCAAGTCGGAATTATAATAAATGATTTATATTTAACATGTGTGTAATAAAAAAAAATTACAAGTTTCGTATGTCTGTATGTAATATCTGGTGTATATGTTATTTGTGAGTTAGTTTTAACTGCTTTAATGTAATCTCTGCTAGTACCATAAGGTCTAGCAAATAAAACGAAAAATAATTACTGGCAATTAACTTAGTTATTAAAATCAAAAAATCTATATAAAAATAATAACATTATAAATACTCCCACACTATAATTTTCATTTAACCATTGAATTGGGATGCATGAATAATTTGACGAAATAATTGTACATTACAAAGGTAACATGATTTTGAAAAACAGCTGATACTGTTGTTATGCTAGAACCATATTAACTAAACATCGCTAAGAATTATTGTAAGTATAAGGTAAATAACATTAAAAAAAACCATCCTAATCAGTTAATCTGTTTAAGAGCTACAATGCCATATATAGACATTCAAACAAACATCAACTTTCAAGTTATACCACTCTAGTTTTTGTATCTTAGAATAAAAAAAGAAAATATAGGTATTATAATATATAAACTTATTACATTTAATAATTTCTATACACATAAGACAAAAAAGGTTTCATCATTTTTACTTAAAAAAAAAATAGATATTACTGCATAATTTTTTTTTTAAATAAAATCACATAAAAGAAAATATGATATGTTAAACAATCCTATGACCTTTTTGAATTAAGAATAAAAATTGCTTGTATGTATGTATGATTTTTATATACCTGCTTCAATGACAACACAACCTGGGACCAAGTCAAGCTGCAGCAGTATCATGCTGATGTCCGGTGTGTATATTATTTGTGTTCGATGTGGCAAAGTGAGCGACCACAGCTCTGGTGTAGGTTGTAATACATGCCCCCATCCTTTTGATAATTCAACCTAATAAGAGAAATTATAATGTTTTTTTCATAAATAAAGGTTACATGCATGCTTTTGTCAGTAGAAATGGCTATTTGGGAAATTTATAAGTAAATTTTATAAAAAAATTCGAATTATACATTATGTACTCAAGGACATAAGAATTTTTAGATTCTACTTTTCTATTATATTCAATGAGAATAAGACAACCAGTAGTTTAAAATTAAATTAAAGAACAAAACAGTATTGCATTGTGAAGGTGTATAAGGATAAAAACTTAAGAATCTATAGATTGAGTTAAATTATGTACATATGTATTTACTTACTTTACTTCCATATTCACTACCTATAAGATTTCTAACCTTCAAGGCGCCAAATGTTGTTTGGTAAACATTCTCTATCAATTCACCTTTTTTGTTTTTAATCTCGGGTTTAACTTCTATTGCGTGTAAATGATTACTTAAATAGAGAATAACAGTGTCACCTTCTTCTATCTTTTCCTTAAAATTTCTAAAACTCATTCTGAAATCTGTAACTCTTTTTATCTAAGCTCTGAATTTAGTAAACAATGTTTACATGTGGTTTTGACACTGAGAGTTTACATCGACTCTCGTTGTTCCGTTTTACCAAAAGTGTTCACTGGTGATAAATTCAAACATTTAAGTATTTATTTTCTTTTACAGGGGAAAATAATGCAAAGTTATTGATTATTTCAAATACCACTGTAATTAAGCATATGTTGTAATTTATGGCATTATATTAATATAACCTTATTAAACTTTATTATTCGTTAATATGTCACAATATGAAAAATGGAATTTATCGTTTAATGCTGATGCTGTCAATTGTACAAAGTGTAAAGTTATAAAAGTATAGATGTGATTCTTCAGAGTTAAATAAATAGATAAGTTGTTTTTTAACTGTGAACATATACCTGAATCGACGAATTATGATTCTTATTCTGTAAAAAGAGTAATGTTTGAAACGTATTCCGTCAAAATGGTAAAAATGGATGCATCAAACATAACAAGCAAAACGAGTTCTTTAAAAGCTTTAATATTAAAAGCTTGGCGTGAGCGATGGACCGATATTCAATGGGGAATAAATATTAAAACAATATTACCCAGAGGTGTGAGCGGAGATTTGTATAACCTAGCAGATTGTATTCTGCAACAAGCTATGGTTGGTTGTGGAGCCAACCAACTGGTTATATCCTATTTAAAACACTCCTTGGCTTCCCATCTAGTGTCATATGCTGCTGTATTGCAAAGAATAGCTAAATTTGATGCATTTCATAAGCCACATTGTATTGCAAGCCTATTGGAGTTTCTCGAGAGCTTTCTTGATAGTATAACATGCCGTAGTAAAATGGAAGAAGAGGTACTCGCCTTTGCTGTTTCTTCTATAATCTTGTGGTTATTGCAAGTATATCACTATTCATTGAGTAAATATCCTTCTTCAAATCATATTCAAAGTCAAGAACTACTAGAAAAATCTACTTCAATTCTCAATGCTATTGTGCACTCAGACTTTCTGTTAGCCATGTTCTATTTAGCTAAACAGAATGATCCAGACGAGTATAATGAGGTTACAAAAAAATGTCAAGAAATAACAACATTTATGATGATGAATACTCAGTTTAAGGCACCCGTTACTATACATGAAACATTACAGAAGATTTGTAATATGGACATTGACAAAATAGCACCATTGAATAATAAAATGGAAACGGTTACCCACTGCTTAGAAGCTTTAATAGCTGTTAATGTATTAGCAAATCCTAGTGCCGATATGCAACAACTCTCAAGTCAGCTGCTGATGGTACAAAGACTGAAGAGCTACTCCTTGTCAACACTCTACTGTGAATTAATTAGAGCATGTTTTATTGCCCTTAATGATGCTAGCAAAGACGCTTCCAAGCAAGCAATATGGGCCGCTTTTACTTTTCTTAAACTGCCACAAGTCATACACTATTTACATAATATTTGTGGTACGACTAACAAGGATGGAGAGTATTCCACAGAAGTTGTGGAAGCCTTTGAAAAACTATTGCAATCAACACCACTTCTAGATGTTGTTGATGCTAAGAATTCATGTAATTGTGTAATGTCATTGTTAGATCCGTTAGTGAAGCTAAATGTTGTAGCCGAGAGTCAATTAGCTTATTTCAATCAGAAAAGAGAAACTAAAGATTCAATGCTTCAGAAGTTAGAACCTACAGGACTTCAAGGATCCGTACCAGCATATTTTATAACAAGAGCCGAACCGACTTTAGCTGGAATTCTAAAAACGATGGGGGGAGATTTTCATAAAACACAAGATTCTTTACATGCGATGCTATGTCAAATTGTGGGCGGAACAACATTAGACACAATTTTGGCTGTAGCAACAGTAGAAGGAAAGCTGAAGTTGTTTGTGTCTAGACTAATTAAGTTCAATGAGTTTGCATTAATATCAGCTAGTGAGAAAAATGCACCGCAGTCTAAAGTGTATATATTTGATATTTCTTTCCTAATACTGTGTTCCATTGTACAAGATTATGGTGCTGAGGCTGTATTAGATGAAAATGGTGATTCGTTTTTCGAACAATGGGTCAGAGAGTGTATGCCACAAAAAGGGGTACATAAATCTCCAGAGCAAATATTACAGAAATGTGACTCACAGGTTATAGATATTTTCATACATCACTTAAGTGCTCCAGACTTCGATTTTAAGAATACAAATTTGAAACCACACGACCTGTGTATAAATGTTTGTGGTGTCATTAAGGAAATTCTCTTTGCTTGGGAGCAAGGTTCAATTTCGTCTGCTGATTTGAAAAGGATGTTGGATTCTCTTAGACAAAAAATGGCATCATTAGCTGTTTGTGCCTCAAGTTGGTTGTGCGCGTATGTTAATGTAGTTCACCAGGACGCTATTTTGAAGCCAATCAATATAATACAACAATTTCTGTCTGCGCCAAGTGAAGTGGAATTGACTCAAATTGATAATTTCAAAGAGAGAGCCATTCTTATGTGTCAAATAATAAGAAAATTACAGTACGACATTCATCCACCGTCAGTGCTTAAGGCAAAAACGTTAAACTTATCACATTATATTGTTTCTAAACAACCGATCTTAGAGCAATTGCAGAGCGTATGGGATGATATAAAAACTCGAGGGTATTTGCATATTGATGCCACTCATATTATAGACAGTTTATTAAACACTGCGGGGCCAGTTTGGCTTGTGACAAATTTACTGAAGCAGACCCTTAAGTTCAGATATCAAGACGATTTAGACAGGTCTGTGGACATAGTTGTGGCGATCTTTCATTTGGATATAGAGAAATGCTCGCAGGCTCTTTTACTTTACGTTTTACCTCAATATCTATATAACGCTAAATTATGTAATGAACTTGTTGAACCTCAATCGGCTATATTGGCAAAACTTTGCGTATATTGTATTTATGCTGCTTTAGAACATAGTATATCGAGAAAGGTTACAACCTCCAGAAAGAGAAGACACGATGATTCTGAAGACTTGGATGCAATCTGTTCTTCAAACAAAGTACGCAGATTAAATGACAATACCTCGGATGCGTTGTATTATTCTCAAGGTCAAAGTATGGGTATTATAATTAAGGAGCCCTTACAGTCGGCATTAGAGATGCTATTCAAGTCATTTTCGCAGCTGGCTGGTAAAAATGGTGACGTGACACCTCAAACGCAATTCATATTTGAGTTTATCAGCTATGCAGTACAGTGTGGACAGGATAGAGCTCAAGTGGTGTTGCAGAAAATGCCATCCGAAATCGTCCCAACTCTTATTAAGGCTCTGCCAGATAACTTTAACACAGGATTAATATTAAGACTCTACGATTTGTCTACTCCATATGGTAGAAAAGACACGGCCAGGGACCTTTGTCTCCTACGAAATATGCGACTTAGGCCTGAGTAGGAGTTTTTAATTAAGTATAATAAATAAACATTTTAAAGGCATCGACTTTGATAACCTGTATTTAGATATAATAAATGGATATATAGAAGGAAACTCTTTTATTTGTTTTATATTTTATTTTAATATTTCTTTTTTTTTCTATCCAATTAACAAAGTAAATTTTAAAATTTTCCCCATCAAAGAAACTAAATCTATGAACATATTTATGAAATTAAATAAACTTATATATTTAATAAGTACATAACAATAAACCAGTTCTTAGGAAGGACGGATTTAGTTTCGTTAATATATAATAAATTTACAATGATAAAAATCATGCCTACTTTGTAGAAATAAAACTTTTCTAACTAACTTTATAATCAAGTATACTACTTACAAATAGAAAGAACAAAGGTTTAACAATTGCACAATAAGTGTCTATGAAGATACATTTCACAATGGTCGTGTTTGTATCTACCTTATTATATACATAGTGACGAAAAATATCATCATGTAAATATATACATTAAATTATATCTATTAAAATAAGACCACATTTTATGTGTCATAGGTTTGTACAAAGACTAAAAAATAATTTTACACGATTCTTATAAACACGTAGATCACAGGAGAGTTCCAGAAACATCTATCAAAGATTTTACGTATATTATGAGTATAAGGTAACAGTAATAATGTTACACAAACAATCTAATAGTTATTATTTACTAAATTATAGCTATAACGCTGGTTTTTTAGCACACGGAGAGTCAGGATTAAGATGTTCTGAAACAAGGACAACTTATTATATAAATTACCATTGGCACCGAGAATTTAAGACATTAAAAAGATAAGTCAAACTTTCCATGAACTATTTAAACTAGCTGATAAAATAATTGATTTCGACTGTTGTTTGCGAAGTGAAAGTTAACATGTCATTTTATATTAATAAAAACCGTAGTTAAGATCACACGATTAAAGCAATAAAAACTCACTTTCCTATTCCTGTTAACTAGAAAGGAAAAATTAATAAATAATATTTACCCATTTGCCTCTTAAGGCTTTCGTCTTCTCTTGACGAGTTATGGTCTGGCGGCGTTCGACTAACCCTCGCCGGAAGGTTTAACCTGTTAGAAGTACAACTTTCGTCGGCGGAACTATCATTTGCACTAACAAATGTCGTTCTATGATTTCTATTCCAATTTTGTTGATAGGAACTTTCTGTTGTTACGGTACTACATCTATTGTTAGTATAAGGAACGTATTGCTCTGGCGACCAGTCGAACACGAATGCATTGCTATAGTTGTGAGTGTAGGCTGATGGTGTTCCTGAAGGTGTCGGAGGAGTTGTGTTTGCATATGGACTTAACTCCTGGTGACAAACATCTGGAACTTTCTGCAGAGCTGATTCCGACCATGTGGGACTAGGATTCCATTGATCTATCATCTCCGTTTCAGTGATATTAAAATTTTTAGAGCCTGGCCTACGTGTAGCAACCGTTGTTGCTGCTATGGCGACTAAAGTGTCCCCAGCAGCGGATGAAAATCTAGGCGATATATTAGGTACGCTAGTTTTATCTTCCTCCTGTTTCACTTTTCTTTTCGTTTCAGGAGACCTGATATCTTCTATCCGTATATTATGATATCCCCTGAAATGGAGTTCTAACGTTAAACTTTTGGTATAGGTACTATAACACTTAACCCTTATTGTAGAACTAAGATTCAACATACAAATATAACAACTATAGTAATAGGTTTCCTACCTGTTTTCTTGAAGCGACACTGAATAGTCTACTGGCCCATTATCAAGTCTTTCGTAAGCGTAATGAATAGGTGTTAAGTGTGGAGGAACTTGAGGGATGTGATTCTGAAGACCAGCATTTGGCATCATCATAGCTTGGTTTCCATTAAGACAAACTGCGGGAGTCGGTGTATATTGCATTGTTGGAGGGTAGACCTGGATATCTGGCGGGGGAGGTCCATACATCCTGGTGGCCGCTTCATAAGCCAAACCATAATGAAGTTTAGATTGAACCGCATAATAGTGATAAAGCCACGGATTTGCTTTCATCACAGCTGCTTCTTGTTCACTGTTGGCAAAACAATCAAATCCTTACATGAAAAATAAATAGAAAAGATTACTTACACCAATATTCCTAAACTATAATCCATAATCCATAAGTCATATATTTTATATAATTTTAATTAAAAATTTGTAGCTAATATAAGTAGGTATTGAAGCTTGCATGTAAATTACTAGAATCGATACATGATTAAAGGATCTAATGTAATTGGAATCTTATTGCGGTAAAGAATCACAGATCAGTGTGCATATGACTTCGGAACATGCTTTGCCCATTAGTCGGCACCCAGAATGGGGGCCACTAAAGTTTAATGTTTATATTAAGTAGTTGTGTCTTGTGTGTGAAAATTATTTTACAAGTGATGCGTTTTATGTAATGAAATGGAACTATCAGGACAATTATTTACCTAGATAAGCCGTGGTTAATCTTTAGCTTAGTCCTTAGTTAAGGTAGTATCGTGAAAAATAACGACATTGGAATTTATTTTTTCATTTTGTATTCCTGAAGAATAATTTATTAAAATATAAACTTTGAAAAATTTACTTACTTCGGAATTAAATTATTATAGATATATTTTTATCTTATTTTTACTTATTGTTGTAGGTTTAAAATAATTTGTTTAATTTAACCTTTCGACTTTTGGTTGTTTTAGAAAACAATGATATCATTAGAGAGGTATTAAATTTGTAATGTTCCAAAATAACCTTTAAAATAAACCTAAGCTTTGAAGCAACCTTTTAGATAGTGGATACAGGGAAATGTCACATAGTCGGACGAAGTCCTGGACCCGGGTACAGTCGTCAAGAGAAATAATAAAATAAACACATCGTGATCCATTGAAGGTACATTATACACTTTAAAAGTCAATTAAGCCAAATTTTTTTTATTATATATTTAATGTGGTATCCAAGTCCCCTTTTATGTTATGACTTAATCTTAAATATTATTAGGATTAGAAATATTAATATTATATAAGATTTCTGAACTTGACTGTACTAAAATCAACGTTTAAATATGTTTTGGACGACAAATCGGTTAGCATTCGTAGATAACCGCGAATCAAAGGCTAAACGGATAAGAAGGTACACACGTTCTGCATAATGAACTTGACTCGGAATTAAATGTGTTTGAACACCAGTTTATGTTATACTTCTAATATATAATTGTAAAGTTCATCCTGTGAGAAAAATAACTAAAAAGTTATTTTATTATTTTTAATAAGTAAATATGGAATTTCATATAGTGAAACATTATGAATATAAATGACTAAATTATGACTCATAATGTAACAAAAGTTTAAATTTAAGATCTGATATTTCTTTCCCTCCCTTTCCTACTTCTGATTATGTTCTCCTTGAGATTTGGACTGTGAAATTTTACTTGATTTACAATTAAATTTTTATAGAGTGAAGGTGAAGTGTATATAAAAATATTCAAAATGTAAAATAATACAATTTGCCTTTAACGAAAATACGTATATTATTATTTAGAATTTTTATATGGCTTCGTTATGTATAACCAACTAAATGGAATTTACATTCGCCAATTTGTTAGTACGTATGTCTCGAGGGCATAAATCTCGCGGACATGACGTAGGCGGCTTACATGTTGACAATTTGCACCGCACTACATATGTACATTTACCTTTTTCTATGGATTTATTAAGACATTACGATATAGTTTAAAAGCTATAAATCTATCGAGAATACAAGAGACAATAAACAAACAAATGTACATCTTTACAAGTTTATACATCAAAACGTCAGTGAAATAAAGGGTTGGTTGATCCACGGTTCGTATTATTAAAAGGTTTATGAAAGTGAAGCGACACAAGTTGCGCAAGCATGCGAATGACAAATGACGCAATCCGGCTAACAATGCAGCCGAGTCTGTGAGCACTGGATTTATTATATCGAGAGCAGCAACAGAGCTGTGGGATTAAGAGAGAGAAGAAATATTAAGGCATATCGTGTTTCATAAAAAAATGGTATTCAAAATATATATTTCATTATTACATCTGTAAAAATCTATTTGACGAGTAAAACTTATTTGAAGTTAATTGACTGTAAGTGATCGCATTAAGCATTGAATAGTGCGAGCCGTATTTTTTTGTTATAAGATTTACGCGGAGGATGGAACTTATATATAAATTTCTGTTGAATAATATAAGACTTTAAAATGGTTGGCTCTTTGTGCCTTATTGTTTAGGTCACTCCATCACCCACTCGTGTTGATATTAATTTAGATTTACTATCACCAGCCTACTAACGATTAATTTAAAATGTTAGTCACCGCTTTAATGATATTATTTAGACTTATCTGCAAAATTGATACTCATGAATGCCGCTAGCTGTAAAGATATAAATTTTAATGTTTAGATGTAATTGTCATAAATATATTACCTAGGTAATTTGATAAGAAGACGTGGGACTGGTTACATCTTAGATTTCAAGCAATTACCACCTTACTGCTTAGTTTTTCTTCATTAATATATATTTGAGAAGCTGGCACGTACATAATTTTTGCGTGTAATAAGTATTGCAGTTCCTTAATAAACTTTCATTATTATACATAGAAAATGATGTTAATAAAACCAAGAACACGACCGTCGTAAATGGTTATTGTTTAATATTACAAACAGGATAGATCACTCCATAAAATCAGGTGTTTTAATATATTTCGAACAAAATATTGGAAGTAAATTCCACACCATCGATCAAGAGCCGCTCTCGATGCTTGTTAAACACAGTTTCTCACATCACAATGGCCCGTGAGCATATTTCAACCATCCCGATAGTAACATCGATCCGCTCCGAGTTCATAAATCACCCTCCACACTATTTATTCGTTACAACCTCTACTATGAGTTTACCGGTGTTAAATATACTCCGCTACAACTTTAACACAAACATTAAAATAAATTATCCGTAAGAACTAAGCGTTGTGTTGTGTTATTTTTTGTGAATACATTTATTTACACGCGTTTCAAGCTGTTTGTATTATTGAAGATTTTAATGTTATATAAAATTTTTGAATTTTATATTATGAATACCATATTTATACTGCAATCGTATTCGAAATACTTAAATATAAAGCAAATAGTACGGGCGTTCGCTAGTCTGAGCGCGTCATCTCGCAATGATCTCTCAATAGGGAAGTTGGTAAGTGACCGTTTTAAATTATGACCATCTATTTTTCATAGCCCTTGGAATTATAAGAGCCGTAATGGCGGCTCTAAGCCAATTAGTTAGCAAAGAAACGCCTTTTAAAAGCATTAGCCTTAAGTCTTGTAAACAGACCTACAAATCTTTCCAGCTTTTATGAGTAATGTGTTTGCACAGCTTTTTTATTTGTGCCGTACGAACAGGGAAGTATCTGATTCAATGCGTATTAAAGTAATTTATGCTTTTAAATTGTAAATAACGACTATGAATTAAATTGCTCATTGAATTTCTATCTATTATTTTAATAATGTTTAGTAGTTTCCTTAAATACATTATATTGATATTCTGTTAAAGTTTAAATGTTTTATTTTAAGGTACAAAAAATAAAATTGTGTCAGTATAATTTTATATTGGAGTGAAATATCGTGATGTTGACTTCTTTTATGTTATTCAATTACATTGAAAAACATTACTCATATTCAGTTTAAAACCTCTCTTCTTCCTCTTCTTCTTCAATTAACGTTTAAAGAGTGTTTATATTTATGTATGTTATATCATGTGTATAAAATGTATCCTCAGACATGTTGATAGATATAATTAAAGTTTGCTTAAAGAGTGTGTTTTTATTGTATATCGAAATTTAAACATCAAACTTAAAAGGGGAAATTTTATAACACGATTCATCAACGCGGTACATAACTCACGATTTAACGTTTGTTCAGGTAATAATTGCGTTCAGAGATGAAGTGATTTCACCCTTGATAGCTAGATTGCCGAGTTTTATTAATGGCATATAAGTAATGCAAGAACGACCGATTACCTTCGACGGCACCGGCGATTTCATGATATAGGTACGTCCAATAATTCATTGAGATGTTACCAGCCAAATTGCCGAGATAGTCCAATTTGTATGAAAGTTAATAGCTATAGTCCGACGTGTATAATGCTATGGACTATAGTTAAATTTCTGACAAAGATAACTAAGACTGTAGCTGTTACATTAGTGTCAGTTTATCTGTCATATCTATGCAAATGTGTGGCGTGCAAATGTTTCTTACAAATTATGGTAATGATATTTGATTTGCTGTTACGAAAATGTATTTTGTGCAAGTAATGATTTATAATTATGGACTAATTATGTGGTTCGTGAATATTATAAATTGATTGTGTATCGGTTGGTGTGTTATCAGTTTTCTTTTTATATAAACCTTATGTATTTGTATATTATCATTATTTGATAATGGATATTTCATATGGATGAAAAAACTTTTTAGATTTATCTATGTGTTATGTCCTAATACTATGAAATTTTAGTTCGAATGACCACAATTATCTTCCAATAATGTATAAATATACGAAACGATAAATAATTAAATATCCTTAGTTTGAAAATAAAAATCATTATCATGTTTTTTATTTGCAGACACTAACACTATACCTGCTTGAATTTCCGTAGATCTTACCTCAAAACCTGGTTGGTGCACACGATGACGGGCCTCTGAGAGTTCTCCAGGTTGTCTTTGAGCTGGAGAACCGCATGAACCCAGAGGAATTGGCCACATCGCCGCTGAAGGCGCAATAGCGCGATGCAAGATCGCTCTTGCTCTGATTGGGTTACTGTTAACAATGAAAATGATTGTCAGTGAAAGCTACATCAAGGTAGCGGCTTCATGCACGTGCATCATGCGTGACATCAGTAAGAGGCAGGTCATGCGTGAGTTTAATACATGTGTTTGAACCCGCCAAATTATTGGTGAGAGCTTCTACGATTGGATTAAGTAAAAGTATTTTTAAAAAAGAATGAAAATTTTAATTTTCAGCAAACGCAGTTTATGTTTCAATTGCAGTTTTCACTTAAGTCACACTGACTATATAAAAATCCATATCTTTTGCATCATTAAGCAAACAAAACAATTATTTTTAATGACAAAGTAGTGGATGCATTGATATGCATTTGATTTCAATGATTTGAGTAAAACTATCGAATGGCACAGATTTTAAATTAATAATTTTAAAACAGTATCTACCTAAAAACTAAAATGAATAAGGAATATCTATTTAAGACTAATTATACTAAACGTCATGTATATAAGTTCCGCGCAATAACTATGAATGCGAAACTTTGAAGACACTTAAGAAATACATTAGGATTTTATAAAATCAAATTTGTATTTAGCAAAACGTTTAATATATGAATCACAAATTGTCCAATTAGTTTAATATATTGAGAGAACATGTGTTTTTTTGCAACATCAACAAATACAGTAGATTTACGACCGCAGACGAGGTAATTCGAAAAATATTAACACTATGTAGAGTTAATTGTAATAATTGAATGCTATTATGAGATCATTGTTATTAAACGGATTATCGTGTTAAGGCATACACTTCCTAACAAGATGTGAAATAATCAGACGGCGTGTAGCTCAAATGAATTTTGAACTTTATCTGTTTGCAATTAAAATTTTAAATTAAATGCTCTACACATTTGTATGTAGCCGGCCACGCTGAGGAAGGCTGGTGATTATTTTATGTATACAATTGTGACACAAAACTTGTTTGAAATAAAGGTTGTATTGCTTTGCTATATATCGCCGATTATACATCTTTTGTTTGGTTGAAGTAAGTTTCAAATTTTCCTTATAATTTGTGTTTGTGCTTATATTATAAGTAGTCTAACAGATATGAATGTTCTTAATCTGAAAGTATTGTAACCACGATTGGCTTGGCATTATTATTTTGTTTAATGTCTACAAATATTTTTTATGGTTTGTTATCTTACGAATTAATAAACTATGAAAGGCATTTATGTTTAATGCAAATAATATTAATTTAAATATACGAATTTATAATGATAGGATCTAAATAGCTTTATTTATAAAGTTGAGTTAAAGGTTTTAATTTGAAACAAGCTCTCTCCCGCGGTGCTACTCGTAAATGTCCACCTGTATGACTTTGTTACAACACATAAAATTATCCTCATCTGAAATCTGGTATAAAATAAAATTAAGGTTCTAAGTTTTTAATAAATAATAATAAAAAAAAAACAAATTGTCGAAAGAGTAAAAAGAAAAAATTATGTTTGTTGAAATTTATATAGGAACTTGATTTGATTATTATTGAACAATCTAATTCCTATGAACTTTAATAAATTAATAGCGTTACTTAAAGGATTTAAGACGACTTCATTTTAGAGGAATGTCGCATGAAATTTACATATTGAAATAGAACCTTAATATTCATAGACCGTATTACTATATGTATAGAGTTCAATATTGCAACTTATCAACTTTTGTAGCCGGCTGTACATCTGAGGTCGACATTAAATATGTATTCTACCAGACCTCCAGGACATCCGTGTTCTCGGACCTTCTATTACGTTATTAATTGGAATTGATGTATACAAACAATTATTGTACAAAAAAATAATAATGCTATTTATTGCCAAGTTTGTAATGATACTTCAACAGAAAGGTGAGAAATGTGACTAAAATTACTATTAATGTAAAAAAAAACCATTGGATTTAATTTTAATATAATACAATTCTTGTTATAACAAGGGTCTCTATGTATTGCTTTTATCTGATTAGCATGGCTTATATAAATTTTATGTTTATATATTTCTATAACGGTTAAGGTGTTTTTAAAATTAAGAATTATATTAAATTACATAATTTTATTGACCGTTTCAAAAGATCCTTGTCAAAGTTAACGTTGATATTGTGAAGCGCAGTTATACAGTTGGACATTAATGAAAACAATGGAAAAATCTTACAGTTTTTCCTTTGAACTGTAGGCAGGAAAACATTTTAAATATATAACATACCTAAACAACAAGATGCTGGTACGCGGTATAAACATAGGCTTCTATAGCGATGTTCTATTTTAACCTTCAGACAACAATGATATATCATCAAGAAATAATATATATAATAAGAACAAAAAAACTATGAGATCAAGTTAAGGTCAGTGCACACAAGCTGGTCCTTGTGTACATGATTATCAATTTATTCATATGATGACTTCACTGACATACGATAGATGCATGCCGGAACAGATATTTCGTCTACGAGCATCCTTATTTCGCTTCTCCTCCAGAATGAAATCATTCAAATGCGAACTTTATTGCTATGATGTGAGGTTAGTAAATTATTTTTTCGTTTAAAAGAAAGTCGACGGGGAGTAATAAGGGTTAATGTCAGACGATTATTTGTGTAATCTCGAATGTTGGTTTTAGTTGTGGAGATTGAAGACTGCTATGATTGCGGATTGTAACTAGTGTGCTCCGCTTGGGATAGCAGATCTATGTGTGCTAAGTGGGCTTGATTTGCGACTCGTTTTCTTAGATCTGCCTACGCGTATGAATGGTGCTGGGCAAATAAATCAGAAATAAATCGCGTAATGAATATTTATAGCCTAAACACCGTTTGGTTTCGTCTAAAACCCTATGAAATTTGTAATAACATTTTTATTTTAATAATTATTTATTCAGTGTGTACATATGTTACAGAACTGGTTGCATAAGGGACTGAACCCGGAAAGTCTTCACACCTTTGTCATGATTGAAAGTGTTCCAAATATAAAGTCACGTTTCTAAAAGTTTGAATTTAGAATTTCCTTCTTTATTGTCGGAATAGAGTGCAGAATTGACAACTTTTTAAGACTGCATAAAATTTGTAGGTTTGATTTAATCGCTCACGTAGAGACAAACGCTCACACACGACTGTCACGAGAACTTATGCGTCATTTACACTTTCTCCTATTTTGAAGGGTTAGATGGATAAGAAACAAGAACATGGGTTATCAGTGGTGACATGTGTCAGGTACATTTGAGTTTAATTTGACATTTTATTTTTTTCTAATGAGCATTTGATTTTATTAGGAACGTTATGTAACACGAATAGTTTTCAAAGGAGGTTTGTATTGAGGCATAGGTTAACGATTAGGTTAAAAAAAGGTCAAATTCAAAGTTCGGTTCATTTGTCATTCCGATATTAATCTACTCACATAATGAAGCTATAAATTAATCACTTTATGAAATAGTCGTAGGTTATTGAACAGTAAAGGAATGATATTAATCAGAAATATTGAATAAACACTAATATTAATAATCTATTAGGTTTTGTTAATCGCTTAGGGCCTAGATTGACATGTGTCTTATTCCCAGTGCGCATGCGCTGATGTCATAATACCTATTCATGACAGGTGTAAATTGCATGCCATTTATAAATTTAATTTAGTCAACTGTCAAAATAACAAATAAATACAATTCCGCGGTTATTTTACATTTGACACAGAATATATCATCGAGGTATTGTTTCGTTGTATATAAAATAAAGTCTTAATATCAATTGATATGTTTATTCCTTTTTGTTGATACATAAGTCAATTGTGTATAAAAAAAAACACAGAACTAATCTAGTAATAATCAAAATAATATTCTATAAACCATTATTGTCTATGCGATGTAGATTCCGCCAACGGCCGGAACATTACAAGGCGTTTAACATTTTACCGTCCACGTTTAGAAATGTTAAAATGGTAATAAAATAACGTGGGAAGGTTTATGTTTCGGTATACAACAGCTGAAATGTTTTATTGTGTTATCTTGATTGGTTATGTTAGCGAAATAAAATATATTTTTTTGCCACTACTCGACTGTTTTGGAGTAACTTAAACAAATTTGTTTGGTGTCTTTTGTATTATTAGACCTTAATTAAATTACATTTTAATAAAATGTTTGAAGTTATAAACATAGGTTACTAAATAATTAAGATTCCTTGGCATATTCTGGAGTAGGCCTTTAAGTGCGATCTATGGTATTTTTATCTTAATTTTGAAAAGACTAAAATTTCGTAAAGAGTATTTTTTTTCTGTTAATATAAATAAAAAAAATTGTAAGTTAGAAATCGAACCGCACATGACGTAATGTACCTTTCAACTTTAATACCTACTTTCAAATAGTTTATTATTAAAAGCTACATATATCCTTACTCGTTAACCTTCACACAATAGACAAACTAAATCCAATATTTTCAAGTATCCAAAGCGATTGACATCTTGCCTTCACCGTTCTTTTTCTAAGTTATAGGTCGAGGTCACCGGTAAAAGTTACTGACGATACAATGTTCTTGAAGCCAGTACCTTATTGAACTTTATTTTAGCATTACGAAACAATGGAGAATTTGTAGATCATTTATTTTTAATATATTCTTAAAAGATAAGGAAATATCAAAGTGTTCTCGACGTTTTTTTTTTTCAATAAATCATGGCTTAAAATAGATTTTACTTACAGTATTATAAAATAAGTCCTAGCTTTAACCATGTATAAGTACTTTCTAAACGAATTTATATAGTCGTTATCTTGTCAGTCTCATTTAACTTCAAGCATGATTTTAATTTAATCTTGAAAAAATATTATTATGTTAGAAAAGCATATTACATAAGGTAATTAACAGGACACGCGTCATTTTTCTTTTATGTATAATGAGTTCGTACAAATTAACATTGTTTAGAAAACCTATCTCTCTATATTATAAGATTTTAAATTATTTAATTGGTTATTTTATTATTTGATATTCTGTTGATATTTTTTTATAATTAATCGGGTTAACTTGCTGTTATATACTTTGTAAAAAAGTTTGCCAATTTTAGTGACGTACCCACTGACAATCTTGTCAAAGATCTTGATCTTGTCACAGATTAACGATCTACTAGCGATTAACTAGATGCGATAAGCGAGAATAAAAGGACAAACAAAGAAGTTTTGTTGGTCACCGTTCGTTAAAAATGCTAAATACATTACTTGCTGGACATTTAAATGTCTTTAGCTATACCCATATATATGAGTATGATAATAATATGGTTATAAGTAAATATCAATATACTCACTAAGTCTATGTTTGTTCTGCGCTTCTTTACAGCAATCTGGATGTAGGAGGTGGTACCAGCTGACTCCGTGGAGCGAGTTTTTATCCCAGCCGAGGTGCCACTCGCTACTGTACGAAAAAAAATTTAATAAAATAAAACTTTTTAGATATATGCCAAAATTATAAAATGATTTACAAATATAAAAAAAAAAACTTATAAAATATTTCCTCTTTCATAGGAAAAAAATAAAAGGATATTGTGAATATGAAATGAAAGTTTAACCTTAGCGAATATTTGATGAGTTTTTGATCTTCAAAAGCTCACTCTTTTCTTCATCATCTTTTGATCAGATATTCATATACTAGACAGTAGGAAATTCTTTTGAATCACAGAAATGTATGCCTCGAATGAAGTACCTACTTAATTTAGGCAAAATCGTAAAAAAATTAAAAACTTCTTTGGCATAAACTCATCTAAAATTTTACCGTTACGATCTCATGTTGACTTTACATACATTAAATCAGAAATTATATAAACACACTTTAACCATTGAATGGGAAATTATCTCTGAATATAAAAGAGTAATTAAAGTGTTCAAATTAAAGGTTCAAAAGCCTGTTTATTGACAAGGCTATATGATTGATAACTGATGACCCCCGACATATTTGTTTTTGTGTGTGTCAAGTTCATTTTAATTATATTTACGATTTTTTTAATCAACTCTTAGATTTCCTTCGCTGTAGTACTGAACTGAGTTTGTTTATCGTTGAACTACAAACATTTTGTAGAAAATTAATTGTCATAATTATAAAACGGATAATCGGACTAACTTATTATAAGTATACATTTTTTAATTTATGTTTAGAAAAATGTTGTTATTATGTATAGGATTTTATTTGATAATATTTTATTTTTAACAGAAAGACTATGAAAAACAGTTATAAATGTAATAATGACTAGGTTTGCTTAAATTGATATCTCTTATAAAATATTTCAAAATGTTATCTTTAAGACATAGAACTTGATGGAGGTATTTACGTTACCCAGTTGTAACCTCAAACCAAAAGATGTCGACATTGTTTTATAGGAAAGCAAATAATGTCGGATTGTTTAAACATACACAAAAAAACAGCGTGAGCCTTAACCCATTCACCTAAAGGCTAGTGTCGAAGAAATATATATTTTTTAATTATATAGAAATAGTAACCAAAGTATTATTCAATTGTTTTGGATTGTTTTTGAACAATCGAAATTCAAGTTTATATAAATACTTGTACTCAATAAACAAATAGCAGAAAATATTTAACATTGACGACAATTCTTCAAAATGTTAAATGGTGTTAAGGAGAAGGAAGGATATTATAGAATATTTTCTTAAGGTACATTTGACAATTTCAAACAAAACTATATATATATATATATATATATATATATATATATATATACATATATATCCGTGACTTATTACCGATAAAATGTTATAAAGAGGTCAAACAGGAGGCTTAATAATGAATATCAATACCTTTGTCCTATAAATATTTCTATCATATTCCATTATGATCATAGATAATATATTAATTACAAAGTTTCTCGGCCAATATACCTTGATTATTATGTTTTACAAACATCACAGCATTAAGTTAGGATAAAAATGTAAAGTAACTACTTAATTCAACGTCTATAAAAATATGACGGTTATTTTCAGTTTCGGGATATATTTCGGGATATACATACAAAAAAGGGTATAGTCCACCTAATGTAAAGTGGTCACCATAGCCCGTGGAATTCTAAAATACCAATATCTTAGTCCAAGTTTTTATCGTCACAATACATACGAACAGTTAATGTATTTTTATTAATAAACTCTGCTCATAGACTAGAAAAAGTTCGTTTGTAGTGTAACTTTGCAAACATGTGCTAAGCATACATGGGTATGGACATTGGTTACGCTTAAAAGTAATTAATAAATTTACAAATAATACCTACAATTTTTTATTTATAATCTTTGCGAATGAAATTAACTGAGACGTAAAAAACCACAAATCCTTTTTTTTTATTCTAAATCACTCATAGAAATTATACAATTATACCTCTGTACGAGTAATGTATAATATATGTAATTTTGTTTTAATAGTATCTGTAAATTCTATGCATGCTCATCAGCCACCGGCTTATAAAGGCCAGGACAGACGTTGATATATTACGAAACTCATAAGGGCACACGTTACTAATATCATATCATACAGTGTTAACATTTACATCTAAGGTTATTTCATGCTACTGTAAATAGTTCTATGATGTGTAGAAAGCTCATAATAAAACTCATAAATATACACTATGCTTAACATTAGACGAACAATTGTTTTAAATAGGAATTATTCATGCAACGCAAATTATTCGTATTAAGATAATGCAACAATATATGTGTGTTTTACAAAACAACGACGTATGTAACAAATATTATGGCTTGTTGTTTACTCTCGTAAATAGTATGGCAATAGGGAGGCACATTTTTAAGCTTTATTCAAATTATAGGCACAGTACACATGGTCGAGCAAAATGACTATTGGATATTCATAAAAATATCTTTAACATTTTTTTAAAATATAATATAAAAATATATATTTTTTACGTTGCAAATAGTTTGGTAGTTGTCGTTTAGTTTCACATGTTACTTTGCAGAGTATTTAGAGAGGATTGACACTTACAAAGCAAAACATGTCGTATGAATAAATAGTAAAACTTGTTGTATAAGTGTGTATTCAGCATATCTTCAGGGAGCTTGTACACTGTCATTGTATGCAAAGCTAGCAGGTGATGAGCGTGCCTTTCAAAACAAATTCGATAATATGTTTGGAATATTTCACAGATTTCTTTACGAACATCGATTTGGCTCTCGCTTTAATTTACTCAAATAATTATGTCAATATATTATTTACATCATGTATTGTAAAAAAATATTTTTATTATAGTAAGTTTGTAAAAAATACAATAAAAAAAATTATAAATTTAGATTGTACGTATGAACAGAACAATAGGGATTTTCACGATCCATATAAAATACACCATGACAGATGCAGTGACGTTCCGACTGACACTCATCTGACCACTGTATAATGTATATATGTATATACATTGTATATCCTACCCATTGTATATAATACATTGCATATTCCGAGTCGTCTTATTATTTTATGTCATTGAGGCGCTGTTCCATGCATATGAAACGGCTCTATAGAGACGTTGTCATACATCTGCCTTTGACAGACGGTAGCTCTGTCAGACATTCATCTTGAATAAGACCAGTTTATTGTTTTACCTTGAACTAGTGTTTACAAGGAAGCAAAGGATTTACTTCTGCCCTTGAGCTTTTGTTTGTTTTAATGTTCTATTTAAATATAATGACATCTTTTTATTTGATTTAAATTGAAGCTATTAGATAAGGCTTTGTTGAGTGTGTATAAACATTAAATTTTTTTAGTTACGTATGTATAATTTATATTGAACAAATGTTGAGGTTAGAATTTTCATAACGAGTGATAAATTATGGACCTCCATGATGTATGAATTGAAATGTATTAAAAAAAACTATATCTATAAATTTATACGATATAGAATTTGGACGAGAAAGGCCAATGTCGACAATATATGTATATATTGGATACGGCGGTTGTAGGAAAAATAAAGACATATCCTGAATACAAAAAAATAATATTCTGAAAGGTCAACAAAGTCCTCTAACTAAAGCCAGATAATGTGAATCTAGCAAAGACGAAGGTGTTATTAATAGTTGTAGCCTTTTAGCAATTAGGTAGTTCAGTTGTAGTAAGTAAGTAGTTCATGAATATTCAAAGTATAAGTATAATAAAGATGTAACATACTTGGTATCTATATGCAGTATTTTCATGTCCATCGCGTGTACTGTAGTGAAGACGTTGGTGGCTCCGTGCACAACGCATTCTCTGGTTTCCGGCATGGCGAGTGGTGTGCAGGCAGCAAGGAAGACTGGCTCGTTGCGACTGCACAGTGGAAGATAGGACACGAAATGACCACGTACCAACACCACCTGGTACAGAAAAATGAACAGTTATGCTAAGAACTGGTACAACGACAATACAAAATGCGAACTCAATGTTTGTTTTTAGAATAGATATTATTTTATTACATATTTATGTATAAACATACGAAAAACATAAAATTTGCTCACTTTTCATACGATTTAGAGCCTAATTGTTTCCGTCAGAGGAAAAAGTATGAAAGTTAGAATTGTTTTTCGTGTGCAAAGTTCTATAGGTATTCTAGTTACTATAAATCTTTCTTAAAGCAAAAAATGACAAAATAACGAGAAATTCTATATACGTCTGGCTTCAACTCATGGGCGGGCAGCTTTGACATTCCTGAGAGTTTTAACAACAATGGTAAGATAAGATTCAGACACAATAGTTCACAGTTCAACCGCTCACCAACAATCTTCGATCCGGGATCCGGCCTTGGTACACATTTTATTGTTGAGCGCTCTCGTATTCATAGTGGGTTACTCAATACACGATCAGACTAGCGTTCGGATGAAATCGATAGGGCCCACTGCACTCCGAGCACAAGATACGAAACGTTTACTTGTGAAGCGAATAGTTGAATCACTGTTACTATTCTTGCGAAACCATACCGTGTACTTGTTGATTACAATGAAACATCTCTTAAATTTTTTTAAGAGAATGTTTTGGGGATGAAATTTTACCAGATTTAATGCAACGATCCTGATGATGAGCGAGTTGGTTTTGTTAAACAAAGTCACTTAGTTATTCCTGTTAATATTAAAATTGATATCCCCAGCTATCTATCCATCGATTTTATATATAACATAAATTGAGACTAAACTCTGTGATTACCATAATTAACGCTTAAAATAAATTCTATATCAAGATTTCATCGTTTCCCTTGAAGATTGATAACTTTAAATGAATAGTTGCGTCAAAGTACCCGCCTACGAAAACCGAATGTAATGAGGTTATAATCTGATATCATTTGAAATATCGAATGAAATAAACGGAACGCCCCAGCAGAGCGAGTAAGTCGTCGCTTAGGGAATCGAGATTACAGAACACAGGCGTTAATATATTCAGTTAAAATAATAACTTATTTATCTAAAACATAATGTTCTTAACTAACTTAATGTAGCTTTAAACGCTACAATGTACGGATAGAAGCGATTCAAAACCAGGTTAGAAAATGACAACAAATTTCTTTCTTAATAATTTTTATATCAAATATTTTACGCATATATATATATATATAATATTGTTGCCGCCAACACTCTATCATTACAATTCAATCTCTCAAATCAGTTTGACAAGGAGACGGTCGTGACGTTTCAAACAACTGCTAAGGTTTGACGTTTAACTTTGGTTTAACTTTCTACTTCAAGACATACCTACTGTTATAATTAAGTTACGTATGTCTTTAGCTGAACCCACCATCCATCAGTACTTAATTTAACTAACTTTTAATGCGGTTTCGCTTTCGATTAAAATTCTCAATACATATGGCACTAAAATAAAAATAAGTAAATGTAATATTAAAAAAACATACTTCCGGGATATTTTACTTTGTGATATAATAAGTCGAATTAATACTAAATGTTATAAATCATATAACAATTATTTTTTTATTAACGAGCAAGTACCTAACTTTTTTACGTAAAAGGCAGACCGTTTCTTTATTAATATTTCTGTAAATCCAATCTATAATATTAATCATCTAACGTTGTAATGGAAATTTTACATTAACAGCGTTCGATGAAAACAAACAGTAAAATTAATAAACGAACATTCAACTATCTGGTTATTTAAACTATTATAATAATAAGTTATGGAACAGTTTAATCAACATAAACACGGGACTCGATTACCTTAGATGATCATTAAATCGACTAAAATGTGAAGATATATATGAAATTATTTTATTATTAGGCTTTGTGGTGCTTTGAGTTTATGGTGTCTTTATCTAGTGAAAGGCGCTAGGTTTTAAAGGTGTGATAATTTTGATTTTATAGCTTTGTTGTTAGTATTTTGTTACGATACGATTTAAGCTAGTGTAAATATTGTCTGAGCATGTTTACTGCATACCAGAACCAGGACTCCGCCTACATTAAAATATACTGTTCGTTTATTGATATGGTATGATATTAACTATGAGTATTTAACCCTCGATTTGATTGTGGTTTTATGTTTTCTTTGAAATTTATCGATCGGTTTTTCAATCAAGTTGTTGTACCTCAAACAGTAATTGTGAAGTTTGTTAATTATTTGCATGAAAATTTGAGACACACACTATCAATTAAAGGCGCACCGCAGCTGTTATGAAATATCGGCTAAACAATTTTATACAGTTGTTGAAAATATTCGGTCAAATCAGTCACGTTCGGCCGGAGTCACGAATTGTTACGTCACTATACACATACCACCTACCATCTTAGAAACTTTTTTTACATGGAATCATCTTCAACGGCACTTATGAGTTGTAAACGTGAATGTTGCCATATAAATAGAATATTTTAACACCCCAGATAATATTACAAAGAAATTATCATAACTAAAATTACGTTAAATTGTATAATAATTTATTGTATAAAATTTTATTAGGTCTCATATACATTTCTTATTAGAATTTAGAGCCAATTTATCATTATCAATATCAATTATGATAATTATATTCGTTGCATGATTTTCTAAAACATTATTTAGTAATTTAATAAATTTATTATAAATCACACGATTTTCATGTCTCGCTAACAAATAATTTGTAATTTTATAAATTTCTCATAACAAAAATCAGTACATGATTGTAAGAAAAATAATAGACATTTTTATACACTTGCTTTAAATATAGCTTTAATATGAATTACAAAATTTGTTTACTGCACATGAAACGTATTAAATATTGCATAATAATCACACATCTGTTCGGTTTTTATAATTCTAGTAAGAGGAATCGTGACGCGGTGACGTCACTTGATGGGAGCCTGCGCGTGCGCACGCTGCCCGAATTCACACAGACACGACTTAAAAAAAGGGTTCAGTACCCCAAGGCATTCACCGTTCTTATGTTTAACAATAATCGCAAAAATAACATATTCATCTAGAATAAATAACATTACCGTTTTATAATACAAATAAATCAAATTACTTAATGTAAATCCTAATGTTACTTCGCAATACTAATATATCGATCGGCAAAAGAAAAAATATGCCCATTAAATCACACACGGTCACACGTACAATATACAGTATGCAAATAATACATCTTAATATAGAGTGCGGTGGCTCTCAGGAGTTTTGCTATTACAATCAGATGAATTTACATTTCATAAATAAATGCATCGCCGCTCTAACGACGCTCCGAGTCATGTGTGTGTGAGTGTGAGCCTTCATTTAAATAAGGTGGCACGGACTTTTAAATGTTTTCTGAAGTGCCTCGTAAAATGCATTAATACCTTTTTTGAGAATTTCTTTCGCTGAATAAATAATTTAAATGAGTTTTTCTTTGGCCAGTCTAGTCATCGATCAGGATTTAAATGTCTTTTTAGATTAGTATACTAACTGGCAGCATCTTAATTATACGGAATGTTATACTGAGTGCAACAACGATATAAGACATTGTAGGTAGATATTTTGCTTGACTTAAGCCTGAAATACCTAGTTTTAAGTTATCGTAACTATTGTATTTAGTACAAAGAGTTCGTCAAATGATCATGACATTGTCCATCTGATAGAATTAAGATGTTGTTTGTAGAGATCTGAATTTAGTTGATTTTGTAATAAGAGTTCTCAATATTAAGACGGACAGAAGTTAATCTCGGGTATTTTTTACCTCATACATCAAGGGAAAAGCGCCCACAATATCTCTCTTCAAAATATCACATGTCTGTATGTGATTACATATTTGTGCAAATGTTGCATGCCACTATAAGATATTAATGAACCATGTTCGTATCCATGCTATAACTATAAGTAAACAGTTTCGTAAAATTCAATCGATTGAAAATGTTTGTCCCATCTGCGCTGTAATCAGAGACATTTATCCGGAATAGCAATGTTATAAACTTTCGATCTTAATTGGTGCTGCTAATTAACTGAAGCAATCATCTTACAACGTATATTTAACATCAATTTCTAAACGTTCAATACATACGTTTTCAAATTGAGTTTATTGCGAAATATCGCTTTACATCACATAATTGCGAGTCTTATATAAAACAAAGTCAATGTTCATAACATTCATTTAGTAGAAAAATACAAATTATAATTTAATATCAACTTTATTTTATTTTTTTTTGAAATTTATCATATGAAAAATATTTATATTTAATAAATTTTAATATGAAGTATATTTTGATTATAACATTATAAAACAAAAGTCCCGAATCGGTCTCAAAGTCTATTACTCTAAATTAATGTAAAGATTCTGGCTATGATAATTACATTAGTTCGATCTCATGTCATAAACGTGACTGTCAAAAAATACATTTTCGAAATCGGCCAACATCGGTTCGCATGATGTCAAATGTCATTGCAACATTTAGCGTACGCCTCGCTATTGAACATTGAAAAAAAAACCAATACCATACAATATACATCAATTACATACGATTCTGAATACTCAAATGAATTAGTCTATTACAGAGACATATCATTTGTTCACGGTCTCACGGACGCTATAAAAATCAAGTTATAATTCCATACAGCGTACAACACGTACATATATTAATTCAAATAATGACCACACCAATGTGGCTTCTTTCGTCACAGCGCATAGAAAACATCAAATACATATAATTAGAGGTATCTATAAACTACGGTAATTGTACCGCTCTTTAATTACGATCGCATAGCCGATTGCGAAACTTGGGTTTTAGTTAGTGATCGATTGATCTCGGCGTTCTGTTATCGATATGATGTTAATTAAATTAATAAGTCATTATCGATTTGTAATAACATTGCGCGATTCAGATGGATTACATCGCATGTGAAGAATAATTTGTGTTTTATATAGATGTAAAATTGAGATCAGTATCAAAAGAAATTCCAGCCTTGTCAAGTCAAGCGTTCGCTGGATTACAGCAACAATATCAATTCATGCTGAATGGTCCATTATAAGTCAACATGTGAAGATCCACGACGAGCACAAAGCGTGCTTCTCGACCTTTAAGTTTGTCTCAATCGAAACACGAGCTTGTTTACATTTTTTTTTATATAACCTTGAAAATTAAATTGGCAATACGAAGTAGGATATAGCTATGTATATTCGGTTGTGAAGTTATGAACCAGCCTATATTCGATGAAATAAAATTGTATTTTAAATTTTATTTTTCTTGCTTAAATGCTATTTATTTATAACACGGTGCCTCCGCATGCTATAGTATGATATATATAGATAATCATATTTGTTATATCTAACCTAAATACTAAGCGACGTATACTTGTGTATGAATGTTTTGCTCTGAACGTTCCGAGCCGTTATTGTTGTATGGAATAAGATTAGTATACTGGAACCGATCGAGGTACGGTCCGCAGCTCAATGTGGAGCATCGAATATTATTTGTAATCAACATTAAAATGTAAAATGTCAGAAAAAAGTTAAGAATTATTAGAGAATTTTTTTGATAAAATTCGTCAAAGATTTAGTATGACAGCGAAATTAAGACTTTTATGTACAAATTAACTTTATTTGTTTTTGATATGATACTATTTTTTGCGAACGCTACGCTGAGTACATTTGAAGCAGTTGCACAAGTTTCTTTTGTCATTGTATAATGATGGCTAACGTTTGTGATGTTTTGTGTGTTGGAATGTGCTTCGATTAGACTTATGTGCCATACAGAAATAGATTATTCTCTCACTAATAACTAAACGGTCCGCGTTATTTCGTTTGTGTAAAAAGGAAAACGCTCTTATTATTGTAGCATAAGGTTGTTTATTATGTGAGGAAATAGCATAATATCGCATGTTGTAGGTTTTCCTATGATCATGTGATGGATGGGCTCGGACGGTAGTCATATAATGTTAGCTAAAACTTGTTATAATTGATGAAGAGAATGGAATAATGTGATTAATTGCATTCCTGTGTCGCTTTTAATATACAGTACACATTTAATATTTCGGACACTTTTCGATCAGACCATTGTGATGGAATCGTAATTATGACAGTCAATTTTAATTCATACGCAATTTTTTGTTTTGTTATTAGTCTAATGTTGTTTTAAGGCTTTTTTAAACTATTTAGTATGAGTTTACAGTAAAAATTAAAAAAAATCTTAGTTTTATATATACGGCATTATAATTTCATTGGAGGGGGACGAGATCTCCTTTTGTAAAAGATTTAATTAATTCCATTAATTAATTCTATAATTTGACAAATATAAGTACACGAGTATGATAAGGTTCTCCATATTAAGATATTAATTTTACATCTATAACATAGCACATAAATAATTTAAGTATGAAGAAAAAAAACTAGCAGAAAAAAAATATGCTCAAAAAAAAAGTTATTTGAAATTGACAGATAAATTACATATCAACGTCAACGAGTAAATTTGACTTAATAGAAATTGATAAATAAATAACATGTATCCAATTAGCTGTTCTGGTACAGGCGTTTTAATAAGTTTTTTTGTTCTACCACTAACAGAATGTATCATAGACATGAATGTGCCTCAGTTTTCTCACATCGCTAACAGCATCTCTCATCAGGAATGCATTAAACTCATAGCATCACTCCGCTACAACTCCTACGAGATGCCGTCTTCGTTAACTTCTGTTAATAGCAACAACATGAGCTGCGTATGGCTCTTAATTGATTACAGCGACGGAAAGGAATCCTGGCAGGGTGGAAACAAGACACACGGTGTTATAGCGCATAGACTTCGTCAACTTGGCAGGAGCGATTTAGCTGATTGGCTGTGTAAAGCTGTTTTCCATCAACTTGCAAAGGATATTAATGATACCATACTCGTAAATCCATTTGCCGTGGATAGTACTCAAAGTGCACTCTGTACAAAATTACTCAAAGATAAACTGGTGTTTGTGGGAGCGGAATGGGATATTATTGATATCACCTTATGGATGGTTTTAGCGATTCTGGTGGCGTGGTTAGTTGTCTCGTGCTGTCGTTTGTTGTGTTTATCTTGTAGAAAAAAGTTAGCGACTAACGAGGAGATGATAGCACTGTTAAAGAAAGGTAGCGGGAATAACAATTGATAACAAAACATAGCAGCTATCAGAAGTATTTAAAAGACATAGTGATAGTCGAGGTAAATTAATTGTGTTAACGAAAACGTGATTCTGTATGGAGTGTAAGATTATATGTTAATAAATAAGGACTACAATTAAATTTTCGAGATAAGTAATATTGTTAGTTGTTTTAGTGATATGTACATATATCAAACACATGATTGGATCCTTAACTTTGAGTTGCCTAACAAGTTCCGAGGCTGCGTTCAAGTATCACCGGGTCCGTTACCGATAAACCTCATTAGCTGCTATGTGGCAGTTCTTAACTTCATCAACAGATGAGGGTATCTGTTAATAGTTACGTAGCGTACTGTAATTGTGAATGTCAGCCATTGTTTTTATTATCTGCCCTTAATTAGTTAAGGTTACAAGGTTTATCAAACTGTTACGGCTTTACAGCAATAAAATTGAATCTTACGTTCGTTTAAGCGACTTACAATTTAAACAGATCTTTCAAATGCAATGAGATTATAAATTATATTACTCCCGGTGCGGTGTTGCCATTTTTAATGAACACCATATCAGACAGTAAAATGATAAAACAAAGCTTCTACACTATACAGTTGCCCTGATTGATATCTATTATGAGACAACCCGTATAAAGTGACCATTATTCAATATCTAGTTATCATAATGCATTTATCATTCATTTACAAGGGATAAATTATAACAAAAACATTCATAACTGTTTGTTTATGATGTTGAATTAATTTTAGAATTTATTTATACGGCCCTATTTCTTCATAGACTTCTTAGAATATGTTTGGCAGAAATTATTAGGTTGCAAAATTGTCTATTAGCATATTTGAGTGATATAAGATGGACGTCAGTTGTATAAAAGCTGATATATTTGTATTTAACTTCCATATATTTTATAATTTTAAACTCGTTAATAGACTAATGAAACATAAATGTTAACATGTTTAAAATGTATTGTATATTATGGTCACAGTGTAAAAATATGTTGAAATTAAAACACTAAGAAGAAATTATCGTGGTGTAACAAAGTAAGATTCAAAATAAAATTCATAAAATTACAAAATACTTTTTCCACTATAAATCTTTCAGTTAAAAATATAATAGGAAACTATATTCTCATCGGTATCTTTAAATAAAAGCCAAAGCAATTTGCAGTACACGTAGTAAGTACGTCTAAAATGATATATGAAGGTTATTATTAGGCGAACGTGCGACATTATATCGCACGACAAAAACAGTGAATCGGGACAGCACAGACGGTAACTCGAGGGCCGTTAAAAATTTCGCTTCCTATCTTTTCTATACAAAATATTTTCGCAGTACAACTCACTCATGGAACAAACAAAACGTATATAAATGTATAACCAAAAAAAATAAAACTAAAAAAATTCTCAAGTGTTTACAAAAATAAAAAGCAAACAGGTCTAGTGTCTGTGCGTGTTCAGCGGAGTAGCACGTGCTGCATGAATATTAATTGGAGACAATAAACTTGAAACTGGGAATGTTTGTTATATCCATATCCCTTCGCCTTCTATCTGCGGACCACTTATTGAGTGTGGGCGTTTGACAGAATAAATAGCTCACTGCAGCACCGACGTGTGCTATTAAACTAAGTACTGTCACTTAACAAATTGTCATTTTTTTTTTATTATTCCACTTTCATTTATTACAGTAAAGACTTCTTTGATTTGATAATTTGTTAAAGGTTTGATTTTATACATATACGTTAATATTTATATTTCGTTCGAGCTTATTTTAGACGTTTGAATATGTATAAATAATAAAAAAAAGTTTTCGTCTTACTCGAATATTTAGTGTCACTTAAAATTATTATTTTCGCTATTGCGTTTTCATGAAATCATCGTCATATTTTACGCAAGGTAAAGGGATAATCGTTCAGGCCAGTGGGTCTTACCGCTTAGGTAATCAGAACATTAAGCTGATTATAACCCATCATATGACCCTCGGAGAAATAATTACGGAAATCTGGTCAAACTTCACACCATCGCTTTCTAACGTGAGTATTCAATTACGAGTAATAACGTGTGTATCGATGGCTATCAATTTGTCCGTCAATCTGACCTTTTCTGATACGCCTTCTTTTAGAGATCAGTGGATATTCGTATGTGCATACCTACATAAAATATAGGGATGTTTGACTTTTATGGAACAATGGACTTCTTCTACAGATATTTTTATTTAAAAAAATGTTTAGTTTAACGTTTTAACATCAGTTTTTATAAAATATATACACAAAAATAAACAAGAAAATATATTTATCTACTGAACCAATAACTGAATAAAAGAACAGGTATATTTTATAACCTAAAACGATTGGAAAGTAAACTTGTTAATTATGTTCTCATCAATTTCATTTATATTTAAAACCGAAGTCAATATGAGTGACGTTACGATTTGAACAACGTGCTCACAACCGTTCCTTGTGAAGTAACGTTTTAATTTACAAAGTATTTGATAGGTAATAGACACTAACATATAATTAAAAATACGAGACAACCTTAATTAAATAAACTACAAACCAATCTATGGAGTTATATTAATTTGTTATAAAATACATCTTTGTGGTTTTAAAAGTTGGACTTTCATCTATCAATCAGAGCGGAGGTTGTGATGTGTTTCTGCTTTAAGCAATTAAAAAGTAGCTTTTAATTTTCTTGCCTAACAGTCAATTAAGATCTTTCAGACTTTATTTATAAAGTAGGTTTTATATTGCCCATTATACAACATGTAATTACGTATGTAAAAGTTTTTGTTAACATCTAAAGTATAAGCATATAATGTGGAGACTTAAATGAAACTAGTGTTATTCGGATTTACTACGCGGATTTTATTATTTAAAAACTACATAATCCCGACGTTTCCGTTACTTTGCAGCAACCGTGATCACGGGCAGACGAGGTGTGATCACGTGATCACGGTTTCTGCAAAGTAACCGAAACGTCGGGATTATGTAGTTTTTAAATAATAAAATCCGCGTAGTAAATCCGAATAATACTAGTTTCATTTAAATGAATACTCGCGAAAATCTTAGATCTCATTATGTGGAGACTTGTTATACGTGGTATGTTCTTCAAACGAATAATATATACACAAAGTTATATATGGATTTGATATAAATGACACATCATTTTAATGTCAAAGTGTAAAACTATCTAGATTCATACTGATTGAGGTTTTCCTCAAAATTCCACCAAGCAAACTTCCAGGTTCCAAATTATACAATAATTTTTAGTACACCCATGGAAATTTTCTAAAAAACTAAATAGGCAGCAATTAAGAGTAAAGTCAAGTTGTTATATGTACCACAAAACATTTTTATTGAAATGAAACTAATATTTTTCGGATGTACAATGCGTGCTGCGATGCAGACTTCTCGTCTGCCCGTGTTCACGGTTGCTGAAAAGTAACCGAAATGTCGGAAGTATATAGTTTTAACAAAAAATAAAGCACGCGTAGTATATCCGAATAATATCAGTTTCAGTTAAATGAATAAAACTCGCAAAAGTCATAACAACATTGTTGTTGATGACAACTGTTGTTGATCTCTGTCGCTAATGAAGATGTAACCAACCTTTTGATCACCAAACCGCATCTGTCTCCTCGCGTTTCTAGCGACATTCATACGACAGAGGAACACTCTGTCTTCTCCGTCAGTGGGAGCCCTGGACAGCTCCGTCCTGACCGCCTGCTGGTCCTGTTTGTCGATGACGTCATAGACACTGTCTCCGTGAATCAACAGGTCCTCCTGTAATGAGATACTAGTGACTTATCAAGGAAAATTATACATATTTAATATAGCGTTATAGTTAAAGGTTCTCTATCATTCTCAAATAAGACGATCGATAGAAAACTTAAATTTAGTGAGAATTCTGGTGGATTGTGTGGTAAATGATACCATTATTATAAACAGTAGGGTTTTCGTACGTTTTTGAATGTTTTGGTTGCTGAAATAATTGTCTTAAAAAATCATACCTTTTGTTACCACGATGTTAATATTTATAACTCTCTATTCGATTTAGAAGACAATAAGAAATTAAATTATTAGTAGGACTTGCTGTAGCCATACACAAACAGAATTTGTGCAAAAATATGTGTAAAGTATATTATTATTATTATTTAGTCTGTGAGATTTTGATGACGATTGACGCAAATAGCAAACTTTTTTTGCATGATAAAAATCTTCGTAGACTAGATTTAGACGAGACTGGGTTAAAGTTGCTGCGATTTGCACACTAATGAAATGTCGAAGCAGTCTAGCAAAAGATTACACTTACCTACTTAAAAAAATGAAATTCTATTTTTGAATCTCTGTTGTTGTTGGCTTGTTGTTGTCGTTGGGGATCTTTTTGTATTTGCCACATTTATTAATATAATTTAGATCTTGATTTGAAGAACACTTTCAGTATATATGTCACTTGGTATACATTTTTTGTATAACATTTATTCGTCAATAATATTAAATTATGACGCTATCATATATTTTCACAACGAATAAGTGAACAAAGTTAGCTTATCAATTTTCTAGACTCTAATTGCAGATTCTTAAAATAATTACTAGACCCCAACACAACCTCGAGTTGTATGACTTAGACAGTTATAATAAAATCGTTGCATCTTCTTTGTTTTCCGTATAATATTAAACAAATTTCAATTAACCTAGGTCGGCTTTATTAACTTAAGTTAAATCATACATTCCTTGAAGAGCACTTCAGAATATCCAGGAAATATTTTACTTCTAGGGTTGTCAAGTCAACTCAGAATTTGTGCCAAAAACAAATAATTTTTTTTTTTAATTTTTATCATAAAAAGGCACTTTTAATTTTATTAACACTCCCTTAATTAGGGGTCTTTACTTTTTTTTCTTTTTGTTAACTATAATTCTAATTAACCTACGTTCAAATATACGAGATAACCCTAGCCATCGTCACGTGAAGCCCCGCCCACCTGTCGTACGAGATCCGCTAAGACATAATGCGCCCGCACAAGCCGACATCCGCATGGGGGGCTGCGGAATATCCGCAAATAACTCAAGCTATTATGGAATTATGAGATTATAAGTATTGCGTTGCTAATATTTCGTTATACTCGATAATTGTTTCATTTAAGATAGTATATGAATATACACGATCAAATATATTATTAGTAGATGTAACTTATATTACAATGTAAAAATGTAGATACAAATTAGGTATAGGAATTTCGGAGATTTATATGATTAGCTATAATCTTAATTGAGTAACATTTTTATTACAAATAGCGTAAGGATTTTACGATATGATAACAAAAAAACGACAAATAATTTTTTTTGGTAATATTCATAGTATGAAGTGATATAAAAATTTGGAAAAGGTAATTCAAGGAAACTCATTGCAGTTAAAAACTGTGTGATAAAGTCCTTAAACCGCTTTGATGCAAAGATGATTAATTAACTTAACAGTACTTAAAAAAATCTGCTATAAAACTAGACGATCATATTGGGACAATTAAAACCTCTTCTTAACTTCTATTCTTGATGAACAAAAACCTACCCGTACTTATGAATATGCAGCAATTATAGTTAGCTAAGTAATGACAAATAGCCTCAGGTTAATTTAAGCTATTATTATCGGTTTGATAATCGTAAGTGCTTAACTATTGGTTATTGTTACAATGTTTTAACTACATTTATAAAACGTTTATCTGTTTAGTGACTTGCAAGTAAATTTTGATATATTATGTTGCATAACACTATCCATGCAATTAACGTTATAAAAATTTTATTCATATTTAAATTGAAATCTCGTGTGATATATAATGAACATTTAATTGATGAAACCTACTTTTTTTAACCACTGATCCAAAATGAGGATTGTGTCATGCGTGTATGTTTTTGTACATTTCGGTTTCACATCTCCAGAACGTATGGATTTTAATTTGTGGTTGCAGGTTGCAGGTTCAAATTCTGCTCGTGTCGATGACTTTTGGATTTATTATTATGTATTCAGATCATTCAACTGTTTCGAAATGGACGACTTTGATCTGGAACCTTTGTTTAAAACTACGAGATTCCTACGTCTGCATCAACATGGGACTGAATAGCGTTTTTTGGATATAACTGTAAAGATCAACGGTGATCAGTTTATTCATAAAATAAAAACTTTTTTTACATACAATTTAAATGTAATATCTATTTCATGTTTATTGAGAAAATTCTTTAATCATTATGATACTATTTTAAGTTATATGCATTTTTAAAAACTAAACGTAGTTTTTTACTATCAACTATTGTTTATTACTGAGGCGTAAATGTCTAGTTCACTAATAATTTTCTTTAAAACCATAAAACTATCCTTGTCCTTGCTCTGAACATATAGTGATATATACACGCGGCCTCCGTTTGTAATAAATCATTATAAGTAAGTGTATGAAGGCGTCGTAAATACGAGAGTTGATTCTAAACTATGAAATATATTTGATAAGAAAATATTCATATTAAAAACATCCTTACATAAATAATATCCTATTTATAATACAAATTGTTTAATAACTTTCACTGAACATTCGGAACCGGAATATATTAAACAGAGTTTTAATTTTAATTACACATAATAACACGGCAGCCGCAAAACTGTATCCAGCAAAACGAATTTCACAATAAACAAGAGACGTCTCAAGCAATCATTTCTATCTATAATCTAAATGTTGAACTAACGGTAATAAAATACTGAGATTTGTAATAACGAAACGCTATAGGTTATGGACGTCTCAATGACCCCAGATTTGATATAGTTTATTGATTATGAATTTTATATTATAAATGTAATATTTATACGGGAACATTTAATAAAAAAAGTTAATGGTGTTTTTAAATGAAAAAATACTTCAGTTTAACGATTATGTTGACGCATTAACTGTTGGTATTGTAGTCGAAGTTTAAACGTTATTATATGAACTAAAATTATCTGAGTTATATTTTGATACAGCGCATAAATCATGTGCTTCAAACGTTTAAACAAATAGCATAGTAAGTTCATTACACAACGCCCTCTGCCGGCCCCGAGGGAGTTGATGATAGACAGTCTTTAATTGTTACAAATTAATCAAACGATTTATTATTTGCTCCAATTTTAATATTATTTCAATGAAATAACATTAATGAATTTCAGTACATATGTTGTGTCGTCTTATTTTTATCGATTATTAATCTATTAATTTAAGAAAGTATATCGATTGTCGATTTTAAATATTATTATGAGTGTTTAATCGAATCACATAAATTTTGTAACGTACTTCACAAAAGAGTTACATAACAATGATAAACATAACGCGCTGCGGGCTATGCTACGCCCGTACGTAGAGACCAATCTAACTCGACCCTCTCTACCCTTCCCATTGCTGAGAAACTGAACCAATTTCCAACGATTGATATTAAATGGAAGGACCAGATGACTGTGGTCGATGTTATAACAAAGGTATTAATGTTTAACATCAATATATCGCCACGGTTAGCGACGAAAGAACATTGCTGTTATAACATTGTACGGTTCGCATATTCAATTATGCGTGCCATTGTTCATACGGTCGATTAACAACGTGTGTGGTTCTCATCAGAGGTTTGTGATAGCATTAATTCTTTAACTAATTGAGATATATATATATTAACATTAATATTGCAAAATGATGTTTTCGTTATTCTTCCGTATTCTTCCTATTTGAATGTATGTCATGACGATCACATTTAAATGTTAAAATTTTAATAGAAAACTAATTAAACAATTTAAGATAAAAAAAAAATTGCTACAAATCGTGATATAAAATCATTATTACAAATAACTGTAACATCGTATCAACCTAAATAATCTGAGCAATAAAAATTAAAAGGTATTTATTATCAATATACGGCGATAGTTTTTTTTTTTTTTTAATATTCAGCCGATTATTTTCGGATGTATTTAATAATCCGCCCACAGCGTAATTTCTATCTAAGAGCCGTATTAACTGGACTGCATTGTTTTTAACTGGATATTTGGATTAAGTACTTATTAACTCTTAAATCTTATCATTAATCTTAATTGCGAAATAACAATAAAATATTGCTCCGGATGATGATAGTTTTGCTGCAGTAAATTGAGCTTTATGTTATTGTGCTACGGTTGATTGTATTTTTTTTGGTGATTTTAATGACGAGCACCGATCATTACAGGCCTTGTAGGAACAGTATCGTGGGAATATTGGAGATGCTTGAGATTGGATTGAGATCTTTTTTCTAATAGAAACTTGCTTTTGTCATTATAATTTTTTGAATTATGTTTGAAGTCATACACCATACGGATTCTATCTCGTCTCCGAATACATTATTAATTTAATAGGTAATACATAACACAGCTCTGTATTAATATTTGTAATGAAATTTCAAATGTATTTGTATTTAAATTATCGGTTTGAATGATATTATTGTATGTTTAAATATGATAATCTAGATTAAATTTGGTTTGTGTTAATATTCATCGATATTTTGTTATCAGAATCAGTAACATAATGAGAATACTTTGCTATTTGTGAGTTAGAAGTCGTTTGTGACAGTTATTCGTATTGTCAATAAATTCTGAAACACGTCACTAAAGGGCTTGGGCCTGTCCAGAATTAAATTCAATTCATTCTCGGAACGCACTTCGAAAGCGGCCCTAGTAGGTTCGTTTAAAATTTGGTTAGGCAGAGAGAGGAGTTTGGACGGTGGAGGTGAGCGTTTAACGCGCGTTAGATAGGGGCACCTTAAACCTACACCTGGGTCGCAAGTCCCAGGCACTGTTGAAGCTCCTCTCCCTGCAACGCGATGGACTCAGCACCAGCACGGTGAATCCATGGAATGCTGAGAAGTTTCGACCTAAGACTCCACGCATTACTTTTATGCCAGTTACTTTATTTGCATTGAATTTGGTTTTCTTTAGCTCAAATCCCTAATATTAAAGGTAATAATATGAAAATTACATAATTTTATAAATTATAGTCAAAACAAATTAAAAACCTATATTTTTGGCTCCAGATATCAAAACTTCCGCCATAAAATAAATGAAACAGACTTGTAATTGCTATTAACAGTTTACACACTTGTGTTGTTTTATTATACAGTGGCTTTAATACCATTCAAAAGCCTTTATTAAAGTTCAAAAAAGCTCACCTGCATATTAGCGTATATATTCTCTTCAAACGTTTCATGGATTACATAATTCCCCGATGTTTATTTAGGCTGTTCCCACTTTCAAATATTTAAAAACAATATAATTCCGTGTGCATTTTTTTTATTCCATTCACTGGATTTTTTAAAATTATAAAACCTATCACACATTTCATTTTCATTTCACTTACTTTTACAATTTCATTACCAATTTATATAAAAAATACATATATATATATATATATATATATATATATATATATATATATATAATGTAAAAATAAGGTATCACTTGATCCCTATCATTGTGGCAACACTTGGATCGAAGTTGTTATTAATCATAATTTAAATATATTGAACTGGTATCATTGTGCATTTGTAGTAGCGCACCGACCGCCAAATGTTTTATACAGGATGCTTCGCAAGGAAAACATAAAAATGACTGCATTAATAATAAATAACAATATTACCGTATTCATTATTTACAGTAGAATAAACAAATAATTATTGATGACCATGTAATTTTTGTGATAAAAAAACAATTACATATCTATATTTTTTTTTAAATAATGTGTTTAATTTAGTAACGTTTGCTATATATTTTTATGCATCTAACAAATCATCCTGTGTAAGCGCGCAGACAATAAAGCAAAGTGATTAATTTATCGAGTTCCATACTAACGAGCGACCGTTCGGGGTCACAGCTCGACCCGCGCCGGCGGTCTTTGAGAAAAATTAGATACTATATTGATTGTAAATAAATATCAGGACCATTTAAACGTATTAGCAGTTTGTTATTACATTCGAGTGATTGATGGCCGCCATTGTGGTTTATGTTAGGATATGAATGGGTAATTCAGAATTTTCAGGTTAGGTTTTGCTTGCGTACTTAGCTGAGTTTGACGTTTCAAACACATAAATAATAGATAGACTCTCATTCATTACTAGTAAATACATACTTAAAATTTTAAAAGCGTAATATGATCGGTTAGCAGCGGTAACTAAAAGAAGTCAAGATAATAAAATTGTTAGAGACATGATCGACCATAGACAAGTTTTTTTTTTTTTTATAATAAGGAATAAAAACTCACCATCGAATGTCCGAGGTATTCTGCCGCGTTGTCTGATATATACAAGAGTTTTCCGTTCTGAGTCATCATCATCAAGAAGCCATTTAGAGCCTAGAACAAGCGAGGATGAATTAACAGCATTCGTTTAACACAATTTTTATTTTATCATTCATTTTTTTTTCTTCACGGAATATGACAATAATTTTTCGTTAACAAAAAATATAAACGACTTCCCGGTTCAAGTCTCAAGGTTCAGACGATTTTCTGCCGATATAGTGTTTTTGAAACATTTTTATAATAAACCAATAATTACCATGTTATTCAATTATAAATATTTAAATAAAATTTACGTAAAATTTTTATTGAAACAGCAGATTTCATTTTGGAGATTACGTATCGTGTTTGTATATACATATGATAGTAATTTTATTACTAGTAACATAGTTAAGTCTCAAATTGAAACCTCACAATATTTTGTACAAAATAGTTGCTAACAATATAATAATTTGTGAACATTTCATTAACTAAATCTTACATTATTTATATTTAATTTGTACTAAAAATACTTGAACTGAGCTTAATAAGAGGCTTTCGGGCCACGCCTATTTAATACGTAGTTTACATGAAATAAAATCAATAATTTATCTCACTCTATGGTTAATGTAACTTCGTTTGTGTAAAAGGGATGGAGATAAGAATTACCAATTTGTAGAGCATAATGAAGCGTGGGAAACGCTAGAGTTGAGACGGAATAACTATTGTTTGTGTATTACTTTATATATTCTTTCTTCCATTACTCGATCCATAATTATGTTAAGAATCACTTAATTTTATAATTTCATTAATTTAGTACGAATTAAATGTCATTTTTGTTATATATCTCACCTTAGAAAATCCAAAATTCGGCGCGTTCGATGGTTGATGGTTGATGTCAAAGCGTTTGAATACTGTCGACAAAGGAAATATTTTAATTAAAATACTATTATAAATATGTTGTCATTAACATAGTATAAGGGCGCCACTATTTAATTTGTAGATGATTAAATAGGATGACTTGAACCCGAAAACTGAGGAACATTTAAGATAAATTTGATTTCATATAAGTAACTGTCTACAAATAATAATTATTTGGTTTTAAATTTGGAATTTTTTATAAGTAACAATAGTTATGCACCCTTATCTGTTATATGAAATAATAAGAAATTCATTTTGATATACATATGTACATAATATGTCTATATATTATCGAACGGTCGATACTATTATCGAGTGGTTTAAGTCCTACATTTATGGACTGGGTCATCAATCAAGCATCATCATGAACGTAGCATCAAAACATTAAAATCGCTAGAATATTCCAGAGATTTCCCGTAATATAAGTGCATATGAGAAAGCGTACGTTGATTGCGTTATGTACCGTGTATTGTCATTTAGAGGGACATTACACACCCACCGGCCTCGTCCATAAAACAGTTAATACGTAGCTAATGTGCTTGGGATCGATAAGAAAATGTAGCGTTGCCATTCAAAGTGAAATGCCATCTGTTAAGGTCTGTATGCACCTGGTTCTATGAGATCAAGTAAGAAGTCTCTCATTTTATTAAGATTATTAAATAAAAATATATTTTTTATCGCTTTTTTCATTATCGGAGCTCTAATCAAACATGTCAATTTTTTTACAGATTTTAATTTTTGACTTAAATTTATTGTTAAAACAATACTGTACTTGGGTTTGGTTTCGAAGCTCGCTTGTATTTTAGAGTCTGAAGTAACAAAACAATGACTAAGTCTAAATTGTTAGCGAAAATGCAAAACAATTGACAATTTGAGCGGCGAGATCCAGAGATATATATCTGTATCGGATTACATGTTACAGTATTGTCTCCTTTATGTGTGTACGGTCAGCAGATAAGTAAATTGAACAGGAAATATCTGAATTCAATCGATTATATTACGGGTTAAACAGATTTAGGATTAAAGTGTTTTATTCCATGAATGTTATTGATTAATATATAACTTGAATTTAATTGTTATATTATTTCTTGATTTTGTATAAAATCACAAAAATGTTAACCAGACAAACCGTATAATTCAATTAATTAAAATTTAACTTAAACCAGGATTTTTTTCTATATAAATGTATTATATATAATCTTTTCCTATTTTTTTTTGTACTGACAGTACATTAAACTATTTGTGAAAGGATATTGTAATTGAGAATATTATTCGTTAAACGGTTGTTGAAAGATGCGGTTAGGTTGTGCAACCGATTGATTATAGTCTGTGGTCAATAAAAGGGCGAACGGCTTATAAAATATTCAAAACTATTAAATTATTGCTCAAATACATCAAATTGAAATAAATAAGTTGTGATATTTTTACAAAAATTCTCTTTTAGTAACAATGATAGTTATTTAAAAATTTTGTACTAATTAATATGTATTATATAATGTTTTTAAAAAGAAATGTGTGTGTGTACTAAACAATCCTTTAACTAAAAAAACGTGTTTAATTACCGCTCGATTTATTGTATATTCGATTAAAACTTTAGACCTATTCAGAAGTATATCAAAATATGTACGACGAGAGATAGATAGATAGATATAGGTTGGGAGATGATATAACAACAGGTAAATAGAAAATAAAAAAAGCGAAGTCTGTGGAATATCATTAAACACAATGAGAATTTTAAATATAAATAATTTTACAAAAAAAAGTGTATGTGTGTATGTTAAAAAATTAAAACTCTAACACCTTAACTTTCCTAATCAATGTCATGTCGAGCTATTATGGACAAATATCGTAATTAATCGATGCTATCGATACTTTCCAGGCGACTTGAAATATTGATAAACAATAACCGAGATTATACCCGATTATATCGATAAGATATCGATATTTCAGCCGTAATGGACCCGACGCAATGTATACTTTCTAAACTATCTTAAAGGAGCTTTTATAATAACTATAAAATAAATTGAACACATGAACTATTTATATAAATTCAGCATAAACCTTTTAAACATATTCATTTTAATATAAATAAATAATAAAAACACGTCAACCAATTGCGACGCGAGACTATAAGTTCAAACCATTAATAATAATTCCAACAATTAAAGGACTAAATTTAAATAGTAATGTTGAAACGGTTTCTGGATCAAAAATGTTGCGAAAATAACCTTTGACCTGAGCCATGATAAATACGAGGTATAAATTCACACAATCCCCCGAGATAAAAGAGGGCGATTATATTTAATCGTTGTATAATAGCTTGCTCGTCTTGAATATTAATCCATGTCACTGCGAATAGCCTCACGAACCGTCTAACTGATTCTAACGCATAACATGCTTAACGTATTTCGATATACAACCGTAACACTTAAATGTGTACCGTGTATTATTTTCATATGTTTTATGTGTCCGCAATTAAAATCACCGACTGTATAAATAACAAAGAGGTTGTTAATGCTTATATTTTATCCGACCGTCATGCTTCGCTTAATGAATTGAAACTGCAACGCCATTATTCGAAATACTCAATAAATGTTAGCTTATTTGTGATTTGTTAGAATTTATTAATCAATTTTATTAAAAATTTAATATTATAATGGACGTTTTTATTTCTTCATTTGTTTGGCTGAATGACTTTCGGTTTTGGTCTGAAATGTCGAGCCAGGCGAATAGCATTAAAAATGAGCTTGCGTCCAATCACACACGGCTATGGTGGCGGGCGACAGAAATAACTCGCTGAGATTGACTAGATACATACCATTATGGGCTAACGAACATCTCAATTTAGCTAACCACCTGCCTTGGTTTAAATATACTCGCTATTCCTATAAGGCATTTGAGATCAGAATTAACAGGCTCAGCTAAAATTTCAATTTTTATTTTTTATTTTCATCTGACGATCTTTTTATTTTTGAAATAAAAAATATATAAAAAATACTGTCTTTGTTAATAATTATTATTAAAATTTTATAAGATCTCAGTACTGAGCACATGCATATTTAATTGTATCGGAATCCGAGCGCTTTCTAAAAATAAATAGCGTCATAGTGTAACAAACTAATGGTAATAAGACCTAGCAGTTACCAAACGGTGTAACACCGGAGAAAGGTTAGATCGTTATTTAAGCTATTTACAGTACGTTTACAAATGCCATCTTAATTAGACCCGCGTCCGATACAAACGGATTGCTAGCTTTACGATCATCGCGGCCCTTATGTTCACACATGACCCAAACAATTAATAAACCAGAGTGACAGACAATGGAATTATTTAAGATATAGCCCGAAAAGGAATCGCACGAATCTAAGCTCGTGAGCTACAGGGAACCATTTCTTTTGTAGTAATTGCCAATACGATTTGCATAAATAGACCCGTACCCTGCTATGGCAATAGGTTAGGGGAAATATATTTTCTTGTCTTCCTGTACCGTGAGTTTGCGGTCCATTTACACTTCATTTAAAATCGACAATTCTTGTAGGATTGAGAACATTTTAAGTGACGTCTTTATAAATATATAATAATATATCTATTGATGTGTAAATAAAACAATAATTATTAGTTATATAATAAAAGTTTACGGTTAATATAAACCAAGGTCGGAAATATACATCGGTATTGAAAAGTCAAAAGTTGATAAGCCTGCCGTTTACGCAACGCCATCGGTATACCAATCAGATATCAGCTGTCAAAACATAAAGTACTAAGAGCTCATCTATCAAGCGAACCGCAATTATGGCTTCACACTCGTCAGCCGAATTAACCAGTCATGGCGCGAAGAAGTCACATTAGCCCGAAGGTGAGTCCCTGGAAGCTAAATGTCTTTTGTCGTAATTATTACCACGTAATGAGACCGTCGTCAATAATTTAAACCCTCGGGTCTTTGTTTAGAAAGAAATTTAATACAAAATATTGAACTATAATTATATATTTTTTTTACTTAGCTTTATCTGAAAGTAAAATATATCAGCTAATGGGGGGAGGTTGCTTGTAATGGAAACAATGTTGAATATTACTATACTCTATCCTACTTTTCTTTAGCTCCCGGCGAAATTACAGTCTAATCTAGTTGATAAATTATTGTAGTGCATTTATAACGTGTAAATATTTTTCGTGTATAGCTTTTGTTCGTTGCCATTAAGCAACCAGACACAAAACTAATTAATACGACCGATCAGTCAATAGCTTGTAAAGCAGTGGACACACAGTTAAAGCTCTTTGTGTTTCTAATGTTGCATGATTTATTGCATTGTACTGCTATTAAAAATGCATTTTATTGATAAAGGAGTAATTAAATTTATTAGTATATAACTTACGTTGTATCAATAGATATTAAATAGTGATCGGTTATTATTCGTCGTATTTATACACGTACGGACATCTGTTCGAGGAATAAAGCGTCTAATAATTTTAAGGTAGGTAGTTTTTTCTGTTTATATTTAAATGCAATTAATTTTTATAATCATAGATTCCCTTGACATTTCGCGTATAATATTATTACAAACTTTTTCATTGAAAAATCACGGTTTTTACCAAATTACACGTTAGGCTTCATGATTGAGCATCTATAATTATAATTATTATTTTAGGCAATAAATGAAACACGATTTTAATTATCGATATTTTGTTTGGTGATCTAATGTTTTTAAAATCCGGTAACTTATTAATGTTTTGCATTCCATTCTGTTAAAGAATCCATCAAACATAGCCAGTGGACACGGCCAATCACCTGGCCATTAACTAAAACAAACAGCCAACAAAAGCATTTGTCAAAACATATTACAAATGAAAGCGGAAGTGCGTGTACTCACAATCGATATTATGTATTTAAATCGATAGGAATAAATACAGGTCATTCGATTAATAAATCAAGTTCGAAATCGATTTCAACAAGTGACTATTAATTAAGTTGTAGTTAGATTAGAAATTAGATAATAGGGCGGTGATTGTGCTTGATAATAAATAGCATAGGTCCAAGTAACAACACATTCCTCGGAATTAAAATGGAACGCATATTATATATACAACAATTAGGATACGACCCTGCTTTATGTGGGTATAGAATAAAAAAAAAATCATTTACTATTTCACATCATGAATTCAATAGAACGAGATAAAATCGTTATATTTAATATCCTTGAAATCGCGGTTTTTGCAATCACTATTGAAATTTACCATAAATCATTTATTTACATCACCAAATTGGCTGTCAGTGAATGACAAACAAAAATTGCAAAGTAAACATGAATGAAATATGATATTTGTGTACCTTTCAATAATTATTATCGATTGAGCCATCAAATTTTAAATTCGTCATGTCAATGGAATAATTGAACCGGCTGGCATTTTATACTTTTATCGATATATCGATTACCACATGTAATTGTAAATATACTCGTAAAATTTACGATGAATTTATTAGTAATAACAGAAGTTCAGTGACTGGAATCTGTTAGTATGGGTTAGTGAGTTAGCTTTCATAGAATAAATTTGTATCGAGACTTGGTAGTTTAATGAATCTTTAATGAAATTATTTAAACTAAAAACGGCGAAACAGAAGAGAATAGATTTATTGAATAGAGACAATAAAAAGTGAGAACTTATATTTCAATATAAGGTCAAACGAAACACGCGTTAATGGATTGACGTGTGATAAGTCGGACGTAGCCTTCGTGTGTTGAACGAACTCAAAATGTTGAACTCGATAAAGTACTAGCGACTTGACTTATAACCTTAACAACAATCCTAAATATGAATCAGGAGTCGGAAACCTTTGGTGCGCTTCACTTAAATATCGATTAAGAAGCACTTAATTTTCATATCGGTTTTTCTATTTTATATACGAGTTCTGGATCACGAAAAAATAAAATACTTTGATCATAAATGGTTTCAAAGAATAATGTATTTGTTTTATTTCACATTAAACAATTGTTTTGAAATGTACCTTATATTTCAGTATACTTATTAGTTTCTATTTTCATTGCTTGGGTGATATTTTTAAATGATAATATAATTTTCATTGAATAAAAGTAATATATCGATGCTGTGTTTGAGATAACAAATAGCTCTTTATTATTTCATATGATTTTCTACAAACATTTAACTATATCAGAGCGCATCCAGAGCGGTACGCCAGAAAATTAAGAAATCGATGGCGGTAGATTATAAATAACAGGACCAACTGACAGACATTCACATCTCGTCTGCCCGTGATCACGGTTGCTGAAAAGTAACCGAAACGTTGGAATTACGTAGTTTTAACAAAAAATAAAGCACGCGTAGTATATCCGAAAAATATTAGTTTCATTTAAATGAATAAAACTCACGAAAGTCTTAGATCTCATTATTTAACTAAATCTATTTGAAATTAGAATAATATTAATGTTTTAATTTTAATCTAAGCCTCATAAAATATATTTTTAAATAATAACTATGTACAAAGTCGTTAATTTAATTGATTATTATCTATTATTATCAATTAGTCGTTGAACAAAACCACAGACAGAAACAGTTGTTAATCAGTTGCTAGAATTTCTTACAAATTGGACGTCATTGTACAATACTTATTGACTAATAATAATAACCCTTTGTGTGTGAGATTTTAGTTTTTAATTGTATTGAGAAGTTATAATAAAGCTGCCTGTATGGAGGTCGTATAGATTTGAAGTCGGATTTAATAATTGTTTAATTGATTTCCGGACGATCGTGAAGTATTTTGGGCTTTGAATAAATTGTTGCAATTACAATACTAGACATACTTTTACTTTTAAATATTTTGTGTTGCCTCTCTGTTACTTAAATGAATCAATATACAACTATTATTATATAAATATTATTAGGGCTCCGGATTTGAGTTTTGATTAATTCTATATTGTTTTGGGTTATTCGAATTCTTTATTTTTGCTTTACTTTTCGCCCAATGGGTATGTAAGTTACCTTTCTTTGATAATATAAAAACAAAGTTTACAGATGTAAATGTTTTTTTATATTATATTTATATTAACTTATCCTGTATTTTTCTGTTTTCTCCAAGACATTGACCTGGTTATAGGATAGTTTAAGAAGCCGGTAAGTTTATCATTACTTTTTCGCCTAAACTTTTTATATTTCTGAATCATGAATGACGAACGATCAATAAATTATTTATTGTTATTATATAAAATCGCATGAGATCATACATTAATCAAAATTTTTTTTTCAATTAAAAATATTTTGTAAGGTTACCGGAGAGAATTAGTTATTCAAGGTCGTTGTGTATGTATCGAAAGTATTCAATTGTAAAACGAGTATTGTAAAGGTAATAAATCTCTTTGCTTAAGCCTTGACCCACTATAACCCATTATGACCCACTATGACCCACTGAGACTAGCTACGACCTGTAAGCGATGTTACCAATTCTTAATACTTCTCAATATAGGAACATGTGTTATAACGCGTCTGTGAGACTACATATCTTCCTCCACCTGTCACTACGTCTTGTTACAACGTTTTCAGACTTGTTTAAAATTCAAATTAATGCTAATTCGATACAGCGCCATGCACGCTAATTGGATTAACGTATGTATTTGTTTAAACTGGGCGCTAAGTTGGCGATAAATAAACATTGGACAAATGTGTTGGCCCAACGGTTGGCACATATTGGCAAATATACCGGCAGTTAAATAATAGCGAACTATTTTCTTTTTATAATATTATACGTATTAAGTAAAAACCTACCACCGATAGTTAAAAAACATAATGGTTTTAAATGGACGAAACTTGTGAAATATTAGTAAAATATTATGAACCTTTTTTCTCACGACCTCATTGGGATCCTTTTAAATCGTAGTCTCCGGTTAAGACGTGGAAGGGATATGAAGAAAGAAATGTTAAATATTTTAATATGGGTAACTTCGAAACCGCAGAAAAATATTATCTTAAGTAAGCTGTACTCAAAATCTCTAGAATCTAGATAATATTATACAATGTCCACAATAATTATTAACATCTTTTGTCTGGTAAAAAGATATCGATACTAACGACTAGTGATAGACGCTGAGGTTACTGCTTACTGCTGGGATATTATGGGATACTATTGCCCTTTTACGTTTAAAAATTTAAGCGCACTAAATAGTTTGCTATATATATAAAGATATATGACTGGCTAAAACCTTTCAGTAGGTAAACTGCATCGAAACTTGGCTTTCTTAAAATATTTATTTCAAGCATACTAGAGATAATTTAGAATACATTGTTTTTGCATTAGTTTACTTGATTAAGTTCTTTATTTTAAAGAAACATCGAGTCAACTCGAATTGCAATTCAGTTGGAGAATTTGTAATGAAAAATTCATTGACACGAAGAAAATTAAACTCGCAGAACTCCTTCATACAGCGTTCCAGTTACTTTGAGTTCATTCGTTTCTTAAGATAAAAAAATATATTATTTAAAATATAAGTACATGTTTGTTCCATCTATTAAAAAAAAATCTAATAACTATGAATTTGAAATATAATTTAACAATTCTTTATTCTAATATTAATACATCAATGATATAATTAAATGTATTTCAAATTAAAAAAATATTTACCAGTGCAATTAGTGATAGAGAATAAAAAAAATATAATATATAAAATATTAAGAGAATTAAATATTATATTTATATTTATAGTATACGACAAATGCCCTGACATAATATTCAGCGTAGCTTTTAACAGTTTGATCTATATCAAAGCATTAGGAACATTCTTAACACCTTCGATGTATTATCTGATCTTAAACGCCTCCGAACTCAACCTTATTAATACCGTCTTGTAAATAATAAATTACATAATAAAGTATAATAAATAACTCAAATATCTTGTTCATATTATGTAATTATAAGTACATATTTAATTTTGAATTTATATGGTATCAAAAATGATAAAAATATCTTCGGACTTTATTTGTTAAGACTATTAATATTCAATCATATAAAAACTTCAGTCGTTCTCAACAAAACCTTGAAACAATGACGCTATACAAAGTAATACTGAGATCGGGGTGGCTAAAGACAAGCAATTTTTTTATTCAAATACCGTCTGTTTAGACCAGATCCCAACAATTCAAGATAATGAACATTTACTACGTAAAGATACCACATATAACATATATTACCTGAACCTAGATATTTAAAAATAATAAACTGTAACCGATGCTTAAAAATTCCTTAGCTGGTTGTATTAAAAATCGAAACTCTCAATACAAGTGGTGTTTACCGGCTAATTAGACTGAAAGATTCAACGCTAGTTCCCATGGCGGTATGCAAAAATTGTTGAGAAAATACCATACGTGCGTGTTCGCTAATTCGAGACCCGTTTTGTGTAATTTCACTTAGATATAAGACTGGGAACCGCGGAGTTACGCGGTTTTTAATTGAGTCAGTCATTGCTGTCGGTATTTTATTGTGATGGGTCTCAATGGAGTGGGATGTTAAAGGAACTTAAATCTGTTGTTCATCAACATTTACTTTTGTTGCTATATAATTTGTGAGGAACTGAAGGGTTGTAATTCAAGTGACCTATTGTTTTGTAGTACATTAAATTTCAGTTTTTGTTTCAGTTAATAATGTTATATATTTAAATCATTTATTAATTTCATGTTATTACAAAAGGTACGTTATGACCATCCTGTGTTAAAATTGAATAGTTCTCAAAGGGACCGACAGATTTAGATGCGGTTTTTAGGGCGTATGATTACTTCAATAACAATTTCTCTCCTGCCAGCGTAATAGTTAAAAACATATCACTCATAAATCATTATTACTTGGATGTTTCTAGAACTGTTCTAGAAGACTGAACACGATTACCGTTCTTCTGAGATTCCTCCCTCCAAATGACATGACTTTTAGATATCCTCAACAAATTTCATAGAATGGCACATAGCATTTATGAAAAGGTTCAAATTCCAAAAGGGTTAAGAATTTCTCAATATAACAAAAACTATTTTAGAACTGGTTTGAGAAGACAATCTGTATTCAAACGATCACCGAGCTTCGCAAATCATATGCAAACTGCAATTCCCACGATGCTTGCTTTTAGAAGCTTTGGTCATACTGAAACAAAGGCGGCAGTCCCAAAGTACGAAAGGTAGAGATGGATAAGATGTATACATATATAAATAAATAAATGGATGATTGCCAAAAAGAATAAGATAAACGAGAATTAATACTGAGTTTAGGTGTTTTTTGTACAAGAAAAAATATAATTTATGGAATTTTGTTATTTTTAAAAGTCCTGGGATTGAGTTTTAGACTAAATAATTTGATGTCATTAAAAATTTTTCATCCAATTTAAAGTTATATTGTTCGACATGCATGTGATGGGATGTTGTTCTTAGTAAGAGTTTATTTAAACGATAGCTGACTTCGTTTTCAAGTTTCCGTTTTCGGCATCCTCGACTAAGAATTACGGTCATAAATATCTTACGATACGATTTTATAACAACATAATGAAAAGACAAGACTGAAAATATAACCGCGTACGGAGGCTCCAGGTCTATTTTGTAAAGATATCAATTAAATTTAATTACTAATTAAGAACTGTTTGTTATTTTAACAAACTAACATTTAGGGCTCCATATTATGACTTCCTATAAACGTCATTTAATAAAATGATATACATTTTAATATCTTGGTTCAATGCTGGTATCCTCCTCACCAATACGAACTCCCGCCGGTCAGAGACGTGCGGTGCGGGCGTGACACCGCTCTCCCAGGTTCGATTCCCGGCGGGCACCATTAATGCCAATAACCATCAGACAGTAGCCGCTGCAACTCGCTAATTTTCTCTAATTTTCCTATCAAAACCGCAACCATTGTTTATCTCAATAAGGATAACTGTGTTCCGTATCGTGAGAACATCGATTTCGTTATGTAATTATCGATTTTCGGTTTGTTCGGTTCAAGGCTGTATTTTTATGGCGTGTGTATCGTTTTTGGTGTAATACGACCTTGCCAGAATCCGCTAAATTGAGCTTGAAGGAAACACTAACTGATGGTTAATCGAGCAAGTTAGAAAGGTATAGTTATTATTTAATAGCTTGGAGGAGTTTGGTTTGTGTTATTGAGATGAAAAGCTTTTTAAATAAATTATATTTACCAACTGCGGAACTAAGCGACTGTTTTATTCTCTTTTCACTAGCGTTTCTTGTTCCGTTGTAACCAGAAAATGAATACTTACTCGTATTTATAACATCTTTGTAAATTTATATCGAAATATTCGAAAGTTAAAGAAATAACAACATATATTATGAGAAAAAAGATAAAACGAATAAAGTAAATGACAAAGAAATATAATTTGAAATTTTTAATTTTATTCATTATTAAACGAATATTTGTCCTCTGACAAGATATATGCATTTGATTGATTGACTGGAAACCATATAACTTTCCATGAACACCCGTTTTGTTGCTACAACGAAACTATTGAAAAGGTCATTCGCTCTCAGACCTAAACCAACCCCTGTACTATACATACTACACACAATATATAATGTACATTTGATATCTATAACCTTTGAATACTCTCGTGATATTAAATCCCAGTTGCTCTAACAAACCGTGAATAAATTAATCTCCACGGCTGAGGGCTGTCAACGTCTGTCAGACCTTGCGTTCACAATTTACGTATATTTATATTTTATACTTAATTCCAACCATTGAGAATCCAAGTGTGACGGAATTTTTGTTCCGTGATAGGTACTCGTGAAATTACCGTATAAAAATAAACATTAAATAATTACGTTCCTATTTATATTTAATTGATAGCTAATTATTTGATAACAAAGTAATGATGTGTTGCGTAAAATATTTATTTATTAGTATGTAAAACAACATTATTTCTCAAGAACACAGTCTGAACGTTGATCGCCCTGATAAGTTCTAATGCTGGTTTAAACTCTGCCCTTTTAATATATCGTGTCGAACTATTGGGTATCATCGGTAAATTACAAGTGCTGTAAATGCTGTAGACAGCTGTATATTTAATAGCCACAGCTGTACATCACAGGTGTAATTTATCTCTTCCAATATACACTAAAGAAACTGAACGAAACACTCACAGGTCTTACGCATTTAATATGTTGAAGATTCTTGGAAGGATTACTTGTAAATGTATCGTAAGTATATCTTTGTTGGTAGTTATATTTAACACAGTTTTTTTCAGTAAATTGATATAATAAGCCGAAACTATCTATAGCTACTAGTTACAGATGTTATTGATAGTTTTATAATAACAATAAAATGTTACGATCATAAGCTAGTCTCCGGCTGCCACAAATTAAAAACATGTTTAAAAGTTTAAAAATCAAGAAATAAATATAGATAATATATATAAAGACATCTAGTATTTTTTACATAAAACCAGAATCAAATTTCTATAATAATAATGATTCCTAAAAATTTTTTTATAAATATAGTACCTTAAATGTAACTAATATTTTCGGATTACTACGTGATATTTTAATATTTGAAAACTACATACTCCCGACGTTTCTGTTACTTTGCATCAAAGGAAACGTCTGGAGTGTGTAGTTTTAAATAACGCTTAGTAATCCGATAATATTATATAATACTCGCGAAAGTCTTAGATCTCAATATAGAACCTATTCAAATGTACATACCTTGCTGAAAATAGTTGGATTTTCTTACGTAGACGCAGACCAGCGCCATTAGCTGCAACTGCGAGAGCCTCTGGCGAGTGGAGGGAGGCAGAGGCAGGAGATCCCGAAGGTTGGCGATCTCCGCATTGATCAGGTCGCGTCGAAGCTTGCTCGCGCCTTTCGTGGATTTGCCTTGGTCGAACCTGCGAGAAAATGTTATAAAGTTATGTATCTTACTATATATTTTTGAACACTTTTTACCATAATAGTACCTATACCAGTTCTGTTAGGATTTTTTTAAAGTATGCTTTTCATTCAATCGATCAAATAATTCATACATGTTAACAATTCTCTTACTAAAATCATTTTTTTTTTTTATATGTATAATATAATAGAGAAAGGATAAATGAGAATTTTTTCAGTTTAGATTTCGAAATGTTAGTTGAAGTTGTATAATTTTTCTAGTAAAGGACTTTATTCGATAATGAGAAATACAAGGTTGTCTGTAATTTTTATTCGTACCTAATTAGTGAATGTTAATTTCGTTTATTTTCATACATTTTAATTTACGAACAGATATAGGTCACTAAAATACGTCTTAAAGCTATTATTTGTATTTATACAGCCATTAAGTCGTTACAAACAGGCACTAGCACATCACTATGATTGCCGCTGTCAGATGTATTTCATTTTTACCGATCCAATACCGGTTCCTATAAAAGTGTTAACTTCATAATGACGTGTGTTTACTAAAATAGTATTGCTTCAACAAATTGGAATGCGGTTAATTAAGTTTGCAAATTGTTGCCGTACCATTGAACTGCAACTAAAATTCACGTTATAAAGATAATAGATATTCAAATCTAAAGTTATAAAGATAATATACTACTGAATTAATATGAAATTAAAATAAGAAATCTTTATATTTTAAGCATCCTGAGTAACAAGTTACAGAACCAATATCGTAATAGTCTGTTAAAACCAACATTTTAAATAAAACTAAGATTTTAAGATGAAAATTTTCATTTCGCCTGCCCGTGATCACGATTGCTGTGAAGTAACTGAAACGCTGGGAATTCGTAGTTTTAACAAAATAAAAAAGTGTATCCGAAAATCTTAGTTCATTTCAACGATCGGTTTTTCTTCTAATTCTCAATACCTTCTAGTAGTTCAAAAATCTCCAGCAGCACTTTTAAGTATATAAAAATCGATATAAAAATCGATGATATCTAAAATGAAATGTAAAATAAGCAAAACTATCAACACCATAAAGAATATAAAAAAAAATATACATCGTCTCTCTATAGTAAAATTTTACTGCTCATCAACTAGTCACATTACTTAATTATTTAACATAAATTACTAACCATTAATTATAACTATAAAAAGATGCAAAATATTAATGGTATTATATATAAAACTTGATTTTAACTTAACGGTAATAATACACTTAACAGAACGCTAGTGTCGAAAATTTTAAACATTCAATTTGTGGGTTCTTTAAAATCTCAAGCGATCAGTTTATCGATATCCGATTATATTTATCGATATAAAAATTCGTTACGGCCTGTACAGTGATTTCGACAGGTTTATCATTTACGACTAGATTTATTTAATATTTATATTGTTTTTGATGTGAAACCATTATATCAATTCGGACGTTTTTATGACGTTAAGCTGATAAGTTGGGTAATAATTTTTGAAATATGTTTTTATTAATGAATATTTATATATTTTTCTTTAGTATTTAAGTTTATTTAGCAGCGTATAGGTAGTGGTTTATTTATATTGTTGAATGATTAAATATTTTCTAACATGTTACGTACGCGCTACATATTATAGAATAAATGAACATCGTCGGGGCAACATCGTTGTATGGATAAAATATCATATAACAAGTGACGCCGCTGACTCCGCGGAACGAACACCAAGCCGTGTGAACCAGAAGATTCCTGATACCACACAAGCTATGGAATGGCATTGCTGTCCTAACATCGGGGCAATCATGTAGTCTTAGGTATAGGTTATAAGTTTTAATATGTAATTTTTTATTATATACATATAAGTGTGTTTCGTAGTTTTCCTGGAACCTCCGGTCGCCACCTCATATAATTAACAAAATTAACTTTGTAAATAAATAATATAAAGATTAAAACACAAATAAAATGTAATCAATTGTACTCATTTGCTCGCTTATTTATACTAGATTAATCATATCAATTAATTCTAAGATTACCGGTAATAATAGAAAAAAAACGATGGTGTTGAACGTCAAACGACTATATGACAACTTTGCTGTAATTGTGCCCAAGAGAAGGCAAGGAAGAAATTCGTGAAATCTCTTAATATAAGGATCACTGAAAGAAATTTTGTCAATAGTAGCTTAGATAACAGGTCAGCTTTTTATTGAAGTATTCCTCCATCCATGTGTTCCATGAGATATACCTATCACAAACTCAGTGTGGCAAATACATACATACGTCAAGACTACAACCATTTCAATACTTTTGAAAAATCATAGACGCCCTTAATACATAGCAATAAAAAGCTACGAGGCCATAGAAATTAAAAATATTAAAAGGTAATGAAAGATAAAATTCTATGTATGATACTACACTAGAGGACCATAAAATGTAATTAATGTAGTATAAATTTTACATATATCCATTAATATGTTTAAGCTCCAAAATTGTCTTCTTCCTGGCAATTATCCCGGCTTTAGCCAGGGTCTGCCTTCCTGCTTAAACTCCTCCACTTTGCACGGTCTCTGGCATAGTTAGATGTTTGAGCTTCGAAATATCGTTAAAAAAATATGTTATTTCAAACCAATGTTCTTCAAATATGTGCTGAATAAAATCCTTTAATTGTATTTAATTTTTTATTTAATAAATTATAGTACAGGCAAAATGAATTAAACGATGTATCAGCCAGAGGTCACGGTGTAATTGCTGGTAATAATTGCAATCAATCAATTATTACTTTATAATACGTTGTATTCAAACTGATCAACGCATAAAGATTATTTTATTGCGTTAATTTTTTTTTTAATATTTATATATACACATATGAGAAGTAATAAGGTTTTATATTTAAATTTTTTAAAGACTTTAATAAGTAAAATATTTGAGTCTCAAAGTCTTGAAAATGTGCTTGTTCTATTTTCAATGATAACTAACTAGTAACCATAAGATTTGTTTATGTTCGGGAAATGTAATTTCAGAAATCAATAAAATGAAAATACTCTGTAATTGTTTCTTTATTTTATTTCAAATTGCGCAAATGAAATTATGAATATTTGATTGCGTTTTATTTCATTAGAACAACGATTGTGATAACTATAAATTATAACAACTGAATCACATGATTTCTTATAACAAACATTAAAATTAACCTTCGTTATTGATTGAAGTTGAAATAACGTGAAAGAGCAATTGTTTTAAGGTCAATGTATATAAAATTGTTCAATATATGTTGATTGAGTTGTACATGTAACTAAATGTACCAAGGACAAACGTAAAAATTACGTTTGATTGCACGTAACTACGTATATAACGCGTGGAACTGAAGTATAGTAACGATGTATATTTTTAGTTTGGGCTGAGTTATTTCTCTGAGTTTATTTTTATTTAGTGATAGTTTTATTTATATTATGTCAAATAAAACTTCAGCAATGTTTTTATATTTTATAAGGTAGTCACTGTGATAGTTTGTTACAAATTTATCGTCATTGCTTTGTTAAATGTACGAAAATAATGAATCCCATTTAAATTTATTACGCATAATTTGTTTGTTTATAAGTGAATTCGAACAAACATGACAAGTGAAGGTAATCTTTGAAAATTATGATAAATGCTTCAAGTCCAGTACACCATTTAGGGTGTAATTTTTGTAAACTGCACGCATAAGACAAGGGTTATGTTTATTCTTTATTTATAGTATATTTGTTGATTTCTTATGAAACTAAATGTTAAGTGACTACAATGTGCTTTGTTAAGAAAACTTTTTTTTTAATATTATTCGTTAAATTATATATTCATTCCGTATGATGATAGGATGTGGAAAAAAAAAGGATTTAAACATGATAGCTGGTTGCTTAAGGTTAGATACGTCTTAGTTGTATCGTCTACGAATGTCATTATGCCCTTTAAAAAAACTAACGTCGGCTTTTGATCCCGATTTTGTATATTTTTGTAATCGACGATAAAATTTTAATTTCCATTCAGATAATTTTGGAACGTTTGTCTGACTAAAACAGTAGTTTTGTTATATTTTACTGATATAACATATTATATAGAGCTTCATTTTCTTTCTTTCATTCTTTTTTCAAATAAAATTATGGTATACGAGTAAAATAATTTATTAATATCTACCCACATAATAGAATATATTTGAGTCTTAATTCTTGTACTCGAACGAACTACGGGGCAAGTATTGTGTACTACCGCAGATTATTCTTCGAGAACCCATAATTGTATTATGATTAAAAGTTATAAAAAGCTAAAATAAAAAAAAATAAAAGACTAGATTTCAAACGATGTTTACAAAATGTATTATAAAACACAAACTTCAAATTAAATATTCAATGTCGAAAATAAGATAACCGTAATTATATTGTTGTGTCACGTAAACTCAGAACAATAAACAACAATACAAAAGTTATCTGAGTCATAACTAGAAATCAACTAATATTACTGGTTGCATACATATTAAATAATTCCAGACATACCGACGTAATGGTCGTTTTTGCGCTCATAATTCCCACGGAGAGAAAAAGCCAATACGGGATCAATCAGTATAAAGAGCCGCATGCGTACTGCAATCCCTTATTAGTTAATAAAATTGTGCACGCGATCCCTTGCATATTTGAAATTGTTTTTTCCTTTATTTATTTATGGCTAGGATTTTACTGCTGTAAAGCTCTTTCTATTATTGAAAGTCAGCTCTTGTGGATCGGTGAAGTAGAGTAGTTATTATCCGTCAACGAGAGTGTTGGAATATTTGATATTCTATAACAATTTCCATTAAGGTGAAAATGAAATGGCTCAATCATATTCAAGATAGCTAATAGGCTTACTTAGTGGTTGCCAGTTAACGTGAAAACTCCGCCTGTTTTCCCACGCTGCGAGCCGGTACAAAAGCGCTCAATAATTTAGGCAATTTTCTAATATCGACCTGTGGATTGGTCCAAGATTAATAGTTTGTGTTTCTTATTGTATTATGATTTAATGTTTTGTTTTTTTCTAATATTATAGCGTTGCTATTAGATTATTTGATAGATTAGATGTTTTTAATGTTTCCAATATATACATTTTTAACGGAATTGCGAATGTATTGCCGTATCTGCTTCTAAGGATGATAAATTCTGCTTCTGCTTCGAAAAGGTGGGCTATTTAGTCAAAACAATGTGTTCAGATGATTTGGATAACATAAAACATCATGGATAGAGGAACTTTAAATATTTACTTAAAAGTTGCCATCTGCTGATAGCAGATATAAAGGTTTTTTTTTCACAACATTGAACATGTCTGTCTGTCTAAAATGATAAATAACGATAGTTAATGCTGGCTTAGTTTTTTTTTTTTAAATTCCGAATTACTTTGATACTGAACCTACCATGTGGATAAACTTCAAAGATACGGTAAATTTAACAAAAAATTTTTATTTTTTTAAAAATAGACAAGACGAGATTAACCCTGAACAGTTTATATATTTATTAAAAGGAGACGATCTGTAAAAAAAAAAAACAATAATATATATCATTTTATATAGAAACCAGAAATATTGATTTTACATCTACCTAAAAAAATACCTAAATCTCGTAACTTGTTCCATAGTCGAAGACCATGTATGGAAACCACAGCCATATCAGCTCGATACAGCACAAGGCTTTACCGTATACGATATCAAACGTTGGAAATTCAAATTTCATGTAAACACACCCTTAACATTCTTATATAAAGGGTGTTTTTATTGTGGTGAAGCAATTTTTGTTTCAATCAATACATATTTTAAATTAACCTATCTGAGTAATGGTCTCAAGTGAGGTCCGTCCCATAATTGGCATGTTGACCAGACTTTAGTTGTCACTTTATTAGTTCAACTTTTTTTTTTAAAACACATTTAAATGTATATATATTATCCGGTTATGTCCTAAAAGTGTAATATATAAGTGTCCATGTAAGTGCGATACTTGTTTCACATTCTATAAAGAGCTGATTATGATAGACTTTCCTAACAATAGGCTAGGAAAGTGCGCTAAACGGGGCCCCGAGCAAGCAATCTTTGAACGTCTCATACAGTACACAGTAATAAGTGAGATCTTTCTTTGTGTACGCTATTTATTTTGTCAGATTTTGATGGCGCCCCATTATACATGTTAGATTTTTCATTCAAATTCTAAGTTATATTATAAAAAACATGAGATGGACAGCTAATTTAATATAAAGTTAGATTTATTGTAAATAAACTAACGATCTTGAAAAAATTATTGCTAAGACTTCTAAGTGAGTTTTACCTGCCTACTAATATTACGACATTTATATCTAAAATTTTGTTTCCTCTCCAACTTTTAAGTTATATAAAAATGCATAAGAACGTTTCTGAAACTTCATGATTGAATGTCAACTTGGTTATTTTTTAAATTATAACTTTCAAGCGCAAAAGAATAAACATATTATATGTATGCATATCGTGTATTTTGAAACAAACATGATTTCGTACGATTATCTTAAAAGCATATCAACCTTTGTTAGAGAAATATTTTAATACATATGATTCATGAACTAAAATTATATTGATCTTTTAAAAGACATAACACATCCAGCAAATCATGTTCTGTACAAGACATACAGTGATTTGATTTAACTTAAACGTATTCAGTATGCACATCTGCCATGTTCTGAACAAACAAACAAGTATATTTGCATTAGTAACTAAAGAGTATTTGACACTGAGCCAGCCGAGTTATTAGCGACCAATTAACCTTCGTCTGCCATTTTGTTAAGATATTTTATTGTAATCATGTTTACAAACCGATGATCTTGTATTATTGATATTACGAATGGTTAAAACAGTGAATATGTAATCAAATTATAATTTTGAAAATGGCAAACTAATTAAATTAACAATATTTTCGTAATAAATATATAATTATCCGTTTGTATTGAACCGATACCTTAATGGATTCGTATAAGTAATAACAAAATTAATAAAAATTTTATCTGTACTAAGTAAAATCTCTCTATATAATATATTAAGAATTTGTTTTACTAAGATGATTCTAAAAGCAACTAGATTCAGCAGCGAGTAACATCATGTATTGATAACAAGAAATGCACAGGGGTCAACGAACGCTATCACAATGTACAGTCATTAGCAACACATTTGCATGCACTAATTACGACGACACGGTCTCACACCACCACAGCTTTAAGCTTATATGACCTCGAAGTATGGCCGTACATATACACAACAATATACTCACCGTATTAATAATATTAGAAAAAAATATAATTACACTTCTACGATCCTATATAAATGGAATATAAAGATTGGTCTGATGTTATCTAAATCATTATTATTGTGTTTATACCCAATATATATTAACAGGCCGTATCCAGGCTCATGAATCGATATCGTCAGCGATAAAACACCCGACTCTCATTATTCGCGAGCCCTGACAGAAGTCTAGCAGTTAAACGAAGATTAAAATTAAATGTACACAGTCCTCCCACAAACTAGCGACTGTCTGAGTAATATTTTTTAATATTATTAAAGGTTTTTAAATTTCTTTTCTGCTTATCTATGTATCGTACAAGTGAATACCATTTAGATTATACGGAATTTCTTCAAAAAAATAAACCTTCCTATTGAATCTATTAATATTAGTATTTGTATATAATAGTAGTTAAAATTATCTTTCCTGATATGAAAGCGTATTATGTGTAACCGTATTGTTTACGTCTGTCTCCGATCCTCAGCCACGGCCTTATAATTGTTTTTCACGCTCATTATGTGTAATTGAAATAAATCTTTTGTTTAATGTTTATTTTTGAGCGGGCGATCTCGATGAATGTACGGTGGACCACACAGGTATCGTAGATATAAATCAGTATTATTCAATTGCTTTATGATCTGCTAATGGAATTGTTGTATAAATAAAACTGTCATTAACACCAGCTTTTACGATTATATTAGAAATGCTTTAAATAAAATTACTATCTTAGTGATAATATAAAATTATTTATATCTATCAAATAAAAGTAAAATAAAACGTGATATAACCTCTTAGCCATCTGAAAGCCTATTAGCATAATATATGGAAAATATCTAAAGTGTGAGATTTATGTTCGTTGTGCTTGTAAGAAAAAATATTGCATGTTTTTTTATGAAGTTTTCAACTAGAAATACATTGTACGTACAACTTGCAATAAGTTTCGTTGATTCGACCGTGACTTGAAGTGATATCAACAAACAAATTCGATTTAATACAGTCAAGAGATATGGGCAGAGCTTTATTTGGATCCTTCAAGCTAAAACTGACCTTGGATTAGTGATAGGAAGTGTATTACAAATGAGGATAAAAAAAAACAACATATGTTCATGAGTGAATGATATAATGGAATTGAACGTAGAAGACCATTCCTTTATTCATATATGAACTTCATTCAGACCATATCTATATCTCTGAATAATATAACTTATTTAAAGTTATTTCTTTATAAAATTTTACTTATATAACCATTCGTTCACAATGGTGGGGTACAAAAAGTAACATTATTGTTGAATCATTTTGTGGCATTGTTTCCATTGTAACACGTAAAGACTGACATTATTAGCTAAAGGTTAATATATAAATTACTCATCTGCCCAAGGTCGCTTGTTTAAATTAAAATTACTGCAGTATCATATAATGATCACATATTTTCTTGTGAGTACATTGTATATATAGTAGCTCTATTGTCGAAGCCTATCCATTCAAAGTGGCTAAGATTATTATTGTCTATACGAGTTGTGTATGTGATGTGAGGTAGACGTAAATTTGAGAAAAATTTAGGATGTTGAATTAAGTGTTTTATTTTATCACTCAGTATGAAACGCCTTATAAACGATCGAAAAGTTTAAATATAACACTTCTATAGATCAATTTTAACAGAACAAAATGCATTACTTTGACACCACTCATGTTAAGATCAGATCTGTTGTTGTGGTAAATAAAATAAAACCCACAAACGCACGTAGGTTGTAGTTGAAATCAGAATATAGTGTTTTGTCCATTTTCCTGACTACGGCTGTTGTTCGCAATACAATTCTATTATATCTTATATCTAGTTACTATATCTGAGATCTTTCAATATATCACATAGATATTAAAGTACAGACACACCGAATACAGGAACTTGATTTAATGTAGTCAATGTTATTGGATCCTGATTATTTATTACTAACAGCTCTCGTGGGAACGATACAATATTGTTTATTATACATGGCGGCGTTAGACGATCTCGTGTTATAAATTATTAAGAAGAATCCGCAATGTATTATATAGCCAACGATTTGATTTAATATATTCCAGTATATGAATACAATAAAGTGAATTAACTACGTGTTCATTACTTATGTAACATGTGTTTTAAATTATATTCAAATAATTGTGTCACAAAATATTCATATAATTGTTGGAAGTATATTCGAAAGCTTACTATTCCATATTTGTATGAGCTATATGATTGTAAAATTTATAATTAAATATACATATATAACATGTTATTTACCGCAAGGGTATAGAAGTGTTAAAATGTATTTTTATTGTAAATTGCTTATCTAACACTTGAAAGTACTCCCATATAATGCATATACAGAAGACCCATTTCAAGATATTTAGAGATTTTAAAATCGCATACTGTTTCTTTTAAGAACATAATCATTAAAGTTTGACTACCCTTCATTTTGGTGAGTAGGACCTTTAAAGCTAAGAAATGTTCACGAAGTGAGCTTTAATAGTCCATACGTAAAATATATAAGCATTGTCCATAGCATTGCCAGGATATTATACCTACCTTCGATATCTATTACAAAGGCGTTTTTGTTCTCATTATTTCAATACCCAAATGAGCAAACAATTTTGGTCATATTTTAAATTATAATTAATTTTGTTTTTATAGAGGAATCTTTATCTATCCGTTGTAGACACGAAGACAATAAGAGTTAGGAGGATCCAATTAAATATATATTTAAAGTCACCTACGACACACCTACTTATTTCGATATGCAAATAATAGAATGGGTCAAATATCTTGTTATTCTAATAGCGCCGGCTTCAGTCAAGGTCCTGATATTGAACCACATAAATCCGGCTACATTTCATTGTATTAATATAAATCGTTACATTTCCTTAACATTTTTTGTACGTATGGTAAGTCAACTTACGATACAACAAGACTTAGTATGTGTTAGAATTATCTTTAATGAACAACCTCATATTTTTGTTCATAGGAAGTATATCACAATAATGACAGCAAAAAACAGAACAGTGACGAAAAATAAGAAAAAAAAAATTGTATTCTTCTTTAAGCTTTGATGATTTTTCTATATCACAATATGAGATTAAAGATAATAACTAAATGTTTCATTGATATCTTTTACTTCGGTTCCACTTCACTTTGAGATCATGTCTATGTTACTGCAGTTAAGATTAAAACCTTTAGTGTATACAAAAATATAATAATAATATAACAGTTTGTACTTAATATAATCTAAATTTCTCGATGTGAGTGATAGTTATATCAGAATAATGACTGAATCATGTGACAATGGCTTAATTAAAGCCTCTGTATGAACATATCCATGTCAAAACACCGCTATCCTGTCGGCTGGATGTCACACTGAGATATGATGCAACTCGGAAATGTACTGTCCAATAGAAAATATATTTTATATATTTTTTTTATATAAATATTATAAGGCATAATGTACATAAATAATCAAGAATTCACCGCATGGGCAGTGTTCACTTTGATATGATATTATGTTTGATATTATTTTACGATTTTAATAATATATTTACATAGAAAGAAATAATAGCGTTTGTATAGCGGTGACAGAGATAATAGTAACATGGACGGTGACAAAACGAGCTTTTTGTGAGAGCGTTGTGTTTGTTATTAAAAATTGAAAGAAAAACGAATTAAACTCATTCGTTTATTTTAAGAGATAGCGATTTATGTCTATAACTTTTTCAAAATAAATTTTTTCAAGCCCACAGCGTTCATAGAGTTAATAATTTCCTACCAACTATAGACTATTTAAAAACTATTTATTATTACATAAAATAGGAAAGATATTTTTATTACAAGCGACACCCGTTCACATTATATGATAGATTAATCATAATATAATACATTTCATTTAAATAATTTATTTTGTCATAAATATTAAGCGTTTTCTCCCCGACTGTACAAACCTGCGGACCGGCTTACCACGTGCCGTCGTCATATGTCAGTGTTTGATTAATGGATAGCAACGGGATGGAATTAATGACATTCTTCATCCCATCCGCATTGGGACAGGGATACGGATAGGGATAGGGATAGCGAATTGTATAAGTTCTGTTTACGATTTTTGTTTTGTACTCGTTAGGTATCTATTATTGTGTTATCATGTATGTCTTAACAATAGATTTCAAGGTTATTGATTGATTTTGATTCTCTTTTATAAAAGGACGTACAAAATATAAAGAACAAATTACGATTTTATGTTTGTATCCGTCATGTTAAAAACAAAATATAATGTAATTTTGGAATGGCTCTAAAATGTTTTAAGGTTACCACAAATGCAAGTCATTTTTAATACAAATCTTTCGACTTATACTCTATCTACGAAAAAGCTGTGGTACACCTTCCGAAATAATATTTTACACTTAAATAATAAGTGTGTGTAAATACATATGTTTAATATATTATATAAATAACGTTTAAATCACACTGATATATTATTTATATCTCAATGTTTCCTAAGGAAAAATATTAAAATTAAATAAATCGTATTCTTTTATAAGCTAAACACAGTTCTTTTATCGTATGTCTTTCTGTGTGTCACAACTTTGTGGCGATAATGGCACTCCCATTACGTGTTTTTTTTGAGGCCTTAGAACAAAAAGTATAGAGACAATTTGAATTAGCGGTCCACACTTAAAATGTTAACAGAATGATGGATTTGCACACATTAACGATTCCTTCTTTTGCAATTGTTAACCAATCTTTGTTATTCCTCTTGTAAAATTGTTTTAAATAACCTTTTTTTTAACAGCGATATTCTCAAACGAAACGAAAAGTATTTATATTTAACGTTACACTATTTTGATTGTGTTTTAGCACATTCTACGTCACCGCATACGTTTGTGTGAATTGTAATTATTTAGCGCTATTAACGAGTTTAATAACACAGTGTACATAGATACACTCGAGGAACCTGTAAACTAGTTGCCTTTCTACGTATTTTAGTGTTATTCTCATAGAATTTACTACGCGTCTATAACTACTTATATTATAAACAGTTTGTAGGGATTGAAGTATGTCGTAGCAAAGCTTAGCAATAACATATATACTACAGAATAGTACACACACATAGTAGTATATATATGTGTATAACAAAGTGGTCAAAATAAAACAATAATAATATCTATAGCTACACATTAAAAAAATCGCATTTTACAAACATTTGTTTATATGCAATTACCGATTATTATAAACATTAGTAAACTCATATTCGGCTGAAATATTATTTAAATTACTCGTAGCAGTGACCTAAACATAGTCATAATTTTGACTTATAAATTAATTATTTTACATACCTTATACCATGTTAATGATCGTTGTTATGTTTGTCCCATAATTACATAAAACTACATGTTTTTAAATAAGATACATAAAAAAAAACTCTTTTGTTAAATGAAGGCAACCAAGTTTGTGTTCTGTAGCATCTATTATAAGTATCTGTCAATATACAATGTAAGTGAATAAAAGGATATTATATCTTTAGAAAATACTAATCATTGGCAAGATGAAATATTGTACATACGTAAATAATAACAAAATTAAATCTCAATTACGGTCCTCGTTGTAGAGAATTTAGACCGATAATTTTGACCTTATTGATAGTGAAGAAAACTCTCAATATCCTGGCCATTTAATTATTATCAATGTATTGATGTTAAATATAAATAATTACTCAATAGCAAATATGTGAATAGTTCGACTAGATATCGTAAAGTTAAGATGTCTCCAAATATATAAATTAAATATACGCGGCGTCAAATCACTTTGTCGTAATTAACACGTGTGTAAAAATGGTATCTCCGTAATGGTTACTATGGAGACCGTGTCGTCATCACCGAAACTCAACCTTCGATTGATTTAGCGAAGCAATATAGGTGAATTACAGCATCATTTATATGAAGTGGCTCTAAATATGATGTGATACAGCGATTCTTCTCGAATACTAAAAACTTATGTGTGCTACGTAATTGAATAATAATTTTAACCGCAGAAAATTTGGTTAAGTAAGGTGAATAATATATATATAATATATATACTGACATTTGTGTTCATGCAAAGTGTTATAAAAGACATCCGATAAGTTTATTTATATATGAACATTGCAAAATAATTTTTCTAAATAAGGTTTAATACGTAAAAATATATTTTAACTATTAAGGAAAATTTGAGTTAATGCTTTAATTAAGAATTCAGAAAAAAATAAATGGAAAGCATCTGAAAAGGGATGTACCGGAGATTGCGGGTCTTAGTCCCGCTCGGTTAGATGAATTCATTCTTATAAGTTAAAATAGTGTGTGTATTAATTCATTATATGAATGTTCGTCCTTACATTGCACATACCTCGTGAACATGTTGATGAGGATGTATCAGTACGCTCCGAGTGGCGTGCCTCCGCGCCCCCGCAGTTGTCATCATTAGCGCCGAGCCCGCCACTCCACACTCACACAGCTAAAGAAAGAAAACTCTATTAACATACTAGAATTCCATATTAAACAAAAAAAAACTACTCAAATAAGTTTAAACGATACAGCCTTATAAAAATAAAGTACGCCTGAATTAAGGAAATGATGAACCGCGGTTGGTTCTTACGCTTATGGTATGACAAATATAACATATAACATATATGGAGTGATAAAAATACATTTAAACATCATAATTGCCTCAAAGCCAATAAGGCTTTGGTATCCCGGAAAGGCAGTGGGAGGAGTTACACAGCTGTCACACCGAAACCAAAATACTAATTAAATTGAATTATTATGACGCTTCCAGTCGATATGATATATTTGCATAACAATTCGTCGTTTAGCTTAAATACTTAACTTATTTATCATTGAGTTTATAGGTTTAGAGAAAACGGCTTTTATTGATACCGGGCTACACTAATGTGGGCTTCGATAGAATGAAATAAATTACAATTTATTCCTTATAACATTTATCTATGAGTTGACATTCATTGCGATATATTTGTCACAGCAGCACGTTTTGGCTGGCTTTATATAATTGATTTTAGATTGTTCATACAATAATAATTTTGGTACAGATTAAATTAAATGTGCTTTGCTTATAAAGGAGGCTGATAGCATTTTCCTATATTGTTCATATAATATAATAAACGGGCAGTATATTTTAAGGGTTCGTAGTTATGTTGATTATTGTCGTGCGTCTCATAGCTTGATAGAATTTAATAAAATTTCATATGGATATACGATCTATAGACATTGAAAATAGAAAGGAGAATATTATAAAAATTACACAAAAACAACCAAGCGTATAAATTACAATGCATATATTGTCATAAAAAATATTTAATATGTAAAATATAGAAAATCTAAAGACCAGTACAACGAACTGACGCTTATTTGACGTCTGATATGTTGTACTTGTGTTATTTTAAAGATAAAACTGACTTATAACGTTTCAAGTCACACAAATAACTGATTTTAAAGGGACAATGATTTCGTAGGGTTGTTAGGGCGCGTTTAAAATGATTACAATCACTTTGTAACGGTGATTGGACACTATAAGTTATTTTTTATTTGTCAAACTTATGTAACAGCTGCGTTTAGTGCTGTACTTATATTAACAGAGCTATGATTATGTTGTTTGAGACGATTACATTTACGGAGCTCGATTTTTATAGATATTTTACCGTTTTATACATCAAAGAATTATTACATATATATACAACACTATTTTAGACTTAAACAAAATAAACATTTAAAGTAAGAGATATATGAATTCATAACTAATATAGATTTGTTTATAGTTGCTTAGTTGTAAATTATATACCAAGTTACGTAGCCAGCCATATAAGCAATATAAATCATGGTCTTTTATGAAAATTCTACAAAGATCTTACACAATTACGATGTAATCTAAATAAATCTTTATTACCCCCCAGTGTTACGTTAATATAAACTTTAATAGGTCAATAAAGTTGCTACATTGTGTAAAATGATTCAAACGTTTAATACAAATAAGAAATGATATGCCAGGATCAATCCCGGTGTAACCCCACAACAAAACATTACAAAAAAAAGTTATAAAATCGACAGAGCACTAAAGAAACAATATGAGCAACAGATTCCGAATCCTAGCCACTTATAAATCGAACAAAACAAGTCGATATCGTATTATACAGTGCTCGTATCTACTCTAACATATAGGATTAGAATGGGACGGTAACAACGGTTGAAATGTCGTAGGTCATTAGGTTCCAACCATGTAAGGTTTGCAATATGCCAATATGGAAGCAACCGTGACTTCTATAGTAACTTAGGAACAATAGATTTAAGTTAAATGCGTCGATGACCCGAGTTATATGGACTTAGATGACTTTGATAACAGAAAACAGCAAGTGGAGAAATTAATTGCGCGATTATACCGACTTATTGAAACGTCTGATGCAAATTGTTTTCATATTAGATAAGTCTTCAATTATAAACTCTATATCTTTACGAATAAAATTAAATTTCACGTGATATGTACCAAATACAAACATCGTGTCCCTAATATAATAAAAACTTCATAACTGTTAGAATGGTATATCTAAAGATCAATGAACTCTCATAATGTTAGCATTTAAACTAAATTGTGCTGCCCCAAAATTAATAACCGTATAAGAAAACACAGGTTTGTCATCTAAAAGTCATCCGGACGTCGATTCATATTATGATAAGGCGAGCATTAGTTCTGGTAGGGCGTAATGGCTAACAATTAAGGTGTGGATCTAAGAAACTTTGGATGTGGTATTCCAAGACAGTCTCATTGAATGTCCTCTTAAATTAATGATATGAACAATAAAGAAAAACTATTAAGAAAGTGATTAAATTATGACGAAGTTTTTATATTCAATTAAAATCAATGTTTTGTAATATATGAAAGTTGTTGTGGTTTCCCTTTCTTTATTCAATGTAATATTTCATGAATGTATCGCACTAAGCATAGTAGTAATAAAATCTCGTCCAAAATATACAGATTGTATTCGTAAGTCCATGTAGCCAAAGACTACTTATTATGCCCTTTATCTCAGTGCTCCAAGATTAAGGCCTTTTTGATTAGCTTTGAATTTATAAATTTAATCTACTTATGTTGCTGTAAATATTGAGACTGAAAGAATTACATCATGTTCAATTTAGATAGAAAAAAATTGTTTTATATTAAAAATAACTTCATACTTTCCAAAGAATTTTTATTCGTATATATTTCTGACAAACCCTGTACCACGAAATACAATTAAAGACGATTGACAATACGTAATCAGTCAGTTATTTATTGGTACGGGTCTGACCAGGATCTGTACCAGGATCCTGCAGCTGGTATCCTCAAATCAAAAGCATTAACACATAAACAAAGACCACCTGCAACCCCCGCTAAGTGGCCGCTAACAAGCACCACCCTGTCTTATATGTGCTAATGTGTCAAAATATAGGACAAATATTTGGTCGGTTAGGGTTACCACGTCCCTCGGTACACGCCATATTGTTAACAATTGGCTAATAAATGCGCTTTTTAAGTTACAATATAAGGAGATAGCGGTGAATGAGTTAGTGTATTTTTTTATAACTCAAATGTCGCTTAAATACACGTTATTTTTCATTTATATTTTTTTTATAAACGCTTAAGTGTGTTTGTCTGTCGGTTAAATTATAAGGATGTAACCGCTGAACAGATTTCCGTGAAGTTCATCGCGGAGATACAAAGAATTTCGGAGCTTGCTTCTTAATGAGACAAGCAACATACACTGGAAGGAAGCCGCTGGCAAAGTAAACAGAATATATGTGTTTGACCAAAATTTTACCTGAATTGAATAAACGGAAGGTAAACAATTTATAAGTGAGTAATTTAAACCTGTTTGTAATATTATCATTATTATAATTCTCTTACTTGTGCAGTCAGAATTTAACCTTATTTAAAAGTAAAAAAATATATTTCAAACAAAGATTGATAAGAGTTTTTTTATGTAATAGTTCAGAAATATACGACAAATAAGTAGCATTAAGGACAAAACATCTCTTAGGAGCTTCTATGTAAGTATTAGTCATATTACAACAGTACATATAATGCAATTACAAACAAGATGATCGCACACGCTAATACAAGGTCGATAACTAATCCTGGAGTCTGTATTTTATCTCATTTATTTATAAACATGTACAGATTATAGAGATTGCAATAAATTATGTGTTGTTGGAAAAAAACTTATTATGCACATAACAAATACTCATATAATTTGAATACATTGTGCGTACAATGAAATGAAAAATTATATAATTGGTATAACATCTCAATTGTACGCTGTCTATAAAAAATAGTTTAAATGAAATAGTAATTATTTTAAAAAATAGCCGCTGACATCGATAGACAGTCTTATTGTGATTCATCTGGGAGAAGAATCACATGGATGTAAAGTTTACAGAAAAAAAAGAAAGAAATAAGTAAAAGTCTGAACGCGATGCAGCCGCGTACTCAGATCTCGGTCAGGCGGGAGCGAACTTCTTTTGTTTCCAGCCTCGAATCAGCCAGTGTTTCGAATCTAGATTCTGTTTATTTCTTGTTTTTTTTTTTTAATTTTTTTCCCGTACCTTTTTCTTTATTGTCTCTGTGCGGCCAGTACGGCTTTTCGAAAAATAAAAACAAAACCCGGTGGCTTATGGCTCCCCATTGATATGCGACGTTCGAATTGAAATTTAAATATTTGCTCGCTGTTACCCGGCTGACTTCATCGGCTATTCTCCTTTTGAAATCAATGTTGCCATCTTAATATTTAATATGTTAGTAAACAGCGTTGCAGATTTCAATCCAAATATATTCCTAGGACATTCGCTGTTCGTTTTACCACTGAATATCATGCTGAATAAAAGGCTCCCGGTTTAATCTAATCATTCAATATAATTCTTTCTTATATTTTATTAGCTGAATATAAATATATTAACATATATAATATTAGGAAGAATAATTTTTAATTTATGCGTTTTAATCTTGTTTTTCTTGACAATTAAAAAAAAAAGTCCATTAAAAATTTTAGAACATCCAATTATTCATGTTTAAACGGGGCATGATAAATTGAAATCGGAACCAGTTTTTTGTATAAGTGTAAGTTATAGAGAGCAAAGAAATTTAATTTCGTTTCACGAGGCCGGGGTCAAGGGTCGATATCAGATATTTGTTTCGTTCAAACCAGTTTCATTAGGAATTTTGTAAATAAAAAATAAATAAACTAAAAAAAAATATGATATTGACGACCTAAATTAACATAACATATTTTTTTTTTTATATTATGAACCTTTTTTGTGAATTAATATATTTCTAAGGGTAAAAATCTAATTATATCATTTTAATCAAATATCTTCTATTTTATTATTATTACTCTATTTGTTTATGATATTTAGATATTTTTATTGTTATTTCTTAAGTGTAATATTTATGTGTGACTCTCAACTAAACAATTTCTTGCAATTATATATATAACCTATCCTAATAAAATTATAACATTCTATGTTACTATTTATTCATAATTGTTATTCTTTCAAGAAAAATATAATAAATGGTTTCCAATGAAGCGCTTCAATGTAAATAATCTCATACAAAAGAAAAAATATACAGAAAAATTATACTCAAAGTACTACGTGTGATTGTTTCAGAAAAGTTTATTATTTTGTGTAAATTCACGTAAAACGGACTATAGACTGCTGGCTGGTGTTTGTATCAAATTCAAAACGTGGACGAAGTCGCGTGCGAAGCTAGTGTGTATCCATATAAGATTAAGTGCTTATAATACGCGTGATAATTATTCAATCAAGCGAAATCTGATTAACTTATTCAGAGGAAATTTTGCATTAAGATAGCTTAAGATTCAAAGTAAAATTTCATTACTATATTAATATGTGTCTATTAAATATTGTAAATTGATACTATATAATATCTATAGAATCGATTGGTAACTATTAGTTTACAATAACTATATTGTTTTTACAATTAATATTAATTTGTACGCATTAAAAACTTTACACCAGCACTACCGTTAAAGCGTGATTTACGATTTCAAACAATTTTCCATAGCGTGTCAACCATAGCGCGTCACGGCACGATGGTGTTTTTGTACCAAAAACTAAGGACTTTTTTTGGAACTTTTCTTTTCTTGTACAAAAAAAAGTCTAATTTGCTTCATATGTACGTCTTATTGAATTTATAAAACCTATTTTAAAACTGGCTCCTAACGAAATCCTATATGTTGCCTCTTCATATATGACGCTTAACCCAGTATGGCTTGACAAGTTATTAACATATCAAATAAAAGCGTAAAATTCATATACTTTTATATCACAGTTTTATTATCAAGATAACAAATAAAGATTGAATATGTATCTTTAATATTTTGATTACAATGAGTTCTTGTTACATAGTATCTGCACGGACAAAAATTTTCAGAATGCATATGTTTATATATTACATGTGTATACAGCCTAAAATTATGTATATATTATTGTACGCTAAAATATTGTTAACAAAAAAATATGTTTGTTTGTCTCTCACCCAAACGTGTTCAAACTACGTAACCAATTTAAAATACATTTTGACATACAAAATGAAGTCGTGGTTAGAGTGAATGTTACTTCCAATGATTTTTTTAGAATCGTTGGATAAAGTCTAGTAGTAGTAGCAGTAGTAGAAGTAGTAGTAGTAAAAGTAGTCTCATAAGTACTTCTGGCATTGATTTATATGATTGGTATAAATTCCAATCCATGTTTCCAAATCACATAGTTTTTTTTTAAATTACCCCTTTATAGGGATAATTAAAAAAAAACACTAATTCATAAAATTTCAAATAAGGTTTTATACTTTCCATTTTTTTATTCTACATACTATATACGACTACGATACCATTTTAAAGCTCTTCCTTAACACTATTGTACATTTTAAATGTATCTTAAAAATAAAACCCGAACTTTAAGTAGGATAATCAAATAATTTGAATAAATCAATAAAATAATACAATACAAGAATCATAATCTGTGAACCGGAATGGATTTCGGCTGCGATTAGGAAAACCATAGACAACAAAAAATATATAACGTCAAAGTGCGTCATGTTTTTGAACTATTGTTATATAAAAAAATATATATATTATTATTATAAAAAAGCTTTTATATTGAACCTTTGTAATACTACTTTGTACATAGTATGCACTTTAAGGGATATTTTAAACTTTATTCAACGTATCGAAAATATAATGGAAGTATAAGAAAATCTATATATAATTATTATATTTCTGAACCGATAATCCTGTTTTAAGATTTGATAAATTGAATACAAATTTCGTCTAAGTCCTGTCTATGAGATTATACTAGTCAAAGATGCTCTCATTCATCAAGTGAGACTTCGTCGAGGGTCGTCTCCGTTATGTCAGATTGAATCCTTAAATATTAGAAAAACTAGGATGTACATAGTATGTTTCCTTTTGAATACCGTCGAAGATAAAAATATTATTTTTGATATTAATATAAATATATTTTAACGAAATCGCTCCATTGAGACGTTTAATTGAAATTATTATATAAAAAATATTAAAATGTTAAATATTTTTTTTTATCAATATATGTATTGTATATATATACTTAATTCTTCTTTTTTTTTGTACATCTTACTGAAATAAAAATTATTAAAATATGAAGAAATATTTGCAAGTTTTTGTTTTTGATTTTTATATATATATATATATTTAGGTAAAATATTTATTTACTTTCAAGATACAAAAAAAAATATTACCGTTCTATTTAACAGCGGCTGTATAATCCTTTATTGATTTATAATTATCATCAATTTATTTCCACAAATGCTCATATGGAATTCTTCAATTTCAACGATAACAGTTCACACATGTAACGAGTCAAAATTCACGCCCTTGTAACCACATAACCGACTGAACAAAGTTAGTCGGACCTTAAAAAGTATTTAGCACTGTATACGATACACTAACACCTGTATTTAAAAATGTCATTCCAAAAAAATATATATATAGCAAAATACTGGCAACAGTCACTTCAATCCATTCCGAAAAAAAAAAAAACAAAAAAAAATACTGGCCGCATACATCAAGTTAAATCGAAATAGAATCGATTAGGAAGCATTCGTTCCATTTTTGAATTTGACAATACTATGGTCGTTGTCAGTTGTGACAGTCGCGCGCGTGTGTACGTGCTGTGCGCACGGGCATCGGCGGTGCACTGCGTTCGCGCGCTTTTTACTAACTATACAGCCTCTCGTGGGATGTATGACTCTCACGGATACAGGGATCACCTCTGACTGATGGATGTTTTGGTTTTGTTTTAAAGCTTTTTTGTAACGGGACTAACTGACAGGATTTGTGTTTCATTTAAGATACAATTAGCGGCCGTTTATATTGATAAGATTTCACGTGGCTCGAAATAAACTAACAATCTTTCTTGTCACATGTTAAATTCAAACAAACAGTATACGTGATAATCAAGTTAGCGGTTTGCGCTACGTAGAGTGTTAAATTTATTATCAAGCTTGTTAAAAATCTATCTTAGTTTAATAATACATGTAAGACTTACTAATAATTACAATATTATGTTTGTTGTCTATTGCGTCACACTTCCTCGAGTAAAAGACATCAACGAGTTCCCGTAGGATGAAAGGAAGCTAATATCGAAATATAGAGTTTTTAATATTATTTTAATTGAAAAAATATTTAAAATAACTTTTATAAAAAAAAAAGATGAAATTTAAACAGATTAATTTTGTATTAATAAAAAATGATTATTTAACGCATTCTGAATTACAGTACACATATATCTCTGGTACGATTTGGGTATATAATAATACTTTTAATTAAAAATAAATATGTTATAAAAAGAAAAATACGACAATATTATAAAAATATACAGAGCGAGACGACTCTACTATGAATCGTTCTATAAAAATCATTCCCTCTTCAGTGATTCACGCCGCCCACATCGTAACGAAGCTCACAAAATATCTTTCTCTCTCTTTCACTCCAATATATTTCTGTAATGAAGAGCGAGATGGAAGCGCTATTTCATCATTGTGATTGAGTTTTTTGCTGCTTTTTTATAACAACACTCACAATCTACAGCTGTCTCTGTCTTGCTAAGTTACATTTCGTTTTAAGATAGAGACGGAAAAACGTTCTATTAATGCTGTCGAATTTTTCACTGAATTCAGATCAACTTTGAAATAATGTCATTGACCCTGTAAAATGTGTTTAGGTATTAAAATAAAACTCAACTAAAATGTTGCTTCCGGTTAGAATTGTGAACGGTTTTTATATTAAATCTAATTTTAACAGTATTTTGGTATGTATAAGTAAATATAAATTGTTAGTAAATATATAAAAATAATACAAATGAAGACTCTACATCGCTTCAATGAGCGGAAAAACAAAATTAACATGAGTAAATTGTTAGAATCAGACAATCTAATTTTTCTTATTTACGAAGGGAACAAAAATATTAAGCGCGACTCTCTTATCATTTTTTATAAAAAACTCTACAATCTTTGAATACTGTTAATAAAATACCTACTCTATATATCGTTATATACTCTCATAGAGTTCTGTTCCCATGGAACGATATCTTTTGTATTGGACGTAATTTGTAGAGTTCAGTGATTTACAGCGGCAGAGATCAGATTGTACTCGATAATAGAGAAATATCCTTACAAAGCTCTCATATAAAAATAATTTAAAATATCTTAGAAATATCTTTAAAATATGTTCTGTAACAAAAATATATCAAATAATAATAGTAAATTTTATTTCATTTCCATTCTTGTTTTTTATATTTTTTCGTGATGCTCTATAAGATTTGTCAATTTTTTTTTCGGGATTCCGTTACGTCATGATTATTCATATCCACGATCTACAGTTCAGGAGAGTTACGTTGAAATAAACACAGTCGCGTTTCTTTGGTATCAATTCGTAAAGTTAAACAAACTTTCCACTTCATATAAACATTACTTCGTAATTAGTGCATTGCTTTTTCTGCTTGTTCGTATTTCGTAAACTGTGAATGTCATGTGATATTGTTTGAATATATATATATATATATATATGAAATATTTTGAAGAAAATCTTGTATATTCGTTTTGTAACAAACCTACTTTATAAATAAATGCGAGTTCGTGAGGATGTATGGATTGCTGTTGCTCTATCACTCAAAAAGTTACTTTATGGGTTTTTATAGAGTCCACATATACACAAACATGTGTATTTAAAATCGGACTTTGCAACAGCTTTAGTGAATACTGCAAAACTTACTGTACGTATTATCCTTAGTTTGAGTTTTCGTATATAGTTCAATATGAACATATTAAATAAATCATGTCTCTAATATATTTGTGGCATTTATATTATCTATCAATATGTCTCTACATGTACGAATCGAGAATTTCAAAACAATTCACAAAATTTCACTTTCTATTAAAAAAAATTTTTTTTTTTTTAATTAGTGACAATAGATTTTGTTTACAGAGATTTTCATGTATATAATATTTTGATCTGAAAATCGAAATAATAAAATGAATTAGTGAAATATATATTTAGAAATGTTTAGAAATATAGAAAAAAAATAATGGAACGTTTTAGGGTTTTTCAGTTTCAGAATAACATTTTAAGCACGTGTACATTAAACACGATAAAGGCTGGAGCCGACTCAATTAATGTGAACGAAAAAACTAAATGATGGAAGCGTGAAATTAATTAGACGTAAGAAAAAAAAATAAACAAAAAAACGCGTTACATTGCTGTGTTCCGTTCAACTGTGACGGCTTCGTGTTGGCGGCGTGCATTGGATGCTGACAGATTAGATACGATCACAAAAAAAATATATAGTCTAAAACAGTTACCAGTACTGGGTATAGAGGTGTAATTTGCCAATAGACTTCAAGTAGCACGCATCTTAACTAGCTGATGCACGCGACTTGACTGCCTTATTTGGTAGTTTTCGTTTGTGTCACAAATTCATCATTTAGTTTTGGTTGAATTGAGATATTGTTAATTTTATTCTACGAAGTAAGTGTATTTGCAGATATACATTCGTAAATCCTCGAAAATTATAAAGGTCATTGAATGAGTAACAGGAAATTCTTCAAATGTAATGTGACTATGCAAAGTTGAGATTGAGATCAAAGACTTCCGCGAGCTCATTGAAATAAAAGTAATATTTTTCGGATTTCCTAAGCATTTAAAATTATTATAACTAGATCTGAGAGAATGAGAATCTCGTCTGCCCGTGATCACGGTTGCTGCAAAGTAACCGAAACGTCGGGTTTACATGTTACTAGTTTTATTTCAATATATACAAATATATAGATTTATATATTAAAATATATATTACGTTATTTACACATTGAATAAGATCAATTAAAATTTTAAAATAAATATTTAATTTTAAATTGCATGCCATCACGGAATTATCTTTAGAAAAAGTTACTGTGAATTCTTTGAATGTCGAAGTGTAACTAAATCGATACGATTAGTAAGGACCGTGTAGGTATTCAGGGTCCACCAGAATAAATGGTCCCTCCGCCCAGGTCATCGTCATGTATATATGGTCCTCGATAAAATGGACAACATACAAGAAAAGCAGTCAATTGAGGTTGAATAAAATGCCTTAATCAAACCACAAAATAAAAACTCCGATAAAAACACATTTTTGAAATATTTGAACGTTGACTGAACTATTTAGAATATGAAAAAACCGTAAATAATTATTTGAAAAAACAAAAAGGGATGCTTTTAAGAATAAAAATTATATGTACATATTTTGATTTCATTATAATATTTATTAATTAATGTTGTGTAAAGTATGAAATAAAAAATGAGTAATTACACATTTAAAGTAATTCCCATTTGGTAATCTTCTGGTAATATGTAACTTATCTTAAAGAAACCCAGCGATCGATCTTATAAGGCACGTGCACACAAAAATTGTTTTATACCGCAAAGTATTCAGTGCACAGGTTAAAAATAAAAAAGAAATTTAGTAGTGATGAGCCGCTACGGATACTTATCGAACGTTTTTATAGTAACGATAAAACTTACCTGAATCTTAATTAAATTATAAATTTTCTATATCAATAGTGTTTCGAAAGTAATTTATATGTTATATCGACATTTAATTTATCGATGTTTAAAAACATCCCTAAATGGATCCTTGCATAGCTGCGCGTACGCAGGAATCTCGTGTTACGCGTCCACTATCCGTTTCCTCACACATCGCGATATTACAATAGCTTTATACAAGTATTCAACAATGCCTTTGTTGTGTGGAATGCTATCGAATAATGTCCACGAAAAAATCGATTAAAACAACGCTAATATAATCGATGAAAAACGACAGCGGATAAAAAAAATCACTGCTTTATACTTAAATACACACGTATAATATAAATAAATACATTTCATGCAAACTGTATTTAAGTTTTAAGACTTAATCTCAATCGATCGCTATGTTCAAGACCAGTCAATTTTAAGATCAGAACGATAATCTAAACATCACAGGCATAAAAAATCGGAGTATATTTTTATGCACAAAAAGACATCCCAAGCTTCCTTAGTACGAGGACAAAAGCTAGTCAATAATACATACGGCATACGATTCGCATTAAGGCTATTGTTCTTATTGTTTATAGCTGGACAATATGGAGTCGGTAGTGGTATATGTAGCAGCAATAAATATCGCGGGATATACCGTCTCATTCAAATACTAAAACGAAGAATTGATAAAATGAGTTGGGAATTTTCCTTTTTGCGACGTGGGCTATGGAGCTTTTGAAGGCCTTGCACCGAGTCCAGATGGACGGTTCTTGGACTGCTCTCAGGCTTGGACTCCGCATTATACGCGCGGGTTATGGCTTTTGAATTGTATGTGGCTGTATGTGTATTAAATTTTTGATTTAACCGAGCTTTTAAGAGGTTCTTTTTTTTTCAGAACAACACATATTTTTAGAGTTTTTTTTTTTGTCAAATTCAAGTCATAGATATATTTAACTGTTTATAAATTTCCTCAAATATCAGATACTTAATTTAATTTAGAACGCTTTCTGATGTTGACAAAACTGTCTGATTTTCTTTGTTTTTAAACAATATTAGTGATATTTTTATTATCTGTACATTTTAACCTAACCCATGACACAGGTTAACAAGCTTCCGCCATTTTATAATTCCAGAGCGTGGTGTTGTTGGCTGCCTGTTACTATAACTAGTGGCTCGTTATTAAATTTAATAAGGGCTACTTGATTACTGAACAAACAACGCCGACGTATCGCATTTATATAAAACACCACTCATGTGGGCCATTCCACTATGATTTCCCAAAAAAACTATTGAGCCACCCAGAAATCACGAATAGAGTCTTTCGTTAGCTGAGCCTATATTTTAATCAACAATTTTTAAATATATAACTTGATTTATTGAATAGTTTTATTATAAATTTAATTTAAATAAATGAAAATATATTTTTATTATTTTTATATAAAAATAAAATGAATTCTATTCTAAAATCTTAGAATAACCCACACGGTAGTAACTTTGTATCGAAATACAACGTGTGGGCACAAATTGATTGGGAGCATCGCAAAACTGGAGGCTGTCACTCCGCCACTGCATCTAACTAGCAAACTTTTTTACTGTCATCTTACAAAAGTTACACCAAAATGATCTCTATTACAACGGATTACAAGTCACAGAATACGAATCGTCTGTAAATGTAAACGCTTTTCCACTTGTTAGACAATTTATCAAGCTATCAGTAGACCGAGCAAAATATACTTTTATTTAAAAAATTTGACGGTCAGTTTACCAGAGAAACGTTTAAAACTCTTCAGTAAATGTCACGGCGTGGTGTATTATACGGTTCTTATGTTGAAATAAAAACACATAAAACCATCATACGCAACTTACGTTTTCATTAAAAATATATATTATAAAAACATTTAAGCAAATTTCAACTTTATTATTATAGGAAATAAAACCGAATTTTTATGACAGCAAATTTTCGAATATTATATATTTGTATGAGTTCCAAACCAGGTCCAACCGACACTAGCCCCCTTACCAAAAACACAATACAATATAACAATCTTATCTTAGATACTAAAAATGTTTATAAACAGAGAGCATTCCGAGGTACGCACAAACGTAATCTAGTTACGCGCGGTATACATTAGTGATTATATACGGATTGAACTCAAAGCCTCGGGATGTACGTGCGATACGCAACTAATCTAATCTCAGATACAGCATCCATTGTAACAGAGATCACATATTAATAATAACAACTATTTGATAGAATGTTAAGGTGATTTGAACGTTTGATCTATTATTACGAAACGGACTATACAAACGGTCTGTATTATATGATTTTTTATAAAATACCTTCAAACAAACAAAAAGTATGCGTAATTTTTTTATATTACCGATATCTAGTTTCGTTATTATTAATTAATTTAACGATTAAGTAATTTTGAAAAATGAATAACATTTTAAAATGAGCTTAAAAGCAAGTCATAGCTTCGATCTGTACCTATATAATTGTAACGATTAAAATTTACACTTCATATGACATTCATGAAAATATTAGTTGCGACTAGTTTAAATGAAACATTTGCAGTAATTACTTTGTAATGACTGATTTGAACACGACAACGTCACTTAATAATGATATATAAAACGATATTAACACGTCACTGTTTATATAAATACGTTTATAATCCAAATGAGTGCAATGGATACGTGTTTTGTGCCGCACTATAATAAATATGCCGTAAGTTATGGAACCCCGGCAGCCCGGTATTGCATTCGAGTTATATATTTTCCAATTCTATTTCAATGTTACCAGCTATTCACAAGATACATTTTATTTGTAATTAAAGATTGGCTAACGACGTGGGATTGTCGATGTTATTTCGTACGCTTCGTTTTGTGATGGGAAAGACGAAATGAAGAAAGGCAAACGAGTGTTTGTATGATATAAGTTACTAACAGCATTTGGTTTTATGTTCGAGTTATAATACACAAAGTGTATTTGTATAGTCAGTTAGTATATGAGTAACACAGTTTATGTAGCGTATGTATTTTTATTAATTATATGCCAATAATAAAATATATTTAGCATTTTCCATAGATTATTCAAATAGGACATGGCATTCTGATTTTTAGTGCTGAGAACTTATATGAGATGATTCGATACAATGTTCTAATAGAAAATAGAAGACTATTTATCTTAAGAGAAGACTATTGAGCTTCTTTCAAGAGTACGTTTTATACGTGAAAGCGAAAAACTACAGTTAATATTCAACTTGTGATGAACGTCTGTTCCCTTTGCATCAATAGCATAGTTCGTAATTATAAAAGTAGTTCTTAAAATTTAAGTTAATTATATAAAGTATGGAAGGCTTCCCTGATAGAGGATAGGAATGGAGGACTTTTACTCATAAAAGAAAATTGTACTAATAGTGAAGAAGTCACTTTGTTCGGTGGCAGCTTGGTCTTTATCAGGTCATTTGATAAGCAGTTCGTCTTACGAGTTAAATTTAATGGACTTAGACTTACTTCTCCTTACGTTAAACTAGTTACGAATGTTTATTAATCACTGATGTATATTCATAGCATCAGTGTTCACTGTCAAGCTGAACTTATAATATCTGTAGATGATATTTTATGTCTTAAAAAAGCTGCTTATATTGTGTACATACAGGCCAATTATAAAAAAAAAACCTCTTGATTTTCGTCTCTCAAAAATAATATAGAACTAACAGAAGCTTATTTATATATATATCAAAATTATATTTAAAAGCACTGTTACTAATATCAGCACTTTATCATACATACATTCAGTTATCATACCTATTGGAACAAATTTAAATTAGAACCAGATCTCTCTGTTGTTTTATGGCATTTTCCTTACGACTATCATTATATATTAGTTGTTATATATATCCATTATATAAAAAATATTATTATTAATTTGAGTCTAAAATGAGCGGAAAGATTTTAAATATTATATAACATACAATATTTAAAAATGAATCCCTATTTGTATCTATGCATTTTTTTCCAGTTAAAAATGAATTTTGAAAAAAAAAATGTATACCTAAAAATGAAGTAAAATTATTTCAAATTTTCCAAACGTAAATGTAGCAATCTTTAATTTAATATTGATAAATATGTTACTTTTTTTATAATTTATAACAAATGAACGAAAAAAACTATGTAAATACACTTTACTTTATTATATAAATACTTTCCATGGTTTACCAGGTCGCGATCATGGTTCATTCATTCAAATGAGAACACAGTGGAACATCATAGTTTGGTACATCTGACTTCTCCTTTAAAACTTTTTTACTTTTCTATGATCCATGAAGCTGTATAAAGACTACCTTTCCTTATAAAATAACATCGCAATTGTTTTAGGATTTTTGTTTTTGGTTATATTCAAATCTAAGATTTATATCAGCCAGTATGAATATTAATGACGTCACTGGAAAAAAAACATACATCTCCATTTACGTCATGACGAAGGTTTCAAAGATTCTATCAACGTCAATATCGAGTCCAGTGATGTCATATTATTGTAGTCATCTGGTTTTTCTTGAGATTAAATTTCATATTTTTTTATTTAATTTCCAATAATCACAACGCAGGAGGAAAATATTATTATTGCACTGCATTTTCGTGGAAGAATCTATCTTTATTACACATAATTATAAGTATCAATAAATCTATAACATTGATACTCTTGTGCATTACCTTTTCTGTGATATATAACTATTCGTCGTAATTCAAAAACATTAAAGTTATAATCATAATTTATGACATTATATTATAGAGACAAATTCCTTTAATTCATTAATATTTCTTAATCAGACGAATATAAAATTGTAAAAAATAAAAGACATCTTAAATTGACATAAAAACTAATAAAACAAGGCGCCTTTAAACATAAAAACACGGCTCGTGGCAATAAATTACAAAAGAAAACAACGAACGGGATATTGATGATAAACACGCCATAAATTTAAACCTAAAGAGGTGTTATAATTATAATGTTAAACCGAATCTTCTTTCTGTTTCTAAACGTCTGTTGTGTTCCAATTTTAAAAATTTAATAACTTGCACACACGTTTATGCCAAACTATAATAATAATTTATTTATGGGTGTATAATTGTAGTTCATTACAAATTTACACAAGGTTCATTATACAGAATTTATCATGGCAACATTCAGCTTTGAATATTTTATATAATATGATATGATATGGTCCATTAGTCTGCAAGGCTTTCATAAACATTATGCATAAATTCTATTCTAACACTTGTCACTAACGAATTATATATCTGCACGTAAATTGGGTCGTATGACTAAATCACAGAATAAATTAGCGAAAGGAATTTTGACATAATAATTTTACACATAGAGTATTGTTTAGGAAGCCGCCATTTTTTATTATTATTATTTACTATCTGTATTATGTTTATCTATAGTATCATTCATTCTTAACGTATTAAATCAATTTATAACAAGACTGAAGTAAATTTATAACCAGGGAACAGAATTCCAATTGATATTGATACGAAACTCAGAATTTGTCACCAAACTATTGTATTGATTTATGTTACCCTGGTGACTCACGGGCGGTACATTGTTTAGAACTGTCAGAACATATTAATTAATCCTTACATTTGGACGATCGTTAAATTAATGTTTTAGTTAGTAATACAAGGCCGACACTGTCACATACGATGTTCTATTGAATATTTTGAATTTAAATATAAAATAAATTTGTTGCAAACGTCAAATCCTGCTACTGTCAATATTTATTAATTTTTATTATATGTTCTTTATATGAATTTCAACTTAAATATCAGCTTAACATTGCTTCCATGTTTAAACCGTTGCAAGAATTATTTATTAAGAAAAAAGAACTTTATTGCTAGAGAATTAATGTGATCTAAGATTTTCGCGTGTTCTCATTTAAATGAATTTAAGGTTTTCGAATACCACGCGTTTTTTATTATTTTATTACTACATACTCCCGACGTTACGGTTTCTCTAAAGCAACCGTGATCACAGACAGACGAGATTTCAAAAGCAACATGCATTCAAGCAATGAATGATTTACATTATGATATGATTTTTAATCCTTCATTCATTCTTTCCTACATTCATTAAATTAAAAACAATTTCATTTTCTGCCATTCATTTTCCTCAAATGGAATCAATATTTAAATCTCTAACCGCCATCCCGTCTTACCTCAATAAATGATTGTTTCTCGTAAATTTAAAAGGAAAACACAATAGATATCAAGACAACCAGAACGAAAATCATATAATAATTACTTCATTAATATTAACTATCCTCAGTTGATATTAATGTTGTATTACTTTACATTAATTCATGGAAATAGAGTTTCTGCAAAATATACACGATTAAATTAAGTACGTAGTATGATAATGTATTGACGATTTTTATACAATGAATATCGGAATAATATATTTATTTTTAAGTACATATATGTACATATTGTATAGATTTTTAAGAATATGGATGTTGTTGTTTGTTTAAAATATGGCCTTTAATAATTTGGAGTTATAATTTTTTTTGTATATGTCACTTCAATACCCTACAGACCTTATTGTGTGTGACAGATGTCATTCCAAGCAATGACCTTGGTAATAAACAGAATTCATTGTTAATGCCAACCATGGATTTCTATAATAAAGTTTTCGATTCAAATATAACTTTAATTAACGCAAACCTATATTATAAGGTTAGTTTGGAATTATGCAATTTTTTTAAAGATGTTGAAGTTGTGCGATCTATCTACACGACTAACTGACAGCTGTCAAAACAATGACAGCTATTAAAATGTGATGAGCAAAGAGTACATTAAGTACTCAAGATTATAATTCGTTAAAAAAATAAAAACGTTGACTTTGGCAAAATATTCCACTATTCCAGTGCGAATGAAGCCAAAGCATAAAAAAAAAGAGTAGGTACATGAAAAAGTTATATTACATATGTAACGATGAAGTTTTTTAAAATTCTCTAATTTTTCCTCCCCTTTTTCTCAATTTTTTCATTATTATGATCCTGACAGTAATAAACACAATAAAAAAAATGTGAAATATAAGTATTTATATTTCACAATTTTTTATTCATAGCTTACCCAATTTAATGAATTAAAAGAAAGTTAAACTCACTCTATAAAAAGTTATAACAAATATTACACCATAAATATTTCAAAATATACTTTACTATCCTTTATATGTAGAAGAAACTGTCCTAAATCAACTTTCTGATAATAGTTTTACTTACTTAAGGACATCATTAAATTATACTAATAATTTAAAGAAAAAAACATATGCAAATGAGATCATATTCGATAAAGTTAACATAGATTTAACCCAATATATTAATTATTAAAGATGGGACGAAAATAATATCTTTTTAATAAGTTATTCAACATGAACTAGTAATATCAAGTAATGTTTAATGTTTAAAATTAGAAACAGTTCAATGTCTTCAATCTAAATGAGCATAAAAAACCTCAACTGTAGTTGTATAACATATAAATTATACATACTTAATTAAAGAGAGTCTTTTGTTTTGAAACTACTAAAATATTACCATATAAGTCTATTAAATAATATTATCAACTTAGTTCTTTCTTTTTTTTTGGTACTAAAAGAAGGTTTTTATCGATAGAGCGCAACACTACAGAAGTCTAAAATACGGAAGATAATAAAATTTATTTACATTTTCCATCCATCCTTACCAACAATCAGACCTTTTTTTTATTGTAGCTAATGATTTTTTTTTTTGAGAATTTTATGCATTAAAATTGTTTTATATTTTATACTTAAAAGCTACTTATTAATTGAAATATATAAATAATATTTCCATTTAAAGCAATTTCTTACGTGACAGGAATTTTTTATCTTATAAATATTAGCTGCTCATATCCATTCAGCCGATTGGAAATTCGAGTTGTTAGCAAAGAGTTTGTAATAAAATAATTTAAAAAATATATATAAACATCAAAATATATATAAACATCAATATATTATTTATTTTTTTTATTACAATAAATGGATCATTGAAATGTCGCTATACGTGAACCACTTCCTTATAGTAAATATCAGTTATTCAGTTGTACTATAGTTTTGAACGTGTGGTCCTTAATTAAGACATAAACCCATAGGCTTTGTCTCGAACGTGACCCGAGAACTATAACTACACAGCGCAACCCCGGTAACAAAGACATACACACAGACATAACACACTGGAAGTAATTTTATTATTCTATACTAATTACACTATACAACCTACACTAGGATGGCCCTTTTGTTTAATAGGCTTCCGATTTTTGCTTCGTAAGAAATCTTTATTTTCTGAAGTCATAATTCTTTTGTATATGTTATCATTGATATATGGGTTAATACAATTTTAAACAGTTGCGTTCTATTTAAATGTGTTTTGAATAGTTTATATTATAATAACAATGCGAATTTGATGACCAGAAAAACTTTTTTAGGAAGACATATTTCATAACAACATAGGTAAGAATCTTATAAAAATTATAGATATATATATATACTCTTAGAAACAAGGTAAGAATTGACTTTTTAAAAAATAACATTCGATACAATTCCACCGCTAATTTATTAAATTTACACAAAAATAAAAACAATTCTAAATGAATAACTTTCAACTATCTTGATTTAAACTAATCTTTACATGAATCCGAATATAACACAATCGAAAGATTTAAACACACTTCTAAAATCTACTAACGACTAAACTATCACACCAACGCGCGTTACGAACGAAAAAGAGCCCTGATGTCCTCTGACAACTGCTTATATGTCGTTCGATTCTCTCCTACCCTCTCATATTCCTACATTGATTCTCTCCTACCCTCTCATATCCATCTCATATCCTACAATACATATATATATAAACCTGCTAATGCAAGCTTAGCTATTAAACCTCTTGATATAACCGTCATTATAAACGTTAAAAAAGAATGTACACATGCATTAGCTCCTTGTGAACGTGTGTTTGTACTTGAATAACGAACTCCTCAATATATACCATTTCCAGTATACATAAATCCATTTTCTATTTCAGCTGATATTTCTTCACCCAGAGTTAGTACGCGGCGTTGCCGGTACAATTTTATGTCACTTTGACGATGTTATCGAATGTGCAAATGCGGCCACTCATAATGCTTCCAGGGGACCTCAACTGGTTTTAATTCAACTTCGATACTATTTAAATCACACATTTATTTTATACTAAAATATGTTATAAAGACGACGCACTTAAAAAAAGGTTGTTTATGAAGCAATAGTTTATGTGTAGTATAAGAGTATAATTAAATACAATTTAAATGTTTACAACATCTGCATTTATAACAATTGCATGTACATTATGAAATGTATTCACAATATTTTGCTTAAAGTTCAACTCAGACATGTATCTCGTGAATCTGTAAAGATGAGATTTAGAACAATATTTATATGGGAATTGTATTTTATTTAAATAACTTAACAAAACAACGCTGTTTGGTTTTTAGTAATACTTTTAGCTGAAAACAACTCTCTCAGCAACGATACATAGAATTGGCAGTTTTGTAAACATAATTTTGACAATTTCTCCTATAAATTTATTTGAAATTGTATCTTTCTTTATTTCACATTTACCTTAATTTAAGATACTTGTAAAGGTCTCATGTTATATGAAATGTTAAATATCAAGACTTATAATAATGGATAGTCCGTAAAACGATCTAACAGGAAATGACGACACTTGATTCTGATATTTAAATAATTTCACAAAAAAAAACAGTGCTGGAAAGAGAAATATGATTTAAAATACATATATATGTACTTCCATAACAATTCACTTCCTATGAAGCCTTTCGCCGTATATATACATATATACAGGCTTGGTGAAGTAAATTTATTGCCAACTCTATTCTATTAACCTATAATCCTATAATTCCTAAGTACGCATTACGCCGAAATTAAATAGGTCTAAGAAGGCTACAATTTGAAACCTTTTATATACAATGAAAAGTTTTTTAACATTTACTATAAGTATGCAACTTTCAACTTGAAACGGAGTGTTGCCAGTTTTCATTAATAAATCTATGTAAGTACACTATAGTAGGGATAAACTTTAATAAGGAACGTATGAGAACTATATAGTTAAACTATATAAACCTGTGATAATGGTAGATATCAAATTATCAACAATCTAGTAGTTGGATTGTAAAATTTTATAACTCAGATCACTTAACCCCAACATGTACTCGGAGACGGCACTTAGCCTCTAATAGTACTGCTGTTACAGTAAACACTGAATTGATTTTATTAGTTCGGTTCGTAACATCTTTAAATGTATCGAATGACTTTATGAGTAAATAAAAAATATTCATTAAGTATAGATAATATCAAAACATACATAATGAAGTTTTTTTTAAAACAATTTTTTTGGCATGCCATGCAAAGTCATACTTGCATACCCGCATGCGCATATAAGTATAATATCTGAATGCACGATGAAGCATGCTCCCTTTTCCCGTCCATATCTCACACCTCTAGCATGTAAAGTTAATTGCCTCAAACTAGTTACACAGCCACCGTTCGCTTAACATTTATCAATTAATTGATAACGATCAACAATTATCTAATATTGTTGTACATAATTTGATTATTTTATATAGGTCCATGAAATCATAGACATTGTTCCCATAAACGACTATCTACTGCGTCTCTGCTCACGTATCCTTGTACCGCATATTAGTGTCAATATAATAAACATATTATTTTCATTATAAAAGTAATTCTCGATGATTTATAATATCACAATACGTTACGTGTTAGTCAGAACAATAACGACAATGATTCAAAATTGTATGGGCTCCAATCTAGTTTCATATCGCACGCGTTGGATCGCCAGTAGCTTCATTGTAAACGGAGATCATATTATTATACATAAATACGTTATTATATATATATATCCTGCATAAAATAATAATAATACTGTTTTACTTATTATTTACATCGTGTTTCCTAAAATGTTCTGTAACAGTACTAGTTATCGTAAAGAAATATGTAGGACAAGTAAATGTGGGAAGTAATTAATTCTTTGATGCAATATATTCTTAATAACGTTATTATTGTTGTCTGAGTTAGTCAGTTTTAAAGAGTTAAATTCTTGATGTTTAATAAAACAATGTTATAGAATAGGAATAATATATGAAATCAATTCTGGACCGGCCTCCAGTGATCAGGCGTGATTGAACGATGATTGTATCATTATATTCTTGTCTAGACCCTACCTAGTGCCTTCGTGGGACTAAAAAATATTTATATTTTGTACAGTTAGAAGCAGTTGTTTTATTGTTTCATTTTAGATATATATTTGAGATTTAATTAAGGCGTAGTCTTTGTATGTGTTTGTTAGTTTTTTGACCACAGCTCGGACTTAGTATGCACATGTTCTTAATTATGCTGACAATAATGTTTTTAACATTAAAGCAATATTGAGCTAATATTTAACAAAAGTTTAAAAATGAAATATAGTATGAAAATTTCATGGACACGAGCAGGAATCGAACCTACGAATTGCTTGATTTGTTTATTTCCTTATTCATATTTAAATTTTAGTATATATTTATTTTTGAACTTTGCTCATGGCTTACATATATATTAATATATATTTGTTACTGGCTTTTACTAACCACTAAGACTTTTTATAAATGTTTGCCCTTTTTATATTGATTTTTTTATTTCTTTGTAGATTAAATGCTATTTTATATTTTCATTGCCCCTCAGTAATTTAATTTCTATGATACAGATTATGAGCAGTACTTTACTTAAGGTATCCTTATTTCGAGAATTGCAAATATCTAGTATAAAATGTAACCATTATTATGTTTTAGCTACATTGGTTATAAATTTTAATGTCCAAAAAAGACAAAGGCTTGCTCCGTACAGACAGCAGATACTCGTAGAAAAAAATATATATATAGCGGTAATAAGTAAATAATTTAAGAGCTTTATTTGCAGTTATATTTATAATATAAATTATATATTTAATGATAAAAAATGTACACGATTGTTGATAAGATGTTATCATTACCTATGTACCGGAAAAATAAGGTAAGTTACAGATGTGACTCATGCTTTACGCAAACTAATTACTATAATCTGTATAATATGCGAGTGATCAACTAGTGTAACATTTATTTGGGACGCGTAAGGTTTCATATAAATCAAAATAAACAGTACAGTCAGGTTTGAAGCAAGTTCCTATGTTATAATCTCGTTCAGATAATATATATTCAGAACGTTTTGTAACATATAATCAAAATTTGGTCTCACTTTCGATGCGAACTAAATTACGTCTGTCGTATTGAAACATTATTCATAACAGAATAAATTACGTAATACGAAAAATATTTGCTAAGTATCATAGGACTCCGGTAAGCTTAAACTTGGTTGTGAAATTTGTCAAAGTTAATGTTAGTGTGTAAACAATTCAGTTTTTGTCCGACAAATAGAAACGTTGACTTCGGTAGAGTATTCCGCGGTTCCAGTGCGAATGGAGCCATAATTAAAAAAAAAGTTATTATATTAATTGATTTTTTAAAATAATACTTTAAGATTCTTTTTAATACGTATAAAGTCAGGTTTCAAATATCTTCGGAATCATACAAACAATAGCTTTCGACAGTTTAAAAGTATATCCTTCAACTTATTTGATAAGAATAATGTTACGTAATAACATGAACTCTTAAACAGGCCAAGCTTATATGTCTGTTATGTTACAAGTATTGAGGTCATTCGACTTTAAAACCACGGTCTATATTTACAATGAAGCGAGGGTCGAGGTCATGGAGACGAGAATAAACATTGAAGGAGCAAAAGAACTTAAATATAAAACACCACAAACACCTGACAGCCTCATTACCGGGAACTATCAACACAGCACCTACACACAAACAAACTGACATATACATTTAACATACAAATATAGTTACACTTGTAGCTTCTTCTTCATTTTTTAAAGTATATTTATCTGTGTTAAATCAAAATTAATATCACATATATTCTTACGCCATATAATGTATTAATTTTATTTTATTCTCAAAATAATACAAACGTTAAATAGAATATTTTTTATTTCTTTCGTACTTAGGAATGTACAAATAGTATCACCTCTCACCTCAACTGCTTTCAGCTTGACGTGCAATTAAATAATGCTCCAAGTGTTCACACTAAATTCAATATCTCCCAGCCATCCAGATCTAGTTCTGATGATGCTACTAAGATAACTCGATTCTCACTTAAATATAAAAAAATAACCTATAATATATAAGTATTTTTATGTACAAAGGACAGAAAACGTATATTTGTGACTTAAGAGTTATATTGATTGAAATTATTAATTGTATAAAATAATATATATTAAATATATGATAATAAAATCGAATCAAATTGATATTTATAATAAAATTTAAAGTTTAAGAACCGTAGTAGTGTCTCGGTTGTATTCAAGATCAGTTGTAACTGAACACGCTTTGTTTTCTTAGACAGTTCCCACAGCGAAAATAATTGAGTGTCCGTTCAACGAAATATCGTATTCGCACATTACTTGTGTACCAACACATAAATAACAAGTAGATCAAAGCTAAAAAATAAAAATAATATGTACTATCACATACAACCTTATTATAAAGTAAATTGTTAAAAAAAAAAAATTTACTAATCTTAATGCAAAATGTCATAGATGTCATATTTAGGACGAGTAAAAAGTTTGAATGTGTATTTTTTTTCAATATTTAGAAATATTTAAAGGCATCGTTTATCCTTTTAATTGAACCTAACATTAAGAGTTCATACACTACCGACATTACTTAAGGCCCAGTGACACGAACGCATAACTCACGTCATACCAACCATTACTGTAAGTCAAAATGGCGGGTATCAAAGAGAAAGCCTGCTCTCTCACATCATTCTCAGACTATAGTCTATGAGGGCTTACGGAACAGAGCTTAGACCGTGAAATATAAAATAAAATAGTTCTTAAACAAACGGGATACGGTCGAGAATCCAATGAGTTCCGAATTAATTTTATTCTCCCGTGTGACAGGACTAAATTTATCAATTTACGAAGATTGTGCTTTGTCTTACATTATTAACACGTTAGCGTCGTGTCCGTGGCGTTGCAATGGTTGCTAAATATAAAATTATGGATACATCGCCACCACCATAACACATTGTAATGGTGTAATGTACGTCATTGATATTTGAAAGGTTCCAGCTCCATAATAATAAATAGCCTCTAGCGCCCTTTGTTGCAATAAGGGCGGTTACACACAGATTAAATTGAGGTGCAACAGTTTCGCTGCAAAATGATTCCAACTGAAATGTATAAGGTTCGAATTCAATAATATCACATATCGGTTCATATGATGTATTTCAATAACGTGTAATTTACAATATTCCGATGAAATTATTATTACACTAAACAGTTTTTTAAAGTGCAATTAAAACTTCACTATTCTAACTATTAATAAATATTAAAGATTTAAATGATTTTTTTTTTTTTGTAACATTTTTTTTACATAAAAAATTATACATTTATAATGTATTGATTTAATTTACATTATTTTACAAGAAACGAAACATTCAAAAAATTAAAACAAAAAAACAATGTATGCATTAATTCTAATAAATAATAAAGTGAATTTATTTTATATTTTTAAAATGTAACACTTAATACAACAAGGAACTTATGCAGTAACTATTGTGCCAAAGTACTGTTGGACTTAAAAATCAAAACTCGTTACGCCAACCGTACTTAAAAAAAAAATTGCCATTAAGAATATGAATTGTATAATTTAAATTAATTATTGTTACCGAAAGTCTTAAGCGATAGTGACAGATTAAAAAACAATCTATTACAACACACATTCATATAAAAAACTAATATTGTCAATGGCACCATTACATTTCCTGTAGATGTAGGTACGTAATATATCACCTAAAATGAATACATAGATATACATGTATATATAAAGCAGAATATAATATAGTAACTTGAAACGAACGCCTAGTACCTACATATATTCAGGTCATACCCGTCATTCCGAACTTGTCAATTTGAGCTAAAATTAATATTATTATTATTTTTAAAGACTTTAAATTCAGAATTTCTCTTCCGTCGAACTTTTGACAATTTTTTTTTTTTTTATCATTCCAGTCAAAAGTCCTGGTTTTATCAGAAGAATAAAGATAATTAGTTGTAATTTAATTGACATCTTAAATAAGTAATAGTTCACAATGCCTTTAGTCCGAGCTTAATTGTTTGCAAAAACTATTGAAGTTTGCAAATTTCTTCCTGTTTATTTTCCAGATATATTGTCTTTAACAAAAAAACTCATACTAAAGGCAATGTTATTTAACACAACCAAAGATACAATCTAAAAATATTACACGTATTGTCAATAAAGAATTATACTTCGTTACTTATTTTAAAACTAAAACGTCGGTGTTGTTAAAGTTGTAATCGATATTTAATTAAATTTTAAATAAACATCTTTTTTTATAATATATAGTCCAAAGAATAATTTTTTTATTTACTAAATTGACTTTCGTTACATATTCAAGACGCAAAATATAATGCTTAGCAACAAACAGCCTATATTTATATTTTATATTATCAATGGATACATCTAAAACAACAAGTTTCTTGCTGTTTAAATATATTAAATTGAAAACAAGATGCTTTTACTGCGACTTTGCATCTTGAAACTTAAGATAGTTTTCAGACTTCATCATATTAATGAAATACTCTGAGCTGTCTGTATTGATTTTCAAGAAGAAACTCCAGGTAAGTGTAGAATAATATAATACAATTATTTCGGATTGAAAACAGATTCTTTGGACTCATTTATTTTATTATATATTAAATATATATATATTTTAGACACCACCATTCGATTTATGTACTATCAAATAACATAGCTAATTGTTGTAGGCCGATATTGAAACATACTTTTATATAAATATAATTACAATGAGGCAAGGCACGCAAATAATTATTTTTTATAGCGAACAAACTATTTAGAACAGATTACACGATAAATTTGACACCTATATTATTATCTATTTAATAAATCGAATCACATTAATCTATGTCTATAACCGAGTTTAATCTTAATGTATTTATTAATTTATTACTTCTTTAAACTCTTATGACAGTGTTTGATTGTATTCCAATGGGAATTCAAGAGGATTTAGTTAAATTAACATATCGTTACACATGTAGGTTCTGTGAGAGTAAATAATTAGTTCGTAAGTAACACTATAAAGCACAATTTAAATATATATATAATTTTGAAAATAGAAACGTAACTTTTTTAATCTATACTAAATCTACGCGACCTCATATTTAATGCTGATTTCCGAACGGTTATACGAATATTCCTTAAGTTGAGATGCACGATTACATGTATTTTCCTGAAATTTCGAAAATTTATGAGATTACAGTTATTTATATTTACCACAGGCACAAAATATCTAAAATATTTTGTGTACAAAACGTCAGTATGATTTGTTAAAGTGTAATGTATTAATACAAGCGAATTAATGTACATGACGTGTTGTTTCTAAACATAATTGATAATTTTTTTTTTTCAATCGAAAATTAATGTATTTTTATGTAAAAAAATGTAAGCTTATTTCAAACATATTTTCTGTGATTCGAAAACAAACGATGTACAATTTATGTGATTTTTGTTAATGTGCACACAATATTGAAATATCTAATGTCCATGTACTCGATGTCAAATGAAAGTGTAAAAATGTTTTTTGTAAATATAATTATATATTTTTTTACATATATTTGATAGAAGCGTAGTTTCCGAGCAAGCTATTACAGCGTCCATCTAACATCAACACATCTAGAAGCTAACGTGCGGGGATGAGGAAAGATCAGATCGACTTACAATGGCTTGGGACAGGTGTTGTTGTATTCTCCGCTACGGCTGGGCTGAGTCCGGTCATAGTGGGTGTGGAGCGATTTCGAACTAACCAAACATTTGTTTAATGTTATCACCTGCAAACAGCCGTAAGCACAACATACGCCACGAAGCCTCTAGCACTACAAACTTAACCTCATCTGGGCTTCAGTAACATGTGGTTTGTGAAGCTTACAACTAGTATCCTAGATATAAAAGTGAAAGATCAAGGCCTCAGTAAGCGGAGAGCATCAAGAAGACTAAGCGGATCATTTCATTAAGGATGTATACAATTCCATATTTAACATCACACCATTCAAATATATCTATATTAAATCAATTAATTGTGTTCAAATCATCGATTAAAACACTATTTTAACAAATATCACAGTATCTAACGGCAATGTCACATCTAAACAATCATAAGTAACATCTAGTTTCATAGTAATAATCTTAGTATACTCACCAAACAGGAGTCCAATGATAACGATACCAATCACCCCCATAATAATCATCATCTGGAATCATATCATGGAATAATATTATTTCATTATAAATGAAAATGTCAGCTTTTTATTTATATTATACCTTAAGATTTTGAAGCCAAAATTTGTTCTTCAAACTCTTAGCTTGCTGTTCAAACTGCGATGCTCCCTGCTGAAGCGCGTCTATGTACAAAGAAAGCATTAAATATTTAGTATAAGTAGTTGTAATTTATATTATTATATAATATTGTTAATTTATATCTCTAACCTGCTCTATCATCAAGTTCTGATAGTTTGGCATCTCTGTCTAATACCTTCTCGACGTTAGATTTCATAATATCCACAACCTGAAATATGATTCATATACTTAATTTAAGCGTATTTAAACTTAAGTAACTTTCAGTCAGGAAACAGCGAACACTTTCATTTAAAATATTATAACTGCATTAATATTATAAATATAAATAATGCAAAGATCGGTCATTATATAATATAATCCAATATGTTTGGAGTGAAATATTTTTGACAGCTAAGTTTAAGAATTTAATAAAAAATCCATGGGATCCTGAAAAAAGTTAAACCTACTTCATCGACTTGCGCCTGGGTCTGTTGTAGCCTCCTCTGGGCAGCAATCTGTTGTGGAGTACGAGGTCCTCCGATGATTTCACCATCTGGACCGGTTTGGGGCTCCGCCGGGGCAAGACCCCCAGGAGTGCCGCCTTCTGGTGCTGCCCTGAAATCAAGAAAATTATTATCAACAAAAGAAAGTAGGTAACATTGAAGAAACCTTTTTTCAATACCAGTCTGGCACGATGCCATATCAGCAGCGCAAGGACGCCAAGCTAACATATTCAAGATGCGACAATCTAATATCTTATCAACCTAATATAATATATATATATATATATATATATACAAATAATGGATCCCGACGTTTCGGTTCCTTGTAGTTTTACATTACTAAAACACCCGCAGTATATCCGAAAAACAATAGTTTTATTTAATATATTTATTTCCTATAGTAAAAACCTTAAAAAAATATTTAAAATAAAGCAAAAGTAGCCATTGATTTAGTGACTCAAATAACAAAGCAATAAGTTATAATATCTGTTTTCCTGTTACATGTCAAATCAAAGTTAAATTAAAAGCAATTTTATCTATTCTTAAATAATACACAACTCATCGATTCTGAGTCACTTTATTTCGATTGGCGTAATATTAAATTTTCATCCGCATTATACTTAATTACAACACGGATGTGATTATTAAAGACATGAGGTTTCATATCTAAGACCACTGTCTACGAATACATACGTACACGTATAGTTCCCACACGTTGAACTACCATTCATAACTTTATCAATATCGATAACTTTGTCGATTAATCGATGTATCATAAATGTCCGTAACTCTCTTGTATGGTCTGTATCATCTTATTTAAAATATATTAATGCGACATCAGAAATAATTTCATATTCCACTGTTATTGATTTACATATACAAGTAATTATGAATTTCAGGACGAACAGCGATTAAGTGTCAAAAAGCTTAAAAAAAGTGATACTCATTTTAAAACGAAGTTCATATAAATATGATATACTTACATTATGGTTTTATTACCAAAATAATCACTGGTACAGGAGGAAGTAAGGCAAAGGGCTTAGTATTACACTAGCGCGCGAATGCCGCAAAGACTAACTGAATCGGCCGCAGTAACATCGCGTCCAAATGTGTTAGGGGGAGCTTCTGAGTCTGCGTTATGGTATGTAGGTCGAGGTTTTGGCACTACACCATAGACATTTTGGATTAGAGTGAGTGTTTTCCATATTGATTTGATATCATGAAACGATCCAAGTGATCACCCAAAATATGTATCTTTTTTTAACTCTGTGATCTTAAAATATTTTACTTAAAATATTTTTATTTTTATTTTTTATGTATTAATTCAGGAACAATTGATATAAGAACACTGGATTCTCTGGGAAGTCTAGATCAGATATAAATGAGATTATGAAAAAAATATAAAAAATCAAGATTAAGATATATATTTTTTCATATTAGATATTTATATAATTTAAGTTAAAGTGCTTTTCTGCCTGAATGTACGTTAGACCCACAGCGGGCATGCGCGGCACTGCGTGTATCCGCATCGATTGACGCGCACTCGTGAGGTAGGTCCTGATTCATTTACACGTATCAATGGATGCTGTGCATGAATGTACCACATAACATCCTGAACTTTAGACGGTATATTATATGATTATTAGTAATATAATTATTTTGCACATAAAATTATACCTTTTTTTATAACAATTACACCTATTATAGTTTTTCTTTACTGGTAGACTTTAATGGTTAAAGAATTATGAGAATAGACTTTTTAGTACTGAATTTATATACTTTGAAATATGTTTGTTGGTAACAATATTTTATAAGCTTGTTATTTACAAGTTTCTCGCAGTAATTAGGCAGTATTTTTTTTTAGGATATTCTTGTAAAAACTTTCATCGAACCATTCGAGACGTCAGAAACTCGTCAGTTTTTTATAGCTCAGAATTATTTTTATAGCTTTCATTGCATATTAATTAAAAAACTTTATAAAAGCGTGCAGTTTTAGATTATAGATCCTGTAGGTATATAATATTTAACAACTGCCTTATAGTCCCTACGTGGTGATCGGGAAAAAAAAACCCAAAGATAAGGCTAAATAATGAGCTGTACTTTGAACTTAATTAAGCGGTTTTCGTACCGACGGTAATATAGGACCAATTACTATCATAAATTAAAATCCGTTGAATTCGTTAAATGTACATATGTATGAAATTTAAAAATATTTAATACGTATCAATTTTGTATTCCGTAATATGAATATCAAGAAGTCTTTAGATAAATATATACTTGAATGTTTATTTTTTCATTAATAAATAAATGTAATACTGATAAAGATATTAGCTATGTTGTGTAGTTAACATTATATTTTACACTATTATTCATGTATTTCAATTATTCCTTTTATCACAGTATCCTTGTTTGGAGCCACCTCATCATTGTTGGACGGAATCTTTTATTTGTTATTGCAAAATGGCCTTTACTGTATAGCATTAAGATTCAGGTGAAATCGATTACGTGTGGCCCTTTACAGTACGATGCTTAATGCGTACACCAATAAAACAATAATACATTTGATACCGAGCATATTTCTTAATATGGACATACCAAAGAATAGAAATATTAAAAAAAAATATTACTTTCATTCAAACATCGTTAAAAAAATGTAATTAATTTGATGTTTATTAATTTACTGGCCGAATTTTATAGTTCTTTATAAAGTTTAAGTTAATTTTAAGGTCATTATTTCGCTGTCGTTGGCGCATTGCCTGGACACTTAAATTAGAACTTGCTTTAACGTCAGATCTAATCTTATCTAATTAACCGGTTAGATGAACGTTAACAAGAAAAATCTGGTTAAAATACATTAATCCTCTACTACCATTAAATTACATTACATTATTTACAGAAGTTTTCCTTCATTAATTAAATTCGTTACATCACATGTACTTATATATTGAAAAATATTTACGACCATTTCTTTACGATAATGTACAAAACTATAGAAAACCAAATGAAGCATATATTTTTAATAAACAGGGCCGATCCACTCAACATCGTCTTATGATAAATACATTAAGTATAAATTTTATAAGGCCATTAAAATTAGGGCGGTCGGGCCTCGAGCGAAATTGTTGTAAGCCTCGGCCGCTCACAAAGAACGCCGACTAATCAATTGCCTCTAGAACAAAACAGAAGAAAAATGTACCAACTATCATATTAACAAACAATCACAATATCCTTAATTCATTCCGTTAATTAATTCCGATTATGAGTAATCGTGTTTTGTCGAATTGTAAATGTAAGAAGTGTACAGTATTGTTCATCAATAAATATTTTAACTGATTTATGTACTGTTCTTAAATTAGTAATGCACGGATTAAGGAAACCTTTATTTAACGAAATAATATAATACTGTTATATTCTTAATTAAGTGTTTTGATGCTATCAAAAAATTTATCCGTTATCTAAATGACAGACTAACATATTAATTACAAGGACATTAATCATGATTTGTCACAATAAAACATATCTACTAATATCATCAAAGTTTCTGTTTTCATTTAAATTCAAATAAAAAAAAAACGACGCGACGTATTTTGATCAAATATCAATATAATATTTTATTCATCTCTAGGTAAAGTCAATTTTAAATTACTAATACTCGAGTGAAACCGCGTGTACAAGCTAGTGCTGCACGTATCTTGTACTGGGATGTGTACAGGTGATACCGACATTCTATCAACAATTAGGCCACTTAACTTGCAACTAGGCGCAAACAAATCCATGCTTTGTCCACTGAATTAGCGTTTACCGGCTAAGTGCTGCTATCCTTGTTAACTTTTTAGGTTAACAAGGATCTGTGTTGGCTGAAGCTTCGCAGGCTTTGGAGGCTTCGAATTGGAGGTACGTGAAAATAAATTCTGATCTATTTCACTTTGTTTAAGATATTTCTTTAATGAAAATACTAGATGTAAAGCATTTGAATATTAAATTGCTTAAAAACTTTCTATATATTAAAATAATATTAATTAATCTTTATAAATATTGTTTGTAAATAATATCCTGTAACTAAATGAGTAGTTCATAAACTATCAAACAAAATAGGCTTGCAATTGAGCTTAAAGCTTAGTCCAAGATAAATTAATCCAATCCAAGATAAATAAAAACAAATCGCAATTATTATTTACATAAAACTAAACCTAAATTAATATATGACATTCATATTCATTTCACAACTAATAAAATATTATTGAATTTACTTATAAGTATATTTACCTCAACCTATCTATTCTTAGGGAGACGAACATAATAAAACAATGAGATATTGTACTAAAATATAACACAAACACAAAAAAATCTAAAGCAATACTAAAATAAATAACTCATTAAAAATAACCTAAGTAAAATAAGGTTATATAGGATAGGTACCATAAAAAAAAACTCCAATGCAGAGGTATTTTTAAAAATAAACGTTATAAACTATATGCTATTCATTTCTATAGCAACGTAAAGATAAAATTTCAAGCAAATTAGTTCGTTGAATTAATAATATAATAATATTAGTTTAAAAATATATATGTCAGAATTTTTACTCTAATACTAACTTAAAACGGTAGTGGCCATAATAGCTCAGCTCATTAGCTGTAACTAGATAGTTTAGCGTGGCATTGTAAAGAGTGCTGTCACCTTAAGGCGGGCTAAGGCAAATTTCGGCGTTTTTCTGGCATTATCGTACACTTGGTAATGGAACCGGATCGTAAGAGCGGTGCATCTGAATAAATACATATACAGGATGCTCATATGTGGATTGCGATAAGTAATTAATTTAAATAAAATTAATGAATAATATATGTACGTAAACATAACACATTAGTATTATATGTAAATATTTCATAGAAGTTTCAGATAAAAGTACATCGGATAATTTTTTACACCCGCTGTATATTGTAGATTGTGTCTACAATATAAGTAGCAAGGTAACTGGAAATGTATCAAAGATGTGAGCCCAAACAGTCGCACGTGTTACTGTTCGGCTTTTATGGTAACTACGTAAATATAGATTTCAAAAAACTACTTTATTGTATGTATTATCGTATCTTAAAGAATTTAACAACAATCGATTATAAAATAGACCAGACGTAACTGATTTTTTCTTTGTTTTAAATTACTTACTATATATTTTTCACAACATTTATTATATATGAAAATGTTACGAAATTAAAATAATTGTGATTCAATGGTACTGACATGACCATGGCTTTAAAGTATATCAAATAGTAACTTCCGTTTAATGTCATTGTCAACTTAATTTAATATATCAATTTATGACTCACTCTATTGTTAAGAAAAGCACTAAATTCTAATCAATAAGTTATTGTTAATTTTTATAAGTATAATTAAAAAAAAACAGAATGTGAAGTGAATCCAACAAACGAGAGTTAGATGTCAATGTATTTCACTCTTATTCAAAACGCCCACACTAAGGTCAACACTTCACTGTAAGTCATACGTCAAATACGCGAGTCAGTTGTTTGTCAAACATGCACACGTTGCTTCTGTTTGTGAACATTATTTGCGATCTAATTATATACTCTGCTATTGGCGTCTTGTTAGTGTGTGGAGGTTATATTTTTAACGTTTATTTTATTGCAGGAAACTGTTTTAAAAAAATAACATTAAAAAAATAACAAACTATAGCCGCTAGATTTTGTCAGCGCTTTACAAACATTAGAGTAAATTTTTTTTTTACGTTTACTATCATTAACTATTTTTTTATATTTTTTATTATTAAATATAATAACAAATTACAATTCATTAAATGGCAACATTATCTAAGCTCGTTCCATAGCAGCTGCCTCGTATCTGCATACATCAATCTTAACATGGCGGTACTCTGGAAAAAAAAACCACAAAGGCAACTAAAAAATATGTAGTCCTTTAAGAATTATGCTTCTTTATCTTTCATAAGCTTCTAGCTTACATTTTTTTTTTTCTTTTCAATTAATACTGATACTTAAATCAAAAAAAATTGTAAATTTTCCTTCTAATGGGTTATTTTCTAATTCTATAATTATTAATTCAAAATATTTTGATACTCACGTTTTTTCTCATCGCAATTGTATTCATATAGATCGCAGTTGTCATTAAACATTCTAGAAATACCCAAGGAGTCTTGTCCGCAAATGGGCACGAAATCATGTTGACATTGGTCGGCCATTTTGCAGAAATTAATTACCTGTTTAGTTACAAATATTATTTTTTGTTACAAAAAAGAACAAGAGTCCTGAATAAAAGTCAGTAGTAAATAAATAAATGTTCAAAAAGAGATAGATAATTAAAATTACGAAACAAAAAAAAGTCATACAAAAAAATAGTCAAATTAATAATACTTACAGGTTCTAATGGAAAAAAATAATCTTCCGCTTCGATTTCTACATGCGACCAAACCTCTGACACAAATATCAGAATCAATATGCCTGAAAATAAAATATGATTTTGTGTATCAAAATCAAAAGATAAATATACCTTTTACATTTCAATATTACATGTGAGTATCTTTAAAACTTTCATTTCTGTGTTGGTTCAGCCTGACTCTCGTGAATGCTCTAGTTTGAAGTTTAATGTTTTGTTTATATTGTTATCTTGGGACAGGAAATTTTCTCAAAACAGTGTTCTATGAATATTTCGTAAATACAGAACAGAGATAATCAACATTTTTAATAGAACCTGTCTTATTTTACTAGTTATTTTGATATATATGTTTAAAATATTTTATTATTTACAAACATACTAACAACTTATTATATATTAATTTACAGTATACATACATATTATTATATACTAAATCCTAGAAAAATAGATAATTTTTTTATTAATGTAGTTCATCTAATCGAACTAATTACTAATTATGACAAACAATTAAAGAGGCTGTTTGAGAAATAATAAAAATTTGAATTAAATTAAAATTTAAAATAATTTTTCCTGTTATAAATATCACCTCATATGCCACTAAAGTCTTTCAGTAACATATTAGTTGATATATAAATCTGCATATATGCGATTATAAAGAAATGATGTTAAGGCAATTAAATTATACTACCTGATGCCAGACATCTGACAGTTTTCATAGGCACGCTAAACATAATACATCCATACAAAAACATGCACGCATCGGATATTATCATTTAATAGATCGGCAGCAGCAAGATGTGGATGAACGTAATTGTTCATTGTAAGTAAATACAATTATTATTATTTTAAACGAAACTATATAGTGTTTGAATATTATGCCATCTGACATGACGTGCGTGGAATTGAAACCGAAGGTGATGAGAGTACTGTCCCTGTAATAGCTTATTATTTCTTGCTTTAAAGATACCAAAGTTGTAACTGGAAGGAAAGTCAGGCGCAGGCATGTTATTCGAATTCCATGACTTGCGTAAAATGGAAAGTGTCTCGCTTCGTCAAGATGCGAGGGAGATCTACAAAAATAGGATGGGGTTTTAACGTGTCCCAACTAGTAATTCGATGGTAAAAAGGCGAAGTAAGAATAAAATCGTACAATTTCTGACCGGATTCTCCGAAATATATCCTAAACAATACTGAGAAAGTACCCTATTTATGTCTATACTCAAGGCTGACTATATTGGTTTTAATAAAGTCGTGGTTACCGATAATTTTTTTTGCTTGTCTCTTCACGGGGTCCAGAGCCATGAGATGATATTTGGCAACACTATCCCAATTAAGACAGCAGAATTCCACATACCACTGGAAATATACTTTGTAGAGACAATGAATAAACCTGCCTCGGCGTGATGTACTGCAGTTTTTTTGCAATAGCACTGAGCTGTGTTGCAGCTAATAAAGCCTTGAACGCAATGAACCCCCAAATGATAAGTTTCGAGAACACCTTAATACCTAATAACTGGAGTTGGTCGGTCCACAAAAAACCAACATTTGAAAAAGTTGGAGTCAAGCTAAACGAACTTGCTTGTGTTTTGGTGGCATTAAATTTGACAACACTGGCATTATCCCAAGAAACGGTCTTAAAGTGTGAAACTAACATGCTCTATCACAGCCTCTCTGATTTCTAAAGCTGTATTAATACCAGTACAAAATAAACTATTATCTGCGTTAACCAGACGTTCGTAAATAGCAGGTAATTTATGTGAAACGAACGTAAAATCGAGGAATCTTTTCACACAAGCAGCCCTAGGGCATAGAAATTCAGGCCATTACAACAAAAATAGTAGTGGTTTTTAGTGTGATCACATTTGGTCGAGCGGTATGGGCAAGCTTCACCACCCATGGGGACGTCAGTGAAAGGAATAAACTATTCTATAGTCTAAAGTATTACGTCACTTATGTTTTATGCGCATCTGGAAGGACCTTCAGCAGAGAAGAAAACTTGCTTCTGGGGATTAAATTTTATGAAATCATCACATTCCAATCTGCTGACTCGTATAGCCCCATTCACCTTTAACTAAAAAGCGAGTGATCGGGAGAAGGATATGTCTATACAGATTTAACCAGACAGAAGTTCGAGATTCTCAATATGAATAAGACTACCATCGTAAATACGATATATCTATCTATATACCTCTAGATCTCTGGTCACCGGAAGTTGTAAACAATTTGTTGCATAATCGTGCAACATAACTGTAGCCCTCTTTTAACATCTTGGCTAAAATAGCGAAAAGGAAAAATTCTATTAATAAACGCTATTCTCCCATGGTGGTCAGAAAGCTTAAATGGAAACAGTTAGTTTTGATGCTGAGCAATAAAATTTTCTAAAAGGACCAGCTGTGCTGAAGGGTACTGACTTTGAGCCACTTCAACAGTCTGACTGACATGTTGAATTAACTATTCTGCTATCTATAGACACCGGTAAATACTATTTTGTCCACACCAGTGCCTTTCAACATCCAGCGTGTCGTGAAATTAGCTTAGGCAAAGTAATTGGGATGCTGACAGCATTTCAGATGTCATTTAAATTATACACATAAAAATACTCACAAGTCGTTCTGGATAGTTAGGTACGCCGCATCTGTATAGAAACAAGTGTGTCTTATGAGTCTCTAGGTAGTGGTGGACTTGCGAGAGATTAAAATTCTGATATAAGTATGACCCATTTTCTGTAAATGAAGCTGATGCCGCTGTAAAAATTTACTTCCTCTTTTTTAACCTTTTATTTGTTATGCTGATATAGTGAATAGGAAATAACGAGGGTAGAAGTGAAACGAAGCCTTGAAACTATAACTCAACAACACAACCATGGTACGACTACCAGTATGAGCTTGATTTTATGAATGCAGTTAAGCCCAAAGCTCTCAAAAGCCCATTTCTAAATCCAACTCCTTTTCAAGATCAATGATGCGGAACAACGAAAATCTTGGCATATTATACTCGGCACCAATATCAAAGCAACTATTGAGACTCATCCTCCATTAGCTTTATCAGACAACATACCGGATCAAACCGAATTGGTTGGCGGCATAACTTTGTCTTATAGGCAGTACAAATGCTGGCGGCCAATGTTTGGAGTCACATCGAGAAATAATATATTTATGAGGTAATATCTATTAAGAGATTCACACGAATTGGAGTAGCTGTTGCCAACTTGTTTGTCAATGTGAAATTTTAATCTACTATACCAGTCCATCCCCTTTTTTCCTTGAGAAAACTCATGAGACAAAATATGAGGATTAAAATAAAATGCCGTATGCCATATATTATGACATACCAGTCCTTTAACGTCGCGTTTGAATTCTTAAACAGAGAAATGCATTACATTCAACCATTAAGTTCATAAGCTAAGCACAGATTATACGTAAATTCCAAGAATGCAAATTTAACTTAACTATTTCATATTCTAATTAAGATAATTAAAATCTATCCGTTTTCCCAATTCAATGTCATCGTTTATACCGTTAAGTGAAATTATCAGATATTCTTAAAACTGAATACGTTAGGATACATTTAATTTAAATATACCTCTTTGTTTTAATTTTAAGCATAAACATTAATTATAAGAGCAGAAACTTTCCAATGAGTGAAAAAAATTCCAATGAGTGAAAAAAAATTTATATACATTCAGGGCATATCTGGGTCCTAAAATAAAAATCTATTAAATTTTTTTAGCCTTCTATCTTCAATTGATTTCTTGACAAAAATAAGACTTTTTTGCTATAAATATGTCTATTTATTTATTAACACAATTAAAATGTATTTCAAAACCGCGAAAATTGTCAAGAAAAGTTTGCTATGTAATAAAATACTGACTGGATGTACGTTAATGACAAATGAATATTCAAATTTTTGAACTCAATTAGTTTCTGTTTAAATAACTAGTGATCGGATGTTCCGCATAGAAGATTAGTTAAAACCAGAATTGTACACTAATTACTACAAGTTTACAAAACATAAGAATATTTTCTTAACATCTAAGATATTTAAAAAAAAATCCTCTCATAAAAACAACCTGTATAATGAAAGTAATGTTTAATATTTGTATGAAAAGTACTTGTTTGTTATAATTGTTATAATTAACATTCCGTCTTTATTCGATTATATTAAAAACTTATTTTCACTACAGACACATTGACCAAGAGATGTTGCCATACAATAATAATAAATAGGAATTATCATATTACCAGGCAATATCTTAATTGCTCGACGATACCAATACTAATATATTACAGCTATTAACTTGTATGAGACCTTATGTATATTTATAAGACCATAAATATATGTAATTGCATCTGATCTAGACTAAATAGTTTCTAAAACTAATTACTAGCATACCTTTGAGGGTATTTTGAAATTAATTAAACGGTCTATTTATTTTCTTTCAAATATATATTAATATGATAAAAATATATATTTTTTTTATAAGAATAATTGTGTTTATATTTCAGATATACTATTGTCTCTCGGACCAGCCGCCTGCCATCTTCCTGATTACGCATCCACTCCGTCCGTAAGAACTGATCTATAAATTAAAATTATATTTGATTTCATATATATTAATAGATAGTGATGTCACTGGATTTGATATATTGAGGAAGCGGTGATGCAAACATTCGTTTTATTACAAAAAATAATAACAAGAATCATATAAATTATTACTTTGATTAATTGGTTGTTTGATTGAATTTGATCCTAAAATTTTTTTGGCTATGAAAAAAATATGCAAATTATATAAATCGCTTGCATTTGAATCGAGAAATAGTTTTTTTTTACACAATTTTGAAGTTTAGATATGCATACCTGTTTGTCGTTATAGTATATGTTTTTGATAATATTTAAGATAAACATATGCACTACATAAAAAAAAAGAATTAAAATCATTAAAACATAGTGGTAATGTTGCTGGTAAATACAGTAGAATACATGTAACCTATATATGAACATGCTTATGATTTCTTTGCAGAATAAGATAGACCAATTCTGCAGTTTGGCCGAGACTTGTATTCATGACACGATACCAATTTGCGGAAGAATGGGAGACGAGAAGAGAACGTTCCTGGATCTGTGCGACTTACTCGAATACGCCTGTGATACAAATCAGGGTAAAACAGCTGTGTCACTTGTTACTAACTTTATATAATCAATGTTACAAACTCGTTCATTCACATTTCCAGTGTTCACACACATAGAAGATATTCCTGGATGTCCCTCAATAAAGCAAAGTTCTTAAAATTTTAACCTTTTATTAAGTAAACGCCGATGCGAGTATAATAAAACGAGCATCGAAATTACAAAGCAGAATCGCGCTCCGGGACTAGTTATTTGCAGTACAGAAATCAAGCGTAACTTTTTTTTGCAAAAACAACATCTTTACTTAAATATGTGTACCATTACTGGCTTAGTCTGACCTGAGATTGGCCATGGCGATAGAGATATTGCGAGTTTTGTGGGCGTGACAGAGATGAAAATATCCCGAAGGTTGACCGGCAACAGGTTGGTAAGTATAGTGAGGGCATAAGGTACAAGCGAGCCCTTATACAGTATACCAATATCGTAAACTGCGTTTAAACGACAGTTTGTTAATGTGCAATCTTTATTGAGGTATAAAGATTTTAACGTGCCACTAAGAAATCTCAACGGCTTGCCTTTATTACGTGCAAATGGAGGCTTTCCAGCTTACATTTAAATAGAGACATTCAGCGAGAAGGTCGTCACATGCGACCTATTGTAAAATCTTTTTATTTTCGTTACTTAATAAACGTATAATATTAAACTAAAAATTTGTCAATCTAATATGAAATATTTTCTTAAAGTGGTAAAGTTATTCACAATTCCTGTAAGCAAACAAGCCGCGATATCTCTGGGCTTGCGTTCCGTGAGAAAGGTACAATTTGAACAAGGCATAATTAGCGAGGGCATTAAATCAGAGCCCGCCCGCCGATTTCTTTGATTAGGCACTACGGGTCAAGTTTAACACAGGTGGATTTAAGGGGTCAAGGATACAAATTTTAATAAAAATATTTGAGCCTTATAAAAAAAACGATATTAAATATGTTTTGCGCTGTAATGATACTTTTTTGTTTAATAATATTTTAAAATAAAATATAAATCGAAGGAAACTCATATTATTTTTTACATTTATGATTGAAAGGTAGCGTTTTTTAGGTGGAAGGGGGAAATACAAAAAGTTTCTTTTACCTCACAGTATATAGAGCTTATAACTTTAAAAACTATTACACCACAACTAATGGGCCCATTATTTCATTAACTTATAACAAGTTATTCGAGTAGGTATATAAATAAGAAGAACTTAATTAATATATTTTTTATGGTTAGATCAACTTCAATGGAAATATTTTCTCTTTTAAGACAACTTAACAACTCAACACAACTTAACAAGCCTTTGATTTTTATTTCAGACACTTAATTTTTTTTATTTTTCTTTAAATATTCAAAAAGATATTCCCGCCATAACCTAACCCGTTGTTAGGTATCCTTGTGCAGATTAAAAGAGTTAACAGCATGTTATACAAAACTGATTCTCTAAACTACGTAATTGGTTTGATATAAAATTATTGTTACACACCCAATAGTCCTATTCTAAATAATTTTTGTTCTAAAACAATTCTTTTTAATAAACATCGACTTATTCAGTCAACTGTTCCGACTTCTAGTATTTTTAAACGTTATACCTAATTCGGGTTTATACTATGTACCGTCAAAATAGGAAAATAATACACCGTAAACGCTGCCGAAACTAAAGAAATAATCTAATTTGTTGCTTACAAGTAAAAAGCAGGCAAAAAATTAAACTAAGTTTTAAAGATGACTACGAGACTTAAATTTTCGCAATATGAGTTCATATCGTCTGTCCGTGATCACGGTCGATGTAAAGTAATCGAAACGTCGAGAAAATGCAAAAATAAAATAATAAAATTCAAAAAACTTATTATCATTTTAAATGTGTACACAAGAAAATTTTATATATCAATATAAAATGCAGACAATTCAATCTTATAGTGGATCCTCCTTGTAGTTCTGATCATAAGGAAGCTGTTTCAGAATCTTATATCACATGCCCAAGACTGTAGAAATCATCTCCAATTCCTCGTACGAGATAGGGCGTCGTGATAACAATCGCTTAGCCTAATAACCGCCCGGTACCTTTGTCTATTGTTTACATTGGGGTGCAGTACGTGATTTGGTAAGTCACGCCGGCACCTTTTTGAGGACCTCCCTGACTTTATGGTTGAACACACCGTCGTCGTCTGACGAAACACATGGTGCACCATCACATGAACTACGACGAACGCTTCCTATCAGAAGATTCATGACATATAAATTAAATTAAATAAGCTATTTAATATAAGAGCATTATGTTATGTTAAATTATTATTTAGCGACTTCAACAATTTTTTTCCAAAAAAAATAACCAACGGAAATATAACATACTTTGTAATAATTTTATAATTAATGTAACATTATTATGAGAACCCCCTGTATGTGTGCGCACCCCCCATAAGCACGTGTCGCAGTTTAGTCGGCGCGTGATTGGGTCCTTAATGACCCCATGTCACCAGGCCGCCGAGCATCGAATCTTTGAAAAGCCGAAATGAGTATCGTACCTTCATAATATTACCTTATTAAGAATCACATTGTAATGCTTCCTTCCTATATTCTTTGTTTCAGATTCCTAGAATTTTATAATTTATTTTAAATATTCCTACAAATTAATATAACGGGATTGCGTTATTGGGTGGTAAATATGAAGTGAGAGAGAAGAGCTTTTTTTAAACATCAATGTACGAAATACGATGTCACTTGCTATTTCAATGTTGTTTAGCTTTTATGGTTGTTTGGTGTGAATTTTATTTTATATAAACTTCAATCAAACTTAACTATGTACTATTATTGAATTGGTTCATAAATTTCATGAACATTAATATCAAAGCTATTCCCTGAACGACTCCTGAAGCTTTTATTGCAATGTTATGAAAATATTATTTGAAAACTAAAAATGTTAATATACGCTAGTTAAATCCCAAAACGTAAGTAAAATAATGAAATAGTAAAACCCGCAAAACTTAAATGTTTGAATTCTTTAGATGTTAGAGTACCTATTATTATATTACCTTAAAAACAATCTTAACTTATAGATACACCAAATATAGCAAACTTTAAAAGTCTATTAAGATATATATATGTAAATTATGTATGCTTTCAAGAAAAAAGTATTAAATCTTAAAATAAAAAAAAATATAACAATATCACAACCAACATAAGAAAGACTAAAAATAAAAAAATATATTTATTATATTTATCTCAAGCTCGTCGAGTGTAAAACCGCAGCGAGCAACTAGTACGAGACAACATAACCTTTGATGAATGGAGGTGATGTCAGCGATTTTATATAAAACTACAAGTAATTCTAATAACCGGATAATGTGAATTTAAAACATTGATACAACATACAATTAATATTCATATTTTTGTTCTCACGATTCAATAATGAATCACTGTTATATCCGTGTGAGGCGAACTGAACGTTTCGTGTAAATGTATTTCGGTTTTTTGTGATTGATTGTAACAAGCATTAGATTTAAGATTACAGTGGTCTCGCGTAAAACGGGAGCCGCCTTAGGGCTGAGCTTATAACTTTAGTTTTTACCTAAATTTGATACATCTTGATGTTCATCCAAAATTATATCTGGCAATGTGATAGATAATTAATGATTTTCGTCAAAAATATATTTTATTAACACATTCCAGACATATTTTCGACATGATCGATAGGTATGTGATTAAATTTAAAATAATAATTTCGAGACAGCATGAAATTAAACATGAATTTCATATAAGAAAGGAGAATTCATGTAAACCAGTTAATTAAAGAAATAAAGTGTAGATCAATGTCTAAACAAAGCGTCCATTCAGAGCTAGCTCATTAAAAGGTAATTAGCCTAAGAATTCGTATCAAGATTCATAGCACATGCCTCCGCGGGATCGCAGCTTAAACGCACTTAAGTAAAGTATCAATAACTGTCATCAAAGAGAATCATTATAGCGTCTCTTTTACTCGAAACGTAATTACAGCATTACGTACGTCCCTCTCAAACTCATTTATACACAGCACAGCACGTAAGACAACGGACATACCGTTCCTTTCTTCCAAAACGTAAAACGTAAATAATATCTATCCATCCCGCTCGCACCGTATTTAAGTGCCATCAAATGATTTAAAAACCTACCAAATGCCGGCTACTTTTCTTGGATGACAAGACGAAAGCTTAAAAAATTTTAAATTGCTTGTGGCCAACACGCGGCTCGTTAAGGCATCGAATTTGGACAAAAGGAGAACGCGCGAAAGAGAGGCTCTACCCCATAGTCGTTGGTCCGATGCGCTCGCGCACGGAAGTATCGGGGCTTCGGATACTAATACAGTTCTAATAAAAAGCTTACGCATATAGCGTTATCATTATAATAAAATAGTTTTTGTAGTGCGAGGTTGTATGGGTGCTGGTTGTGTGCCGCGCGTGCGGTTATGGGTTTTTTATAGCCATAATATGACATCGATTTAGTGATTTTATGAATAGGGTTGTTAGTTGTTATTGAGACATCATTGGATCCTCTTCATTCATACCGTGTGGTCGTGTTTCATTCAATATTACTATAATATGGTGATTAATTGAAACTGTGTTGTGTTTATTTACTGACGCTCTATCGGCAAAATGTTTTTAAGGTGAGAATTTTTTTTTATTTAATTATAAAAATTAATACATTTTCTAAATTATTTGAAATTAATTAATAATTATAGCATATTTTTTTTTTAAATAATCAAAATGTAGGTATGTTATTTTTAAATTAACTTGCGCTTAAAATATTTTTCTAATTAACACAAATAAAATTGTAACTTTTATATCAATGTATTATAAAATAAAAACATTGTTCACATTGGCAATTATGAGAAAACTACTAAGAATGATATTTCCAACGGATTAATTTTTCAATCATTAAAAAATTCATACTTAACACTTCCCAACTATATTGATAGTACAATAGTAAATTACAGAAATTAACTTATTTGATATATTAGTAAAAATCAACTATAAAAATATATTTAAATTTAAAACGTTAAAGTAACTGAGAATACTATATATTGAGGTTTTACAGAATCTTAAACGGATGAAGACAGATGCTACTGAAGTGTCAAACGTACTAACAAGAAAACAAACAACATTATCTCACAGCATTTTCGCCTTACATAATATAAAAATAGATACTAAATTCACTTGCGATGATCATTTGCTTGTCAAGTTAATTTATATTTAACCTTATATATAAATAAACACGAGTGCGTATTAACTGTTACGTAGTTTATTTAATTTAGTTTTTACATTTTATTTATATATTAAGAAATTTAAATTGCCCGTTATTACAAAATATTAGTGATGTTGACTTTTAACAAAATAAATACATTGAATTTTTACTATACTACTATACTACTTTTATATAAATCTGCTAGAAAACTTACAAACTACACAGAATTATAATTTTTGTATCTGGTAACATTATTAAGAAAAATACGGTTCGTTTGAAAAAGGAACACCCGTCGTACAATACAAAATCAAAACAAATACGATCGGCTATATAAATACATAGGGACAGACCAATTCAGTACAACAGTAACAAAACAACAGATAATCTCGTTCCGAACGTTCGATAGAAAATCGATCGGACGATAAAATACTCTGGTCGTCATTATGTCAAATCTCACCGGCTTTTGACAGAATTATCGTATGTAATCAAGTAATCACGTCAATTGAGCTAAGACCGATGCTGTATCTGGAATACCTCTGGTTAGAATGATAGATACAATTATTTGAAAATAACGAGACGTGCTTTGTTCTCGGATATCATTTTTATCATAATACGAAGGAGAACTATTGATATTCTACCTTTTTATGTCTGTTCTCTAATAAGTTATAAAGTTTCTTAATAAAATGTCTTCGTATAAATTATGATAGTTTCTGTTGTTATCGAGATAAGTTTTAATAATCACATTTATTTTTAATATTTCTTCAATCTATTTCAGTTGAAAGTAAAGTAAGTTTTTTATAGAAAACAAACACGAATTTAATGATATTTTTAAAAGGGAATCTTGAGAAGTACAAGAATTACAGGAAAATCTATATAAGTTACATATACATCAACATACGGCAAAGTTAAAAAAAAGAGACCAATCTTTTTAGTACCTACTGTTATTTTTATAATTTTAGGCTGTTTTTTTTTTTATATTTCATTGTGAGCAGAAAACTGTATCATCTTTTTAAACTAGACATCATTGGTTAGACGGTTTAATTTATTTCATTCTAAAGAGGTTCTATTTCTCTAACAAAAGAACCAACTCCTTTCATTGCAAAATACAATCTCACCCAGACAAAACGCATTAAATGAGATAATAAAAAATATAAAGTAAATATAAAAAAAAATGTATAAAAAGTATATTGCAAAGTATGTATAAAAATAATGAGTAAATAGATTGGATGACAGAAAACACGAAAGATTTTTCTTACATCTGCAAACACTACTGTGGGCTACTAAAGAAAACAAAAAACATATTTTTTAGGAAGGAGGATAACTCAAAATAGATTATATATATATACTTATATATGTATATATTTATATATTGACAATAGAAACTTATTCAAATTGTTATTAAATTATACATTTTATTTATAATATATAATTAAATTAAAGTTTATAATAATTCGGACAATTAAATATTTTAACTTAAACTGTAAAAGAGCAGTGGTATAATTAATTTATTTTTACAATATCTGAAACAAAAATATAATCGGTATGTCTACTGCTGTCAACATTTAATAAATACATCAGTGACGTAGATAATATAAGCAAGATACAGAAAATATTCATACTTGTGAAGTTAATTATTTATCGTTAGAAACATGTAATTATATTATATTTTTAATTTTAAAGATTTTTTTTATTTACTTCGTTATGAATTACTTTAAAGGAATCTATGATTAAGGGTCATAGTATATTATAGTAGTGTTGGCGTGACAAAAATGTATTGATTTTTTATTTAAAATTTCGATAATATTAAATTAAAGTCGATTAAAATTTTTTATCAATCAAGTATTTTCTTGTACTCTTGTTTGTTTACTCAAAGTATAACATCTTATATATAATTAAAAGATAAACTTAGTATACTTAGGTTATACATATAAAATAAAATTTTATTTCGCTGTCAGAACCAAGCAGGAATTTTAATAATATTTTTAATTGATAACGGATGAAAAATTACAAAATATTAATATAAATCAGGTACTTAAACATTAAGTTAGACAGTCACTTTGCGGTTACTTACTTCTTTATGCCGTTTATTTACAGAATTTACAAGGTTCATAGGATAGTTTCAAATCCCCCAAAAATAGTAATATGTAGAAATTTCTAATGTCAGTATTACACATACTTCTGAATAGAAACTAATTCACAGTGACATATTCATGTGATCCGGTTAAAAGTAGAAATAACTAGTTAATTAGAAATAACTCTTCTCTAAAATAAATCTTTTTACGATACCGTTGTCAGTTTCGAAATTTTTAATATTATGACAGAACTAAAATTGTTTTAAGTCACTAAATTACTTTTAAATGAATTACATCCAAGATTATTACAACGAATATAAATATTTCGAATTCTACTTTTTTGTTAAAAAGAAATTAGTCTGAAGAGAAGTTTCCTGTAACAGAAACATCACAAATAAATGTAATCGAATGTAAGTACCGCAGATTTTTGTACACAATAATAAAGTATTTCATAGTTGAAAAAGAAATTACCGTTTTGCGAATAAACCAAAAAGATAGCAACTCAAATAATACGAGTTTCAAAACAAACAATCATTCAATACAATCAAATTAATAAATCGACGGGGCACCAATCATTATCGGTACCAAAAAAATCACAAAATCGTGGCCACAGCCAGGTGGGATCAAAGACGCCGCTAGCGGCGGTCCACGCTACTTCCTCTACTGTTGGATCTCACGAACGTTTGGCCCTCGTGATTAATAAACATTTAACAGGAGAATTTCGGTTTAGAAGTAAATGGTATTAGACATAAATAAATAGTTCTCGGTTTAACTAACTATTGAATTTACTGTAGCACGCAGTTTTGTTAGTGTTCATGACTATTTATCCAATTAAAACGATTTCTTATAAGTTATGTCACCGAAAACTTATTTTGCATCAAAGAAGGATTTAAAACAGTATTTTAATAGTAACGTTATTTAAATTGTCTAATCTCTGTTTGAATTGTTAATTTACGAAAAACTTTAATTAAGAACAGCTTAATAACAAAACAGTTCAAGGTGAAGGTAAAATTTTAAATAATCTTTATATTTTTAACCGACGTAATTAACGTTACTGAACATCGTCAACTCGGACACGTATAGTTCTCACGTACGCGATAATATCTAACAGAAATGAATGAAAAATTATTCCACACTTATTAAGTATTCCCGCGAACGATATAGGAAAAGAAATTGTTTGCATTTGAAATGAACTCGTTGAATTTGCATTACAATAACATATTGGAAGGAGCAATAAATCCAGACATCTTTCCGTTGCGGCGCTATCACAAATATTGTAATGTATTAACCGACAGACACCTGTCCGGGATACTGTATCCGCGCATTGTTTCAATCCTGGAATCCTTTCCCTTTGAATTATCTAACTTATAATTTCTCCAAGAGATCAGCATTAGCACTCATCACAACATGAAATGCCATACCCAATCGGTTCTTATAGCTAAGGATAATGTAATATAAAAAGTATTTCGCACAAAATTAATTATTTCATAAAAAGATATAAAATTTACAAAAAAAAAATATATGAAAAATAAACTATTAGGTATATGAAAACGTGATTATAAACTAATTATAACTATTTCTAAATAAACTCATCGGTAATTATTGGCCAGATTCGAGCCAACCAAATCGACGAAAGGCGCGAGCAAGATGCGTCGCGATCTCATCAACGCTGAGATATCCAACCTCCGCGATCTGCTACCCCTACCACCGTCCACAAGACAAAGACTGTCACAACTGCAACTAATGGCACTGGTCTGTGTGTACGTCAGGAAAATGAATTACTTCCAACAAGGTAAATATAAGAAAGATAATTATACCAAAAAAATTTTCAATATGATATAATTGCACTTAAAAATATACAAGACAGCGTAATATCTAAAATGTAAGTCGTAATCCGACAAACAGTTTGCAATAAAACGAAGGACTTTTTCGGGATATATTTATTATTACCCTTAACATTATAAGAATTTAAATAAATGCATGCTAAATTTATTTTACTTTCCAAACATTTAAAAATTTCGTAAATAATTTCCTTAAACGTAATAAGTATTGATGTTTTAAATCTATGAAAATTATATTTAAAGCGCAATTATAAGTATAATGTACAATAATAATCGTAAGATATGGACGACGATGTTATCAGTCATAAGCGAAGCACGATGTTGCCATTGTGATTGCACACATTAGCATTAATTAAAATCCTTCATTGTGATCGGTAACATTTCATTTGCTATACTAATTCGCTTCTTCCCATGCTCCAGATTTGTCTAAGCTCATCACGTATGCCGTTATCCAAAATCTCGACCATGTTTTTGAAAACGTCCCCAAACTTTTTGTTTCACCTTCAGTCACGAAAACTCGTATTAAGACGTTTTAAATGCATTTAGTTCGCTATCTTATCTCTAGTTGCTATTACTTCACCCATAACTCGGTCTTTCTTTCTGTTTTAGTGTTCAAGAGTCACGACTTTAGTTATCAGTACCAAGAGCAACCTACTCCTACACCAAATATCGGATTTTCAAAGGTAATTTTTGTTTTTTTTTTCAAGTTTACGACCGTTCACCGTGAAACTATAAAACATTTGTTACATTTACAATGTCTTTCAGGCAATGAATGGTTTTATGATGATGATGACACAGAACGGAAAACTGTTGTATATATCAGAGAACGCTGCGGAATATTTAGGACATTCTATGGTCGGTAATCGATTAACAAATAGTTAAAATTAAAGATTTATAGACTATTAATAAACATTAATTACGTATTTCAGGAGGATCTTCTGATTCATGGCGATAGCGTTTACGATATCATTGACAGACAAGACCACCAGATGGTTCAACTTGAATTGAACAGAACTAGCAACAGTGAGACTGAAAATGTACCAAAGAATAGACATTTCTTCTGCAGAATGAACGTCTCAAGAAATGCGAGACGCCAAATGAGATTTGGTGACCAAAAAGTAAGTTATAATAATCAATAAACAACGATCCAAATCTAAGCAACATTGCCGATAATTATATTTAGAAATATAGAATATCTACATTTAAAATTGTAATGGTAATACATTTATAAGGGAACAAGAATGAAATTTAAATATGTATATTTTTTAATTAGCTCTCTTTTAACTCACTGAAAATTCTATTTCTTCAGGTAGTTTTAGTTCAAGGGCATTATGTGTCATATTTGCCGCTTTGTAGCCGCAATGAGCCGGTGTTCCTAGCATCATGTACGCCTTTGGCTATGCCTGAAACAAGGGAATGTATAGTTCATGGAGCCACCAATGTGTTCACTACCATACATTCGATGGACATGAAGATATTACACATAGATACCAAGTAAGTTTACTAACTAACATGATACAGATTACATAAAAATATAGGCAATATCCCTTCTTAAAAGTTTACATAATTCGAAACAAAGAAATGCAAACAGCTACCGACGATAAAAAAAAAAGTGTTTTTTTGTGTTGCCAACATTATAAAAAATAATTCAAACAAAATTTACTTTCAGCGGTGAATGGTACTTAGGTTGGAAGAAAACTGATCTGATAGACGTGTCATGGTATCAAATACTACATTGGGATAGTTTAAGAGAAGCTCAAACCAAACATAGATTAAGTAAGTATTCATAAACTAATTACAAAAACAGTTCTAAATTTAATCAAATAGTTTATTACGTACAACTTATAACGACTTTATCAAAAAGGTTTAATTCAATAATTTTTGATACAAATTTATTTGGTATTCATAATAGCCTCAACATAATTTGATTCTAAATTAATTCAAGTAGTCGATCGTATGTGAAAAATAAATTAAAATTTCGAAATTTTATGCTAAGTGAGAGTTCCTTAAACACGTCCAAATGTTACAAACTTAGAATGTACTAGCAAGTATTCGATCTTACAGTTACCCAATCGGAGCAAGACAAATGTTGCATCCTCTTAGTAAAGCTACAGCAAAGAAGCGGTTCGTTCCTATGGATACATATGGTGCTGCAAGTCAAAGAGGCTGCGGATGCTCCCAGGCAGTTCATTGTAGCTACTAACCAAGTCTTAAGGTAAGTTATTGTAATTTCAAAGTATTTTTTGGACGACAATTACGATCAAAGCAGCTACACTTTTTTTATCAAAAGAACGGCTTAGACAATTCATAATTTTATTTTCTTAATTTTTCAAATTAAAAAAAAATCTGTCTCGTCTCACACAAGTAATTTTATTTCAACAGTGAAGAAGAAGCATCTATAATGGTGTCCAATTCATGGTTATATCAATATTATGGATACCAGAACCAGAATTGTGGGATGCTCGACCCCAGATGTCAAAAGTTCTTTAGAAGAGAACCATATTACCCTGATCCCTATCCAGAATACCAATATGTAGAAAACGAGATCGATTACACTGGTTACCACATAACGCCGTATGTTTGTCAAAAAGCTGACGATTATGGCTGTGAGAGAATATACACTGATAGAGGTCCAGTAGATTATTCCACACATTCTCCACAATCTACAATAAGTGAAGAAAGGTGAGTTTTATTTATTATATATATAATAAAATCTTTTCACTTTTCCCGACAATTGTTTCAAATCGAATACGCAAGATAATTAATTTGCCCTTATATTAAGTGTTTACCAGACATCCCATCGTCTTAAAAAAACCCAAGGTCACTATACGATTTGTTTTCGTCATGTCACATCGGAATATAAATAAGAAAATCATCACCCCGCCCGTCAGTCTGTACGCGTAATTTGACACCTTTCATTACCATATTTATTGTGCAGTTAGGAGAACCACGAACACATGCCACTGACTAAATAAACAATAAACCGCTTTACCAAAGCAATAAGAATCAAAATTGAATAATATTTTTATTATAGCATGAATTACGAGTTGTCAATGTTAACCAAATATGTCGAGAACTTTGGGAGAAGGGCGTAAGTCGTTTTTGAATCTCATTCCAGTGATAGCTTTGAGTGACGTTTCGAACATGACCCTAAAATTATTACTGATATTGGTACGGGCTCTACGTTCGGGTACAGTTTATAATGAATTAACTACGGTTTTGTACGTAACAGTGCCAACAATTCTCCGGTAGTAGAATTTTGGGCTATAACAGTATAATTGTATGCCTTTCCTTCCAGATCTCCTTTACATTACGAAACAGGTGATGTCGTTGTGAACAGTAACATGTATATGTGCAGTAAGAGAGAATATTATGACCAATACGCGCAGGTTCATTACACACAAGAAGCTTGTGGCAGTGGAAACATTGAAGGTAATAAATTTAACTTAAATAATAGCAATATAATTATTACTCCTCTTTCAAGCTTTTGACACTAGAACTTTTTTGTAGCGAATACCAAAGGTTACGGGTTCGAAACCTACCTGAGTCTATGATTTTTTTTTTTAATTTAAAATTTTATTATACCTCAACTCAACATTGCATTAATGTCAAAAACAGATTTATACCAGTTACTTAAATTTTGTTTATTTTTTTTTCTCCTTTAACAACCTTTTTGGTTTAATTTTCATCAATAACCTTTTTGAACGCTAGGAATCGAATACCCGGCCGCTAAAAGAATGAGATTAACGACGCCACTGAGCATAGAGGGCACTGATGGCATGGAGAGATGGAACCCCAGCCCGCCCTGGTCTGATACACTCAAACTGACCGATTACACACAGAGATTTACATATAATATGCTACCGGCGCCTACGGAAAGAACTATTGTCACTTAATTTCAATTAACTCACATGTGTGTGTGTGAGTTACATGCATACACATTTGGACAGTGTGAAAGTGTGAGTGCGTCATAATTAAAAGTGCTCAATGACTAATACCCTGTAAGAACTGTTTCTTGAAGTGCTAAAGCATTGTGCAATAAAATAATAAGTGCAATTTAATAACTGTATAGTAATAATTTAATATAAGATTAAACTGAATACGCCTTAAAGTTTATGTTAAAATTAAATTGATACTGTATAATTTCTGATCGTTATTGAAATATCTTATTTAAGAATAATTGTGAATATTTCATGAATATAACGTTTAACATAGTTTTAAATAGGTTTTAATGTCATTTAGTTCAAGTGATATTTGAGGGTATATCAGTATTTTAGAATAATATAATAATATTATAATATTTTACTATACGGTATAATATAAAAATAGCAAATGGTTCCGTCCAAATATTTGTATTGCTTTCCAAAGGAATAATTATATAGTTGAAATAATTTAAGAATAAATTTCTTTCATTCTGTACATATAAATACAAACTATTTAATGTATATGTTTTAGAAAAAGGTTACTTATGAAATAAATACTTTATTGAAATGACATATCTTTTATTATAAATGTAAAAAGAATATTATAATATGAAAACGTGTTTGTTATTTGTGATGCGAGCTTTTATCTTCACACATATGGACAGACAAGTTATTTACGAGTTGATATAGCGGCACCAATCAAGTAAATGATTTCCACATAATATAAAAAATACTTTCTTATTTAACATGGATCACAGTATAAAATATTAAAGCGTATGTTTAATTAACTCGTCTTAATAACTTCACGTGTTTAACAAAACATATATCGAGTGATTAATACTGTAAGTCTATTCTTGATACCTATAATATGTCATACAAATATCGTATTGCGTATTTTATGTGCATATAATTCTCGATATTGAACATCACAGTCTAGCAGCTTAAAGCAATTCTTTAACTGATAAATACATTTGCATAGTTTCTAGAGATACTTTAAATGCATCCTATTTAAATCTGTCCCTACCTGATTAGTAGTCTCGACCAATTTATCAAGACCCCATGACTCACTTGCATGGAACTTTTATGGATACGCCAATTAAAGATGAGCGAAATTTATAGAGGCCGTCGTAAAATTGTGGCGCTAATGTTGTCAAATTGATAATAACATATACCACTGTGGATGGTTCAAGTTATAAGTGAAGTTGCTATGAAATAATTTGAAGTGTTGCGAGCTTTATGATTCTCCAGCTTTATTAATTATACGATGAATTTGGTATAATAACATAATAATAATAAAAATAAGTTGTATAATGACACTCTTCTTTAAACCTTTTAAATAGAAATTTATAGTACAAATAGTAAGAATGATATTTACCCAGCCACACTGACACTATTTTGTCTTTGTATGTTAAAATTAATATCATCCTATTCCAGAAATTGTAAGTAATTTATATATATATACATTTTATTCAACCAAAAAACTATTTTGTTGCCAGAAACCTATAAATACAAAAATGTATAAGCGATAATGACAACCCGCTCGTCTCTCGCCGCTTGCTCCGCCAGCGTCAACTCAGCTAAGCTATTATTATTGCGAGGTTGTCCACCTGACCGCTTTGAATAATTGATGTCAATACTACGTGATACATACCATGGATTAACCATAAACAAATGAACAGAATAGGCGACCACCATAGCAAATATTGTTCGATAATTTTTCAAACTACGTTATTTTTTTTTTTAATTCTGCTATCTGTATTTACGTCGACAATCTCAATATACAGAAATAAATTAACATAAGTTTTTTCTATTTATACGTTTCGATATAATTCTATTTGGTTGTCAAACAAATTGATTAGTTTATGTTATCTCGAAATATATATATTATAATATATCATCTATACAAAAATATTGTATAGATGATATATTACATAAATATGATATTAGAAAATAATATGATAACCGTGAACATAAAAAAAAATATATCAGATTAAGTATAATAAAAAAAGAATAAGTATATATACAATATTCATTATCTTGGTGCGTGTTGTTTGACACCGTCCACTTATTTGAGAAGCAGCATAGCAATTCGCATTAGTGCAACTCGTTAACAGAAAACAAATTAATGTATTATAAGCAACGCTCTCCGTGGGAAAAGCTGTTTAATTTATTTATATTATTTAACTAGGCTGGCTACGTGATGGTGTTAATTGAAACAGATCTAATTGCATCTGTATTCTGTAATTGCGTATTGCATCTGTATTCTTGTGTATCAATTGCGATTGTATGAAATAAGAAACATATATACATGCATAAATCACTTACTTAGTAGTTCGGTAAATCCCATATATGTGTTTACTGTAATTTATTTTGTTTTATTATTGATTTTATTTTTTCTTTATTAATCAGTATTATTAGGTAATTAATAAGTATTGAGTTAATAGTAATTGATTACCTAAACATATAAAAATAATAAAAGAAAAGAATTTTTGCTCTTTTTTTTTTGATTTTCACATATAACCTAAATTATTATAAAATTGTTTTCATAATAGCAACAACCGTAAAATTACTTTTAATTCTTAATGATAATCAATAATTTTATCAAATAAAATAACAAAATCACAGAGAACAACAAAAAAATATTAAAATTACCTTCTTCAAACACATTACGAGCAAAACAGAAACAGATCATAACATATTATCTATAGATAAGAATTTATTGGCTCTAAAAAGGCTCTAACGTAATGTATCCAAGTCGGAAGGCTGGGTAAAGTGTGCAAAATACATTAAAATGCGATTTACGATTTGATAAATATTCATTGAAACAACACATCCTTTATTCCGGTTAAAAAGGAAAATATGGACGCTTCTAGCTTGTGCTAGTGTGTACTAGGTTGTTTGAAATACTAAGAATATAGACGTAGATATTTTATAACAATAATAAATATTAACAGATCCTCACAACTTAGACTTATGATTATAAATGAGTTTACAAAGGTTAATGTATTTAATGAGATCTAAGGTTTTCGCGAGTATTCATTTAAATGAAACTAGTATTCGGATTTACTACGCGGATTTTATTATTTAAAAACTACATAATCCCGACGTTTCGGCTACTTTGCAGCAACCGTGATCACGGGCAGACGAGGTGTCATAAAATCCGCGTAGTAAATCCGAATAATACTAGTTTCATTTAGGTTAATGTATTCGTTAGTGATTGAATAATTGAAAGGTTTTACGTAATGAATCGATGTGCAGCAAATATCTCTTATGTTCATAACAATTTGTGTACAAAAATTCACAATGAAATAATCGCTCAATTCTAATACTAAATAAGGATCCATTTCTTCTACATTTTTTATATAATAAATAAATTATTACGATCCATATTTTATTTTAGTTCGCTGGTTGATATTAAATGTTTAATAGCTTAAAAAAACTTTTTGAATAAAGTGAAAAAATTAAAAGCATGACATTTTATTTTTCAGGATCAATCATCAATCATCAATCAATCAATCGTCATCCTGCACTTGGACAAAGGATATTTATTAAAATCGTACTTCTTAAAACTATGAGCACTTTACACTAAAATAGAGAAACTAATTGTTAATTTAATTACCAATTCTTAAAAAAAAAATTTCTTAATTCTTTTTATTTTCTCTACTTAAATACAATATAAGAAAGTCCGAAAATGTCTTAAAAATTATGTTTATATATAAAAAAATAACTTTTTAGAAGTAAAAACTCATCCATTACTATGGTTCCTCGTTTCTTACTCTTTTTTAACATTAGCACAGTTTTTAAACAATTTGATCGCTTAAATTGCTTCACCTAAATCGGTTCTATTTTCTGTTAGACTTCTGCTTCTTAGCTTCAGCTGTTTTAAAACGTAACGTTTACCAACAAATTGACACGTAAAAATGTACAGTTTCCATTGAAAACACCAAAAAATTCGTACAACAACAAAACCGGAAAGTCTTAAATAATCTGTTTCCATTATAACCTCAACAGTTATAATCTATACATCTAAGTTACATATTTAAAATAATAAAATGACTGTGCAAATTTAATAACTTAAACGAAAAAGAGATAGAAAGCTTTCAGTTTGTCAAAGCTCGAAGCGCTAAAGCGTCATAAAGTAAATGTTTACACACAGACAATGCGGAAAACTACTCACTAAGAACAATAGTAATAAAATGAGATAAATATCAACATTTATTTATGCTAACACTATTCTCCATAGATTAAGTTATTACTATATGCGATAATATCTCTCACTTGCAACAATGTGAGCATCCGCAAATAAATTTAAATATAATAACAGATTCATTTAAATATAATAAGTAATTATATTATTTATAGGAAACAATAAATCTTTTCTATTCCTATGTGGCGCTTACTTTCCTGTTCGTTAGAGGAAAACTTTTTAATGATGTAGGTGCGAAAATATATGAAAAGAGGTTTTACATGATTTGATTTAAAAAAAAAAAAGTTTTAAGCATTCACAAAAGATTTTAATGATTAAGGATTATTCGAAATTATTTTAGTGTTTTAATTTTATTTGTTTAAAAAAAATACTGTTTACCTATATTTAATAATTCAATGTTAAATTCTTGTGCAATACATATGCGTGCTACATTTCTGGACGCATTAAATGTTTAAGTCACTTAAAATACAACTTATAGCAACAATATAAACAACCAAAAAAATATAAATTTTCAAAATTTATAATTAATTTTATATATACTCTTATCGTATGTAAAAAAAAACTCATTGCCAGGGAATAAGGAGAACACACAAAAAGGCTCATAAGTATTATAATTAGATCGAATACATGCACAGTCGGGTTGCCGATATATGTATCTGAATACTAAGTGCTACCGTCAAAGACTTCAAGATTCTTCAAGAGTCGTGTTAATAGAAATAACCCCATATTGAAAACAATTGGAAGAAGGCGCACGATTGTAGCAGCGAGGGTCGTACCATCCACGATAACTTAAACAAAGATAAATAACAAACAGGTTAAGTTTCGATCATCTTCATTGTAACAGATATGTTTTCCTTCTAACATATTTATATTAAATTTAATGTGTTAATATATATTTTGTAGTTGTTATTTTATTAGGTTAGATTTGGATCCGAATGAAAATTATCGATATCGATGTGATTATCGACACACCAGCCAGCAGTATCGATACGATAACACGCACGATTTTCATGTAGTTAGCCACGTGTGCGATGGCCGTACACGACTTCAGCCGCCACCCTGAATTTGTAATTAATATATGAAATCATTCTTTGTTTTCACCCTTTCTAATCGTTTTATGCGCACGCTCTCATAACACGTGCCCGGCAGCGTGCTTGAATTATAATGGATTTTTTTTTAAGTGTTACCAATTAAAATACAAAGGATTGTCAACTTTGAGCCGATAAAACCGATGTTCCTTTCGGGACCGTTAGATGTTCTAACGGAAACCTTTCGGTGTTTCGTTTGTGATTCAAAGGTATTAAGGGCTATTTTTGGTTATAATTTTTTTTTATGACAATCAAAATAACCTATATAATGTAACAGTTGAACGGAAATAGAGAAGTTTTTTCTTCATTATAAAAATTAAATAAATCAATTTAGAACGTGTACAAGATTTTATTACAATCGTTTCATCTGACAGTGACGGGAGACGTATTGTCGTGCGGACAGGTGCGGTTGGCGCGTATCTAATCTTGCTCACAATAAAATGACATTTCACTCTAAATGGCTGCATTTGTTCGCGAATTTACTTCCAATTGAATTTACTATAATAGGCATTAAAGTTTTTACGGCCTGTTTAGACGTGTTAAATTAAATTTTTACTTACTCTTGTTGAGATTGTTTGTTTTTATTGCGTTAAGACGTGACACACACTGTAATTTGACATTTGTCTCTTTTGTCGAACCGTAAATTGATAAAAATCAAATTAGTCCAATCCTAAACTGCGTTTCTACAAGAAATTTCTTTTATTGTTTTCTAGTTTTCATAAAAAAATACTGATTTGATAACGATATATTGAAACAAATAATTATTTTTGATTAAATCTCCAAATTTTTTTACACATTAGTCATAAAAATGCGGATTTTATTCTTGTCATTTAAAATTACTTTTTTCTTTATGTAGAGTTTTTACATAAATTTATTAAACATAATAAATTTCAACTAAAACTAAGTTGTAACAATTTACTACATATTGTCTTCCTTATTTCATTAATCTATTATTTTCATTTTAATTATTTTTGTCAATGCAAGTTAAAAATATTACTTTCCTAATTTCCTTAATCTATTATTTTCACTTTAATTATTTTTCTCGTTGCAAGTTAATTATTACATGACTCATGAAGTCTCATCAATTTATTAAACAACATGATTCGTGTTTTCCCTATATTCAAAAAAAAAAAACAAAAGCAATACATTCCTATTGGCAAAATATTTCAAAATTTTCAGTACGAATGAACCGATATAAATAGTAAAAATTTTAGAGAAAAGTCCCATTAAGTGATAAGAACTAATAACCTTAATTAAAATTAATAAAATATTGATATAATTTTTTTTTTTATATTCGTCTGGTAGGAGTATAAACAACGTATCAACCTACAAACAAAATATATTTGTTTTATGGACCTTTATATAATTTATAAAAGAGAAAATATGATTTAACAAAATAACGTCAACTACAAAAGAAACAATAAATATCATTTCCTTTCATACGATTCATGTCGGTTTTTTTTTGACATATTTATATGACAGAAAAGTCCTAGTTAATATGCATTCGAGTTACAAACGAGTACTCCTTCATGGATTCACGACTCAGCTCATTGAAATGTCATGCCAACCTGTATATTTTTGTATCATATTCTGTATTCCCTATTATTACTTCTCAAATAGGAAAAACAACTTTTTCTTAGACAGGATAAAACGCGCTTGAAAAATATTACTTTATATAATATACGCCTAAACCAGATAAATCTAAAATCTAGAAATTCTTTTTTTTTTTATTCGAACTATAATTCGGAACACGGGCTATTCCTTTTCATTTTGTGCTTTTAATTTTATGAAAAATATTAAGAAACATAAGTTATTTTTTTTAACTGACGCCATCTTTTGTAACTTTCAAATACTACTTTACTCATAAGTTGGGGCATAGCTTTACTTACTATAAAGGCATGGATCTTCATGACACAGACTTTCCTAAATTTCAAACTAGATGTCGCGACATGTTCGTTTTGTGTATTATTGTAAAAGCAAGAGTTAGCAGTAAGTAGTGTTGCCATATAAAAATAATAATTGATGCTTCCTTAACAATATTATTTGTTTTTTTCTTTTTATTTATGTATTTGTGTGATGATTACGTATGTATGAATCCGTATGAAGTTATATTTTAATTAAGTTAGTTATTAAATTTTGTTAAGTTGTATTATTTCTTCTTCTTACATAACCCGCCGTATTGTTTTGTTCCACAGTTATCCTTAAAGGTTAACTTTTTTTTCTGTTATTCGATTAATTAAATCTATTAAGTCACGGGAATCATATTTTTTAGTTTTCTCAGCTTCCAGATTGATAATAGCTCTAATGTTTTATTGTTTACTATTATATAAAAACAACAAAAATAATTTGTAGAGCATATCTCGTCTTTTTACCATTACCCATTTTTACATCTCCTTTAATCCTTGCCGACTGATGAATTGATGCGGTGAAAAGTTTTGATCGAGCCTTAATTTTAAAACGAAGTATGTATTCCAGTTTTTTAAGATTGTGTCAATATTTTTTTTTTTTATATCACTCTCAAATGAAAATTTTATTATACTAATAAGTCCACATAAAACCGCGAAGAATCAAATTAACAATCCACATAGATAACGAAATATAATATGTCAAATAATTAAAGCAAAAAGTTTTTATTTATAATTATTGGAATACACTACAAATGAATAGGAATATTATATTTACTTTTTGTAAAAAATAAAATAACCTATTTTAGAGAGGGATCGTTTAATCACAAAAATGTATGAAATATATATTACTTATTATGATTGTACAAAAAATTTTGTTTTAAATTATAATTTTGTAATAATATAGCTTCTCTTAAAAATTCATCGTCATGTATCACGAAGTAAAGATTAATTTGAAATAATCCATACTTTGGAGGAATCGAAACAAACAGTCTTTATGGAAATATAGAGTGAAAAAAAATGTGTTTCATAGGAAAAACTTAATGCCACCTTATATACTATATTTGAGTGTCGTTTAAGTGCACGGAAATACTTTCACCGGGTTTTAGCTCCGAATAATACTTCTTCTGACCATCACATATCGTACTGTCGATGTACGTGAATACTGGAAAGGAAATTATTATTTAAACATCCTTAGTCGTAATGAGTAAAGCTTGTAAAGATATACTCAGTTTATATTAATCTTTGATAAAAGATAAGTTGGTCGATTCGTTAAAACAATACTTTTAAGGCAGTGTTGGGTCGAGCATTAGCAGAATGTTAAACCTCTAGTTTTCTTAACATGCTCTAGGTTTTACAATTTATTTGTGACTGATGACTTATTGACTTTATCGCGTCTGTGCCTTTGGATGTCGTAGTAGGAGATCATTTAAATGGTCACTCAAAAAATTTAAATTTTTTGATTCTGATAGCACATATATGGTAGCTATGTACGTACTTGCATAACTATTGATTTTATAACTATGCTTATACTTGTGTAACTATACACGCTACGTCTATAGCTTACTTTTAGATTACTTTTAGATTAATAAAACCTTTTACCGTATTCAAAATCCATCATTCTGTATAGTTACCATAAAGCTTAAATTAAAGATGCATAGTTTTGGTACTAACATCCACGCTTCTGACAATTTACTTTATGTAAAGTGCACATGTCCTCGAATTCAGCAAGATAAACTTGCTTGTCATCAAATCCGCAGACAGGACCTCCACCTGGAGTGCAGGTCTTCAGTTTGTAGCAGTGATACTGAGCGAATTTCTCACGTAGTTCTGGAGTGTCATCTAAGGGCGGATGCTGGAATTTTATTTGCAAAAAATCGGAATAAAAATAAATTGGCTTCAGTCACACTAATGCCATATCCAATATTAAAATGTATGTCTCGATACTCACGTTTGACAAAGCAGTGCAAGAGAATAAATAGTATGTCATCACTGAAAAATATTAACAATATCTAGGTTTAAATTTACATATTAATATTAAAGTATGTTATTAAAGAAAAGTAAATATTTTCATCTAAACAATTTTTTTCTTGTTTAGGTAATTTATTTGTTTAATGAAAAAATATAGACTCATAATCATACCGGAGAATATTTTTACATAGCTATACATGATCACTTATAAAAAGGTTTATCTTGAAATGAAAGCATCGTAATAAGACAAATCTTTGTAATTAAAAGTGAATTACACGGTTGAAGAATTTTAATATCCTCTGCAGATTTTCGGATTCGTTACGGTGAAGTCTGAAACGAAGAATAATTTTAGGATAGGTACATACATGAATATTTTAATAATGTTACTTGAAATTTTTTAATTAAATTTATCTAATATGTTCTTACCAGATTCAAACTTGCAGTTATGCTTGTAAACATCACAGGAACTGTTGAATTTTATCTGTTTTTTTGACCTTCTATCTCGGCCGCAAACCTCAGTCCCATCAGAGTGACAATACTTTGCTCGCCAACACCAATATTCATTGATAACAGCGGCTTTACGTCGACTTAAAGGATTCACTGGTTGCTGGTTGAATATCTTATGAAAAAAAATGTATTTATGACAATAAAATTGTATTAACGACGTATTATGAAGATGTTAAATTTGAATAAATTCCAGGAAAAAAAGTATAGCATACTGTATAATGTAGACATTATTCTAATCTTTTGGCATTATTCGATTAAGTTACTTGATCCTTGAAATTGGCTTTATTGTCTATGAAGTCATGTGATTGTAAGGTTACAAATAATATTCTCGTTTTATAAATTAGCTGGGCAAGGTTTTTTAAAGTTATGTCAAATCAAACGAACTGACGAATACTCTTTTGAAAAATAAATAATTTGTTACAATCTTCATCTGAGAAAACCTCCTAAGGAAATGGTAGAAATTTAAAAGAATGAAGAAAAAAGGAATCGTGGACCTATGGAATTATGGTTAATATTCACACATGAATATATTTACCTAACGCCTATATATAGAGATATAAAATAAAGCCTGGAATTTTCTACCCAGACTGCGATACTTAATATAAATGACAAAAAATTTACATTTTACAAAAATTGCTATCAATTCATTGTTTTTCATAATATTATGTCGAGAATACCGTATTCGTTGTGAGTACTAAAAGATTTTTTTGTTTCGAGCTTGAAACCTACTTTGAGTGAATAATTATATAAAGCAGTTGTGTTGTTGTCAATTTAAAATTTTCTGAGGTATTAAAATTAAATCATCGATCGCAAAAAAAAATAATTTAATTCAATTATTTTAATTTCTTGATTTCTTATTAGTTTTCTTAGATTTTGATTTATTTTTCGAAGATTTCTTGTCATCTTTGCTACGCTTTACTTTTTCGTTTGTTACGTTTTGAACTTCAGAATCGCCCTCCTCCTCGTCATCCTCGTCTTTCTTTACATCTGAGTGTTTTTGTTTCGTTTCTTTTGTATTCCCTTTCGTGTCACTGTCAGGAATCCTTGGTAAATCCTTGCATTCACTTTTATCAACTTTTACATAATCTGAAATTGACATTATTCTAAATGATATCTATATTATATCAGCTTTAACTCATAATACCATATGGTCATGATTTTTTTTTTGCGAACTTATACAATGATGGCATAAACCGAATACAAATAAAATTAACTATATTCCAAATTCTATCAGCTGTTTTCTGACATTGAAAGAGGTTACTGAGAATAACCTATAACGGACTAATTCCCACCTACCGTCAGATGGAATAATGGTCTCTCAACCATTCTCTAGTAGGTAAATAAAAATAAACATGCATATGTACAAAATTCACGTGTTCCTTTAAAGATTGCAAGTTTCCGCCTAATAGCTACAGTCACCCAAGAAAGTCTTCAACGTATAGGGTATGGCTAATGGACTTATATACCCATCCTTGCAAAATCCCACATGCAAGTATAATAGATCTATTGGAAAATCTCTAAAATCGATGAATTCAAATTTCGTACGAGCACGTCTTTATGGTGAGGATGATTTAAACTAAAAGTTTGAGTGGTTTTTAAGTTGTGACAGCGTTACTAAGCCAGAGAACAGAGAAAAACTGTAATAAAAATTCAATATCAATTCTCCTCCCTAAAATGAAACTGAGTATACAAGTACATAGAGCCTTGATAAGTCTATATGACGATATCTTCAATTGATGTGAGGCTTTGCAAGAAAGAAATGTGATATATACGATAATCCCATAATTAGATTTTTTTCGAGAGAGGTTGGCATTTTATGTGAGTTGCTGTCAAAAGGATACAATAAGTGCCTTCCATCTTGTATCATAATATGCATACACCTAGTTCATGATCGACTTACCGGCTTTTTGCAAACAATTATACTCCTTGATGTCACAGGAATCCAGAAATCTTCTCACATTTCCTTTCTCATCCTGACCACATTTCTCTTTACCATCATGTATACATATCTTTGCTTCGTAGCATTTCTGGCAATTTTATATTACAAATTTAAACATAAAGTTTCGTTTATCTTCCGGAGGGTCACAAGTAAAATATATTACCGAACGCTACCGCTAACAATTATAAGTAATAAAAAATAAATAAATCAATTTATACCTTTTGTCATGAAAATTACATTTAACACGTAACTAATTAGATAATCCAACGCACGTCGGTTATTTGACGGAGGACGACACTAAAATTTAGAAAATTTTATTGAAATAATTCAAAATTACTCACTTGGTCGGCAAACGTTCCACTAAAATCGAGACATAAAATACATATGGCACCTAAAAGGAATACATAATAAGATAAAGAAATTCAACTGACATTAAAATAGATTTCGTTTTATTAATTTTACCGAATAACAAAAATATTACTCGCATATTGTTGTATTTACGGTTTTAGACTGTTATTTCTTATCAAAATAAATATTTTATTGATCACAAATCATAAAATAAAACGATTTGTAACCATATATATAAAAATAAACTACATGTATTAAAGCTTCTTGACTTGTGTTGCACAAGAAATGTCCTCAGGACTTGTCACTGTTTTAGTAATGGTTGCTATTATTGGGACTGCTTCAGAAAACAAAAAGGTAACAAGAAAAATAAACATATATCTTAAATTGTATATCGCAAATCAAGTGTGGTATTACAAATTTTGGTACAATTGCATACAAAAACCAAGCTAACAAGTTTATAACAGGATCTCTTTAAAATAACATTCTATTGATATAATACTAAATACTTCCACTCATAAAATACGAAAACGAGTTTATATATTTAGAGAAATTAATTTAAGTGTATTACACAGTAAAATATTATATACATACATTCTACTTACAATAAATCGCATATATTTTTGAATATTCTACACATTCCAGTTTATTTATTTTTTAACAATATTTTATTTCAGAAATAATTTTATTTTTTTCAAAGGCACTAAATAATCTCCTAAAATTTTTATAATTTTTTCTCAAAAAACAATAAAATGGGCTCTCGCGAATGATATTATTTTATTGTCTATTTTACCTATAATGATATAATTCAAAAAATTCGCCAACACAGATCTGTTTTGAAGCCTCCATTTGTATCCACGACGGGAAACGACGATGCGGTTTGGAAAATGGCACGAGAGAAGTCAGATGGTTTATTGATAAGTGCGATTTACTGGAATTTAACTGTGAATATAGCAGAGGTTTGACAATTACTTATGTACCACGATTACGTGTCATACAATGTACTTATGTTAAAAGGTATTTGATAAAAAATTATATGAGTAAAGCTAAACGTCATGACCAAATGTTGATCCAAAATGGAATCGTAATTGGGTGTTCCTCAGCGTTATCTACTTATAAACTTTCGACTTTTGGCTTTTTAACGTTTAAATTAACCTAAATTTTTTGAAATCATACTTTTCATTATATTATAACTAATTTTAATGTAAGACACGAAATATATAAGACCATTTCTTGCGTATTTTTCTTCACAGAATTTAATATCGTGCGACGACTAAAATGTCGTCATGTTCCACCGTTATAACAATAGCTCTGTAGCTATCAAAACAGTAAACTCCTAGAATAGATCAGGAAGTTTAGATTTAGAAGACAACAACAGACTTGCTTATGGAATAACCATCCCTCTAAAACATTTAGTCATTCGTAGAGCATCGATCTAGGTGAAAGTCTTTTGGAGAAGTCAAATATGAATCCTAAAATAACAAGTAAGGCGATCATTCTATTCTCTCAACTGACTTCGAATATTGATTAATATAATATTGTTATATTATTTTCAGTGATCATTCTTTTTGGTATATTTGCTATAGTATTCTCACACGGACCTCCACAAGAACGCGATAATGAAGACATTGCTATGGGGCGGAAGGTAAAAAAAGTATGCATGTTTTTCTATAATACAACCTGTAATTGTTGTTCTTGATAGCATCAATCCGAAAAAATAGTCAATACGCCTACAAAGAAAAGCGTGAAAACTCTTAATTTTAACGGTAGAGAAAGGGACAATATTCGACGAGAGCATTTATTGTACAACTAACAACGAGTAATAATTTAAGATGAAATATTATTTTAACAGTTTAAATAATTTTACGTCTAGTTTCTAGTATTGTGCAGACGTACGTTGCTATGTTAAATTTCTTATTGAGTAATCTTTATAATTTAGATACGTTTATTAATAGTTTTTGACTGAACGATCACAGATGGGTCCTAAGTGGTGCAGTATGGCCAAGGTTTGCAATCATGATCGTGTGCCTATTTGCGGCGTCAGCCACGCGGGTGACGTCATGGGCTTCAGAGACCTCTGTGACATGTTTGATTATAATTGTATTAGACGTAGAAGTAAGTACTCCTCTTATTATTCCTTTATTTAATGTAATAAAACTCTTTTGTTATGTTATATTCATAACACACAACAACAATTATTAGTATTCGATGAGAAAATTTCGAATACAAGCAGTCGATAAAACGTTTTTTGTATTTGTATTACAAAGATACGTAAAATTCTCATTCTAACGCTAAGCATCACAATTAAATACATCTATATACTTAGTAATATTAATCTTCTCTAACAAACAAACGTTTATTCAATAATTATAATTTCAGATTACAAACAAACCTCTTGCCCAGAAGATAAATCCGTCTTAACTGTATCTCGACGTCCAGCAAGCAGCTTCTACGATGACTAATACACTATTAAAGTCTGTTTATATTATGCATATTCAGAAATTATCATACACTGAAACGAATTTATATTAACATTGTAATAAAAAAAATATAAATTTTTACCTTTTTTTATTTTTCTTAAGTCTTGTAATACCTTGACTTGAGTTTTCTCCATGGCTCCATAGCTGGAACAATGAAATCGTTTATTTGAATTTCGAATTTGATCTGAAAAGCAATCTAAGCTTATTTATTCTTATTACTTTGTTGATATTTCCATTCCAAATTCCAAACCTCCTCATTATCTATATTTTAAGTAATAAAGTAAATAAAAAAAAAAAAAATTCAGCATATAAATACAGGATTAGGAAAAGTAACGAAATCGTTTAAAATAAAATGGCTTATTAAAAATTACGAAGTAATATATATTTTTTATTTTTTCGTTTACAAGAACGTATTAAATTGGGTTAAGGATGTTATCGGGGTTAAGAGGTTTACCTTCATTGAGTTCTCTTTTCCTTTTCAACCTAAGAAAGAACTTTTCTATTAATTAGTATTAAATAAAAAATGAAATCTATTATAAGTGATCAAGCTTTTAGTTTTTAAAGTACTGTGTCCGATTTGTAATGTACGTACATTAAATTACAAATTAATTACTAGGCACTAAATATGTTCTTTATCACACAAGTAAATTAAAATTCACAAAAATAAATTACCAAAATCGATGGAAATGGAAGAATCTTTCCGAAAATATAACATTAAGTGAGAATCTGTCGAGGCGACCACACTAATGAGTATTAGTAGTACGGGTATTAATAGCCCATCAATTTCTATAAATAAACATAACATACATGAAAATGTTAAATTTCCACCATAACCTGGTGCCGTCTTCGAGAAATTTCTACGAATATAAACCCAAACGCTATTGTGTAGAAATTGTTTTGTTTATAAACCTCTGGTGCGATCTATTCAAAGTACTGATTACTGGACAGTGTGATAGACAAGACCTACAAATATATGACCATACAATGATTCCATCGTTTGGAAGATTGTTTTGCTTCATGCTGTCATTTACTGTAATTGAATCCCATGTCGTTGGTGACAAAGCATATTTAGTAAGTACTTTTCTGTGACTCGTTAAAACTATGAGAATTGTAACAATGTACATCATTGCATTAATATTTTTATTTACCCAATAAATTACTGGAGTTATCAAAAGGGGTGAGGAACAAGAACAAGGTTTTTAATTTTGTTATTTGATGTCTTTTTGTCTGTCTGCCATTGCTTTAGGGAGAACCATAAAGTGGCCCTAGTTCTCCATTCTCCCACCGATGTATTTAGAAAAATTTATAAAAATCGCTTCATTGTTTTATCCGTCATAACGTAATAATGAAACAAGAGTTCATTTATTTCGCTAGGAAAAAGTATTAAAATACCATATTGTTTTATATTCCCTACCTACCCTCACCTTAATTATTATAAAAACTCTTTACAGAAATGATTAGATTGTAAAGAAACATTATTAATCTTTTAAGGACAACACTAGATAGTTCTTCGTAAAATTATGTAGGCTATAGCTATACATACTAATATATATATAATATAATACTACTAATACTATAATACTCATTAAAGTGACTACTTTATTTAATTAAAGAATTACATATGAAACTTCAAATTAATGTATTTCCACATAGGCTAAAACTTTTACAATAATTGCTTTTTCACATACATATGTATATACGAGCTAATCGAGCGAAAGTAGATAACAAAAATAGAATATTTTCTAAGGTAAATAAAACGTTATTTTGTTTTTGTTCCAGACCGAGCTGAAAAAGCTCTGTGAGCACGCATACATATGTTTTCATGACAATATAATAATATGTGGCAAATCTGTGAATGAAGCGAGGACTTTTTTAGATCTTTGCGATCTATACGAATACTCCTGCGAATACAATATGGGTACATGCTTGTAAGATAGTTACTTCAAATCGATTAATTTATAAGACATTTGTTATATATTTTTTTTCAAGTTTTCAGACATGTAAAGGAAGAAGAAGGCGTTTGTCCGAACCCAAAGGAGCTGAAAAATAACGTCGGATAAAGAAAACTGTTTATAAAAAATACATTTTATTTTACTAAATATTATATCAGATGAACGAGATGTACATTTGTTATCTTCAAATTTATTTTAATCATAAATAGATGTATGTGTGTGGACTTTGAATAAATAGATTTATATTATATATGGAAATAAAATAAAATATTTTGTTGCTGTTCATTCAAAGCAGTGGCTTGCAGGATGGTACAAGAGAGAAATCTGAAAAGATATTAAAAAGAAATTAAACCAACAAATAAATACTCCACTGGCGAAAAAATTAATTCAGCGCTTTAATTTTTTATAAAATAATATATGAGAATTCAAAACTTCTTACTGTATTTCCAATAACAATTAACTTGCAACATGTGACAAACATCGTCAAATTTCCCATATCCAAAATTATCATCGTATCCGCAAACAGGATTCATCGACCTCTTGCATAAAATGGCCACGGAACACCACGGGCTAGCTTTCCCTCTCCGCTCGACGTCCGCAATAATTGGGTTGCTTCCTGAACGACGGGACTGAAAAAAATCATAACTTTTATAATACAATTACATCAAATAAAATAAATAGGAGTAGCGTATTACGTAGCATTAATAGCAGCCATGGAGAAATGAAAGATGACTTTGCTTGAATACAATGTTTATTACTAAGAAGAAAGGTTCATTCTTTTGTGTTAATGTTTTGCTAATCGGCCAAAACCATCAATTTTTCATGCTATATATATATATAGATATGTATTCCATGGTAAATATACACGTCTGTTATAGATTTTGATACTGCATTTGATTTTTTTAGGTGATTAGCAAACTAAGACAAACTATGAAGAACTGTTATTTTCAACGACAGCTACGGGCTCTTCGTCACTCTTCAGTTCCGCTAAAAGGACATCCTTAAAGAATATTCCATAAGTTGGCATTTTTCTTGCAAATGTGACGATTGGATGTTCTGTTGCATCTGCTGTGCCACTTCGTCTTATATTATTATGTACCTCAATTTTTTCAGGTAGTTTTGGGCTTTCCATCTTTTGCCCTAGGTTTTCCACGAGCTTTTTAGTTACTTCCTCATTAGTTTCTGCCAACTTAACAAGATGTTCCAGAGCCTGTGTATGCATAATGAGCTTGTCCTCTACGAAATCATTGAATTCTTTTTGTTTTGTTTTAGAAGTTTCTCGTTTTGATTTTTTCTGGTAAAACAATAGCATTGCTTAGGACAAACAAATGCGGATTCGAACATATACCTTCTACGTTAATATATATATAGTTATAATATTATTTGATAATACTCACCATAGCTGGTTCCGTGGGATACACCAACACCTGTTCTAATTGCTCAATGGGCTCCTGGTAGGCGAAATTGATGGAAATAAAAAATAACACTGAAACAAAAACAACGTTTATTTACAATCCATTGTCAATTTTTCTTACCACAGAAAGCGACTTGGGATTTTTACCTAAAGATAATATTCTCATTATGTCCTTTTGTGATTCCGGATTCCTCTCAAGTAAGTGCTATTGCAAAAAAAAAACACTTATAGTGTAGATAATTTAACGTTCAACCAACTAATCATGATACTTGGTAGGGATTTTTATGAGTTACAAATCAAATGATGAATATTTTTTGTATCAAATTATAAAATAAATTGAAGTGACAACCAGTATTGGATGGACCCAACAAATCTGACTAGAAATATCATTATACTATCACTTATTGGATTTAATTTGATGCTACAACTGCAACTATCAAGAATATTAGAGCCTCCAATATATCTTGACCTGATTTATAGTTATTAAATTCAGCATGATTAATTTTCTAGCTGATACGCTCCTCAAACAGGAAATTGCACTGTTAAAGCTGTCATACGCTTGTTCAATGTGATTATAGCTGACTCATATATATAAATATATATATTTAATTTTTAAATGTGGACATTTTATTTAGAAGGCTATGATTCCTTGATTGTAATTTTATACTTATTTAAAAATTATTTTATAAAATTTTAAACGTTATTTCAGTTTTATGTTACCTAACCTTAAATAATAATAATCAATTGCAACAAGGAATACATGAAATAGTTTGTTTTTGGTTATGAACTCCACCAGAAAATAGTTTAAATTTTTTTATCGACACCATTAATTTTATTACAAAAAATATTTTGTTTCATGAAAATTAAGTTGTAAAATTTCAACGAAAATAAATCGAATTTGGAATTTATTTTACGCAGAAATAATACCAGCGATGTTATGGCAAACGTGTTTTGATGTTATCTCGGAATAATACGTGAAACAAATATTCACACTTGATAATGTTACATTATGGTGATCATATTAGGTAATTCAAATTTAATTGTCAGTGATTAAAACCGTTCGTTTATATTTATAGCAAATATTATTATTTGATATTATGAACCAACAAGACAACAATCAGAAATTTTAAAGAAATTATTATTCTATTTTCGTGCTTCGTGAAAAGCATTTCTTTTAAGATTCTGAGAGGTTCTTTTACGTAATCCCCTGAAGATGCTTATCGTTTATACATAACTCTGGTATATATTACTTTTTCTATATTTTTTAATCATTATGAATGTGTTCTTTCAGCCTTGAATACAATAATGTTAATACAAGTCGTATCACCTCACAGCGAGGCCATTAAGGTAGAGTTATTATAATGTTTTACTGTAAACTTTAAACATTTTCTTGGCTTCAAACAAGCCTAGCTTTTAAAAAAGCTGTGTTTTTTGGATTTACTTCCCAATTTTATAATATTTAACCAAAACAGTCTAACGCTTCACAATTCAGGCGAACGTCTTATTTACGGACAGACTTAAGTTAGCTTAAAGTGCTTTTTTAACTGTAGAGTTAAAAAATATTCTAGAATGAAGAAGAATGCAAGATAGCGGACTTATGCGTTCATGACAAAGTCCCGATGTGTGGGATAGACTCTTGCGGGGAAATGAGAACGTTTATTGACACTTGCGACATGCACGAGTTCAATTGCGATAGTAAAAAAGGTAAAAATTACAAAAAATATACGTCACTTGAAAAACATCGTAATGAAGATATTAGAGATATATTATTACAAGTATAATTAATATGAAAGAAAAGGTTGCCCTTAAAATTGTATGTTTTGTGTAATATATGCGATATGCGATAACTTAACAACTGAACGTTATTAGTTTTTACCTATTTAATAAATAAATAACCAATGTATAGCTCGATATGACAATACCCTTCTAAAATGCCATTTTAACTCGAGAAATATCGTAAGAAAAAAACAGCTTCTATTACCCGTCTATCACAACGAGGCGAGAATTTATCTCAAGAAGAATTGTAGGGAATGCCAATGTTTTTTTTCTTACAGATTTTAAACAGCGTCCTATCCACGAGTGCTGGGTGACCTGCAAAAGAGGGAGATCTTTCAAGAAGCCAGAGTATCGCACCGATTGTAACTTAAATATAAAGAATAGATTATAACTCGATGAAATAAAAATAAACATTTACCTTCTCAAATCGAAATAACGTTAATGGAATTATAATTTAGCTCCATTATAATATTCATAGAAAATCCAAAATTCTTATTAAAACTGTTATAGCTGAGGTCATTTCTTATTAATTATTGCTTTTTTAATTTCCGGTATCCCTAAATCGCTTTAACATACAACCGGATTTAACCCATTTGATAGATTCAATAGAAAAATGAATTAAAACCGATAATATTTAATTAAAAAAACCAAAGATGTTTTCGGTGAAGTAAATCTATATTTCACAGCTCTTGCAATACAATGAACAGTCTAAACTCTAATCGGATAGTTCAAACGATTCCAAACTGTCTATTGAAGTTTAATTTATTTTTTATTTATTCCTTTCACATATTTCACGAAATAAACCATGTTTTGTAATGTCCTACCATTATAACATATAACTTATTATTTGTTGAGGATAATTCACACGATTCATTTGTTTATTGAGATACCACTATGTTCAGCAAACGAAAGTAGATATGAGGCGACAAAAAGAAACAATATAAATATCATATTCTTATTATCCTGATTAACGAATTTACCTACCAAATTAAAATTGATGGAACCGTTATAACAAGTTTCTTGTTAAGCACTGAAATGTACTTAACAACAACTACAACCTACTAAAAGACTTGGGCCTGTCCAGAAATCACATCAATTCATTCTTGGAACGTACTTCGAAGGTAGCCCTAGTAGGTTCTTTTCAAATTTTGGTTAGGTAGGGAGAGAAGGTTGGACAGTGGAGGTGAGCGTTTAACTCGCCTTAGTTAGGGGCCCCTTAAATCTACACCTGGGTTGCAAGTCCCAGGCACTGTTGAAGCTCCTCTTCCTGCAACGCGATGGACCCGGCACCCGCACGGTGAACCCATTGAATGCTAAGAGGTTTCGTCTCTAGTGGATGCATTTTCGCATTTTTTTCAAGCCATGCTGGAAAACACAGCTCTCGGTGCCGGACAGTTTTTCTTAATATGAGTTCCGTTTTCCGGCCCTAAAATTGAAGTTGATGGTCCGCTCTAATTTTTTTTATAAAAACCACCTCAGATAACTGAGCTATGGGCTGGTCTCGATAGGACAGTCGGTTGCCGAAATCATATCCGCAGATGAATGACTTCAGTCACCAGTATAGCGTTTTGTCGCTTCATTCGAAAAGTCCATAAATATGAAAAACAGAAATATATCTACTAAAAGCAAATGAACAACGCCACAAAATTTTTATAAGCTATAAAGTTTGAGTTATTAAATCAGAATCGAACATGTTCAAACACTTTCAAAAAAACTACAATGATGAACAAAATACAATACATTTTAAATTTCATTTTGTTTATAAAACGATGTCAAGCGCACGTCGACGGTGCGAAGGTAAGTGTTTCATATTTAATGAAGTTTTCATCTAATCAGTAAGCTTCTTTGTACGTAATAATTAATATTGTAGTAAATCATTAGTATTATGAATATTCATTAAAAACTACTTATCTGTTTTAGACTATTTATTTATAATGTTGAATGAGTATAAGACGAGATGAAATTTATAAAATCTTAAAGCAACTCACAACAAAGAAACTTAGTCTATTTAACATATGTCTTAGCTATTTTCTTTGTGCTAACTTTGCTTACATGTTTTCTAACTTATTTTTGTTTAATACCAGTATTTCATTCTATTATTTATTTAGTACTTTCTATACATTTTACATTGGATTTTTAATTCAGTTGGAAGAGGAATGTAAAATAGCTGACATATGTCGACATGATCAGGTACCGATCTGCGGAATCGACTCTTGCGGAGAAATGAGAACCTTCATAGATAACTGTGATATGCATGAATTTAACTGCGACAGTAAAAAAGGTAAATACCATTTTGAATGAAAACCTCATTTTTGAATGTCTTTGAATCCGCTCTGCGGCTGTATTCTGTCAATTCCAGAACCATTAAATGTGATAAATAGTATTAATCATAACATGAGTAGTGTACGTTAAGAAAATGACTCATTTTCTGATTACTGATAACAAACGACTTCTGACTAGACGTCTGTTACTGAGTCAGACCGTCCAGTTATTTATGAACCTGATAACTTGTGAAATATAAAGGGATAAAGCTGAAATTACTTTCCCAGAAGTATCTAATATCATTGGCATGGAGACACCCACGCCGGCGCCAGTTTAAATTCAAGGCTAATACTTTAGCATCTCTCTTATATACTATATATAATGTTATCGCTATAGTACTCTACATAGATTTTACTACGCACTAAAGTAGAAAAATAATATATGATAGAAATAAATAATAAATTTATTAGAAGAAAACTAACATCAGGCTTAAAATCTTCAACTTCTTTGAAAACTACTACATCACATACTATCATTATTTAGACAAAATAGATTATTGAAAACGCATCATCTATTCAATGGAAACAGGAGTGAGTCAGCTGTAAGCTATTGTTAATTATTTCTTTTTATAGACTTTGTCCAAAAACCTGTTCACGAATGTTGGGTGACTTGTAAACGAGGAAGGAGCTTTAAAAAAAGTGCTTATGGTGCTAATTGCGACCTGAAAAACATGGTTTAGAAGTAAATTACGAAATAAAATGACCTAATAAACATATGAACAACAACTACTGGGCTGCATTTATTGTTCGAGATCACAGTACAAACATTATAATAATATATTTAACACTAACATTAGAAAAAAATAACAATAAATTACTTAATATATGCTTTTTAAAATGATTCACATCATACAATTTTAATATTTTCAAAAAGCAATCCAATTTCGAAAGAGACATAGCTGCTACAAAAACTTAATTAGAATTTTACTATAAAAATATAACACTTTTAATTACATTATCTAAAAAATTAATGCCTGTCCAAAAAACCAGCATTTTTTACGATGTCGTATATCCGCTGGCGTGGTATTTTCTCAGCCTCTCTTTCAACAACTTGCATCTCCTTATGCGTGAACCAGGACTCTTTTGCCAGACCGGCAGCTATGGCTGGGTTGCTGTAGAAAGCGTGTGATTTCAATAATTGTGGTGGCAATTGAGCTTCACTAGCAGCGTTCGCTTCAACTGCTGGATGGGAGTGTATAACAGGTGAAGGCTGGGCGTATTCTACCCCTGGAGCGTGTAACGGTTGGGCGAAGAACAAGCCGGGCCTGGCTTGCACCAACGATACAAATGCGGCGAGAATAATTACCTTCATGGTGATCTGTGGGGTATTTAATGAGAATTGATTGTTATAAAAATATAGTCACACATAACATCATTTGGGTCAATTATTTATTGTAATTTAAAATTTACATTTAACACAATTTAAGTAGATTTTCATAAAAATCCCTTAAGTAGGTTTTGGTGAACAGACAGCCTAACCTAATAATCTTAATCAACAATATAAACATTGATTAAAAAAACACTTCATCAAAATAACTCTTGCAAAGGGAAAACTCGAAACCAAAAGACATTAATCTTAAACAAAACGCATTAACCCACAAAAATCACGTTTAAACAAATAATTAAAAGTAAAGAAACAAACTACAAGCACTTACAATAAAGTCACGGCCACTACGATAACTGGCTGCAACACTGTCGAGTGGCGATATATAAGCCTTTTCAACAACCTTCTGCTTATAACTTACTTCCGGTACGTACATAAAAATGTACAGCATTAGTTACTACTAATTTAAAGCTATCATACAAGTTTAATAACATTATGAATAAATAATATCATGAATCTAAATGTTTATGTTTTGATATGGCGTCATGATTGACTTAAAGCTGTTGCGAAACCAAAATGCTAACGTGAACAGTACAGAGAAACGAGAAAGAGAATTCACATTAAAATACATCCTTTTTCTATAAGAAACTCGAGGAAATGACAATCGCAATAATGAATAGTAAGTAACATATTATACACTAGACTGTACCCGCGCCTTTTACTTCATGTAACAAATAATACCAAAACTTCGGGGTTTCCTACATAGCTCCTAATAATAGTTATGAAATAAAAAAAATCAAAGATAAATATGCTTAAATGTCATTGATTTTTTTGTTTTTAACAATATTATAGAGTAATTTATACAACTCTATCATCATTGTGTAATTACGATGTACTGTCAATAAAAATACATTACTAACTAGCTATGTGTTAAGCTCACGCAGAAGTTTGCCTTGTCGACATAATATGAGATATATTGTACAATTGTATATCTTAATTGTGAATAAATAAGATCTGAGATCGTAAGACGTGATCTGAGCTTCCGCGCGAATGAAATATGGCTTCCTATTTCCGTTATAATTTATAAAGACGATTGATTTAGAACTACGAAGGCTGTGGAAGTCTAGGTGACTTTCATTGACCATTTTCATAGCTGCATTGAAATATTTATACATATAAATCATATATAGAAAATATGATTCCTATTTTTATTTTATTTACAACAAAAATTATACAGTTACGAAGGAATTTGTTATGGAGGTGATTTAAGAGAAAATATCATTAAAATTAAGTAATTATTGTAATTATACCTACAGATTATTGAATTAATCGTATTAACTTAAGCATATCTTATGTTCTTTAAGTTGAATAAAGTTTAAGCGATCGAAATATGTGTGTGTTAGATCGAAATATGTGTGTGTGTGATTATTTTCGGGAAATAGTCATGTCAAATCCCATTTTCAAACTATAAACTGCTACTCTCGCCTTTTATGTGTATTTAAATAGACGGAACTTATAATCGATTTTATTAATTTCCTTCGCGGAGAAAAATATTATTTTCATGTTTCAGTTTCAGGGAGTGATTTTTTTTGTCTTTTTTAAACATACATTAATTTTTTTTTTTAAATTGTCAAAGAGCATCCAACACTACCTAATTCGTGTCAAGGCTAAGCGACGAAAACTCGAGTTGACTAAACCGATTTGATGTGCTTTCGAGATTTAATAGTACCTGTGATTAGTGAAATTGAGATGGATTTCAACAAACGGCTTTAAATAATGCTGTTGTGTAAAAGTCATAAAAATGGTTTCACTTACTTAGAAATGTTTGAATTTTTCTTTTATTTGTTGAAATTATATGAATTCATAATATTAAGAATATATACGTGTTCGTTTTTATTTACTTCGTATACGCGGTTAAGTATAATTACATAAGATTTTGTAAACAAAACACGTGATTCGGTGACAGAACGCACGTCAACAGAATTCAGGTCAAACCTTATTGCGAAATAGCGTCTTTACAAAGACATATCTTTTTTAGTTTAAATATTTTTACCTTCATAAGTAAAAAAACATCTCACTGAATCTTAATAACAATTCTTTCGTTATAACCTCGTTAAAATTACCTACGATCTGTTGTTATAAAGGAAAATTAATTTTCAAATTGAGTTAAAACAATCACCTTTATAAATTTACTTATAAACCTCTTTACAGACCTCTGACCTTTAAAAAACATCAGCATCAAGTAAATCTTTATTATTTTAACAATCGACTACCCACACACAAACGCCTACACTTATTTACATAGCTTTGTATTTCATTACGTTAATATTTGAGAACATATTCAATTAGGAACCCAATGCCCCCAGGATGAAAAAAAAAACACAAAATTCAACTAATTTCATGATATATTGTGAAGAGGTTTTATTCAGTGATATTTATGTTGGCGGTTGGTAAAGGTTAACTAATAATAATGACGATGTCAGGCATAAGGACTTCACAAGGACATTCTATAAGAATCTGATAATAAAAATAATATTATTTCCAGCATTAAATTATAAAATATAGATTAAACTGAATTCATATCAATCATAATCAATATTTTAAAAATAATTGAATTATTTTTTTTATAAATATAATATTTATTAGTCGTATAAATACTATAACGGCTTAAAATTAATATATATTTTTATGCAACATTCGTTAAATGCCGTGGGACGACATTTTAATATGAATTACACGTGTATAGTAGAAAGTTACACGTGTCACACGGAAACATCTTAAAGAATTTCGCGAGAACTTACTGGAACATCTTTTTATGTGAGAAATGGGTTACTGGAACGACGTTAGAGGTGAAGGTATCTTAACTTTATTAACAGGTATATATTTTATAATCTATGTATTAATTAACTACTAATAATAATGTTTGCGTTCATTCTAAATAATTGAATTAATTACATATTTTTTGGATTTCATTTTTCAGTATTTATTTAGTTTAATATTTAATACTACTAAAGAACGATTGAAAAAATTGTTTTTAACTTTTTGTTTTAAAAATTATAAATGTCTCTCAGGTAGCCTTCTCAAGGTCAAGTTCAATGCAACGTTAGTTACCTCTCAACATGGTATTACAAATGTGTCTGTAGTACAAACAGTTTTACTAACAAATGACAATATTATAATTAAAATCGTGTAATTATTTTAACATGTCTTACACTGTATTCGCAGACGCCGACTCTTGCAACTTGTCTAATAATTTTCAACAGTAGATACGTGACAGATAACATCTAACCATTCTGGTTATTGTCAATCTATTAATTTTGGCCATGATAGGTATTTAAAATTTAAAAGACCGCCATTTTTAGAACAATCGTTGATCGTAAACAGTTTCAATAACATAAAAGTTATTTAGGGGCCAGTACAATAATTCTAACGAGAGAATATTATTTGAATAGCAAGCATATGCCTTAGACTTATCTATAATGAAATAAGTATATATTTTAGGGTTATTACAATTTATTTCAATTACATTGTTAAAAATTCAAGGAATTTCGTAACCTTTCATTATTGAAATCATTTTATCTAATTAAATATTTGCTTTCAGCTTCCAAAATCATGATAAATCGTTATGGTTACCAAAATGAAACCCGTCATTATAATTTTCCACGGCTTTTACCGTCCTCCGAGGCCAATGGGTTGTGTCTTTTAATATTTTTATCCTATCTCCAAATTTTTCACGAAGAATTTGAAAGAAATCCCTTGTTTCTCCTCTGACTGTAGTCTCCCAAGTTCGTGGTCTTTTACAATGTGCCGGATATTTCTTGCAAGAATCGCCGTCAGGTGTAGGAATTACTTCGATATAGTCAACCGTAGTCTCTGTCGATTCATCACTATCGATTGGACTCGATGTCGTCGTCTCAGTTGAGGATATGAAATGTGGAGTACAAGTACACCCAGGTTTACTTGACGAGACAACTGTAGTAGATGATTCAGTAGAAGTTGTAGTAACTGGGGATGTAGTTAATTCGGTTGTAGTAGTAAAAAGTGCTGTCGTTGTGTCCATACAAGTACATATTTTTTCAAAAATGTTTTTTGGCTTAATAGTAGTCGTGATTGTTGGAGATGTGATAGGAGTTGTTGAAATTGTGTCCGTTGTAGAAGTACTAGAAAAATTGCAAGTACACCGTTTTCCAGTCGCAGTTGAAGTATTTATAGGCTGTGTTAGAGTCGTTTTTGTTATAGGTAATGTAGAGTCTATAGATTCAGAATACGTCGTTGTAACAGTACTAGGATTTGTTTTAATTGTAGTTATATCTCTGTCCATACAAGTACATCTTTCGATTTTAGCTGAAGTAGTTTCAATAGTAGTCGTTACTGTTGAAGTAGTTAACATCGATTCTGTAGTGGGAATGTTACACGTACACCATTTTCCAGTGGAATTTGAAGTGTTTATTGATTGTGTTTGGATTGTCTTTGTCATAGGTAAAGTGGATTCTGTAGTCTCAGAATATGTCAGTATCTTAGTAGTAGACATTTCTGTTGTTTTATCATGTGCGTCCATACATGTACACCTGTGGATTTCAGGGGATGCTGTTTTGATATTTTTCGTATTTGTCCCTGTTGTAGGAGAATCAGTCACCGTGGTAGAAGAATCCGTTTTCTTGGATCTTGTACACTCAGATGCGATAGGGACTTTCGTAACATTACTTGCAGTACTTCTGACAGTTGTTATTGTTGACGGGAGGGTTACACTTGTATTTTTCGTAGTCTCTGAAGTTTGTTCAGATGTCATTGTTGCAATTGTATCCTTGGTAACATTTTGAGGACAAAGTTTGTCATCGACCTTTAAATATACTACGGACAACATAATTATATGTACTTAAATAACATTAGCGATGTATGTATAATGAATTTAGTAAAGAAGTAAATTACCTTTTCCGTTGTCACAATTGTATTCGAACATATCACAGTCATCTAGAAATAATCTGTGATCCTGACTATCCTTCTCCAAGCCACAAATACTTATACCAGTGTGGTTGCAAATTTTTGCCATAATACAATAACTAGGTGGCTATTTTAAAATATTAAAATATAAATGTATTGTCAAAAAAAAAACTTACAAACGAAAATAGCATTTAATTAGTAATAGGCGCAAATGGACGTCTTAAGCCAAAAATAGCCCATGGCTAATATTAAAATTCTTACCTCTATATAATGATTCTCAATTTTACTATGAAATATGAACGTTATCATTGTGGCGTACAAAATATATTTCCATCTAATAGAAAACCAATCTAGGAAACAAGCCGATATCGTTGAAAATAAAAGCAATGAACATTTCATTTTCTTTACCCATTATGTATAGGAAATAAAATATTATCGTTGTTTCCAAGTATATTTTTTTTGTACTTAATTTTCAAATAAGCTCTCAAACGTTTGATAAATAAAACAAATGCATATTAAAAATTTAACACATGGAAATGGGATTAGAAATATTATATTAAATGTCATGTCACACAGAGAATTCTTTTAAATTATTCATAATATAAAGTGTAAATTATTCTAAGGTATATTCACATAAATAACATTATCATAATAAATTCTTAAATTTTTTTGACAAACCTTCTGTTACTCTAAGAAATCTGAATCTTTTTTCTTTTTCTTTTCGGTATTCTTTCTAACAACCGCCTTCACAACCTTTAAAAGTACTTTACCATTTTTCCTAACTGTAATTTTCTTTATTATTTTCGTTCTGGTTGTCGTGGGCGGGGTTTTCTTGAACGTCTTCCTGACCGTACTTGCTTTCGTCATCGGGCGGGTTGTTTTTCTTTTTTTCTTTCTCCAAGTTGGTGAATAACGCCTTCTGCCTCTCAGCATACGTGCAGGCAGTGGGTATTGGGTGGTGAACTGATAGAAAGCCCTTCTTAATTTTTTTGTTGGTGAGTTGATCTTTCCCATGATATGTTTTCTATGATCTGGACATGTAGGGATAGACGGACACGATACTTGGGGTGGGCAAGGCTTAGGTGGTATGTTGAAGCAGTCGGAATAGTTTATAGGATAGTAATCTGAAATCATGAAGAAAGAAGTTCGAAAATCGAATAAATATTAATAAAATTTACGTATAATTTTATTAAACTTATCATGAGTAATTGATACAAATTAACCATTACTATTCAATGTGTTACATCTCACCTGTTTCGTAATCACAGTTATATTCGTAAAGATCACATTCGTCTATAAACAGCCGTCTACTGTACATGTCCTTTTCATTATCTGTTGCGCATTCAGGTATATACGTGTGATTACAGATGTCTGCCAACAGGCACCAGTGAAGCGGCTGGGTATAGAGAAATTCAAATTATACACTGAACTAGATCTTTACATGTTCGATCATTGGAATAATTTGTATGATTGCTCTTATGTCACTGGAGATTGATTTAATGTTTATAGTAGCGGATAACTAGAACGAAATATTTAGTATTTTGTTAGAAATTACCGATATGAAATATAAATTGTATAAAAAAACTATTATGAGGACTTTAAAATCACTACATTAAACCTTTTAAAATTTATCTAAGCGAAAATACACGTGATTTTTTTTTTTTTGCATTTTCACTATAATTATGTGAACAAACAAATGTACATAGTAGCTTCGGAAAAAAAAAATATTTTGTTCAAACTCACTCTGTTCCGGTTTCCTTATAAATAATATGTTATTATTAATATAATAATAATAAATTACAAAGAAAACTTGAGCATCAACTTCATTGTATGGATAGCATATGTATATACTTAAGATATAAACTTTCTTGAATAGTAAATTTTTATGAAATAAGTGTTTGAAGATCAAATGTAACAGAAAGGTTTAATATTTTTCGGATTACTGCGCGGGTTTTATTATTTTAAAAACTGCATACTCCCGAAGTTTCGGTTACTTTACAGCAACCGTGATCACGGACAGACGAGATGTGATGTGATGATGATGAGGGAGTATGTAGTTTTTAAATAATGAGAATACGCGCAGTAAACCGAAAAATATTAGTTTCATTTCAATCATTATCAAGTTTGTAAATTTGGCGTTAAGCAATATTGTCTTAGTTAGTTGTTTATGATGCGGTTTTCCACGCTTCCGTGATTAAATAAGCTTGTAATAAAATAAAACGTTATTATCATTATTTACCCAAATGAAATGCTGAACCGAAGGGTAAGGTATCAGTAGAGAAACTGAAATTTAATGGCACTATTACAAAAAATATACATTATATGAGTAATCCTTATAAAAGATCTTATGTGTGTACAGATAACAAGTTAAAAGGAACTAAAATTTTAATTAAAATAATAATAAAACATACAGATTTTAACATTGCATAAATATAATATATTATCTGTACTTATAACTCACTGACGCGGATACATAAAATGTGAAAATATAATCAGTCTCCGCCTAAATTGTGTTAATGGATTAAAACAATTAATACATTAAAATTAATAATAAATAACAAAATATATTTTACCTATGTATAAAATTGGCAGCATTTCGCGAATTCATAGTATACTTTTATTTATATTTCTTTATTTAAATTCGATACCGTTTTAAGAAAGCAGTCGGATGTCGTAAGACCTCATTTTAACGACTCTATTTTATATAATAGTGTAAGATTTAAATCTCGTAATAATTCAAAAGAAAAATATATATATATATATATATACATAAAATTGACATTAATGAAAATTAAAAATCAAATAAAGAAAAAAAGTCTTTAAAATAAAAAAAATTAATTCTGCCGTTTCTCGGAATTCGTGTATTGTGAATAATAAAAAGCACTTGAAAAAACATATTTTTTTATCTTTAACTTATACAAAAATCAGAAGCGTTTAAAACCTCTTTTACAGTATGGTATCACAAAATAACTAACGTTCTGCAATTGTATCAAATATATAAAAATCTTGTCATAATAAGTAAATAATTAAACAAACGATTGTATCTTTCGAAGATATTTAAAATCAAATGTGTTTACAAAAATTTCTAAACTTATATTACCAAATAGAATAATAATCCCATAAATTACACGATTCAAGGGCGTCATTACCGACCCCATGAGTTCATATTTAAGGCCAATTGCTTAATATCTAAGTCTATTGCGACGCCATTACTCCTCTTACGCGTTTTCATTTTGTTCAAAGAATATATATTAATACTTCTATAACTGTACATAATACCTAATAAACAAAATGTGAAAGGCAAAATTTTATAAAGTAATAAACGCTCTATTTAGTTTCATTCGGATATTTTAACGTCTACTTAGAGAACATTTTTTTTAATCGCATATACTTATTAAAACTGGTGAACTATACCTTGGAAGTCGGTTGAGCTTTAAGTTAACAATTTGCGTTGAATTAAATAGCGTAGAATAGTAGTATTAAAATAGAGTATATAAGCAATGAATAACCTAAGTATATAAAGTTTCCCACCAAAGATTTTTAGGTTATTTTATATGATATAAATAATATACTCCTTAAATATAAATAATATTTTATTTTAAATTATTTAGTTATTTACTAGTAAGCTTCACATCGTCTATTCTTTTACTTATATAAAGCAATAAATAAAATCTTTATACTTACGGCAAAAAATTTTATATTATTACAGATTTAAAAAAACGATACGGAAAACAGATATATCACAATATCAAACGATTGAGAGTTCAAAATATGTATAAAAAATTGCAAGAGTCATGGCGAAGTAAATGAGTTTTGACGGAATCAAAGTGTAACGAACTCCTCTATTTATACGTATATTAATTATCTGTTAGCAATTTCTCATTGAATAAATGTGTTTAAATTCTAATTTCAAACACTAAGATGGAATAAAGAAAACTAATCTGTTTATTCGATTTGATATCTCTTTTTTTTCATTTCCAGAGTCTATTTAGGTAAAAGTAATTTTCATATATGTATTGAATTTTTTTTTTTTTATGTCTTTTACTTGACCTTTCACAAAACAAAGACCCAGATTTTTTTTAATCCGCTATTTGTATATTCATTGACGATAAATTTAAACAAAATATTTCTCCATAGCTCCTTATATTTTTAAGAAGCTAGTTTTAAAACAATTCAGGTTCATTAAAAAAAATGATTTAATTATTTAATTAATGTCAAAACGATACCCAAAATCTTCTACAATATTATCGGTTAAATGATATGTTAGCAACATTATTTGTACATCTCTTAAAGTTACTTATATGTAGTGAAAATTAATATCATTTGATCAGAATAGTCGTCGACGCGAACATAGTTACGTAACACCCACATACCGAATTGATTTTTGTTCGGGTTCACCAGACTTAATGCGCATGCGTTAATATCCCAACACACACAAAGTGATTAAAAACATACACACATGCGCAGGTTCACTGCCATTTAGTCATTGAAAAAATATCCTAATACACATTGCACTAAGATCTATTATCGAAAACAAACTTTAAATGTATTTTTAGACCATTCGAACCTCTTAGGGAAAATACAGACGCGCCCTCTCCCATACAAATTGTGAAACATCGTCACGGAAGGTTTTCACCTCTATCCGCATTTTCCTAAATTTTACATTATTTCGCATTCTCCATACAGTTTTGTTGTTTTAACTTAATGTGATATGTAAAGGAATTGTGTGTCGTCTAAAAAAATTTAAAGTCTATTCCTTTTTGGGGGAAAGAGCCTTCTAAAAATAGCTTATTGGCCGATATACTTGTAGGAAAATCTCGTAAGCACCCCATTCATAAAACACATTCATTTGGTGCTGGGCAGTGGCGGTGCATAGATCGGGAGGATTCAGTGAATGAACATTTTCGAAAGCATCTGTGACTAGCTTCCCATTTTATATCTCGGATTTTTCGAGCATCTAAAACACACCAGCTAAAATGTAAGTATTTATTTTATTCTTTCTATTATAAATTTTATTTTACAGTTATAATTTAACGAGTGTTATAACATGATGAGTGTTAAATAAAAAAAAAATACTTCAGACTGCAATTAAATTAAAAAACTAATAGATATATAATGATGTGCCATGATAGAAATAGATAATTTAAACTGGCAAATTGTGGCCTTTTAATTGAATATTATCATTTGGTGACATTTTTTAAGTGTTGCCACTCTATAGGTCTACGACCTGAAAATATCGATTGAATCTTCATGGTAATGGAGGTCAGCGTCATACCAGCTAGATTTATACAATATCAAGCTACTGGAATGATTTCATAATACATGAAAACCATTTCATTTTGCTTTTTCAATAAACGCCACAACGAGAGCAACCCCTTCAGTATAATCTAATTACACCACCTTAATCAGGATTGAAAAGAAAACTTATAGATTCTTTCGTCGTAACCCAAGTTAAGACAATTACTTCTGTTTACACCTAAATACTTGTTGGCTATTAAGCCAACTATTAAATTAACCGCACATAATAACACAAATTAACTTATTAATTAGATTTGAAAAATATTTTAAACTTTGACATTAAATATATATAAATTTGTACGCAAGGAAAATTAATTATTAAGTTTTCTCTAATAAGATTATTCACAAATCAAGGAAATAACTATTTAGCTACAATTTATATTTAAGGGAAGCTAATGTAAAACATTTTTATATTTATTTTAATGGCAACATCTTAGTCAAACATAAGTAAATATATTTTACAAAAAAGATATTTCAAGAATTCCCTGCCTTCTTTGTCTTTAATAAACTGCTTTAGAAAATTATATTCTTTGTAAAATATACAGAAGAATTTTCACCTACAATTAATGCTTCTTAAGTTTCATATTATATTAAACGGTTTCATTAAAGAATATATTTCGTTCCCTGCATTTTTTTCTAAATGTATGCAATTCTCTCTAGGGTTATATAGACCTATTGTACGATTAAAGCAACAATGGGAAGTCAAACTTAGATATAAGGAAATACAAATTCAAGTTTGCAAAGCCTTTTTCAAACCCCGTGTGTACTGTCAAAATATGGTATCCTGTGCAAACTGTTGTTTTAGGAATTTAATATATAAAGTCACGCTATGTAGATACAATGAGACCTTTATGCGACTTTAGTAACAAAACTTACTTTTGTGTGGATACACATCAGACAAAAATATATTATGAAACAATATCATTAACTAATTATAGTTAGTAATCATCATGACCTTGAAAGACGTAGGTGTTAAATTCTTTTAATTTGTGAGTAAAATACATTCAGTTAATACATATATCCTATCAAAAAAAATTTATTGAGGTTACTTTTCGTGGAAAAAATGTACTTTTGTCGTCATTCTTCTTCCCCCACACATTTCGGAGGAGAAACGATGTTGGAAACCTTGGGGAGATAATCCGACGTTTTCTATTAGAGCTCTGTCGTCTTTTAAAGACTAGTATTCAGGATTTCCCCACATTTTATCAAAATCAATAAGTGAAGGTGACCAAATACACCGGCAACAAAAAGTAATATTAACTTACCTACATCCTGAAGATTTAACCTTGAATAAAATAGCTTTTCAACAATAATATTTAGACAATACCTCTAAGGGATCTATTGTATCTAAGATGAAGTTTAGCTGTTAGCTACAACAACTTAATTCTTTTCGTATATTTTTCATAGCTCACATTCTATTTTGCATCTTCTCATTCTCTTCTTCATCATTCTATTTTGTAAAAGATATTTTCCTTATAACCTCCATTACACAAATCTTTATTATAGATATATTAATAAAGTATAGTCCTTAAGCAATGAATGACACTAAAAATGTCTACAATAAATCTTTATAATTATAAGATACAACCGTTTATAAGTATTTGTCAGCTGACACCATTTAAGCACACCCTGGTAAGAAATTGATCTTCTTTGTTTGGTTTATATATTTTATTGCGATTCTAATTGGAGAAGTGTACTCTCACCGTCAGGGGCGCTCTCATTTAATATCGTGAGAAATGCTCGCGTAAATTAATTTGTAACTCTATCTAACATAAAACTGTCACTAGCTACAAATAAAAAAAAGGAAATATGTAGGTTTGTATAGAATGTTAGATGATTTGTTGGTACATGACATTTTTAGTAACTTAGATATTTTTTTGTGTAATTTTATTGTTTTTTCTTTTTCGCCTGATATTATATCAATTGCATTCGATAAAATCTAGTCTCACAAAATAACTTAACACAAAATATTTTTATTCCAAAAACAATAGACAGTTGTCTAATTTTAGAGAGTTTGTTCATAAAAGGAGAGGAGTTTATTAAATGAAACCAATCCTAGAAGTTTTTTAATCTACGACTATTATTCAAATTGACAACACCAAAAATAGTCCCCAAAAATAAGTTTAGTTTATTTTGAGATTGAAGATACATCTAAACTATGCTCTTTTGTAACAAATCTTTCATAGACCATCGCAATTTGACACTTTTTTATTCACAACCTTTTTTTGGATACCATCGGTGTAAAAAACGGACCTGGATCAATTAGATACATTAAAAAATTAATCAGGACATCTGAGGTGCTCTGCTCTTACAATTTACATTCAAGATCTTTGCACTGTCATGTCCACTGTTATGGAAGGAAAACTGGAAATACTCCGTATTTAATTCTTTTTTTTTTAAAGGTGCTGAACATAATAATGTCACTAGACATAAGAGCGTGTCTGACTTGGCAACAGACCAACTAGGACTCATGAAGTCACTGGCGCAGCTGCCAAAGTGTTATAAAAAGTGTACAACCTTCTAACTGTTGATCTCCTCAAATGTTGGATGAAGTTCAAATGGAACAGCACTTAAACCAGTTGTTTGATTTTAGACAATTTTAAGTTTGTCTCATTAAATTTGACAAAAAAATCGAATTAATACTTATACTAATAAAGCAGCTTTTAATTTGAATTATTAAGTTTAAAAATACTTTTCCTTCAAAATAAAACCAACTCGTTGAGGCACTTAACACAATAATTAAAAAATATTTATATTTCGTGGAAACAAAATAGTACGGTAAAAAGAGAAAATCTGAGAATTAAAATATGTATGTTTATCTTCATTTGTAAAAGAAATAGAAATTTAATATATACATACAATTTTTTTTATTATTGAAATGAATAATAATTCCAGATAAAGAACTTATACTCTTTCAAAGATGAAGTTTTTAATGTTATTAAAATTAAAAAAGCTAATCTATTCAGCCAATATCATACTGACAATACGTGATCTATAATAGATTATATAATGAGAGAACAATTCACTTTGTTGCGATATTTAAATAGGTCAACGCAAGTTTATTTATTCTGAATACACATTGCAACCATTGGTATAACAAAGGAAGCCAATTATGTATATTGCATTTTGAACGAGATAATTATTTTTTAGATTCCTACTAATTCTAATTATATGCCAATATGTTAATATCATAACTTTGTTAAACGGATAACTGTCTATATTAACAATAATTTTCTTGTTCAAGCAACATTCAAAGAAACCATTTTTTATTATATTTAACTAAGTTATATTCTTGGCATGACGCCATAAATATCTTATATTATTTGTTACGTGGTAAACTTTAATGCAAATCTTTTATGAATATTTATCGTAAGTCTTAAATGTCATCGACTAGTCTTTGGAAGCTAACGCTTTTTATTACAAGTCTGTCTAGACTGCTTTACTTCTCCATTCTCTAGTTTTATATCTTAGAAGTTTTATGTGTAAAATGTAAACGATTTGAGGTTTGGAACTTAACTTTTTTTGAAAACTAAAATGACAATGTAAGACGAAATAACTTTATTGGAATAAACCTAAATATAAACATAAATATTACGCAAATGATTTATGTAGATAATATTTCAGTTTTCATATCTAGTTCTTTAAATTCGTCTTTCTATTTGAAGTAACCGATTATAGCCTTCAAACAGTAATTTTATACAATGACCTTCTAGCAAAAACCTATAGGTTGCATAATTAATATTCTATTGTAGATAAAAATAAGATATAGTATGAAATAATTAATATTAGATGAATAAAATCCTTGTATGCATTTCAGGGCTGCGGAAGGTGGTCTCGCTCCAAATGGCGATGATATGCCAGTTGGGGGTCCTAAGACACCCCAACAGATAGCAGCACAACGCCGCTTGCAACAAACGCAGGCTCAGGTTGATGAGGTTGGTATGAAAAACTAGCTTCATCATCAATAAATGAATAAATAAATAAATATGTGGAATGATTCCGTGATATCATATGCAATATAATGGTATTAATATATATTTTTTATATACAATTTTCGAGTTTATATTCAAATGATTTAAGTTACGAAACAGGTTTTATATATTTTTTTTGTAATTTCAGGTTGTTGACATAATGAAAACGAACGTTGAAAAGGTGTTGGAGAGAGATCAAAAGCTCTCGGAGCTTGACGACAGAGCAGGTAAATGTTTGCAAAAATTCTTTTAATTGAATTTTTTCCAAATAATAGGACACCTATAAATGAAGCTAATATGAACATGAAATATCATTTTACTTACAGATGCCTTGCAGCAAGGTGCTTCGCAGTTTGAACAACAGGCTGGAAAACTGAAAAGCAAATTCTGGCTGCAGAACCTAAAGGTTTTCACTTAACAACTTTCAATAATTATTGACCTTGACTTTATTATTACAACTCTTACATTATAAACATTTACGTTTGAGACTATAAACATATATTTTTTATTACAGATGATGATAATTGCAGCTGTCATTGGAATCATTATTTTGGCTCTTATCATTGGTGAGTACTCGATTTTTTAGATATATACACATTAGAAGTCGTTATTAATTTATTTTATTTTACATATGATAAGTTTTTAGACTAATCATGCCATTATTTTTTCTCACATTTTCAGCCAACTTTGTGTGAACAAGTTTCGGTAACCGAAGTTTAATTTAGAAGTTACTTGTTATAATATATGAATAGTAATAAAGTATGTTATTATTTGTTATTAATATTTGTTACTTTCGTTTGGTAAGTGGGCAGTGTTGTTGTTTCGCCTGTTGAGATATAACATGACACTTGTGGCTGAATGACTTCAATTCAGTCTTGAATATAAATGTCATTCAAGAACTCTGACACGGGCGCCATGTTGTTCTTGATACACAGTATGATTGTAATTTTGTCAAAGAATGTCATAAGATTTTTTTTATTCAATTACAATTTAATCTGTGTCAGGCGCTATATGTTTGCTTTATTCTATATCTGTTATAACTTATCTGTCTCTGATGTTTATTTTTTGTCTTGTATTTTTTACCCATGACCTGAGAAATTTACATCGGAGGTTTAAACTAAAAACATACTTGCAACATACATCAATATTAAAAAAAATAATAAGAAGCCACTTATAATATAATTCTACTTGAGATTTTCTCAGTCTCCTACAATAAATATTGCCTAGTTTTTAATTTTACTTTCTCTTCATAATTTTAATTTTCTTTTCTCGTCATAATTGACTTGTCACACAATAAAAATCTGCCGATGTAATATCTCAAACACGATCACCTTTGTTTCGCATTTGTATTGATACCTGTGTTTAATGCTGCTGTCGAAATATATATACCTACAATAACCATATTATTTACTAGTTTCTTATACTTACAAATATATGCTTTAAAATATAAGCCAGGAATGCGATGCTTACCCTTAAATGAACCAAAGCGTTTTACGCCTTATCTACGCCTTCAACTTAATATATAAAATTTAAAAAAGAAACAACAAAACATGTAAAAGTCTCCATTATGGCTGCTTTTAGAAAAAACAATAACCTCCTTATACCTCCTCTAAATTGTTTCCCTTTCTTGAAAACATTTTACATTAACAAAAAATACATTATATAATCTTGAATAAAACAGCTTATATACTTTATAAATATATAAGAAACAAAATAAATATATTTCTTATGTTTTCTAGGTCTGTAAACATCTGTGGAATCGGATCCGAGGTTTGTATGTTAATCAAAATGTCGTTATGAGTACATATTCTAAATTAAAATTTAAATAATTATGAAATACATACACGTTTTATATAAAAAATAAAGAATATTTTAAAAAATTTCAGGTACCTATTCCAACAGCAAATCAACGCCATCACAGCAAACATCACACAGTTTTATAATTTTCATAGATTCTAGCGTTGTTAAATACTTTATACTGTAATCCGTAATACTTCTGGCTACACAAAAACTATTTTCGTTATGATACTACCTATATTTATAGATTTTATATCACTCGTCCTTTGAATATTATCCATCACTATCAACAGAGTAAAAAATTAGAGTATTTTTAGAAGATTTTTCTTTGTTAATTATATACCTTAATATCAGCATAAATTGCTATTTGCTAAAAGTATATAATGACATAAGGCTTATCGAATATGAACCATATCTTGTAATTTTAAATTGTGTTCAATGAAGCAAAAGTAACTGGATATAAAATTTTATTTTGTATTCGGACCAAGTTTCGGTATTAACCATATTCATTTTATATATCCTATATTTTTAATCTGTCCCCTTTTGGCGGGAAACACCCGTGGGCTGGTTTTTTTAACAAACTTTTTGATACCTCTAGGCGATGACCCCAAACGTCTGCTTTGTAGTAATCTTTGATAAAATGAATTTATTTGTTGCTTATAAATTTTTTATAACAATTTTAGACGTTGAATAGGTACATAGGTCGTTTGTAATGGTCTGTAAACTAGTTCATTTGTAGGCTGGATTCCTTTAACATCCATAAATTCATTACGCTTTCGAGATTTCAAGCTTCATTTTATTATAAAGAAATATATTAAAGTCATTATTTACATTCAATTTATTGTACGGATGTTCAATGGTTATATAAAAATTTTAGCGAGATATTTTTAATTACCTATCTATGCCATCTTTATATATATATATTGTTACTCTAATATCACATGAGATAGTCATATTAATGTGCTTTATTTAAGATATCCAAAATTGTAATATTTTCGTCTGAGTGTATAATTGTATGTATAGCTTACTAGGTAAGTAGTAAATGTACAAAATTGCACGATTAAAAAAATATATCTTTAACATGTGTTTTTTAAAATAGTAACGAATTTTACATCGCGTATTTTTTAATATAATTTCTAATATCATATGATTGTAGATATATTTCTGCTTTCATATTTCAAAGTACACTTGAAAATTTTGTTTTATATTATTTTGTGAACGCGATGTAAAATTATTTGAAACTAAATCGTTATTTGTAATATTTGATATTGAATTGAGTCGAAAGTACCAAGACGTAGACGGCCACTTGACTAATTTCAACTCGAAATGCCTTTTCATTTATACTTGGTGATAAAAGATGTTAAGTACATATTACAAATAATATATTTTTTAAATGTCAAATGAAATAGATATGGAATAATAAATGCATATAAACACGTTGGAAATGACTTTTATATTTTTAAATTGTAGCTTAAATACTATGATGTAATGTTGCCATATATAAAAAATATGATTCCAACCGAGTATAAGTGCAGATGTAAGTGAGTGGTCGTATTAGAAGTTTATTTAAACTTATGCACTATGTTATTGTTGGATATAATAAAATGTTTAATCGAATTTTAGAACAGTTTTGTATAGATATTATAACTAAATGAAACCTCCTTTTTTGAAATGACTACTTCGAACAACAATAAATCTAAGAACAGACAACTGAAATATATATACAAAAGGAATGAGACCTCAATTTAACAGAAGTATAAAAAATTATTTATATTATGAGAAAAAGAATGTCCTTTCAAAAATCGAGGCCCGAAATCACTGTAAGGTAAATACAAATACACCACATATATGTTTTGTACTAAACATATATTAATAGGTAAAGGTGAAAAGTATTAAAAGTTATGTACAACGAGGACTGGAACTGTCTTATAATATTCTATAAACTTCACATTATTTTATCAAAGACAGTTTGAATGTTTGACGTATTCAATACCCAAGAACAGCACACCTAAATTATATTCCCCAATAACACGCTGAATCTTGTTCAGAAGCTCTACTTTAATAGTTAAAATTAAACAAATAACTATGGACTTTATCAAAGACATTTGGTGAATAATAACTAGAAAATATTGAAGTATTTGATATTCCTTACTTAAAAAATATATATATAAAGTATAAAACAAAAAGAATCATTTTAATAATTATGTATTATAAGTAAGAGTTCTCATTATCTACTCGAACACGAAAACTTTCTTACTTTCAATATAATAAATTATTGGATATACATATTATAGCTCCGAAGTTTTATGAATGAAAACAATAGCAACTCTCATTGTGAAGTCGTGCGAACTCGTACCAGTGATACAAAATTCTGATCTGATCTTCCTTAAAATTGTTAGTCATAATGTTAGCGGAATATACCAGGTGAATTGTTACCCTTGAGCGTATTTAGAATATCAAATCTCTAACGAATCTGAATACAAAACTATGAAGTAAAAAAACTTAATGCTTTTCACCTTTATTCGCTTTAAGTATAATATAATCGTAAGTTCACAGTGTAGAAATATATATTACAATCATTTACGAATTAGATAATAAACACAATTGGACTGTTCGCATTTTATTTTATATAAGTATAACAAATTTTTGTCCATATATATCTTTTTAGTTAAATTAAATGTTATAGAAAATTTAAGAATAACTTGTAAAATAGTTCCGTAGATGTTTATTCACATTTGCATGATGTTTTAAAAACAATATTTATATGTGAAATTAACGCTAAAAATAATTTAGATAAATGATGTTTATTCGTATATTCAATAAACTGTATAGGATTAATAACTGATTATCAAATATTACAGTGTGTGTTTTTATTTATTAAAGTTATTTGTAAACTTATTCGCTCGCATTTAAAAATAGACGTATGAATTTTATTTTAATCAACCTATTTATTCACATTACAAACAACAATAACAAAATTGTTTCCATAGAATTTTAAATAATAACGGTTGGTTTAGTTTAGATTATTTAAATACTATGTGTGTACCGATAGAATTATATTGCTTCAATAAATTAAAGCGAATATAAATTTAAAAAAATAAACAACACCTTTTATTGTTTTTAAAAATTAAAACTATTATCCTTGAAAGAAGAAAATATTTTCTGGTTCTATATATTATCTGTGAATTTTTTTTTTGACATAAACTTTTATTTTATACTCTACATTAGGCATAAATTTTGCACATATATTGTACATTTTGTCCATAATTTTTTTATAACGCTAAGTTTAAACATGCAAATAATATAATCTACGGTTTACCCCTAGATGAATAACTCAAATAAAATGTAATGACATTTTTACTTAATTCAATGAATACATGATTTCCTCACGAGATAGATTCGAACAACTTAAATGTTAATCTCTGTACTCGACAAAGCAATACTTTGCATGTAATGAAGATATCTGATAGTCGATTATTTTATCGTGACTGCAAATAATTATGTGATGCTGATACAATATGTAATAGCATCATGAATATTTTTTTTAAATAACCGAAGATTAATCAGATAAACGTTTTTTAAGTTACAATAAATGCAGACCCTGATATATATATTTTTAGGAATTATTGTATTCTATAATAACACTTACTATAGTTATGACTTTGAAGTTACCTTTCATACTAAATTTACAGGAACGAATAACTTATATAAATAATAAATTATATTAGTCGTTTTCTTTATTTATTAAACAATATAAATAGCAATGTTCAAATTTTACAGATTTATATGGTTTCCTTAAATTACTTGCAACCTGTCAAAAAAAAGTCAAAAATCATCCAGCCACTCTAAAAATAAACCGGACCAATCGGAAAATAATAAATTTAATTTATATTTTAATTAAGTCGAATTAATATTTCATTCGTCAATATCTTTACATTATCGAAATTTTGTCATATTTAAGAAATGCGGGAATTAAAGGAGTACAACCACCACGAGGAAAAAATATGTATGCTGTACACCATAGCAGACAGATCAACTAGGTAACTCTCTTTTCTTAATATTATTATTTTCACGTGCCAAATAGGTAATAATTATCATAGCATATATAAATATAACAGCTTTTAGAAAGATTCATGTTAAAACATTACGAATCAATAGTTCAAAGAACTAGTTTTGTCTATAATATTTAAAAGAAATGATAAAGATGCGTAAAAAAAATACGCAGCTGCTCCATACACCCACAAGAAGCGAAGTTATCTTTAAAAAAAAAACCTATGCTTTTCAGTAGAAAAGTATCAGAAAAAGTTATAAGTGGTTACTGTAACTTACTGTAATAAAAATACATTAAAACTAAAACAAAAATTGAACCTAAAGTTAAATCGTTATTGGTTTAAATTACAACCGAGTGAATTTTATACAGTGATGGAATCGCAGTAAGTTTGGATGACCAGTGACCACTGCAAGCGAAAACTCGGTATCACCATCGGTATGTCATCACCCCACAATGCAGCGTCTTCCGTGACTTGTATGCACTTCTATCGGGGAAAATGACAGCTATAGAATTTCTTAATTTCGGCGTAACAATTTTTTCATTACATATTTAAACCCAAAACTACACCGCTTGCCAGACATAAGTAGTAGACATGTAGTTTTAACAAATTGGTTGGTTGGTTGTTTTAAATATGGCTTTTTAACTAGTAGACCAGTGTCGATAATTTAAAAAAAAAAAAAAACATTAGTAGGATGAAACCCATTAGAAATGGAGGGCAATATTATTAAAATGAAAGGAAAAATTATTTACGGGCGATCTGAGATCGGCAAGGGGATGGGGGTAATACAAAAAACAAAGAAAATATTACAATTTTTATGTTTGAGTTGATTAAAACAGATAAAAATAGAGATAGTGTTTACCTTCCTATGCAGATAGTGTTTACTTTCCTAGTTACTAAGTTAAAATATACTATCGACGAATGAAGCCAAACAATATGACGTTTGACATTTATCTGTCAAATTGCCATTGAAACACCCCACCGGTGATAAGTGATAACAGAAGACAGTCTTCCGATCGTCAATGCCACATTGACATTGGGTAAACACAATATTTTAATATAAAAAGTTCTTTTAGCGAGTAACAGTGTATCAAGTGTTGTTAATTGTAGATTGAACAATTACACAAAGTGTTGTTGCATATTCAGTAAATAAAGAAACTGAACAGTATATAAAATAAACAATAACAAAGTGAGTGTCTACTCAGTCAAGCTATTATAACATATTTCATAACAATATTTACGTGAAATTTCAACTTTTTAAGAAAATAATATTTTAAATATTAATTACGCTTCTTTTTTTTTGTTGGACATAGTTTTATAAGATAAATTTTGTAACTCCCAGTATATTTATACCTCAATACATCCAACTATTAAATAATCCTTTCTTATCATTACCAGAATAGCATAATGTTAGAATTGCCTCGTATAACTCGGGCCCTCAGAGCTCACACTCAGCTGGACAAACCTCGATGTCTGAAACCTGTAAAGGATAACAAAATAATTTTCAAAACGTCAATAGCACAAAAAAGGTATTTCCACAATTAATATAAAAATATATTTCTTATTCATCAGTACTATATTGTATTCTCAGATCGATTCTACAGCATTCTATAAAATCAATTTCATTGCAAAATATATACACAATAATTTTTTGAACAAAAAACATGGTTTAAACTATTTCAGACATAGAACATACTCAGATATATATGAGTATATAAAGAAAAATGAGCCAAACCAAATCATTAATCTATTAGAAAAACTAAAAGAGGCTTGTAAGATGCTCACTGGAGATGTCACAGATGATATTATCAATGATGCTGTAGTTTTGTCACTCAAAATGTTTCTAGATCAAGATATTGTGATGCTTAAACATTTGTCTTCATTAAGACAAATGTTTGGATCTGTGTCATCGGCTAATGCAAATAAAATTTGTGAGGTAAAAAGTTATTTTTTTATATGTAGCATATTTATGCAAATATTTAACCTTTTTTCATGAAGTAACTGGCAAAGGCAAATCATATTACATCTTTCAGTTAAATATCTTTTTATTGTCATAAAAAAATTAAATACTCTTTTCCAATCACATTTTCTATAAAATAAAAAATGGAATTTTCAGATTGTTACAAACATATCTAATGAAGTTTCTGATGATACTAAACAATATATTCAAACTGAGGTCAACGACGAAAATCAGAATGTCAAATTGTGGGGTGAAAGTATCCAATGTCACTACATTCCATACAAACCTGCGAAGAAACCTCTAGCGAAATTAACCAAAAAACCAGCTATGGATAGCAACTTTGTAACCGACTTTTCTATGAAATACACAAACAAGGTTCAAAATGTACAGCCACAGGTTACTGCTAATAAAACTGAATCAAAAGTAAGTCATAACTATAATAAATTAAAAATATTACTGTTATGTATTAGTTATACTTACTCAGTATTGTTAAATTATAATATGATGGCAAGTATAATGTAGGTAGTAGACTTTATTATTTAGTTCTGTCATTCAGTCTTACTACTTAGTACAATACTTATTACATACATTTAATACAGTTTTATTGAATACTACAATTACATAAAATATATACATTTAGTGTTAGTAAGATAACTTTAAAATAATTTCGTATTCTATTTTTACTATTGGTAACATTATTAAAAACGGTATTGTTAAACATTTTGCAAAAGATTTTCACATCTTAAGGAATAAAAAAAATAATTATAATGTTAAAATTTAAAACCCAACAAATTGAATTATTTGTTTTATTTATATTTTTAAAATTAAATACATTGCAAATTAATAGATTCTACTCAATTTTATACAACCCTTAAAGTTAATGAATGTTTTCGCAAATTTTACAGTTTGGTAAAGTCTGGTTGGAAAATAAAGTGAGGGAACTCTATGAGAACTCAAACGGCATATCAAGTGCTGATATTCTGCAATCAATAATCACATTTTTAAATTCATCACGAACGAATGATGAATTACAAAACGACCTATTCGAATTATTGGGCTTTGACAAGTTCGAGTTCATTGAAGGTATACTGCAACATCGTCAAGAAATAACTGAGAGTTTGAAAGTTCCGCCTCCACAGCCAACTATAGCTGCGAGTGAGTTGAAACATTTTGTGATATTACATTAAAAATAAATAAATAACCATCCAATGAAATATAAACTTTAGCAAAAGCACTTACAGTTCATATTTGGATAAAATTAATACATGCGATAGTAAATAATAATTCAAATAAGATCCTCTGTTGAATGTTACTTTAACCTGAGAAAAGCGAAAAGGGTAAGGTTTTATTCGAAAATAAATAATATATAAAGACACAAAAAATATAATTTGTAAAGACAAAGGCCATAGAATAGTTTATATTTACAGTTGCCTCACTTCTTCCTGAGAATAAAATGCCCCAGTATTTGTGTCAAGTGTCAGTCCAGTCTGAACAAGAGAAGATGTTAGCAAAACTCGTCAGAAAAGAAGAGAAGAAAGCAAAGAGTAAGAGATGTGATGATGAAGAGGAACATGAAATTAATATCGCCCAGTTAAGAGCCAAGAGGTATATGGTTATAATATGGTTGGATTATTAATGATTACCTATAGAAGTAGTTATATTGGCAACAAGCAAATAACCGCGATTTGGTCGTAGTTTATATATTACAAAAACAATTTTTAACGTTACTGATGAGCTAAATTCTAAAATTAAATTTCAAATCATTCTAAAATTTAAATTTCATTGAAATCAAAATTCAAATTCAAAATCTAAAGTAAAAATTCAAACTCAATTCTAAAATTAAAATTCAAAATGGAATATATTGAGTTATGATTCATATAAAAACATAGTTTTGAAGTCAATGAAACAAAAAATACACATCAGTGAACAATTTGCGCTTATATTAGTCATTGTTTCTTAATACTTTAATAACTTTACAGTAAATAAAACATTGCAATGTTTTTTATCTAGGGACCATGTGTCCAAGAAAAAAAGATCTATCGAATAATTCTATTCATGTAGATTCAGTAGTATATTTTATTAACTTATCAAGCAGCATATTGAAACTTTGATGACCATGTTTAGCATACTATATAGTAATAAAAAATATATCTAAAATTATATGATATATTAATATTCTATGGAGGTTTTAAATGCAATTACCTTATATTTTCAGGATAGCTGAGCTAACAAAGCCTGTTGTACCATTTTCTACATCAAAATCAAACCTAGATCCCATACTACAGAAGATATCTTACTCCCAAACAAAAGTTCAATACCCGAATGTGTACGACTCATCAATCAATGCAAAAAATTCAGCTGGTAAATATATGAAAATAAAATAAACAATGCATATGTGTTGGGTACTAATATAGCATTTATTTCAGGTTTTGTATCTGGTTTGAAGTTGATCCTGCCGGAAAATGCTATCAGGAAGGATAATAAGGAATATGAAGAGGTTGTTATACCCAAAAATGAGCAGGCTCCGTTGAGTGTTGGAAACAAAAGAGTACCTATCTCAGATCTTGATGAGGTAAACTTTCTTAAAGCTCAGACAATTAAACTTACATCATTTATATATATATTTTCTTTGTATGGCTTTGAGTAGCATGAACTATTAGCTAAGAAAGCTAAAGAAAATAAATGAACGATATTCTTTAAATACACTTGCTAAGGAAACGCATTACTCTTTTACTATGACTATGAGATCTTAGAGTTCCGTCTCTTACTCCGAATGTTGTTATTGGAAGTTGTAATGATATTACCATTGTTACGTTATATTACGAAATAATCCGTATTATGTGTTTCAGATCGGCCAAATGGCTTTCGAGAATATCAAGGAATTAAACCGCATCCAATCTGTTGTGTTCCAAACGGCGTATAACACTAACGAAAATTTGCTCATTTGCGCCCCCACCGGCGCTGGTAAGACAAACATAGCCCTGCTAACTGTAGTTCACCAGCTCAAACAGCATATAGAGAATGACGTCATCATGAAGAATAAATTTAAGGTCAGTTTGATCGCAATGTATGTAATATCGAACGGTTCAAGTCTTTGGTGATGGAGTCTTCATCTTAACTACCATACCCTACTAATATTATAAATGCGACAGTAACTCTGTCTTGCTGTTTGTTCCGTCTTCACGCATAAACCGCTGAACCGATTTTTATGAATCTTTGGTATAGAGATAAATGGAACCCTGTATATGGATATAAGCTACCTTTTATCACGATCGTGATCCCAAAACTACCCGGGTTAAACCATGAAGTGCTGTTCGGATTCAGTGGCCGTGGTGGTAGGGAACAACTCTGATATTCACGCGATCGAAGTCGCGGGAAGAAGCTAGCTTTAGATAAAACTTCAGCTTTAAGTGTAGTTCCTCTGATGAATGGAATGTCACTTAGATTTATTCTTGGTTACTTGATCTTGGTTCTCATTAACAGCCATTCTGGGATATACATAGTCATACACCTCAGATAGGCCTTTGTAAGGTATAAATCAAAAGAAAAGCATTTTGGTCGTACAACAAATAAGACAAATATTGCCTTATCTGAATTCTGAATAGTTCTCGTTGCATTAATTCAAATTTTATTAGAACTTCCTAGTTTTTATACCTGACTGAAACAATAAAGGTCCTCTATACATTTCAGATTATCTACATAGCTCCTATGAAGGCACTGGCTTCGGAGATGACAGCCAGTTTTGGCAAACGTCTTCAAAGTCTTGGCATCACGGTCCGAGAACTCACAGGAGATATGAAACTAACTAAAGCAGAAGTTCAACAGACGCAGATGATTGTTACGACGCCCGAGAAATGGGATGTTGTTACCAGGAAAGGGGCTAGTGAGTTGCCATTACAAAAAAATACTTTCATTTTTATAATGCGCAAATTATATTCTGCCAATGTCATATTCAATGGTGAAGCGTAGTAATAATACCTTTTGTTGTATAATGTAATTAAATTAAATTAATTTTATTTTTAATATACTTATAAAGAAAGTACGTATAGTACAAAGTCGTGTAATTCGTAAACACACACATATATATGTGTTATGTATGTATAATTGAACCAAATAATTATTCCTTCTACCAACAAAATGGTGAAAATGCATGTGGTTATGATAGGCTTTGATATGTACCTGTGTTTTTTGCTTAATCGATTTTCGTTGTAATATTATATAAATGTAGATATCGATGTAGATATCGATGAATTAATTTATATTCGGAAGTGACATTCTGATTAAAAACTAGTTGTACGAACAAGAAACAAATGAAAATATACATTACTTAAACAAAAAATAAACTCTATTAAAAATAATTACACTATTTATTTTCTAGCGGATACTGAATTGGCGTCAATAGTGAAATTACTCATCATAGATGAAGTACATTTACTACACGGAGACAGAGGACCCATAGTGGAAGCTATCGTGGCCAGGACATTGAGACAGGTTGAATCAACTCAGAACATGATAAGAATCGTGGGCCTGTCAGCAACGTTACCCAACTACGTCGATGTTGCCAGGTATCATAGTAGAATTTATCTAACAATAAAGGTTGCCATAACACAACCTTTATGACCATAATCGTTTTATAGATAAGTATTTTATGATAAAATTTGAATTCGTAGAGTATTACAAGTCAGTGAAATCTTTTAAACCTACCAAAGAATTTTATTCGATGATCACATTTTTTTTCTTGAAATGAGAAATTTCTTTTCATTCATATATGAGTGATCTGTGTAAATTTAATTCGTAACACGGTGAGGTCTAAATAATGATCAAACTCACTATTTTCGGATATGACACGAGGTTTTTTCAAAATGTATGCAGCGGGATGAATCTCGTCGTTTCTTGACGAACTTTCTTTGCTTGCTTGCTCTCAGTTTTTTGCGATATTCCGGAGGTTTTAGGTTCGATTCCTTTTCGTGCATATGACTTTTTCATTCTAAGTCTTCTACCTGAATTTTAATTATAAGTTTGACATAACTTAAGTTCTAAAAACATAATTATTACGTATAATATATCAGATTCCTCCGTGTGAACCCCAACATTGGTCTATTCTACTTCGACTCCCGTTTCCGTCCGGTGCCGCTCGAACAGCAGTTTATAGGAGTGAAGGAAATAGGTTCCGGCGGGGGAACACACCTGAGACAGGTATATAACGACCACGAAGAAATAGTGTACGTACAGATTATACTAAACGATTGATGCACAGACCACATCAGTAACATATACATATATCAAACTATTTAATCGTTGTCATTGCTTACATGACTTCCCTTTGTTTATAAATATGCTAATACTTAATCACATCACTATCGGAGTGAAACTTTTTATACACACATGCAAAAGCTAATTTAAAATATTTGTATGTAAATTTTAACAAAATTTTAATTGTCAAATATTAGATACTCTCTTTTTTGTTAATCGTGTGTTATCTTAGACAATATATGAAATTCAAAAATTCATATGCGTTTTTAGATCCAGACAATGAACGAAATATGCTACGACAAAGCCTCTGAGATGGTGCAGAAAGGTCACCAAGTAATGGTTTTCGTTCACGCTCGTAACGCAACCCATCAGACGGCTTTGATTCTGAAAGAGATCGCCCAAAAGAAAGGACACCTCAAGCATTTTGAGCCCGAGGACTCTGGAGGTTTCTTAAAGGCCAAGAAGTCTATCGGCAGCAGTCCTAACAAACAATTGGCAGAGCTCTTTTCCGCTGGTTTTGCCTGTCATCACGCTGGGATGTTGAGAAGCGATAGGTAATTAAATATTTTATAATGTAATTATGAAATTAAAATACAAACAAGACAATACGTTACATAATTGAATATTTCTTTGCAAATTCTGTCGGAATATTGTCTTACACCTTTTTTAGCCGTATTTATATTTTAAGAATAAATATTACTAAGAAAAGATTTAAGACCTCAAATTCTAATGCTCCTCAAATAAATTGATGGTGTAACTTTCACAGCTTTCTCTGCGCTTGTTGTATATGAGAAACCACCTACAGCTTGTGAAGAACACTTTGACACATACACTACTTTAAGATATTTACCCCCCCCCCCGCTCTCCCCACTCCCCATAAATGTTCAATACTTAAATATTGTGTAAATCATGTCAAACGTTTTTCAAGGAACATGGTAGAAAAATACTTCGCAGAGGGATACATCAAAGTACTCGTGTGTACCTCAACACTGGCTTGGGGAGTGAATCTACCAGCACATGCGGTTGTCATAAGGGTAGGCTATTGATGATTATTTTGTAATAATTTTTGCACGCATTGTGGAAAAGTATTTATCAATGTTCCTAATATCACGAATAATTTGTTAACATTTTTTAAATTCCAATTAAATTTATCTTTCCAAATTCCAATAAAACACGTATAAAGCAGAATAAGATAAAAATAACAAGAATCAAAACTCACTAGACCCACCGCTTTAGAATGATTCTTTCACACAATAAAATTCTTTACAAGAGCTATGAAAGTCGTTCATTATGTGCTAATCAGTTGAGCACTATGAGGCAAGGACTTTCAATTCAATTGATTAATACGACCACTCACTCGTTACAGGGTACAGAAATCTACGACCAAAGTCACGGAACGTTCGTCGACCTCAGCATACTGGACGTGCTCCAAATCTTCGGTCGTGCTGGGAGGCCGCAGTTCGACACATCCGGCACAGGCATCATCATAACGACCCACGACAAACTGACTCACTACTTGAAGAGTATGACCAATCAGTTCCCGATAGAGAGCAACTTCATCAATCTCTTAGCAGACAATTTGAACGCCGAGGTGAATGAATGACTTTTATTTTTATTCCATACAAGTCGTTTTGACTTCAAACAGTTTTTTTTACAAACAGGAAGAGCATAGCCCACTAATATGATCGGTTTATCCGAAAACAGATATAGAAAATTTTTTTTGCACATATCAGCTATTCCACATAAGAATTCTCGGTGAAACCTTCGGCTTATAATAATGATTATAATCTAAAAAAACAATCCGTTCCTCGTGATGCGCCAAAAGTTATGTTATCATGCATTTCTTTGATGTCCCAAACACCTCTATTATGTGCCCAGAAACTTGGATAACTTTGTCTATTACATATGAACTTAATTTCCTCCCAGGTGGCGCTCGGCACAGTCACTAATATCGACGAAGCGGTTGAGTGGTTGAGCTACACTTACCTATTTGTCAGAATGAGGATCAATCCGCAGGTTAGTTATACATTTATTATTATATTTTTTGATAAGTGAAAGCTTTAAAATCACCAGGTCCAAGCATCTTGTGTAATAACAATCCTGTCATTTCTTTTTTTCCATATTTTGGAGATCTCTAGAAGGTGGCGACATAAATTGCATTACTTTTTGATGTGCTAACACAAAAAAAACTCCCAGCTTTGAATAAAACTCACACGCATAATCGAAAAGCATTTAGTAGCTTAGAATTTAAGGCGTTTCAAATCTTCATATTCCATAATAGCCTCTAGATCGTAAATTACAATACCTGGTACTATACAAAAATTGTAACTTAAAGGTCTATGGTCTGACATATACCGATGTCCAAGAGGACCCCACTTTGGAAACTAGGAGACGCGAACTAATTACAAGCGCGGCCATGCAACTAGACCGCACGCATATGCTGAGATACAACGAACGTACCGGAGACCTGCATATTACCGGTGAGTTGGAAAAGCTCTGAGGTCACACTATACCAGCAACACGCGATAAGACACCTTAGAAACAACAAAATATGAGTCAAAATCGTATGTCGTTAGTGATTGAAATGTAATTAATTACTGTGGTAACAGAGTTCTCACATACATTGAAAGGAAAAAATCTAATTTATCCTAATATTTTGTTGCAAATATTCATATATCTGGAGTGCAGTTTTTTTTGCTATTTACGGCACATTAAAAAGTCCCCAACTCATTTGTATTATATCCATAAAATGTATCAAATCGATTAAATAGCACTTGTGATATTTTCGGGACTGTTTACGTGCTTTTGTTTTGTCCAACACCTCTCTGCCCAGACCTCGGCCGGACCGCCAGCCACTATTACATAACATGTGAAACCATGGAGGTGTTCAACACCATGGTACGGAAATCTATGACTCAGGGTTATGTGCTGGAGATGCTGACCAGGTGTTCGGATTTCCAGCAGTTGAAAGTAAGCTATCATTATATTAATTATATGTAATATTGTCTCATTTTTAACTTAAAATCATAATACATTATTTGCTTGTCATATAGCTACTGAATAGCAGACGAGCACACATTATTAATTAAATATTAAAACTGTAATAAAAAGGAAAAATTGGTTTTGCAATATCCTATTGCTTGAATAAGGACATTTTAAGATATTTTAAATAAACCAAGTCTATCCAATTTTTTATTTTGTTGGTATGATAAAAATATCTCGTCATAGTTTACATGAATATATGTATATATATTCATTAATTTATATATGTGGAAGGATTGAAAACATATACCTAATTACAATGCATTAGGCATAAATTAAGTCCAAAAATCAATACATCAATTTACACATTTTAATAACATTCCATTGCAAACCCTATAACATAGTTAAAATAACAATAGACCATAGATTATAAATAATATAAAAACCTGCTTACAGGTCAGAAAAGAAGAATTGACAGAACTGTGGAATCTGAAAGACATGTATTGTGAGTTACGAATCGAAGACGCTCCAGAGGACATACACTGGAAGATCAACATCTTATTACAGACTTATCTGTCACGCGGTCGGGTCAGCGGGTCCTCGCTGCAATCAGACTTGAATTACATCAGCCAGGTTATAAAAACTATATTATACAATATCGATAATAACATAGCATTATATCTATAAGAAATTTATTCAGTAGATTTGTTTTTATAGTGGAATTAATTATGTTATAAATTAATCATTTATTTTATTTGTAAAAAAAATATTTTCTTATATATATATTTTATATTGATGTTTTTTTTAATTGGTAACATTTCAGAACGCGGTTCGTATAGTTCGCGCGCTTTTTGAAATAACGTTAAGGAAAAATAACGCATACATGGCGGGATTGTATCTCAAGATGGCGAAAATGATGGAACTTCAGCTATGGGATTTCTATAGTGATATGAGACAGTTCAACTGCTTCCCCAACGAGATATTGAAGCATATAGAGTACCCGTTACTGAAACCGGATCAATTGAGAGATATGGATTGGAAGGAAATAGGTAATGGATGAGAAGATATGAGGAAAGAAAGAGAAAGAGATAGGACTTGTATCGGTACATCACAATGTTATCTGTACCAGTTTATATCGCTTGTATTATTAGATTAAATTTTAATAATAACCTCTTAATCACGATTTTACAAGAATTTAATATAAATGGAACTTAGATTTTCGGATATGCCATGCGACTTTTATTATTTTACAATCATATAGACCCGACGCTTCGATTATTCTACAGCAATCATCATCACGAGCAGACGTCATGAAGGTGACAATTCTATTTGACCGAACCGTCGGGGCTATGTAGACATAAACTAATAAAAACGCCTGGCGTTGTCCGAGAAACTCAGTTTCATCAAATGTATGCACGCGAAAATTTTAAATACCATTAAGATGTAATGTTTTCTAGGCGACCTGATACGTAATCCTAAGACAGCTCGCCATTTGAAGAAGTGCGCCGAGGAATTCCCATTGCTGGACATGGAGGCTAGCTTACATCCTATAACGAGGACTGTATTGAGAATAAGACTCACCATCACACCCAACTTTAAGTGAGTCATAGAGTTGAAAGTATTGTATAGAAAAAAATTATTATTAGTGTTGCTATACAGAAAAAGATGAATATTGATAGAGCTAAGGAAGTCAATGAGGCTTTTGAGTACGTTATTAAAACTGGACATAAGATGGTATTGAAACTAATTTAGGATTGTTGTCCACTGAACGATACAATAATATTTTTTTCATACAAATACACATACCTAATTTCATATGTACGTTAGATAGATTAAGAACCCATTTTGACATTTTTATATCATATTAAATTCAATTATACGAAAATTTAATTATTTTTTTTTTGTAAGGTGGAATGACAAGTACCACGGTAAGGCACCAGAGGCCTTTTGGATCTGGGTCGAAGATCCCGACACCGATATAATGTACTACCATGAATATTTCCTCATTACCAAAAAACAAGTAAGCACTTTTTTATTTTATTAAAAAAAATATATATCATTATTTATCTTACGCGTATTTAATATTAACTTCACAGATCATATGTCGATAAAATATGTACGGAATGTATGAGAAAAAATAAACTAGAGTGTATTTTATTATATCTAAGAATAAAAAAATAATACAAACATATTATAACTTTATTTATGTTTGTCACTAAGTTTTTTTTAATGTGTTAACATTAATGTTCTAAAGTATTATTTTTCTCAGTTTAAAACATATATATTATCTGATTGAAATTAATATGTTTTTTTATAACCGCAGGTCATAACAAACGAGCCTCAAGAATTAGTTATAACGATTCCTATATCTGAGCCTTTGCCTCCTCAGTACTATATCAGAGCTACTTCAGAAAGGTTCAGTATTGCTATATGTCAATCTATATAATGTATATGGCATTTCTTTAGACTATTTTTTAAATTCTAGATGGCTAGGCTCAGAGAGTGTACTGCCTCTGACATTCCAACACCTAATTCTACCGGAAACTCATCCACCTCATACAGGTAAAGGCATAAAAGAAAAAAACTATTGGATATATGTACTAGACTAGTAACTTATCTTGTAAGATACTTATACATGTTGCATTAGTAACTAAAAATATACATATTAATTTATTGTACAATTGTCTAACTGAAACTAAAATATATGATTTAAAAAAATAATTGATTCAAAATAAATAAAATTTAAATGAGACTATCTTACGTTTTAGGTATGAAAAATTGTTAGTGATTATAATATACTTAACAGTACTTATTTATCCGACATCTGATTGAAAATAAAACCATTAAAATGGGACAACAAAATTAATGCTTAACTAATGCGAAATATAAAACATTATCGTTACAGATCTGCTAGAGTTACAACCTCTGCCAGTGACAGCCCTGAACAATCCCTCCTACGAAATGCTATACAACTTCAGTCACTTCAATCCGATACAGACACAAATATTCCATGCGCTGTATCACACCGACCATAACATACTACTCGGAGCGCCGACCGGCTCGGGGAAGACGATAGTCGCTGAAGTGGCCATGTTCAGGGTCTTCAACCAATATCCGGGTTGTAAGGTGTGCGACAACCCTTATTCCATTATAACATTCTCAAAAAATCCTTTAGGTATCAAATGTTATTAAATGATGCCGCAGTAACGATAATAAATTATTTTTTCAAATATTTCACATTCTGTTGTCAGCGCCATCTATCTATTATATTTCTTTGTTAAAAAATTACCTTGATCAATTAAGTATATACTTATCCTTTTTTAGGTCGTCTACATCGCGCCACTTAAAGCTCTTGTCAAAGAAAGAATAAAGGATTGGAAAGTGAGGCTGGAAGAGAAACTTGGAAAAAACGTCGTCGAGTTAACGGGTACAGCTTAATTTAAGATTAATTTACGCCAATAGTTACTTGTCCTTTTCGTCGCTCCCTAGCAGCCTTATATTTTGTTTAGTATTAACGATAACATAGGGCGTGACTGTTATTATCTATCACTGTATCAGCATCCTATAAAATGAGAGTGCGGCCACTTTAAACCTATGCTCAAGGTTCAAGAACTGCAACGATTTTACAAAAACAATGTTTTATTATAACTGACTCAACTGAAGGCAATGAATTCCAATTTCAAACTGAATAGACTTCTATTGGCGGAAAAAAACACGCGTGTGTTTTGCTGTTGAATACTAAATAATTTTTGTAATAACCGGTACCAAAGTAGCTATTCTTCTTCGCTTAGAAGTAACAGGAATTGTCTAATGTCTATTCCATTCTTGGCCTTGGTACTTTTTTACGTCTTAAGTCGCTCTGGGCTTACGATTCACTATAAATTTTATTTAAATAAAGGTCTAGAGGTCGCACACTGCAATTTCCTTTCTAACTTTGAATGTTATTTATACTGGATCCAGGATCATCCAGGATCATCTACTCAATATGCAATATTGATGAGAGGTCTTGCAAAAAAAAGTATGTCGCAATACCATGTACACTTTATTTATGTCAGCTGCTATCTGTTACCACTTTTGTTTACTTATTGTGTATGATTTGATATATTAAAATCAAATCACAATAAAATTAGAAACGTATTTATACCACAAATATATTTGATTTAAACAATTCTATCGGTATCCAGGTGACGTTTCACCGGATATCCGGGCCATAAGACAGTCGCAAGTCATAGTGACGACTCCTGAGAAGTGGGACGGCATCAGCAGGTCCTGGCAGACGAGGAATTACGTGAGGGACGTGGCTCTCATAGTCATAGATGAGATACACCTGTTGGGAGAAGATAGGGGACCTGTTTTAGAAGTAATTGTGTCCAGGTGAAGTAAAAATTATGAAATTAAATGTGTATATATTCTAATCGCATGTCCAAAAAACGAAAATCGTTTTATATTTGATTTACAAATGTTATCATACTTAAATTTTATTTTATCGTGAACTATCTGCTACCATATTTTTAGTATTTCGTAACCAATGTACCTACATTTTTAATTGTCGCCCAAAAATCTTATATCATGCCATATATATATATATTTAGAGGCATGATTTATATTCTATATTATAAGGTAACAAAGTGTTGTTCCAGAACCAATTTCATAGAATCCCATACGTCTCGTCGTCTCCGCATCATAGGTCTCTCCACGGCCCTCGCTAACGCTAAGGATCTAGCCAACTGGCTGAACATTGGAGAAATTGGATTATACAACTTCAGGCCGTCCGTCAGACCTGTCCCGTTGGAGGTAGGTACCAAGCATACGGCTTGTGACACACGTGACACCAAATATATACTGAGTTTCAAGCAAAGAAGTGTTCTATCGGAAATAATAAAATAGAAAGGCAGCGAATATAGGTATTTAATTAATGTAACTAAGATTTTAGTCTAATGACATTAAATGTGGAATATTATGAATGTAAAACTTATGTAGTTTGGTGCGAACTCGTGTTAAGAATTAAGACACAAAAAATTAAATTACAAGCAGATGCAATTTTTAACTTTAATTTCTAATTAATTGACTGCCAGGTCCTTATTTTCTTCCACCCATCACTCTGTCGTAGGTCCATATATCAGGCCACGCGGGTCGTCACTACTGTCCGCGGATGATGTCTATGAACAAACCCACATTCAGCGCTATCAGAACACACTCCCCTGCCTCACCAGCTCTGGTCTTCGTGTCCAGTAGACGGCAGACCAGGTATATATGTATTTGATTTCAAAACAAAATTTTTTTGCATACACAAGCAATATTTTTGCCATCATTTCCATATAAGACATGACTAAATAATGATAATTATATTTACGAGTATATATTAATTTGTATGTTATATAGCGCTCTTTATTACGGAATTCAACAATAGTTAGGAAAAGTTTAAAAATTTTTTTTTTCATATTTCGCTGGTCCATCGCATATCAATGCTAGTTATATAAATAACAAACCTTCTTCATAATTTAAGGTTAAAATAAACAAAAATGACCGTTTTTCAGATTAACGGCGCTGGATTTAATCGCCTATTTGGCGGCGGAGGACGACCCCAAACAATGGCTCCACATGAAGGAGTCTGAAATGGAACAAGTGTTATCAAACATCCGGGAGTCGAACCTCAAACTGACCCTCGCTTTCGGTATCGGAATACACCACGCCGGCCTGCACGAGAGAGACCGCACTACGGTCGAGGAGCTGTTCGTCAACCAGAAAATACAGGTTCCAAGCGAAATTTACCTAAAAGTATACATCACGTGATATATAGGCTGTATGTACATACAAACTCTAACAACACTTTTCTCAATGACAGTACTTATATAAAAGCATTAACCATTTATTTTTCTCTAACTATAATCCAATCTGTAATTTTATATATTTATGTAAATAATATGTAATAATATTTTGTATTTAACACGAATCATTTAGTCGAATATTATTATTTACATAGTTTTACTTAAAAAATGTTGACGAAATACTTGAGTGTCTTACGACAATTTGCTTTTTATATGAAAATATTTTAATAGACCAAGATGTTGTTTCGGTATCAATTCCGTGTTAAGAATAAACATTACATTACTTAATGCACGGTTCTAATATCCGGTCTGAGCGAAAAACAGTACTATTGTTGAGTAAATATCGACCTAATAATTATTTTGTTAAGGTCTTAATTTGCACGGCGACGCTAGCTTGGGGTGTAAATTTCCCCGCGCACCTGGTCGTTATCAAGGGTACGGAGTACTTCGATGGAAAACAGAAGAGATACGTGGACATGCCCATCACTGATGTACTGCAGATGATGGGACGAGCGGGACGCCCACAAGTGAGTTGGTGTGCGTGTGACCACGCCTGTGTGCGTGAGCGTGCGTGTGTGGTCGGTCGTATTGTTTTATAATAGATGAAGTAATACGTATGACAGTGGACCATACAAGACGGTCAAAACAGTAAATTAAAATACAAAATCATTTGAGATGCTTTGTAACTAAGATGTGCGTTCCATATACAGGAAATACGAAGCTTTATAAACTAAATACCCTCAGCATTTTATCAGTTAACTGTCAATTGGTGAAATTGAAGTTAAAATTACGTTGACAAATGTTCAAATATGAAGTACACAAAATAATAAATCCTTTTTTCTTTTACTCTGGACTGTATTGATTATTTTTTTTAAATGTCTTTAATCAAATGTAGTACGACAACGAAGGCGTGGCTGTAGTGCTGGTACATGATCAGAAGAAGAACTTCTACAAGAAGTTCCTGTACGAGCCTTTCCCTGTGGAGTCTAGCCTCCTGCAAGTGCTAGCCGATCACCTTAACGCTGAAATCGTCGCTGGTAGAGTATTTATTAATATACTATTTTTTTTATTTAAGACAAAAGAGGTTATATGTATTCTGAACAAAGTTACTGCTTGGTACTTCTACTAAATGTAACTAAAATACTCTGCCATCTTTAACAATGGAGATTTTTGATATTTTTTGAACTGATCACATTCTCATGTTACTCTTATAACAGACCCAATACAAATTTTAATTTATAATTACATAAGTTATTCTATTAATCTAATATATTTTAACCACAGGTACGGTACAGACAAAACAAGACATCCTAGACTATCTGACTTGGACCTACTTCTTCCGGAGGTTGCTGAAGAACCCTTCGTATTACAATTTAGAGAGCATCGAGCCGCAAGACATTAACTGTTACCTTTCAAATTTAGTGCAAACCTCATTGGACGCCTTGGCTAACGCGAATTGCGTCGAGATAGAAGAGGTGAATCAACAGACATCCTCAACAGTCACATTAATCTATTAGTGATTTTTTTTTTTACCTATAATTATATTTTAATCTCAAGCTTAATTCGTTATGGAATTCAAATTCATACAGACGTATCCCAACTTTGAAAGAAAAAAAAGGTTTTTTCCATATCCGAGTTACATTTACATTATATGTCCCATCTTCATACAAGGTGTTGTGTTCAAAAGCCTTCAAGTTGCAACATGTCAAATATTTGTTAACGATGAATAGTTACTTGAAAGAAATAGAATATTTTTAATTTACCGCCGGTACCAAAACAGTTTTTTTTATTTTTTTTAGGATGAACGTACAGTCCAAAGCACTTGGATGGGACGGATAGCCTCATACTATTATCTGTCGCACAAAACGATGGCACATTTCCATAATCACTTACAGAGCAATCTGACTTTTGATAATCTGTTAAGAATTCTGGCAGATTCCGAGGAGTACGCGACGCTGCCTGTGAGGCATAACGAAGATGTCTTAAACGGGTAGGTTTAGGAGCTGATCATTTTATGTTGCACATATAAAGCGTAGTTTCGTAGCATTTAAATTTGGAATAACAAATTTTTTATTCATCCATTATTCGCTAAAACCCGTGTTATTTTTTTCCAATACTTGTATTTTTTTTTAATTATTTTACCTAACTTATATGAGTATTGACAGAATATATTCCTCCATTTTTACCTGAACTTAAAAGACTTGATAATTTTTTTAAAATTGTGTTTAAGTATAGAAAACAAAAAATGTGAGTAATTCCACCAGTAAAGTGATTTAACAGATTTTCTTTCCAAAATTATGTATGTATGTTACAAATTTTCCAGGGAGCTGTCAAAACAATGCCGCTTACAAGTAGACTCGCTAACGCTGGACTCGTCCAACGTGAAAGCCTTCTTATTGCTTCAGGCTCATTTATTAAGACTGCCTTTACCCAACACCGACTACCTCACAGACACCAAATCAGTGCTCGACCAGGCTATTAGGATCATACAGGTACTAACTATTAAAATATAGTAATTCATACAAATATTAAATATTAAATTCTTTTTAATTATTCCTATGTTAACTAATTACCTCATTACTTATATATTTAACCTCAAACTTACGTCAAGCTTTCACGGTCGTTCTTCTTACTAAGCTATCATATAATAGAATCAATAAATTTTATATTTTAATATCCCCTGTCATCCAATCAACTAGCGCCATCTATTTGCTAGTTTAAGAACCTCATTTTGACTCCGTTAAGTGTAACAAACTTTTCCATCTCATTAAATTTTTTAATGACCATTTTTACAATAATGTTTTTGATGATTCAAAAATACTGATAAATTTTTGATCCTTTATCTATTATCTCTATGTTAGTTACATTAAATAACCTTCGTTTCAGGCTATAATAGACACAACAGCGGAAAACGGTTGGTTGTCAGTTTGTTTGATATCACAAATGTTGATGCAATGTATCGTTCAAGCGCGATGGTATACGGAATCGGCTCTAACGACTCTACCGCATATAGAGTCACAGCATTTGTACATGTTCTTACACATGACCAGAGACACTAATAAGCCATGTTTCACATTGAATGGTTTAAAGGTAGCTTGTGCGAAAAATTATGAGCTACTAGCCAAATATATGAGACGGGAATTTGAAGAAAATCAAATTGAACATGTGTACAGGGTGAGATTTTTCATTATATACAAGTTACTTTCACAGATAAATAATTAAAATTAAACTCTTAATATACTGGGTATGTTAAATTGTCCGTTATGTTGTGCTACCACAGAAACTACTCAGATAGAAGGGATAAATAATAATCTTACTCTGTCATCTATGCTATATTATTAGATTGTTTGAATAAAATTTCTTTATATTCACATAGTTTCATATTCATGATACTGGTAAAATGATAAAAATTTGCTTTAATAAGTTTATTTCCTAATATTTGTTATATTTTCTATAAGAAAAGACGGACATCTTTAACAAAATAACCTAAATATGCTTTTGATTATAATCACCCTTACTGACATTACCCAGGCTATTTTGGATCTACCGACTTTGGATCTCAAACTGTCTGTCCGCGGTGTTTGGTTTGATGTTGATTGCGAACAAGACAAGCGAATACGACAACCACCCGGGAAGAACGAGTGGATCCAACTACACGCGGACCAGGTAATGACGTGAATAATACAAAATGCAAAAGTAAGTCGCTAGTAAAACTCATTTTTTTTGTGAGTGAAAGTGAGGACTTCATAAAAATTAGAGAAATAGGTCTTATACCAATAGCCTCAATTAATATCTAGTAGGTATCTAATTAGTTCCAAGTGTGTTGTGTTTGTATATATTAACAACTAATACTTATTAAACAGGAATACACGATCGCAATAGACATGCAAAGACGTGGTGGTAACCCAAATAACGTCTTATGTCCGCGTTTCCCCCGGGGTAAGAATGAGGGCTGGTTCATCACCCTGGGGTCTATAGAAAATGGAGAGCTGCATGCTTTAAAACGCGTTCCGCCTAAGGGTACATCAAATGTTACCTTCTACACACCATCGCAAACTGGTAAATATAGCTCATATTTTTCTTTCACAATAACTTAAAACATCCCTTATTGTTAAATAAAAATACTTAAAAATTCTGTAAATGTATATATAACACTTAAGATTATTTAAACTTATTAATAAAACAATGTTTAATTTCAGGACGAATAATATACACAATGTATGTAATGAGTGACAGTTACATGGGTCTAGATCAACAGTATGACTTACAATTTGACATCATTGGCCCTTTACCCACAGAGACGGTTGACAGAGTATACGATACCATAGACAAAGTTATCATTGAATGATATATTTATTAATTTATATGTAATATAACACTTTCTATGTTATATTTAAATAAAGTTTTATACAAAATATTAAATACTATTTTTTCCACTGAAGTCACTTAAATTTATAAGTTCCTTCAAGGTTTTCATATCTAAATGTAGCAAAATAATTTTCATAATAAATATGTATAACAAAAAATTACACTTAAGATGTGCATTCAATTTTAACTGACTTTAAAAATAGCGTCCCCACAGCATAATTAACTTTTGTGAATTATACACGAATCTAGAAAATCGCTCAAACAATTGTTACCTTTCAATATAAACAACGTCTTACCTCCTCAATACAAAGGTTTATATCGTTAAACGGAACACAGACGGTTTAATTCTTTTATTCGTAAATCTTCGCACATTATGGAACTATTGTGTACTAAAAACTGTACACTTAGTATTTACTTTATTAATGCAAACTTTTCCAAACAAAATTTTATAAATCTTTAAATTTAATTTGTGCAGACCTTAAATTTTCTTCGTTTCTAGTCCCGAATTTCTTTTTTGTCCATATTTTATATAAAACGAAGATGCACCTTCACTTTTTTTCTCGATCGGCTCGAAAAAAGCTCTCGGTGCATTATGAGTGAAGCTACCTCAGCGTTTCGATACTGAACCGTTTTGTTGAACAAGGGTTTTCTGGCCCTTAAGCTGATATGAGTGGTCCGACCATCTTTTTTTTATAAGAACCATCTCAGATAAGTGGGCTATCGAGTGGGTTGTCGAGATCATCTCTGTGGATCAATGATCCGAGTCGCCAGTATAGCGTTTCGCTCACTTCACTCAAATACCATTTTAAAATTCAAAGAAACAAAAATTAATGATATAGTGGAATAAAAATGCTTTTTATTACGATACACATGTTATTTTATAAGCGGTTATTATACAATGTTACAGAGGAAAGGGATATAATCATTTTGGTTTCGCGCCAGTCAAGTTCAAGCTCACGTTGAGTCTTGTAAAAATAAATCAAAGAATTGTACTATAACAATGGTAGTTATTTAATATAAAAATAGACGATATGATGGAAAATAGGCCTAACATTTTGATAAAATACTACTCTTATTTAGCAAAATTATAAAAATTTTTACACATTCAAATATTCTAATAAATGCACATAACATGAACCAGTTACCAGACAAACAAATGTTATTTGTGACTCACGAAACAAAACAGTCACATAAAGTTCAAATTATCGGCTTAATATAATAATCAACATATTTTAACAAAACAAATATATTAGTGATTTTAGGTAAAGTGGCAGAGCTACAAGACATTTTACACTCAATGCAGGACGAGCAACATTTTTTATAATGTGTTGCATTAAAACTTAATTATACTGCTTACTTAACTATAAGATAATATCTATTGTTATATATTTAATATTTATCTCATACAGAGAACAGGTAAAATAAATATGTTAAGTGTGCAACATGAAAACAGGAAACATAGAGTAAGACCGAGCTATTGTATTAGTCAAGATTGCATAGACAACAAATATTAGTAATCATAAATAATGTTACAATAATAAAACTTCTTTTAGAGATCTATTTAACACTCAAACAATATCAAATATTGTCCGAGTGCTGGGTTCATGCTATTTATTTTTCTTCTCATATTCAATGGCACGAGCCTCAGATATAACTTGTCTTTCCCTTGTTAATATTCCCTCTATCTGATTTGTGAAGGCCTCAAAGGAAAATTTTGTATCAAATCTCTTCCTCCCAGCTTCACCCAACTTCCTGCATAGTTCAGGATCAGTCATTAAAGTAAACATAGCTTTCGCAAAGGATTCACTCGTTGGTTCACATAGGAAACCTGTGACTTCATTAACAACAGTTTCCGTCGGTCCGCCACTGTTCACCGCTATGACAGGCTTGGAATAATACATCGCTTCAAGAGGAACAATACCAAAATGTTCATTTGATGGTGTATAAATCAATGCCTTACAGTTGTACAACAGAGATACCTTTTCTAGATCTCTTGGAGATTTCATTAATGTCACTTTTTCTTCCAAATCAAGTTCCGCCGTTAAGTCGGTTAGTTCTATAAAGTGTTCCATATTTTCTAAATTAATGGGATCAAAACCACCCGCCATTATCAGATGTACCCGCTCCCATTCAGTTTCATCAACCATGTTTTTTAATTGTTCTAATGCTAATAATGCCAATTTCAAGTTCTTTTTCTTTTCATACCTATTGATAGACAAAAAAACAAACTTATCTGCACCTATCGGCAATATGTCTTTTAGGGCTTTTGGCACAGCAGATTTAAAAAACTCTGTATTGATAGAGGGGTAACAAATGTCGGGAATATCTTTAATTTTTTGAAATGCATCTTTATAAACCCTGGCTGTATATTTGCTGTTAACCAAAACTTTATCTGCCCTAGCAGTTGTCAATTCCTCTAACCAGTTAAGTGGAGCTCTGTATAACTTCTTTAGGAAACCTCCCTCGGCAGACAATAGCTTATCGGGGTGATGACAATAAAAAACTATTCTATGAGGCCCACGGGCCAACTTTAAGAATGGAATACATAATGAAATCAAATCACAGAAAATTAAAGTTGGCTCTTCAGCCGGAATCACGTACCATGCTAAATAAATAGCTGCAAAAACCATACGTGCATAAGCACACGCGGCCTTGAATCTTCCAAATATAGAACGTGGGATCCAATCCCCAACTACATTCACAGGAAATGTCCCATTTCTAGTTTCGGCGAAACAATGTGATGGATCGTGATGATTTGTGTAATATATTACATCGTGGCCTTTGCTTTTGAAGGCCAAGCCGGCATCCAAAACTAAACGCTCTGCTCCCCCAACACCCAAATCGGGATGGAGAAATATTATTTTAACCATATTATATAATGTTAGTCCAGTATCAAAATATTAATAAATTACTCAACTTCTCAAACTCATATTTTTGTGCACAATAATGTCTTGTTATTTCCAATTTTTAATCACGTATTGATTTTCGTCAAAAGTCACTGTCAATTCATCTAATGTTACAATTAACATTTCTACGTCCAGAAATACATAAATTTATATGAAGCACAATTCATTAAAATGTTAGAATATTCAATATACGAATTAAAACGGTTGACTCTGCTGTTTCATAACAGTGAAAATAATACAAAAATGCAATTTAATGTTTCTTCAAAAAATAAGCTGTAATATGAAACATGTGGTCAAGCATATTACTGAATGTAAGGATTACTGAAATATAAGGATAAATTTTACAAAACGCTATAAATAAATATTGTTCCATAATGATGTGATAATATATTATTCTTACAATAATTTAAAGTTATTGCCAACTAGTACCAGATTTTTTTTTATAATGTACCTATCATATTCTTAGTTGTTTTATAACTTTATTTAGTTTTAAAAGCTTACAATTCAACTAATCAGTCTAGTTTACATCATATCTTCAGATATTTATATCTTTGTCTTTGATAATAATGAAATCAAATTTATCACCACCTTCACTCAGTCTCTTCAGATATTTTGCATATGTCTATAATTTTGTTTGTTAATCTTTGTATAAATACACAATGAACTTATATGGTGTAATTTATCCTTAAAGATTACATGGTTACATTGCTTATATTTTATTGGAAGTAGGTACATATTATAATTAGCATCAATATTCAGAGTAATCTAATCTGAACAGAAAGTTTTACTAGTTACTCTCCTTGAAACTCAAATAAAACATCCAATGTTTGTATAGTTAAAATGTTTATTATAAACTGATTATAGTGTTAATTAAAGTTCATCTTTCCTTTCAATTTTGACAAGATCAACATGGAATGTAAGTGTTGCAGACTTTGGGATCCTCGGTGGTGCTCCTGCCTCACCATAAGCTAACTCTGGTGGTATAACCAGCTTCCTTTGTTCCCCTTCACACATACCAATTAATCCTTGATCCCAACCCTTTATGACCTGACCTGAGCCAAGTGTAAAAGTAAGTGGATGGTTTCTTGGTATAGAACTGTCAAATTCGGTACCATTTTCCAAAGTGCCCTAAAACCAAAAAATACATATTTGATTTAACTTTCCCAGATATGTGAACCATACAAGAGAAGAAATGAAACTTCTCAGCATTCTGCGGATTCACCATGAGGGTGCTAGATCCATCACATTGTAGGAAGAGGAGTTTCAGTGCCCAGGACCTGCAATCCCGGTATAGGTTTAAGGGGCCCCTATATCATGCATGTTTAACGCTTACCTCCAAGCTCCTCTCTCTACCTAACCAAATTTGAAACAATCTACTAGGGCTGCCTTCAAAGTACGTTCCAAGAATTAATTGATGTTGATGACGGACCGGCTCAAGTCTTTTAAAATATTAAAATTATCATATTTGACTGAAATGTTTTGTGTCAATTTATTTAAAGTTACATGCCATATGTGTTCATATTATATGAAATGAAGCTAATGAAACCATTTTTTTTATAACTTACACAGCATTTAAAAAATGTGGTGATTGGTACTAGGTTATTAAAGTTAATATTTTCACAATTATCACTGACATTGTTTAATGCATTTTGTATGTAAAATATATTAAACAATGAAATAAAAAATATTCTTCAATTCTAGTAAATTAGTTAAGTTATAAAAATCCAAGAATGTCAGCCTTACAGTATAATGCATATGCAGTATATCCCCCTTCTTGCTTTTAATTGGGCATTCAGTTGGTCTTTTCTTTACGCCGATCTGTAGTTTTTTGGACCCGCTAGTACTAGCTATCACGACATGTTGGAATGCACTCATTAATATAACAAGAAATAGTAATATCTTACAAATAGAGATAAATGAAGGCATTTTATTTTTTCAAAAAGAATTGTCAATAAAACTCAAAAAACCCCGATGTGTAATAAACTTTTCCCTACGTTTTAATTCACAATTAAAGCGAGTTTAAATGTCTAAAAGGGATTAAGGTGATTTTAAGATCTACTTTTATAAGTAACAATATTCAATATACACTCAACCATGACAAATGAAAGATACGATACATCATACGCAGATATCGATTGCTACCTTCTTGACATTTCTTCGTTTAATAAATGATTTGACGTGTGTAGTTTAAAATTTACCCTTATGTGCCATGCTTAAATATTACGCAAAATAATCGTTTCATTTAAAATAAAAATCTCAATTTTCAATAATGGTTCTCTTCGATTTTTTTTTAAATAATAATAGGGACTCTCAAATAAGTTCGCCTGAGCTGGAAAGTTAACAAATTAGAGATGGAAAATTGCAACTTGTTCATTTAGAAAGCTTTGATGAATTTGAGATCACTTCCTGGCAGTCTGTCCTTCCTTTCAAGTTGCTCCCAAATCAGTTGCTGATATCCAGTCCAATAATACTACTATGAGAAGCATAACAAACAAATAGTTCATCTCTAAGTCATTGGTTGAATTGAAAGTGATAATGTACAGCCTAATGTATACTCCCGTAGAGTTATTGGCATCGAAAAGTGTTCTAGTGGTACTCTAGGCACTGCAGCCAAGTTAAATTCTGAAGGGTCTTCTTGAGAGTAAGAATGATGAAGTAATAGAAGTTATCACGATGAACACAATGGGGAACACCTTGAAAGGTCCCTCTAGTTATTTTTTATTCGTTTATATGTTATTAATTTAAGAATATTTTAAAAAAGATATCATTTTAGTAATAAAACCTTTTAGACTTTATCTGTACCAGAAATTTTATTCATTTTTTTAGGATATGATATAAAATACACTTTGCCACCTATATATTTAATAAAATACATGTCAAACATGTTGCAAATATAAAATTATATTTTTTATCCCCATTAAACTTAATTCTAGACAATCGACATAATAATAATTTGCTTTACTTTATACTACTTTTTAAGCTTATTTCTAAACAGATAAATTTCATTGTCAACTGACAACTGTCAATTTGGAAAATAGATACAATTATTTATATTTATAATATTTTAATGCTATGTATTATGATGTATTTTCAAGACTGTTAGGCTTTCTATAGATCAAAATACATACATATGCTCTTCGTATCAAAATTTTTAAATACATATAATTAGTTATTTTTCTATTTAAGATACGGAAAGCGATATAGGTTGTATATCATAAACGAAGATGATACAACTTGAAAAATTTAGAAAATTCTTAATAAATAGAGTTACTTGTACTCCAAGTATTATTGAATATATTGAGAACTGTTTATCAACAGACAATGAAAGCATCAAGTATTCATTTCATAAAATTATGGTATTTATAATTATATACGTAGTCTCTTAATAATGAGTAAAGATTCTGTTCTCATGAATTTATATAATCGTCAATTACATATTACGTTTGCAGATTCACAATTGGCCTGAGAGTGGTCCTCAACTGTTTGATGTGTTAAGCGAATATTTTGGTGTAACCATAATCCCCATTAATTTTAGTACACATCAAATCGTAACTACATTTTACACAAGCAGTCTTTCCTTTGTGTTAAAAGTTATTAAACTAGACTTCATGTTTCCTCATCGGAGGAACATGTCCAATATTGAAATACTTTTCAATGATAAGAACTCATACGATTGTTTTCAAGAAAGAACCACTATTGAGGATATAGTATCAGAAGTTGTGAGCAGACGTTTTAATGAATATGGTGAATTAAATCTATCTAACATCTGTAATGATCCCGGTAATTAATTTTATTTTAATTCAATATATTAACCTTACATAGAAGTCTACTAGTAAATAGGTATGATTAGATTATTTGTGGTTAAACATATTAATGTATAATAAAAGAGAAGATTTAATTAAAGTCAGATATGATTTTGTCACATAAAAATAAAGTTTTATTTTCATTTCTGGTGATGCCGTTTTAAAGTATCCAAGGTATAAACATCTTGCAGGCATTCCTGCTATAATTTATAATCATATTCTCTCATGTTTTCAGCTTTTGCAGAGAAAAAAATATATTTCTACAAACTACTGCTGTTATCCCAGTTTAAGATCTTAATGATAAGAATGGGTAAAGATACAAAATTGCTGAATTTAAGCAACAATGGATTAAAGTAAGTATTCAGAAAGTGTATGCCATACAAAAGTGTCTAAAATATTAACAAATGTTTTCTATTTCAGTCACATCCCATTGGACATATTAAATTTCTTCATTAAAGGTGATCTAACCGGGGTTAATCTGAGTAATAACAATGTGAGTTAATGTTGATTAATTGTGGAAAATATAAAGCTGTGGTTATCAGAGACTTGTTTATGGCAACAATTATATTTGTGTTTATTTTAAAGATACCTTCAATTTACGAACTTCAAAGGGTGAGCAGCAAAATTGAAAAGTTATGGATAGAAGGCAATCCCTTGTGCGATGAAATGGATTTAAATTTGTACATCAAACAGATACTACAAAAATTTCCTCGATTAACGGAACTGGTAAGGTTTTATTACTGTTACAAATTATAGCCCGTTTACCCCAAAAGAATATTTGGTACAAAATTTCCAACTCTGCATTTATACACATATGAGAACTCCTCCAAATTTGTTAACTGAATGTTGGATGATTGAATAACAAACAATCATATTATATACATATCTGTATATAAAAATTATAATGAGTAGAACTCCTCAAAATATGATGCTAGTCAAACAATAAGTAAAAATAAACCTAAATCCTATGTTATCAATGATTTTTATTTGCAGGATGGTGTGAAAATTAATAATTTTGGAATAATGTTTCCATTTTACAAAAGCTATATGGAAAATCCGAACAAGAAGACAATGGCTGTGATTGAGAACTTTGTTTCATTGTACTTTGCTCATTACGACACATATCCAAGGAAAAAAATTGACATGTTCTATGAACCGAATGCTCAATTCACATTATCAACATCTTTTACAAGTATATAATTTGTCCTTTAGGAATAATTTAAGAAATTATATAATATTTAGTAATATTTTTTACACTTTTGGTGACTTGATATAGTGTAATATCTTGATATATCATATATATTAAAAAGGTTATTTATTAAATAGGTGTCATATATCTGTCTAAATTTTCAGAAGCTGAACAAAACATGATGCAATCATACACAATGTTCTCTAGGAACATCTTAGAGCCAAGAACACAAATGGATTTAAAATATAATCGAGTTTATAAGACTCAGTATGCCGATGTTGGTGTTTTATCACAACTACCAGAAAGTAAACATGATTTCAGAACGTTTAATGTTGACGTTTTGAAACATGATGTGAGGAAATTGTCAAATAATTTATTAATATATCTTATTAACTATATTATTAATTTTAATACTTAGTTTCCTTAAACAATATTTTTTGCTTGATGAAATTTTTGACTAAATTAGAAGTTTTTTTTTTAAGAACACAACGTTAATACTGGTCATTGATGGGATCTACAAAGAAATGCCGTGTGATAGCAATAAAGAATATTACTTACAATTCAGACGGACATTCATTTTTAATATTAGGAATGTTGATACAATGTCATACTACACTATAGCATATGAGATGTTTTCAGTGTCTTTTGCATCACCGGAGAAAATAAAAAATAGTTTTCTGGTAAAGTAAATCATTTTAACCATAATTACTGTTAAACTTACATAGTGTTTTTTATTATTATAATTTTATAGACTCCCGTCAGACATTTGAATCAGTTGAGCCTGATTGATCCAGAGAAAGAAGACAAAGATATAATTTGTGGAGCATTCACTCATATAACGCAATTGAAAAAGTCTGAAGCGGAAACGTTAGTATATATTTATTACAATTCAGTGACGTCATCTGCCATTTCGAAATTTAAACAAGTGATATTCTATTCTTTCAGACGTTTGAAAAACCACAGCTGGGATTTAAAAAGAGCTTTGTCAGAATTCGCTTCTGAATACAAAAATGATTTTCTTAAGGCGGAAAGTTTTACGAAGGCTGATTTGTCAGACTTGTCATCCGTTCTTGATGTTGACGAGATTGATTAAATGTTTTCATCCTATGACTAGGTAGTAGGTACTGTGTACATCTTACCAAATCATATCATTGGTTTGGGAATTAGAAAACTTGTGATCTCATGTCATCAATAGGCTTCGCCTTTTCACATCCTTTTGTTATACAGATTGGAGACTATATTCTTTATAAGTGTTTCTTTCTTTTAAGATTTTTAATAAGGTTTGTTGGTTTGTATCTTACGATAGTAACATTTTTTGCTCCTCGATGAATTTTTAATCTAAGAATAAAAGAGACCTTAAGAATACCTTTATCTATTATTATTCAATTCTAAATACAGTATAGATTGATTTTTTTTTACTGACAGAAAAAATGTTAACAAAATTCGAAATTATGTTTTCTACGAAAAAAGATGTGTTTCATAATTACTTAACAGAAGCCAAGCCATATTGAGGCTTAATAATTTAAAAAATAATTATGACGAGTAATATCTTTAAACTGTTTGAATACTCGCTTAGTCCTCGCTACTCGGTACTTTATCGATATGCATTCCTTGAACCGTCTATAACGTTTTAGTTTGTAACGATGACTGTCTTTGTGAGTAACCTGAAAATAACTAATCTCTATTTCTCTACAAACTCATAACAAGTTGATCACGCATACATTTACATAAGCAAATACATTTTAGAAAATACATAAACAAGATAAGAACAAGCGTATGCATACGTTATGTGTATAAATAAATAAATTGTGGATAAATATGGATAATCTTTACTGAAATATATAAATGTATGTATAAGTTATTATGTTTACAGAAGCCCAATCGGCTATAGCATTCTAACAGTAAACGTAATTTATTGGCCGAAAATATAAATAATTGAAGGTAGTTATGAATAACAATAAATGCTTGGTGTTTGAAACCACAATTAAAGGTAAAATTTCTACGTTTGTTAGTCAACATTTTATAAATAATTTTGTTATATGTATATGTAAATAAAAATAAAAACTAATCGAATATAATAAAAACTTATGGTAACACTTTTGGTTGACAGTGACATTTGAGTTTTGACAGTTTATAAATTACTTTTGTACACTAAACTGTCCGTTTGTTCACTTTGTTTGCTTAAAATCGTTTGTTATAGTTTTAATTACCTTAGTCCTCTAAGCTGTACGCCTATACACCTTCTTTTATATCGTTATAAATACTACCAGGGTCATTTGACCACTGAAAGGATTTTCTAAATTGCAAGACACGATTTAACAGTGCAAGCTCCAAACATGCCAACGATGGGATCTCTGAACCAGGGGATCCAGTATGCTAATAATCCGATCCAAAGCCCTCAGCTTCAAACGTCACTGCAAGGCTCGCCCTCGCAACATAGCCCTATGGGAATGCAATCACAAACAGCACCTAAACTAAACCAAGGAGGTGGCGATCAGACGTCACAAGTATTTAAAACAAATTTTATTCCAGCTAATTATGTTTAACGTGTTTCCTTTAATAAACTAACTGTATACTTGTAGCTTCTCAGTCGTCCAAGACTTCAAGAGCTGGTCCGGGAAATCGACCCTACTATGCAGCTTGATGAAGAAGTAGAGGAAATATTACTGCAATTAGCCGATGACTTCATTGACACATCACTATCTTCATCTTGCGCTCTAGCTAAACACAGACATTCATCGAATGTGGAACTTAAAGATGTTCAACTACATTTAGGTGAGAACATTGTCAATATAGTTGATAATTTATAAGATTGATATAGATATTTGGTTAGTCTGAAATTTTAGTTTGCAGTAATTTGATATTTTAAGAGTGATGTGTGGTGCTTTGGAAGACTGGTGAGAGGTATGAAAATATACTGTCATAACAATTTTGCTATGCAGAAATAATGTGTCTCAAATAACTAGGTTGTCTAGTATGTTCACTTCACACAGTGAGTATAAAATAATAAGCTAAAGACCTAGTTTAGTTATCATTTAAAACATTTAAGCTATGCATGGAGTATGTTAAAAAAATATAAAAGGTCCTATTATATTTGTCAATTATTTGAATTCTAGGCACAAATTTTTATCTTTAGGTTAAATTGAATTCTCTTTAAATTGTTTTAATAATTCATACCATATATATATTCTACTATATCTAACTATATTCTCAAAAAATTTATAATACTTATCTCTTTGTTTCAGAACGACAATGGAATATGTGGATTCCAGGTTTCGGAAATGATGAACTAAGGCCTTATAAACGAGCAGCAGTTACGGAAGCACACAAACAGAGAATGGCTCTCATTAGAAAGACTATTAAAAAATATTAACACATCAAACCTACTATAATCTAAATGCTTTTAAACTTAATTGGGAAGCATTTTGTATAATAAAAGAAAAATTATTTGTCATACAATTTATTTAAATTAAAATGTCAATTACAGCTACAATAAACACTATAAATTAAGTACATCAATCACATCTTGATCGCTCTAATCACATAATAAGCATTAAAATTTAAAATCACAGGACAATGGGTTGATTGGGTTAGAATTTGAATGGAATGTTTGCTTGTTGCCAAAAAGAAAAAGGTTTGCTATTAAATAGTGTACATGATCAAAAATTGTATATGTTTATAAAAATGCCAATAATATTTAAAATTTAAATGGTACATATCTAATTATAAATAAACAGTTAGCTGATGTCATGGCTAGGCCAAATACTACATTTCCTATTCTACATTAAACCTTAAAATTAATGTGATCTCTATAAAATTAGATTATACTTTATGATGCAAAAATGCAAGAAACTTATGCTTGTATAATTATAAAAAATAATAGAATACCGTTTCATGAAAATAATACAAAAAAAAAAAAACATGAACAAAAGATTCAGGTTCCACCGAGATTTGAACTCGGATCGCTGGATTCAAAGTCCAGAGTGCTAACCATTACACCATGGAACCGATGTGCGAGACGTGCATTTTTGGGTAGTGTTTTTTTTTATTTAAATACACATCTATGTACGCACGAAGTTCCATTTTGCACTCTGAACTTTCTCTTATTTTTAAAGAAGTTTTCGGTGCTTCTTATGTATTTTTTTGCGGATCAATTCTTGCTTGGAGATCATTATATCTTTTTAGTGCTGTGCCATATATCCCATATAAAGATGACACTGAGATATCGATATTCATAGACAATTCTTTAAATTTTTTAATTTTCTTAATGGAATTCTCCATGAGTGCTAGTTTGGTGTCAAAGAAAAAGAAGTTGCGGTTATGCAAGACAAAACAAAAGTTTTAAAGACACGAACAAAGTAGAGAACCGCGTTCATGGATTTTGACCTTGAATAGTTCTTTCAGGTTAAAGATACACTTATCGATCCAACACATCACTATTCATAATATATGTTTGCAAATTAAGTACCAATAAAGGCGCTATATAAAAAATATTTTTGATTACTGCACGCATGCAGCTTCCTGTTTGTCAGCGATGTAGAGATGATCGGATGGGTCCAGCTTTTGCCAGTGCAAGTATTTAGACTTGATAGTTACCGGTTCCTGAAACACAATAGTAATTCATTGGTATTGTAATAATACTTTTGTTTTAGTAGGACAGTGGTTTGGAAATCTTGTGTTAGAATTTTCAAATATTTCAAATCGTGTATTAGAAATCTAATGTGACTGAATTTCTGCTCGTACTAAGGGTACGAAACGGTTTTTGGTTCACCAAATTAAGTCACTCTATCCTAATAATTAACCTACACCACAATGTTCATTACTGTAGCTAACAAACTGCCACCTACTAAAATATGAGGCTCAACCTAAATATTTTAGTGTTATTATTAAAATAACCATTAAAAACCGAATTTATTAAGATTCTTAAATTTTTTAAACAATTTGTTACTATATATGTATTTTTTTTATTAAATCGTAAATAAAAATATATAACATTATTTAAAAATATAATCTACAAATATTTATCGTGGTGACGGTTATCCCCCGCCAAGTATTCGCATTGATTTGATAAGATAGTAAATAGATTGTGAGTACAAAAAGTGTATTATCCAGAACTGTGTACTTTTTAAAGTTTGCATCTTTACAGTAGGTAAATAATATGAAGCATTGCCGCTGCTCATTCTTTGACCTTCATTTATGCTATAACATCCGAATATTTGTGAATAAAAACGTTTAAAGCCATGTGTACATGGGGACCATGCAAACTTAGAAGAAACATACAGATACTACAACAAAAAAATCTTAAAAACATCTTCAAAAATACGTAACAAAAATAAAAGAAATATTCGGTGTTTACATGTTTACGTCGTATTTTGAAGTCGATACAAAATGACGCAAACAACACAGTTGTTAAGTGGAATCGAAACAAAAAGTATTTGAAGCCTTGCAGAGGAGTGTTTAGTAAAACAAAGGAAGCCATATCGAAGTTAAACATCTGAGATATTGCAGAACGAGTACAAGAATTGATAAATATTTACTTATACATACTCGATAACCTTTATCTTTAGTTTTTATTCAGATAAAGCATATTATTTAAAAACCAAATTTCATTTTTATAACATAATAGTATTAATTCATATGTATTAACATACCAAAAAACACATCGGTGTTCGTAAATTTTAATTCAAGTAAATTCTAGTTTTATTACAACAACGCAATTATAAAACTTCGACAAATTTATACGTTGATAACAAACATCATTATTCAATATTCAAAATAACCGGAAACACAAGCAACGCAATAAGTGTTTTGACTTTTGAGTATTTTTTCAATCTGTATGATAGGCAGACATAATTGACTTTAATCTCTAAATATTGATTAATAATATCTTTACGCGTGTTTTGCAATAATTATACCAAGGATTCGCAAGTACGTACTTAAAGTGGCCGTGACTAAATTATTATTAAAGGAAATACCTAACTATGTATATTTTCCATAAACACTAGACATCGAACACAAAATTTACTAACGGTTAGTAAACAATTTACAATATTATGTCTCATGAGCATGATTTAATATTAAAATATTGGATTAAATTTATTAACTATAAATAATAGTGTATATATAGATATATTTGAATGGACTAAATTACCTACAAATTCTTAGATTTAATGAGGACGTCTGATGTGGACCTTTGCCAAATACCGTTAGCCTATTAAACGAATTTGGAATTTCAGTTCTTACAGCTGATCAAACTATTTATATGAATTACAATACTGTACTAATGTTTAATTGACCTATTTGCTTACTTAGCACACAAGGTGAACTGTTGGAGACAAATTTTTAATAACTAGAGATAAAATATTTTCTAGTTTTTCTAAATTCTCATTTACATATTTTGCAGCAATGTGAGTAAGAGCGTCCAAGTATAGATATTTTCGTCTTCATCAATATTATTTAATGATCAAAATATTCATCGAGCGGAAAAGGTATTCAAAACATATTATTGTTGTTATATTATTGGAACGCGTTAATTATAACTCGTATCTGTCAATCTATCGACCTTGAAACAATCAACTTAAAATAATACCAACAAATTATAAAAGTGTTAGGTATTTAACGAGTGTTTAACTTTAATAAGTAAGTTATTAATTTTCACTGAATTATCAATTTCGATCACGCGATATAGGAACTCCTGACATGTGTTTTGTCACGTAGTTACAACTCGGACTATTATGTGTCATAACGATATAGTTAACAAAGGCAATGTATAAATAGGTGCTGGTAAAAATATAACCAGTCTTCTTATAAACGCCTTTATTCCATTCGACAAAATGCTTTATGTTTCCTCCACGCAATACTCAAGATTATTCGTCCAACAAATAAAAACGTTGACATTGGCAACATATTCAACAATTCCAGTGTGAAAAAAGCCATAGTTAAAAAAATTATTATTATTATAAACTTTTTCATATTAATTGATTTCTTGTGTATTTTGCATGTTTTAAAGTGGTCAGAGTTATATCAAGATTGCTATTTTATACTGGACATTACAAAATTTAGTATTTGCAACCACTCAAATTTAACTAACTCCACAATAAAGTTAATAGTCTTATAAGTTTTTAAAAGGTGTTTTTTGTCCTATTCTTTCGTTTTTCTAACATCAAAGATTTTTTTTTTAAATTGGTTCAATGATTCCAAGTCCATTTATAAACAGATGTCCGTAGCAGGAATATTTAAATAATATAATTTACAATTTAATAATTAACAAATAAAAAGTAAAACTAATGATTTGTACTTTGATAAAATTCACTTTCTAAAACTGTTGTTGATTTCTATTATTCATTTTTTAATATATTATATGCTTAATCTTAATACAAGAAGTAAATATGATTTATAATCAATTTTTATTCAAGAATGAGATAAGAGTTTATGACTTGCTACTGTGTTTGTAATTGAAAAGGACTTAGCAATCACCTTTTAACAATATAATTTATGTTCTTAACAATATTATTCATAAAGATATTTAAAGTAATATATATATATATATATATATATATATATATATACATATTTAAGTCAATAATTGTTCATCAACTAAGTATTTATAGAAACTGAACTTAGCTCCTATTAATACTGCTTTGTGAAAATTACTACCATATATATTTCCGTTCTGCTAAAAAACATGTTAATATCATTCAAGGTCAGAATGCAGGGCAAATTTTTCTATTAATATAAATTTCAAAGCAAAACTTAAATCTCATCATGTTTGATTTTTAGATTTTATAGCAAAAAAAAAACTTTAACTAACAAAGGAATCAGTATTGGACTGGTTCAGGACAAAAAAATAATAATCAAGTAAAACGGTGGAGTTGCAAAACAGTTTCAATTCTAATGCATAGTTTTCTTAAATATTCTGTTTGTCCTTATTTTTAATTATTTTCATCACTATCTCTGTATTGCTCCATACTAATATTTACACAGACATTTTAAATTTTTTTTTATACCATACACTTTATACAAATGCAATTTCTACAAATATACTTCCAATAGAATAAACCTATAGTTCCTAATATTATTTTCTTGATTGAATTATGGCAATAAGTTTTAATGAATGTCAGAAAAATAAATTACTTAAAATTTTACTCACCTTTGCAAGAAGCTTCCCATCGGGGCCAACTAGATATTCATCCAGAGCAAATACGAGTGGTGATGCATTACCGAGGTGGAAAATCCTTGAAGAAGTGCCACGGTTGACTCGAAACTCTATGGTCTTAGCCATCAAGACGCTCGATATCATGTACACTGACTTGATGTCTTTCAACTCTGATGACAATATTAATTAATATTACAGTAGTATTAATTAGGTTTTATTGTAATTTTATGCTTCTAGGATATTTGAGGAATATAATACATTTCACATATCTTCAATCACAACGAGTATAATACTTGTAATTAACCTATGAAGATGCCCAAATGGCTCATTGAATCAGTTCCTGTGATGCTAGTTGTACATAAGACACAGACTTAGCAGGGCTATAAGGTTATAAAAGTATATTTTATTGTAAATAAGATTTTATATGGACCCAGTAGTGATAAAATATGACAAGTTTATGTCATGAGAGTCATGGATGACCTTAATAAAAAAAATTGTTCATTAAAACCTCTTTGTATTTCATCTGTTCAATAATTTACAGATATATGTAATTATATATATACTTGTATAGATTTACTCAATTCATTAATTTATACTATTGTGCTTGTAAGGTATGAAATTGTTTCATTGCATTATTTCTCTTTTTGTATAAAGCATAATGAATAACCTCATCACAATATAATCTATACCAGATGATCTAATTTCTCCTTATTATTATTATAAAGATTTTGATTAAAAATATTTAACTTCACGTAAAACCTTTGTGAGATAGTATGAACATTTTTAATAAGCTGAAATAATAAAAACACTTTTTTTTACCTTTATTATTATCTACATCCAGGTAGATATTATTAACAAAGTCTTTGCCTTTGGGTATTGTGCACTTTGTAAAATTGATCATTATAACTCTAACTTTATTTTTCAAAGCTTCATCTTGGAGTGTTATCTACAAATAAAGAAAAATCGCAAAGTAAGTATGGGTATGGTATAGGTTTAGAATTTAAATAATAACTGTTTCAGGGTGAGATACTAGAATAATGTATGTAGCACAATGTCACAGCAACATACTGTAACTAACTAGCGTCTAGCTAATGAATATAATATGTTAGTAATAACTAATCATACAACTGTCATATCTAGGTCTAGATTTAAATATATTGAATAAAACGGTATATTTTGTAACTAACAACCATATTAACATAATATTACTTATTGCAATAGAAATTGGAACATAAACATTAAGGTAGCTTTGAACTACGATTCGACACAAGGTCAAATGAAGCAGTATCCGATTAATAAACAGATTGTTATTTACAAATCTAACGATTTCATAAACCAAAAAAAAAAATTAATACTATTACCTAGCTAAATATAAAAACTTTATTTTACCTAGCTAAATATATAATAAGGAAAAGAAAATAATAAACATACCTTGACACTTTCGTGAGGAAATTTAAAATCGGGATCTTGTAAATTTCCCTGATCAAGTAACTCTACGTACTCCGAATTAGATTTCTCCCTATTTATATTGTTCTTTAGTTCACCAAGTGGCGTGAACATTTTTCCATTCTTTTCCTTTTCATTTGGTACAAAAAGAGATGTAACATTGTACAGTTCTGCCTCTGTGATGTGGGGGATGCAAACAAGCTGACTGCTTCCAATTTCAACTTCTATTTCATCTCTAATAAAAGGCCAGGCGTCCTCAAGTTTCAGTGACTTCAATTTTTCTAAACTTACATCTTTTCTAATCTCATGTGAGTACAGCGACTTTACAACAACTTTAAGCTTTTTCGGCATCTTAATTTATTTTTGTTGGTGCACTTACTAAGCACGATACAACCACCGTACTCGATGATGAAAAATAAACTATTAACTGTTTCGTGATTCTCTGGCCAGATCACGTTATTGATTGAACATAAGTTAAAAAGAGATAACGTATACGTTAGCAATACGCTGATGTCTTAGTTTCCCGGAAAAATATATAAATTATATTATATTAAAATGTTAATAAGGATGAAAATTAACATGTTTTTCCTTTGAGCTAAGAATTTGATTTCATATTATGTATGTGTACTGATTGTGACGCTACAATACATTTAAATATTTTTGTAATATTTTACCTACAAATTTCTGTTTTATGAAACAATATACAATTTATATTACACAATTACATATAAGGTCAATATATTTGATTTTATTCCAAAAAATTACTCAAAACCCTAAAAGAATGGAAAGTTTCAAAAAGTGACAACACTATATTAAATGTCACGCAAGGGTCACGTACAATTCACGCGATGGTTGCCTGTCGGATGCATGATCAGGGTTTTTATGAATATCCTATACATAGTTTTTCAGAGTAACCAGATTTTACACAGCTTAAACCTTTATGTTGGTCACGAGATGACGTCATTTTCTTTCGTGTTTTAGTCATGAATTATGACTCGGGATGCGTGCTGCGTTACTAATGAGCTGGTTATTATTTTAATATTTATTAATTAAATAAAACTGTATTCTTAGTAAAGTACAAGACAGAAATATAGTTAGCTATAAAATCTTATAACCGTGAATTTACAGGTAGAAATTTGCAGATTCGAAAGTTTGGACATCAATCAAATTATCAAAATTAAAGTTTCCTTGTTTCAAATAACGCCATGAGTAAAAGGGATTTAAGAAAACATTTTAAACTGCTAGAACTAAAGGCTGTAGTGATATAAAAGGTTTATCTTTTGAAATAAAACAATATAAAGTTAATAAAACTATATTTATAAAGCTATTAAATATAAAATAAAGTTATTTAGTGAAGTATAATTTGAGATTAAATATAAGAGAGCTTTTTGTATATTTTATTATATATATATTTGGTTGGAATGTTTGATGATACAGCAGATGGGTCAAGAATTGGTCAATATTTGTTACAAAAAGCATGATTCAGTGATGTCTGAGTAGAAATTAAATTTTAACTACAATATTTAAAAATTATTCTATAAACTATTTAATACAAATATATGTTATACAAAAGCACTGCTTTAAAAGCAAAGCTTTGTCTTCAGCACACATTTTATTTTGCTCATTATATTGCTTATAAAGCCAGTGAATACAAACAGTATTTCACACTTCATTGGTTCTAAGGAAACCCACACAAGATATTGCAGTATCATTATAGAATAAAGACGAGTAATGAATAACTTCTTGTATTGTGAATTTAAGCATTTCAATCAGTCTTTGCTAGTGCCAAGGCAAATCTGTGATTAATTACTTCTTGTGCACACTTGGTGTTGTCGATTGAAACACAGATGAAGCAGACATCAAATTTTCAATGTATTGACCGAGCACTTGATTTTCTGAACGGAGCTTAAGATTTTCTTCTTTTACAGAGTCAACTCTTTGAGACAGATCTGAAATTATATCATGTAATAAATTAGGTATGATTTCGTTATAGAGATTTAATGACAACAAACAATGAAAAATTCTTTGCTTTGTTTATCAAAAGTAAGCTATATTCACAAAAAAGGATTTATGCAAACCATCTAGAGTATTTTGTAGTTCTAAGACTTGAGAAATAAGGCGTGCTTTTTCCTCCTGCTCATCTATACCAGAGTCAGGTTCAAAGCTAGCGGGGCCATTTAAACCAGGGCTAGAGGATCCGGTATAAGAACTTGGAAGTGAGTCCATAGAGCGACCGTGATCCAAGCGATTGTTCTCTAAGTCTTCGGATATTATAACTTGTGGATCATCATCGGCCAGGGGAATGTTATCATCATTACATTTCTGAATAAGAGAAGCCATGTTATATTCTCTTCACACTTCACTTTTTTAAATCGGGGTCACTGTGATAATCAATAAAATGTTTGAATATAAAATAGGCATATACGAAACGTCAGACTGGCGTGTCCTGTCACTTTACGGCATTTGGCAGATAATTATCGATTTTAATAAATATAAAAGTGAGTGGCGATTTTGTTATATATAACGGTATTATCACTTATATATAACGCTATTTTCACTTATTCTGTAGTTTAAAATTTTATAACTTTATTATATATAATTTCACATGATAATATGGATATAGATATGTATCATTTTGATTTTTTATTTATATACTTTCATTTTAACAGTGAACAATAAGTGTGTGGGAGATTTAGCCATCGTTAACTTTTCTATTTATTGTAACGAATCTTACTATTTTTTGACATCGTGAGGAGAAATTATGGAAAATTAGCAATTTTTTTTTTAATAACTCTCATTAATTGGATAGATTTTATGATGTGACAAAACATAGTGTAAGAAATAAGTTTTTTGTTTCATTTCAACTGTTATGGTCGTGTGAACAGAAGTTATCTATTATCCTCATTTTGCTTTTCCTAATTTAAACTACAGAGCTAGCATGGCCTTTTTATGATATGGTTTCATTCGCACTGGAATCGGTGAATATTTTGCTAATGTCAACGTTTTTATGTGTCTAGCATGACTTATGAATTGTCTTTTTTCAGAAGTAATAACAAAATAATAATGATATTTGACAACTTTGAAGTTTGACTGAGTTTGACAGCAATCTTGAATTATGTCACAAGGAGTAGGGATTTTTATTGAGCGAATGGTTTTATAAAGTTTGTTGTTAAAATTTAAAACTAAGAAATAATACAGTTTTGTTTCATAAAGTAAAAGAAGTACAATGTCACTTGCTATGAGGAAGTCCCCTATAGAATATTTTAATGCGGCTAGATGGATCATCAGAAGAGGTTATTATCGTTGAGTTTATCCCTTTTTTGTCAGGGACAATATACATATATTTTATTAATATACGATTGCAGACTGCCGTTACTTATCAAATTTACCAGAAGTAGCTGAAACAACTGAAGTGGTTGAAAATAAGCTTCCAAAAGGACGGAAACCAAGATTTCTCAATCCAACCTTACAGTACAGACATGTCTATCCTGAATTTTTGCCAGATCCAAATCCGAAATTCCGTAATAGTCTCAGAGAGAAGCTGGAGAGAGCCGATATGCTTAAAAGACGGAGTCAGGTTGATATACCTGAGTTTTATGTAGGTAGGTTTGAAATGTTTCTTTATCTTTGACTTGGTTCTTCCTCTTAATAAGATTAGGTATTGATTAAAAAACAAAAATTCCAGGTACTATATTAGCTGTAACTATATCAGATCCTCATGCTCAAGGAAAAACAAACAAATTTGTTGGTATCTGTATTGAGCGTAAAGGTTGTGGACTCAGAGCTGAATTCACTCTGAGAAATGTTATTGATCATCAGGGAATTGAGGTGTGTTCTTAAGTTGTAAATACTTTCTTAGTTAATCATCAAAACCGAATGCTAGTGTCGTCCGTATGATGTGTGATATTTATAGAATTTTTAATAATCAATTTGGAATAAATTTTCTTCTAATGTTAAATTGGCAAAATGCAGTTAAATCTTGGGAGATTCAGGTGTTTTATTAGTAATGCCTATGAATTTTCTTTAATGCTTCAGTTTTTCTTAATAGTATTAATTTTTTTTGTAACATCCTCCTAAAAAGGACTAGTTTTATTTTGAAAATTTATTTCTGATTTTTGTGTCTAGTACACAGAGAAACACTTTTCATATTTTTAATTTTCACTGTGGATTAATCAACATTTAAAGATATGTATATTAAGATTTATAAATAAGGCCATTTGGAATTTAGATTACAAAACATGGTTTTAAAAAAAAAAATTGTCTGCATATTATACAACACCTAGGATATCATTGTTAAAATTTTAAATCTGTTTGACTGCACTGCAAAACATTAAGACACTGTTTTTGTCATCCAGGGAGATAATTAAAATAATACTTTTTTGTGTCTACCTCATGATCATGTGTGCTTCTCAGTAATCAATATCTTATGTAAAAAACAAAACCTTAAATATGTGTAACCTAAATCGTAAACTATAATTACACCTAAATAACTTAAAAAAGTATAGATTTTATAATTTTTATGTGTTTCTCATAACTTACTTTATTATAACTAAATATTATGATAACAAATCATCCACATAGTTCATTTTAAAAATTCTTTTTGACTGGTCTTTTAGCCCATTATGGAGATCAATGTTACGACTATTTGTAGGACTATTTTTATGTATTTAGCGATTTCTTCAATATATACATATATCAATTTTTCAGGTCCGATATGATCTCTATGATCCCACAATACAAAACATCCAAGTACTAAGGCTGGAGAAGAGGTTAGATGATAAGTTGTTATACTTGCGTGATGCTCTACCTGAGTATTGCACCTTCCCTATTGATATGGATCCAGAAATACTTCCTGAGGGTAGTCCCGTACCTGTTAATACTGTTCAGGTAAATATTGTGTAATAACATCGTCAATGTTTTAATATAATAATTTTTAATTTTTTCTTCATATTTACAGTTTTTTTTATTAACTATGATTGTAAAAGCCATAGACAACACAAGCTTTATTCTTAGATAAGATGCTTATTATAAGATTTCTAATTAACTAAAATATTATTTTAAATGTTACATTATTGCTTCAGGTAAAATTGAAACCAAGGCCATGGCTTGAGAGATGGGAAAGACAAGAACTTAAAGGCGTTTCAAATATTGAGGAGCATTTGAAAGAAAAGGACAGAGTTAGAAGAGAGTTAAGGAAAACGCCTTGGGAGAAGTTTGATTTGATGAAAGATTACAGGTAACAAGGATACAAGTGAAACATAATTTGTATTAAAAAAAATGAGCTTCCTGATTACTTCATATAACTGTATATTTTTTCAGGAAAACCATCCCTATCGAAGACCAAGCGGAGATTTGGGGTGAAGTTTATAACCAACTTCAACAAATGCGTGTATCGCGTAAGAAAATGTCAAAACAACGAACATTTACTGCTCCCAAGACGCAATTGGGATAGTTTTAAGTAAATAAACAATAGAAAAATAAATTAGTTATATACACTGAGTTTTATTGCATCATTAGAAATAAGAATTTTAAATTAAAAAGTTAGTAGACTTCTGCCTTCACTTATTTTTTATTTAAAGATTGTGCTAAAATAGTAAGTATAATTTTTTTTAACACCTTTTCAATACATCCTTTATCAAAAAAAGATTTTTTTTTTATTGCATTGTAGTCTTTATTAAATTAAATCCCAACTAATATTTAAAAGCAGAAGGCAAGTGTGAGATTAGAACTAAACGACCTAACAACATTTTTATTTAAAGAAAATGGAGGTAATTAATTGTATGATCTTTTATATAATATGAATGTAATAAAAAAGAAATGATTATAACTATGTATAATTTTTACAAATTAAGTATTTAATATTATATTCTTGTTATCATTTTGATTTGACAACATTAAGAAAGTAGAGTTTGTAAAGAGGCTCAAAAGGACTCGTATCTAGAGCCGTAAAAAAATAAAAAAAGAATTATTAAAGTCTCGTTAAAATTGTTGTCAGTTTGCGCTCTTTAATCTTTACCCTTTAACGCCAATTGGATTCTGATGGTTATGGTTGGAAGATCACGTCGTTGCAAGAATGAAGGCAACATTTAAAACAATCAACCAACCAAATATGGTTAGAAGATGATGCAGTGTAGATTGACAGCTTTATTTTATTGTTGGTGGTAAAAAACCGTTTAGAATATTTAGAAGTATAAATCAATTTTCTTTAGAAAATAATTTTTTTTTGCAGGGCAAATATTGTTTTGTGTTTATGTTTGGCATTATATTTATTTTGTGTATCTCTTTTCTAAAATATTTGTATCAGTAAGTTATATGCCTTTTATCATGTTCTTACCTAAACCTTCACATGGACACAAAAGTTGGCTATTCTTAGGCTCCTTGGACGCAACTCATCATCGGTTTGCTTTAAAACCATTCTGGCAACACTTTTATTTCAGACGCAAGTTGTAGTTATCAGTGCATTGTCAATCTTTTCGTCAACTGTTAAAGTCCAATATTGCTTATGGAGATTCTTTTTTTGACATATATTAGACAAGCTTAACATATTCGTCTCTAGCTTATACTCACACACATTCGCTCAATAATTCGTAAAGTTAATGATTGAACGAGCGTGTAAATGCGGTTTCTCAAAGTGCAGTGCGTGCGTTTCGGGTGGTCTGCAAAATATGAAGTAATTACTTAAATAACGAAACAAAACAAACGTTAAGTTTGCTGTGCTTAAATAAAGTTTTACAGTGTTATATTTTAAAAAGCATCAAGTTTCGTTTTTGTATATAAGTATTACATGTAAGTGCCTTAAGTTGGGATTTGTTGCACCAAAGGTTGCAGTAAGCTACACCTGTCACCGGGTAAGAGTTTAGTCTTAACTAAAAATGCAGTGCAGTAATTTTTTACGAAATATATTTGAATCTATTCAGATAATAAATAAAGGTGCGAATATTTTACGCTTTTGTTTATTTGTTTTTGTAATCATTATTTATTCGTAACACTATTTGCAATTTGTCCAACCTTGATATTGATTTAGGGAGATTTTGATTCACATACTGTGCCTTTGTTAATCGATGACCGTGAGAATGTAATAAATAAACAATTCAAGACCTGATTTTTATAAAAAGTATAAATAGCACGTCATAAAGATTTAAAATACAGGTAATTAATTATTATATTCCTGACACAAATTAGGAAAAGGACAAAAATAGTGTATTCAAGAAATGCTTAGACATTTCTAATTAAATTGAATACGTTTTTCAACCACCTCAAAAATTAGGTGTTTCTAAGTGTTGTGACATTTTTAACCTCAATTTAAATGGTGTTAGCATGTACTGATTTAGATGTTTGTGGATTGTGAGTTGATCACAATTGATCACATTTACTTAACAAACAAAAATTTATATTACATTACCAATAAGTGTTTTTAAGTCTTAGCTGTTGTAAGGAACCAAAATGATTGGAATGCTTTTAAGTCTTGATTGTATCGGAAGCTTATAAGAAAATATATACTTTTTATTCATATACCATTCATTGTAAGGAGAAAAAAAATATATATTTACAAACGACTTTTAGATTAATCTTAGCCATATGACAGTCGAACAGCTACCTTTGGCAAATAATGCACTTTTATGAGAAATTTGACACACCCTTCAATTATATAACAATGTTCCCAACATAATAACCAAAGGGGAATCCCACACAAGTCCTTTATATCAATTATGAATGTCTTGCTATATAAGATGTGTCCATTTTTCAATAATGTGTTTATTACTTTAAAGTAAATTAAAAATATTTAAATTAAACAGCAAATTTGTAAAATAAACTTTTATTATAGCACCTACAAATACATATATAAAATGTTCATGTTCAAACTGAAAAGTCTAAATTTTGATTATTATTTGTTACAATAGTGACAAAAAACAAACGAGAAATCTTTGTCGAGTTAAAAAAATACAAGTTCAGATTCATATGTAATTATTAAATTATAGATTAATGATAAAAATAAATGCTTTTTTTAAATATCATTTATATTTAACAAAAACAATCTCAAATTACTATCAGATATTATGTATTAGTATTTTCTGTATACCACATCCATATATATAGCATAATGTTTTTTATTATTTGGTTAAGTAATGGGATAATGGTACTCTGGTCGAAGACATGGTACATGACAATTATTATATAATAACTACGATTGGCACTTTGTATTATGAAAATAACTTTACAAGTCAAATATTTTATTTTCGATTAAGGATTTTATTAGTTGGTTATATTTAAAATATTTGTACTATTTCAACTGAATCTTGTATGTGATTGGTACTGTATGGTTGCTATACTTGTATGTGGGTGGGTGTGTTGTTTTTTTTTAAATTTCGTCTATTAAACTGGATTCTGCATATCTCTTTATACTTTTATTATTTTGTTTTTTTTTTATATACATATATTTTTTTATTATCGTTGATCAGTGAGGAATCAATTATAATTTACCTACTGCCTTTTAGAAAAAAATAAACAATTCAACTAATTTTTAACAAAAGTGTTACTTAATTGTATAATACAAAACAGTTAAACTAATATCAGTAACTAGATAACTAGTAAAATAAGTATTGACAATGTTTTTATTCCTTTGAATGAAACATATTGTTTATATCTGGATCGAGTGCTGGAATGACAAATAGATAAAAAAAATACGAATTTTAATTCCGTATTTATTACGTGATTAATGCACGGACGTATAATATGTCGTCGTTATAATATAAATATGATAATATCTAGTTAGGTAGTTAGTTGTTCAAGAGGGATGTACCAATTATATTTTATAATGTTTTATGTTTATATAATGAGGCTTGGAAAACAAACATCAGATAAGTTTTCCTTTTAAAATTTACCCATATCCGTTCCAAAGTAAAATGTTAATCTTGTTTGTCAAATCTATCAACGCGTGCTTTATCTAGCTTATGAAACCGGATGACGTTAGAAAAAAGTGTTACGTTGTTAAAACTTAGAACTGACTGAGATGACTCGGTTTGAAAAGTCGACGGAAAATATGAAACAAGTTCTAGTAATCTAACATATTTATTATAATTTAAATACTCAATAAATTCTTCGCTTTAAATCTCTTTTTCATTATATGTACATTTTATGTGCCTGTTATTTACCGTGCTTTCGATCCCGGCACGATTGCACTATTGCAATTAAATTGCAAAATTATTATTTTTTAGAGAAATAATGATCATTATTAGAAGAGTGTTTGTCAAGCTGCGTAAGTTTCAAAAATAATTTTCTTTAAGCTGTTAGGAAGCCATTCGCCTTCGGTTCGACAATACGTAAGTTTTCGTTTCCATAAAACAATACTATTGTAATCGACTTATAAAAAAATAAGACAATGTTTTCAAAGTTTGGTATATAAAATAGATTTGTTATTTTTTTACCGCAAGTATAATAAATATTTAAGGATTAATGTAAATTTTCTGGTTTGTTAGAAATAAAATTATGGTAGTACATATATAAATATACGTTTTTACCAAAAATTAAGTGACTTTCTGATTTTTTTTAATAAGTTGCGTGTATCGCTATCGTATTTTTTTATTTATTATTCTTAACAATACATCAAATACCGGGGATTTTTGACCAGATAAAAGCTTTCATTTATACTTATACATGTTTTATTCATAGTACAAGAAATTTCATTCACCCTAAAAGGTCACATTACTTTTTATGTTTCTAAATCATAATTCTCACTCAAAGCAGTTTTAATATGAATAATTAATTGTTAAAAGTAAACGACTTAAATGTCATAGTTTTTATTATTGGCAACACTAAAACAACCGTTATAAGTCAAAACGTAGTTTCAAATGTGCTGACTAACGAGTGGTCATCTGGCCATTAAATATTGTTTAATAAAATTCGGTATCAGCTATCAGAATTGATTGCCAATGAATATGTGTCTAATGTGTATTTGATACTCATGTATGCAATCGAGGAAACAAAGACCTGCCAGCCAATTATAAAGTGGAATGCGACAAACAAAGCAAGCATCATCTCCGGTCGATCGACAATATGTTGACTCATCAGACGGTTTACGACATCTTATATAATAATTACTTTTGAAACTTTGTTGTCTGTATGTTGTAAAATATCGATAGAAGACAAACTCGAGAGTGAGATATAATTACCAATTTAACAGGCTGAAAAAAGTACAGTAATATTTTTGTTTGGTGTTGACAGTCAAGAAAATATTTTTCTTAAAATTGTTTTTTTATTTTACATCAGGTTTTATTATTTTTTCTTGCGTAACAAAAGTAAACATTACTATTTATTACTCCCTTACAATGTTTTTAGTATATCTATTATAACTGCATTTGATCCTTTCTTATTAATGAATAAATTTTGCAATATATAATCACACAAGGAGGCGTAGTTACGTTGGATTTATTAGTATTTTTTTCATATTAAATATGTATGAGATGTAATATACAATTTTGCGAATCAAAAATTAACTTTACGCTTCAAGTTTCTGAGTTTATATTTAAACTAAAATTTACTTATGTAAATTTTAAAATGCGTGCAGTCTGGGTCGTTGCATGTTAAAATCTTATAAAACCCTTTGTGACGCCGTAGTTTTGACATGGGGTTAATACATTTTGGGGTGTATTTGGTAGTTATTCTATTTATTTGATGTATAATGAACTCATTGTTTTTAGACTGCCCATGGCGATATCAAGGGGGACCAAAGTTCATATCGGCCCTTTGTTTCTTAAGTCTGAGCATATGAGGTTATGGTTATTTACCAAAGCATTTTATATTAAATTATGGGCTGTAGAAGTCGAGTTCATACAAAAGTATAATATAATGTATTTTTAACTAACATCAAGTTTAATTTTAGAATAATCCTTTTATTCAAATCTTAGATATAATGAAGTTACGGATATATATTTTTTATACATCACTAGCTACGCCAGCGATTTATACATATATAAATAAAATTTAATAATATTTCTTAAGCATACAGACAGAAGACAAAAGTAAAAAAAGATTTTGGTATGTGTTTCATACGATAGTATGTATTTTTAGTAAAAAAATTAAGTATTTTAATATTATAAACATAATCGTTTTATATTTTTGATGTAGTGAGAGACGAGAAGACGGTCCATATTATTATTGGGATTGAGATTATTGTTTGGGATAGCAAAGGAAATGCAAAAAAGATTAGAATAAAAATTACAATTTCATCATCATCACTTAAAGACGATGCTCACAGCTAATTTACGTGTCGTGTTTCGTGAGCATTTGTCATTTCCCGTTCGATCCATAATGTTCTACAGTCTGGATTCAGTTATTATCATTACTGCTAAGTATGTAATGAAAACTTTTTAATTAATACCATAATATCAGTATCATTTTATTTAACGTTACAAAGCCGTCATAATAGAAACGCCGCCATGTTTTATAATTTAACAATTGTTTTAGAACGCATTCATACTTTTCACAATGCATGATTTATCTGTCAATTTTTTTTTCTGTGGCTTCATTCGCACTGGAGTCGTGTAATATTTTGCCAAAGTCAACGTTTTTATTTGTTGAACGAATTATAATTTTGAGTCTGTGTGGAGGCACCTGATCTATAATGAAGTTCTATATACCTAAAATTAAATAAATGACAGTTTTAATATGAACACCTATTATGTTAGACGCCACTAAGTTGAATTCAATTGTGAAATTGTCAGTCAATAGTAACTATGAAAACTAGTTAAAAAGTGGCAGATACAAGAACACATAAGATATAAACAAATAAAGTATTGTTTAAAACTGAATAGAACCGGTATAGCTAAATTAGATAATTTTAAATAATTATAGCAGGTTTGAAGTGCTAATTATTTATTTATTTATACTAAGGTTGAAAACATTATAAGAAGATGTTACATACTTTTAGATAAAAGAAATGGTAAATAATTTTTATTCACCGTTATATGTATTAAATTTTAATTATTTAGTACATTTTAATATATTTTACAGATGAACAACGAAACATTTTTCGTTTCCCATGAAATTTTGTTACTATAAATTCTCTGCTTCAAACTGATATCTAATATTAAAAGTTGCGTGCGAAATTATATGAATGTAATGTTTTTTGTCATCTTTTTTATTTCGACGTGCCTCTGCGGGAGTCGTTACATTTCTGATTTGTTTGTAATATAAAAATACGTGACTATTTTCATATTTTAGGTCAAACAATTTGTTCGTAAGTGAATTGTTTAATATAAATATTATTAAAATATGATAATGCGTGCTATTCATATATATTATTACTTAAATAAATTTATTATAAAAATATGTATATCAATCGTAATTTATTTTATAAATATTGATTAAAAATATAAAAGTAAAACGTAATTGAATCAATTATTATTTAACTTATTTTCGAGATTTTTCTTAACTGCTTGCAAAATTTTTTTTTTATAAATGTTAAAACCTTAAAAAGTTTTCATAACAAAAAATCCGAATAAATCATATGGTTTTACCTGTTTGTTTCAGTTGTGTATTAGTTTATCTGTTTTAGAATTATATTTTCCCAACCAGTGTTATCAGACAGGGGAATTGATATTTTCAATTTATAGTATTACATCGAGACCATGAAACCTCTCACCATTTCATGGATTCACCGTGCGGGTGCCGGGTCCATCGCGTTGCAGGGAGAGGAGCCTTACAGTGCCTGGGACTTGCGACCCAGGTTTAGGTTTAGGGGCCCTACCTAACGCGCGTTAAACGCTCACCTCCACCTTCCAAGTTCCTCTCTCTACCTAACCAAATAAAGTCTAATAAATTAAAAAAAAGTTATATTTAATTTTTCAAGTATAGTTTTTGTATAACATATTGAATTCTTAGGTTAACTAAATTTCGTGCGTGTAATCAATTAAATCCTTAATATATATTAGTTCGTTGAACTCGACTTTTTCATGGTGATTTCCAAGTTAATTGGCCATCATTGCGGGTATTGAAATGATGGAGATATTTCTTAAATTATACTGATTCAAATATATTTCTATTCCAAAATGTGTGAAAACATCAAAGAATCGGAATACCGATGCTAATGACTCGACCGGTCCTTAGAAGACGGCCGGATTTATGTAAAAATGCAGTGCTGAATATAGAACAAGTTATGTTCGTAGTAGCGACAGTTAGTAATGAGATTGATAGTTGTTTTGAGAAGAATCTAGGTCCCATTTAAACAGATGTTTTTAAATGTTTTATAAGTTTCAAAATCTAAAAAGTTGCCCTTTTGTTGATGACGATTGTTAGGAACAGTTGAACAAATATCTCATATATAGTTCATAGAAAAAGAAGACGTTCTAGCGTTAGTTAAATAAAACTTACCGCGATATGATTTACAAACAATTAAAAGAAATGTCACAGTCAATAACGTCTCTTATTTCAAGCCTGTATAAATATGTGCCCTTTTTATTAGATCTATGTATTTTTAACAGCACTATTACGAGTTAATATGAGAAAATTATAAAGTTGAAAATCTTATAGATTTTTAATATTGTGTACAAAATTAATTGTGTCTAATGTACAATGGAGTTACGTTTTAAAAACCTCGCCCTAAGTGTTTTTTCTAAAGCTTTTAATTAAAATTGTTATATTTCTATTAAATTTTCATGTACTGATAACAAAAATGTATTTCGAGTGCTGCCTTCATTAAACGTCCGCCGTACCGTTGGTTGTTGTAGGAAGGAAAGCGTTTTGCCATTTATTTTAATCGCAGCGATAGTTAGACTTTCCCCTTTTGACCTTAACATTTGTGTTTCTAGGATAACTTAGTATTGTAGCTAGTTTGTCTATTGAAAGCACGTTTGCAGCTATTATATATTGTTTTATTGTATAAATTTAAATGTCTCTTATTCTGGATTTGCAACTAACATCAAAATTGTGAACGTTTTTACAGATCGAAGAGATTTAAATCAGTATATACATCTTAAAAAAAAGAACGTAAATATTAAATAAATCAAACCGAGCAAAGCCTCGGACATCAGTTAGTTTGGTATTTTAAATTAAATATTTTTTCATAAAAGCAGATACGAAATTTTCGTTTGTTATTATTTACTAACATTTCTGAAAGGCAACATATATTTTAGTATATATATGAGTGAGTTATTTTAATTTAACTTAACACACAATAGTAATGAGCTGCGGGGTCTGGTATTTCCAAAGCCTGAGAATTTGTTTGGTTAATGAATAATGTATCTGGTTCAACTGTTATCTTTACTGTCGTGATAATTGCCCTGATAACTAACCATTTAACTGTGCCTCTTGAATTATATAAAAAATTTGATGGATTAAATTAAATTTAGACATTTAGATTAATTTATATGTATATATTATTCTGATGATTTTTAAGATTGTTTTTTTTTATATTTAAGTGATTTAATTCTACCTAAAATGGTAACTAATAATAATAGTATTTCCCATATGTTTCATTGCTATAACTGCTTCGTATTTAATATTATGTATGTTTATAGACAAGGATAGATTTTGTAAGATTTTGGTTGAGTTTTGTTATATAGTACAATCGTTAGGTGTATCAATATTATAGTAGATTTTATAAACTTTGTATGAAAATCTTTTTTTGAGTTTTTCTTCTGTTAAAAATGTCCTAACAATTAAGCCGTTTTTGAATTCCTGCAAATAATTGTAAGTGCATAAGTTAATATAAGTCGCTAATTGTAGATATTAAATATTAGAGTTATTGGCTGAGCGAAATTTGACTAACCATAAAAAATTTAACCATAAAAAAAATTTTTTCAAGTTTATATATCAATCAATACATTCCATTATTGTTTTTACATAAAAAGTTTTACTTTACCAAATCCAAAATAACTCATGTTATATGTTTTAAAAATGAATCAATGTTTGTATAGATTTAAGGTTGAAACTATCATCTCATACCAATGTCAGCTCAAGGCTATTTGTACACGTTCTTGCATACATTTCTTCCGTCAACAAGCGGTTCTTGTAGCGATGTGTGCAAAATGGCGGACATGTAACGCCCCCCGTGGCTCACTCCTAGCAATACGCTGCAAAATCCTACGAAACTGTTACACTACATTAAATATACGCCATTATCAATACAGAGGTAACAATTTTACCTTTCCACGACATACTTCCATACTTCCAACTTCCTTATACGTTTCTAGGTTGGTAGGAATGTTAATCTATTGCTTATAGTAATTGCTTTACAAATAAAATGTTAGGGTTAAGCTTATTTCCATTTTCTAATTCGTTAATTCTATTTTTATTGTTAATTATATGGAATTTTGTATGTGTTTTTCTATGTAGTTAATTGCAATTAGGTCTTTATGTAGGTATTTAATTAACGTGGGGAAATAAATTATCCCTTACTGGCGTTTCTGACGTCGTATTGTTTTCTTTATATGCCCATAAAATTATATGAATGCGCAAGTAACAGTTCTACCAAGATTTTGTGTTGACATTTCATTGATATATTGAGTGCAAACTTACGACATAGTTATGATGGCAATTGTTGCTTGGGTGTTTGTTTAAATATTGTAACAAGACAAAAGTCATATTGAACAGTCTGTGTCTATAAGTTAAAATTGATTTCTTGTTATACGATTGCCTATATTCAATGGTGCCGAAATGTCATGTTAGGTAACCGTTATGTATTCTGTAATTAGAGTAGTTCTCAGGAATATCGCTAGACGCGGCACGAACTTTTAATAGTGAATGTAAATGGAACATTTAAGGTTCATCCACACTAGACAATGAACGTTTTTGCGATAAAGAAAATAATTACACAATACAATTATAATATAATAAATAATAAGTAATCGGTTAGATGTTTCTAGAGACTTCTATGAAGTATTGGCTAGTATTGCTAAATGAAAACAGTCTGTAAGTTTAACTGCACGCCATTCTGTAGTGTAATATGTTATTCGTTTCGTAGTAGTAGTATGTTTGTTTGAAAGAACCACAATCTCATAAACATTAGTGTTATACGTATACAATAAGTTGGTGGACATAAATAATATTTTTATCGTCAATTTCATTATAAGGAATTTAATATAAACGGCATTAAAGTGTATACGGCACTTAGAATACCTATTATGTACTCATGCAAAGTTCAAAATTACTTTCTACTGAATATTTTAAACGAACGTAACTCTTATTATTTATGGACATTCAAATAATATGTCAATCCGTTTAAGTTCAGATACTCCGTTCAGCGACTTACGTCACCCCAGTCGGTTGTAATCTTGATTTAGTAGAAATAAACATATTATGGTAATAAAGCATGTTCAACAAACAAACTTAGGATATTTAATCATAGAACCTTATTCGGAATTGAATACTACGTATTTCCATTTTAGTTTCTCGAACAATGAATAGGTTAACTGAGATTTGACCAAAATAATATATATTTAAGATTTTTGATATATAAAATCTAATGAAGCAAAATCATTATTTTTTATACGCCATACTTCAAAAACTTGGTCGCTTTTTAAATATATTTCTACTTCATAGATATGGTATAAAGATAGCTCAACATTGATGTTTTATTTATAACTTTATTCTATTTAAATATAATACAAATTAGTTTCATACTTCTGTGTAACGGACAAACAAACACGCACGTACTAAGTTCGTCTCCACTGTATCATTAGGATTACTTATTACTAAGCAAACTCATACTTCGAGAGCACTTTCATAGTTTCCAAATGTTTATACATGGCTGTACATGCGCTAAGTCATAATTGGTATTAAACGTCACGTAGTGATAAAACCGAGAAGATATATTTACTAACAAATAGTATTACGAAGCGGAAAATAACTTTCTAGTTAAATTAATAAAACATCCAAAAGGATCTCTTAAAATAACTTATATCTGGCAGCTTGCCACATCTTCGGTCATCTCCTATATTAGAGGCTAGTGAAAGTGGTAGGAATTCAAATTAATAGTGATAACAGACACTTGGTCAAGTTATAATGTTGCTCCTTATTTATATAACATTATGTACAATGTACATTAATATATCTATATCTATTATTTCAGATCTCAGATCAACGTATGCCTGAACTAAAGATGAGAGAGGTCCTGTGATCAGGCAAGTCTTTACAATTATCGTTATATTCGTTATTAAGTCATAGATCCAAAAATTATTCCTTATGAAAGATTCGCTTGTTATAATGATTTTTTTACTTCAATAAATGAATGAGAGATAAATGCCATGTTTTATTATTTGTTAAGTAGAATATATAAACAAACATAACTTATATATTTATGTAGGCTATCACTAATGGTGACACAGGGATGAAATTGTTCATACTATTTATTTATTTTTATTTATTTAATTATTCTGGACTCCAATTGTTACTCAACTGTTATGGTATAAGATTAGGATGTTTTATTCTTAGCCTTTTTTATTTTAATAATGATTGAATATTTTAGTTCATAGACTTTTCTTTACATATTGAAATGTATAATATTACTTAGTTTTATTTTTAATTACTCTACATCATAGTGAAGTAGTATTGGCCTTATTCGTTATATATTAATAAATTACCTATCTAAGATGACAGTATTTACGACAAATATCAAATGTAGCAAAAAGTATACACCAGCCAATGTTCTCACAGTCGATATTTTTAACAAAAAGCCGTCGGTGTTCACAAAAACTTAGAAAAAAACGCCTTGTCAATTTGTATTTGTATTGTTAAAGATGTTATCAATGGAGATATTATAATATATCTAAAGTAATCTGGCCAATACCATTACTGATTGTTGACTGCATGTACACAATGGTAATTTCCTCACGTAACAACAAAATCAAAAGTATTAAAGAAATTTCACGCCTCACTGTAGGGCCGTCTTTATTTTCTTTAGTCGCCACGGCTTTCATACGATGTATCGTACGACAAATCTTATACACTAAACAAGATAATAAGTTTTTCATTTTCTGTCTGTTTGAGTTTATTTTTAATCTAATAATGACTATAATAATAAGACATCCTGTTGTATTCTTTATTTAGACAGGGATACATTACGGGCTACTCGTCAAACTAACCACAAATCTCGTAATGGCATTAGAAGCCCATAAATCATCGCGTCGCCACGAGGACAATCCTAGTGGCCTTGTAGAACTAAACTTAGACAGGTCAACGCCCTGGTCGTTCCAAATAAAGACAAAATACCGAACATTTTAAGTAAATACGAATATAGAGTCGAATAGCTCGGTACTCTACGCATTTGCGCAACAAACATATGTTCATTTTTTTTACTTAGATTATTTTCTACTCATACGAGTAATTATTACGATTTATTATAAATATCTATATATAATTTTACTTATCACGAGTATCAGGAAACTTATAATTGGTTTACTTGGTCGTATTTTAAATATGGTGGGGACCTCAGTTTCCCTTACTACGAGTTTGCGAGTTTACTACGAGTTTTTCATTCCCATGTGGGAAGATGAATGAACTGGAAAACGAAAAGTCTGTCGTTGCAAAACCCATGACAAGGGATTAGTATTTGGAACAAACAGTTGTATGTCTAATGAATATGAATGGACATCATTTCAGAGTCGTAGGTGTCTGATTATGATGTAACAGAATCTGGTCTCGGACGAAGCTGGCCATAGAGTAGGTCACACGAGAGGCAGCAACTACAAAAGTCTTTGACCGTCAATACAAATTCCACAAATAACGAGTATCTCATGAATTATTTCGTTAAAAGACAATGAAACCGGACCTTTCAATTAGTAAATTTGTGTTAAAATATATGAGTGTCAATTTACTTTGCATATTATTTAAGTACATATTAGAGTTATCTATTTTATTTTTGGAAATGGGAATTAAAAAAAATATTTTATCAAGAAAAAGTACACTTAAATTACAAACATAGAGTATTATCAGATACCTAAAATATGACTAAATATATAATCCGGGTGCGATGATTAAATTTTTTTACATTTATTGAAAATAAAGAGATTTTTAATTTAATTATAATTTTTTAAACAGGTCTAGAAACGAAAAAATAAAACAGTTTTTAATTTTAATGACGACCTATTAAAGTTGAATTCTATATAATTTAGTTAGTATAATATAAATGTTTTCTATGGTTGTTGTGTGCTACGAGTGTTGGACCAGTTGCTTTGTGCGCGTGGGTGATGTCTGCTTAATGTAACCGGTAGTTAACTTCTTTGTAATATTTGTTACGTTAAATTAAGATAGATTTAAATTTCGATCATCAATTTTGTTAAAAATTATCGTTTTCTTTATTCGAGCTTATACTTTCTAAGGTTTGTCGGTATAAGTACACTAACTCTACTTGTTTACTTTACCAAATGATTTTAAATGCTGTGTTGTTCTGTCACGTTTTTTTTTTCGTTGAATAATTATTCAATTAGTAAGTAGTATTAGGACAGGTATAGTAAATGCCTATTTTTTGTGAGCTTTAATTAAACATAGAATTAATACTTAATCAATATAAAAGCTTCATAGTGTTGGCATAAAATACCTTACTGTTTATTTGATAGATACAAAAATAAAAAAAAATGTTTAAATCCTTACAGAGTACTTTAAAAACGCCTATATATGTGTATATATAAATATATATATATACAATTTATTTACATGTTAATATTACCGCTCTGAGTACAGTGGTTCTGTATACTCAAGCTTCTGTTTAATTAACAATGCGGGTAGACGTATGTTTGTAAACATTTTCACATCAAATACGGTAACATCAAAAACACGCAAGTGATAGATGTTTCAGATAAGATTGTTTTGATTATCAATTAACAGGATTAACTGCTTCAAACCCTGGAGACACATATTGTATGTATTAGAAATGAAGCTATGACGAAATATTTATTTTATTTATAAAACATATATGATAAGATCGCTTCTTTTCGATATTAAAATGTTTTGCAAATAATCTACATACATTTTCGCAACGTCGCCGCGCCCATATCTATTGTTTCACATTGCAGCTATCTGTCAAGTCAACTCATTGACAAAACGAAAATAATTATAATAAATAAATAATTTTAAAATAAAATACGTTTGTTAAAATAAAGACAAAAAGAGTACTGGTCGACTGCATGCGGCGTTCAAGGAGCGCTGTTTGTTATTTGGCTAAATGAATGTTAGTGTGGAAGATGAAAACATTTAAATTAAATATCGCAGTAATCGCTAAAGGCTTTTACTTTCTTACTTTCTTTTCACAAACAAGTACAAGTACACAAGTATATTGTATGCGTAGAGTTGTATTTGTGATTAAGATGTTTCCAGAGTTTGTAGAATTGATAGAGAAATTCAGAATTCAAAAATAACTCATCATAACTTTAAATCTAGATTTATTAACTCCTAAATTTTTTTATATAACAACAAATATGTATGTGTTATGTAACATCCGTTTTTATCACGTGCTTTCCGGAAATTTGGAAGTTTAAAATGTTGTACAGAAATAAATTTTATGGTATTATAGCACTCTAAGTCGGGTGAAATGAGTGTTGAAGTTTTTACAACACTTATTTATGGAAAGGAATTAGAACACGGAACAGTGAATGGGCAACACGAAACAGAACTGAATTCGTTAAAAGACAAGCATTTTAAAAAACATTGCCATAACACGAAAACATTATTCGTGTTATGGCAATGTTTAAAAAATGTTGCCAGATTATTAAAATATTTATTATTAATTATATATATATATTGTTATTTTTAAATCACTGTATACAAATAAAGAGTATTTATTATATTGTGTCCTTAAGTTAGAGCCTGGTTTTATGTTTAAGCTCTCGTACTATTATTCAAAATCAGTGTAGGCGCTCGATAAAGACCTGTGAGCTTGATCTATAGATTCGTTACATGCGTTCGAACACTTTCTTATAGAATTTATAGTGCTTTCGATGTCATTGCTTTTGCTGTTAAAGTAAATACTGACATGACGCTTTTCTTTCCTTGAAATGGCTGAATGTTTTGTTGCGGAGATAAGTAAGGATTTATCTTTTTATCAATCAATGTCAAAATACAGAAGAAAAAAACTAAATTCTTTTTGCGATCAAAACAAAATTAGTGTTGTACTTAACGCAAGGTGCATCATCGGATGGAAATGGTCATTAAGCATCTGCGAATTCCTTTTAAATTTTTTTATGTACATTAAACGAAATGTTTATGCAACATTATTTAAGAATACCGTATAATGACATTGTATTTTTAAACTATAGCATTCACATATACGTATTTGGACATGACATGACAATGACATTAAAAATTATAATTGATATTGCAAAAACATAATACTTATACGAAATTTACACAACATTGTGCTCTAAGAGAATAATGCTATTTTCAGTGATGGTAACAAAAATTTTTCAATCGTCAGAACTTATACTTGATTTTCTAACTGAATACGTAAGCTTATATGAACAAATTATATAACGTTTAGCTTAGAATTGATTTAATTATGAATCGTTATATATAAAAATATATAAATTATATATTATAATCTGGTTAACATAGTCATAATATATACTTATATATAAACTTTACTTATTGTTTACATATACTAAAACGTTTATTTAATATAATATTAATTATATCAGGTGATAAGATATTTTTCTTAACAGTTATTGATTTAATATTTTCGCTTTCATTATGTAATTGTTGAAAGTGCATTTCCCACGACAAAATGTTATTTAATATTCTTATCTATATATTAAATTGTAATATCCGATTTCGATACATTAATTATAATTAATGGTTTTGTATGTCGGTTAAAACATTAGGTTAGTTTTATTAGGCGAATTTTTATTATATAAAACTACATAATCGCGACGTTTCGGCTACTTTTCAGCAACCGTGACCACGGGCGGACGAGATGTGTTATATTTTTTTACTCTAAGGCTTAAAAAATATAAACGTAGATATTAGGGAAATAATTAGTTAAAATAGAATATGAAAGATGGTGCTATTCGTATTCACTAAGTGCGACAAAATATAAGAAAATAATTAATAAATAATGTAGAAATCAGTTTTTTAGATAGTTAAGAATATAATTCATAATTTAATCTGAAATTAGTTTCATATGTTCTCTTGTAAATATGCATGTTTAATCAAACTTCATCGTATTAGGAAAATATCGTACGATGTTCGCATGAGGTACGGAAATCAAACGTAAAATCAAATACAGAAATAAAAATGACATTGACGCATTGAAGGTCTCTTCGGCTCTGATTTGACAGCTGTCAGATTTGACATTTAACCTTTGAACCTATTTTGGTTTTGATGCTATAATCTATGCACCTTTTCGCACATCCCAATTAAATTTTAAAATATCTTTAAAAGATAGATGCATCCTATTTCAAAGTAAAAAGATATTAATAGATTGCTGCTGATTCATCTTTTATATATTTAAGTTCTTTTTTTGGACACGGAAGCGTAGTTTTAATTACATGCAATAAATCGAAGGAAGTCTCAGCACAGTAACATAAAAATCAACTTTGATGATCTAATATTACAAATGCATTAATTTGTATGTTTTCAGCTCGTTAGTAATTTAAATTAATTACCTACTTTAATATATAGGCATGTTTTGCTCTAGGAAAAAAATATCTATTTTAATGTTTGAAATAAGTAATCAAATCTTACAAATAGTTTTCGAAGGATTATATTTTCTAAACTACTTTTCTTAAAATTACTACTAACAGTAGTTATCATGAGTGCTCTTATAACAATAACACATCTACGTCAAGCTAAACACATATAGATTAATGGTACTGTATACTACTATTAGTAAGGTTCCTATTCTCTAATATTGCTATGAGCTCAATTTACTATTCCGTCGTAAACGTGCACGATATTGTTGCATTCAGTGTCTGTGTCATGTTAACTTAAAACGCAAGAAGCAGTTACGCGCCTTCTCAAACTAAGCAAAGCGGCCTGTATTATTTCTTCCGTGTTTAATTATATATGTACAATAAATCTCTAGTTATGTTTATCCAAGTAATAAATCTTATCTGTCAGGATGATAAATAATTAGTAATAATTTAAAATATTTCTTGAATTATTGAATGTTTTTTTATTAAGATTACGTAATAATGAAAAGGGCGTTTTATTTGCGTACGCGTGTCTTGTTTTCATTTGGAAAGCGTGTATAAATGGTGCTAAATATGGAGGAGGGTTTTTCGTAATAACTTTTATTTTACGGCTTCGTTTCGTTGTGTCACATATCGGTATATTTTCTACGTATAATAATTTTTTTTCGTAAATTTAATAACCATAGTCTTTGTGATTTTCATACTTTTCACGTACGGATATAATTAAACAATGTGTCAAAGCATAATAGAACTTTCTAGTCTATTTCATTGAAATATCTCTATTAAGTAACAATGTGTTCGGAACATCGGGTCACGTGTATTGTGTTGGTGAACTTTCGATTTTAGACTTCATGATTAATTGTGCTTGTGCCTAAAATGGATCGCAGGTTGAATACTGCGGAACGTTTTAAAGATTTTAACGTGAACATATTATATTAAGATTTTTGTGAGAACGTATATTATTTTCGGATATGTCTAGTTATTTATTGTACATTGTAAACATTTCTTCTTCAATCGATAAGGACTAAAATGTAAGAAAAGTAGTTCGTAACCGTCAATTATAATTTCATTTTGTGCGTCCATTTACCTGTTATTTATCTAAACCTATATACGCTTGAAGAATCTACTTTGTAAACAATTAAATAAAAATTTTGGCTTACTTAATTTCGGCAATATGTCAATTAGTCTAAAATTTAAAAATATATTTTTTTTATATATACACTGCTCGTTGGAATATATCTCTGTTAGGTCTTGGCTTATTAGATTGTTAGGTTTTTATGGCATTATTGTCTAGAAGGTCTTTCAAAAATAAACCGATCGATCACTACCGCAGTGTCCTCTTTCCAGAGTGAACTATACGCTTCTATACATTTACCGTGAGTATTCAACGCCTGATTAAATACCAATAATATCATTGTGCTTCCGTTTTCAGATCATCGGATACATTTGTGTCACTGCCAAATTTTCAAAATACGTCTAAACGAACGTTAACTTGACGCTGCAATTTCCAGCCCTATTGATTTATATATCAGCAAATGTCATAATCGAGTTTTTTGTGAACATGAATTTTTTTATTGTTCTTACTATTCCTACATAGTTGTAACAAATTAAATTAGCAAATTTTGGTCGATAAAAATATGAATGAAATGAGTTTGAATCTGTGAAATATGTCACACAATTAAAATTTATTATGTGATATTATATAAAAAATGCTTGTTTTTTTTTTTTTAATTTTTAATGCAAGATTACTTAGTGTAGGTACTCGTGCAGGCGTTAACAATGACCGGTCAGCTATAAAGACACTGTAGCCAAGTAAAGTCCTTGAATTGCCTTTCATAGATGATATTAAGATAAGATAAAATAATTCTATTATGAAACATTATAGAGATAATATTGTACAATTAACCTTTAAGTATTAAGACATTTGAGCTTAGAAAACGTGTAGTGATGTCCTGTTTGCTATGGTTAGAAACAATGGTAGAGATTTGTCTCGGTTAACGAAACTTGGTTGCGATATTGGTTACTAGGTTTTGGGTTGGAATTAACATAACCGCTATGGTTCGGGGAGACTAATCTTTTTTTAACTGCTTTACTTTTTAACTGTCTAAGTATTAGCATGAGTGATAAATTGTAATGGGTGTGTACGGAGTATGTGCAATCAAATAAATGAAATAAATGCATTCAAATTGTTATCACTTCGTTGCATCTGAAGTATTTACTAGTATTTACTATAGGGATTATTTGAGAAAATTTGTTATTTGTTAGAATGTAATTATGTCCCGTTATATATAGCCTTTGTTGTTTGATATTACAAAGTAAACAAAAAATATGCTATTAAATGTAACATGTCTCAATATTAAATAGGTTTTTGTTTGATGGTTAAAGTTGAATTTTTTTACTTTATTTGCCTGTTTCGTGAAGATCAAGGATGATGTTAATAACTTTGTGTACTATTGAAAAGGTTACAACAGCATATGTTATCGAAGTTCACATTCTTCAACAAAACCTAATATTAAAACAGTATGCGTAAAACAAAAGCTGTATAATTGTATACTCTAAAAAAAATCATCTGTCGTCATTGCTCCCGTTTAATGTACGTCTGTATGTCAAATAACTTTTTTTTACTATCAATTGATCGAATGCGTCTCTATAAATAAGATACGCAGATGTTTTATCATCTGTAGGACGTCTATTTTAAGAACAGGCATGCTGTATACTGCAGGTGCATTCATATTACAAAAAAAAAAATAGTATTTTTGTAATGGCTATAATATATTAAGACAATGCCTAACGGTATATTTGGATAATTTCTATTTTAATTGTATAAATTTGCATTATATTTTTTGTTATACGTTCTCATGTTAAAATGCAATATATCAAAAGATAATTTTCATTCTCATGTTACGTAGTGTTTGCTTGTCATCGGTTGTTTCTAATTATGACGAATAGTAATTAACAAAAATCCACATACTATGACTGTGGGTAATTAGGTTTTGGTGAAAGTTAAACGTATTGTCATTTCTGTAAGACATATATCTTACCGAGCTAACAATATACAAGACATAACATTAGTCGGAACAAGACTTGATTAATTTAATTAACTATTTTACAAGACAGAAATTCACATAATACAATTTTTAAAACGAATAATCTCAGGTTTTCTCCTTACATTTCAACAACTTATAAGTGAGATTTGTTGTTGTGATAAATTTTTATTTCATGCTATAAAACATATATTTTAATAAAAACCTTTGTTGATTGAGGTGAAAATGTTATTGGTAGCGGCGTGAGCTATTTCGAAATGAATTATTGTAGTGCGACCAATGAGACGGAAACATATGAATTAATGATTTATGCTAAAATGCCAGGGTAGGTTTTAATATTTTTTTGTGTTTTACATTTGTCGTAAGATTTTTCAAAAGAAGGTTCAATTTATTTAAGTTGTCACGCACACGTAAACATATAAGAAAAACTAAAAAAAATATACGTGAGTCAATTTCTCTAAGGCATTCTTTCTACCTTGGGTGCTAACACACAAAACACAGAATGATTATTTTGTCAAATCAACCGTTTTGATCTTAAATATTCTGCTATTCTATGTAAGGAATTTACAAATTCAGATTCATTTCAAATTGTGGTTAATGTGCAACTAATTAGCTCAGTGATTAATTTATTTTCTATTTGTCATTACTTTGATATACTTCTGTTAACTCAAGAACCACATTTCTTCGGAAAATGAGTCTCACTATGTCTAACGTTGTTGAATCAGCTTTCAGAAAGCGTTTCGTGGAGAAAAGCCAGTAGTTTTGGTGTCAACCAAAACTTTTCATGTGTATTTTCGACAAAACCTTTCCGCACACTGATGAAGCTCCAAGTTGACACTGACGAACTGTCCTTTCGTCTGCTTATGATCACGGTTGCTGTAAAAGAACCGAAACGTTACAAAATAACAATTAACGCCTAGTATCAGAAAACCTTAATTTCATTTTATTGAAGAACTTAGGGTGATAGACACGGAACTACCTTTAACCATGCTGAAGTTGACAGATTGACAACTGATTGAAGATTGACAACTAATATATACTTGAAACTAATGGAACAAGCAAACATTCTTGAGAAATATATACCTCATGAATTGAATGTCGCAAAACCGACAGACGTAATTTAAGTGTAGTTTTATATTACTCGGTAATGGGAAAATTTTTAATAGTTTTCTTACTTGTGGTTAAAAACGGAAATTATTCGATCGTCCGTCATAGTTCTCAATATTTGTATTCTGAAGATCTTGCCAAACCTTGTTCCAACATAAGTTGGTGAGTAAACATGAGATAACTAGAGCCGATTATATACTGTTTTGTGGTGTGACCGGAAGCTTTTAGGAGATCTTCCTTAAAAAGTACTAGATCTCTAATTTGGACAATATCTTCTTAGATAAAAAACCCCTAAGGAAGCCCAAACCGCTTAAGAAAACTTTTGTTTCCCGCTCATCAATCAATCTTCGCTATGCTTGCAAAGAACAACATAAAAGATGATAGAACGGTAGATTTTAATCATACAATGTTTTGATATATATCAACCCAGCTATTTGTAAAATTTTTAAATTTAAGCTCATATGCACTCATTTGTGTAGTTTTCAATAAAACATGTTTAATTAAGTGGTGGTGGCCTGGAGGTTAAAGGCCCGCCTCTCATACGTGAGGGCGCGGGTTCGAAACCTGGCAAGTACCAATGTGATCTTTTCCGAATCATATGTACTTTCTAAGAGTGATTAGACACCACTGACGGACGGTGAAGGAAAACATCGTGAGGAAACCTGGTCTTATAATTTCAAATTATAAGATTGAAATCGCCAACCCGTCTTGAGCAAGCGTGGTGATTAATGCTCTAACCTTCTCCATGTGAGGAGAGGCCTTTGCTCAGCAGTGGGCTCCTATAGGCTGATGATGATGATGATGAATCGTAATTATCAAGGAAAAATAAATAAATTAAGTAAAACTATCCCCAGTTTTCAAGCATTGAACTTCATAATAAAGTATCTGTGTCTGAAATTGCATACCCATACGCACAGCAGACGTTCGAACATAAAAGGAATGCTTATTACGAAGCCGTTACAAACACATTCAAAGTCATTTTCTAAACGTTTCTGTTATTGAACATCAATAAAAGACGCTACTTTTGTTATACAGCCATCACTATCCCATGGTATTCTCGGGTATTTGATAAACTTTATACGGAAGCGTTTACGACGCTCACGTGAGCTGTTTAACGGTCCCTAACATCACGTTACAGCTATTTGGCGCTGTATTGTTGATGTATTAACGGTATCACTTATGATATATTACATAACATTATATATATTTATTTAAACTATTACATGTATTGTCATAATCTTCAAGCTGTAAAATAACTTGGCTTCTTCTTTAATGCGATTTAACTGCTTTTCGCGCTCTATATAATCTTAGATATACGGGTATTGATAATTCAAATGCCGTCTTATCTTCTGATATTTTAATATTCATAGATGTATTAAAATAAGGTAGCTTTTCGTTCTTATGCATAAGCATGTCGTGCGTCTTCTCTTGTAATTATAGGGAGCCATGTCATTTCTAACAGCTAACATTCCTGATGCCCTCGGGCATGGGACGCGGAGTAATTTTATGATCCCAGAACACCATTCATTTGTTTATTACTAGTTTTTGCCGTCGGCTTTGTTCACATTAGCAATGTCTAACACTAACGACTTTCATGTAAACACTATCTAACATGTCGTATTATGACAGAACACAAAATTTAGATTTATTACGTAATAGTATTAACAAATATTCTTTAAACAAATAAATGGCCTTCAATATCAGGAATGAATTTAGTCTAACAGAGCTTTATGATATATGATTTTTTTTGGACGGCAAATAATAAAGTAAGGGCCTTGGCTTGTTTACAATTTGTGTGTACAATTCAATCAAGCGAGTCACCCCATGTAATTGCCTTTACTAGCATGTTACTTAATATATCGTGACCATAATTGAACTATTTCTTCTATTAATATCTTACTCTAAGTATGGAGTGTATGTCAAATTCTCTTTTATGCATTGGAATTCTTATTAATGTGATTTCTTATGTCATTGAGGGTATTAAATGTGATACAGGGTACAATAAATGAAAAAAGCATTAATTCCCAAGGCATATCATTTCAGGGCGTCTATCATTCCTCATCATTATTCTGGAAACATCATTCAAGCGATTCTTGCTTATGGGATCTAGTTTCCTCAACAAATGGGTCTATTGCATCCTTAATTACACTAGTTTCTTCACCGCAGCCGAGTTAAGTTTAATGTGAATGAAAATCACCGTCCAATCCCACATTAACTATCACACAGATATATTATTCAGATCTTTATATCGCTGCTGAATTGCTAGGCTTTTTCAATTGAATCTCTTGATGACTTTCATTTGTATGGATATCAACTAGTGACCTGCATTCATGTAGTCTAGGATAGGATATAAAGGTAATATATAAATAAAAATAGAAAAAAATCTTACTTTCAGTATACTTTTCTCTAGTCAGTTTAATTAAATGAAAATGTTGATCGTTTCATTTTTAAACATAAAATAAGCTGACGAAATATTTTATACGCATAATATTTTTTTATGTAACTTCATGTACTATGTGTACCAAACCATTCATTTGGAACGAACCCGTATTACCATGATGTTGGAGTATTCAGTATGTTCATTTATATAAAGAACAGCTCTTGGACACGCATCCCTGATTTTATCTATATTTTATATTTATGGTTTATGTCGCCTTAAATTAACTCCCGTGTACAGATTTATTGTTGTTATAATTAAGTGTTTTAGGTAGTTCAGCGGCGTGGTGTTATTTTATACCATTTATCATTGATTTATTCGAATTCGCTACGTTGAGGAACAACATTCTAAAAGGGCGGTATAGCTATGACATGTATAAGTTGCCCTGTGTACCTGTTATCCTTATCAAATTATTCGTTCCCCATGACGTATTAACTCTTCACAAGTACTAAGCACACAAAAGTAACATTTTAACGAACTCTGTTAATGTAAACATTGAATAGGATTTGTCTATTGTGTAGTTTATATCTCGTAATCGTTACTCTGATCCATGATTGCATTTCTTGAAAGCCTTGCCCATGTGACTTGTCCATGCATGTAACGTTGAGCTTATTCGCAACCTCGCTATCCTACCGAATAAAATGTACGCTAGTAATGTGATGCGGTTATAGAACGTTGAGGTTTTTTTACTTGATAGCGTTAAAGTTTGAAGTCCAACAGCGGCCTGTTAGATGCGTCGTATAATCGCGTACCGTGGCGCCTCAGTTTGCTCGCGCTGCTCGCGCAGCTCACTCGTCTTTTAAACGAATCGTTTGTTTTTTTTTATTGTTTCATATAAATTTGGTCAGTGGAATCCGTTAAACGGTCGTTTATGAACGGGGAACTGTTTTTAATAATATTTCGCATTGAGTATCGAAGGTGACATTCTTCCGTTGGTTAAGTTAGTCTTAACCGATATTTGAGGAAACTTGTGTAGTTCTTCCTGTGCTGTGTAATTTGCAGGTTGTGTCCATGCAGTGTTCTGGAATGTGAGCAGTTTAGTGGTAGTGCTAGAGTATAGTGTCTCGGAATTAATTGATTATACGCTGCAATTGTCACAGTTATCGATTACATCGCACAACTGTTTTGAACAAGGCTCTATTGGAATAGAATTTATGGTAAGCTATTGTATATATTAACTGTATCGTTCATACAAGTTCATTTTAATTAAATGTTTAGTTTGTTTGGTATATAATTCTCCAATAACACACTAGCCGACGAAATTGCGCAGACTGCGTCGAGAATTCCAATAAGATCAAAATGAATCTTGCTGGTATTTCACTGTGACTCAAAACTCAATGACAATAATCGTACTGTAGAACAAACCTGATTTTGTTTTATAACCGTATTGTATCAAGAAAAATATTAACTTATTCTCATTGTTAATTTCTCAAATAGAATTTGACTAATGTCACTAGCTATAGGTTCGAAAAGAATAATTAAAATATATCCAAATGGTTTCAATAATGAAGCTGTAACAAAAAACTTTTATTAATTTAACGTTATTAGAGAATGATTCGACATTTCTAAACGTAGAGTGGGTCAAATTGTTTATTAAAGTTGTATAGACGCCAGTAATTTTGGCCTGCATTGTACGGACTTATCAAAACTGGAACTTGCGATTTCCGTTCACTTTTTATTAATAAATATATTTAATACAATTTGAAGGACCTTTTTTTTATAATGTAAACATTCGTTTATTGTATTCAGATGAATTTTTGCAGAATATATTCAGATGGTCTCCTTCAAATTCTATATACGATTATTGTTGTTAACATAATTAATATTGTGTATTCAATGTTTTTGTAAGCCTTATACTTTCTCATATATTATTTATCCGTCATTACTATTTGTTTGAACGTGAACGCTTACGAAATTTTTATCGGTAAACGTTGTTACCATTCTCTTATCAGTGGCCATTTTAACGTTTGTAATGTCTGATACGTTCGTTATTATATGAAATCTAGTGCGTTATAAGATATTTTTTTCTAGAATTGTAAATTAGTTGACAGATGTTTTCAAACTTTCTAATAATATATGGAAATATACAGAAATATGAAGTCTCGTCTCTAATGAGGCCGCAGTCTTATAAAAAGAATTTGAATAGTAGACCTAACTTGAGAGTATTAAGAATATATCACATATTTTTTAAATAATTTTATAAAATATTATAACACTTTCAGTTAAATATAGTTAATCTAAGGTATATATTCTGACTTCTGGTTGTTATTTTCTCAACTGTGCGGTTAATTTGAAATTCATGTTGGATTGTATTGTATTTCGTACGTAAAACGATATGCCATTCTAAGTTAACACTCATTATTCTTTAAAAGGAACACGTTTTGAAATACATTGCTATGAAAAATTTCTTAGCATATGTGCTGTCGCTAGTTTGGTTGGTTTTATATACGAACCTTGACCCTTCGACTAGATGTTAACCATCGCGACAGACCCGCGGCAACTTTCTACTTTTTTTTATTCTAAACGATTGTGAATTTAGTAATAAGTCACCGCAATTTAATTTATCATCTAAACTCTAAAGCCAATAGATTAGATTATTTATTGATGTTGAAGTGCATTTATTACTGGACATATTTACATTTTGTCTCTTTATCGTTGTATCCGAAGTATAATGAATGAAAACAAAGGAAAAAACTTAATTATTTGACTTGATTCTATATTAAAAATATGTTAAGATACTGCGTTAATATGGCATGTTTATTATATTTAAAGTTTAATTAACATTAACCGAAAGTTTGCCAATAATCAAATTATTTGACTTAAATTGATATACAATTTTCTTAAAATTTATGAATCGTATTATTCTAAAACTAAATGAAAGACATTATTTGTTACTAATTCCATTGCAAAAATAGTAGTAGCGCTGTTAAAGATTTTCATACTAATTACTTCATTACGTTGCGCAATAAAAGATGTTGGCGGTAATAAAGTGGCTTCCGTCGGTTTCATAGTTTTGCGTGGTTTAGTTTTTTTTTTTAACTAATATATTCTATTAAAATCGTGTTTAACCTTGATCATAGTACATCTTGATGTAATGCTTTATTCATACTGATAAAAAAATTACTCGAATCCTAGAGATCTACGTTTAAATGTAAAATATTTTTTGTTTATTTTGAAATCACCATTTTAGAAGTAAAGTGAAGACTAAGCTTGTAATTTTAATAACATTAAGCAGTTACAAAGCTATTATGTTCGTAATTATTTGCCAATTTATAAGTATAGAAATATGTATTACATAGTTTTTTTACAGAATTCTTTGGTCAGTTTTACGGACCGAACCATTACGTAGTCTAGACTTTTGTATATTTAAAATTATTATATTTTAAACGTCGTCTCTTTCGTGGCATTGAATATGACATGAGGTCATCCGGTCACAACTGTCTATCAATGGGGTATCAGCATTTTGTTATAATGGAAATTATTTATTTTTTTCACGTAAATAATGAGTAATAAAGATTGTATTGATTTAAACTTTATTTTTGTGTTAATCAATAAAAATAAATAAATTTTAAATTGCAGTTATTTAATATATGCAAATTATTTAATATATGCAATGTCCAACCTTAGTCATTTATGGTGTCACGGAGGTCATTAAAATCATCCGTCCGTCGCCAGCCCGAAGTTCAATAGTCTGTGAGCCCTGTTCCGGTGTTGGTTGCGCGTGCGCAGTGTTACGACAACTTTAAATTTTGCATTGATTAAGATTCAAAAGTATTTAATAAATTATAGATAAAATAGTTAAAAACAACGCTCTGTTTAAATTTACACTATTGCGAGAAAAATAAATGTTCCCTTGTTTCATTTCTTGTTAGTTGATTGTACATTATGTGTAAAAATTTCATTGCGATGTTAAATATGTTACATTCATAATATGTGACATAAAAATATATATTTTTTTTGGGTAATAATTATCAACTGCGGAAGCTCTGCTGCAATAAAAGTGCAACAAAACTCACGTACTATTAATATACCTTGCCATATATAGTCCGACGGACATCCGCTCTACGTCGCAATAGATTTAAACTGATTCAGAGCTATCTTCATGTTGATGTGTCCGGGACTTGATGTCATCTATAAAAGTTACATAAAACAGTTTCCTGATACCCAGACCACGCTATAATGAACCACTGTATTCATAATTTAAGTTTTCGCGGCCAAAGAACATATGAGTACGCAACTGTAACAGGTTTACATTCATAAATCCTCGTAAATTAAGGTATTAATTTAGGTTACTAAATGAGAGACGGGAAACGCATCGTATGTAGTGTGACGATGCAGTCTTAGTAAGAAAGTTCATAATACGACACGAATGAATTGTGTAGTTGTAATCAATGACATGTGTGATGAAAAATTATCACTTGCATATTAGTGTACTAAATCTTATTCAATTTGGTAAATATTATATATTGTACATAAAAATCATAGTTTCTAACCGAAAATCTATATATTTTTTCTATCGTCTTAAGGACGTAAATGACGTAAGAGACTACGAGGAATTTGAAAAAAAAATTGTATTTGGTTATCTATACTAAGTACAGAAAACATTTGGATTTTTTTTATAGAAAGACGTAATGAAAATAAAAGATTATTATATAATTTAGTAAAACTCCGAAAAACAAGACATTGTCAGCCTCGATCAAAATGTCACTTGCATGTAATACAACACCCTATTAAAATTAATTATTCCGTCTTGAGTTATGTTTAGTTCAACGTATAATTCATATCTAACCTTCGCTTACCCTCCATTATAGAGCCTGGGCTGATCTGTTCTTCTGATTGTATCAGGTCAATACAGATGGGTAGACTTTCGTTCGTGACTTATGGCCGATGAGGAAAGTATTTTAAGGCGACGTAATTTCCTTAAGCGGTAATTACTTACCGCTTCCTAGTAATTACTCGTAAATATATAGTCGGGAGATTTAAGATTGCCGTTCTACGCTGCATTGTTTTATGGGCGTGCCTGTTATCTTGCTTTAACTTGTCAAGCTTGTCATTTAATAAGCTGGGTATCGGTTATGCTTTTATTGAATTAAATTCTTTGATGAAAATTCATATAGCGATAGTATAATCAATAGCTTTCGAGCTGTCTTTTTTATGTTTGATATGTTTTGACAAGCCTTTAAGGATTGTATATGCTTTTTTTCATTCAACCGTCCGTAGTAATATTATCAAAACGGACAGCATAAGGATTGAAAGTAAGGAAATGTTGTAGAATACAAAAATAACATTTATGTTACAATTCTCACATACTCGTACCTACAATCATTAGTATGTGTTATATATATAATATTGTAAAGATAATTGGCATTCATAACGATTATATTCCATTCATCATTATATTTTTTTATGTAATACGTTTTTCTCATACGTTAATGAATTGGCACAATTTCAATTTATAACTAATGAAGTTCACATTACATAACGTTTCAGCAATTAGTAACATTAAGCGATGGGATGAAGTTAAATTGGCAGTTGTTAATGATTCATTATATTTCTCAGATCATGTGAATGTTTTTGTGTACTTTTTCTTATGAGTACATATATATATATATATATATATATATATATATATATAGTAATCATTAGTGATTACGAGTCCACTGCTGGTCATAGGCCTTTCTGAATTCGTATAATCCGTTGAGCTATATTCTCAGCTCTTCTCCTCTAATATGAATATATTGTTATGTATAGATATATTATATTTATATTAAGAGACAGACAGAATGTGGCTTTGATATTTGATACATCGGTATCGAATACTAAGCCCAGCTGCTTCAAAGTATAGGAAGTAGTAACATACATTCGCTGACTGTGGATTGTTATTCTGATTTCCGTAAAAAAAACAAATAATTTATAATGTTACGATGTTTACCGATCACTAGACGATGATCCCACGTTTTGCTGACGAAGGTTTTGTGAGATTTAACATTTCACTTAGATGCTGAAGTTTATTTTAATATTATATAATTCGTACATAATTTGCAGGTGAAAATAAAATACGGAAAATTAAAATGAATTATAGATATTATAATTCAACGCGGTAAAGGTTTTAATGACAAAAATCATTAAATCACATCCTTATAAAGTAATCAAGAATAATATATATTACGTTTTCAATTAAAATAGAAAGTTTATCAAGATAAATAAACTAGTGTATGTACTTTAAATACTTGTAGTTTCATTGTTTTTCACGCATAAATTATTCGATATATAATAGTTATCAATGAGAAACGTTTAAATGACGCTTCCTAAGAAATCTCACTTGTCGCTTCCATTAAATTGGAAGAGCAATGTGTCCATACTATACTAAACGCCCCGCGCTAACATCCCAAACCAGTAAATCAGCTAACGTGTGAAACGTCTAATTGTTGACTATTTACGCTTGCATCATATTTGTGTTCGATTCGGGACCGGTATTTAAATTACTTCGGTATAACGGTGACTTGTAAATATTTATTCTATTATAATAAAACAACTCGTTACGGTTTGTTAATAATTTAGTTCAGTAATAGAAAACACGTGTATTAAGCATTTTTTTTGAGTTTATTTATTTGTTATTAAGGTTTCACAAATAATAATTAAAATTGTTTTTTTTTTGCATATTTTATTAATTTATTTCATCGTACCTTTAATTTCATATATCTTATTGAGTGCTTATTTGTTAATACCTATATTGTATTGTATATATATTGTTATTTTACATGTGTTTGTATATTGTATTGTAAGACATAGTTTTTGTTTAATATGGAATTCACTGTCGTGTTTTTATGTATTATCTGTAACCGGTTGTACCGTAGAGCTGGAAAAATCATGGGAACTAGAATAAGGTCCGATGGAAATTCGTGTTTTAATAGTTTTGGTTATATAGAATTTAAATTTCATAGATTTATTGTACAATAAATCTTTTACTTTATAAGATGTCGCATGCGCGTGGGATACAAGAGTTTGTTGATAAATCATATTGATTTTGAGAGATGCAAATGAGATTATGAAACACATTTGAAGCAATTGTACCTATTTAATAACAAATTAATATAATCAACAGGAAATTGTTTGAAACATTCCATTATTTGTTGTTAATATAATATTATATATAGACTTGCATCATAAGACAGTTTTTAAGACGTATATCGACAGCGGTTACAACAGTTGTGTGAATTCTGTTAGAGGTTTTCCTAACTGTGTGCACATGTTTGTCAACATGTAACATTAAAACTTTTTTATGACACATCTTAAATTCAGATATTATAGATTATGACCTATAATTTCATATAATACAATATACTATTTCCAAATTAATGTCTTTGTCATTTTATTCTTAATTTTTCTTTCAATGCTTATTTCTATATGATAAGAAAATGGATGACTATGGCCAGGCTGCAATGTCGATATTACTTTATGATCAAAAAAATTATGTATTACTTAGTATTATCAGGCAGATCTAAGGTTTTATTCTCAAGCAGACCTAAGGTTTTCAATACTTTATTAATAAGACGATTCTAATAATAATCAGCTCGTTTAAAACGCATGAATCAATTGATGTTTCAATAGCAGTTGTAAATTTTCAATAACAGCCAACGTTTGCGTACCCGTTACTTTATTGATGACCGCTCGCCCTATCTAGACTAGATCTACGCTCGTTAAGTGAAAAATTATAGTCATACGACCGACCGTTCTGATCCTTGACGCGATAAAATTATGTTTGAACTGTTATTTGTTATTATGTTTATTGAAAATAAACGCTTACTTTCATTTAGATAATCGAATTTAACTATTAGATTAGCAAAAAAATAGTAGAGATGGTGTTTCAAGTTCTTTAAATAAAAATAAGAATTAGGCGAAAGCATTTGTTAAGTGTACTAATATAGATATAGAAAATAATTTCAACGTTGCGTTGCGTTTGTCTTTATGTTGTAATAGCAATCGAATTGATAATGTCGGAAATGTATGACAGCGTGCACTCAGCCCTCTTGAAGACGGTAAACTCGTTTAGGACCACATATGGCCTGTGACGTAGCCTCTAGCACAGGTGATTGGTACGTCTTTTTTTTCTACCTACACTCGACTTGACGCGATGTATGCCATTGTGACGTCACCTGTCAAACGGTATTCGAATTTTGATTTCTCGGCTGAATGAAGTGCGCCCATGACAATTATACAAAGAGGTTGTCCTACAAATTTATACAAAGATAGTATACGACTCTACATACTTTGAACTGCATTGCTTTAGTTTTTCTTAAGTGTATGAAATGTCATTTCATCAACATGTGATATTACATTTGTTGTTAGCATGTTCTATACGACGGTGAGCATAAGCTATGGAGATGTTTGCTTTCACTGAACATGAAAATTTCTTCATTACTATAATTACGAGTTTTCTATGTAATGTCTTGAATTCCTGTTCAATATCGAACATTTATAGTCAACTATTATTTGATAAAACATAAAACAAAAATTAATAAATATTTGTGAAGATTAAAATGAAATGCCGTCTGTCATTAAAGTGCGTTATTGATCTTAAAATTTCTCGCGTAAAATCATATAAGTACTACACGTAATAAACGTTTTCAATTTCTATGCGTAATTAATTAATTTTTATATATGCAACCGTTAACATGTTTCTTAAAGTTCGTTAATATTAACACCGTTCAGTCGTTTTGTAAAACAATTCAATTCTATGATGCAATTCACAATAAAAACTGTATAAGGAGCATTTCTCAAAGTAGGTGCCGCTTCGGTGAGAAACATTAACGTTAAATGTTACGTAATGCTCTTAAATAATTTAACAGCATCCGATTTTATGTAGTTATTAAGAGACGTTTTTAAATTTTAGTGTATTTTAAATCATGTGACGTTGTAAAATAATTCATAACAGCTATGTTACAAGAAGAAAACAAATCACAGCAATCAAAAAACTGTTTTAAGTCTATAATAATTAGGATTAATTTTGTACGTAAATATTAATTTTTTTATTTTATACGGTAATCTAAGGAAAATATAAGCGTTCTTTAATACACTACGTCTAAAGTACATTTGTCTAATACTATATTTGCGAACTATTGTTCACAGCTAGTTCTCTATTAATCAAAATTAGATTTCACATCACGTGTATCGAATTTAAGCCGTAATTTCAGTGCCATAAAGTTTGGATTACCATACAAAGTTAATAAACCCTGATCCAGATTTAGATTTTCATTCTTAGAGGTTGATTATATCATTATCCTGCTAATGACTGTTTTTGGATTTCATTTCCTCAGACTGTTATTACATTAATGTATCAGGAAAATCGTACTAACATTCCGTACTGTTGATAACATTATTAATTCTTCATCTAAGTCCTAACACAACATTTTGCTGTATAATTTAGAAGTTGTCTTACGATATTGCAAATTATAATGTCCTAAGACCAGTTGTGTGTTGCCATGTATGTTTGTAATTACAATGACATTAGCTCAGTTGAAGGTTCTATTTAATATAGATGCATGCCCAAGGGATGTTTTTGTGTTATTGATTAGAGAATATCTATTAGTAGGAGCTTTTGTTTTTTTTTTAATAATAAAATAAGGAAAGAAAGTAGTGTATATATTATCTTTATAATTTTAATTTATTTGTTTATTCTACGCTAATCCGTAGATATAATCACAATTTGTTTAGCAGGTCCTATTGGCATGCATTAATTAATTTTCCTTAGTGTACTCTTATATGACAGTATCTGCATTCATCAGCTGTATAAGAAAGTGAAATTAGCATTAAAGCAATTTCGACGGTACACGCCCGCTTGATAATAATTAATTTACTGTTTAAAATTTAAGCTGTGTTCACACTTACGGTTTCATGGTATTGAAACACCGCGAATATTCAATGTATATTTGAATGTATTATTAAAATATAATAAAAATTGATTCATATTGTTATTTTGCAATAAATAAATAATTTCCCTAAAGGCAAAGAAAAGTGTATGAGATTTATTTATATAATCAATAGATTTTGAGGTAAATGTGTTCTTTGAATCAATGGAAGTACTGAATTTCATATAATAATGTCTTTGAGTTACGATCAACAGTCAGTGTAAACTATCTCTTACATCCGGTTCGTAACACTGAGCCTCGAGCAGTCTTTCAAAGTATTGTAGGTGCATGCCGCATCTATCATTACCAGATAGCGTTTAGGTAATGTTCGATATTAAACACAATCGTTACCTTTACCGATACTCTGTCTATATTACACTCGGGGCTATGGCTTTAGTTCATAAAGTATTATGTTACGAATATATAATAATTTTTTTTAGTCTCGTATTTTCATTTGTTATTGTTGTCAGTGTTTTTTTTATTTCATTATCCATCATAATACATGTTTATTATTTTTTTGCAATCACAACGCAGTTCAAAGGACTTCATTACGCGTATAATTAAATCAATTGTGCAAACAGCTGTTATAGCTAAGACATTGCTTTGTTTGTTTTTCTTAAGATACGATACTAGCTCGTTCCTGCGGCTTCGGTCACCTTTTTTTTTAGAACCAAAACTCAAAATGTTGAGGGAAAGGTAACGGACAGAAAAAAAGACAGTATCGTTCCCATTTATAATAGTGTGAGATTAAAAGAAGACACAATTTCTTTTAGTTTAAGCGTATTATAAAAAAATATAGTACAATATGATTGTATTTACTTATTGACCCAAAAATTCTGTACTTTCTACTAATATAGATAAGATTTAAAGCAATCCAAAAAGCGTCTACAATTGAATGGAATTATTAAGATTGGCGTAAGTGGGACGGAGAAGCGATGTTGGTCTTTGAGTAATTTAAATTTATAGATGGTTACTGTAGATTGAATCTGCTATAGATCACTCCCTAACATTTACTATTGAGAAACTTGAAGCCTTCACATTATTTATTGTTCTAGGTTTTTTGGTTTTAGACAATAACACAATTTACATTATTGAAAATACATCGTCGAAATTACAAAATTTTTGATCCTTACTAAAGAGTCCTTCTGAATTAAAATGTTCATCTTTTTTAAATTTCGTTTATTTATTTATGAAAACTATGGCTCTTTGATTTAAATTGTTATACGTTAGAATTTAAAAAAATACATTTAATGTGAAAATATGAGTGTGTTTTAAAATTACTTTCACATGTAAAATATCTACTATAATTAATAAAAAAATAAAGAAATACGAGTGAAATATAAATGAGTATTTATTAAGTGAATTGTATCTATACGTATAATTAATTAAAGTTCATTCCTTATATGATGTCAATAAAAAAAATGTACAACAGTAAAAATTCTCACAATACATTAAGGTCGTGTGTATTGATCATCTAACTGATGTATTCAGATCATTACGGTAATTTTATGAGAATATTCTATTGAAATAGACGTATTATATCTTTTATTGTTGTTACCTACAATGTTGATTTAAAGTAAATCTTTTCTTTGCAATTCTAAATACATGCGCTGAAAAGAGATCGATTATAACAATATAAAGGTAATTCTTATATTTGTATAACTTTAATTTTAATACAAATGGAATGTATGGAACGAAAAATTTATAAACACGAGCAGGATGCGAACCCGCAACCTCTGAAAAGTCTATCTTCATTGTAAAAATATAAGATTAATATAGCTTTAAAATAAAAAACATAATCATATGAAATACTACTGATTATTGTTATTAATAATTATGATATAAGGATAAAGTTTTTTTTAATATAAAAAAAATAATTGTGAATCAAACAATACATACTTCCGCAAACAGACGAAGCCATAATCTAATCCTTGTACATACAAAAAATAATATTCTTTCAAAATAATTATGAACTGTAAAAGATAGCTAGATATAATTTAACTAAAAAATAAGGCAGTTGAGGATATTAAAGTAGCGTTAAAGTAAAGTAAAATCAAAGTATAAATTCTTTCTCGTTTTTACATATTAAATTCACTATAACATAAATTAGCTTGACTTTGACCTTTCCCCAATGACCTATGTGCAAGCGAAAAGCAATAACTAATAAATTTACTAATACTCCATTTTTGTATTTAATGGCTGGGTTTAACTCAGCAACTGGATTTTTAAATACACATTATAAGTCCATCCGCAAAAAAAAACAACTATTGAGTGATATTTAGAATGGTACAAGGTTTCATAGTATTTCAAAGCAAACAGTCAATAAATGTTCAGTGCTCAATTATCAACCTGGCCACAGCGCGAGGTGCTAACCTAACCTACATTTCTTATCTTGGAACCATTACAAAATCTCTTAATTCCATATACTGGCAGTATTTTAATTAAAACACTTTATATGAGGTTATATGAAATGATAATTCATGAATATGAATCGGTAACGCAAAATCAAAGTATGTTTATTTGTATTAGAATATATATATATATGTGCTTGATATTAAATGTATATCACCTTAATTAAATCTTTGTTATTATGTCTGTATGATCTAAAACTAATTGGTTTTAACTTTACTGTAATATTTCGATATTAAAAACACAGCCTACAAAATTTCTAACTAAAGTATATTTAAGTATTGATTTGTTAAATAAAATCAAGAGTCTATATTGATGTTTATTTTTATTGAATATGAATTTTCGTCCAGAAACCAAATGGTTGCGGTTTGTCGGACGGTTCTCACGATGGAGCGGTTTTTTTATTAGAATATAACTTGGAACGGATTCGTCACGCTTTGTTTGTGTGTTTTGTCGATTGGCTGCGATACGTGATTGTCTCGATCTATTTATTTTCACCAGATAATATGTACTTATATAATAGTTAGAATAGATTACATTTTACTTAATGTTCGTCACTTTAGTTTGGATTTATTATATATATATATATAATTTATTTTATTGGTTATTTAATTTCTGTAAAATATTATTATTTTTGCCTTCTATCACTTTTGTTCACACTATGAAAGTATTAAGAAATATTTTGAATGAATCCTCAATGTTATCTTTATCATCAAAGAAGTCCTAGTGGTGGCCTAAGGTTGAAGGCCCGCCTCTCGTGCATGAGAGTGTGGGTTTGGAACCTGGCAAGTACCAATGTGATTTTTCCGAGTCATGTGTACTTTCTGAGAGTATTTACACGACAGTGCCAAACGATGAACATCGTGAGAACACCTGGATTTATAATTTCAAATTATAGGTTTGAAATCGCCAGTCTGTTTTGAGCAAACGTGGTGATTAATGCTGAACCTTCTCTATCTGAGAAGATGTCTTTGCTATGCAGCGGGCTCGGATAGGCTGACGAAGATCTTTACCATCTGGATTTTATAAAAAATAATTACATATTTCCATGATTCCTTAAAGTCTCAAAATGTACTTTATTGCTTTTATGTTTTATTGTTGTAATAAAACATTTTGATTAATTGAATTCTAGAAACCATAATATTCATATAACATCGTTATTTCATTTCAATTGCATAATTCATGTTATTATAATGTAGAATATTAAATATTTAATTATGATACGAACTTGAGTCGAACAAATTTCATACTATTTCAAGCATACAGTTACAAATAATTAATTTACTCTATAACCTTAATACCTTAAGTATTTCCTTTATGTTTGTGATACTTATTAGTAATGCTTTAATAGTCTCTGGTTTATCGTTCGGTAAGCCTCGATATGTATAATGAAAAATGTGATGTTGAGACACATTAACAAATATTTACGTTGGCTATCCAACATGAGAGGGCTCAGTCTTTATAGGATACGTCATTAAGTTTTATTTTTATGTGGTCTTATGATGGCGCCGTAACATAAATACAAGTGTCAGAATATATATCTGTTCGTTGCATCACATAAATATGTTATAGCTTGGTATAAAGGTGTCTTCATAGACGAATTTTAGATGCTTTTTTTTTAATAAACCGCTTCCTTATACTACGACGGGATTCAGCATAAATTGTGATGCTATTATGGTTTTGTTTGGGGTTTATTTTTCTATTAAAAACTGAACGCATTATATGAGAGGTAATATTGATATGTTAATAGAATTTTTAAATGGTTACTAGGCTTTTTGTTTATGTTCAAGACCATATTTCTATTTAAATGAAACTAATATTCACATATCACATCTCGCCTGCCCGTGATCACGGTTGCTGAAAAGTAACCGAAACGTCGGGAGTTTGTAGTTTTTTTACAAAAAATAAAGCACGCGTTGTAAATCCTTATAATATTAGTTTCATTTAAATGAATAAAACTCGCGAAAGTCTTGATCTCATTACCATATTTCTAACTGATTTTTCTTGTTATCGGTAGGATAATTCTGTATATTAAACTCACTCTTAGTTCAGATAGAATTTTTGATTAAACTATATCCTTTGTCATGTTTTTATTAGAACCGTAATCCCGGCTGTAGGTTATATAGATAATATAGGCTGTTATATTTGCCTTTTACTATTCGTATGTATGTTGTATTTAATAAATATAACCTTAATTTGTTTTGATAATCGTAAATTGTATTAAATGTTTTGCATTTATATTTATATTAAGCCTGTACTATACTTACTGTATAAAAAAAAATACATAAATTGTTATATTAATTAAAATTACAAATTTTCATATATAATTGAATATTTTTTTACATCTAAAGTAACTGGTTTAATCGCGTCTAAAGCATAAGCATTAATAAATTTATTGAAACTGAATCAGCTTCTGAGTAATAAATGTTAATATGAATATGAAATTATCTTAATAGATTTAAGCCTTGCATTTACGTTTTAATTTAAACTGAAAGTTCCTAAGCAGATAGCGGTGGCCGTTAAAAGTTTTAAATGGAATGTAGTCGTTTATCGCTTAGATAATACAATTTCCTTAGTTTCCGGCCTTCAAGTGCAAAAATTTAATTAATTAATTAATATAAATGCATTTGTTTTATCTGCAAATAATAATAAGAAATAGAGAAAGATCGATCACAAATTGACGAAAATCAAATTTTTGTTACTTAAATCTTCAATTTTATCTGAGTTTTAAATTAATCGTCAAGCTATAATTGACTTAGATTGAATCGATTCCTATATAAGAATGTTCGTTATAATATTATATTGCTAATACAGAACTATTTATATCTTAACTGAATTACTTAGAGGTCGAGAATTGCTTCTACATTTAACGACTTCAAGCGGCAAGTACTAAGAATTACATTTATAGAACAACCATACTAGATTTGTTAATATGTTTTGTAAGACTAATCATTATTTTACTTTAATATCCACGAACTCTATAAGGTTTTATTGGTTGCTATCTTGTATAGTAAGATTTCACGGTAACAACTAATTATGTACGGTATATTAATATGGTAGGTGTGTGCATTATTTTAGCGGATTCTTCTCATAAAAAAACAATCTTTATTCCTACACAAATAAGATCAATATTAGCTTATGCCTTCTATCGCGTAAATTTTATTTCCATTCACGTATTAAATATAGATAAAATGATAGTTTCAAAATTATTCCGTTTAGTTATATATATTAATTTCAGACCTTCGACTACAAGCAAATGTTTGGTATGCTAAATAATAGTCATGATCGGATTATATAAAACGAGATCAGTTTAAACAATTATAACTGACGTTCAGTAGAGAACGTTCCATTAAAATAACATTTGTTTTATCTATGGTAATATTATAAGGGAAAGTCTGTTAGTTTGTTGCAATACGACCCAGTGTCTGATGTATCGCTGAAATTGAATTTCTAACATCGTAAAACTCATATCTGCTCATGAATGGAGTTTAAAAGATGTATTAAATTGTTTCTTGTTAATGTTCTATTTAATGTTAACGTGTAACATTCCACTTAGCCCAGTTTGTGAAATCTGTCTTGAGAGATATATTAGTGAGCTGTTTACTATGTCGAGGCTTGTTTATGATTTATTCATGGTAATACAACGTTAAAAGCTGACTCATTTTAATACCTTTATACCTGTTTTGTATGTGTCAGTCTAGTTTGGTATTTGATACATTGTATGAGATAAGATCCGCCTTGTAATAATCAATTGTTCTAACATCCTATTTTACTCGTCAGTACAATACGCAGCCTGTGTAAAACTTTCTTTTCATTGGACTATAGTTTCCTCTTTAATCAAGTTTGTTATACAGCATCAATCCTAGACTACATCTTAATGTAAACTTAAAGTCTATGTCGCAGGATGGGTAGTAAAAGCTCTTGTATACCTCATTCTACAAGGCGTTTTAAGGAAGCGCTTACTTTGGAGTCCTGAAAGTTTTTCGCAACAAAAACATTGTTATTTTTCAAACACAGTTTCCTATATTATATAAACGTAATGTCTCAGGTGAATTAATTTAAATAAGTTTCAAAAAATTGTATTATCGTCCGTAGCCTGAGGTCAGTATCACACAGGAAGGTATCTTTTAGAAGCGTGTCGTGATCTAATGCGGCCCCGATACTCTCTTGTGCATAAACTGTGAAACTATAGCGAATGCTTATGAACTGTTATATTATTTAGTTTGTATGTTACTGCTTAAAAAATATATGATATAATTAGTGTAATGTTATTGTATGCAATATTTTTCAATACTACGTATATTTTTATCCTATTCAAAAAGTTTGTCTGGAAAAGAACGCTATTAAGCCATGAGGCAAGATGTATTTATAAGATATTTTTTGTAATCATAACTCTAAATTTAGTGTTCAAGTTCAAGAGAGAGACGAAACTTCTCAGCATTCCTTGGATTTATCTTGCGGGTCCCGGATCTATCGCTTTTATTATTATTGTTATAATTAAGGAAAATTTGCAACTCTATCAGCTAGTACAATATCGTCTCATATGTATTTAACTATAAGTACATTTTATAATAAGTACATAAGGTATGTCTAAAATATTTTTTTTTATTTAATGGACAAGTATATTGATTTCATATGAAAATACATATAATAAAACAGTATTTTCAGTTTTCTCAATACATTTATCACAACACTATTTTATACATGACAATAGTTCTGGTAAGCAATTCGAATATGACTTCAATTCATTATTTCTTGAATATTTATAAGTTTTCACTTTATTTTGATCCCAGATAATAAATTCTCTTAATAAATTTATATTTTGAAGCTCTCAATAAGTAGCTGAGTCGTACTCTCTAGAGTTATATTAATAGTTTGTGTGATCTTTGAATCTTGTCTAATAATATTGCAAGTATCACAGGATAGGTTGATAGGGTCGAGATTGTAATAGATAGTGTAACTGAAAGTGCAAGCTCTAAAAGGTTATTGCTGTTTAAGATTCTGAATTTATTTGCGTAATATTGTTGATTTATTTTCCTATTTTATTTAAAATAATTTCAAGGAATTCTTCTTAATTATTATTACGATAGTGCTCTACTATCATCTCGCTTTATTTATAATGAAATGAGGCTGCGGAATACAGATCATAAACACGCTATCCTAAGAAAAATGTATTCACTCTTGAAGACATACAAATTAGGCTTAATTATTGTTTTCCTTTAAATTCATTTGAACACAATATCCTTTTATACATCCATCAAAAAGAAGACCTTTATTTGTTTTTTCAAGCAAATGACTTCGTAGTATGTTTTATATGTAATGAAGTTTTTTGGAGATTTTTTTTATGTGCATCAGAATATGTAGGTAGTAATACATTGAGAACACCTTTACGTTTGAACAAGTGTTATCACAGAAAAACAAATCGCTTTGATCCCAAAAAGTTTACCGTTATCGTTAATTTGAACACGGATTTTTGGCACCTAAAAATGTTTTAACATTTTTTCTTCTGAACTGCTCTTATTATTATATTCTTTTAGTGCTAAACAGTGTTTAGTTAAAGAATTTATAAAATATATATATTTTATATTATGCTGTTGAAGGTTGCATTAACACTTTCATTCCTTATTTCTTAATTCCGTTTTGAAAAAAATTGGTTTTTAAAAAAAACCCTTAAAATAGTCCAAGTGACGGAAAGCAATATTTACTTAATTCATATAGTTTTCAATGAAACAGTTATAATGCGTAAAGTAGAATAAAAAAAGGTTGATTCAAATACCGGTTCGGAATGCGACGCACTCCGAGGACACTTGACTAACAATAAGAACATGAAACTAAGTGGGTGCTGTCTTAAAAGGACAATTAACAAACTTTACTCAACAAATTAAATAAATCATTATATATGTTTATCTATATGTATATATCTATATTTAAAATGAACTATATTTTTGGCATACGCACCCCGTATTTTTATTATTCTACATCCATTATTGTTCTTGCAATAACCATGACGCACACTGACGAAATTAAAGACAACGTGTAACCATTTCATTCTGAGCGTGACCATTGACTAATGACCTTTCCATTATAGAATTCAGTTAAACAATATATTAAACTACACCGTAAAGTGAATACATTAATATATATATATATTACCGGTGTCAGTTATCATTAAAATGATATGTCTAACGTGTTTGTAATATAGAAGGAATCTCCATTCCTCATTCTTCAATGACACTCCCATCAACATAATAGTTCGGTTATTATTAGATATTTACTAATATAAGAAACTGTATAATTTTTTATATGCATTGCAGTTGTAAAATTTGATCAATATTAAAATTTATATAGATACATGTGAGATCTAATTACACTTTTAAAAATATAATATAGAAACATTAAATAATAATAAAGTCTTAGAGATATTAATATAAAAAGTTGTCTCGAATTTTTAAATTAATTAAATTAACAGGAAATGTATGGTATTATAATTAGTTGTTAACGACGACATTGAAAATTTATTTGTTGTAACCTTCAATGATAACAAAAACATAAGAAACTTCATATCACAAACGGTATATATGTGTATATGCTGGACTCAATTGTATTTCTATTTTAAATAACCACTGTCTCTCTCACCGACTTCTATTACGGTTCTAAATCTCGATTGCCAAATTATATTTCCGCATAACATCACAGAAATCGTCAAACGCTACTTAATATATAATATCAATAAAATTGTTTCCTAATCCACGTAACTCTCACAAGTTGTGTTTGTAGTGAATTAACAAATGGTTCAAGGCTTTATTTACAATTCCACGTAACTTGCATTTGAAATGAGAATAGGAAACATCTTATGTTGTTCATTTCGTCTTTACCTATAAAATCTTTATATGTATTTGTAATTAATTATACTGTACTTATGTATGTCACTAAACTCGTCCTAAATGGCTGGATCGATTTGAATGATTTTTTTGCACGCATTTGGGTACCGCCCTAGATGGTTTAGATTCACAAATCTGCCTGCTGGATGGCGCTGGAATCGGTATATAGGTTATTTAAAATAAAAGGCTGTTACATAGGTTATTGTAAATATTGTTTTAACACACTGCATTTCTCTTCGAGAGCAACTCTGATGTTCATCAAGACGAAGGGCCTCCATCCTTTCTTTGTAGATCTTGCTCACATCCGGACGAAGCAATACGCCTCCTTCCTCATGCGCACAGCAAGGGATTGGAACAGTTTGCCTGCGTCTATGTTTCCTTCGAGTTATAATGTCGGTGTTATTAAAAAAAGAGTCAGGCTTGTAAAGACTTAACCACGCGCTATTCAGTGGAAATTTATAAAAAATGTGGTATTTGAAATGAGCTCCAGTTAAAACAACTAAATCTGTTATTTGGCCTACAGGGAAGGTAAATCGTATTTCAATAAAGTCTTAAAAACAACAATAAGAAAATACTGTTTATAGAAAATTTAAGTAACATAAAAGTATAATATACAGTTGACATTTTTTAAAAATTCGATAAACTTTGGGAGCCTCTCTTGTCATTATATTTTTTACATTTAGAATATTCGTTTTTCTATTGTTTTTGCCATTTTAACAGCATCCGAAAGTATTGAAATCAGAAAAGTACTGTTTGTAATACGAGGCTGATACAATTTTCTTTATATTAATGAAGACGTTATACTTAGGGTATATTGTATATATAAAACCTTAGTGTTATTGTATTTTATAACTATTCTGTGGTATTTGCTTAGAAAGTCGTTACGGAACCATTTGTTATACTTACGACAGAAGCGACGCCATTATTACATACCATATCATCCATGATGGGTTTCCTCTCTGTTCTTACGTGGACATAACTATTGTTATTTACTTTTTCTTCATAGAACCTTAATAATTTTAAAGCGATTAATACCCTTAAAATTTGATGATTTCAACAATATTTTGGAATGTACCTTAAGTTATTTGCTTTACTAAACCCTTTATGTAGCAGGATTTGGTTGTTAAGTCAGTTATTTTAATATTTGTGTTGTAGGTGCTCTGACTTATATTTTTTGTTAAAAAGTAACATGTAACATCTATATACAATTGAATATTCTAATGTTATTAGAATTTAAGTAGAAGTTTGGAAAGCGGAAACAACGTCACGATATATGTATGCATATATAATAACATTTGTATCGTAATTCAATAAAACGACATTGCGTTTGAATCTATGTAGTAGAGACAAGGTTGTCAGTTTGAACCTTGATAGTAGAGCGTCCGATGATGTAACTGAGATGCAGCCTCCAACAGATAAGGTAATCGATGTAATCAATACCACCTTCATCTCTGTAGGTTGCAAAATGTGCGTATAACAAATCAATGTCCTATTACAAATTAATGTACTCTTACACATTTCAAAATACTATTTGATAGATATGAACTCCTAGACTATAAACTGTTTAGGAATTACGGATTACTCTAGAAAATTAATGTCTATACTAACTGGAACAAGTGTTTAATACTCTTAAACAAGACATTGAAATGCCATTCACTGTAACATGTGGGAAAATATTTAGTCATGGAATTGGTTCAAGTTTAATAACAGTGATAATGACGACATCTTATTGTCGAGGTCTCCTTACCCATACTTGATTCATGTCAACAAATGACTTGACAATTCCACTGTTTCATGCTTTCTAATCGCGCGGTAATGAGCTCGGCTTGTAACGTCCTATAGATACGGAGATGAGATTTATTTTAAAAGTATGAAACTAAGTTTAAAGTTATTTTAATACTAGTTAATAATGAACGGTTCTGAATTTTAGGATGTACTGTTAGTTGAAACACTTATGCATTTCAAAGTTACTTATATAGTATCGTTGTGTGTGATTTTTTTTTCTTCCCTCGTTTGTATTCATGGCTTCCTTCGTAACGGTTCGACAAGCAAAGAGTGATGTGAAAATTAGGGTTGGGTACCGACATTATATATCCAATTAAGAAATATATTTAAATTAATCAAAAGCCTTGATGACTAGACTGTAAAACTCAAAGTTTTATATGAATAAAATTTAAGTAAACTTATAAATAGGCTTTCTAGAATTACATAATATAATGCAATGCATGAAACTATCTTAAAGATTGTTTAGGCAAATATTGCTCTGTTTAAGTATTTGTAGAAACCTTAATTATATCATTATTATATTTTAAAGAACTGTCTGCAGCTATAAACATTTCTTATTTTTTTTCTTGCTTGCGAGGGTACACAATATACTTTCATAAAATTTGTTTAAATGCCATAACGGAAGTAGCCCAAAAATAATTTTCCAAACAACTGCTTACGTCTAAAGTGAATTGGCAATACAAATTTATTTTCCTTGTATTTTTTATTCTACATGCGTTTAAGACTTTTAATAAGAATTAAAAAGTAATGAATAAAAATATATATATGTATATATTAGGACTCTAAATCTTTTATTTGATTTGGTCTGTATAGTGTGTAAGAGGTGTCGAATGTCCTTTGTAAAGATGCGCTCTTCGTAACCTAACCTGTCGCAATTTGATACTGAACTTGTTTCATAATACGTCTGTTTGTTTGTATGCACTGATTGTATTTTACCTTATTGACGCTGCATTCTCGTCATACTTTTATGAAATTTATTGCTAATTTCATTGACAAAGAAATATACAATTCTAAACACGAAGGTTGTATGAAGATGTAATTTAAACGATTTGAAAATAATGAGATCCAAGACCTTCGCAAGTATTCATTGAAATAAAACTAATATCTTTATTTCGGTTATTTTGCAATAACCGAAACGTCGGGAGCGTGTTGTTAAAAATGATTTGAAAGTGATACTCAAATTTTTATTAAGGTTCTTATATATATATATATATTTTTAACACATAAATTATTGTAAAATATTAAAGGCAATATATATATATATTTAATCACTTTACATATGAAAACTAATTGATTTCGATCTACTTATTTGTTTAAAAAAATTGATATCACATTTTCTTAAAACCTTTTTGCTTAAACCTATTATATCTTAGACGTGTTGATAACAGAAACATCCAAAAAGGTTTAGATGTATCTTCTTCTTCTTCTTTCTTGGTCCTATGTCCCCTAGATGGGGCAGAGGGCATCCACAGTACGTCGCCATCTCGTTCGATCTTGAGCTTCGCCTTTTATGTCGCTCCAAGTCTTGCCGATGTTTTTGACCTCTGCAATGATCGTCCGCCGCCAGGTCTGCTTAGGGCGACCACGTTTCCGCTTTCCTTCAGGAGTCCAGTCTAAGGCTTGTCTCGGTATGTGTTCCGGATCCCTTCGGAGCGCGTGGCCGATCCACTTCCACTTGCGACGTTTGATTTGCAGGTCAATCGGTGTCTCACCGCAGCGTTCCCAGAGATTAACGTTGGAAATTTTCTCGGGCCAGTAAATACCGAGAATACGGCGAAGACACCAATTGACGAAGACCTGAAGCCGATGCGAGATGTCCTTAGTAACCTTCCACGTCTCACATCCGTATAACAGCACGGATTTGACGTTGGACCGGAATATTTTGAGTTTAACTCTCCTGGTTAGTTTCCGCGACTGCCATACAGGACGGAGTTGCGCGAAGGCTGCTCTTGATTTGGCGATTCTCGAAGCGATGTCCTCTTCGGCACCTCCACTCTCCGATACTATGCTTCCTAGGTAGGTGTATTTGTGGATTTTTTCTATAGCCTCTGTGCCAATGAGCAACGGCAGAGAGGTTGTTGCTCCGCACCTCATCTCCTGGGTCTTACGCGTGTTTATTTTTAGCCCCATCTCTAATGCTTCTCGTCGTAGGTCGTCCAGTTTGGTTTGCATGTTGGCGTGTGTATGGCTCAGCAGGCATAGGTCATCGGCATAGTCCAAATCTTCCAAAGTGCTGGACAGTCCCCATTCTATGCCGCGGCGCTTGCTTTTCGTCACTTTCTGCATGATACCATCCAGAACGACAAGGAAGAGAATAGGAGAAAGGAGACACCCCTGGCGAACACCTGCATTGACTGGTATGTCCTCCGACAAAAGACCGTTGTGAATTACTTTACAGGAATATTTCCTGTAGAGGGCTTTTATCAGGTTGATTATTTTGTCGGGGACTCCAACTTCACGTAAACGTTCCCAGATACCTGTCCATCTCAGCGTGTCGAAAGCTTTTTCGAAATCCACAAAGGTCAAATACATTTCCCTCTGCCATTCTGATGCTTGTTCGAGGATTATGCGTAAGGTAATAATCTGGTCGGTGCACGATCTGTTGGGTCGGAATCCAGCCTGTTCTCTGCGAAGAAGAGGTTCAATGGCCCTCGATAGTCTGTCTAGGATAATCTTGCACAGCACTTTAGACGGAGTAGAAAGCAAGGTAATCCCTCTCCAGTTGGCGCATTCACTGAGATCTCCCTTCTTTGGCACAGTGATGAGAAGCCCTTTAGTCCAGTCATCCGGTAACTCCTCGGCTGACCAAATGTTCCGCAGAAGAGGTGTTAGCGCGTTCGCAGCGGTAGGTATATCTGCTTTTAACATTTCCGCCGTGATGAGGTCGTATCCAGGAGCTTTACCGTTCTTAAGCGACTGGATGGCTTTCACTACTTCCTCTTCAGTGGGGGGAGACTCGTCGATATCGAGGCTTACAGCGGGCAGGTTGGCAGCTGTGGTTGGTGTTACGGGGCTATTTGAGACTTGGAAAATTTCCTCAAAATGTTCACGCCACCGTTGGAGCTGTCCCTCCGATGTAGCAATCAGTTCACCCCTTTTGTCCTTCAGGGGCTTCTTCTTTAAGGCCCGTTTTCCGGTCAAGATCCTCGTCGCCTTGTACATCTCCTTGAGATTACCGGAGTTGGCAGCTCGTTGGGCGCAATCCGCCACATTTTCCGCCCACACTCGCCGATCGTGGCGAGCACTGCGGTATATGGATTTGCGTATGCGCCTATATTGCATCGTCAGGTCTTCGCGCACTGCCTCATCGATAGTTGCCAGAATTTGAAGGTGAGACTTGCGCCTCTCCTCAATGAGATTCCAAGTTCTCTGTGACATCCAGTCCTCGCGTCTATGGCGTTTGTAACCAAGAACGACGGAGCTGGTCTCTGTGTAGGCCATTTTGATGTAGTTCCACTCCGCGTTGACAGATGAATGGTCCGCTTCAAGGGCGGAGAAGCGATTTCGTAGTGATACCCTAAAGGCCTCACCTACGACTGGGTCCTGTAGTTTGTTGATCTCAAATCGTTTCCCAACCTTCGTAGTGGTGTTTGTGGGCCGAGCTACAGCTACTTTGAGTCGTACCTTGGCAACTAGAAGGTGGTGATCGCTATCGATATCCGCGCCACGACGGTTGCGGACATCAAGCAGTGATGAGCGCCATTTGGCGCTGATAGCAAGGTGGTCGATTTGATTCTTGGTGACTCTATCGGGTGAATTCCAAGTGTACTTGTGGTGATCACCATGTATAAATAATGTCCCCCCGATGGTAAGGTCGTTGTCCTGGCAGAACTCCAGGAATCTCTCTCCATTATCGTTGCGGCCTCCCAGCCCGTGTGTGCCCATGTGTCTTTGACAGCCGACGTTTTCCGTGCCAACCTTGGCATTCAGGTCCCCCATGACGATCACTATGTCTTGTTTGCGAATGTTCTTTATAGTCAGATTGAGTGCACTATAGAAATCGTCCTTGTCCTCCTCTGACGCCAAGTTTGTAGGCGCGTAACACTGAACGACGGTTATCTTGCGGGCCCTACTGTTAAACCGAGCTGTGATGATTCGCTCTGAGATAGGTTTCCAGTCCAGGAGGCTCTTCTTCGCGGTGTCAGAAAGGAGGAATCCAACTCCGTTCTCACGTACGCCTTCTTCGTCTTCCTTTCCTGAGTAAAGAAATGTAAGGCCTCCAGACAGTCGTAATTCACCAAATCCGTTTCTGCGCACTTCGCTGAGACCGAGTATCTGCAGCTTGTATCTTAGCATTTCTGCTCCTGCTTGAGCTAGTCGGCTATCCTCGCTCAGCGTTCGTACGTTCCAGCAAGCAATTCGTGTCCGTATTTTCATGCCAAATGTCTTCGTAGTTTGATCGGTCCCGTTTTGTACTGTGTTCGTTTCGCTAATCTTTTTGGATTTAGGTAAGCGAGTGATTAGCCCACTATACCCTAGCTCACTGGTGGGGCTGCCACCTTAGAGCCAGTGAGCGTGCTCGGTTTTGTCACGGGTTTCCTCCCTAGTGAGTAGGTTCTGTTTTGAGGCGCAGAATATTCGCCTTTCGCCCTGTACCCTCAGCTCAGCTGCATCCTATGGTAGCGGTCACGCGTCTGCGCGGTTGCAGCAGTTCCCAGGAGGGCCGACGGGGACGTGGGTAACTCGGACTTGCTAGGGCTCTGCGTTAGAAAGGTGTTCCGCCACTAACACTGCAGATAGTTTCTTGGCATTTTGTAGGTAATACTGTCCTCACCAACAGTGATTCCCACCAAGACTTTACCCTGCCTTCCCCCCCCAAGGATGTATTTAGATGTATCAATTAACCGCAAATACTAAATATATTTGTTGTTCGTATCAGTTCCAACGGTCAAAATGAAGTTGTCAATGATCGAAGACTGTCGTGAATCATAATGGGCGTAGTTATGAAATAGTAGTGGTCAGAAGTGATTCATGTGTTAGTTTAAATTCAGCTACCTACAGCAATATTAAGGATATCTTACTCGAGTCTAGATCTACCGAGAAAGCTATAGAGCGGCTCTCTAAAACAGACAGATTGATATCAAACATGAATCTGTTCGGAGATAATTTAGTTTGATTCTTTTTTTAAAATTTTATTATTGGAAAAGAGTTATTTTAATTATATTATATATCCAACGTAGAATATTCCATATAAACAGAAATGTTCCTAGGAACTCGATAGTATCTACAATGTGCATTTTTTTTCTAGTAGGATTTATACCCCCAAAGGCTATATACGAGTCCTAGTAGACATGGTATCATTACAAAGCGTTGCAAATAAAACATTACTCCGGGGAACCAGACTGGAATATTAATAGCATTCTGCTCGAGTCTCGCATAGATATCAATGAAGGTTGTTAAGACTCTGCATACCTCTTACGCGTTCATAAAAAAAATATATATTTCTTGACATTTTTTATCTACTCTTTTTGTTTCTCTTGTAAATCATAAGTTAGTAATGGTTTGTTAATTTTAATTCAATACGTTTTGCATAAGTAATGTATCTCGTCAGCCTGCGGATTGTTGAAATGTTAAAACAGCTAACCGTCTCAGGAAAAATACTGAGAAGCTGTTTTAATTATTAATTCCTTTGTGATTCTCGTTACATACGAGGAATGCCCGGTCTTGCTTTTTTTAACGCGTTCCGAGTATTCGGTATTAGCATAAAAATAATCCAACGGCTTAAAAACTATTTGATATTCGACAGCCGTTGCGTATAGAATGACGATCGTCACGCGAATCCTGGTCGAAGTGCTTAACGCAACTTAAAATATATAGGAAATAAAAACAGATTACAAAATCACATAGTAACTGAACTAAGTCTATTAATGCTTGCAAAAGAATTTTATATGTGTCTTGTAAGCCCACGTCTCGTCTCAGCGTGGGTTTCAAAAACTGCCGCAAAAATTTATTTTATTTTGAAATTTAAATTTTATTTGATCAGTGATATTGTCTGTATACGTAAAACATGTGTTCCTTTTTTGAATCAACTTAATTTTTCTAGAAGCGTAATCTTCGACCAAATTACATTACTGAATACTTAGTTTTATAATAGTCCTATAGTTAAATTGGTTTACTCGGTGACGGCAATATTTACATTGGGCTATGGTTGCGTGTTTTGACGTTAATTTGGGTAATGTTCATAAAATATGTAGTCATAATTATTTATGAGCTTTTCCCCTCAAATTTTCTATGACCCTTTGTGTGTAATACAATATAAACAGTTACTTAACGAGTTCATTACCTTAACAAATATTTAAAAGTTAACTAACTGTATTCCTAAAGTACGGTTGTTCATGAAATCTTAAATGTTACTTCTAATCTACTCCATTTCTTAATTGTGTAACAAGTTAAACAAGTGCAGTATATCTTTTTCTTTATTGTGAAATCGTTTAAAAATTTCATTAGGATGTTAGCCAAATTAAATTGAACTTTATGTCTTACTAACAAAGTTCATATTGGTGAACATAATATTTAGTGTACAATTTTTCTTGAATGGATCATTCGCGATGTATTGCCAGCCCTTTAGATGTTTAATAGACAAATATTACTCTTCACTCTCGCTTTTTATGACACGCTGTGAAAAGTGAAATCAAAAAGGTTTCTGAACTTGGCCTTTCATTTCTATCTTTATTGATAGACATGTTATAATGCGATTTGATATATTAACTGCCGTTTGCCATCGATGCGTGAGCGCTAATAGCTTCTATATAGTTGTGAAATGATAAGCTTTTTGTGCTTAAATTAGAACATAAGTAAGGATGGATGTATGTATGTTTGTTACACAACATACAAAAGCTAATAAACATGTGGTTGTTAAATTTTTAAAAGTTGACTAAATCATATTTAAGATATAAAGAGCCTAAACATCTGAATTTCATAGAAAAACTAGGCAAGGAATATAAATATTGATTTTGAAACGCTGCGCACTCACAAATATAAAAATCATGAATCATACATTTTAGAACTATACCTACGTTGTTATTAATAATATATTAAAAATGTATTTGATATTGTTTCTTTTAAAGTAATGTAATTAAATGTAGGTGTTCTTAATTTTCAATAAATTGTTTTGTAATAAAAACTATTTTATTATTTGGTTATGGCAACACATCTGTTTAAGGTATCTTACGTCACAGCTGGCACCTAGTTTGTTAATACGTTCTATTATAATAATGATTAATGGTATTTTCATAAAATATATATCACTAATGTGTCTATATTCTATCTCAAGTCAATTTAATTGATTTTTGTTTATATTAATTTGATAGAGAGTAAGAAGACCATGTTCGTGATTAATCTCAGTGTTTATTATCAGTACAGTTAGGTAATAATTTGTATTAAAATGTATTTTCATTACTTTTGAAGTAATTTTATATAATATATAATAAAGAAATAAAATGAAACCTCTTTTATAAATTTAACAATATTTTTATGTGTTCTTTATAGTCGTTTAAATTTAATTAACCTTTCAAATTTTTATTGTAAGCGAATGTTAAATATATCGTTGTTTCTTTAAGTTTTCTCATGTACGATACGCCATTGTGTATACTAAGCCTATAAGTAATAGGTTGATCGAAACAGTCATTATGTTATGATTTTTATCTGAACGGAACAAATCTAAGACATATTGTTAGGAGTGCTCATATCGGACATAATATATTATGTCATGTGGCGAAAGTGAACTGAAAGTGTGTTTATTGTTGGCTTGTTAAACTAATGATGTATTGAATTTATTTGTAACTAAACTCGTTATGACGTAAAAGTTGAATGTCATGAAAAAAATCTCACGTTGCTCGTTATTTTCATTATTTTATTTGACTTCAAAATTCCTTTTATATAAACTTTGTGACTTTGTAATATATTTTGAATTTTATTTTTTTTTTGTTTCACATTTTATAGTTATGGTTACTTGTTTTTTGTCTTAATTCCACTTACTGGTATCCACCGGTTGTAAATTCTTATAATTCAGTCAAACTAAGAAAAAATATTTGAGTTATTCGTTTGTAGATAACATCGTATGTTAAATTGAGAGAGGAGGAGAAATAGTGTTATTAAGGTCAGTGATTCCTGAGTTCTGTGTTAAAAAAAACTTTCCTTTTTGTAAGTCATGATTCGATTTGCTTCACAAGTGTCGTTTTGTGTTCTTATACAGGATGTATGTATCTGTAGAGTTTGTGAGAAGTGATATTTTTCAAATTCTTTCATTAATGATCCATTAAAGCTTCAGTAATTGTAGCACTTAACTTTCTACACTTCGCTAATTAATTATGAAGCTGTCATGTGTTATTGATTGAAAGGTAAAGCCTACTGCAATTATCACGCATTTAATTATTCGTAACTGATGAGTTATATAACACTTCTTAAACTCATTTAACTTGAAGTTTATTATTAAAAATTTTCTCCTGAGTGCTACCTCCTTCTATAATAACACCATTGTAAATGTAGTCTCTAATAAGCGTTAACAGAAACCTGTTTCTAATTTCGTGCTTTACATTTCATCTGGTTCATGGTGTTCAGAATCCCATGGAGTCGTAATCAATATCCGGACAAATAGTCAACGTGTTTAAAAATATATCTAGTAAAGAATATAAACTTCAAACATCAGCTTATTTTATTATAAAAGCTGTGAATGTATAAAAACGAAATTAATTATTTGTTTTGTCTAAATTGAGCTTCCAGATATAGAATACTACATCATGTAAGTGAAACGATTTTGTCTTGTTTTTTTTTTTGTTTTCTAACGCCGTAATGACAGTAATCGTTGAACATTCCTGGTGTGGTCCTTTTCCAGGAACCGAAGTTCGGCTCTCAGGGTCAACATTTTGTTTATATGGGACTTAAAATTATCACTGGAATCGCTCGCTTCCTGTTTGATTTAAGACATATTATATGCCTTACAAATATGACTGGTAATAATGTTGTATCATAAAATGTTTTATTTAAGATATTTTTATGATGGCGATGTAATTGTTTTTTGAGTACGAAAGTATGCGTTGTATCAAATGAGGATCTGACGTTTGTGTGAAAAAGTAGGTGAAGATGATTGATCGCTCGACTAAATGTTCCTTAAACAAACATCACACCTCTCAGTTGTTTTTCGCTTGTTTTTTTTTATGATGTAATGAATTCATTATTAAGCGAAAGTATAGCTTCCTTCCATATCTCACATCGGTTAATAAGTTTCTCCTATAATCGTAAGAAATTCATATATCTTGCAATTTACTTTCATCATTTCATCAATTGTCGTATCAGTGAAGAAAACCGCGTGTTAAATGGTTCGTATGTGGTCATTTTATTCAATACACTTAAATAAAATAACTTTTATGGTGTTTAATAGACGAAATACAATCGCAACAAGTCAGTAAACTCTGTAAGGAATCGTGACTATGTTACTATGCTATGTTTAAAATAGTTTGTAACTAATGAGATCTAAGACTTTCGCGAGTTTTATTCATTTAAATGAAACTAATATATTTTCGGATATACCACGCGGATTCTATTATATTAAGACTACATAATCCCGACGTTTCGGTTACTTTTCAGCAACCGTGATCACGGCAGACGAGATTTCGTATGCAACTATATTTCACATCTAAAGGCTCAATGTCCATAGTGTGTCCATCTCTTAAAGGGTATACACACAATATAACTATATGTGTTATGTTACGGATTCTGATCGTTTGTATAAACACCGACTGTTCCATCGTTCATTATTCATAACTCGGATATATTCGTATCAAAATCTCCTTATTATTACGAAACATTGATACAGTTAGTGTTCGTACTAATGGCGAAGTTCAACATGTGTTTATCGTTTAGTTAGTATTAAACTAGACTACATCTAGTCAGGGTGATTACTAATAATATATTATATGTTGGTAGAAAGTAAATGGTTCCAGTGACGTCTTATATTTTCACAGGTATTGTACGATCGTGATCAGAATTAAACTGGGTTCTTATACTTGACTTATCTCTCAATAAGTAGGCCAGTTAAATGCTATATCACCATGTACGTTCAGGAATGTAAACTGTTGGAGGAAATTGATGGTTTGTCTGACAATGATTTGACTTCATACATAATGTTTAATATTGCAAACTAAAGTTAATATTATCTTTCAATGGTCTCTTACGGCCGGCCACTCTTTGGATGATTTATTTATAATGGTATAATTGTTGGTAAAATTTATTTTATGTATATTTTCAACGCATACGTATAATACATTTGTATAATACCTACTTATGTTAATACAAACAACCATAATAAAATATCGTTAGCAACTTAGTATGCTTTGTTTAATATTTAAATGTGATGGAAAGTGAAACTTGATCGAGAAATTAATTTTCACAAGCAATTTTCTAAATTAATTACATTCTAAATTACAAGTTAATTCGTAAGGAATGATTAATTTTATATTAAATCCATCAACGTATATTCGAAAGTTGTATACAGTTATTACTTTGTTGAGAGACGATGTGCGTCCGTTTGTTCCTGTCATTATATACCGGTGATTGTTTTAAGATCACAACTAATATTAACCTCGTGACTTATGACCTTAGGATCATGCAAATTATTAATAAGAAGTCAGTGGTCTAAAGTAAGACATTAGAATGTTTGATTGCTTTTTTTTACATTCCATAAACAAAAACGCGCTTCAATTATATGATTGCCGCTTTATAACAAGTCGTCTAAACTGTCTTTAGCATTTTTTTAAACTACGTTGATGTTTCTGTTGTCTATGGATGCCTTCAATACCAGGAGCATAAATTGCGTGTAGACGATACTTCACATATCTATTCACTCCTCTCTAGGAGAATCCCATGTTTCAGTACCTTGAGAAACATCAGCAGGCAGTTTATTTCATAGATAAAAAAAACATATTTAAGTGACTTCCTTAAAATTAGGCAGGCAAAAAGGCAGTATTAAAAACTGTAAACCAGTATTCAATGAGATCTGTTTTTCAAAATTAACTCGTTAAGTAATTAAAAAAAAATCATATAAAATTATGTAAAATGTGTAGATGCTTTAAAATTACTTTAAATAACCTTATTAATATTACCAATGAATGATAGATTAGTTTTTCGTGTTTTGATGAAGGATAACATCGTGAGAAAACCTGGACTTATAATTTAAAATTATAAGTTTGGTCGCTAATCCGCCTTGAGCAAGCGTGGTGATTAAAGCTCTAATCTTCTCCATGTGAGAAGAAGCCTTTGCTCAGCAGTGGGCACGAAAAGAATAAGCTGATGATAACGACAATTTAATTAAAAATATAAATTACCCAATCTCATATTGATTATATTAAGAATGTGGATAATGGTAGGCACAAAGTATACGACAGAAGATTTTAAAAATTGTATATGTATTTTATTATTATTGGTGTAAAATCTAATCGATAAAAAAGATTATTTGTTACAATATAAAAAAAAAATCTAAAGATTTCTTCCTTCATCTTGTCGCCTCGTGATGTAAAATTTATTTTTAATCTAAATGTTCTAATCGAAGTATAATAGCATGTCATATCTTTTCATGCACCAATTCACAAAATCTGCATGTCTGATCGCAAAAGCTCCTCATAATAGTGTTTACAATACTTCGATCTCCCCGCGGCAAGTTATCTCTGATAAGCGTTCATGCTTAAGAAAGGTCATGGTACAAGAAATTTCTAAACGCCCAACAACTCACATAAATTGACTTCTAGCGTAACTTAAATAGTGTCATTATTTCGAAATTAACTTTGAATCTAAAAGCGTACAGTTAGATTAGCTACTTCGTTGATAATATTGGACTTTTAAAATATATAAGTTTTTTCATTTAAATAGAATTGAAATATTACTTTTCTAATGATCGTGAAGGTATTATCGCCAAGCCATTGTAATAATACATGTCAAAATTTTCCCAGCTACCTCTCCCATTAGTTTAGTTGACCTAGAAAGCTGAAACTTTACTTGTTCTACGCCACATACATTTATGGAAAAGAAATCGGTGCCGCATTTCTCCGCCGGAAGGGTCGTTATTGACTATTGTGAACGATTTAAACATCTATCACCTATATTTTACACTTTAATACAACTGATCTGATTTTATAGCGGATTCGATAAACATCGATTGTAGAGCGCCGGAATCAAAAGTATTATATTTTAACCAGTTTTGTTATTAAAAGTTTCACTATGTTGCACCTTAAGCTCGAATGCTGTTTGTTAGTATTGAGAGAATGTTTAAATTTGTGGACTGAATTCAATTTAATTCCCCCAAAATATTTATCAATTATTGAAATTATATATTTGTAATTTGTGTGTCTTTATAAAGAGCTGGTGAATAAGATGTTACCGAGATAGTGCATTTTACCACCTACGACTTCATTTCCACCTTTGGACGGGTAGAATGACAGTCATGCATTGCCCAGTCGAAATTAAAAAAAAATATGTCTATTACAAACCTTAAACAAAAATATATATTGTTAATGCTATTAACTATTAGTAAGGTAACAGATGGGACTTATTACAAACAAGCACCGGAAATGTCTGCACTATAACCTTATAAGTCCTTACTAGCAGCTCGTGCCTTAACAATTTGTCCTATAAATCAGCTATTGGTGTGAAACTTTGAAGAAAATTACACCAGGTTGTCAGCTTTCCATTCGATTGGTGCCCTTAGTTCGGCGAAACAATTGATTTTCGCTGGTGAAAGTATGTTTGCGTGTTATGTCTATCTATTGATCTCTGATTGACGATTTTGATTGTCCGTGTGTTTGGAATACAATTAATTGTATAGATATTAAGCAATTTATTTATACAATATATCATTATTATACTCTAAGAGCAGAGTAGATTTTATAAAACAATAAATAGGCATTAAAATTAAAGTTATAATAAAATATACACTATACAGTATATATATGTATAGTTGAATTGACGTCAAATAAGCTATGACTAAGATATTTGAAATCTTTGCCCCTTAAGGCGAAGACCATGCTTTTTACAAATAAGGTGGAAATAATCGTCCTTTGCCCATACATTGTAATTGTCAGTGTCATAAAGATAATATTAATTCAGAAATTGTGTCTCATGATTATCGGTTTTAAAAAAATGAAGTCTTTATAAAAGTTATATATTTAAATTTTAAATCATGTGTACGTTGATATATTTCTAAAGAATGTTATTTTATTTTCAGGAACGGCCACGGAATACACGAAAGGCTCGCTGAAACGGCGAAGGGTGAATAAACAAACACAAAATGTGACCACCGATTTACACAAAAGAAAGACATTCTTCATATTCATGAGTCTTATTCAAGATTACATGATTAAGAAATTATTTATTGTACATTAATATAACATAACGAATCTAGTCTCAGTAGTTATTTTACGAACGAAACAATCAATTAATTAATGAATCTTGAAGAGTACAAACGGGACGCAGTACAAAGATTGTGGGGAATACTATCATTGATTTAAGAAATAAATTGATATTGTTAGTGATTACCCAAAGACGAGAGGCAACATGTCCGCAAGTGAGTTTACAATAATTATTATATACTATTTAAGTATGTAATAGAAAGATTTAAATGAAACTAATATTTAAGGTTTAACTACTCGTTTTTTTAATAATTTTAATTACATACTCCCTTATATGAACATTTTATTGTCAATGACATTTTCGTCAATGTCGACCTGCAGAGTAACTGAAATAACAAAAAAGAAGTCGTAGTAAAACCGAAAATATTAGTTAAAAACCGAAATTATTAGTTTTATTTATATGAATACTCGCTAAAGTCTAAAATCTACAAAAGGAAGATTGTTTAAAATTCATATCTTACATATAGCCATTCGTTGATAGATTGGTATGTAACAATTTCCAGGTATAGAGAACTCGACAATGAAGAGCAGCTTCTCGCTGTCGTCGCTGAGACCGGCGCACGCGCAGACGAACGGAGCTATGGATCAGCTAGAGAGACGTTACCACAGTCTCACTAAGAAGAGGTTAGCTTATTATAGCTTATTATGTGAAGCAATCTTTATCGCTTCGTAATGCAAAGTATTGAATTTTATTGCCTTTTGTAAATTGAATTTATTTCAAGTACGTGTTGTTAAATTTATATTCCTGAAACACACCACACTCACAGATTCTACAAAAGTAGATTAACGTCTTATTCGTAGTCAACTATTAAGCTTTTAAAAGCTTTTCCAAACATGTTAAGAGCTTGTATTTTAATCCAATAAGACATCTTAATATTTAAGATGTACTTTTAAGAAAATTAATCTCTAGGTATTTTTCTTGACCATAACACTTGGAGAATTTTAAGGTTTATCATACGTATGCTGTTAATCTAGACAATGAACAAAAGACATATACTTATTTATATAGAAATCATTGTTAAATTTGGTGATGTTTTTAATGTATTTCCAGCATGCATGAAGTCTTTTTCTGAATTATTCCAGGAAGGAGCCATGTCGGGAGGCCTGGCGTCGTAGTTGGGGCTCAGCGGCGAGCGGTGGCAGCGTCGCCGATGACCTATGGCCTCTGTTGCAACACCACTACGAGTACATCATGGATAATCAGATCATAGACTCGTGCAAGGTAAAACTTATATGATACAGGGTTCCCTTCTAAGATACGAGCTATTATTTCTTAAAAATAATGCTCTTTCAAGTTTTTAAATTTTTACGATAACCGATAAAAGCTATTTATAATTTCACGTAATGTTATATTTATTTGACGCGTTCCTTTTAGAATGTTTATATTGATGTTCGTCGTTGTATCCACTTTTATAAATTATAACGCGTAAAGGAAACGTATTCTTGTGATATTAATGTTCACTACGAACGAAATCTTTTAATATCAGATAAGTGTTACATTTACTAATGCCATTTTAAAAGTGCTAAATATATATTGTTTTTTTGATGTGATTATATAATTTTACTCAATGTGTGAATGTTTTAAGTGATTGATATAAATATACGTAATATAAATCCTATATTGCCATATCGTCGATTTTAGTGCAAAATCCCGCGTAACTAGCATCGGTTAAATCCCCGTATCTGCTTGAGAAGTAGATTGACATCATGCGTAATTATTATTGAGTTAAATTTATTACTCATTGTAAAAAATGAGTTTAAAAGTCATTAAATATAGAAAATTATGAAGTTTTAAAACTTCCTGCGTCAATCTGCTTCTGATGCAGGAGGATTTGCACTAAAATCGACGATTTGTAACAAATAGTTAAAACCTCAAATCACCAACGCGTGCGGTCTATCTTCATCGTGTTTTAAAAAATAATTTGATTACAAAATAAAACTCTTAAAATGTTCTAAATATATTCGACCACCTACCACTTGCATCGACCACCAAAGATACAGTTAGATACAACATTAACAGACACTTACTCATAAGCGTATTTAACTTGTAAGCAATGTGTTTCCTGTAACACTTGAAATATTTTAAATTATTTTGCTGGGATATTGTTAATTTTGGTTAATGAGAATTTAAAGTGCTTGAAGAACTTCAAGAGCTTTAAGCAGTGTTTCCAATTCAGCGCTTTATTTACAAATAAATAACTCACACACGTATGTACGTAAAAACTATTACACTTATAATATGAACACTAAGTTAGTACTATCGATATAAATACTAACAGTTTTTTTCTCTTTTATTTTCTACTGTTTCAATACTTTTATATAATTATTTATTAACTGTTTCTTAACTGCACACAAAAATACTATAGAGTGATTGTAACAATACTTTTTTAAATAATTTTATTAATAAGGTCTTAATATACAATGAATTAATCTATTATATCTTATTCGTACAGTTTCTCTTTGATAACAACTATAATATAAAAATAGTTAACCTTTGAATATTATTAGTCAGTTATAGCCACCCCGTCTTTGTAACTTAAGAAAACTTAAACCATTTTAATTAAATTTTAGTTAATCTCTTAATATGAGAAATGGTTTTTTAATTCCAATGTATCTTATGTGTGTTTTTCAAGTTGTTATATTTACGATGTTTATTTCGTTAAGGAGGCGAATGGTGAGCTGTTATCAAACAACCCATCAGCGAAGGGTCCCAAACTCCTGAACCCCACGTCCACCTTCAACAGACAATGGTCTCTTAGTCAGATGATATCGGAGTTCAGCGAGCTGTGCCAGTGGCTCACACACGTTCAAGAGGAGATATACTCTAGTCCGGAGAACTTATCTAGCAGGAAGTTGAGAATGGTGAGGGATTTATCAAACTGAAATCATACAAAGAAACATCTTCTGTGAAATTTTCATCCAGTATTCAAAATGTCATGATATATTCATCTCGCCTGCCCGTGCTCACGGTTTCTGCGACGTAACCGAAACGTCGCGTTTGTAGTCAAAATAATAAAAAACGCGTTATAAATCCGATTTTTTTTTTATTTAAATGAGTTCTCGCGGAAGTCTTAGATCACATAAAATTTTATAATGTTTATAATGAGATACAACTTAATGTAAAATGTATAAGTATTATAAGTATATTTACACTCTCGCTTCGCACCTCGTCTTGTGCTTCGGTTCGTGCCTCGTCTCGCGACTCGTACGCGAGTGTAAATCTTCTGTGATAGTTATTTAAATACTGAAACGGACTTAAGTATGTAAATACTTTTTTATATGTGTTCAAGATTACCTGAAGCAAATTATGATTTTGGATATAATTTATTTTTTTTACATGTCCCCAAAGGATCAGACATAATTTATTTAATTTGAGCTTCAATAGTTAAATACAACTGTCACTATGTTTGACATTTAGTGACTACACGCACATTGAGGTCTCACGAATTGACATATCATATATATGTGTGTGTGTCAAAACATGGTAGTGTGTGTAAAGTTTAGTTTAATATTTTTGTCATATATTTTATATAAAAAAATAGCTTAATGTACCTCCTCCCCATATAAACTTCGTCTGTTGTATTCTCCGATCATCTGTTGACGCAGTTTTCGTATAAGTGCTATAAAGTTTTCTCTTCGGCTCTGTAGGTATACAGATTAATGATGCAACAGATCTTTCATCTCGCCCTCACATGATCGCGTTAGCCGTAAAGTAACGGAAATCTCGGATTACTAATAATAAGAAAAATTAAAAATTTTGCCACATCCAAAAATATTATTTCATTCAATGGTTATACTATGTAAATGTTTAACCTATTTTTTCTTCGCGATACCCAAAAATGTATATCAAACATAACGTAAATCTGCTTAATAATTTAAAAAGGGGGAAGGTTTTTTTTCTATCCATTATGTTTTTACTATAAAAAGAATCCACTTTTTATCTATCTGCTTCAGGAAGGAGAGTTTGGAAAAATTATAAGTTTTTATTACTAATAAACTACTTTTAAGTAGTTATATAAACTTTGAAGTATCCTTTCTCGTCTTTTACACGGACAATATGTGTACATAATTATATTTGAGATTCATTGAAATGAAAGTAAAGTTTTTTGGTATATAATCCCGACCGTGGGTCCCTTTGTAGCGACCGTCATCACGGGCAGGCGAGATGAAAGTTTCTTCACGTCTGCCCGTGATGACGTGATCAGGTCAGGATCTGATTAAGGGATCTTCGACAGATCAAATTAAATCTCATAAAGATCACAAAACAGTTATATCGTGCGGGAAAATCCCCAGGCAACAGCTAGTATATATATTTAATATTTGTCAGAACCGTATGTGTGAGTTGGTGTCGGTGGAGCCGCGGCGCTCCAAGTTCATCGAGCAGGCCTCAGCGATCCTCGAGCGCATACCTGAAGCTGCAGCGGAGGTACGTACCAACTAGTGCCCGTGACTTCGTTCGTGTGGGTGGAAATTAGAAAGTAGAAACAGACATTGTGAAGGCATAGCTTTTAAAAATTTTGTATAATATATATTTTTTTCATTTCTATGATTATGTTGTGATAATATACGGATTGGATAGGTGTATATTTTTAAAGTATTATTCGTTAAAATCGATACAGAAGTGTTAGAAATAAAAATGGTTATAACAAACACTTTTGATTTAAATTATATATTAGAATAATATAGGTTTCTCGATGAGCGTTATAAGAAAAGTTTTTTGATGAAACCTACATATTACATTCATATAAGTTTTATACATTATAAGATGTATAATATTTTTCAATTCATTAAATTTCCTTAGTAAGTCCATAATAGTTTAATGATGATATAAGCTGTTTCAAAAATATATTACTACTCAGAACTTATCAAAACTTTTAACTAACACAAAGAGATAAGTAAGATATAGAAACATGTCACATGTCTTTTTTAATATTAATGTATAGGTTTTAGTAGTTAATGTGCAGCAATATTTTGGCACAAAGAGATAAGTATGATATAGAACATATCAACTGTCTTTTTTATATTAATGTATAGCTTTTAGTATCTAATGTGCAGCAATATTCCAGGTGACCTGGCGGGTTGAACACTTGAATGTCAAATGGGAAAGCTTAAGGTTGTTACTGAATCCAGAACAACAGAACCAGTGCGAAGACGGGTCTGATACTGTCGGTGAGCTCGAGAAATACAATTAATAATATAAATGCTAAAGATTCTTCAAATTTAATTTTGTTTGTTGCTATCCCATATAAAATATTTTAAACAGATTTTTGAGAAAACTCTCCAATGTTCCAATAAGTTACACATCAGTATAGTATAGGCTGTAACTTATCTCCTCATTCTGTTTCCATCGTAACACGTGACAGTTGTGTCTAGTATGAAGTGACGCGACATAGACGATAGATGTCGCTGTCGGTCGGTTAATATATTTATGACATTAAACTCTTTATTTTTTTGTCTCACAATATAAAATAATTGACAATGGAAAGGACTTCGAAAATAACTGATAAATAATATTCTTCAATATTGTACTATTTTATTTGCTTGTTATTGAACCCTATCTATATTAATTGTAAAAACTGTCAGTATTTTTAATCAGTTATAAAGGTTATAAGTCTGGTTATTTGGTCAATGCTGGACGGTCGGTATAGAATATTATAAAAAAAAATCCTATATTTTCCTGAGTTAATTAAAGTAAGAAAATATGTTCAAGCAAATTTATACACTATGTGTAGTTAATAAGATTGATAATTAATCAAACAGACACATCTCATGAGCTGCGTTGTCTGCGTCGCTGGCTGCACTGTATGGAAGGCCGTCTGCCGCCGCCATCTTTAGCGACGAGGGCGGCGCCCTACCACGAGCTGAAGAGAAAGCTTCTAGAACATCAGGTCAGTGAAACCTTCGCTTATATGATACAAGAATGAATTACTATGACTAAGTCGAATAAAACTAACTCTACTATAATTTTGAGACTAAGTTCAGTAACTACTAAATACTATGACAATATGTTATGTTTTCGCGAGTACACATTTAAATCAAACTATTTTGTTCCCATATTAATAGTTATAACGGTTGCTAAAAAGTAATCGAACTATCGGGAATATGTATAAATAAAATAAAATAAAAAACATTTCGTTTCCGAAAAACTTAGTTTCGTTGAAGTAGTGGCACGAGCTTAGTATGACGTTATTATATAGGGTGTTTCTGAGATAAAATGATCTTTATGTAGATCGAGTTTGAAGCAAATAGTTACCAATAGATTCAAGAAAACCTTAAGGTTTGAGAGTATCAAGTTTTTTTATTTTCTATCACTATAAATTCAAAAACGAATCTTCTAGAATCTAACCTGAGTTGTGTGTTTCAAATGATAAGAACTGATAAGAATTATTTTTTATTTTCCATAAATGGTAGAAAAATAATGTATATTTTTATTATTATGCTATATTGTAATGCAAGTTTGAATAGATACTGTTATAATATATTTAAATGAATAAAACTCGCGAAAATCTTATCTCTCATTATGTTATAATATAGGTTAAGAAAATGTGTTTAATGCTTTCCTTTGTCACTCTATCAATTGTCACGAGATTTTTAAATAAATAGTGTAACTTCTTAATTGTAAACAATTCTTATCTACTAAATTTGAAAATAATATACCGCCCTATTAAATTATTCGTGTATCAAATGAAAGTAAAAAAATATATATTATAAATAAATTGATATAGAACAAAAAGTACGTATTTCAATTAATTTCACGGCGCTCATACTATTTAGTTCGCTGCATGGCAAGAATACCATATACTTGGAATCTAGCTAGATTCCAAGTATATGGTATCCTTTCACTCTCTTTCTCTCTCCTACTTTTTTCATTTGTGTATCCTTCTTTCTTCCTCCCTCTTGCGTTAGAACATTGGACGCTACTCGTTGCTAATGTGCGCACTGGCTTGTAACATGTTTATTACGCGCATGCCTTCGAGCGCCACGCATTCTCTCTTGCTCTGTCTCTTTTTATTCCCCTCCCCCTCCCCCGCCCAGAGCGTTGAACGTTTAAAACAAACAGTGCTTTCATACCCTCTCCACGGTAACGTTAGACGTTTAACGCAACCTTGTTGGAAGTCGCATAATAAGTTCCACTTCAATAATAAGTAACATTATCCATGCAAGTATAACTGTGTAACAAATGTTAGTGTTTTGTTTTAGTGAAAATACACTTAAAATCCCACTTGTATTGTTTCTTTAAAGTTTAAGACATAACAAAATATTTTTCTCTTTGTTTTAATATTCACACAGACTACATAAACTAGACCAGTATAATATCATCGGTTACCATAGATACATACTATTAATATTTTTTATTGTAAATGTTTTTACGGCTCTGGACACGAGTCCTTTTGAGCCTCATACTATTAAATGTAATCGATGTTACCATAACAATGAGGGAAATCTTTATAAACTGTTTGTTAGATTTTGCATGTTCAGTAAAGAGCCCTGTATATATTTTTAAAACAGATTTTTTATACCAAAGAAAATATATTTTTAATAATCATTGCACAAATTCTTTAAAACTGTTTATATTTTTCCCATCGGCTAAAAAAATGCTCAAAGTTAAATAATGGGAATACATTTTTTTGTTGAATTGTTTTTTCAGTACTTCACTTATTTATTATTTTAAAGAAAACTTTATTATATTTTTGTTTGCATCTTTACTGGAGTTTGGTTGTATGACAATATATTGGTTGTTTTTGATGCTAGTTCATTGTTGGTACATAAAACTTAATAATTATAAAACATTACCCCTTTCTATGCTTTTTTTTTAACTTAGAATAGAATTCATTTTAAATGCTGAATACCATACATGTCTACATATTGAACTACCTATATGATTTAGTGAAAATTAGAGCATAATTTGTTAATCCTTACAGTACTTTTGATAATAATTATAGATAAAAAAATATAGTATTTGCAAGTGCTTACATTACAATAAGATTATTTCTTATACTCTGTCAAACCATAATCATAGTACTTAACTTTTTTAACAGCGAATTGACCCGTTAAAAAGCTATATTGAAATAATTACTGTCTTATGTGTCACAATAATAGATTTTGACATCAAAATATTTTTTGCTATAAATAGTGCCCTGTGCACAATTATAACTATTTTCAGCTAACATTAAATGCATACTAAATTCAAGATTTCCTCTTTTAAAGTAATGACGCCTCTTAAAATTTTCTCTAAGGTCTCAAACAATGGTTGACCTTCGAGAAAGCTTCATTGTTACGCAGTTTCGTAGATTCCTTTTACTATACTTATTATTTCAAAGATAAATAAAATTACAGTTCTAGTTTTTGCCCGTTTCTTTTCACGCGGACTTTTTACTTTTTATGAACGAAAGGATAATGTGGATTTAAAAAAATATGGAAAATTATAGACGACGCCATCTATCGTCTGTGTTAAGTGACTTTAGATGAAATACAATATTAATCTCTGTTCATGGTATTTCGGGAAAAAAATTTACGTTATTATGTAGTTTCATTAAAAATCCATTCATCTGTTATGGCTTGAAAGCTTCCCGAACATCAAATATGATGTGCATACAAACAAACTGTCATATATAATATTAGTGTTTTTGTAACTGACGTTAACAACGCAATAGCTATTATTACTTAAAGTAACTTCCCAGCTGCAACAAATTGTTGAGCTACTTACGAAATAATTAATTACAATAAAGACATTTTTTTTACACGATCTGAGATTTAATACTAGATAATTGTGAGTCGGTATTCGAACACGTACGTAGTGGCTTATATATTTGGATTAGATTATATAAAGGGTTTCGATGACTAGGCGTTTACGTTCTACATATGTATATAAACATTATATGCACCTCAGGGAAGAAAATAACAGAAGAAAATAACAGAAGAAAATAACATACGAACGACTTAAGCGTACATAATTTTAATTAATTTAAATATGATTTATGCCACGATATTACGATTATATAATTATACAATAAGCTATAAAATATTAATACTGAGCATTTCAATGAATAAATAGAAATTAACCTTCGAGTCAAGGTATTAAATTGTAACAAGATATTTATTGACGAATATAACTGAAATAAATAGCCAACATTAAAACCAGTGACAAGGCATTAACCGTCTCGATGCATATCTGTGATGGTATACCAACGGTACTTAGCGTCGGCGCATTGTGTATGTGCCCTAATGAAGGCTATGAAACGCTCGCTGTGTAGATGCCCTTAATTAGTGCGGACTTTAGCGAGAGCTCTTTGTTCGGCTTTATCATGATCTGCCCTGCTTTGTTGAATTAAATTATTATATTCGCACGTTAAATGTACTTGTGGTTTGCTTCGTTTCATTTGAATTAACTTAATATTTCAATTATTGTTATATGGGTTATATAAATGTATCAATATGATCGGTTTTTTCAAAACATATCAATCAAACTTACTATGGCGTATACATAATGTATTTTAATATAAGTATACGAACGTATTCAAACCGATGGTAATAAAGTCTGAGAGCGAGTAAGTTCCGCACACTTTCTATTGGGTCGTGTAAGTCAGAATTAACCCCGTGTAGTGTATTGACATAGCCGTCTATTATGTGGGGCGGGTCTTTGCCAGTTTCCTTAATAACGTCTTAACGCGGTAATAGCTGTGTATGAAAGCGAAACCGACTTCACTATCATGATTTTGATTGAACGTGCGTTTAATGTTACATTATGAGCTTCATTCAGATGAATTTGTTTTCGACGTGAAATTGTTACTCTGAATGCTTCCATTGAAATACTGTTATTTATAGTCTGGAACACTGGAACGCGTTATTCCAGTTTTTGTAGAACCTAAATGTACAAGTATTGGTTAGCCTTAGCTAAGTCTGTGTTTAGCTTCGTCGGGGAGATAATATTTTTCATGAATGATTCTTTGTTTTGTTGAAGGACAAAGGAGAAATGGTTCTTACGTAGTGCGCAGATGTTACAATGTAACAAAAGTAGCTGATTCGAATCCCGTTTAAGTCACTGGATTTTCTATTTAAATTAGTCTTAGCAATTTCATCTAAATGAAGTGTTCATAAAGTTATTTTCATTCGGTTAATGATTATATTTTGTTAACTATTGTTTTAGAAATTGCTACTTCTACGAGTATATTTAAGTTTTGACAAGATTATTATATGTACAGTTTAGAACAAACTAAGAAGAGGTGTTATGGAATACTAAAGAAAGGTAGAAAAATTAAAATGTTACTCAAAAAAAAACTTTGTTAAAACATTTTTAATTTAAGGTGTAATTTTAAAATAATCTCCCTACCGAGATTATAACGAACGGTTGAATAAGACTGAACTGTTTTTATTTTCATCACTTAAATAGATTAGCGATCAGGTTTTAACTTATAAGTGTGTAATTTGTATAAACATTTTGAAAATATACTTTAAAAAGACTATCAAATATACTTACTTATAAACTACGATAACCCATCAGGCATGTTTTAAATTACATATGAAACAAAAACGGAACCTAAAAGATATATGTTTTATTTAGATATTAAAATACATCGTTGATCGAGTCACTCTGCATTACATATTCTTAATATACATGTATGCAGTACTGAAAGTTTATTAAAACTATAATTTACATACAGTATATATTCTATAAATCTTCTTCTTAGGTGTATTTGAGTCACTTTCACTACGTGTCTGTCATTAGTTACGCACTTTAATTGTGGCTTTTATTTATTATAACACAGTTTATTTAGTAGATTTAAATTTATAATATATATATAATATTTACGTTTTTAAGAATTTTGCTTTTTTTTCTTTCGATACTGTCACGAAGGTTGAAAATATGTTTATTTTTTGAATAACATTTCGGAAATTATTATTTTTATTTTTGAGTTCAAGTTCAAGCCGAACACTAATTCTTTTTCTGCATGAAATCTATTGTTACTACAATTTTAAAACTGAAGTGAATTTAAACTGTTATACTGTAGTTAATATCATCTAAGAATTTTATGACGCTCTCAAATCTTCGCGAAAGAATTGATTGCCACTATGCCAAAAAACATTTGCTCTTATAAAGATGGAGATGTAGTGTTCTAGTAGATAAATTCTTTCACCTATGTCTTTTTGGTGGATTAATGCTCACAAAACTTTTTATTAATGTATTGATTTTCTTAGATTATACATTCAACGGGTTTAAGATTTGGTTCCGCCTTGCTAAGTTTGATTTTTGTTGTCTAATTTCAAAAATGTATGTTAATTAAAAAAAACATATTCGATTTTTTTTTTTTAATATTTGAATTTAAAAATGGAACGACTGATTTCTAATTTTTTTGTAGTCAGTGAAAGTTAACAGACTAGTGTGAGAATAAATTTTATCAAAATATAGATTTTTTAACATGATATTATAAATAAACTGTTTTATCAGTGAGTCGTATGAGATATGAATATCACGAAACGTTCAGTTTGGCACAGAGTAAAAAAAAATAGTTACTTCAATAATAGGTACACATACTTTTAATAAGATGTTTAAATCTAAAATCAATAATGAAAACTAAAAGAAATTATGTGAAATATGACGTATTTAATGTTATTCACCTTTATATTAGTTACTAATCTATCTAACGAAGTACATTTGTTATCCCGAAACATTCTCTGTTAGTCGAACGTGTCGTAATATATTTTGAGCTGGCTTGTAAATTCTTACTTAATTTTATGCAGTGCGTATGTTCGTGGTTAATGTGTTATAAATCAGCCCCACGAGCCCTACAGACATGCACGAAGACACTAAAAGTAAATGCTAACTAGCCGACTAGCAGTCAGCATGCATTTTATACGGCTAATTACCTAACTACGGTCTTTCTTCGTATCTAACGTCCTGCACTATTTAAAATAATACATTCACTATCTCTTTTATCGGTAATTTGAGATTCTTGTAGTCATTATAAGTTTTAATCATAAATAAGTGTATGAACAGGATTTGAGAGCGATTATAAAAATTTGATTATGTAAGCAAATTTTAATGGGCTCAGTTAATAATTTAATGATTACATACGTACAAGATCGCTTGCAATGTATAAACCAATCACCTTTTACTAAAGATTTCTGTTAAAGGAATACCCAAATACGAACACTAAATATATGAGTAGCAACGTACTGGGAGATAGTTATGACAGGTAAATATATTCACATAATAAGAATGCAGTGTCTCATAAAGTGTGAACTCTTGAGATCAAATGTTCCTATAGCTATACACTAGCGCGTGCCGAGGAATATTGTCGTAACAGGACCAAGATTCAATTACAGTCCACCTACAGCTGCAAAGCTCTTTTCAAATTGATATTCGGCGTCTATAAATCATGATATAAAACTGATCGATTATGCTTAACCGAATGTGTTTATCAGGCTGGGATCAACGCTTTCCTGTAATTAAGGCACCAACTTAGGCGCGGCAGGTTTAAATAAAACAAACAACCAGAATGTAGTGATTAATGTATTTATCGATGTGTAAGATCGGCTTGTGGTAGCAAGCTTTCGAACCCCCGGGCGCCTAGCGGTGATTTATACAATAACTATTAACATGCGCGTACGCATGTAATTACAGCGTACAGTAATTCCAATTTATGAATAAGCAACCAATTAAACTTTAACATATGAACAGCTCATTAGTTCAGATCAAATATATCCATGATGGATGTTGAATTTGCAAAGTCATAATTGGTATATTCAAATGTCATTCTCATTGATTGATCGCTAATATTTCATAGTTAATATTCTCATAGTGTATGATTCAATTCTGGTAGACACCATTGTTGTATTGATGTATTCGTAACGTTAAAGTAAATTGGATGCTGCTGTTTTCTGTCGCTAAGACGAGGAAAAGCTGTCAGAGAAGACGTTAGATTAAAAGTTGGGACTACCGCAAAGCCTTAGTTAATTATTCATATGATTTAGAACTACCGTCAAAAATCTTTGATTTCTTGTTATTTGATTGGTTATTCTATGTATTTTATTTTGTTATCTTTTAAACTTTTTCTATACAATATTAATGTGCTAAATTGAAAACAATGTGTTTGAGAAATTTCGTTTCATCTGTCCGTTTATATCATAAAGATAATAGTAAATATAAATATTATTATTCGAAGCAAAAGCGTCCAATACCTTTCAATTAATTGACTACGTAAAGTCGCCGCGAGTGCATAAATAATCTTAAAATTTAGAAAGCCCCGTGAAAGCAGTTGTGGCATGCAGTGTCAGATAACGTAATATGGCAAAAATGAGCAACAATACCCGACCGTGTAGCTGGAGGCTGTGATATAAAATAAGCTGCCTTAACATATAATAAGGATGTTGTGTGGAATTTATTATGGAAAATGAACCTACCGCCGGGCTAACGGCTGTCAGAGTTACACATGTAAACGATCTATCGATGGATCTACTTGGATTACGTTCTCCATTCCAGGTTGATTTATAATACTATATAATATCGATTCGTAGTCGTCTAAGAATATATATTTTTAACTAGAAAACTCTTAACGTGAAATAATAAAGCTTAATTATTTTCATTTCTCTGTTCAAGTTCTCTCTAAATGTGCAGTTGTATTCTGTTGTTCAGTGAGATGTGTGTTGTTAGCTAGAGCGGGCTCAATTATCACCGGCACGGTCATATCTTCATCCCATCTCGCTAGGTCAAGGGTCATCCTGCCTATAAGCTACCCGTCACACGTTGCCCTTTGCAGTTTACTTACAAACACTTCGTTTTCGCCAACAATTTAAACTTTCACTTAATATTTGCCTAGAGCCTTATTATACCTCTCAGATCTATTTTCTCTTTTGATGCTTTTCAATCTGATTGGTAATTATGTATCGCCATTAAATTTGTACCAATTTACTTTATTGGTAATAATTAGTTCGTATATTCGTGTTTGGTTTCTTATTATGAGTTGATTTACGGCCATACCGTTTGATGGTAGTTTTATTAAAGCTATTACTATAAATATTTACGGTCTCCATAGACAATTACTACCGCTGAATGAAATAAAATTTGACGATTATATTTATGTGAGAATGATATGAAATCCGTAACATTATCGATAGATATACAATAAATTTCATTGCAATTAACCTGAATGATTTATACGTGTCTTAACGCGCTTGTAAGTTCTAGACTCGTTTATTATAGTAAATACTTCATAGATTATTTGTATAGAAAACGTTTTTATTTTTTCGTATTTTCAATGCTTTCAAAGGAATTAGAACTCTCTATCCTTCATCGTATTTTATAACTTTATTATTTAATTCCAGCTTTGTATCTGATCTTATACATTTTAATTGAACTTTCCAGTTTAACGATAATGTTTTCTATACTGACATCCAATTACAATTTTATATTGAAACGTCGTGTTCACTCTTAGTAACTATCAACAAAAACCTTTTTTATTATCCGAACGTTAAATCTAATGGAACATTCTTATCAATAATTTTGTAATCTGTGTGAATTGCTAATATTATGTCTCTTAATTTTCCTCAATGGCTTACAGTGTATAGCATTTATGATTATTGTGATAGACGAAATTTGCAAATCCAATGATATGAATTACAATAAATGCGTTCAAGAAATCCGTGCTGCTCTATGTTTACGCATTATTATAATCCTTTTGAAGCGGTGGATTTGGTTAATCGTGTTGAATATCGATTTCTCCAGCGTATTGTTTATTCAGCGGCCCCCCTCCTGACCCAATATTACAAGTGCCCGAGCATTACCATAACTGCGATAGTGTTATCGGTAAAAATATCGATTTAACAGCCATTCGAAATGTTAACTAGAACGTTACATATTGAATAGATATTGATGCATATCTGTGTAGTAATTACGCAGAGAATGTCACCGCTTGGTCGCTGTGAGTTGAATTCATAGAAATATTCCAACAATCATCAAAAGGTACTGGACTGTAATGGAAAACATAAATTCTTTTCATCATTACGACATATCAGCTTACCTTTGTCAATTTACTATTTTATAATGGATCTATAACAAAATTAATTGAATTCGTGTCAGCTGTGACAAACCTATAAACAAGCGGATACAGTTTCTATCGGATAATATCAGTACGGATAAATACCAGAATGCTTAGCCAATACCAAAATATATAACAAAAACACATCGATACGCATAACGTGTGACAATTTTGTTAATTCATATACAAAACTATAGACGTATTAATAATATTTTCAATACAATAAAAAGTAATTTGTTATCAATTAAAATGTACTTATAAAAAAGAGTGAAAATAACTCATCGCAAAGAGTATTGCTGTTTTCTGACAGCTTATATCACTGTCCCACTAAAAATCTCAGCGAGCGTGCAGATAGTGGCAGTTATTAGTTAATAGGGTCACGTATTAGCACAGCACGTATTACGATCTGTTATCACAAACGCTATCAGCACCACTCATAAATCCAAGGCTTTCGCGTGCTATCGTGATCTGTGTTATAAGGAACATAATTCATTGGTTGCGTAACACCAGCACGAGCTCCCGGAAAGCTCTTGTAGTACACCATGCTTTAATTGACGTTTAATTGCAACGGACGCCTGGCCGTTTGATGCTTAAATGGATTTAGCACAACGTTAGATAATATATCTACAGATAAAATCTTGGCTGATAATTGTACCTAGTAAAAGTCACTAATATATTTTGTTAAAAATATTTTTATTGTTATATATATAAGTATTTCGTAGCTTATGTTCTCTTAGGTGTTATCGCTTCGGTCACTATTTAATAATAATATATCAAACCATAGCAGTGTGACCCAAATTGTTTTGACTGGTTCGCTGTTATATTGTAAACCAACCAACCAACCAACCAACTAACCAACCAACCAGTCCGTCGTCATCACAATCACGCTATTATTTCTTTGTTTCTCGCATTCCTGTTAAGCTCACATTTTCCCTGGAAGTGTTATGAGTTATGACCCTTTGTGAATTACAATAATTTTGTACAGTTCGTATTAATGCCTTTTTGTTATTTTTGTTTTCTAGAGAACACGGAAGCACTATATTTCAACATTCTTATACACATATTTCAACGTATTTATTGACTTGCAGCTCGTTCGAAACATATCGATATGTTAAGAAATTTTACGTATGTACGTTTATACAAACATAACTCGGTTTATTGACAATTATTTGTCTTTATCGATCTGTATTACATGTTGTAATTCCTTTTAATAGATACATCCGATGCGTTTGTCTTTGTGTTTTCATCCCGTCTGTATTCATTTAAGTTTACGACAAATTACTTGTCCATTCATAACAATCAATTCTACTTGAATCGGGACTACAAGTTTCCGTTTTATGGTCGCCAGCGCGCTTTGTTACTGGTTTTAAAGCTTTCTTCCTTCTTACTTTGTTTTTCTAATACAAATATTCGGTTTGGGAATGGAGGTTGTGTAAAGGTCATTTTCCAAATCAAACTTTGAATGTTGTGTTATATTGAAACAAATACATATATGTTGATGACATGGAATACAAATGCTTGTATGATAATAACTTTCTCTGAGTCCTATTATAGTTCTTTAGATCATTTGAGTTACGTGGTGTCAAGACGATCTGTATCTGTATCTCTTAGGTTTCTTCTACTTATGTCTATCCTTCGTTATTGCGACAATTGTCCACCTGGTGGCTAGCTGCCTCCTGCCTTCCTTTTCTATGAAGTATTGCTAAGACACTAACAAATATTATTTTTTTATTCACTTACATAACTTTATCACACATACAACTTGCAGTACGTGTGGACGCTACTCTAAAGAGCCTCTAATACTTTTATAACATATATCTGTTAAAAAAATATTAAATACTTGACGTGTAATTAAAGATCGATATAAAAGTTACATGAAATGAGAAATTTAATACTTCAATTCCTGTTCAAACTTACGAACAAAAAATCCATTAGAACATACATGTTTGATATGTAGTATTAAGTTACGATTGTAGTTTTTAACGAGTAGATATTATGAGGGGTGGGAGGAAGATTGGGAAGGGGAGGGGGTTCGTTGAAATTACAAAGAAAGTGCAATTTTTTGTTATTTATTATTTTAGATTTATTTATTTTAAATTTGGAATCCTAATACTTAGATCGTATTTTGAATTACATGTAGTACTAATCGATTTAATGATTGTAATACATTTTGGATGATGTATGATAATTCAGGACTAGTCGTATGTAGGACAAATAAGACAATATAGTGTTTGTCTGTACACCGGTTTGACCGATTTGACCGACATAGATCGAGCTATGGTGATATATCGTTAGTTTTCCGTTATGGTGTCATTACTATACATGCACATGTCACCCGGTTCTGCATCGTTACGTCCAGCACCGTTAGAATTAAGCTAAAATGACCACGTTTTATACATTATACGTAAAATTACTGTGGATGTGATGTACTAAATCTCTCTGTAATATAAACCTATGTATGTTTAAACATTCATATGTATATTTTTAAGACAGACTATAATAGTACATAAAAAATAAATAATAGATACTTTGAAATAATTAAAGTTTAGTCGACTTGCAGTTGCAGTTCTTTTGAGTCGAGCCTCTAGTCCGTATATAGTAAAAGCTAATGCCTTCACCCTCCATATATTTTATATCGCGCCTCTCACATTTGCTTCTCTGTTAAGTTCATATATGTAACATGTTGGCGAATTTCTAAGAATGCATGCGTTTGAATGTTTTTCGACCCACCACACGTTGAGTAATTTATATTTGTATGTTTATGAATAGATTAGTAAACCAGATTTTAGCTTGTAATTCATAACATTATGATATAATGGTTAACGCGACGTGTATAATCTTTAAATCACATAAATATTATTATATATTAATGTTCAGATTATTTCCACTTCAAGTTTCCTATTAACTAGATTTCTCTTGAAAGTTCCAGTCGCTTACTGGATGAAATGAAGACCTGACAATTAATAGATGTTTAGATTTAATTTAAAATCTTCATTCAATTTAGGATATTCTTATAAGATTCTACTTCACGTCTCACTCTAGTAGTTTGTTGTATTGATCCGTATTCTGTATAATAGATAGTCTATCTAAGGTATTGTCAATACCTTAAAGGTATCTTCTGTTAAGGGATCCATTGAAATACCTTATTTGTCAATAGGATACCCAACGAAGCGGTTGTTATATAAAATTAGCATCGATTGCGATGATCACGTCGAGAAGATTTGTGGAATTGCTGTCGATAAGTGGCTATTCGTTTGGTCGATGTAGTCTGATAAAGCGTTCGTAATGTACCGACTCGACTGTTTACATCATAGATAAAAAAGACTCACATGTTTATCTGATTGATTTCGATGTTGCCAAGACGTCTGGACTTTAAAATATTTTTATTTCTTTCGCAATATATAAATTAAATTACTATAATGATAAAGGCTCTTGTTCTTATAGTTTCTATTCATAATTGAGGGTTCATATTTATATATTAAATAAAATTGTTACGAGCCTGTTTTTGATTAAATTTAATAGTGATAGAATTATGAAATATTAAAGCAATCATCCGAAATAATTTACACGAGACATATAATAAAAAAAAGTCGTCCAGGGAATTTTATTAAACTTATAGAATTATGAGGAATTCATTTTGTAAAATATAATAAATTATTATTGACACTGTCTTTATTTTGTGGGTGACATAAAAACCTTATTATTGGTTTAAGACAAGGGAGCATTTAATGTATAGGCCTACAATGTTTCTCCTCATTTAATTTTTAGTCTGTCAATGGGATATGTGTCATATATTGACATGTCTATCTAAGACAAGGAAATATCTCTAGAACTTAATAGTTTCATCTACGGTAATTAATACAAAGACCATGAAATCATGTTTTATGAGATCTCAATTATATGAATATAATGTCTTTAAAATCTTAGAAATATATTATTTCGGGTAAATATTTTAGGACTGAAATAAATATGAGAATTATTCTCACAATGTACTCCAGTGCTTACATTAAGATTTATATAATACACGCTTATATAATGTCCCCCAGAGATGATAGCTCATATTAAAACTTAATTTGCTTAAAAACAGAGACTATAGTTTGATTTGACTTAATAGTAGTATATAAGTAGGGCTTACACAATATAGTTGTTTCCTTATCATAAATGATACCTTAATTCGGCACGGCTGTTATAAACGCATGGGTAATACTTTATGCAAGTATTCCGGGTTCGATGATAGTTTAATCATTTGCCACGCCTTTGCTTTCCAGCCATGGTTCCTGATGTGATTTCTAACTCACTCTCTTACATGTAATTGTTGCGAATACTATACTTGTTATTAACGCCACTCACCGCTGGAAAAATAATAACAATGTAGACTAACGCGTAAGATAAACGTGTTGCAATTATTATATATTTATATTTGTAAATTATTAATGATTAACATATTTTTATTTATTAGAAATTGTTCGAATACTTTTTTTCTAATTGTATGCACGTAAATCAATTCTGTGTATTTTCAAGAAGCAGCTGCAAACCTACGCAATTTCTACCTATGCAGAATATTATCGACCTTTTTGAACTTCACGACTACAGTCGCGTTACAACGATACGTCGAAACGTGACGAACTCTGTTGTATACGTGACGGTACTTCTGTTATTTTCTACTATTTGAGATACGAGAAAGTTTTTACATGTGAATACCCGCTTACCTATAAAACGGTTCACTTTATTTATGTGACAATTATTATATGAAACTTAAAATCAATTAAAATACTGATAGTCGTTACATGTTTATTGTGTTTTGTTAGGTAAGAAAGTAAGTTGATTTAATAATACTATTTTTTTCAACGGATATTGTCATGGTGCTATAAAATAATGGCTTACATATGTGTGGTTCAAAAGACGTTTTTTTTAATAAACAGTGCTCATTAATCGTTTTTTGACTAAGTTTTCTTACACCCTCCTGTAGTCACCAAGAGACAGTCGACTCGGTTGTCTATAGAAACATGGTTTTGCATAATCTGACACATTATGTAACACAATGTTTATGTTGAGACCGATACGTTTGTTTCGGCGTCCGTGGTACTGAATGCGGAATCGAACCCCGTACCGTATAATAAATAACTTTAGCCGTAATCATTTATTGTGACCGTGTTGCTTGATGGATGGTAACCACGCCTCACCGTGATGCAGATATATTGCATATCATGTTTTGATACTGGATAGATTCAAACCATAGAATTATTAAGATGTTCAAGCTAGATATCAATAGTGTTTGGCATGAAAATTATATTGTCCTTGTTTCAGTCTTAGAATAATTGGAATTCTTTTCAAACTTCAACAATGCATTGAACTAACTCTTTATTTTAATGGACTTATCGACTTAACATATCTTCCCTCGTTAATATTAAATATATTTAACAAATCAACAATAAAAATGTTAACAACGTTTATACATTATGCCATTGTTTGTTGCAGGTAACAATAAGTTAATCTAAAGACTGTTATAGATATGGGTAAGTACAATTATTCAAGCTTGTAATCAAGAAATCATGATAATTTAGATGAAATATTATTTTTTTATTTATTAATATATACGTATAAGTGTAGTTACATTTTAAAAACTTGTATTTATTTACTTTAATCAGATGTCGTTGTGACGATTTTATCAAATCTCTTCGTGAGACTCAATTTAAAAATTTAAAAATTTTCTGTCGTTTTGAATAGTTTGAAAAGTTGAAAGATAAATATGTTTTCTCAGTATAAACGTAATGTTTCCTAGCAATTTTTTTTATAACTGTTCAGTTTTATATATTTGAGATACAATACACCTTCTTCGAGACTGTTCTGACACTAAAATTTTCTCAGCTTATTTATGATCCGATTATAATTTCAAAAAAATATTTCGAATTTTAAATAAACTTTAATTATTTCACTTAAATCAAACCTCAAAAGTTTTTCAGTCCAAGGTTAAGTAATTTATACTCAATTTTATAAGTGTGTCTTCAAAAAACTCGTAGGGGTTAATTTTTCTTAAATTTATCATATTCTAAACTTCCTACTGAGTACTTATTTTTATTTCCATATCATAAAGATTCTAAAAGCCACGAAGTTTTTTCCATATTTTAACCAAATCAAACTGAATGATAATGTTTATGTCGTAAACCGTATAGTTTTTGCCTATTTCGAACACTTTTCTATAATTAATTATTTATTCCACATTAAATTCATGGTGACGTTGCACGCGTCATACACATTATTATTAAATTAATATTCTGACGATACAACGAATGATAATAAAAATGTAATCAGCTGAAACGGATGATCTTAAAATTAACTTTTTGTCATATAATTAAAGTGTAAGAGGCATTTTGTGGTGAAAGTGAAATTAATCATGTGTACAACAGAAGTACTGTTAATCGATCGAATATCGTTATCTATGAAAAGGTGTAAAGCTTAACGGAAGCGTGAAAGATACACGCATTACAGCTCCCTGGTAGCCAATAGTGAATTAAATGTTGCACCTGTGGTACAACACTACTGCCTCTACAACCGGACGCCCATGCAATTAGGATGTGTTCCTACAGATAGTGTTCACGTTAATATATCCCGTACGTTAATATATTACGTAATAATATCATGATTAATTTGTTTATACAAAACTTAATTATTGTATAGTAAAAACCAATGATTTTAAGTACACATACTTGCAACCCGAATATATAGATGAAATAAACATGCTGTAATGTATACCCACATGCCCTTTTGTCATGTTGCATGTTTATTGTTTTATGTTAATTCTAACATTTGATACAATTTATCACTAGGGCACTGTTTCCTACACCGGCTTGTTTCACGGTTGATCGGTTGTCCGTTTTGACACCGTAACGTATAGACATACTATTGAAACAAGTCGATGTGATTAGATTCTGTTACTTATACACCGTTATGAACAAGACCTTAGCGAACGTTTTAGGCCCCGGGGATCAAAAGTCAAATGTTGTCACGTCCCTTTACTATGATTTATAAGGAAACAGTTTGAGAAAGTTTCGCAATGACAACAATTATTATCAGTTTATCTAACCGAAGTTAATAATATAAATAATACTGAATTATAATACAAGATTAATCCAAGTAATGTAAATATTAAGTTATACATATATAACAAGTACGTCTATTATCCTATGCATCATTAGGATGGTCTTCCGCAACATCAGAACACCCACGTTCAGTGCGGTTCGTTGGATCGAGGAACTACGCAACGTCGCCTCTGAGATAATGGATTTCCTATGGCTTGTATCACAAACTATAGTTAATCTGTTAAGACTAAACCGTACGTTAAAAAACTTAATGCACCGACGGAAGTATCGTAAGATGAGTATTAAGATGTACGAGGAAAAAATACATGAGGTGTATTAATAAAAAAAAAATCAATTCAGTGTCTGTTTAAATATAAATATGTATGTTTGAAATAACGTAAGGTAATGCTGATGTGTTATAAAGAATAAACAAATATTTTTTTATACAAAAGTATAAAATAGGCGAAGTATTTAAATACACTGACGTAATCATAGCTTTACTATGGTATCTAAAATATAAAGCGTCTCTTAATCCTTTCAAAATCTCTCAGTATCCATGTTGTAAAGAGACGAATATTGAAATATTAGATGATTAATATTCCTGTGTATTAAGTAATAATGCTTCATCATACAGCCAGTGCTGGTGGGTGATCGTGGGGGCGGTAGGGTACAGCTACGAATTGGATCAGCCGTTTCGTGTTTCTCGTCAGGGATGCTCACACTCCTTTTTTTAAACTTTATATTAGCATTAAAATCGATATCGCAGATGGATGCTTCATTTAAATGAGTCTTTATTTTTTTTTTATTGTTTTTGTAGTAGAAACAATAACATCTATACACGATTGCATTTAGAGGGAATTATTTATATATAATTAAATAAAAAAATATTTAACGAAAGTTTAATTCTACATATTTAAAATAAGCTCAATAGGTTTTTAACTATTCGTGATCTCACAGTGTTGGAAAACGTTCAAAATTATAATATGAATGAGCCAATATCAGTTCATCGACCTCTTTATACTAACACAAGGTTCTTCAAAATTGGCATTGATTTTTGGTTATTTGAAGATAGTTCAAATTTCGCACAATCTAGAAGTCTGTTTTCACATCTGCCAAGAGGAAACTTGCCCACGCAATGCGTTCAAAACCGGGAAGCTGAGAGTAATTGTGAGTATATAAGTGAAGAGATAAAACAGATTGCACTGTTTAAGGAAGGATAGTTCGCGTTCTATTATCACTTGGATCGAATAAAGCGTGTTCAGCCGATGACCAGGAAGACATTTCCTATTGTCTGGATGATGAATGAATACGGAGATTTGTCGTAGAGAAAAATATATAAAACCACAAAATGGGAGAGACATAAAAGTGAAAACATACATTACGTATAGATTTGTGTTAGAAACGGTTTTTAATATTATAATGATAATATTAAGGTTTAAACGATTACCGAAATAAGAAATGGTCGTATTCTTTGCGTACTAAGGGCCGAGTGAAAGTTCGTACTTAATTTGGTAAGTTCAACGTATTGTGAGTCTTGATCCAGATTTGTTTGGAGCATTCATCTTTTGTGAGGAACGTTTTTGTCTCATTGTTAGAAAGTCTGAACGTCTCTCGTTATTTCGTTAAAATTACAAAGTGTTGTAGAGTCCGTCTATTGTTTCAGCGATGACACCACAAGATACATGACCTCAACTGCATTCCACATAATCTTACGTTGTTAACCAAACTCGATATGACAATAGTTACCAAATAATTTTGATAACATCATAAATACGTAATATATTGAGATAATTTGATGATAAAAATAATGTTTTCTCATTCATCTGCCTTTGTCTCGTTCTGCTGTGATTATTATCGGTTTAATCTGTGTAATGCGTTTAAATAATAGTTTATACATTTTGTTTTGCTCATTTCCTATAACACAAGAGAAAGTATTACATGGACATTGGAGGTTTATAATACTTTTCGTTGTCATTTTAATTTCCTACGGAAGTCTCGCACGATCTCGTACTAAACCAAATTATAAGCGATGTTTACTGTTATCAGATTTGCATTAATATTAATAATGTCTTTATAATGGAATACATTAGTCTGAAGCCCTTAATAAATTCAGCTGTAGAAGTTTCTTTGGCTTGATTGAATTTCGACTTTTAAGGTTTCAGCTCGTTTCGTGGAGTCGATGTATACTTATTGACTGTTTAAATGAAACTAGTATTATTCGGATATACTACGCGGATTTTATTATTTAAAAACTACATAATCCCGACGTTTCGGTTACTTTGCAGCAACCGTGATCACGGTAATAAATAATAAAATTCGCGTAGTATATCCGAATAATACTAGTTTCATTTAAATGAATAAAACTCGCGAAAATCTTAGATCTCATTATTGACTGTTTTTTTTTTAATTATTTAATTATCTTAAACTAGTACTTTTTTTAATCGATTACATACATATTCTACTATAGTAGCTTGTTTAAATTGTTAAATAATTTGATTATATATCAAGAATATTTTCTATAGAATGACGTTGGACATCACAATGGACCTGCATTCCTTAGATAAAACATCTATATCTATGTATTATATATTTAATTGACTAGACCTTCTGATTTTCTCACATAATTACATAAAATATTCAATTAATCGCCTATTTGTTTTCATAACTCTTATTATTAGTTAATATCAATATATAATTTTATGGTCCGTTTGATTCTCGTGTTATGTTTGTGAAGTGGATCTAGGATATGTCAATACACAGTAACTCGTATATCACAGCGTTTCCATGATAAATGTACTGCTAACAAAATCTAATTATATGTATTCCATATACCTAATCTAATATCACTAAAAACAATTTATATTTATGACAGAAAGTTTTTTTAACTGCATTGAATTTCAGATATAAAAATTAAATACGTACTTATGCAATGTTATTCAACACATTGTGCAAATCGTTTCAGTTTATAGGACATTTTTCAACGTTCGGTGCAGAGGTATGTTTTAAGACGTCATGTTTGATACCCGCTATGATCGATTTGAGATCTCTTAAGATAGCACCTGAATCTAGGTCAGTTCTAATGTATTATAGCAGAGATTTCTTGTTTTGCTATTGTCATCCTTATAACTGTACATATTGGGATGTAATTGCTTCATAAACATTATTTTATTCCGTTTTTGGGCTGGCGTACACGCATTGAGGCAATAACTTCGCAAAACGTTTTGTAAGAACCATCTTAACTGTTGCTATACTTAACACTAGAAAACAATAATTGAAGTTATGAGGAAACTTTTAACAGATTACGAAATTTAATATATAGGTACAGATCGATTATTTACGTTAATATGCTATACACAAGTGACTATTCACATTTCACACCCATCAGTTGTAATTTGTTCTGGTTATAGTTTATGGAATCTATTATTTTTTTTAATTTCAAAGGACTATAGTCTATAAATCAAGTTGAGATCGGATAGACGAGACACAGAAAATAGAAATACATACATATAATAACTTCATTTTCTTAAATTTCTCAATAGATTTCAATTTCGATTTTTCTTTGTGTCCATCAAAAGCTATTTTTTCCATTAAATTTATATATTTTTTTATAGAAATTTTTAATTAAAAATCTTAAATGAATAAAAAACTACATATTAATGTTTATATTATCGAAGTTCACATTTATTAGTCTGTTTGATAAACCTTGTTCTATAAATATCGCAAGATTGAGAAAGTAATACGGCTGTGTCACTCAGCATCGAGAATAAATACTTAATCTCGACTCAAATAGAAGTCTAAAACGGATCCTAACCTTCACGGACAGAAAAAGTCCTGCTAAATGCACGAAAAAAAAATATTATCGTTCCATTTCTGTCTGACTAACGTTTGGAAACTATTCACATCGCTTTAAACTTTATCCTGCGATAACACGACCACAATGCGTAAATATATTCCGTCCTTCTCGCTCGCAACAGGTTTAGCTACAGCGAGGGAGATGGAAAGGCAGGGCATCCGCGTGGTCGTTGGTGTTCGGTTCAAAACGAAACGGAACAGTTTGCAAGTCGCCGGCATAGCGCATGGCCGACAAAATCAAACAGTCTGTTGCGCTCAATTCGTGAATTTATTTTTAACATTTTTAACTATTCTATTAAATACCTAGTTTTAAAAAGAACGGTGCCTTAGTGAATGTGTCTTATGTGAACGGATTAATAACTTTATTCGCTGTTAAATGAAGTTTTGCAGTGTGTGAATTTTTTTTGGAGCTTCTTGCATTGTGTTCTTTTGGTATAGTGTTGCGATTCGTTGCATCTGAATTTCTTATTATTTGTTAAATAATATTTTTTCATATAGTTCGCTGTTTATTGGCACGAGTCTGTAATAATAATATTGCATCGAAACCTGTTTGCGAGTGCGGTCATTCGTTTGTGGTTATCCTGACTCTTGAGGGTCCATTATGCGGGCCTTTCTTTGTAAAATTATAAATTTTAAATGTTTCACTTGTTATGTCTTTAAAACACTTATAATATGGCTTTAGATACGTTCTATATAATAATTATTAATAATGAATGGATTTTTAAAAGCCGACATGTTTTAATTTGACCGTTTGAATCATTATAAATGCCCTTTTGGTTGCTAGGTTTGAAAAAATACACCATTAGGTACTCCATATTATGTGTGCTTATAAATATTAAGACCATTGCTTTTATGGCAGTTGTATTGAATTAAGGTTGTATTTCATTAATGAAGTGTGCCATCACTTAGCGGCATTAATATATAGATATTAAGATGGCTAACGCCACCCGACCCGAGTCCCTATTTCACACCTAATTGGCCCTCAACTGTTTTATTGTCAATTTAACCACATGCATGTGATATAAATCATGTTAGCAATACCTAAATGGAAGATTTTGAAGCAGTTCTAGTCGTTTTCTCGTCACTCTTTGCACGCTTGGTTTCATTTAGTAAACGTGACTTCATTGCTAACATTTTTTTTTTCTTATTTTATATTTCAAATTATCTAACGATTCCCTAACCAATTTCGTATTGCTCAAGTTTGATTTAGTGTTGATTTGTTTTTATTCGTGCTCAAGCTTTCAGTGTTTATTATAAATTATTACGATAAACAAAATTTTACTCTTGTATTCCGATTAAATCCGGTTTGTACAGGACATAATTAAATAAACAGTTACCATAGTGACTTCTTTAGTATCTGATAGTCATTCAATGATTCAACAGATTGTGAAAAACTAACATATCCCTATATTGTTTTGAGTTGGTTGGTTTTATTTATAATTTTTATTATTTTTTTATTTTTTTACAGTTAGTATTAAAACCGTCTGAAGCATTAATTATAATATTTGCCCGTAATGTTTTAATTATATGATCACATCAAGCATGATCGTGCCAGTAACAGTAAAATGGATTGCCCGTATCTATTCAGTTTCAATAGCCTCTAACAACCTCTATAATATTTTATTTTAAATTCAAGTGAACGTAAATATTAATTTATCTAATGGATTGTTATATTAAATTAAAACTTCCTTTCGTAATGGGTTTTTATTTACCATGCACGTTTTTTTTTTACAATATCAAAAGAACACGAATGACAATTTAAAATAAAGTCAACGAACGAAGAGTTGTAATAAAAGTGGTCCTAAATAATAATAAAAGTACAAATATAATAGAGGGAACATATTTTTGATAGAACATATTGATTTGTGTACAAACAACCTTTCATACTGGAATTTTTATTATATCAAGAGAATACAACGAACGCCTGGTTAATGCGACGTTCTACGTTTACGAGATGATACAAAAGTTTAGGTATGTATTGAATGAACATTTTTGATAAATTAATTTTAAGTTTTTAATAGCGATGTTAATTTTTTAAAATATATAACAGTTTTTTTGAATTCCCTTAATCATTCATAACTATTTTTAGGCTCTCATAGAAAATATTTGCAATTTAGAAAACTGATTAAGTGTTACTTTATAAATTTAACATAAATATGTTCATAATTTTTATGCAAATTTAAATCTAGAATACTATGTTGGGAATTGAGATACTATAATTAGAAGATTATTTGCTTAATCTATTTTTAGACGTTTCGAATATTATGAGAAATATTATCGCTTCGAATTTTAGTCACTAAATTTATTAGCTCTCATTCTAAGCAGATTTTTTTTTGTTTCAATAATAACAGTAACGTGTAACCAATGGTCGAAAACTTCTCAAATTCGATGGTTACAAAATTAAATTAGAATATTCCAAAATCATCACGTAATCTCAACTAATCCAATTTCCGTAGAGATTCTGATGGTGATAGCCCATCACGAATTTACGAGCAGAAGCAGCAGCACATACAGCTATTAATAAACGTTGTAATATGAATTTTTATTATGACAATTGTATATTTTATGATACAGCAACCGGTTGTTTGGAAGCTGATTTTCATTTCTTATCGCAGTATTTGAAATTCTCCGCTGTACCTTTTATAGTCGAGAGGTATTTATTAGTTGGGTACAGCTTCAAGGTTTAGGTGAATTACAATTACTTGACTGTAGTCGTGTATTTGCTACCGGACGTTAAGCTATTTATATTATGCGCATGCGCAGGTTTCGGCATCCGGATAGTATAGAATGATCCCGTCACGCTCCGATTGCTACGCTCGGTAGCGCTCAGACAGATTTTAGAAAACATTATATATACTGTATTTATTTTGGTTGTTTAATGTAAAAGATCATGATTTTAAGATGTTTTTTTTTTTTAAATAAAGATGACGTAAGTAATATAATACTTTGGTATATTTTCATACATTGAAATTATTTAATATGGCAATGGTCAAAGTCATTTCAGCTTTCACAATGATATATAAAGATTAAGATGATGTCACCTAATGTTATTAATAAATTTGATAACGTACAATATCAATTATCAAATGAGGCTAAAATAGATTCATTAAAAAAAGCAGTCGTCCATATTCCTACCTTCGAAAGTAGGTTAATTTTTTTATGTTCCATCTTATATGATCATATTGTGAGCCATAAAGTTCATTTAGTTTTATTGTAGTATCTGAAATTTGCTATTCAGTTGTCTAACGCGTTTCCAATTTCGCTAAAAATTTCGTCTATTTATAAACAGTCCAATAGAAGACGGTCTAAATTGTCGTTTTTGCAAACTAAAGAGCGTGTAACAATGGTGCCGAAAGTTGAATCAGTAGTGTAATCTAAGATTACCGTTAATGTTGCAGTCGTTTCATATCCGGACCAGGTCGTTTTTTATAACTCAATCGCTTCTTCAAAACATGAATTTCTTTTGAGGTTTTGCCGAATCTTTGTTTCTTATTTTGTTGCTTTATATAAAGCTGTTAACTAAATACATACTGTTTTAATATTAACAGTCTTGGAGTATCGTGTAATACGCTATAATTCCTAATTAAATTATAACTTTAATATGTAATTAAGTATAAGCTATCTATTGTTTCATTAAAATGAATGTTCATAAATGCTCGTTGAAAGCCATACAGTCACATTTCCTTATATCAAATCATGCACTGTAAAATATATTGTTAATAGTACTATAAAACACTTTTAAGTCATCAGAATTAATGTTGGTTTCAAAGTGTTTAGTCTCGTGTGTGATTAATAACAGTTAAATGATTATTATTATAAGGAAATGTATTTTTTTTACTTTTGCGTTATAAGGATGGGAATAAGATAATTCGTTGCTGGCATATCTATTAAAAATTTATTTATATGTAGGGCTTTAGAAGCTTTTAATTAATAAAACTTTAAAGCGTCTTATTTTAAGTTTAATGTATCTCTGATATTGATGTCTCATTTGTATCCCCTTCAAATGTATAACTATTTTTAACTGGCCCTTCTTGGGGTTACATAAATTTATCCCGTCTATGTAACTGTTTAATAGGAGACCACTGACAACTTAATAGTTTCCTCTCTTTACTATTCTACTCTATTCATATTTCCTGTTGGAGTAAATACTTAATTGACTAGCCTCTAATCGGACGGAGTCCGTACAACATGCCTGCTTTGATTTGTTAATAAACTCATTACACAATGTACTAGTTTTGGATATTATATAATATATTTTGTTCCGTCAGGTTATAGCTATATAGAGATCTTATTTTTTGCCATAAAAACCTGTTAAATTTAATGGTATAATATCTTTGACGATCAATAAACAATCTTGTAGAAAATAAACATATATTATATACAACATACATTCTAAACAATTGAATGATTTTACTGTAGATCTATAATTTAAACTATAAATTACTGTATATTGTTTAATAACACATATTTTACTAGTAAATTTTTCCTCAATGGACATCTGACAGTCTTAACTTAAGTACTCGCCGTGAGACTGGGTGAAACGCTGAAGTGTTAGGGGCAGCACTGCTCAGTCATTATTTAGTTAGAGATTTGAGTGAAACTTGGAAATTTCAATAAAATTACCGGTTGTGGATTTATGGTATGGTCAGATAACAGGCCGTAATATCGACATTGTACGTGTGGGAATGGAATGCAAGTTACCGCATTGTTTATATATTTAAAAAAACTCGTTAATCTACTGTTTATCGTTCGATTATATTTTTATGGCTGAATTATATTATATAAATATTCTGTTACGTAGTTTTATGTTTTTTTTTAAATATAAGCAAGATAAATTGTCAGATTACACAACAGCTGTTGCTAGGACATTTCATATTTTTAACCTTATACAGTCTAAAATGTTTGTTTCATAAAATATTTTTTATTTAATTTTACAGTGTTTTGTATACACAAAACTAGTATTTGTTTTGTATCATAATAATTTGATCCATAACATCTGGAAGCTAAAACGAATCCGCAGGAAGAGGTTAGTGTTATAAACTGTCCAAGTTATACTTCAGCCACCTACAACTCAAAGCTTGTCCAACAACAATATTATTGCGAACTAAAACTATTGTAATACATAGTATATTGAGTGTTAATATTCAGTTTCTCTTATCAAAACCGTACACAATGTTAGTTCCAACACGGATCTAGAGATTTCAATAAATCGTTTTCATGTTCTATGAAAGTAAACGTGAGTTTGATTATAGTGTTTAGATAATACCTGCTATTTTCGAACACTAAACACTAAAGACTAGACAATGGATGATACGTAGAAATTTATTTATATATGCGAAGGTTACGCTTTCTACGTATTAATTAATCTTTACCCTCTTAGGTTTATTAACTCGGCATCTAATTAGTTATCCGATAGGAATTGAATAGAGAATCTCAAGCGGACCATTCAACTGCTAGTAATTAGATGCTGGCGTCTTTAGTCTCGTCTCTCAATGCGTAGTTATTGTCTTTAAGACGAGCAACACCGTTAATCCGTTTATTCGATGACAACGAGATTAGTTCAACTCCATTGCTTAAAACGTTTTGAACAAATCTCAATACTCATTCCATTTGTATTTCACTACTAATTTTTCTTTTTATAATCCAACTAAAGTCTATACTCACGTGTTCAGACTGAAACAAATATTTTATATAATTCGTCAATAGATATGTCCTTTATCAATTAAAAGTTGCCTATCAGTCGGTTCAAGCTACTTTAGTTTTATTTAAAACCGTATGTAATTTACGAGTTATTAAATAAAATAAGAATAGCTATATTAAGTTATTATATCTTAAGTCATTCCAACCCAATTGTTGCTGCAAATCGGTTATAAACAAACGTTTACAGCCATTTTGATGGTCCTGTCTAATTTCCTTAAAGAGACAAACGAACGTTTATAGTTGTTATTGTATACCCAGGACATTTATAATTTACAGATAAAACATACTTACGTCATTAATATTTTCATTCAATTAATTGTTACAAATAACATCTGAGGTATGAATAAATGATCATATTAAATTATGGATTTGAATAGTATGTAATATTTATAGAAACGTATTTATGATCTTTGATTTTCTCTCTTACGAATACTATTATCAAATATATATTTTTTTATTTATCTCTATCAATTCTTCGTCTTATGTATTGATATGGATTTTATCTAATCAGTTGCTGTGTTTGTTTGCTATCGGCACAATATTGTCACGACTTATTTCAGGCTTGCTTATTTAAACAGAAGGTGACCTTATTATATAGTAGAAAGTACCAAATTCCCAGAATATTTCCATACTTGTTATAATACAAGTTATTGCTTCAACAAGTTACTTCAATTGTATATAGATATTTTCATATCATTTCATTAACTAAGGAATACTATTTCGGTTTATAATAACATTATATCTAGTTTTTTTTTTTATATGTATGTTTGTGTCACGGGGGCGTGTGAACCACGATAACGTCGCCATTGTTAACCGTGTTGGCGTTTGTTGGCTTGAGATAATCTATTTTGTAGCTATGCTTTAACCTGTGTGTATCGAACGAAGTTGTAATCCTTTCACTAATATCTTAAAAACAAGCACCTTTTAATTAATAATAATATAAACAAAGAAATAAAAAAAATATATCAGCAAAACGAAACATATAAAATAGTTTTTATAGTCAAATACGTTTTCGTAAACGGTAAATAGTATTCTATGTTATAAATAAAACACTTTTTTTTTACTAAAAAAGAAGTTCACATGAACGTTAAAACACAAATTCACTTGTTTATGACTACATAAAGTTTACAGACATAAAGCAGGGAGCGCATTGGAAACAAAGTAAAGCTAACAGACGTTTGTAAACAACGGAAGCGGCTTCGATTCCCGGCTGGACGTCAAATAGGGGACGCGGCGTGACCGAATATTTGAACTATTGTAGCCTTTCGATGCTTCTGTATCTTTTTTATTCGAGTCCGAATTAAGATTAACATAGTCCAAATTGTTTTATCAAATTCATATAATTTATTGAGAGACATAAATGCGTTTTGTTAGGCAATAAGGAAAACTTTTATAATTTAGAAATTGATCATACGCAACTTGTTAAAAGTAATTAATGTATGTAGAGACAAATTTATATGTATAATACGTATAAAAACAAACAAACATGCTGACTCCTAAATATAAATCGGATAAGAACTTATTGTATTTGGTTTATTCGGAATTCATAGTCCTCGTTTTGCTGTCACGACAATGATGAAACAATGCTTCTTTACCTACTTACAAAAGAAAAATCCTAATTTTATAATCGGAGATTTCACTTCTATTTCATAATTGTGAAATTCTCAAATATATTTTGTTGAATCATGAAAATTTAAGCTCAGTATATTTACTCGAAACAAGTGAACCATCGTTAACGTAAAACAATAAACGTTTTGCCCATCTTCTTTCACTTTAGAAAATTACTTTTGATGTAGCGGAAGTTGAGCTAATGTTGAATTTCCCTTCATATAATATTTTACAAGGACATTAAACTTTCCAGACGTGTCCTACTATATACCGAAATTAGTCCGTTCTATAACAACTGGCAATAAACTAATGAGTGTAAAACCATATAGTACATTAATAGAGCTAGCTATATTTGTACTTTTAAATCTTACGCATAATTCTCGTACATGTCTGTTAAGTAACAATATAGATATAGCATTATTGATTGGAACTAAAGACTTGTTAAAAAAGAAGCTATTGAATAGAAATACTTTATTATTTATTTTCATTTAATCTATGTATGTCATTATGAATATAACTTGAATTAATTTTATTCTTAACAAATCTTTTATACCTTACTACCGTCTAGATAATGCAGACAACGCTGCGAAGATGATGTTCCTATATAATAAATCATGCAATATAATGACATGAAAACTTGGATTTTAATTCATACAAAATAAATCCCGCAGATTCGTCCTCGGACTCTGATCTAAGGATGGGCTCAAACAAAATATATACATCTATGTGATTTTAAAATGATGCTTTTGAAAGTCCTTAAGATTGTTTAGAGTTTAGATGTTACAAAGATAGATAGATCTATAAATTTTTTGTTGTTCTATTCTTCTTAATAGAGATTATTATCCATAATTTCTTTGATTTTTATAATGTGTAGGAGTTTTTAGTTTTGAGGACGTTTAAAGGCATTCTCGCTTTCACATCTTTAACGTTGAAGGTTATTAAAACCTTAATAAGTAAAATCTTAATAAAAATTGCTCATTTGTAGTTCCAGTTCTTGATAAAATCTTTTGTTCACTTTACCGGATTAACGAATATTGGCCAAATTATATTATTTTTATTTGATATAAAATGATTTGAGCGTCATCATGAAATCTGGATTACTACTCGTGTGTGTTAATACACTACATATAAATAACAATCTCCTTTTCTCCCAATTTTTTTCGTAATTATAAAAAAATACACTTAAAATGTATATATACATATATGTGTGTGTGTGTGTGTATTCTGGTTCCGTTATGGTAATATAGAAACTGCAATTATTCCTTTGCAGAGAATGTATATTTTAATTAATTTGTATTTAAGAAATCACCTCCTTGCATTATTTCTTTTCTATTTTGTATTTTTATATAACTTAATTACTAGTATACATAATACATAACTCATATTATTACATGTTTATTTATAATATTTGATAGTTATATGCTTCACAGTACATTTGTATTTTGTTCACTTTTAAACTTCATGGTTGAAATATATTGTTATAAATGTAACCTTTAAAACGTATTGTCAAAATAGTTTAGTTATTATTTTCTTTATATTCTGTGCACTTTTCGAACAGGCAACGCTTCGAAGGTTGTTGCGATTAGTTCTGCCGTCATACAATTATCAATAGTACTGTTTGGTTGCGTGCACGCTATTGAAATTATATTTTAACTTTTAAATATATTACGAAACTGTGACTTGATATCGACATTTCTAAAATGATGATCGGTTTGCAAAAAATGATGAGGCTTCTATCACTATTTTAAAGAAAAATGGTGAATTATTTGAAAACAAACAATAAAAATTGACAATAGAGTGTAGTAAAAAATTAAGAAGTAGACCACATTTATCTCTTCAAAGGAACTACGCGTATCGCAGATCAATTTGGCGTTTTTTTTAGTCTTGGTTTCTGTTACGGAGTCGGCCATTTTGTTTCAGGTCGTTCACCTTAGTCGTAAATCAATTCTTAAGCTAGTTATAGCCCGAGGCCCCGTCTGCTTTGTAATTTCTATTCAAAATTAACAGCTGACGCAAAAAAAAATTTAATCTAGCCGTAAATTGCAAGCTCATCTCAGTCGTTTGTATTAAATAGTTTTGTTAGTTTATCAGATATCCCTTTGATGTAAATATTGATTTTCTTATCTAGACAAAGGAAATAATTAAAAATCTTAAACGTTTTTATATGCTCTGCTGTTTTTTTTATTTCCTGGCTTGTCCTTGGTGAGGGGAAGCATTACAAAATCGGTACGTGACTCCCACGTAGGCTTCGTCCCGTGGGTTCAAGGTCCCGCGAATGTTGCAGCCAAGAACAATACATGCATGAAACACAACATGTCATTAGAATTCATATTCGGTAATATATACACGTATTTGTTTCACAATAATTATGATAATAAACTTCAATTACAAGTATTCGATGTAACAAAAAATATTGGAATGATATTTTATTGTTTCATTTTGAATCGTAAAATAGATTTTAATTATTATCGATACTTATTCAAGTGTAATTTTTAATTAGATTATTTTACATTTGCCACATCCCTAATGTGTAAGCGAGCAGAAAGATTGAATCATAACGAACATAGTGATGACTAAAACTAATAGAATTATTTAAACATAAACATGATGCAGTGTGAGATCTTCTGTTACAATAATAAGTTTTGTCCTTGATCCAGTTTCAGGAAGCGTGTGAGTAAGCGCTCATGAAGATTGTACCAATTGTATCTTATCTAACTGCTATTAGTTATAACAAGAGGATACATTAATCTCATAATACATTTCGAACTTTTTTTAATAAAATAAAATATAAAAATATCTAATCACAATCAAAATATTCAGACTTAAGTAAAAGTAAAAAGTGGAGCATAAAATCAGGTACTATTTAAAAGGTTCACCGACCTGCCCTACTTGAGGGTCCACCCTATGGAATCATGTAATTGTTCTGTGTCATTAACAGTTGTTAACCGTTATTGGAAGAACAAACAAGGGACCAACGTAATGTGGGGTTAAGAAATTATTTTTAAATCCTATTTTAATTACAGCTGTCTTCGAAACGACATTACTATTGGATTGTTCTATAAAGAAATAAAAACGTGCTAACATTAAATAAGAATAAAATTTATTATGGACTATATGAACAGTTTTGTTATCTCATTAAATACGTTACATATAAAATGAGAATTGAGCGAGAATTTTATATCTATTTGTTATAATGAAAGAAAAAATTATGATTTAAAACCTTTACGATGGTTATATTAGTGACAAATTAGGGTGTAAATGAATTACATTTATATGAAACTAATATTTTTCGGATTAGGTACTACGTGATCACGGTTGCCGCAGAGTAACCGAAACGTCGGGATTATGTAGTTTTTAATACTAATCCGAAAAATATAAATTTCATTCAATTGAATACTCGCGAAAGTCTTAGATCGAATTATATTTATTATTTTCATTAAGTTTCCTTGTTATAAACATCTAGAAATTACCTCAACCTCTACCATGATCAGGGTTTCATACTGCAGTACTATAACCCAGAGATTCTATCGTAAAAAAATAAAGTATGTACCTTAAAAGTAGGTTATCGGCTTCCGCAATCGGTCAGGCTCGGTATACGACCAGTTGATTGCAGGAGTGGCTTTAGTACACGCATAAAAACATATGGAAATATACAGCAGTCGCTTACAAAAGACCAACCAACTGGGGTTACGACCCCTCGTCACGCATATGCGAACCCGAACGATAGAAGTGAACTTAAAGCGGAAAAAAATATAAGTTTCTTATTGAATTCAAACAAAATTATTGTATTGATCGTATCAGTTTGTGTTATATCAAGTAAAGCATGCGGTAGTATAATAAATTTCTATCGAAACTTTCAGTGGAAGTGGTTTATTGTTTTAATTAACTGAGTTAAATACAAAACTTTACGACCACAGGCTATAGTAACGAGAGCGTGAATAAACTCAACCATTAGTAACAGCCGCTGGCTTACCTCAATATTGATCCCTAAATATTTTCTTCTGTCACGATACTAATGTAACAGATCTCATTGTCCTAATTCCATTCTGTGTAACGAATTGGATCATTCTATTTACGTATTCGTTTTATTAGTGAAATAGAGTACTTCCCATTTCGTCTGCACATTCATACGTACACACTCACCTTTAAATACATCCTCAATCCCACGTTATGAAGAAATCTTTATTATCTGTGAATGACACTTGTAGCCACAGATGTATGTCTGTTACCTACAGTTTTTAGGTTATGCGAAAAAATAATTCGTTTTTTAACTATAAAATAACATGAAAAATACTAAAATTAATTAGTTTTTTGTTTCGTTTTTGTGGCTGAATAAATTTTAATAAAAAAATTCTATAGAGATGAAAATACCTTTTAATGTGTAGATTGAGATTCTCGCGGCGATGTCGCTCGTGAAAGCCAATTAAAAATAAACAGAAATTAGAAAATAAAAATAACTTTGTATATGAACAATACTTAGAAATATCTGTAAGGGTTCTAAAGTAGCCATTATAGTCACGAAGTAAAAACACTCAAAAGTAATTAGGTACCTAATGAAGCCTAGGCATCCTGAATCAACACTTGCGTGCCTTACCGCTATTAACACTCACCTAGCCCTTCTGTCTTTACATAAGCCGCAAGTTCATTCACCCTGACCTTACAAACCTTGCCACTTGAAATATTATGTTTTAAACTCATTTAACTATATAAAACTATGCACACTATAATAGTTCTTAGCTATCAAAATATAACGGCTCTTATTAATTGTTCCTTACAACAAAAAAATAACAGTCATGTCTTAAAGTAATTAGAAAGTTCTAAGGACTTTTTTGTTCGTAATGATGCGATCTTTACATCACTACTACTCGGTAATAAAACGTAAGTTTTGTCTTCGTCTTATAATAAATATAAACTTACTTATGCTTATTGAAGCCCAAACACAATTTTCTTCAGATATTTATCCTAACTGATTAGTGTTTTCATTTGTATAACTTAGAAATTATTATCAATAATCCGTCTCCGCTATTGATAACATCGTTTATAAATTTTCTAGACGCCTGATAAAGTGAGAGTTATAATTATCTCATTAATTTTATTTACATGTTTCTTATAAAGCGTAAAATAATATTCATTGATGTTCTCAAGACGTGGGTCATTGTGGCGTGTATGGAGTAATCTTATCTAATGGATAAAATCCCATAACATGTTAGAAACATGATGGCATGGTATTATTTTGGCATTTCTGCGGGGTTTTACATGTTGTCGTACTTCAACGTATTAACAGTTACTTACATTAATCTAAAAAACCTTGGATTTGATTTCCGTGTTTAAATCAATCAATGTTTGAACCTTGTATTTTTTTCAATTATTCTCTGCGTATACCTATTTTTTCGGATATTATTTTATGTAAATTTTGTTGCACAATTAATTCGAAAGCTATGATATGTAATTAGTATGTGCTATCTCAAGATAAACCAACTACAGATTTTCACACAAATTTGTTCAGATGTACCCATACGATAAAATAACTATAACTATTCATTCAAATACACATAGTGTAGATAAATATATGTATTATATTTTTGGTTACATCAAAGTATAATTTTATCTATTTCCTAGTGATGCAAGAGTAGCGACGACATCCGTCCGTGACGCCTCCGAAAAGGAAGTGCTAATGGCCGCGTTGTTTCCTTTCTAGGATTTTTACCTATTATCGGTGATGTTTTGAATTAGTGCTACTTAAATTAATATATTCTTAGAAAATTGTTTGTAATCAACAAATAAGTTTTATATGATTACTTGAGGATTATGACAGTGTCTACAATAGCAGCAATTAACAAGATTATGTGGATTTTTATTCATACATTACATTGAGTAGTAAATATGCCGTGCGTTACTTGCTAATAGTAACCACTTGTAATATTAACTGACCCGTTTTTAGCATCCGGATGCTGTGTGCATCTATTTCGGTTGCCTCTCTCTCATTTGAGTCATTTGTAATTCGTTACGACTCACATTGTTTTATAATTGGCCACTATTATTATTATCATACACATAACTGTTAACATACTATGAATTCTAATGACCCGGTTAACTTCGAGGCGGATGTTTTCTTTTGAACTTGAATTCGGTGAATGTTTGTTTACTGTCAGACGTATAACTTGGACGTGTTACGAATTGTTCAAACGGTGTATTAAGATTTCTATATAGTCAAAGCGTTTACCTTTAATAGTATTTGTATTCGTAAGTGACAGGTAATTTACGTACGTGACCTAACTCACGCGTACGACTTATTGTTTTCATGTGAAGTTACGTAAAACTTTTGCAAGACACATTAGCAAATATGAAAGGACGATCATACGAAAGAAAGATATTTCATAAATAACTTACGTGCAAAAATATTTAGATAACCAGTGTTATTGAAAATAAATCGAGGTATTTTGAGTTTGTATCATGTTTGTTATAATATTGGCTATTTATGTGTAACATCCAACGAAAATCCCTTCATAGCTCTGCTATCATATCAGCTGTTATCGTGAACACTTCAGACTGTCGTGATAACGTCGACGGTGCATCGGACCGCTTTCCATCCAGACGGTCATAAATTATAATTTATCTTGGTGCATATTTATTATTTAAATGTTAACAGCTTCACGCGACTTTGTCCCTGTGCCCAATGTGTCTAGGTTATAGGTTTTTATATTCCGATTATAGATACCACTGTCAAATTTCAACAAAATCGCATTAGCAATAGCTTGCTATTTAAATAACTAAAATATCCAAATCATATGCAGATAAACATACAATACATTTACATGTAAGTAGGATTATATTTTTTGTTTGCTTTTTAATGTTTCGTTGAATCCAGCGGCATTGGCAGACATTTGTTGTAATCGCTTAAAATGTTTCTTTAAAATTTACAAGTGACGATCATATGATGAGAAATTCATATTATAAGCTGTGGGAGAGATGACATCTGGTATTGTTATTAGTTTGGATGGTTTGCATGGTACAATATTTTTGGATCTTTCCGTACGGATTAAAATTATATGGTTTAAATTAAAATGATTTTATTTTTACATTACATTTACAAAATAAATTTTTGACATTTTTTTTTTTTTTTTGTTCACAGGTAAGATCGCATACTTCTGTATCCTACACGAATTGACAAGTATGTAATTATTTTTATATGTTAGGAACTTTTACAAACTACGTAATATTCGTTGATAATTTGTTATTCCGACTTCAAGCTCAAATTATTTTCGTATCTGAAAATTGATATCGGGGACTTCGGCTAATAGCGACTCCGTATTAGTATACGTCAAAAGAATTAGTCACTCTAAAGTCAAAGTAAGACAAAGACGGATAAAGACTTAATTGATATTGTGTTTTAGAAAGTCAATCCTAATAGCTACCCCATAAGGTACATTTTGTGTTGTTTTATATATACTTAACGAGATGTGTTTGTGTTTATTTGGGCGTCCGGAATCCTGTTACAATATTATTAAATCCTTAAAAGAGCTACTATAATTATAAAATTTGGATAATTATTTCATGTGCTACATAAAAATAGTGTTTTTGTTAAAACAAGTTGGGAATAGGAATGACTATTCTTAGTGACAATAAATCTTTTTATTTTGCGACCAATCTGCCTCTGAATGTATAATGGTGAAATTTTATTCAGGGAAAAATTCATGTGTCGAAAAAATTTCCGGCTTATTTGTCTAAGCTTCAAATAAAATGTCGTAAGGAAGGCGGCGGAGTCGCATTATTTCGTAGTACATGAATGTATCGTTACAACGAGCTCAGGTGATAAACCGCAGATGATTGATATTATCAACAATTTTGTTGTCATTCCTTAATAACACTTTAATATCAATAACAACTGTCATCAAGACCGTCATATTCTAATACAGTGAAAGTTTAATTCGAATTCCTCAATGCAATATTATTATTCTGAATTAAAAATAAATCGTATATTCTTCTGTTAGAAGCTAAGTTATTCATTAATTCAAATTATATTCACTTTAATGACATAAATGAAGACACGATTAAATTAAATTAGATATTTTAATCTCACATAAGTTTATTTTTTATTTTTAAAACACAATGTCTATTGTATGTGTGGAATTTGAAAGAATACGCTTGGTGTATTTAAAAAATATATATTTATTATTAATGATAATAATTTTGAAAATATAAGTTAAGAAATTTCAAAATAGGGCAGTGCCGCGGTCAAAATGTTTATTTTAGTTAGCAAGTGCCTTGAAGGAATTCTCTCACGCAGTTTGACCTAATTCACCTATTTGTTTCATAACACGTGTCGAACATATTTTTATGGAATAGACGTCTCCACAATAAAAAATAATACGCGGGTGATCATTAGAATGTACATAACGTGATTTTTTGGTACTTTAATTACTTTTTGAAGTAATTCAACTATTCCTTAAAACAATATAAGTTTTAATAGTTTGTATTACCATAACGAAACTAGAATCAAAACAAAAGTTTGCCATATATGTATTTAGTTTGATTTAAACGAATGTGTAACCCGAGATTTTTTTTCTATTACTGAATCAACATTGTATGAAATGTCTTAAAATCTTTCAGTAACTGTTAAGACGTTGTTTAAATATTTTTGTTTTAGTATGTTAAGTGGAGCGTTCTATAAATGATTCACGTGAATTGTCTAAGTCTATGGGGCTCAAGGTCGCTGGATGTGTTCCAGAATATATTATTATTTTTTTTATTTCCACACTTGAACCGGTTCTACGTATGAGGTCATGAGGTTGGATTATTTTAGTAACATCAATTTATTCGTCTTAACGAGCTTCGATGTCGGCCGTTTTCATTGCTTCCTTCGCTTCTCACGTTTTTAGTTATTACAATTGTAATTCCTATATATAATGATAGGGAAAACATTAAAACTTGGTTTTATACAAGTTTTATGTTGAATTCATTGTTGATTACGTAATACATACATTTACGGAGTTTCCCGTTAGTTGTGAAAAGTAAGTGAAAGTTCTTAAATGACACTTTAATGTTTGATAGACCATTAAATATACACATATAATGTCTGACTTAATACATATAATAAATAATAATCCTTGAGGTAATCTGCATGAACTAATACAACAACTCACTTCAGGTTTCACAGAAACTATAAATTATTATTATTATCTAATCTTATCTTTAGTATGGTTATATTAATGTGTCATACAGAATGTAATCAAAAACATGATACACGTCACAGTGGTCCGTTTGTGAAACAAATGGTGCGATCGAACTTTGACCTTCATTTAAATGTCATAAGATCTCGTTAAACGTGCGTAATTGAAAAATTGTAGCCGCAGAGACGGCCGCCACAGCATCTTATCAGTCATCTCATATTATTCTGCTGTCACTTTCACTCGTTCATCATCATGTATTTTAGATGTTCTGGTGATGGTTTGATGTGTCTTATTATATCATCGTGCCAGATGACAAATTGACTGCCAACAAAAGAATAATAAACACCAATAACCCTAGCCTTAGAATTAAATAGCAGTTGATAAGTAATGTTTACATTAGAAAGTAATTGAAGCTGACTCTGGTTGTGTGCGTTAGATCCATGATGTGACCACTTTACATCGCCCTGTTTATATTTGATTGATCGATTGATTGGTTAATAAGATTTTAAATCAACTATTCAATCTCTAATCTCTAAGGATATTTTTGCGAATGTCATCTTACATAATTTATTGCGATCTTTAACTGTTACATAAGATAATATAAAAAAAAAAAATATTAACCAACAGATTAAAATTTAAAACAATCTCGTGTATAGTCTTTTTTATCTGTGATAAGATCGAGATCGACCGTCATTGCCATAGTGAATATAAAACTGCAATCGTTTTAATTGGTATTATCTAACTAGATATTGATAGAACTTTTAGTGTCCTACAGCAGTTCCTTATTACTAACCCAGTACTGGTTGTCTTCTGTAGTAGTGTTTCAGTAACCCGCTGACACCGAATGGTATTATACAACCTAATAATTTAATTACACGCTCTATTCTCAGTATACAACCCTGTTAAGGTTTCAGTTTTATTATTATTTTATATTCAGTTTTGTTTCATTGAGATCTCGCCGGTCTAATAATCATCAGTGGTATCGAAAGTGATATTCCAGTGGTTTTTATTTTAGAAGTTTCTCGATTTCTATTGAATCGCTGATGAAGGCATTAAATAAACTTTGTTTCGTCTAAATTAACTTCGTTATTACAATGTTCTGTGTATTGCATTGGCTTATGATGTTTAAATTCAATATATTATGTGTAGCTTCCGCCTAAAATATCGGATAATAAATGTTCTCCATTTATTCAAAGCGATTTATTACACGGCATTAACGAGTTTACAGTCTTGTTTACGACAGGCGACAATAATTCCGAAAGGATTTACTACTAGAAAGTGCAAATGTTAATACGGGTAAGGCTTTATTAATCAAATTTTACCCATAAAGCGGATTGGTGAAGAAAATTGTAATTATTGGTTTGATATAATGACGTATGAGATGCTTCCAAGCCGAGCTATCATTCAAAACAAATAATGATCATAAAATAAGCTAGTTTCATAATAACGAGCGCATCCATCGCGTGGGTTTCGGAAGATGGATATTAATTTGCTGCATCACAAAGGCCTTCATAGAAATTATCGTAACGAATATCGTATTGTTCTTAGTTTTGTTTGGTACACGTGGGCGGATGCATCTAACAGTGATCATTAGGTGTGATGCTGAAACCATGGACCGAAGCGGCGCCCACATCGTGGAAAGGTCATGAAGGTATTGTCATAACTAAATAACATCCATGTGACAGACCCTCCGTCATCTTGATCTTTGTTACTTATTAAAAGTACCTTGTGTATTTTAGACATTTTACTTAAAAAATGTTGATGGTGAAAAATAAATAACTAGTGATAGTTGAACTTCGATGAGTGAAATAAAAAAAGCTTTATATATTACTCTTAAACTAAATGTTTGTGATAATGATAATAGACATGCAATTTTAAATATTTTCTGTTATTATATAATTTAAATATACTTTAATGGATATGTATTGAACGTTGTATGTATTGTATAATACGACCTTCTTGAAATGAACGTCTTATTTTCGAATATTTAGATTTTATACCCTCCCACAATACGATAAGATTCATATTTATTTTTTGTCTTTATAATCTTTGATCTCGAAGTCGCGTGATAGTCAAACAAAGATCTCTTTGTGCCAACAGAGGTCGTTGCAAAAAATGACCATGATTATTTTGTGTACTCGTGTTTTTACAGCTGGCTTAATATCTCAATACCTTTACTCTTAATGGTTCTTAAAACTAAATTGCATGATATTTCGCTGAGTTCTGGTCTCGTAAGTGCGAAGCGGTTAACATTTGTTGCTTATGGAATAATGGAATAAAGGTTTGACAACGATCGGCTAACGTTATGTTCTTGTGAAGAATCGAACAATGTATTTTATAAATATATCCTAAACAAAAATGAAATAATAATTTTGTTTATCGTCTTTATTGTTAAAATTCATGAAAAACGGAGATGTCTTTTCTTTGTTATTTTGTCCAATTAAAATATTTGTAAAAATTCTACCTGTGATACCTATAATGTTAACAATACTTAAAATCAGGTGCCTGTTATTTCAAAGTCAGAGTATTAACAGAAATCTCGATTATTGTTACTGAAAAAAAAAATCTTGAATGGAACATCTGCCTTTGGAGGAACTTTACAAGGTGTTTTAGCACCTGTGAAAGCGGATGCACGAATTCATACAAGTTTTAATCTTTTTTTGATCCTATTTAAGGTTGAAAATTGGTTGTGTAATTTCCACATTCTTTCTCTTTGCCCGGTCAGAGAAAAAAAAAGACGTAATTATGTCCAAGATTTAATTAATCACATCCGTATGTATTTGGTTACTTAGAAATCACATTAGTTTGACTTAATGCATTACACTGTTTAATGACTTTTAACAAGTTCCTGTAATCAAGCAATTATATTCGCGGCACTCGTGTTACCTGAACGATATAGCCCCGTGTTTTAAATATTGTATAATATTCTAACGTAATTGGTCTGATACGAATAATATGGGATAATTTGAACGCGTTGTGAGATTCTTCATCCATTTATGTTTAAGGAAGAAAATAATAACGTACCGCTCGTGACTAGAATGCAATGTGAAAGTACGTGTGTTATAATATCTTACACGATTCAAAACGATGTGTGAATGTTGCATTATTTATAACTAGATGCTACCGGCTACTTATGTCTCGTTGAAGTTTGACATTACATACGTATCTAGGAGATGTAGGGGTACAAAGTTTGTTTCATTAACTCTGTCAATTGAAAATAAGATATGGTAGCCTTTGAATGATAGAGTAACTAACATTTTCATATGAAACAAACATACGGGTGGATGTGTGTTACGTATCATTGTGGTGTGTTATGTACATATGTACGTACGATTAAATTGCCCTTCTTGATTTTTTTTTGTCCACTGTGATAAAAAATATGTGTTTATAATAATAAATAGAAAAATTATCTTGTATCGAATAAAGGTAAGTCCAAAAGGTTAATATTATATAAATCGATAACAAACAAAATAAATACTATTCGCCGTTTATTTATTATACACTTAGTAGATATAGTTAAATCTAATAATATATATGTAGGTAATAGATACGCAATACTTATGCAATATTAAACTGTTCAAAACGTGAACTTTTTTTTATTCTTTACTCTACATTTACTTTTTAAACTCCATTAAGATTCTGAATTATGTGTTATTAAAAAATCAAAGTCACTCTACATATTCAGAGTGCGTGTCTGTTTGATTTGGTTGTGCAACTACATTCATATATTTAATGTTTTGTACGAGATGATTAAATTTATCAGACGTATGAATTCGATGTGCAGAAAAAACCGTAAATAATATTAAAGGTTAGACATGATTTTGATTTACTCAACTTTAATTAAAAACCAAATCTCCTATATTTTGAATAATTTTAAAAATTCACCAAAAATAGTTCGAGATCAGTAAACGACATGCTTTTGAATTGTATATGTGAATTATCATAATTATTAAAAATAATTCGTTACAGAAAATATACTTTAGGAAATGCTATTTTTTTATATATACAGTTTTGTTACTATTGTTTCTGTCTTTGATACTTATAAATCTAGAAAACTTTTTATCATATGTTTTATTTGTTTTTACTTAAAAACTATCAGTGTTAAGTTTTGTCAAAGCAAAACTTATGCTAAGGATACATTATACCATCGCGAATGTTAACAACGAGATCGTATCTGACGACAGCTAACTAGAACGTGACTTTATGACTATAAAACATACTTGTAGATAACTTTTTTATACGTGTTTTTTGTTTGAATTAAACATTCACAAAATGTGATATTAAAACTTATAATTATCAGCCGTCTTCGAAAATTTATAAATTTTATTGTTACCGGTACAAAGATATATGTAGAATACTTTTTCTCCAGCCAAACAGAAGATGTTTTGATGAAAATGATGAAAAGTAGATTCAGACAACATACTAAAGTACAGTTAATAAATCATAATTATGATCAATTGTGTAAATAGTTCTCCTTAAAATCAATAACTTTTTTTTTTGTTCTTAACCCATTAAAAGTTTTAACACTCTTGATGTATAAAATCGAGAATTTAGACTTTAAAAAAAAACCAGTTCCAATAATAAATATTACAAAATGTTTTCATTTTAATATTACCATTACCGAAATGATAAATTACAACTAATCCGACACGTTCACGATCTCTGTAACCACGTAATATTTTCACATTCGTCCAACGGCCGCTGTTAGAGTCGTTTTGTTATTTTTCTTTCACAATATATAATTTGCGAACGAGAAGCCCCAGCGAATTGCGTTATAAATCGATATTGCTAATATAATAACAGACTTTGAGCTTTAAGTAGCTCATATTGTGAAATGACATAATGTGATTTAGACACCATTTATCGGATCTATGTGGTATCATTGTTTTTTGTTATAAATTGAAGTACATTTTTAATACTTCAAAGTCATAGGGTTCACGGGAGAGAACGAAGTGGGAGTCGAAACGTGATGTTAATTCTGTCTTTCATCCTGAAATATGTCATAGTTAATAATCTCCATATTATAATAATTAAATTTCGATGAAAATGAGATGAAAGTAATGTATCACCAAGTAACGCTGGAGAGTTCTGTCTTCATTGGAGTGAACAGCGGCCAGTTTTTGTGATGGCCATATATGAACATGAAATGCTGTAGCTATGAGAGGAACAGATCACCCATAAATATCAAACGGCTAGCACCGACGCAACGGATGTAAGGCATCAGGAAATCTTTCGACGGTTTAAGACCTACCGCGCTTATTACTGTACCACGTTTGAGGTTTCAACGTAATTAAAATTACGCCTACAGATGTTCGATTCTTTCTCCTTTTAGAATGCAACAATATCAGCATTAGTACAATCTAATTACTCTCGCTACTAAAAATACTATTTACGTGGTAAAGGATTTTCATGTTCAAAAATAGAATGACATCTGTGATATTATTATATATTGCCCTGTGAAATTGTATAAAAAACACGTTGTTTATTACATACAATAGAGTGTAATCCAATTATAGAATTATTTGAACGTAATAATTACGGAATGTTTTAAGTTCCGAACCGATGTATTAAGGTCAATCAATAATCTCCCTGTAGTGAAAGTATCCATGAACGGGTTTCGTCGTGCGAAAAATGCATATTAATTTTTTTTTACGCTGTAATTTAATATTGTCAATGTTTTTAGGTTCATATTGAAGTAATATAATACTAAATAACTTGATTCTTAAAGTAAGAACTCGGTAAACTTTCCGTTTTTTTTTAATTTCATGTTTTAAGTTTGCGGTTGTATATTTTTGTGCTTGTTTTACAAAAATGTTTCTGTCTCTATAATTTGTAAGGATACGTTTACACTGCAGTCATGATAATTAATAATAATGAGCCGCGTTTTATAAAAATACTTGTCTTTGTATAACCTCGGTCAATCAATCGAAATTTTGTTTTGTATCTAGTAATTATATATATAAATCACAATATATTTTTTGTACTAAGTATTCTACTGTATTGTAAGTGAAGCCCCGAGGAAAAATAGAGATTATCGTTTCGTGTTAATCATTTTAATAGTTTAAGGAGCTCCTTATATTTACAAAAACATTTGAAGGCAATCACGAATCTAAATGACCATACTTACGGTGACGTAACCAATTTGATGTAAGAGTACTCTAACTGGCAACACCGGGCACAACGACCTTCCGGGAAACAAAAAATATATCTCGTGTTTTATTATTACATCCCGCTACAGGTGTGCAGATTACAATGTTCAATTGTAAGCAGTCGGTTATAAATCCTGCTCACAACTTACAATGTAACAAGCGTAAACAATGTCGGCGTCGTAAAATAAACATACGAATATAATTTTGCATGTTAGTAAAGCTTTACATAGTTAGTAGGTATATAAACTATTTAAAACTATCAAATATAAAATTTTAACTGTATGTATTTGTTCCCACAACAATTTCACTATAATTAGCCACTGGGGTGTGTACAAACGGACGTCAAAACACATATATAATATTAAGTGACGTAACGGATTCTACAATTCACGAGTTTTCAAATCATTAGCGATCACAATGAGGGGTGAGTCCGTCACACATACGGAACCCCGCTCTATTTAATTGATTTACCAACAATAGATCAATATTCGAAAATGGATGTTTAAGTTCTCCGTTGATGTTTTAAAAGAGTTTTTATAAAAAAAAAAAAGAGTATCTATATAATTTATCTCTGACTTTAACTTGATTTCATTATATCCATATTTCTAAAGTAAATATTACGTTCTGATAGTTATTATTTTTAAGTGTTCTCTCGTATATAATTATTAGTCCTTTGTTATCCATATGTTAAGTTTATAGTCCTACATCTGTGTATCCCGGTTAATGTACGACAGATGTCACTGTAAAGTATAAACGGTTGTTTGTTTGCCGCGTAATTTAACATCCGAGTATATCGATACCATCTATTCAACTACATGCCATTTGGTTTTAAAGAAAACTACGAATTTATTGAACGCTTGTCATTGGTTTTAACTTTGCAATAACTAAAAGAAGCATTGAGATTTTTTAGTTTTACGATTTATGGTCAACCTTAAGTGTTATAATCCAGTGTAGTATAGTGTTGGTGATTCTTGACCTTTTTATAGAAGAAGGACATCGTATACTTTTTGCTAACGTCAACCACATATAGTAAGGTGTTGTAGTGAGATGAATAATTACAAGATTATTCTTTTTGTTATTAAGAGTAGGTGGTAGATTATCAACGAGTAATGAACATTATATTTTGTTGTCACATCTCTATAGAAGACCTTATCTAAAATTTTGAATTACAACTTTTGTCTTGTCTATGTTCAAGTTCTCCCTTAGTTGTTCGTACTATTATTCTTATAACATTTTGCTTATAACACAGTATATTATAATGTCCAAAGAATTTTTTCGATAGTCAGCATATAATTAAATTTATATTTTTCTAAAATTATAATGAGTACTTAATATTTTGGATATATCTTATAATATTACGGCTATTTTATGATTTGTTATCGCAATAAGGTCATTGTACCTATTATTTCACACGGACATCAGATTTATAAAGTTATTATTAAATAATATCTGTTTAAATAAATCAAATTACTTGTTGCTATCTGGTAATGAAATGTCACTGTAATGCTGCTAGAAATGAGGAAAGATGGACGGCTATATTTGTATCATCGATAATATTGGATTTTAAAAATCTGCTTGAACGATTTGGTATGAAGGAAGTTTGAAATACAGGACGATTCCCGAATTTACTCCTCATTTACTTAACAAAACCATCATCATAACATGGTTTCCTTATCAGGTTACCATTCTTAGTATAAATCAATTCCAATAAAAATAATAATCAAGAAACTCGGTCTTAAAGGAACGGAGTTACCCGCGAACGCACGAAACAAATAAACATCGAATTGAGAAACCTTTTTTAAAGTCAATAAATTAAGAAATAAATATTTTATTGAACTAATTATTTCTTTTTATATAAATAGCACTATGTATTAATTAATACAAAATAACTATTTGTAAGAAAGCTATGTAATAACGGATGCTTCGTAAGTGATAATTCAATGACCACGTCATTACCGCCCATACAATCGACAATTACTACTCACTATCAGATGTAAGCTGTGTTACTTCACACGATAATAAACGATGTATCATAGCCTGTTTATTCACTAATAAATTAAACTTAAACTAAATTTTTGCAGTAAATTCACGGATAGCAAAAACGATATCCCAATTTCATGTACATATTATTTTATACTCTAATTCGTTTTAATTAGATTAGATTTTACCTTAAACGTGTAATAGAGTATATAAATTTAACGAGTGATTTAATTTATGACGAAATGTTTGTATTACCTAAGCGAGTTTAGTTTTTTATTTTTTTGCAAACATCACCGTACGACTAAGGTCCGTGTAATATTTTAACTTTCCCTCGTTATGTCATTTCCCACTTGCTAATCTGAACTATCATTCTTCAATCAATGAAAGTTTTTTTATCAATCAATTTCTTATTTTATTTAGTATAAAGATTTATTTGATTATGACATGTTCGTTGTTGATTTATTTATTTTTTGTATATTTATAATTGGTAATGATACAAATGTTAAAAGTAAAATAGAGTAAAAAAATGAGGGCGGATGTGATAAAAGCGAATGTGATCATCTTTATATTGCAATAGAAAAAAGTCAAGCGTTTTCTTTCTATAACATACGCGTGTGTTTGTGTTGTATACATGGCGATTGTTACAAGCTTTGTTCTTATGGGGTCTCAACTCTCACGACCGCACTCGTTTTTTTTTTCATTCTATTAATTCTGTAAATAAAAACATTGAAGATTGTTTTTTTTTTATGAAATTAATCTACCCAGCTTTTACACATCACGACAGCTGTTGAGGTTTTAAAACAGTGCTGTGTAAAATTTACATATTAGGTTACAGCTTACTATGTATACTATACTAATGTACGTGAATAAAATATCGTAGTGGGCCAGTTGATTGTAGATGAGAATATCCCGTAAATATAATCACTCAAACAAAAACAGTGCTGTCGGAATGGAATAATAAAACAAGAGCTCTGATGTACTTTTTGATTCGACACGCCTCGTCTAACAAGGCTCAAACAACATTATATGGTTTTATACAATCTTTATGTTACCTATTTGAAAACATTAATGTGTTATCTATTCAGTTGGATATATTGTATTTAAGTTATGTAAACGGAAGTATAGATATAGAGATGTTTGGTAGTCCTTCATGCTGAAACTACGAAACAGATTCTTAGATATCTTTACGGTAATATAACATAATATAGGACCTTATTTACCTGAATTGGCTGCACTAAAATGTTTCGGCTACATTGTTTAATTAAAAAACAATCTTTCGCAATACAGCCAAAGGCGATCAGTTAAAAGAGCAATAGTTTTGGTTACAAAATTTTCTTTCTTCCAATTATATGTAATATAATGTATTTGACATTCAACCTAGAAATCAATCATTCTCTGTTGCGTTAATTTATTATCTAATAGACATAGTTTACGTCTTGCATGCTGTTGTGTTACAACCGATCAATCAATACATTCGAGTGCGGTTCTTGTCCTGGTAGCTGTTAAATAATTACGTCTCTAAGTAATGTCAAACTAAAAGCATCCTGTTAATAGATATAGCGAAAACTTTGTATTTCTTTTAAGGTATGAACGTGAAATTTAGCACAGTTAATGTTTCAACTGAGAAGAAGCAAATAAAGCAATTTTTTTTTATGATGTATATTAGATATATATTAAATTCTTTGAAATGTGTCTATTGGATGCTTCAACGTGCATATTGTCACTAAATATCGAATATGTTATTTCTATTCCACTGTTGTTCTTGATATAATCAATCAATTATGGTCGAGCATAGAACGTTCTAAAACAGTTAAAGATGTTGAATTATTTCCGCTTAAATCATTCACGTATTTCACGTTAACAATATAAATATTTTCTGACTTATCTACATTTAGTTTTAACTATGATATATATATATATACTTTTTCTAAATATGTCAAAATCATGTTATTCTTTCATTGTTTATTCCAAATTGATGTCATAATTTTACTTTCCAAACGAGAGATATCTCGTTTTCACTTTTGCCTCCGTCGTACAATAACACCATAACCTTAATGCATAAGCTGTTAGCATTTATAAAGCTAATGTTCCATCATCAGCTCAAGACATCTCCGGGTCGAAGTTCGGAAGTTTTCTAACACCGTAGTAATAGCGTGTTTCTGCTTACTCAATGATTGACCAATTTGCGTCGATTAGCCTTAAAATCCTTTTGTGCGGTACCAAAACATTCAGTACATTTTGTCGCAATTTTATACTTAACATTTTATATTAACTAAGGTTATTGTTTCATGATGATGGCTATATGCTTTTAATTCATCGATGATACTGGGTATGAGTATTCTTATATTATATTTACTTTGCAGCATTGTTGGGGCGATTAGTCCAATGTATGTTATCATTTTTGTTTAATTGTTGTATGTTTTTTATTGATTGAAGTTTATTGAATTCATTTTTATAACCAGGCCTAACAACACAAAAAACGGTGGTGTAATCAGGCCTGGGATCCGCACCATGAATAGTATAGGTTAGTTGTATGTTCCGCGGATGTAGAGATTACGGATTACATTGGAAAGTGACAGTTTAGTTCGCTTCGCAAGCAGACAATGTAATCAACGACTAATAAAATCAAAAATAATACTTAATAAATATAACGAGAGTCGTGAAAACTTTGTAAATTGTTACTGTTATTATATCAATAAAGCTTTCACTGTACAAACGACGTCAATGACATTTGATATAGTGATGGAAAGTGATTCTTCCGTTATCAATTATATTGTAATATTAACCGAAATATATATCAATTATTTAGATATGATTTACATTAAATTAATTCAAATACCTAACAACACTTTATTTACAATGAATGGTACAACAATTTAATTGAATCAACTGACTTTATCTCTGGCTTGTGTATGTTTATTTTATCCCCGGGCAGCTGTTTTGTTATCTTTGTTCTCATTAATGGAACGTATAATATAATATTTCACTATAACGTACTAACAGGATCAAGTCTCAGACATTTATTATAGAGGTTTCGCTTATTAGTTTCTATAATAAATATTATCCAAGTATTCATATGTGAAACTATGATGTCTAATGTATGGTTAAGACGACTCGCACACGGTCGAGTTTCCCGTTAAACAACACTAACAAGTGCATTTCTCAATCCAGATCAACGAAGCGTCAGTGTAACGTTGCTGTGTGCGCACTTGGCCTTAATTCATCACATACGACACGGTTCCTATTGCATATCGGAGCGTTGACCGTGCTGTATTATCGGGATAAAGATTGTAGATAAGAAATATATTATGTGCTATAAAAATCTAAGCACTAAACGTAATAGTTATATATTAAAACGGTCATAATTTTCATATATAATACCTTCCTAATGTGTTAATGAAAATAAGCATGTTTGTTATTTGTGTGTGCATCATGTTCTGTAAAATTCTCTAACCTTATATACATACCTACATCAAGCCATCACAAACAAAGTGAAACAATGAGATTGTAGTACTGTATAATGTTGTAATCTTCATAAGATATCTAAGATTTGAGAAGCTAGTGGTCATTTAAATAAAGTTAAGATTTTCGGATAAACGTTCTTAAATATTTAAAAATTACATACTTCCAAATGTTTCACTTTATATGTAGAAAGTGTGATCAAGAGTTGACGAGATAAAAAATCAAACGATATAAAAAAAAACATGGGATTAACAGCGAACTTGTGTTGTTGTTGGAGAAATAAGCAGCCGTTGTTGCCCTCATTATTCAGTAGAACAGTATCCAAATACATTCACTATACAAAAATTTCAATAATCTTTAAGAAAAAATCGTAAAATCTAATATCTATCACCTCCATACACAATACTGGAAATAGACACCAATTTTAATTTCATATATGTATATCTCAAATAGTTTTATTATAATTTCGCTAAAAAATTGATAATCTCCTGTAAGTTCAATATATAATATATATACGACTTTTAATAGAATTATAGATAAGTTTTAATTGCTCGGTTTATAATTACAGGCAAGTACACGTTTACTGCTTCTAAACTATTTAATAATGAATGGTGATTTATTCCTTTCATTAAAAACTTCAAGTCTCTTATAAATTCTTGTACACTAATATTAATGTTTTAATTAGTGTTTGGTTTTCATAATCTTATATATGTAATGCTATGATTCGTTAAAAAAGAAGTAAGTTAACTAAAATCCCGATCCGATGCTTTTATTTTATTATTTCAATCACCTTACTTTCCAATAATATTTATTAATTAATATAAATTATGCTGGTTATCCGACATTTACATCTTATTAATAGCAAACAGGGAGGTGTGGTTTGATATATTGAACAAATACAACTTGTAACAAATCTATCTATTAATTGCTGTTGGAAATCAACTTGTCCCTTAACCAACATGACTTATTATAAATAACTAATTACAAATAAATAATGTATATAGAATTAATAACTGGTTTGTTTTAGAAAAGCTTAAAATACCTAAACAAAATTTACTTTGAAACATGAAATACGTCTCCCGTCATAATAGGATACCTACAGAACGTAATGCTCATGCAAAATCTAAATACTTGTTTAAGTGAAACTAATAACATTATTAATAATAAATATATTTTATTTATAAAGAAGACAAATTTCTTATCAAACCTCTGTTACCTACAGTGTATTTTGTAAGGAACCCCAAACAATTTTTTTAATTATTATGTGTTTGTATAAATATTAATTAAGATAGTTACATAGTCAGTTCATAATAAAAATGTAGTCACATTAACAGTTGAAATGGTATTAAACTATATTAAAATGGGTCAATGGCATTTGAACGGACGGAGCAGAAATGTTCGCGAAATTAATAGATTCGAATGACTCATGTCTCAGTGATCTCATACTATGCCCGGAATAATGGTCAAGTGTGAGCCGAAATTCAGTCTTAAAAAATATCCTACATGCTTTCTGCTTATATTGTAATGTAAATAATTAAATCTGCTCATATTGGAATTAATATGTCTATAAATGTTTTCCATTTTTACTCATATATCGTTACAAAATAATGAAGTAATATCAAGAAATTTTCAACATCTTATCTTCAACAAGCCAGACAAGATCATGATATGTATATCGGTTTTAGCGTGGTTTTTCTGTTTTTGCAGGACAAAGATTTGAGAACATATGTATGGTAGTGAAAATGAAACTGAAAGTTGCATTACAGTCATATATGTATGTAACTTCAGAATAATCCTTTCTTCAAAATTTCCTATGCTTTGTATTTTTGCTCTAGAAATACAAAATCAAGTTTCTTTTTTTCAGAATAATTGCATCTTACTTTAAGAACCATTCTCAAGGAACCATAAAATACAAAACAAGAAACAATCTTCGATGACTGATCTCACAACCTCATACGTATATTTGAAATGCTTCCTAGCTACAGAGGTCATATAGATTAAAATTGTTATTATCACATACATAGTATACACGTAATATTTTTTTGTTACTTTATATTGTGTAGTAACATTTTATTTACAACGAAGCCCTGAATCACCGGCCAGGTGTTATAACTATGTTTACATCTGTCCCTTTAAACGGCTTTATGATTTAAAAGCTCAATTACGCCCACCATTGCGATACCAGTAAATCTACAGTTACATATTGAAGCTGGGAATTAGTGCCTCAGTCTAGAGGATGGCAATTGGTGAAATTCATCCCGTTTCCGTCATTTGGGACGATTTATAAAGGCAACTGCTTGCTTTGATTTATGGAAAATTGGAGAGATTTCTAACAAAGTTAAAGAGACGTCTTTGTAGTTAATAAACTTATATATTCAGTAAAGATAATACTTACAATTTTGTATATATTAAAAGTTAAATTAAGTTATTCTCATTCATTAACCACGATTGCTCTTAATTAAAATAACTCAACAAAATTATCTTCATCAATATCGTTAGTATGGTAATTTAAATCTAATTTTATTAATGTATTCTTTAAATCTACTCAAATATTTATAATAGTATTTGGTATTATTCCCATTAACATCGACATTGGGTTATTTCTAGTTTAATTTTAATCACAACTACGGGCTCAATTCTTATATTTATTAACAGATATAGGGGAATTACTGTCAGCTTAAATGTGCCATTAGCTGCAAAATAGTAAATTAAACTTTTCTTCGTTTTTTCTTCGGTACATATAAGATTTCTATTATAATATTCTTCTAAAGTTTAGTTAACATTACGGATAGATTGAAGGCGTTTGTTGTGTTGTATTCAAAATTAAAATGAACAAAGTTATTAATTTGTAAGTTTTGACATTTGTGTTGTATTTGTATTTGTACAATTGTAAATCATCGGGGCGAACGATACTAAATTTTAATGGGACCAAATAGATATTAATCCGCTAATGAACAACCACCTAAATCGAATCATAGATTTCAGCGCACTCAGTGTCTATACAAAAAAAATAGTTATACATCATCATGATGAGAACCTCCTTTCTGAAGTCGGTTAAAACTTAAATTACAGAATTGAAGAGAGAAACATTATACACTTTAATTAAGTAGTCTCAGTTGTCTGTGGTTTATCTGACTAGACCAATTCCTTATAAGAATTACATTTTCTAGTTGTAAAATAGCTTTAATAATTCCTTCTAGATAAATTCCTTTGAAAAATATACCTACTAACTTCAACCAGAAAACTAAACTAATATTCTAATGAGCTCATCCAGCTGACGGTGTATTTATTTTAAACTCATCGTGTCTTTCATAGTGATGATGAATTAGTATTTCAATCAAACACGTGGCCCGTGGGACGTTAGCATCCCGGTCGCGATAGTAATGGCATTAGTAAATATGGTGGGCCGATGATTGGTTATAATTTTACTTTTAGAGGAGGTTAACGACCCAGCCGCCGCCGGTGTATATAATGAAAGTGTTATGTTCACAATATGTTATTTTCAGTGATTTCGTACGATTATACTATAACGATAGTGGAATTTCAACACAACCGAATCATATTATACCATAGAAATCACTTTTCTTACTTATTTTAGATCTGTAAGCTTTCCATAAGCTTTTTTAATGTTTGTTTCACAATTTGTATAGAATTTTTCTATTTGAGTTTATATTTTCAGAAATATTGGACATAAAATTTATTTTTTGTAGATTTATTGTTTTGTAACATATAAGGTCCATATTAATTAAGAAGGCTATCATTATAAATATAGTATTCATAATCAAAGCCTTCTTAATTCTCAGTCGTAACTCTATTTAATATGCTATAATTACAACAAATTACAGTCTTAGTTCCGAGTCCATCAGCCGTCTATAAATCTGCGAGCGCAGTTTTGTAAGCAAATTACAGTTTCCCTTCAAATTCGTTTGAAGGTCTTTGATTGCGTTAGTCATTATCCGAGACTGTTATGCATTTGTTACATTGTGTTCGGTTGTAACTTGTGTAGTAATTTACATCTATCACACAAGACCATTTAAGGATATAAGTACGTCGTGCATGAAGTGAAATATTCAATAAGTCTATCACTATTCATCGGCTGAAGAAGTCAGTTTTCTTATTGTTAGTAATCACACAGCTCTCTTGTTAAATTCCTAGCTCCAACGTTATCTTTTAAAGCTTATTCTAGATTAAAATTTTTATTTAACATTGAATTCGATCTGTATTACGATAAGTTTATCAAATTACGTTTTGTATGTGTTTGTATGTGCGTTATTTTAAAGCATTCTTTGTTATTCGTTAACAATAACCGAACCAATGTACTGTTTGCACAACAGTAAAGTTTTGTTGAAACAATAAATTCTTCTTCGCCGACCGACGGACTGCATTCATTTAAAAGTAACATTCAGAATATTTCAAGTACATTTCGTTTCGTCAGTAAAAAAAAAAGTGTAAACATTGGCAGTACTCAAAGAATTCAATGTTTTGAATGTGTTTAAGTGTACTTTAGTTTTTGAATATTTACAATGACTTAGTACTAATGTATGTGTATTTTATTGTTACAGGTAATAATTGTACGCTGTATATATTCGATGAAGCAAGCTGGAGATATTGTTGAAATTTCGAAATGATTTTCGATTTAATTCTTATGAAGTCTGTTTTTTCGTTAAACGAATTCTCGAATAGGTTTTTTCCTAGTTAGTGAATGTTGAAAAAATTCATAAATAGAGACCAAATAAACTATGATCCTCACATCCATCAAATTATTAAACATATTTTTCATACACTCATTATTATATATAGAAGTACATAAAACTAGCAAATTGATATGAAATGATATTTGTTTATACATTATATCTATTAATTTTAGGCTGTTTTAATTATGACACAATAATAAAACTATTTCACAAAAAAAAAGCATACGAAACACACAAAAGGCGGTGTGATAGTCAAATGGCCATCTCTATAGCATTTGATTTAATATTTAGATAACTATTAATCTAAGACATTTTGATTTTTCTTGAAAATGATTGATAGTTTTATCATTTATGTATCCAGTGACATTCACTTCACAGAGGTGAATATAAAAGTACAATTGATCCGTTTCATTTTATAATTAAATTAACACTTGTGTTGTATTCGTGATGCCATCATGCGATTAAAAAAAAACTTTTTTTTATTTATTTTCAATTATATAATATTGTCAATCACTATACGATATTGTTTGTCTATAACATTAACGATATCTCAATTTGTGTTTGAAAAATTAAGAAATGAATCACCCCACCTTCTTTGTTAAACTTGGACGTCGAGGATAAAATTATCCCTTACAAAGGTTATTTGTCCGAGATCACAAAAATTCCCGTTAATCAAGTAACAATGGAGACAGTTCTGTATTATACACGCAGCTGCACTTAACACACGTGTTCGACGTTCGTATCAATAACAGCTGCTTATTGATACGACAAACAAAAATATGAATTTGAAAAATACCCCATATATAATAGTTATAAAGGAATTGAAAGTGTCGGAAACAAAATATAAAATGATTGTCTATACATACGAGTATATGAAAATGTGTATAAAGATCAATTGCATTAAATTAGAAATCTAGTTCACAAATACATCTTAATCTCAATTAATCAAATATATTGACTCAATGAGAACCAACGTGATAAATTTGCGTTCCTATTTGCTTCATTGCTACGATTGCTGGCTGCACAGTTGAATGATCTATTTACTGTTTGAATTGAAAACATCTTTACTATGAACCAACACTGAGAATAACCTGAAATTTCCTTTACCAAATATATTACATTTTTGTATTACTCGATGATATTTCCAAGTACATTATTGCCTTAGCTTACAAATCTCCAACTCTATTGACGGTTTCCCCATCACTATGATGCGGTTATTATAGCGAAAAATATTTTATATTACACGCATCATTATGAAAGTCCTTGTATGGTATGAATGTATAAATGTCATCTGTATTATGTCTAAACAAATATCTATGCAGGATAAAGTCATTCACGTAAGAGATCTGATACATGTTATCACTTGGCAATCAAATGAATACATATCCAGCTGGGTTTTGATAGTTATCTACGATTTGATCTATTATAACATCGCGATCGAAGATTTCATACGGCTGTTTCGCTACGGTTAATTAAGACCTTGTTTTCGCACTTTACGTTAATGTTAAAAATCTTGTTTCTTTTTGTTATAAAAAGTTTAGTAAAAACACATTGTTAAATTTTTTGGGGGAAAAATTAAGGTATATTTTTAATTGTTGTTATATTCTAGTGCTGTAAAACTTCTATATATTGATTTCGTCTTAAACAAAATATGATCGAAGTTCTCAAACATTTGGTGAGGGGAGAAAACCTGTTTTGATTTCAAACCCGCGTTGAATACTAAAGAGCAGAGCTGAAAAAGTTTATTTATTTCATACTAGATGTCGCTACGGTGCTCCTGAATCACGCTAGCGTTTGTTTCACCGGAGAAGTATAAGTCTCTCCTGGTTCGATGTCTGAGTTAACTTTGCGCAGAGGCAATATCGTAACCAATGAGGTTTATCCGAGGTGCGATTATTGCTAGTTGAAAACTTTACCAATACCCCGCCTTGTGGTCGTGAAACACCGACCGCTATGGCAATTTTTGAACGGCTGTGATGGCCTAATAAACTCTCTTAAAACTACAAAAACTCTAAGGTGAATGAAGAATACTTACAAATTAATGAGTCTAATGACGAAGCCGAGATGCCTTTTCCGAGAGCGTTATTATAGTAAATCTGTGTTAATACGAGCCAATTGCTCTTAAGTCGTAACATACGGTGAGCCTACTTTATTTACGACACGCTAAGAATTATTATAGTCTTTATATCTAAGGTAATAAAATTTAGGGTAGGCCGTAGATATTTCGTTTTGTGGTAAACTGTATACGGGCTGTGGGAAATAGAAATGAGGGTTTGACGGATTTATGCTGCCGTTGCGGTTGCCTCCTAACACACAGTCATGGGACATTGAATAACTGTACATTGCTCGATCGGTTGACTGACTTGAACTTTTCATGTTTATTGATGGGACGGTTAACAACTTATTCGAATAAATTTAATCCTTAACATTACTACTTCGTTTCTAATGATCACATAGCTTTATATGTCATATTATTAATATGATTGTATCTAGAAAATTAAATGGGGGTTAAATTTAAAAAATCTTCAGCAGTTTTACGCTCGTACATAAAGGAATACTGTTAAAAACAAACTTATAATGATCATAATATTATCTCAATGTTACTCTCGAGAAATGTACAGAATAACTTGATTTAAAGTATTATTATTCCGTCGTATGGTTAGTGCAACAAGTGCAAATATGTATTCCTGTTCTAAATGAGATTAACTGCACCGGTCCAGCCAAATAAGGTCTGGCAAGTTGGTCGTGACACGATCACAAACATCTGTCACCGACAAAAGACCTGCATACAAATAATTAGTAGGAATATGGGATACCGTCTCAAGAGGAACATTGAACACGTACAAGATCTGGACTCGCTAAGGAAATGATCTACATTCAAGAATTACATTTAATAATAACTAGAGCCAGTCTAGTGTCATTTAGAATTGAATTTGATGTTTCCCGTAAATTATTTCTATATTTTGTTGTCTGCGAAAAATATGCCAATTAATTGAATATACGAGATTCTTAATAATTTATCACGATTACATCACGTGGATAGTTTACATTATGAAAGTTAATCTAGTCTTTATATTGAACCCAAAGACAATGTCTCTGATTATTTTAAGTAATTTAAAGTTAAAAGCATTAAGTATTTTCTAGTTTCATTAAAAAAAACTCCCATGTTCTTTTGATGTTCATATATTCTGTCAGAATTTCTTAAAGTTTTACTCTGAATTATTAATCGTGAATACGATGATTGAAATGTTATAAAACAATATCCAAATTGAAACGGTGTATTAGAAATTTTAATCGTTTATCATTTTATTTAACATACAGATGGAATTAATAAGTTCAGACTGAAGTTACAGTCACATTGATTCAAGAAAAGTGTTGATATAGCATCAGTATTAATATAAAACACGCTGCATAGGTCTATGTGCTGAATCTATTAGTTAGCTATAGTAATAAACGTACGACATAATTATTTCGATTCATTATTATAATTTCGTATAATTGAGAGATATCGAACTGTAAATACATTGAAATTGTTAAAATTTCTATCAGCTTATGAACTTCTGAATACTAAAACGAGATAATTTATTGTGAAAAAAAACACGAAGCGTGTTCATTTGTTTCATTTGTGGTTACATATCTCATAGCGGTATACGTATCATGCAAAGGACACTGCTATAAATACATCTTAGAAACATAATAACACCTGAACTATTTATCGCTCACGAGATATATACAATGTATAAATATTAATAGGAAGTGTAAAAAATATAACAATGGATTTATAACGATTAACTCATTTATTTCTTTGTAATCTATCTTTTTTTATGGTCGTTATTTAAAATAAAAATGTTAGTGTGTTTTAGAACAGTAGAGTTGAACGAATGGCCTTCGCTACACAAATTATGAACTGCTCTGAATAATTGTATCAGGGGAGTCGTTTTTATTAAACTCTACTTCAGTTTCCTCAATTACAAAGAGCCAAGTTTATGAACATTTGTTTTGACATGTCGCAACCTTCAGATTGTACATTGAACATTTATAATTATATTTTACGATCGTATTTGGTTCTTTGTTGTCGCCCCGTTTAATGCACTTCCCCTTTTGTTGCATCTTATTTAAAGAGCTAAGAAAATATTCAAGACCTTTGGAAAGTTTTAGATTGTTTGCGGATTTAATGAAATATTTTAACTAAAAGCATTGATACATGTTCTACGGTAATTATGAATAATATGTAAATTTATAATTAACATTAAAACGAGCCATGCATACTCTTCAAATAAGTTGAAACGTTTATATACTAAATTTGTACAAAACATAGCAGCATATATATTTATTTGCTTTTCGTGTTTTGATTATTATATGATGAGTTTCAATACAATTTATATTTCTTATTCAATTGTATCCTCTAAAAATAAATCGAGTTTCTCGTGTAATTTAATAAAAAAAACATTTTTTTTTTTTATAATTTCCTAAATAACAAATTCCTTATTTTATTTTATACAGCTTATTCAGTGTGGATTTTAAGTAGACAGGTCAGTATTTTATATCTGAATCCACAAAGGTCACACATGTATATTTTTAATTAATAGAAGTAATTTAAATGTACTCAATCTTACACAGATTATATGAAAAAAAAGGTTTCAGTACACGATCTCTGTTTTTAAAATCACTGCCAACATTATCGTTGTTAGAAAAATTTACAATCAGTAGCAACGAACTTTAAGTTAAAGATATTTCTTAGAGGGGATTACGGTAATTCTTTGGATGTTATTCAATAAATATCTACCTTCAGTTCTGCGTCGTGTGCAATCTGACCTCACATCGCTTTGACCGGTTCTGTACGTGAGTTTAGTGTGTCATATTTTTTTTCGCAAACTCCGACAACTTTTCATTAAAGTGTATTAGACGTTACAAAGTTAAACTTGTGAGTAGTTTTAAACTCGCTGCCGTAAATTCCGAACTAAATGTTATGTTCTAGTTATTCTCAGCATCGATTCCGCTAATTCCGGAGTCGACGGACGGTGACTTCCCAGGTATTCATTGGCGATGGACGTCTAATACCAACTATTATTGGTTTGTGATTTTTCACATTGACGTTAAAAGAATATATGAATTTGATTTTTATTTATAATATGTCTCACGTTTTATCGATGTAAATTACGGATATTCTTATTGTAAAACTTAATAAATAAATAAGACTATACCTACTTTAGTTTTAATATCTCTATAATATAATAACATTAAAAAAGTGTGTCCTAGCCAGACTCAACACTGGAAATAATCTCAATTATTTACGGATTCATTTATATCTAGTTATGATATATTGCAACGGTATTTCTTCGGTAATTTTATCTCGCGGCCTAAAAACTGCCAAAGATTTCGTAATTTTCATCTTCAAATACATTTATTTCTATGTTGATTCTGTTGTTTTACTTTCAAAACAAATTAAAATAGAAAGTTTGCGTGACAGATGCATAGAAATAATAGTACAGTTAAAATTATAGGCGCCAACACTTACATATCATTCGTAAGATTAGGTTGCATTAGATAAATCATCTTCAGAATTGCCTTAACTACAACCATTAAACTATATGATAAAATAATGGTGACCTCATAAAACGATGCTATTTACTACTAATATCCGTTCATATATAATTATCTTTATACAGATCAATGAATCCATAAAACGTTGATTTCTAAGTAATTTTCGTTAAACCGGTGACGTTGAGGTGTATTTGAAAGTGAACCATTACAATCCAATACGCAGTACATCAAGTTGTAAATGTTTAACAGCGCTAAGACTAAACAGCTGCTCTTACAAAACAATTGTTCTGAGAATGGCACGAGCTGTCCAGTCAGCAGTGACAGTAATAATACCACTTACATCTGTACCACGAATCACTGGTAATGCCAATTATAAATTATATATTATGATCACTGCCTCGTTCGAAACTTACGATATTAGAAAGTTTTTGTATATTATGTTGGTGATGTGGTACAAAATATAGTATATAATACTTCTCAATTATTTTTTTCATCAGTTCTTATATTTTCGACACACCGAAATGGTAATGCATTGTACCACAAACTCAAAACTCAACAATACAGATACCATACAATAAAGTCGTGACTCGTATTGGGAGTCCTATTAGCAGCTTGCATAACCTTGGAGTATCCACGGTCACGATTTACAGTTTTTATTTTATAGCTTATTCCTTTTACGATAAAGATTATTTTTCATCTTTCCATAACTGAAATCTGTGTCGCTCATGCTACAGTTACAGCCTGCATTGTTATTTACGACATAACACGAAATCTATAAACATATTCAGGCTATTAATCTAAGCTTTTTTCTTGATGCACTTCAAAACCAATATTCTATAGATGTCGCCTGTATATATAACAAACTTATTTCAGTATTAAATAGCAGCAAGTTTTAAAAGTGTCCCAAATTGTAGTATGAAATATAATCAGACTAGAAATTTTATAGTCTAATAAAATTAATATGTGGACCAAATAAGCCTTCTGTAAATCCGGTTGTACACATATAAGTTAGTTAATTTAATGTAAATTATAATGATTCTCATTACTTACATTATGTTTCGCTGTAATAGTAATAGCAATTTTACCTCGTCAGCTACAGCAATAATAGCTACTTCTAGAAATGCTAAATAAATTATGAACATATTACGAATTGATTAGAATAATCCAGACGTAAAGTCGATTGAATCATGATTCGCGAGTTTATCAAATGTTTAAACATAACATGTTGTCCTTAATAACGTATCAGTAAGTTTGTGAGGCAAGAAATTTATGATAGGTTCCGTACTAAACGATGTCTATTAGAGTAGTTAACTAGATGCGATATCAGATCTAACTAATGAGACTATTAGTGCTACAGATCATTGTTAGTTATTGTTCCTAATATACTAATTACATGTAGAAAATACATATATTAGTAGTATAAAGTACTTTAATTTTAATATAAATTTAACATATCTATACCATAAATAATCATTGTAAAAAGTTTCCATCGTCAAGTACGGAGCGTTTCGGATATGGCAATAATTTTTCGCCAATTACATTATTAAAGTAGATTATTGATTGAAAACGTGAAACGCTTCGTATCAAGTGTTACGATGCGTATCTTGTAGTAAGCGTTCTGAACAATAGCACATCTGATTGTCGGTTGAGGAAATGATTCATGATTTTTAACAATTTTGTTTCTCCAAGGTTATAAATAGACGTATCTTGAGCTGTTTATTCTACGTTATGCAAACCGATCATCAAATATCCGTGAGTTCACACCTTTTGTTATTCAACTATCTTCAGCTTCGTGTGGGGTGCTCTGTTGTATGTTTGTATTTCCCAGCACATTTAGCTCCCGTCTATTAATCTTTATCACATCTCCGTCTATACAACTTAATTGCTAACATGTTCATTACTGTCTTTAATATATAAATCTATAGAGATAAGTTCATGAAGTTTCTTATTCAAGGTCGACGTTTGAATTACTCTGATAATAAAAACGAATAAACGCCATGATTACAAAACAATATTAGACTTTCACTTGGACGTTGGACAATTACGTCAATTGCTGAGATTAACTGTATTTAGGTTCAATGTAGCGGTTATTATATTAATAACTGGGTATTTGCTAACCAGAATGTCTAGAGAGGATATTCATTGTAACATGAATAATTAAACATTCCAATATCCTGTAACTATGTACTAGGTTTTTCTTTGGGATAATAAATACGATGAATACTTAAACCCTAGTCTTCTTCATTACAATTGCTATATTTTAAGATTTTTCTTATTTCCCACCCATCTCCAGCTACGGATAAGATGAATCTGTATATAGAGAAATCTTATCACATATAACAAAGCCCATGTTTATTTTATAAAAACAATTTTGAACAATTTCAAGATCGTTGACCTCAAGACGGACTTTCTATCTGTTTATCACATTTCCGAAGGTCACTGATAACAGCCGCTTACACAACATCTTATTGTCAGTGATGTAATCGTGATAACAATGGTTTATAGAAATGTTTTACCATAACAATGGGACGCCCCGATGGGAACGAGCCTATCACACTTCAATCAAACGCCGATAAAGATGTGCTCAAAATCATTGGATTACAACGTTTGAAATGTTACAATGGATATGTTTTATTTTTCAAAGCACATTTTTTTTTCCATATCCATAATATCGCCAGTTGCAAATTTATTATATTTGTTAACTACTACTGTTTCTTTCTCATATTTAAAAACGTTTCATTACACAGTATTTTAATGTTATTAATAAATTATGTCGAAGAAGTTTTATGTTGCAGATATTCTTATAACTTTAATTATAAGTTTGTACTGTTTATGATGTTTGGTAAGATTTTTTAAAATCCTGTTAAATCGATAATGTTACGTCGACCTATTCATTGACAATTATTTTTAGTTTTGATCTTCAATACATTTTGTTTTCAGATCTATCCTGTTTGAAATTTTATGTTACAAGTGTGAATTATTCCCTCAGTTGTCGTCTAAATAATATAAAATTTAAGCAATCTTGTTTCTATTTACGCCGATAATAATTCGTACATTTCAAAATATTATTGAGATTGTTGTACGAGTTAGTTGATCTTGATAGATATATTTATATTATAAATTTTCCCCATGACATATTTGTCATACACCAAATGTAGTTCTACAGATCTATTAAATAAAAATGTTCCTATTGATAATGGTCATTGCACGCTCCAAGCAACCATGGCACGCTCCGCCCTTTGTTGGATTTTTTTACGAAACCACTTTATTCACATCTCGACTTTTTGTAAAGCATTTTATTAAAGAAACTCATTGGTTTTCGAATTGTATTTTTTACATGAAATATGTATTTCTACGGCGATCTGAGATTAGTTTTATTATTTCACGTCTTTCTCTGCTATAAATATAACTTACATATTTTATTACATTCATTATTTATTATGGTAGATAAATTTACATTTATATCTATTTTATTACAATATCATCATCAGACCTTGTGCTTTCTGATTCCACGGAGTTTGGGCTTCAATATGGTATAATAATATTATTATTTATATTATGTAGGTATTACAAAGGGACGTGGAATGCCACCGTCGTATTGTCAGCTCGGTGGTGAGGCTCTGCGGTGGAGCGGACGTGGCGCGAGCTCTAGAACGTCGCTGGCATCTGCTGTATCTGCGGGCCATCGAGTGGCTCTGTCACCTGGAGGCCTGCATCGCTAAGAGTGATAATCAGGTAAATATGAGCTGAGTATAGATAAGTATTGGCATAAAATGCAAACATCAATAAATATATATATATATATATATATATATATATATATATATATATGGCTACTACTCGCTACTAATTGGCGAACTCATTTAGTATGATTTATTTATTATTTTATAACAAATAGCACTCATTCTCGACGTCTGTTTTATCTTTTCATCATCCGAATCGTCGTTAAACCATAACGGTTTTTGATACGGTTTATAGTGAACAAAAATTTATGGTATTCTTTATTAAAAAGCCACTTGTTTAGATAATATACACTTTTTAATGATATTTAATAACCTGTCATTCCCATTATCCAATTGATATTGATTTCTTTAAAGACAATGTTACATAATTATATCCTGATTCTTTGTTATATCGTTTCAATGCAATTCACAAGTTAGTAAGCTATTTATAACAACTAATTAATATTCGTAAGATTTCATCTATTTAAAAATGCACCTTCATATCTTGATTACATAAGTGTCGCTCGCTGCATTTAACTTTCGACTGGTTGGTTACAAGAATTGAGAAAGCTAACAAAAAATAGTTTACTATTATAAAATAACTCAATGTTTTGAGGATCGTTGAATACGTCAAGTGCAATAGAATACGTTTTACTCAAACGAATATGACGTAAACATTTCTTTATAGAATTATTTTTGTTCATACTAAGAAAATTATATTACTTTCACTGTTTATTTCTTGAAATGACAAAGATTATTTATATCATAAACATTTATAAATTTTTCTCATTTGAAAGTTATGGTCATTTTGTAAATATCGCTAGTGTAGTGTCACAATGGTGTAATCAACCACCCGTCGCGATGTTTTCAAATACGACCCTTAATAGTTTTATTTGTAGTTTACATTTATGAGGGTTTGAACGGTAATATTTAGGGTTAGTGGAAACTATACAATTAAAGTATGGTTTTAAAGGGATATAACTAGTGATTTGTGTGCACATACATTTGAATTACCCAAGCTCTGTCCAAATAAATTTATATACAACCCTTTGAGGCTAGCTTATAAATGAACGCACGATGTTATTGAATATAAAAGCTCATAAATTACTCTACGCAAACTCATTTCCGTTTCGTTATTATCTTAGTAATAAATAATATTAGTGTGTATGCATATAAATAAATTAAATACTTTAAGCAAATGATGTCATCGGTTGAGTCTTGTTGAGTCTTGAACATTGAAATATAACAAAACTATAGATCCAAAAAATAGTCATTATAGTCCAATTATATAATCAAATTTGTATCATGTGCCTACATGTTATTTAAAGAATACTATCATTCGTTCGTTTGATTTCTTTAATGGGTAAATTTTTATTTATCTACATTTTTTCCAGAACTGCGCTTCAATAGAAGTAGCGAGTGATAGTGACGACGAGCCGGCTCTGAAGCAACCGCGGCTTACAAGACGTGGCTCACCAAGACGACAGAGGACACCTATTAATGTTATACGGAGGAGCAGCTCTGAAGATAGCCGGCAGTCTGCTTCTGAGGTAAATACTGTATTATATAGGATAATATAGGACAGTGACTGTGAACAGATGTAAATAAGAAGCTTGGCAAAAATAATGTATTACATATGACTTATGATAAGTCATACGTTACCGTGATTGAGATATAAACATATATATTCCAGTATAAAACCAGTTTTATGTTATACATTGCTTAATATCTAATCGTCGTTTGAATTCCAGGAGGAACAGGAGTATGCAGTGACTTACACCTGGCGCGGCTTCGGATCGGACTGTGAGACCGAGCTGGTGAGGGACAGAGACTGCGAAATGGACGAGAGACGTGTTCCGACCGTGGACGAGGGAGAAGACAGACAGACGGATCAAACAGTTCCCGGCGGAGATAATGTTGATGGTGAGGGAACGTGCATTACATTATAACTTCGCTTACAATGCATTTAACAGTAACCATTGTTATTTGGTATAAAATAACCGTTCGTTAGTCTTTATAGATATCTAAAACATCTTAGTAGTGCAGTATGATTTTAATACTTATATGAAAAAAGCTTTTTTTCGGAATAGATTATTGGTTTTACAAGTTCTCCAGTACGTGTAAATATTTAAAAAATAAGTTTGCATATGTTATATAGGTTTTTAATGAAATAAAAAAATTGTAATGGTATAAAAAGGTTTTTTGAATTTTTAATATTCATCATTTTAATGTCATCAAAAGACGTCATCCATGCTTAAGGCAGAAGCTGTTATATAAACAGCAGAATATAAATGAGAGAGTAAGGTGAAAATTTTGTAAAGAAACATTAAAATTAAACATTAATTTTGAAGTTCTCTTAACTTATGTGTTTGCTAATTAGTATTCCCACTTTAATGTCTTCTGCCTATGCATTGACTAGTCATGAATCATGGTAAAATTTCCATTTTCTCACATAAACAATATTGCACAACTCTCCACAACTAATTTGAATAACAATGACTTGTTGATTTCTTTAGTGGAATAGCTCATTGATATCATGCCTTGTTTACAAACAAATAAATACACAAGCGCATTTCAATACGCATAACACGACAATCGGAACAATCGCCTTTTATTTCCCGTTACAGGTATCAGTGTACGCGAAACGGGGAGATTAGAAGATATACCAAGAGAAATGAACACTCCACCTACAGTTGTCAAGAGAAAAAAACCAGTGAACACATCGAAATTCAATCAGTCTGATAGAAAATCTAAAAATTGTGCCACCTTCTACTTCAGACATCACGACACGGATTCTGATCGACAGGTCGTTGAGACTGACGAGAAGTCGCAAGAGGAATCGTCGGAAGAGGAATGGACTTACGTGGACGGCCCCAAAATAGCGAACGAAGATTCCACAGACTTAATGACGTCATCCATTGAAATACAGTGTGACTTACCAGTGGATAATAAGAAAGAAAAACTTCTATCCCCGAAGAAATTGGAGTCCACAACGCCAGATCTTATAAGAGTCGATCAGAATTCAAGATGTAAAGATCTAGAACGATTGGTCCTACAGGCTGAGGAATTGGTTCAGAAACAAGCACAGCAACAGATGGCTAAGAAGAAGAATACACGAAATTTGAAACCATTATCATTTGACGAGGAAGGCAAGTCCAGCAGGGAGAAAATGTCAAGAATCAAGGAATGGTTGAATCAGAGTCCAGAAGACAAAAACGATAGTAATCAGGTAAGTTAATCACATAACATGATTATCATACTTTAAACATATATTGTGTATCAGTACTTAATTGACTAAAGCCAGTCTAAGCTAAATAAAAATTTTCAACTTTACAAAGGCAGTATTTAAAGAAATCTAACACTAAAAGTATAATGTAGCCTATTGTATTGTACGAATTTTTGAACCCTACACAAGAAACTAATAAACTGGAATGATTTCTGCTGTCATCAGCTTGTCCAAAGAAACAAAAACTTAATTACTTTAGATAAGGTGTGTTAATAAATATGCACATTTAATTTTAAGTGCACTGAAAGCTACGATGCGTCCGGGGAATACACTACAGAGAGCGAGGTCGATACATCACTGACGTCAGAAGAAAGAAACATTCATTCATCAATGGACATGAGCACATCAACTTGTACTGTGACGCCGACGCATCACGCCAAGGTAAACATCTAAAAATATACCACATTTATAATAACCGAATGTATCAATGTCACTAAATCTATGATCATTTGTCCTAACCTTGCAAAATATTGTAATAACATTCACCCTTTCATTCATTCATCTAACACTATACATCCGTGCTAACAAGGTGACGCTGCGCAAGAAGAGGAATGCCACGCGGCCGTGGTCTGTGTCGTGTCTGTCTCAGCTGAGTGCTGGCATTATAGCCACGCCCACTGATGACGTCATTAACATGTCCATATCAGAGTCCGCACTGAACACACTGGCATCGCCTAGAAGAGTCACACCTGGGAATTCCAGCTCTAAATTAAGAGGAAGCTCAACTACTGTACAGGTATAAGAATGTGCACTGACTTTTATGTACTTTGTATGTGTGCTTTTATAATGCTTTATACTTTTATACTCTGTGGCAGTTACGTTTTTTTTTAAATTTTAGCTTGGCTATTTAGTCTTTACATGTCCTTTGCGCTTTAAGATATTTAAGTTTGGGGTCCTTTAATGACACTGTTTAGTTAATTTCATTAATGCAATAGAAAATTATAATAAATATCAACCCTTAGGGTCACATATCAAGCACAAATACTATGACAGAGGCTTGTACGTCGTGTGTGGAGGCTAACGATAAACAATGTTGGTTGAGAAGGAAAAGGTTGAAACTGAAACGACAGAACAACACTAGAAGAGAGAGATTGGTTAAGAGTCTGTCGTTTTGTGGAAGGTTGAGTCCAGAAATTGAAGACAAAAACGAAAGAAGTGCGGCCAGTGACCCCGCCACTAGTAGGAAGAATAGGTATTAAAATTTTAAATTAAAATATTAAATTATTCATTTATAATCATTTAATTTGGACTGAAGATTCTCGCTAAGTAGAATAAAATAAAGATTTTACAAATAATTGTAAGAGGTATTTCAATAGATTTTTATTATATTTTCTGCCTAGATTCGATACAACATCAACTTCGGACAATGACAGCGACGCGGATCTTATCAAACAGCAGTTGGCAACCATCGCAAATCTGAGGAAAAGCATCGAGAAAACACACATCTCAAGCAAAGAACAAGACAGTGCCATCCCTGAGCAAAACGAAACAGAATTAGTCGGCCCTAGCTTTAAACTGGGCCCCGAAGGTGGAACCGTACGACCTAGGATGACCAAAAGTATGGAGAGAGAGAGAACGTTTTTGGCACTTAGTCTAGGAGATCCCAGTCAAATGTGGGACCTCAGTGTTGATAAAGACTCTGAGAGCATAACTGCTGGTACCGAAGGCCATAGTTCTTTTTCAGAACAGGCTTGGGATTTCTATCAGGTACGGTATTAAAATCGATATTTGCCTCCGATCGAACATTCATTAGTCATTCTTTGTACATTATCATAAAATTTTTCATCAGGAGAAATACAACTCGGAACCGTATTCTGAAGCTCCGGATTCAGATGCAGCGAGACGGCTGTTGGAATTTGGCGATGACTATAGAGCATTCCTGGATTCCCAGTCTGATTGTTGTTCTAGTCTGTCCGCACATCCCGACGACACGAGTCCGACAACGAGACGACGACGACCGCCATCCGACACACGGGAAAGAAGTCTGCCGAGATATAAACGTCCAACTAGAACATCCCCCGTAGAAACACCATCACGCAAACCCAAGAAATCCATGTCCAGCGCTGAACGGAAGAAAACACTATTGGACAGTCTGGAAAGATCCAGAAATAACACTAGCATTGAAAGCAACGAGGGGGTGAGACGAAGAAAACAGTCTGAGAACGAACGTAAGAACAGCAAACGTTCGCCCGACTTCGACCTCCTCAACGTCCAAGCTCTAAGCCGCAGACGCCACAGCTCAAACTTAACTAGCGACGAAATTAATAGTTCCCTGGAGTACACTGAGGTGAACAATCGACCGGATATCTTGGACTCGTTGAATAGACGTCGCAAGGAAAAAGAAGGAGGCACAGAGTTACAAAAGATCGCTCTGTCTGAACTACGACGACGGTCGACCGGCAGCGCTGATTCCGAGGGCGAATCCTCTTCACCCAAACACAGCCGAAAAAATTGGGGCGATTCTGATTCAGAGGCCGATGAGGTCAAATCTCTCGTCCGACGTTCGAGCACGCAGTTGGAGGTGACGGAGGCTTTACTGGCGCGACACGATTCATCGCCGGATATCCTGCGGGCCTTCGACTATGTAAGGCCTATAGATTACACATATACGGACTGTCAGACTGCACGTCCGTGCTTCAGGGCTCGACTGTGCCTCGCTGTCACGGCCTTTTCTATATTAGTCATAGTATATATACACATTCAATGACATTTGGCTTGGGCTTGTGTGATTATTATCATGTATGTAAGTATTCGTATTTGATATGCTGCGATTGTCAGATTGCTTTCCACTCTATTATAAGATAATTTATTCGAAGCTTTTTAAAAGTATTAAATGTATTTATTATTTTCGGCATGATATATTACCTAAATACTTAATAAGATAAAACGTCCAAAAACACATTCCAGTAATTTTAAGTATAATATTAATATTAAATGTAAATTTAGTATTTATGTACAAATAACGAGCATTTTTACAGCGTTACCACTAAAGTATTTATAATCTGACAATCGCAGGCCACATAACCTATGTCGTGACATCTGTCATATCTGACAGTTGACATTGACATCGGCATGGCCTCGCTAAGAGTGTGAGTTTATTCCTTGTGTGACGCGATTTAACTTTTAAAATCTAATTTGTCTCCAATTAGAAAGTAAAATCGTGTCAACGTTCGAATCACATGTTTATTTTTATTTTATGTTTTATTCCCTTAATTGTCTTGAGTTGATTTACTAACACGCGTTTGTGAATGTTTGTGTAGTATACTAACTGTTCCGTTTTTATTTTTTCCTTTTTTTTTTATTAAACCCTTTCCTTTATGGTGGCAATGATTCGGTGCTAGAACAAGACCTAACTTATAGGTATATTCAAGTAATATATTTATTATCTATACAAGTTAATAACGGGTTCGAGGGTTTTAAGACATAATTAAACGTTTCATCTACAGATGACGTGTACAACAATGTCACATGTCAAATTGACTTTAAAATCACAGTAAAAAAAAATGTCTTTTAATTTATAGCTACAAGTTGTATTTTTATTGGTTGTGTAATTTAATAAACGCCTAAGTCTCGCATAATGTTAGAAGTATAGTAATATGTGATTTGACTGAACTCCGAGATCTAAAGTTACAATTTTGTGAATGTATTAATATGTTGATTAGGGCTAGGTTGTTAATTGATATATTTACAAAGTGTAAAAAATAGTGATCTTTGTATAAATGTTTACAACAATAAATGTTTCGATTTGGAAAATCAAAATGGAGTTTCAGTCAATTAACACCCATCTCTATCAACATTTGTATGATCAAAATTTATAAAACCCTGTAAACATTTTAGGCTATCTGCTTTTCTAAACTATTTGGCCTTGAATTTCCTGCTTTGGCACTCGAAAACTAAAACATAACGCTGTGCAAAAATACTCGAATCCAAAACACCGCATGATAAGGTTAATGCATGTGTTAAAGTGTGAAAAAAAAGTTTGGATTGATTTTTTTTTCAATGTATTTGAGGGGGAATGTCTGTAGGTATTGTTTTGTACGCAGACGGAGGTGGTAACTCGTTGCCGCGACAACATCAACCTTTTGGAGGTAGCTCTGTCTGAGGCGTCATTATCCCCAACCTTACAGAAAGAAATAAGAGGTTTGTTATTTTTTGTTTTTTTTTTTAATTTTATTTTCTATCAACTACAGGTTTCAGATTACACGCATTTTATCAAACGATAGGATATGAAAAATTACAATTATTTTTACACTAGGTTAATATTTATGAGTAAACTTCTGTATTATTTATTATTGTTTCGTACATATTTGACAGTTGTCAGATTTTTGTGACATGCAGTTTATCTCGTGACGTCATTGATTGTCTAACGAATTTTTAATCTGTCTTATAGCGCTTCGAGAAATATGCAAAACATGAATCTTAACTGCCTTTTCAAACGATTAATTATGTAGCAAAACATAATTTATTCCAAGAAATCATTAATTTAGGTCCAGTTCACTGAACTTTCAAGTTGAGTATCAAAAAAAAGTACTCTCTTTTTGACAGGTTGTTCAGCAACTTTATGTAAATTATATTCTTGTTTAAATTATCTTAAATTTTGGGTTAAAGAATAATTTACCTTAAATAATTGAACGTCGAGATCTTGTTACTCGCAAAAATGCGTTCAACAGAGGTTTCCTTACTTGGGTTACGAGTCGACAGGTTTTGAACCCAAGCCTTTTAGTGCAGGAGTCTAATAACTTTTTATATGCATATATCCACTATTTCTTCAAATATATCTAGCTATACACGATAAATGTTATGTTCTTAAGCCAATAAACAATTTATATATTAGAACTAAAGAACATAGTGTATTATTATAGTATAACACGTAAGATAACCGCTTACTTACATGAAATAATACTTTCATTTATTATTAAATTGTACAATTAAAAAAGAAAATGATAAAATATAATTTAAAAATTTAAAATAATACAAGCTCTTAGACTATGAATCTCGTTCGTGATCACAAAGACTGGAGACTGTATTTTGGATTCAGCACTCGTTTGCCTCGGCTCGGGTTGCAGCAACATAATATCCACCCAATTAAAAACCTACCTTCGTACAATACTGTGGTATTAAAACTGTAATCTACATGAAAATCATAGGTCATTTTATTCAATCACATCTGTAATAATATTAAATTAGAAACGATTCAAAACAACATTAGCGTCTGTTCAAATGCAACAAATGACGCATATCAAAGTACATAATGTAACAAATGAGTTGTTATCCATTCGTCACGTGTGGGTCGGAGTAACAAATAAAACATTAGACAAGAAACAGCCAGATGCAATGAACGAATCATAGAGAAAATACGATTGTCTTTTGAAAATATATTAATAAAATATATATATTTTAACGCTGACTATATCCGGTCCACAATACATTTATTTATTTTAAGGCTCTAACAAGATACCAACCATACATATCGAATATTTATTACTTTGTATTCGTTAGATATTTGTAAAAAAAAAATTAACCACAGACAATCCCGGAAGTGGCGATATGGCGCGCGAACCCGCCTTGTCGCTTATATTGTCTATTTTCGCTCATAGAGACCGAACGGTTTCAACGAAAGTGAGGAAGGAAGTCATCCAAACTGCCATCCTAAATTTCAAAATATGTACAAAAATAACAAATATATTCTACCGTTTCTTTTTGGAAACGATTTTTTTTTAAATAACTATCAATCGTTGAATTCTTACAAAAAATATGCTCCATACGCCACATGAACATAAATAAAGCGATCCATTAACTTAAAGTAAATGCTTGTGGAATGCGTTGTTAAAACTTTTTAGACTTAAACGAGAAGATTGCTTAAAAGCATTCATAGGAGATAAGTACGTAAATAGTTAGTCCAGAAATATACTTAGAACATCGTAAATAGACGTGTATCATAGGAACAGATCTTCTTATGGTATAGTTATGCACGTTATAGTTGTAACGAGTTATTCGAGATGGCCGTAACTACTTTTTGACTAAGCCACATATTTTTTCTATCACAAGTCATAAACTATATCTAGTTAGCTGTCATTTTACATTCTGTAACGCAACTATAAGTAATTTATTTATTTTTTTGTTTACATGTCGGTTACTGTCATTAATCTTTCAGTTTGATTGATACTGATTTAGTATATTTCGTCTGACTAGTTTACAAAGACATATATATCTAGAGTCAAATAAATCTGCTAAAACATTTCCACAGACAGTCCATTTAAACGTGACAATTTGTTAGAGTATTACGTATTAATGTGATATTTTTCACACATGAGATCATAGAGCGATGAAAATCAAACAGGATCGTTGCATTCAGTCATTTCTTAGTAACAATCTGTTTGGAGTGCTGTATACTCGTTACGCAATTATGGTGACCAAGGTGCTCCATGTTATCAGGACTTCTAGACAGTTTAAGCGAAAAAGTGAGTTTAAGACTACAATATACTTATATGTATATGTTTTTATTCTTTATTTCTACCATTTTACAAGAACAATCTTTCCAGATTACATTTATTTTAAATAGGTCGTAATTGCAAAGAATGTAGACTAAACACGGGTGTAGCGTAAATACCTGGTAACTATTATCTTAGTTGGTTCGTGTTTTAACTGGCTTGTATCCATTTTAGATGAATTACAGTGTAAAAAATTGTCATCACTACTTTGGATTAATCGATTTAATTTGTATATGTTTAAGCGAGAGAAATATATCTACGTTATTTAAAGGGAGTTACATTATCTAAAATAACTTGTTGTTTTTTTAATATTTCGAACAAACACGCGTAAAAGGTTTTTAATGTCACTGTCCTCGTGTAAATAATAATAATTTTATTGTTTTAACAGCGAGAGGTAAATGTTATTTATATTACCCATATGAAATATCATTACGGTAATTGTGTGGGATTTAAATAACCTTCATAAGTAATTGTAATATATCGAGATAAAATATATTGCGGAATTTTGTAACAAAAATAGCCTTTTTAGTATTACTAATGCTTATATATTTTTTACTTGCAAATATTTCGTCTGTTTAACTCATATTTTATTTATATTTGGTATTGTCTTTCTAGAATATTCGAAGGTGACCTCGTTAACTTATGTTTGGTGAATACATTTTTGTGCAAAACAAATATTTAAATGTTAGTTTCATGCAATTCAATTGATGTTGCTAAAACGTAAGTTTTATATTTGCTGTTTATTTTTCAAACGGTATCCAGGTAGAGATTTATTATTTTTTTTTTTTTTTGAATACGAAATTAAAGTTAAGTTTATATAAAAATGTTTACAGAATGATTTAAATTCATAATTGAAAAATTCATTTAGTAGCGATATCAAAAACTATTTATTTGTCCATTGATTTTCTTATCGACTGTCATTTTTATAAACGAAAAGCGATGTAATCGCTTTATTTTTACGTGAAACAATAGGTCGTTTAGCTGCAACTGCAGGTTTGTGTCGATTGTAAAGGTGAAGTACACAGCCAGTAGATCAGCTGTAACCGCGAGAGACGGACGCGTCCGTTAGTACTAATATATTCGCGCGTGTCTTCTGAAGTGTCTAGTTTATATGTATGTTATATTGTGTACACACCTTAAACTTGAGCTCACTTTTCCGATGCGCATGAGTTCATACTTTCGCTTTTATCGTAATTTCCATATATTTTTTATAGAAGTATAATCAAGGCGATATGTTCATTATTCGTTCTATATTTCTAAACGCTAGCAAGGTTACAATGTTTACGAATTCGACCTTCGTGCGAGTCTAGACTAGCTCTATTGCGATATCTTTAATATTAAAATGCTATTTTAAAAGTATTTAAATTGTAACAATTTTACATATTTTTCTGTTGCGTGAGAGTCATTAATGTGCAGGAAAATATATATATCAATCCGCCATTAACCCGTATCCACTATCCAGTTTTGATATAACATTACCCTAAATATTCACAGCCAAGCCTAGTTTTTAACGAGATCTCATCCTGTCTTTTATAGTTACAAATGTTTGTAAACAATACAAACTATGGATAAGTTATATAAGCCCTTTTCTAAACAAAATTTTATTGAAATTAGTACATACGTTATAGATAACAATTTATACATTTAGTAGAAAGTTTTAAAATTATACGTTATTTACCGAAACCACTATGGTAAGTAAACGTTGATTATAGTGTTTAAAACACTCAACTATCACTGAAACGGAAAATATTAATTTTCGTATTTTTGAATCTAAGTCTGGTAGTGACACAACTTTCTCATATTACATAATTATGCATTAAAAGTAAAATCATTTGTTAAAGAAATATACAACTCTCCTTATAAACGGATAAAGTTAAAAATAATTTAAATAATAATGGTCCATAGCTGATTTCACCTCGTGAAAGCAATCTCGTAAAGCATTTTGCGGTATTTTTTACGTTATTTTTATGTAGAGCAGTTTCTATTGAATTAAACAAATCTCACCATTTCATACAAACGAACGACAAAGAAAAATATTAATTTCTTCGGTTTGATATACAGATGTGAGAATTATTACAAAATTTACTGCAATTATATTCTTCCCATGAAGAGTAGTAGAAAAAATATCAAAACGGATACAAAGAAATGAAAAGGTTTTTGTATGACAAAAATTTAGACAAATTAAAAATTGTAAATATGCAACCATTTATATACATATATATTTTTTAACAATTGTTTAGTTTAAAAGATGAGATCATTGCAAACAACTGAGCTTTGATTCCATAAAAACTCCTCCAACACTTAATATGGCACACGGCGAGGTAAACTTGCTCCATTATATATATTATTTATATTATATAACGTATGGGTCACGGCCGACTCTATGATCAGATAAAAATTACTATTCGACTCGTATTTTACTTGAATTCAATTTATGACATCATTGTACATTACAGATTTTTGTAATTTTTATTACACATATTTGTATAAGTCTTGTACTAAATAATACGTTTAAATTAATAAATAGAATTTTACAACCACAATAAGGAAAGCAGTCGCAGATTATAGTATTGCATTATCTGAGTCGTGAATAAATAATAATATGGCTAAGTATCACCATACATGCGAATCAGCGTAAGCCTGTTTTGCATTCGGTACAACGAACCCATACATTAAACATATTTTTGATTATAATTTTAAAATGACGGATCCCTCTCAGCGGCTTTTGAAACCGTGAAGCAACAACTTCGAAATACTGACGGCACAAATTACTTAAAGATTTTCTTATTATATTTTTATCTTTATTTAAATTAAATAATCTATGTAAGCTTATCGGACTGTAAAAGTGATTGCGTTATCTGAGTACATCGATAGTTTAAATGTAAATAAAAATTAATATGAGCGCTGTAAAATCAACGATTTCAAGCTTGCTTCGTATGATAAGAAAAGTGAAAAGTTATAATCGTAAAGTTGTTATTTATCGAACTCTAGGAAACGTCACATTAGGGATATTAAGAGAGAGTTTTTTAAAACAATTTGTCCACTTTCATTTTCACTTAAATTATTGTTTACAATCAAAGACAAAACTCTGTATTTTGTCGCTTTGTATAGGTACATTTTAATATTTTCCTGCGTGATACACAGAATGCAAAGTGCTGTTTACAACTCATTGTTATATTGAAGATTAATTTTGCAGATTAATTGAGTTTGTCAGTTTGTAACGGTTACCCGACCGGCTCGTCTGGTTCATCTCGAGTACCGCTATTCCCATCTTATATTTCTTTTGCATTGAATTTGCCGTTTTCTATTTAGAAATCCACTAACTTGATGAATTCCTTGCACCGGTGAAAAACCAGCTCGTGTTACACATATGTATCGGTTGGAAGATTTGTTTGTGTTCTCATAATTTATTTGCCTTGCATCTGACAAAAAAATATGTTTAATTTAATTATAATTAAAATGACATAAAAAAGTTACGAATCGTTTAAGACTCGAATAACGTTTGATCTGTAATATTAATGTTTTCGTAAATCATCTGTAAACCGGTATAGTTTATAAGAAATAATTTGTTTAACTAATTTCGTCATTGGCTTTCGATTCTTTTATCAACTTGCGTCTACATTTCAATTAAGCTCACCATTTATGTGTCAAATGCGATAATAATCTCTCGTCCATCAATAAGCCACTCTCTCATGAGATATTTTATCTCGGATTACGTAATTATAATCTTATATACCAGTGTCATTGTTTCATGAGACCGCTTTCACGAGATTAATAAAAAAAAATAGGTTAATATCTTAGTGATCTGACGACTTCAAAACAATATATATAATACTATAGACATATCATTTGTATATCCTGCTATGCCTTTAGTGATACGAAAGTTTTTGATTAATAGATTCTTGTCACCGTTTGTATGGAGGACTAGTTGATATAATTATTATTATTAACTGTAATATAGCTTCTGTAACATTATGACAAGAACATTGATTATAACAGATTTAATCCACAATATTTAAATCCGCGAATCAATTAAGACACCTAGGTATAGATTCACTCTAAGAACAAGTTAGAGTGAATCTAAACATCTGTATGGTAACTTAGTTTAAAAAATAATCTCTCTGAAATGCTTAGTAAGAGTTGAACTGTGTTCAATTCTGTTTTTGTAACCGTTGTGAGTCAGCCCAGTGACTCATTGGTAACAATACAAAAACTTTGTCTTCGGGAAAGTTAATGAAACGCGCTAAGAAATGTGAACTCTGTTGTTATTATAGAAAGATACTACGATGAAAGTAGTTAACAAATGAGTTGAAAGAATCTCATGTGATTAGATAAAGATAATTTTCACTGAAAATGAGTCTCTCCGTAGCCCCGACTGCTAACAACACCGAGGAAATTGGTAAGTAATAAATATGTTATAGTGAAACGATTTTTTTTTTGAAGAGTAAAAAAATTAACAATCAATAATATTCTTCACTACTTTATATAAGTCAAATGTAAACTCCTAAGATTACACTCGCTGTAAACTGTAAAGTTGATGAGGTAGACAAGGCGGTAAACTGTATACTTGACCACAACTGGTCCGCCCATGTTCTGCCCACGTTGCGCCCACGGTCATAGCATCTCTAATATTTATCAGATTAATTATTAAATTTATTCTTTTTCATATTTTATGATTTTACATGGCATTTATCATCGTCATTTAATTCGACATGCCATATAATATTGATATATTTTATTTTTGTAATTATTTTTTTTTATTTAATTTTTCTCGTTTCTTCTTAAAGCATTATTGCGTAAATATACTTTAGTTCCATACCTCTTATATAAACTAATGAAAATTATTCTTATTTTCTCATCAGGACAGTATATTTTATGGAGAGATTATTTAATAGTATATTTTTAATCTATAAATATCAGTGTTCGTTTCACGAAGGATGTTAATGAGATAAAATAAACAGACATTCAGATTTTCTTAATGGATACTCGCCCACGTGTTTGCTTTTAAACCCTTCGGTAACTTAGCTAAATTAAGCTTGCATGTTATTAACCCAGGTTATTTTAGTATGATTTAAACAAAACAAAATATATTTCATAATTATGTTTAAGATAAAAATCAAAAATTCGCGAACACGCGTCGTCAATAAGCAAATTATTTAAAAATTACGAAACATCTTCATATCAGGGGACATAATGTTATATTATTTACGGAAGTAGGTCGGCAGCCATTTTTTCATCGAGATCATTACTGTGTTGCAACTGTACAAATGCATTCAGCTTACGCAACGTACAACAGTGCCAACATATTGAAGATGGAACGGTTTGTGTGCAAATGGCCTTGTCAGCTCAAACCTACTAGATTTATTTATATTTCTATGTACTTTCAACTTTAGCTGTTTAAATAATGTACATTAATGAAGCTATTTAAATATTTTATTGACTTAATTAATGATAAGTATCACGGAGGTCGTGTCAAATTTATTGATAACATTTAAAAACGTTCAAAATGTCGAAACTCCAAATATGCTCAAGTGGAATCTCCGTTGAGAATATCTTAACTTTGTAGCTTTTTATCGGCGGACATCTTTGAAATAACTCACTGAGTTATATAATATAACGTTCATCATAATTACGGACTGGTTGTGTTACGTGCTATCATTATATCGGGAAAGATACACGTCCAGTTTAGCGAATGTAAAAAAATATATATATCCTTATTAATTTTAAACCATTAAACTTGGTTCACATTGAATACCAGACGTCTATAAAAGATTAATGATAATTTTATACAACTAAATTTCTTTTCAATTATAAAGTAACTCGTATAAAAGTAATTCTGTATAATAATTGCAATTAATTCTTGTTTATTATTCAGATTGCTTTGATATCGTAATAAGCTGACTTGATTGAATGTTACGTAATTCATTATTTTATTCACGTACAGATTTCCTGTCCGATTTTAAGTTTGGTCTGAATTGTTGCGCTTGCACAGCGGAATTTAGAAAGGTGAATGACTTTTACGCCTTCATTACAAAAATGGCTGTTAATGAATGTATAATAAATGGCCAATCATTATGCTAAGTACTGAGGTCATAAGTTATCTTTAATGTATAATTTTAAATGTAAACCTGATCAGTACGTTTATACATTTTAGAGCAGTGATACAGATTCTTCTTATATTTTTTTTATTTAATAGTTAAGTTAAATAATAATGTAATAGTCATATATTATATCCGTTATTCTATTTATTGGTCCACTTGTCGTTCGTTGTAAAGACTATCTGTCAGTGCATAGTGTTGTAAATTTCGCGTTGCGGTTAGTAAATCACAGTTGATAAGCTCGATTTTTTTGACAACTTCAGCATGGCATGGCAGCTCGTCTAACGCTACTTTTCCGTGCGTCAAAACGAATTAGCGATTGTCCTCCAACGATTTAAGGAGATACACTCTCTAATTCGTTAGCAGTAAGTTCGCTTATCCCATGTTCAATTTCAATAGCGAAATTTTCCGTCACGATCTAGGATGCGTTAGCCAAATTAATATGGACTGTATGTAGTCGGTATAGAGATTATATAACAAGAACATCGCAAAATGAAATGCAGTTGGAACGTCGCTGTCTCGTCGTCCCCAACACACTATCCAGTTGACATTGCCGTAATGGATCGGAATTATCTCCCTCCCTACCCAGGTACTGTGATAAGTGTAGAAAATATCGTTTAATTATCGATTAGCTGAATAAATTCAGACTCAAATGTATAAAAAACATTTGAGGGATTACATAAAAAAAAAAATTAAGCGGCCGTGACGAATAACACGTTTAAAATCTAATATGTCGAATCGGGTGAGAATATTTTTATAGTGATTTCGATTTTCACTTCGTAAATATTCGATTCAGTATATTTCCAGTTTGTGTTGTATACATCTGTTTTGCTTTCACTGCTTATATGTAGATGTGAGGTAACGGGCTGGTCGTATCACCATATTCTGCGAAATATTTACATAAATACAACTCTTTAAATTTCCTTCTAGCGTTCCATTTGTATTTAATGTCGCTTTTCAAATGTGGATTCAGTTTTTTTGTAATTTTAACAAATACACTACATTTAAGACAGTTTTTTCTTGATACGGTTATTGACTCCGAAACGAAATGGGGAATAAAATACGGTACTTTTTTTGGCTCAATGAAAAAACATTTTTATGAAGTATTTTACGTTGTTATACTGTTATCGGAGCAAAGTGCCCCCCCAGGGAAGTAATATTAGGTCAAGTTATGTATCATAAACTTGTTTCACTTGTTCACAATTGATTGGTAATTACAATTTTGCAGACATCCTCATTCGAAGTCCTGACTTCCTGAACGTAACCACATTAAAGATTGTTTTTTTGTGTTCTTGACTTTATGAATTATATTCCAAAAAAAGCACTATACTTAGAAGTAAATAAAAAAAATGCACTTTAAATCTAAATATAAAATGCATATATATTTGCGAACAGCATCTGGTCATTGACTTCCTCTTAAAATTTACTACATTCAGCTTAAATAAGTTCATAGACCCAGGAATACTGGTTATCGTCAAGTTTCATACAAATTAACAGTTTATTTTTACAATATCATAAAAGTAAACAACTTCTTTTCTTACGTAACCTCTAGATAACTAGTAATAGTTTCCTTGTACTGTATAATGTACTGAATATTATACGAACCGTAATGAGGATAATCACTGTGAAGAACTATACAATCAAGATCTCTTCGTTACTTTAAATAAAATGTCTCTCGTTTAAAAAGATTACAACTGTTTAATTACTATTTCCTTTTCAATACTTTACCTGGTAGAGTTATGTCTCCGAAATAAAAAATGAAAATATTTTTCTCGTTTACAGCTATCTCGTAAGTCTTATTTATTTCTTTGTCCGTTTCTGTTTTTTACATCTGCCAAATCCTTTATAACTTTTGACAGCTCGTAAAAATCATTCGACTTCTTTTATATTGTAACTGACAAGTAAAAGAACCTAAACAGGTATGTCGTAACTGTCAATTAAGATGTACGTATTACGTAATATATATTTTAACATTTAAATATCGCGCTGAATGTCGTCTAAGCTTAAACTATAATATATTAAGCTGTTGAAGGGATCGTTCAATCAAGGCCTACCGTTATAATTACTTTGTTTTGATTCAGTACATGTGCTGGCAACACTGACTGGACTATGTGAGTTAGTGGGTTAATGTATGTAATGATTATGATTTGGTGCCAGTACTGAACTATATTTGTTGTTATTGACAACGAGTATGAATATAAGCATTCGTCGTATTTTATGGATCATAGGCAAATTAGGCACTTAAAAGACGTATAATGATTTTTTTCACGTAAAATAAATACTTTGATATTGTTCTGATTTTTTGTTTTTTGCACAGATGTTATATTTTCTTAAAATACTCTCTTTTACGTAATATTCATGTATTTAGCTTGTGTTAAATATACATGCGACAACGGACACTATTTACATCGCAGATATATATTTGTATAGTGATCTATTTCTGGACGTCCTTTGTGTGAAACTTGACGACGAATGTGTATCTTGAATAGTACATATTATAATATGTTAAGTCGTTTAGTTCTTGAATGCGATTATAATGCAAATTAATACATAACTAAAACCCTAGTTAAATAGACTTCTAACGTTCCAAACGCGCTTTGTTTATCAGAAGTAAAACATTTGCATTGCTATCAAACAATGTATGCAAACCTGTGACTAAATGTAATTTTGAAACGAAATTTACTCCTGCAGTTTTAAACTGAATTATGCATATACCATATCCTAGATCTGGATGTAATTGACATTGAAATAATTGACTTTCTTCCACAGCGGTGTCGGCAAGATGGTCGGCTCTAAGGGCTGCTGCGATACGTCGCGGAGGCGCTCGCCGCTTACGTCGCGAGATTGGAGCCCTAAAAGAGACTTTGGACGACATATGCGAGCCGGGAGACTATGCCCCTCAGCCGCATACACGCGCACAACTACATAAGAGAATTGAGGAATTGAAGGTAAATACTTTTTATCTGGGACGTGGGCTTATTTAAAGAATAGATATTAAAAACATACCATTAGATTGAACTTGAAGTAAAATATATATTACAAGTACTTTTGGTCTTAAAAATACATGTACCGACCAATATGATCCATCCCCAAGAAAAAATGCCTAATGATGTGATTGGCAAGATACTCATATTTGCATTTTTCAATACAAATTATAAAAAAAAACACTACCAATGCTGTATAAACTCCTTACAATAACTAATTATAAGTTAATTAAATTTTTTTTTTGCTTATAGGAACGTCTATCGCGTCTGCTAGAATGTAAAGTCTCCATGTTGAAGCTGACAGTGTCAGTCAGGAGAGCTCTTGGTGAGATGGAGACAGATGATAGCGGATTGACGACTGAATTGACTTCCTTGATCGCTGCATGGGATGACGCCCATCAACGGTAAATATCATATTTATTACTCGTTCTAACCTCGTTTTGGTTCTTATCAAGACATAGGATGAGTTATTCATATTTCGTAATAGATAAATTGTACTGCAAATTTATATAACATGTTTTCGCTATATATTTTACTAAAAGTCGTATTGGTTTCTACGGAAAAACAAATCAGCGAAGTAAACGCACTCCACATTCTTTAGGTCTACTTCATCAATCACTTTCATATCCAAGTCAGATTTTTCTGCGACCAGTTCCAACGTTATATCTAACGAAGCCTATAATTAAATAATTGGATACAACGCTCTCGTGACACAGCCCAATTGGGAACATGCTGAACGGCCATCGCTCATTATTGTAACTAGTACGTGACTTGTTAATGACGGATCATGGACTTGGAAGGTTAAAATATATACGTGATATGTTACCGCGTAGATGAAAAACAGACGCCAGTCTAAATATCCATATAGTATGTTTACGTGGATCCAAAGGTTTAAGTTATATATGCCTTTTATATTTTCATAGTAATTATAAAAGCGAAAACCAATCTTTCTGAACATGTTTTCATAAAACGAAAATTATATAGTTCCCAAATAAATACAAAACTATAAATAATATACTTTATTCTTACTTAGCCAAAAATTATGATAAGTAGATATGTATTGAAATACCTTTATAAATGACCTCTTAATTATTTACAGCGCGTAACAATGATGCACTCTACATTAGTTAACTTGATCTCATAATCAAATCTTAGTTCGGGTCTTATTCAGGTCTTATCTGATCGCGTCCGTTTTTTTCAGAACTTCAACGGAGTTACTGTCATTGGAGAAGGCGGTGTCAGCTTGGGCTGAATGGGAGCGTGCGCTGCGCGAACTGCAGGCAGCACTGCGTGGAGACCTGGCAGCTTTAGAAGCGCTGCGTGATCGACCCGATTGTGATGAACTCGCCTCCCACGTTAGACATCTAGCCGCTGCACTGTTTGATAAGAAAAAGGTAGAAGAAACTCAAACAATCATTGTTAAAAACAATATCAATATTATCAAATCTAAACAATATCTGATCATAGAGTCGGCCGCGACCCATACGTTATATAATATAAATAATATATATAATGGAGCAAGTTTACCTCGCCGTGTGCCATATTAAGTGTTGAAGGAGTTTTTATGGAATCAGTGCTCGGTTGTTTGCAATGATCTCATCTTTTAAACTAAACAATTGTTAAAAAAAAAAGATATATAAATGGTTGCATATTTACAATTTTTAACTTGTCTAAATTTTTGTCATACAAAAACCCTTTCATTTCTTTGTATCCGTTTTGATATTTTTTCTACTACTCTTCATGGGAAGAATATAATTGCAGTAAATTTTGTAATAATTCTCACATCTGTGTATCAAACCGAGGAAATTAATACTTTTCTTTATCGTTCGTTTGTATGAAATGGTTAGATTTGTTTAATTCAAAAGAAACTGCTCTACATAAAAATTACGTAAAAAATACCGCAAAATACTTTACGAGATTGCTTTCACGAGGTGAAATCAGCTATGGACCATTATTATTATACTCAACACTCCAGCGACTAGATCGATAAAGCATTTTAAAAAACTTAGTTCATGAATTTGCTAAACATCATTTTCCTAATGGGAAATTAAATAAATCAAATGAATTGGGCAGTCATCTTCATCATCTTTTATACAACTCAAGTGTCATATTATGTCCTTACTTGTGTTGCTCTCCTCTACCACGTTCGCATGGATTTTGGAGTTCAATTCAAAGATTACTTAGTTGTCTCCAAAAAAAAAAAATATAACAACTTAAAGGCAGCGCCATCTATTGTCTGCTTCTAACTTCAAACAAATTACAAGTGATATGCTCCGATCCTGAATTTTATTAGTAATTGAGAAGTATTTGCAAGAAAGAACAAAAAAACATCCACATCTTTTGACAAATGTTATTTTTATCACAAGGATACATGTAACACGTGACATTATTATCCATAGGGCGGTTCCACGTGTGACTCTCTATCGGACTCGGGTATATCTGATGGCGACAGTGAGGGCGCCGGACGTGCGCGTCGTCTGACCGCTCTGAGGGAATTGGCGCGACGTCTACAAGCAGTGCTCGCTCCAAACTCACCCGCACATAGAGCTATAGCTAAGGTAAACTTATTGGTTCAGTGCTAATCGATTCAAAGTATCAAAAAAAATATTACTATTGAATATTTAAAACTTTATTGCCTCTTAATAGATTTTTTAAAATTATACTTGACGAGTGACATTTCTTTTGCAGCGCATGGAACAAACAGAAAATGAAGTTAAAATTTTGCAAGAATCCTGCCGCGCCTTGGTCGAACAGAGTATACCAGATCTAAAAATTGACGAAGTGACGTAAGTTACTTTAAATCACACACTCATTTATCATTTTACATCTCAATTTACACAGCTTTAATGAATTAAATAAATAATTTGCAGGCGTGATCACACCATCGCTGTTTCAAGTAAGAAGACGGGTGCTGGCGATCCCGATTACAATCCACGCAGCGGCTGGGTGTGGCGTGTACTTCGTTCTTCTATCCCTATACAATTGTGTCTGGTTGCATTACTCCTAGCTGCGTGGCTGGTCGAGCGACCGCGGTGCTGCGATGCCTTGAATTCGCTCGCTCAAACCCTAACGCCACAGTTACGTTACGTCCGTGGCCCGCCCCCAGTGTGAATCGGCCTTATGTCAATAGTCAGCTGTCAAACTAGATAGACAGGAAGAAATTGTCAAATGTCATCATATGACGAGATGACGGTTGACCAATTTTCGTTATATTTGCTAAAATATTTTGCGAAATATCAATTAGAAATGCATGGTCCAACGAAAATTTAAAATTTGACAAATAAATACATGGAATATTTCTAACGTTCTCGAATAAACATACGTGATAGCAATAAATTAAGAGCTATAATTGCTAGGTTAATGTTTTATCAAATACGCGGACTTAGGTGGAAATGGTAAATGCTAAGTTAGCATTGAGGTTTAAGTTTAACCAGAATAAGTGTGGTTCAAATGCCGTTGTGTTATCTGTTATAATAATTTTAGTTTACTTTAATAACTCTTATGGAGTCTTATTGGGTTGTGACATCTTAAACATCCATTTAGTGTTATGCTAACGTTTTTTAACTATTTTGTACTCAATTCAAAACTTGATTTTGGTAAATTATATTTATACGAAGTGAGTTTTTTTGGATTTTATACTAACAAGCAATGAACATTCGTTCTATAATCATTGGCGAAATAGTAATGGATATAATTAAAGCTGGTTTTAGTCATAGAAACATTGCATTTTATTAGGACGATTGATAAGAAACCAATTGCTCACGAGGAGTTCAAAAGTGTTCCAAAACATCATCTGTATCAGATGAAATCCAAGTTAACTTTGTTAGTTACTAATGATATGACATAGTTAATGTAATCATTGTAGTACAATTAATATATAGGTTGTAGTGGAGTTTGTTCGCTTTGAGTGACTTTACAATTTACATTGAATGTTCTAATGATCTTTTCCTTCTACTATTATTCGGCTTAATGAGAGCTATAAAAAAAAATACATATATAACACAAATTATTTTATTAACTACATAAATTCGCTTTATTTATATATAATAAATGTGGCCTTATATATATTATAATTATATAAAGACTGATAGTTAGACAGACAAATGTTTGATATAAATTTTATATTTATCTTAAGTACATTTTTTATATTTAGCTCCATATTATTTGGTATTCTTTTTATAATCATTTGTGACATTACTATTCATTTAATAAATAGAAAACTGTCTCGAAATATTATGTTAATGTTTATATTTCTTTACAATTTTGGATGTATATTTAATTTTATTATTTATGATACGTATTCAAAGTATTATAATTTTTTGTTAAAATCATTTACTGAATATGATATGTAACATCTTGATTTTTAATTCAAAGACGCATGTTATGTTAACTTATGAATAGTTTGTGTTTATCTAAGTTAAGGTATCGTTATAATCGGTAAAATTAATGTTCAAAATATTCTTAATATTAATATCTAGTAGTATTAGTATATAGCTAATATTTTAGTATTAATTTTGCCGTATATAAGTTTTAAATCAGTTTGTGGCAATATAAAATTCATTTTTTCGCCAAATAAGTCGTGTTGTAAGAATACGTTAAAGTAAAAACATTTTGTAAACATATCAAAATGTTTAAAAAAAAATTGTATCTACATTAATTTAGTATTTTTAAAATTGAAAACTGTAAAAATCTTATAGTCTGAAACTACACAGGTAGATACAGTGAATGAAGTAATTTTCGCTCTTAAATAAATTTAATACATAAAAGCTAAGAGTTAAAAATTATATAAGTCTATTATAAATAGAATTGATTTTCCAATGAAATGATTTACTAATTGATATCATAATGATATAAAAACTACACAAAAAAATATTCTACATAATTCAATGGCAATACTATGCCTCTTTTGTGTCATATTCCAATTTTTTATTATTAAGATAAATAATGGTGTTGTATGTAGAGGTATTTGATTTGGTTTGTGAGGGATGATAGCATAGAAATTCTAAGTTGCATAACAAAATGTTGGCTTTTTGAATTGGAAATAAATAAAAATGTTTGTATATTTTTTTTCTTTAACACGACCCTATTTACTCAACCTTTGTTAAAAATGATAGTACTGCAAAAAAAAAATGGAATTTCAGAAGCAAAACATCAAAAGTTACATTTAAACTATATAGTAATATTATAAACCGTAATTTCTTTTTCTCTATTTATGAAAAATGCAAAATGTAATATTTTACAACTTTAGAAATAAATTAAAATGTTGACTTAAGTTAGTGAGATATTTTAACGCCCTGAGTATACAATTGCCTTATATGTACTTGGTCTTTGGTTACTGTAATGAATTATTGTAATTTTATATATTTCTAATACCGAAACAATGGTTTTGCCAGATTCCTGTCAAGAATCCAAATTGAAACAAAAACGATAAGATTTTTTTAAATAAATATGTGATAAAGGCCTCTTAATTTTTATGATTTAAGAAGACCATGGATCTAAAGCCACGCCATATTTATATTATATTTTTAGTGTATCGAAGAAGAAATTTCATTAGAAGAAAGAAACTGCAAATAACTAAAACTATGAAGTTTGATCATTAATAAGAAATAAAGCGTTTGTATAATTATAAAATCTGTCGATTCATTAACTAAATTATTTAGTAAATCTATATGCCTTTAAATTACTCTCCTTTTTTCTTAAAATGGTGGTAATCTATTTGTGCTTAAAATTTTTGGGTCTGTTCAAATTTTTAATGCTATTTTTGGTGTTTATAAACTGAGGCAAAATATTTATATTTTTGTTTAATATCGGTACGGCCATGAAATATTTTTTTCCAAAATAGTCTGAGGCATTTTTGGCCTATCATTGCTCAATTTAAATACATCGTCCGTTTCCGTATAATCATTAATGATTGGGGATGTTTGATTTCATAAAAAAATATTCTTAATTATTTTTGCATTTAGTCCTAATGTATCTAACCCAATAATTTTTTTTAAGAATGTTTAAATTCTCCTTTCTATGCATCTTTGCTGTTGGTTTTGCTATTGCTGTGCATGGAAGATGTTGCCAAGTACAGTATTTTAGTTATAAAAATAAATGTAACAATACATATTTTTGTTTCAGTTCCAAATAAAAAACTAAAAATATTTTTTAACATTTGAATTCGGAATTTTATTATGGTAACATTGGATGGTGCCAAAGGCCAAAGCCGTACGACGCCAATAGCGCTGTATCCGCTTTCCGGTTTGTCGCGTGTATGTACACTGTCGCTGGTGAGCACATGCGTCGCTTGTAATAATTATTTTAAAGTTAAAGATATTAAAAGTTAACTGAATTACATTGCTAGAAGAAAGATAGTGATACTGCTTCCGTTTGAAATAGTTTGGTAAGTAATTAAACAATATACAGTTTTTAAGTACATTCTGTAGCTCTTATGAAGACGCCATTTTAGGCATATTCCCAAATTTATTTGAGTTTAGAAAGTGTATTAAAATCTGATGAAAATTCCAAAAGATTTCTTGACGTGGTTTTTATCATCACTTTATTTATTTTAAACTACGTATAAAGTTGCAAGTCGTGTTGAATAGTAGATTACCTCGTGGTGTAAAATGCCGCCATTCTATTCTGGTGCGTATCTTAATCGCATACGGCATTTGAAATAGCATCAAAATTTGCACGGTATATGTTCAAAATAGTTTTCGATTGAATGTAACAAGGCCTCTTTTTTAAATCCGGCAAATATTTAATTCGGACGACTATCAAAACGCATTAAATGATAAAGTTCTATTATAAACGTGGCCGAACTTTCTAGAATTGTGTAACAATAGTATTATCGATTTTTACTAACATATTTATAGTTGTACATATCAGTCGTTTGTTTATATAAAATGTAAATATTAAATCTATACTAATATTTCAATCTTGTTCAACCGGCAAAGTATTGAAAAATTTATTAATTCTTGTAGCTACCAATAAAATGGTTGGATCCCGGGTGTACGTTGGCGGGCTGCCTTTTGGTGTTAGAGAAAGAGACTTAGAAAAGTTTTTTAAAGGATTTGGAAGAATAAGAGACATCCTTATTAAGAATGGATATGGTTTTGTGGTAAGTAATGTATTTATTTTTTTCCTAGTCTTTGTGACTGGCAAAAGCATGCCAAATTTTTATCACAATTTTTGCAAATAGTGCAATTTGTCAATGTTGTTTTTGTTGAAAGGAAACTAAGATTCAGCAAGTTCAAAGAAAATGTTTGAGTTTATAACAATATTTTTAATAAATTATTTAAATTCCCAGGAATTTGAAGACTACAGAGATGCTGATGATGCAGTCTATGAATTAAATGGAAAAGAATTGCTTGGTGAAAGGTAAGAATGCATGAGAATGCTATATAATGCATTACAATACCATGTCTCTTGAGTAATCCTGATTACCAAGATAAAAACTTAATAAAAAATATGATAATGCAATTTTATATTATTCATAGTAACAATTTTATCTTAATAAAATGTTACGATAATCAGGACTTGGTTCTGTAACATATAGTTGCATAAAGTATACAACTAATGTATTATATAATAGTTTTAACTCATTTTAATTGCCAGCCGGCTCCACTCTGAATGAATTTTGATAATGTTTAAAAGGGGGATATAAATGATTGGTTTGTGCAATGGTAGGACTGAAAGAACTTGAATGGATATGCTTTTATACTAGATGTGTATTGTATATTCTTTTAAAATTTCATTTAAATTTTAAGTGTTACATCAATTGAAGGATAAATTTTATCAAAATCCATATCATATCTCTTCATTATTTTGTAAAGATTAAAAAAAAATCTATAAATCTCAACTATTTTTGAAAAAATCTTTATTTCATAAGGATTTGGTTGAGTCTGTAGTCCTTTCTATCACTGTCTGTGCTAAAATTTTAAAATAGTAACAGTTATCTAAATTTTGGGTAAATTCATTCTGGATGCGAGAAGGGAGAGTGAGATGATGTAGTACTGTTCCGACCCTTGATGTGTTCATTATCGTCGATACAATAATATGAGTGTGATCTAATGAATGAGTTCCAATGGTATCGGGTGGTGTGTAAGCGTGTAAGTAATTATGCTCCAGGGTGGTGGTGGAGCCGGCGCGGGGCATCGACCGCAGCGCGGACCGCTACCGTCGCGACCGCTACTACGAGCGCGACCGCGGCCGATCGAGATACGAGTGAGTTGTGTTGTAGGGTGACGGTGGAGCGAGCGCGAGGGGCGCCGCGAGGCAGCGACCGCTGGCGGCGGGACCAGCCGCGACCCGCACGGCCAGCCGCGCACCAGTCTGTACACAAACACGCATACGCACATCCTTACACACCCACACGCACGCATACACGCTCACCCACCCACATGCACACGCACACGCATACACACAAAAACACACACACGCACGCATACACACATCCAGATGCACACACATACATATTCACATGACAACAGATAAACATAGACACAGCAGTCACTGATAAGGACCAAAAATTCAATTTGGATAATGGCTATACATTTTTTGTAATTAAAGTATATACATTAGAAAACTATAAAATTCTAATTGTTATTCAAAATTGTAATTTAACTTTCAAAATTTCTCTCATGACAACACATCAAGTTTCGGTTAAACCGATACAACACTAACTGTGAAATATTTTTCTTTTTGTTTTGGGTCCGATGCTATTTTATTTCCGACAACGACTGGTTATTCCCGACAATGAACTTATATTGTGTAAGAAATCTTCCTTTATTTAAATAATTCGATTTTATCATTTTTGGTGTCATTGGTGTTGTATGCTGATAATTTTGGGGTACTTTGTGATATATTAATATAGTTTCGGGTTCGATTCCCGTCAATTCTAATGTATTATCCATTAAATAAATAACTAATGGAGATCTATTAACTGTTCTTAAAATCTAATACCCTTTATTAATATTTAACTAATACATACTCGATGAATATAACAATGTCCCTCATAGCCCTCTCTATAAAGTGTTATATGTAAAATAAAATTATAAAACAATTACTAACTTAAACGAATTTCATGATCATTAAAGTAATAAGTTATTAACACTCGCTTCTATAAATCTTCTGACTGGTTAAGGATGGAATCCTAATAAAATTAATTTTATCAAAGAAAAGATGAGCATGGCTATAAAAATCTCCATGTAATGGCAACATATATGTATGTATGATATATACAGTAATACCAGACATGCTTTAATATTGGGTTCAATAGATAGCTTTCAATCGATTATGGTAACCTTGGAACCATAATTATTATCAACCCTCTTAATAAAATCATCCTAAATCGTAACTAATAGGATTTGATATTTCTATATAATTAACACTCAGATTTTCCGCCCGCAGTGACTACAATTATAGATACGGGCCGCCGACGCGTACGGAGTATCGACTTATAGTTGAAAACCTATCCAGCCGCATTAGCTGGCAGGTAAGAGATTGAGACGAACTTCGATACACCATCATCCATCACTATCGAGGGGACGGAGGGCGGGGTACGGGTCGTTATGTTCTGGGCAATTACGAGGCTATGGGATACTGGAGCTCTATGGCACACGGATGACTTAAACCCATCGGATGGAAAGGATAATACCAAGGAAACGATATCACGGAAGGATAAACAGAGCCAGAGGTGCGTGGATGGCAGATGAGTCTGATGATAGACGAAATGGAGAGACATTCGTACGCCATGCCGGGAGGACGAACCGAGACACCCTGTAACTAAAACAAAAGCATTTAAAAACAATTGTCAATAAATTAGCTTACAGAAATTGCCTTTGTAAACTTAGTCTATTGAATTATATAATGCAAAGTAAACATTTAACACCTGTAACATTGCGAGCTTATAGATGGTTTTTAAATAACGACAGAAGGTGGCGTTTCGTGCCCAGAGCCCTTCCCCGATGTAGCCCGTGTCGTGTGCGATGGACGATGTTAGGAGGTAGTGGCGCTGGGAGCCGGCGTACGCACAGGTAAAGTCGCCGGGCATTGCAGGAGACGACTCGATATGTGCAAATATCATTTTATTCATAGCTCACATTATTATTCCTAAGTTCCGCTCCCTACAGAAGAGACACCTCTCGCTGTTGTGGAGGCGTTTTTACAACTTTCCTTTCGGTGCCTAAACAGTTTTTCGTGGCCGGTTCTTCCTTAGTGGTATCATCGCTTTATCGATTTCGGTAGGGTTGTCGTTGGGACGAGTGTCGTTTGGTTGCCGTCATGTCAGTCTGTTCGTTGAGCTGGTTGTAGGACGTTGGAAGGACTTTGGATAATACCGTTTGGAGCTGATGGCGTTACGATGTTTCGGATTTATAATGGACTTGAGAGAAATCCTTCTATAACATTTTGAGCACGGAAATATTGGAAAATGATACTAACAAAAGTCACAGAAACCAAGTGAGATAAATAATACAATGCAGCCAGAGAACAAAAACGAATCAGGATTACAAAAAAACGTGTCTGGAGAGATGAACTGTGATGATATCGATGAACAACTGGACTAAATATTACCTCTTGTGTTGGAGTATGATGGAGCAGTCAGATAAAGTGAGAGACGAATGTACAGTTCGATCATATAGATAATGCATAGGACGGAGCATGCAAAACAAATAGAAATTTATAATTCTTATGGAATTTGGCTCGGGACGAAATGAAACATACTTGATATTCGCTATTTATGGGAACATTTCGCTTGCCAGGACAGCAGTTACAAGTCTAACTTGCGATTATATATTTACCAATGGTTGACCGCTTACGAAATATCTGTATAGGCACAATCATGTTTATTTTTATTTCATAAGGTCTTTTCCATACGACATACTCACGAATATAGGCAGGGTGTAAAGTATTTTTTTTTTTAAAAGCTTTATCGTTAATGATGAAATCGTATTTTTTACCATCTTTCGGGGCTGAAAACCTTGATGATAAAAAAATTTCTGATAGAGCTTTTAGGGAAAAAAATATGTAAGTGGAACTGAATAGATGGTAAGAGATTCATTGATTTACAGGATTTGAAGGATTACATGCGTCAGGCTGGCGAAGTGACTTACGCGGATGCTCACAAGCAACATAGAAACGAAGGGTAAGCGTTCGTTTTAGATAACACAGTGGAATAATTATGATATAAAAGTTATATTAAAAATGGAATAAATTAAATATAAACACATTTTATTACACAAAGATATCAGATTTAGTCCCGAGAGATTTAGAAAACTCGTGGAATTTTTTTGATCATTTATCATGAAGAATATAATTTTCAACGCCTTATTTTTAACTCCGCAGGGTTGTGGAGTTCGCAACTCATTCAGACATGCGAGCTGCTATCGAGAAATTGGACGGTACTGAGCTGAACGGCCGCCGCGTCCGCCTGGTGGAGGACCGACGTTCGTCCAGACGACGCAGCCGCTCCTCTTCCTCAAGGAGCCGCTCACGGTCACGAGACAGGCGCCGCTCACGATCCAGGTCACTAACCATGCTGTACAACACTATCTTAATACGTACTGATATACAAGTTCTCTATAATGATGATACTATATTTTTACCATCTTTCGGGGCTGATTACTCGTGAATGATGACTCATATACTGATGTTTTAAAAATACCCCCGTAATTATTTTTATTTTGACGTAATTTTGACTGAAATAATATTTAATATTAGGTCTCGTTCTCGTGGCTCCCGCAGCCGCTCCAAATCCAAATCTCGTCCAAAGAGCAAGAGCCCAGCTGCCAAATCTCATTCGAGATCTCGCTCCAAGTAAGTAGAATTGGGTCCCTTAATGTTTGTCAATATTATTAAGCAACCACGTTGTCTTGTAATGTCATTAACTATATCAATATTGTGCTTTTTTGTAAAAACATAATACATATATCCCTAATCATTTTATTGGAATGTAGTAGATATATTTTAATATTGCATGATCTCAAAATAACCTAGTGTTCATTTGGCTAGGTGTGTTATAACATGCGCTGAGCAAAACTTAAAATCGTAAGTAAAAACAGAATATGGAGCCGTACTTTATAATAGTTTCATAAAAATGTAATGACTCAGAATTTAAATGTTATCACTAATCATGTATGTGACCCTTCTATGGATACTTCAACAAATAATTTAAAAAACGAGGTCCGTATACTTAAAAAATATATATGTATTACCGCAACTGTTGAACAACTTGTGAAAACTGTTGGTTTACTGTTAACTATTATACTGTATTAATTAGTGACGAGTTCCCTTAGCGCAGTTCGCATCGTCATACTACTTAAGAAGCGTTTCTAGTTTTTTCATTCATGTCTTTGCACCTGATATTATTGCCAACGTCAGTTTATAAGTGAAGATCAGGGTACATCAGGTAGTGTGACTATGCAAACTTGTCGGTAAAGACGCAGATCGTTTTAAATGAATAACCTCAATGTGTTTCTCAGAGACCGCAGCCGTTCCAGATCCGCTTCCCGCAAGTCTGAGCGCGGGTCGGCATCACGTCCGTCCCGTGAGCGTTCCGCGGGACGGAAGTCCGCAGAGCGGAACGGAAGGTCCGCATCGCGCTCCAAGTCTCGCTCACCTATGGATGATAAGTTAGTATATGACCACCCAAGCACACATACGAGTCACTATATCCCACATTCAACGCCTCTGACTAGAACACCATGTGATATTTTTACAATTAGTTTGTTAACAATTATTATTTCTTTACTATGTATTAACCTTTACTTATTTTCTTGCCACTGAAGAGAGACTGCTGCAAAAGCTAGGTGAGAACTTTGTATTTGTTTATTTTCAGCCCCCTAATAATTGTTAAAGTAATATTATTCATATGACTATATTAAACTCACATTTATTAGGGAGCGATCTCGCTCACGCAGCAAGGAGGCGGGATCACCCAAACGAGAGGAAGAGCGTCGTGAGAGCAAGTCTCGTTCAAGGTCTCGCTCCCGGTCTGGATCGCGCGAGCGGTCAGTCTCACGCGAGCGGTCGCGCTCCGCCTCGCCCAGGCAAAATGGAGACGAACGGGCCGCCGACGAGCGCTCCCCGCGCAGCGGAGACTGAGGGGGCACTAGGGAGTGATGCGGGGGCGGGAGGGGGGGAAGCTCACAGTGGACTGGATGGACGGTTACATGGCAAAGAAAAATCGTACATCTGTTACTATCTGAGGGTTCCATCCAAGCCCGCGTCATTTGTTTTTTTAATTAGATGTATGTTTTAGTATAATATGATCTCGTAAACTTTCATTACAGTTCCAAATGGGAGTTCATTGACGGAAGCTATTCATGTTCGTATGTGATTTAGTTTTTGTACAACATCAGTTGATCGTTCTAGCCTCGAGGTCATGTTTATAGAATCGAATTGACAAACATTTCTATTAGAATGTAAATTATAAATGGTCATTGTGGGCTAGTGAACTATTTTTAAAGAATATATTTCCTTATTAAGTTAAAGATGATCATTGATATGCACATGGATATTTTTAATGTTAGTATCCAGCCAACTCCGTGTAAACCGATGTAAAATTATTATTATTATTAAGTAATGTTTCTGTGTGCAGTTCAACTACCTTCTGTTTATGGTATAGATGGAGGGTTTTAAGAATTGTAATATTTGATAGAATTTTTCTTGTAATTGTAAAATTACAATAGTACATTTACCGAGTGTAGGTAATTTAAATGAAATTTCATTGACACCCTATTCAAATAGGCTAAGGTATTTTGTAAATACTGATTGTTTTAAGGCACCAAATAATAAATAATTAAGTTGGAGCATTTTTATTACTTTCCTTTGTAATATTTTTTGGAAATGTTAAAATATTATAGATTTTGTTATTTTCCTTTTCATCTACCAACTCATACGTAGTGTTTGCGTTACTTCTTATTTTATGTATCATTATTAGTAATTCATTTGTAAAAATAGTTATAAGAATGTTTTTGTTTCCCTATAATATTTTGATCTGTAAATTATTTTACATATGAGTAGACTTCCATTCGTTTACAGAATAAGAAAAAAAGGCTTATATTCACTACTTTCCTTTCACTACGAAAAAACACATTAAGTAAATTTGTTAGAAACTTTAACTTCAGTTTAAGGATCAGACTTGGACTGTAGGGACTTCGGAATGATGTTGAGACCTCAAGAGAGGTTTCAATGAAGCCAACCTTCAGCGCCATGAATTATTTGTGACAAGTAACTCGGATTGTACGAGGTAATTTTAAGGTTTTTTTGTTGTCTGAAAATTTTTATCGAAATTGCCTTGGTTTCATTTCATACGTTCATTCTTTCAAATTACTTTTATATTACTTTTCTGTCAGTTGTCTTATGTGTACTATTACAATTCTCTTATATGTCTCTCACCTCTTGGTGTTGCTAAACATATAAAACCAAAACTCAGTAGTGTTACATGTTGGATTAATTAAATATTGAGGTCGTAAAGAAATATTTCAGAAAATAATTTTTTAATTTGATGTTCTAGTTAAGTAAGTGGCTTTTTCTGGAAATCTCAAATGTATTAAGGAAATATATATATCTCGTTACGCTCGCAAAAACAAAGACAAATCTTTCAAGATAAATGAGGAGGAAAAAACGGGAACTAATAAATCTACGTATAGCCTAAACCCTAAGCGATAATCACCTCAGTCATCAACTAGTTAGGGCGTTAAGAATATTATTAAAACGAATTTAAGGAATATCGGCGCAAACCGCAGAATATCGCGATAATTTTGACCGGTCAAAACGGGCAGTAGATTTTGATAAAAAACCTTTTTGAGTATTCCAAAACCATTTTAAAGAAAGAACGCGGACAGCTCTTGACGAACGAACAAATTTGCGACCATTTTAAAAGCACATATGAACTGCCTAAAAATCTAACACTGTATACAGATCCCAACGACCAAAACCTGGAATTCCTCGTATCTATTTCCACGGCATTCCACCAATGCTAGAGGAAATAAGTAGTCAGATAAAAAGAAATTCGTTTTAATCTGCACCGGCACCAGATGGTATCCCATATAATCTTTAAAAAATGTTCAACGGTCCGTAAACATCTTATTTATATATCCCGTAAAATCTGGTCAAGGAAGCAAATCCCGGATTGCTTCGGGAAAGCGGTTTTGGTCCTCATTCTCAATAAAGATAGTTACTGATCCGAAAGATACTAGACCGATAGCCTTAACAAATACTATATCTAAAATCTTTTTCTCATTTCTAAAAACGAGAATGATGCGATTCATCCTCGGCAACAGGTATTTTAGGCCAGATCACCAGAAAGGGTGTTTACCCGGGATTTCTGGATGCCTAGAACACATTTTGCTGTCGGAGAGTTTAAAAGATGCTAGGACAAGCGAGAGGAAAATTACAGTTTGTTGGATAGACTTAGAGAACGCGTTTGGGTCGATACAATATGAATCAATGCTATTCGCGCTAAGATAACTAAATAAGGCCCCTCAAAAACTTAGTTACAATGTAGGACTATTTAAAGGTTGTTGTTTATCTCCAATAGTATTTAATATTGTAATTAATATCTTAGTAGATAACCTAATCAGTAACAAAAAAGTGGGGGTATCGGTTCAAGTTTAATAATAAATACACAGAATCCATTTTAGCCTTCGCTGACGATCTCGCAATACTGACACGTAACTCCAAACACTGTCAAATACAATTAGATGAAGTGGATAAATTCTGTGATTGGACCGATGGATTGGGGAAAAACAAATAAATGTCATTGTTTGTGTCTCGGTAGGCGGAATACAAGATATATCTCATACGATCCGGAATCGTATCGTATCGTTGAGCGGTCAATGCGTTTCTACGGTTACGGAAAATGCACCATTAAAATTTCGCGATAGTAAGATTGATAATATAGGTCGTACTCCAGCTTAGATCTATGACAACTAACATCGTTTAAATTGGCCTTTCCTTGTCTATAATTTTAATAAAACCCTTTTGTCAAAATTAGATGCAGGCGTTATAAAGATATTGACGCTGTGGCTCGGACTCGCTCTGTCGGCTGATTCATCAGCTTTATTCAGAGATCGCAATAGTTTTGAGATAAACACCTAAGTTTCCAAAATATACATCCTGGGAAAATCCCATGGATGACGTCGTTACATCGCTCCCAAAAGACAGAGATGCCTCAGAGCTAGAGTCAAGGCTTCAATTCCATAAGCAGTTTATGATAGGGACACAAAGTAACAGTAGGGTTAGGATCAAGTAAGAAGACCCAAGATACGGATATATTAAAGACCTTTATTCGGCAAGACGAGAATGATAAATATAAGATCCATGCAAAAAGTTAAGAGATGCAGAACGAGTGGTTATACATAGATTTTGGCATCCCATTAGCACTAAAATGGCGCACTTTAATTCATGATTGGTCGCCAGCATTGCAAAAATTTTATCTCAATGCGTTCCAAATGACTCCCAGAGCAGAGTAATTTAGTAAGATGGGGTAAAAGTTCCGAAAAAACTTGCTATATCTGTGGAAAGACAGTTGAAACTGCAAAGCATTTGCTGGTGGGATGTAGGGTACTCCTGGATAGCGGTCAATACTCGCGTTATCATAATAGGGTTCTGGAAGTCATACGTGAAGTAGTTAGTCTTTCGATAGCCAAAGCGCAAAGGGAATTGACCACAAACGAGCGATCATTAGGTTTTGTAAGAGAAGGCAATGGGGCTATAAAATCAAAGGTCAAGCCTTACTCTATCCTTAAAGCGGATTCGGATTGGACTATAATGATAGATACGTATGAGAAACAATACAAAATTCCAGACCAGATATATTTATGTATTCGCGAATTTTAAAGCGCGTTGTGTTAAGAGCATACGTTTCCTGAGGAAACCAACATCCCCAAAGACCACGCCATCAAGATCAATAAATATTACGAACTCACTCGAAATAGGTTCGTCAGGGATTTATACGCGGTAGAAGTGGGAGCGAAATGATAAAACGGCAAAATCCCTCTACAACCTACTGAAAGACTTGAGCCTGTCCAGAACTATTATCAATTCATTCTTGGAACGTACTTCGAAGGCAGCCCTAGTAATTTCTTTTCAAATTTAGTTAGGTAGAGAGAGGAGCTTGGACGGTGGTGAGCGTTTAACGCGCGTTAGGTAGGGGCCCCTTAAAAATACACCAGGGTAGCAAGTCCCAAGCACTGTTGAAGCTCCTCTCCCAGCAACGCGATGGAGCCGGCACTCGCACGGTGAATCCGTTAACTGCTAAGAGTTCTTCTTATATATTGTTATTCGTAGACAGATCCTCGTGATTAAAAACTTAATGATTCAATGGTAAAGAGACATCACTGATGCTCAAAGTAAAGATGAAAAAAATTTAACTGCTATTTTTGGTTTTCTGTTGCAGACATTGAAATAAAAAATCAAGAGAGTATTTCCATAATATGCACTATGTACCTACACTATAGCATGAATTTTCTTTAATGAAAAACGACTTCAGTGTGGATATTAAATAAAAGTTACACGTGACAACCCGCTGAACCTGATGAAGACTCATAAAAGCAAAAACGAGATAATTCACGACCATTAAACAAACGTAAGTACATTTCTTAATTACTTGAAGCATTTTTTATTAATTAAAATTGTTAACGTGGTCGAAACATTCGGCTTATTTACGACTCTAGTATCATAATAATACGAATATTTTCTCCTAAATTTGTTTGCGTTACACTTTCAGGTTAATGCCGTGAAGGAAACGATCATCATTATAACTTATTGGAAAAGGATGGAAAGGAAAACTTGTTTGATTAAAAAATACTTAACAATTCATGTTTATAACAGTTTTAGAGTGTAACTAATTGAAAATTACGTAATTGGTTGCAAATATTTTAAATTTAATAGAATATTTTGGTTACTACGTATAAATGCCAATACAAAATATACAGTCATTTCTTGTAAGTAGAAATTGATTGTCGATATTGATTAATCGAAGTACTTAAAAGTCGATGTCATTAATCAGAACGAAAGCTGACGGAATATTGCCAGATCAAAAAAAATATTGAACACTTATAGGTAAGTGAGTAGGGTATATAAGATACGGCATAAATAAAACGGTTCTTTAATCTTTTGTAAACAATTGTTTATTAACATTTTATTTCTCCTTGCATCGCAGCACATTACACAAACACTCGCCGGCAAAGTTATCACGGCATTAGCTTACAGTGACTTTATTAATCGTGATAGGATCTATGGAATTATTAGTTATGCTCGCCGCTAACATCGGAATGCTTTCATTTTTCTTTTAAGTTGAGCTGAAATGTGAATATACCAAAAGTAAACACAAAGCACAATAACCTTTGCACTTCGACTAACTAAGGAGCAAATATCATAATTAGGAAAATATAATCACTTCCGTTTGCATGCAAAATAAACATAGAAAAATAGTAGCAATAAAATACAATTTTTTAAAGATAGATTTAAACTTATGAGAAAATGGAATGATTTATTATTTTCTTTCAGTATACTCACACTTTTAAATGCATTCGTGATTCTCATAAAAATACGTCCAAAATACAAATCAAGAAGTCAATTTAGCTTCAGTCAATTGTAAACGAAGTTCAAAAATATTATAAGACAATGATTTTCAATAATTATATTAATTATATAATAATAGCAATGATATTTTCGAATAAATAAATTAAAAATACTGTCATTTTATTGGTTCGGGACGAACAGTTTTAGGCGTATATCATTAAAAAATATCCCAAAAAGAAAAATGAAAGTGACACAACTGTGATCAATTTAAATACCCTACATACATATAATGTTACTTCGGTAATGTTTCCTATTTTGACATAATTTAATCTTACATTTTGTCATCATACAAAATTAAATACAAGAACATTAATTATATATTGATCATCAGTCTATTCATATTTGATATTTTACAATTTTGTCGATCTAACAATCTTCAAATCGTCGTACAAAAGGCAACATAAGAGGTAACGCGCCTTATTAAATATTATCTACAAAATGTATCATAAAACTGTAATTTAATATAAATCATTTGACAGGCGTTTCGCGACGGCCCGCCTCAGATTCGTATGAATTTGAAGCGAGCCGTGAACGAATCTCGTACGATAGCGGTAAAACCGACATTACTATAATAAATAAGTTAAAAACAACCTGCAATATTATGTCCTATGTTGCCTAATGACGTCAGTATTGTCACAGACTCACAGTAGACTTACGACAGTAATGGAGAATATACTTAAAACACTAAAACTTAATAGTTTTTATACACAATGACTTAGGTTTCGACATTTGTTTCTTATAAGTACACAAATTATTTTAACCTATGGACTAATTACGTGCGCTGTGTTAATTATTGTGAGATCCGAGCGACATCTGCCCGCCCCCTGCCGGAGCGCGAGGGCGTTACGATGACGCTCGGATCAAGGAACAACGTTCAATCTACATTCCAGATATAACAGAAGTGAGATTAGTAAAAAATCTATGTCAATTTTCAAGAAAACCGAAACAAGATTTTTACTTTATAATTAACAATCATAATCATAGGAACAATGACAATAATTACTCAATCACAAATATAATCAATGTAAAAAAAAATGGCGGACGAAAATATCCGCGTATTTATATAAATTATTCTAAAATATGACGCACGGTTTGGTTCATACAGGTGCGAAACAAACAGGACAGGGTTCGGAAATAGATCGGATTCTGACCGTACTCATGAAGAGAGACAAGAAAGATAAAGGAAGATAATAAAAGGAAAAAAGATAGATAGAATATTGATAGGTATGTCAGCACGACTGTCGCGCGACGGACCGACTCGCGCGACAGTCTCGTCTCGTTACCTACAGAGATCGCAGACGTGGACGAGTCCACTACCCTCAGCAAGCGCGGTCCTCACCCTCAACCAAATATCAACCCTAATACGATGCGATAGAGTCCATTCTCCGATCAGTCGCGGCGGCGGTACGGGCGACGCTTGCCGATAGTCGGCGATCCGGACAACCGTCACTATATACAGGGCGTCCGGACCGCTAATAAATATATCCAAATAATTACATCTAGCCGTCTATACAGGGGGTCATTATACAGGTTACTCTATATGTACAAGCGGCGCACAGCCTTCATCACACGAGCGTCCGTACTCAATAAATAATTTAATGTCCATCGCGCACTTTTAACACTACACTTGCGTCGCGAACGTCGGCGGCAGGCAGTGGTCGTCTAGCACGTACACCCCCCCGCCCTCCAGGGCGCGCTTCACGAGAGAGGTATCGCTGTAACAATAGAACATATCGTTATTATTGCAAATTATAGCTCACATGTTCTGACGTCATTGCTGTAGATTTAACAAAACATCCCTTCTGAACAAACTTTCTTACATCCGTCCAACCTTACAAACCTCTATATTAACAACATCACTAGTATCTGTAGCCATATATACCTGTTGGCGCAGTACGCGGAGTCAGCGGAGAGTCGTGACAGTCGCGGGTCCAGCGCCGCCAGCAGTCTCGCCGCACTCTCCGTGTTCAGAGTCTTCCTCTTGCACTCCTCGGCGGCCGCATTGTGAGCGTTCTGACACTCGGGGGCCGGGGCTTCGCATTTACCCCACGTGTTCCTTATGACGCGTCCGCCGCCGCCCGAGTTGGCAGCGTTCTGTGCACGCGCCTCCGCGTCCGCCGCGTTCTGTGCTCGCTTCCTTCTTCTCCTGATGCAGGCGACCGCCACGGCAGCCGCTAAAGCTGCGGCTGGCACCGCGGCCGATAGCGCTGCGATGAGAGCCACGTGTCGCCCAGACAGACTCTCTTCGGGGGTCTCGTCTCCTATCCTTCTCAGGTGACCCCCCGCAGGTTTCGCCGCGAAATCCGCCAGCGACACCGTACATGACTTCCCACCCCAGCCTGGCGGGCAGTTGCAATGGTAGCCATCGACTCTGTCCCTGCAGGTACCGCCGTTCCTGCAGGGCGAGGAGGCGCATTCATCTACGTCTATGCTGCAGTCTTTGCCGGCGAAGCCCGGCCGGCAGTGGCACTCGTAGTCATTATCCAGTACGTGACATTTGCCACCGTTAGCGCAAGGCTTCGCGAGGCAGAAGTCGACCCGTGTCTCACATCTCGGTCCGAGGAATCCAGGCGCGCACTGGCACCGCTGACCGTTGACGAGGTCCACGCATGTCCCGCCGTGTTCACACACTATGCCCGTACAGTCGTCTATGTTTATCTCACACCTGTTCCCTCTGAATCCTGTCTTACACGAACATCTAAATCCATCTCCAGCTCGATTGCACGTGGCTCCGTTTCTACAGGGGTTGACGGCGCAAGGGTCAGCCTCCACGGCACAATCTAGGCCGGTATAACCCGCGGGACAAAGACAAACGTAGCCGGACGCTCTTGGCTCGCAAGTCCCTCCATTTCTGCAAGGTTGATCGGCACAAGTCAGTCTTCGCGTTTCACAATGAGCTCCTTCATATCCTGAGGGACAAGCGCACGACAGTTCCCCTCCCTCGTCAGGAACACAGGCTCCTCCGTTGAGACAGGCGCGTACTGCACACGAATGCAGAGATTTCTCACAATCTGGTCCAGTGTATTCTTCAGAGCAGACACAGGTGTAACTTCCTTGTCCTGTATTGTGACAGGTGCCGCCGTTTTTGCATGGCCTGTGATTGGTGCAATAGTTCAGATCTTGATTGCAGAACAATCCGCCCCAGCCCTCCTCGCATATGCAGTCCCATGGTTTGGAGCATGTTCCGTGCACGCAGCCCGGATGTCGCTCGCACTGGTCGCACAGCTCGCCCACCCAGCCCGAATGACAACTGAAATTAAACAAAGAACAGTCAGTAAAGTATACGACGTGATAACAAGCGACTAAAAGGCATGTCAGGATAAAGGGACGAATGATCCGAGAGACCGAACGTTTAGCGAGAAGGTGTGAACTCACATGCATTCGTCGGGCTTGAGGCAGTGGCCGTGCTCCGAGTCGCAGCCGGGCAAACATCTCGCTGTAACAATAGAAACGGATTTGTTAGCATGACATAAAATTAATTGAGTTATCATAAATTAAGTGTATGTATCGATGTAAAAACTTTAGTTCCTAGAGGCGGATTCGTATGAGCTTGGAATCTATGAAGAATCGCAAAGGACACGGCTACAAAGAGAGAGGTTCCTTAGACTCGAGTAGGGGGCGAGGTCAGTCTCACCGATCATTTATCTCCGACTACAACGATACAACCTTACGACCGTACCGAAAGATCATATACAAACTTTATTACACGAATTAATATTTTTTATTACGAGATACAGCGTTCCTAGATCATAAATGCGTTTTGTGCGATATAGATTTATTTCGCAATGGCACATTCACAGCGCATTCTTTAAGTTAATATTTTATTCGGACGTGATGTATTACAAACGTAATATGTGGCCATCGTTAAGCGTGTGATTTACGCTCCGTACTCAGCGAACCTTACCCGGTTCTTGTAATAATACGAAATGAAAATGTAATTGAAGCATTTCGAATTTACGCGTGCATTGCGGTTTGAATATAGACAGGGCTGTTTGCAATAAAAGGTGAAGAAGTAATGGCCTAGCGGGCGTCGTAAAAAATAGTGTTTTGTAATGAGAAGTGCGCGGAGTCGTATCGCTCCGTTGCGCATGGGCAAGTTATCGGAGCGAATACAAAGGGGGCAGATAGCGCGGGGAGTATAACCGTCACTCGACCGTTGCTAGTCCCCTAACTCGCTAGAAAAATACTAAGACGCCATTTTGTTTAATACATTAAACATATTAATGCAAGCTACCGAAATAATAAACGCATATCTGAATCTGAACTAGGAAACGGCTTTAGAATGAGGTATATCTATGGATCGCCGAGCTCTGTGGCATCATAAAGGAGATTATTTCCCCGCCGCTAGACTTTAATATAGATTTAACCGGCTGAGAACTAAGCCCCGAAATCTCTATGGAGTCTGAGCGTTCGCAAATCCTCTTACGAATAACTCCGGCAAATTGGCAATGTTTATTTTGAGCATATTATTGAAGCCGCTTTGTGGTTGCAATTAATTTCAATCACTATAATCAAATCTTTGCTTACTATTAATATATAAAACATTATTTTTTGAAACATATTTATAGAGACAGTTTCGTCGGTGAGAATTAAGCGTGTTCTTAAGCGGCTTTCAATACTTCGAGTGTCGGTTCCATTGCTCTTTGCACTATCCACTTCATCTTCATGACCTACTCGAAATTTCTTATCGTAACCCTTGAATAGTAAAACGGGAGCCGTAAAAAGTTATCCTTGATACATTAAGTGTACGCGCTATAGATGTTACCGGTTGGTTTTTTAATGACTAATGTATATAACAGTGGTATTGATTTCCGACAGCGAGTGATCGCGCACCGCCTCAGCCAAGGTCTAACGAAGTAAACTTCGACTGAGGTCAGGTAAACAGCCTTCCCTGAGGATGTTGCACGTGTTTGGGATCGAGCAAATATTTAACTGTTCCATCTGTTTCTATTGGAAACGGAAATTGGTTGCGCGTGGGATTTGCGATGAACAGAAGGTAATATTCGTGAGAACTGTACAATCGATAACAATTAGGCGAAATTAAGCGGCCGTAAAGGATTTCTCTCGTCATATTTACCCTATCATTAAGAAGTTGGAGTGGTTGGTTGAGATAATATTGTCGGGACATGCAAATAAGTTTTCGAGTTTCTTAAGCTTCCCAGAAGGCGAGATACCGTTTGGCAGATGTGAGCCAAGTCTCATGACACGGTCAAGTACTGAGTTTGTTTCGACTGGTGTTCGTTTCTCGCTTAAAGGTGTTTTTGACCCGGTTCATGGCGCCTGTGTGTGTATGTTCAGTGTATGTGTGTGAGTGCAAATGTATAACGTTGTTTTTATTTAATTATGGATGATTCTAATATTCAAGATATCTACTGTTATATTGATAATTTTCATTTAATATTTATATTAAATGAATACATAAGTTAAACCAAAAGTCTCCCACGAGTACAAAAAATTTGACTAGTAAATAGTTGACATTCTTAAGTTTACTTTCACCAGAAAATTGTGATTTCGTGGTTATATGGTTGCGTGGTACCAGGGTATCATAGGTATTAGGTAGTGAGCGGATCTGGTCTGTGGTGCGAGAGGGACGGAGCTCTACGGCATCAGTGCGGCGTCTCTGTTCCTCCTTTGTTTTTTTGCGGCGCCGGAGTGTGGGAACGCGGCGGCAGGTGGGGCTGCCGAGATTGCGACGCGACATCCGTCCGCCACAATGCATCTTGGACCGCATTTTGTTTTACAATACAAGACGCGATCCCAACTAACGTCACTAAAACGTTGTGACGTTCGGGTTTCGTTCTCATCCATCGGGCCGTTTATGTTTTAGTTCCATTTAATTCCATTATTATCTTCGGGTGACGGTACTTTCTATTTCGATTTCTAAATATTATTGTATGAATATATATTTTTTGTGACAACAAAGGAAAGCGCATTGATTGCCGTCGCTAATGACGAGACGCATTCTTCATTGCTTTTATTTACAAATCCGGCGGCATTCAAAGACCACACTGAAGACGGTCACACGCTTCGGCTATGAGAAGCTACGATACAATATTTCCTCTCGGTATTAAATAAGTTCGTAAATCGAATGATAGGAGCCCTACAGTTTACAAAGTGAGCAAAATAAGCAAAGCATAAGTATGTAAACTTCATTAATTATAATATATATTATTTAATCGCGATCGTTGACTATAAAATAAATTTTTGACGTACATTAATTTTGGCGTTTCAGTTAACACGCGGCAATAAACATTAATGATGGATGAAGCAACATCTAGAATTATATTTGAAGCAACGACCCGAGGATCGTTATAAAAAATATATCAATTATATAATAAAAAATTAACGAGATGTGAAAAAACAAAGACAATTAGACATAAAAATTGTGAACGAGTATGTAATATTTGAAATATTATTTACATAATTCAGTGGAAGACAAGTAGGTTTAAGGTTTTTAACCTCGGTACAATTAATGTATTGTTTGGTGACTGAGGTCATGAACTTCTTGAAGAATATTCAATTTAAACGGAAAAAAAAACGTGTAAACAGCGCAATTTGTTCTACAAAAACAGGGAAATAGCTCCCTTGACCGGGTTGACTCATCGAAAATGAGGTTAGAAAGCATTAGCGTTTGGAATGAAAGGTCATGTTTAAATTAGTTTCATGAGAGGATGTTCGACCGAATTTGTCGTCGTAACCCTTTAATGAGGATGAGTGAATTGTGAAACGCTAATTTTAATTAAGTGCTTTCGGTCTATGTTTTATGTAATACGTACGTTTTGAACAATAATCCCCGGTCCAGCCCGGCTTGCAGACGATTTCGCCGGTGGATGAGCACGTGTAGTGTCCGAAGGCGTCATCCCGCGGCCGGCAGAGGACTTCACAGCCTGGTCCGTAGTAATGCGGAGAACACGTCACTCTATACGAGAGCTTCAGGTGGACCCCACTCATTCCTCCCCAGCGTTGTTCCTCGTCGTTCCACGGACCTCCGACGTCAGCTATACTCTGCTTCGTCATCCGCGCGATCAATGTGTCTGTAACAATAACACTATTAGTAAACAAAACACAAACACCGCTAATGATTCCGAGATCTGGGAAGGATAAGGTCTTAATTCGATAAATAAGAGGCAGTTTGTTTATCAGCGTGGGAAAGGCTGTGGAAGCAAATTGACCTGTTACTGTGGGCCGTTTGAATGCGGGCGTCAAACGTGAGATTTCATTGTTCCCGAGCGTGATTCACTGTTTTGGTTTGTTGGCGCCCAATTGATTGATTAAGAGTTTTAACCACTTTCTCGTAACACGTTAACTAGACACGTTCCTGTGACGCAGTTAAAGCATTGTATTAAAGATATATCGTTGTGGAATAACAAAAAATGTTATGGAACTGCTTGCACTGATTTAATAAAAAACTGCCAATCCATTCATCAAAGCGATGCGAGCTGTGAGACAGGCCGCTGGGGAACCTTAGCTCCGACCAGTTCCTTTATTTATTTCCCTTCGTGTATCAACTTTTTACTCTTTTTGCTACGCTCGACGTTAAATTCCTAAGCCGGTAATCCCGACAGCAGATAAAATTAAACCAGACGCGAAACAAAATTAAAAGGTACATAAAAACGTTCGATCCCAACTAATTTCGTGGCGTATGGCATTTGATTACTGAGATTATTTCTCTGTTATTGCGTGGAGCGTTAAACGATAGAAGTAAACGAGCTGTGGCGTAAAGTATTCATCCAGACCTCTGAATTTATAATATATCTATTGATGATATTTTGCCTTACACCATCAATTGATATATAATAACTTTATTTGGAACGAGGTTTCCGTAAACACCGACGTTCAAGTGATCTTTAGAAGCTGATGAATCGTATTCTAGAATGGGAATATATTATAACACTTTATACAACCAACGAAAGCTTACACCGATCGCGTCTGTGCAATAAATTTTGTAGATAAAACGGCTCGCCCAACGAAAATATAATAAATATCAATAAATTCAATCCGCGATCGATACGAATAGAAAACTTAAATCGTTTTACAGCTCGGATGTTAGCGGACGATCCAACTCATATAGACGGAACGTTTGATTTAGAAACGGAATATCTTCAGCCTTACAAGGCTTGTCAGTAATTTCAGTTGTAATATGATAGGTTTATTACAATGAAGCGTTATTAAAGCGGAGTGCAGAGTTCGGAGAGAATTAGAAAAATGATGTGTGGGAACGGAAAGCGAGCGCTGTGCAATTTTGCTCGAATGTGCGCAGAAAATTATGGCAACCGTGCGCTGGTAAAGTGCACTAGGGTTGCTGCTCCTGTGATATATGACTATTGTTGAACTATGGCTAGCTCGACCACGCTCCGTCATGTTTATAACCTAATTTATATGAAAACGTAAATTCTCTTCAAACTCGTATATTCCCATGCAAAGTAATTCGTATGAAAATTACTCGACGCTTTTTATTCGAGGCTTTATCCGAAGCACCGAGCCGCATGAATTACACTCATTATAGGAAATTATTGTCGAAAATATATTAAATGAAGGTGTATCCTAGTACATTAATGTAGTACCAATTTATAAATAACACATTTAAAAGAGAACTCGTCAGACGTCGGTACGTGCCGACTGACTACTCATAACATGTAATTACGGACCCAGAGGTCATACAAATAAAACAAAAACTTATACCCGATATAAACAAAGGAAAGCGAAATAACAGATAATTTGAGCGGGTCTATAACGGAGGCGATTTCGTATACATTAAATGAGAAGGGCTGTGGAACATTGGCGATTTGATCACGCGAACAAGCTTCTTATAATAATCGATCAATAAATTGGGCCGATGTTACAAGACCTAGACTCGATGGTGGTCTAACAGACCGTCAATGAAACTGTAGCCGTGTAGTCTTATTGGCGAAACATCCACGTCTTAATATCTAGTTCGGACACCTGACAAACCGGCCCGTTAGCGTTGTGGGAAACATCATCTCATGAATGGATTGTACACAAACGACGCACTCCTTCTGTTTATAAAACTGTCCACTTCTAATGTTCACGACGTGTATTTCAATTTGAGTGGCTCTCGTAAGATAAACAATCCGACGATTCCGTGTAAGCTTTCGAGAGTTTAAGCTCTCTCGCTCAATTTGACAGTTCAATACTCGAAAACCTTCGCCGCTTGTGATGTTTCGCACCGAATTTCATCAACCATTGTGTTTATAATGAGTCAGATATATATATATATGTATATACACGCAGATTTGTTAATGAAATACTTCAAACGGTTGCTAAACATTAACAAATGGTGATAAATTCGTACTTCCTTACAGAGATCACTTAGAATTCACCCGTTACTGGTCCATATCGCGTTAGATAAGAGCGCGTCACAACATAACAGTATCATAACCGCTTGTTACTGAACAGCCAGCGGCAATTTACTCCGGCCCAGACACGTAATTGCTATACAAATCTGTTATCACTCTCTTTTCACACGCTCTTATTCCTGTTTCGACAAGAGGTGTAAATAGAGACAGTGCAATAATTGTAAACTTAGTTACTCGATAAACAAAAGTCGATAGGACACGCTGCTAAGCTATTATCTTGAGGGCATGTGTTGAGCATCTGTCGATAGCGTTTCCCGGGTTGCTAGCGCCTGTTCATATCATAAATTGAGCCTTCCGGGACCGTCTTCCGTGATTTTTTACCATCCGAACGACGAATGATGGCGAGTAAACTTAAAATCGGGCAAGTTTTTTGGTATCGAGTAAACAATGCCGTTAGTGTGAACCAGGTGCGGCTCGAAGCCTCGGGCGACACAAAAGATTTCGGTGAAGGAACCTCTACGTCACAATCGCGGGGACCATTGTCGAAGGTTTATTTGTATAAGATGATTCCACTAAACTCCCTAAACCATTACACGTTGCTGAGATCCGTATTCTGTGATGAATTCCTTGCTATCTATGATACGTTATATCATTTAGATACGCTTTACATTTAAATAAATAAAAGCAGATGCTATGTATGAGCATCTAAGGTGATTTAATTAAACATTAGTCCAATGGGTGTACGGACGTGCATCTAACCTGTTATTATGCTTGATTAGATTTCTGTTTGTAACATTTCTTGGTAGTTGCGCCGCCCATCGCTCCCGACGTATTAAAAATATACTCGTCCTCTTAAACTATCCACTCCGGACGCTAATGATTTTCGGTAAACCGGACTTTAGAGCGACTCCTCCTATCTTTAAATCTTTTTAAGTAAATCACGTGTGTGTTTTTTTACTTCGTTATTCGGTCAGGAGTTATAATTATGACGGTCAGAGTGCGGGATGAAAAACTAATTAAGATTTGGGCGTAGCCATTCGGTTTGAGTCTAGACTCATATAATATCGGATCGATACATTGTATATAATATACATTGCAATCGATATGAAAGTCCTCGATTTATTATACACGCAGCGTATTATTATGATGATGTATTTATGATAGGTATTTCGGTTACAATTCATTTGGAGTCGTATTTTTGGGTCACGCCATGTCGCATGCCGCCCGTAAACCTGTCGATAACTCCGACCGCTCAAATTCGTGATATCGTCAAATGTGATCATCCGAACATACATACATCTATTGTTTATGAATCGATATAAGTGTGTTGTGTTCGCATAATCATAAATCTGTGAACAATTTCGTCCAATCGTAGGTCATTGTCCATTGAATACATTAGAACATTTCTACTAAATTTTCGTCCTAGAAGGCTCTTTATTAGAATACGTTATTCATTGCGAGGCTGATCACGCGCGACTCGGCCGTGTCTTGAACGTCAATCGTGTACGCCATGGGAACATTTTTGTGTTCCACGATATGATAATATAAGCATTCAAATATACATATTGTCCGTTAAACGCACGATAAACACCCAGAATTACAGTGAAATCTGAATGTGAGCGACTCCTCGCTTACGTGATGTGAATTTTACAAAAAAAATATAATAATTAAATAGGGGTTGTGTTCACTTACCGTCCGATCTTGACGTATCGTTAGTGTCGTGCCACGCTTCGACAATGAGAGAGAATGTACCCTGAAATATAGAAAACCATAATTAGAAACACAATACAAGCTGATAGAATATAACAAAACATCAAGATAATCTCGCATTCATCTATGAAACATCATAGAAATTCGAAAGTTGAATGTCGAAAACGCGTTAGACGCTCACAAAGAGATAACCCAAGATATCCTGCCATCTTAGCAGACCTTTAAAATGGGCGCGCCGTTCGAATATTTAAGATATTTCCTTTAGTTTACAAGTATGGAGGACGCGTGTAAATTAACAACATAGACAGGTGAAGCAGCAGATGGCTGAATTGTTTTAATAAAAGCTAAAAATAATAGCAGTGCTATAAGGATAGTACTTAACTCCTAACATGGCATCGTGTTCTTAAGGCGGCACGAAAATTGTACGGTTGCATATCAGATAGTGAGCTATTGACATTAGTCAATGTTTACACAAGGGAACCAAACGGCAGTCGAAATACGATTATAATGATAAGGAGGCGTAAACAGCTTGTAGGCGCCCGGCAACCTTATCAATGGTCTCAATGGTAATTTCGTTTTATGCGAAAATTAAACTTTTAACATCACCGAGCTCTAGGCAACAACCGGTTATGAAGCTCGGGAGACGCGGTACGGGAAAGAGATTCAACAAAATATGTGAAATACAGACGAAGTTATACCATACTTGTATATAAATAGTTATTAAAATTCTGCTTTGTCCTTTATATTATCAACTTCCAGGTAATTTTGTTTATTATGATAACTGATACACTGACACGGTTTGATAAATTATCATTTTGAAAACAAATAGGAAGTGGCGGTAGTGGGAGGACACGTCCAAGTCTGTGACGTTCAAGACAACTTGATCCGTGGATTGAAGCAATTAGTTATAGAGATAGCAGCTGTGAGCAGCGGATGTGAGGGGTCACCAATTTAATATCTTCATAAGATCAGCACACGAATCCTTAAGGAGTGATTCAGTGTCGACAGATGGCCCTTGTCAATTAGCTTGATAAATGAAAACATAATTTACATCAGCGAGAAACAACAATGAGCTATTTGCATAGGAAGTGATATGAACTAGCTAACAATAAACATTGTCACCTCATGGAAATCAATAGTAGAAATCCATTTTTCCCAACGCACATCACACGCTTCGTATACGGTTATGATGTTTTTGTTAGCTTTTTAAAACTACACTCAATTAGAGCTTTCGTCGCATAGTTTTGACGAATATATAACAAGTAACAGTCGTTTAATACGTCGACAAGAGCGGACGTGTTTGGGCACGTCACTGAATATTAAACGGCCAGATATATGACGACCGGACGTCTTTGAACCTTCGGATTTAAATTCTACATAAATATAAAGTTAAACATGCTTTATAAGGAGCGAGCTCGACCAATGTTTTGTTTTAACGATCAAATATGGTCGGACGTAGTATACTACGTATTGATTTGTTAATCGGGTATGGAGAGCGCATTTTGGTCAGCTGTATCGTAAGTGTATGCCGGTTCCCACGGCTGTGACTCTCGGCCGACTATAAAAAGCTGACGACGTAAGAGTACGTGGACAGGTAGCGTTTATGAACGTGTAACACTATTACTGTTTGCTAGCCGGGATCGGATTGTCTGCGATATTTTTATTACATATTAACATTGACATATCGATTATTAATTAATTGTTATTTTTTATACTACAACAATATCGTGAGAGCGACGTAGCGTGCATAGAACATAACTAGGAATGCGATGCGTTAAATTGTGTTACGACCCGAACGATAGCTGAAGAATGATATCGCTTTGAATCATCGGGAATTGTTTGATAATCGTTTTATGAGGGTGCCTAAAGAGACTCCTATCAGAGCCAGTTTTAAAGTTACGTTATTAATTAACGAACCGATGCATAAGGATACGTGGGAAAGAGATGTTTTTTTTGTAAGCGCCATCTTTATTGGGGTGTATTCATTTGTTTAGAACAAAAGTTTATAATCAGGTGACCGAAAGTTTCGCATGTTCGTTGCACGTGTTTGAACGCTATTGTTTGTTGTTGTAGTTACTGTTCTTATCGGCTTTTAACGAAAGCTGTAGAAAATGCAACAGATGTCTCATAGTATTATCTAACGTTGACCGCAGTCTCGAATAACAGCTAGCAAACAATACTAGTTAAACTAAGAAAACAAACAAGATTATTGAATGGATAGCATTATAACGTTGGTTTTAAGGTGAAAGAAACAAAACATCGTTGACTAAATACATTACTTACAGTATGAACGTATAAAATAACAGACACAGCATCACGTTTCTTTACGACATGAGAAAATACCTAGTTATTCGTAACACAAACAGCCGGCCAAGTGGGGTCGTGATTTCATATTTCACACTTCACCAGTGTGGCAACATTGGACAGGTTTTTTCATTTAACTATCACCAGAAAAAAATCTTACTCGTATTAATTTGTTTATATATAAACTTTGTTTATAAGACATTACATATTATGAATTTGGATTAATAACTAAAATAGTCCAAATATGTACCTAGTTATAGAGGAGATTTCAAACACTTACACATTCCGTGCAATACAAATTAAAATTTCTTTTAATGATGCACCTCTTTCTATTTTTGTGAGGGACAATGACCCGATGATTCATTTACGAATGTCCTTTTAAACAGATATAGTTTTATAAAAACATTATACCGTGTGAATGAGCGTGTTCGTGAAAAAATATTCAGGTCAACATTTTATTGGCGACAGTATACATGCATTCGGTTAGAATGCTAAGCAGTTTCGTGGTAATCACGAGTAGATATGGCGGGAATCGGTTCTAGTTTACACTGATAAATTGTAATGTCGCTGTAGCCCGGGCTTGTGTTCACGATACGAATTACATCTCAAATTGGTCGGTTAATACTTTGTTGGTATATAGTCTGAAGTAGCCATAGACAAAAGACGTTCTCAAAGCAAGCGTCCTCGTCATCCATAGATATATTTATATTATAGATTTATCGACTGTTTAAGGCGTAAATCCTATAAAATATATATAAATTTTAACAACCAAGAGCGTTTAAATGTTAAAAGAATGCCATAACTTTTAAAGGTTTTCAAATGTAATGCAATTATAATAAGTAAGTATTAAAATTATATGCGCTCTGTTAACATTCAAATTAATTAAAGTAAACCGTTAAATTCATAAATAGTGCTTTTATGAAAACTAACTTCAAATTATTAGTAAATAATAAATTGTAACGATTGTATTAATTTAAATAAATATAATTTTGAATTAATAAGAGTTGTCTGTGTTTCTGTAACGTAGGAAACATAACAGGGCATAATACATATTACATAAGACGAGTTATTTTTTAAGTTCCTTACCAATTGTAGACAACGAACTCAAGACATTAACAATTTATTACCCTCAATTACAATCATCGCGAAAAAAGCTACAACCCCGGAATCTGAGACTATGGAAGACAAAAAAGAAGGATAACTTTAATTTCACATAGCATCAGAGGCATTCGACCGTACTCAAGAGCTCGGGAATTCTAAAAATGAAAATGTCGGCCATAAACAACGGAATGATTTGAATGAGGCATAAGCATTAAAAATAAAAACAGAGTTAACAAATTTCGGGAGACGCACCCGGCTCATGATCGCTGATAAGATTGTGACGGGTAAGCTGAAACCGAGACCGGCGGTAAAAAACCTACGGGATCCGGATATCACAGGTTACACAACATTAGCCGCGATACATATATATAATTTTTTTCTAAAACATTTTGCATACCAATGTCAGCTTATAAAACGAATCGTAGCGTATTCTTATAAATCTAACTAGGATAACAGTCTATTAATATTCACGTCATGACAGAAGCTCTGGAAATAAACTCATATAGTTCATTTAAAGACAGACACGAACTATATACATAACGTTGACATTGTAAAACCTCTTTGGTCATTTCGTTTTTAGTTTATAATAGACAACTTAACAATAAATTCGAAGGAGGTACAAATAATGACAAGGATTTATTCTCAGTTGCGAATAGAGCGAGTCAAGTTCTTGGAAACGTCCGTGTGATGAATAAACGGGAGAATGTGAGGAATTCCAGTATAGCAGATTTGAGACCAACGTGAGAACGTCGGTAACACGGACAACTAATAAAACAGGAATCCATTTTTTATTTTTATATGTAACGTTACATATTTAATACATAATAACTGACGTGCGCTAATCATTTTAAATCATTGCAGCGTAATACTTAAAAGTTTCGGTAATGAATCGGCGTTCTGTGAAGGTTTTATTGGCGGCTGTAAACGTTAGGACGCTGTTAACATGTCAGAATTTGACCGTAAACGAGTGTCTATTAAAAAAAATAGAAGTGTTTTCATAAGCGCCTACCCGCCTCGCCGTAATAACAAGGCCGGAGAGTTTTATCGTCAATTCATTCTGTTGATGAGATTATTTTCTTTATCCTATGACTAATCATTTGTCTGTTTTTGAGTTCTCATTGTTTTTATAGCACCGGAGATTACGGATTTTAATCTGACATAATTGTGCTACAGTTTATTTAGGCAATTTTTTTTTTGTTGAAATCCGCCGTCTTTAATTGATGGCTTACCGAATACCTGTTCGTCGGTTCGAACAATGCAACGCCAATTATACACGCTCCGATTATACAGATTTGAATGTTATGAAATTGTATAAATCATATATTATACAACTAGTATTAATAAACCTCATTCAACTAATCGCTATTCTTCCGATGGGAATGAAAGGGCTTGTGAGGGAGCGCTATCGAATAAGGAATTCCATGGCTTCGGAAGATTATTAAAAGCAGCGGATGCTGGGGTAAGTATTTTAAGAGGATCCCGGCGCGAGCTGATTGAGATAAAGGAAATTATTAAGAGCACTCCGTACAAAAAGTAAGGACGGAAATTCAGTGGTATAGTACAAGAGGCGTTCGTATATCGGGTTACGTTACACGGGGATCATCCGTGCGAAGGTTATTTAGAAGCTATACTTATGAAACTATAAATCTAAACTAATATTAATAAGTATTTTACGTACGTAATTACGTCTTCATTGAGCTCTGCTATATGATCGGATAATTTCTATATTTGCTAGATATGTTTCACAACAACTTTCTAAGTTGATACCTAACGGTCGTTTCCCATATCCGTGCTTTACTCCATTGTTTTAATCGTGACGTCAGAACCTCTGTAACGCTAATTTCCTAGTAGTAACGTGTACAGTTCTTCACACATGTCGACACTGGCAGACTCTGCTTTCAGTGAAATTATCAAGAGCATTTAGAGCGTGAAAATATTGTCGAAACATGCAAAACACAATCTCATGAATTAGATGCGCTGTTGCTCAGTCTACTTGGAGTTTTATAGTGCTTTTATTCATATAAATATTTTTTATTTAACTCAATTCCGAACTCAAATATTTGCGAGTCTCATTTTGATACTGTAAACGGGGAAGTAATTGATGATTTTTCAAGAAACTAACGAGGTTTTATATCGTTGATACATTAGGACTAGGACGAAGTCGCGGTAAGCGACTAGTTATAAAATTAAAGGACAATCACATTGTTACGAAAAAGCAATAAAAATGCCTGTTGGCGGATGTTCACTCGATAAAACTCAGTATGGCTGCTGCAAACGAAAGAGGCAGTTTGATTTTAATTAACCTTAATTAAGTTAAAGCACGCTAGTTCCCGTCGCTGTCTCACGGTAACAGATGATAATAGGACGAACAAACTACTTCCGGCGATAATGTTGCCATATTAAATAATATAATTAAAAAAATATTTATATAAATCTGACAATTCTCCAATGTTTATATTGTAACGGGACAGTAGTTGTAATGCTCCGGAGTAAGACGACTGCGACACTGTTTTTGTAAGCTATATGGGTCGTTCGTAATCTTTGTGGGAAAATGACTTGCGGGAACCATTAACGTTCCAAAACATAGAGAAATATATTGAATGCAATACGTACATTAATTATTTATTATTAACTTATTATTTATAACATTTGGACGTTGATAATGTTGTTATAAGACAATGGCATTTCTTACTTGTACTATGGATACATAAAAAAGTATAGTTCACGGTCAGTTATTGTGTAAATGTGCCTTAACTATTCGAAACTTTGTTCTTCACGAACGGAAATATTCTATGGGTATCTTTGTCCTTGTCCAACACACGTCTCGCTCACACATAGTTTAATTAAATATAGCAGGTGCTTTCAGCATTTATGTGTTCAATTGAACATATTTCTTATAACGGTCACTACATTAATGAATGGACTCGCCCATTGTAGGGATCCACAACCCCCGTTTCTGATTACTAAACTGTTTGATATACTGTGCAGGGGTTGGCAACCCCCCTCTCCGATTCTTCACAACCCCCGTCTCTGATTCTTTAACTATTTTACGTGTTGAATATAGGTGCATGCTATGTTTGTATGCTTTGTCTGATCTGGAACAGTTAACGGCTCTTTAAATTTAAAGCCCAATATAAAATGTGATTTATAAACAAAATTTGTTTAAGAAACTAAATGTATCTCGGACGTAAGTGGAATACGAATAAGTCTGAGCCGTATTATTTTTACGACAAATGTGTGCTTAAGCTATTTCTTGTAATTTGAATTAACTTTTGTATTAATATTAATGTAATCTATTGTCAAGTTAAATCTGATCATAAAATTTAGTTTTTTGATTTTTCTGATCATATATTAAACAATAGTTATATCATGCAATGAACTAAGTTTTTCAATATGTTACCATAGACAGCCTGGAGATGTTTTAATATTTCCTTCAATTCATTTTATTTATGGTAAAATTCATTCGGCATTTATATATTACCATCTGCTTATTGCGAAGTCGTTTTTCAAGTCCGGTGTAGTTTACATTTAAATTAGTGTTATTATTTATATGCTTATATGCAATTTTAATATTCGTTAAATTTAGCCCGTGTCCTTAATGTACTCGTCACACTCGTGGCGTACTGAATCCCATGAGACATATGGAAAAGCAGATGGTGGATTTTTGGATTCCTATCAAATGAGATAAGGCATATGGAGGCTTCGGACGAGCTTAAACTGTCACAGAAACCCGATAGAGGAATGTTCCGCGTCGCTTTCGCTCAATTCATAGCATGTCACAATAAATGAAACGAAACAGGAAGTTTCAATGAGGCGAATTCATGTGTTCCTCGATTAAACGGACGCGCTGTGGTAGAAACTTTTGTATTCCCTCTACCTGAAGTCGATACCGTTCTCGTCCAGATGTGGTTTGTGCAAGCGCGTTCAAATATTAGACCTCGAACCGCTAAACGCTGTGTAAACACTGTTCAACCATCAGTCCGACGTTACCGGAATTCCATACCGTATTAACTATAGGGATCCAATTAAGACGCCCAACCTCCTTATCACGATCCATACATAATTAGCGGATTGCGACGTCGAATCACGACGGTAATCGTAATTAATATGGGAATGTTGGCACAATGAGAATGGCTTGTTACTGCTTTAATGCATTAATTAAAAATAACTATCGAAAGCGTACCGTCCGTGACTCAAACGTCAAACGTCATTAGACTGTCAAAGTTTGAAAACGGAATCAATTTTATTTGTTATTTTTTTGGTCTTGTTCATATTTAGAGTGTTGTTAATATCAAAAAGGTTTTATAAAAGTGTTATAGTTTAATCCTTACTTTTTTGTTAGAACACAATACAAAATATAGACAAATGGTATTAATAATGACTTACCGGCCACGTGAAATCAAAGGGGAAAACGATGGGGTTGGTGAATCCTTCGACATTGAGGTTCGGCACATCCAAAGAATTTCCACCGAGCACCGGTGTAGTGATGTCACCGAAGGTACACGGTGATGTGGTATCGATATTGGCTTGGTATATCTTGAGGCACACTCTAAATTTAGTCCTGCAAGGCGCTACGCACTGCTCACTATTGGAACCATCACAGCACTGCCCACTACTTAGCCTACCGAGCGAGTTTGTAAAACTTTTTATCCTCAGTTCGAACGAACCGGACGACAGCACCTGGAAATAAAAGAAAATATTAGCGCAGTCACAGATTATAATATGTATATTTGCACAACTGTCCGAATGATCGATCCCGTTCAGACATTAACGGTTATATATGGGGTGATCACGTGGGGTGGTTCGAACACCCCGACAGAACGAAACTTGATGGACTATTCTGTTTATTTTATGTTTAACACAAATTTAGAAACCCCCAGCTTTGTTTTAAGCGATATTTTTTTTCTCTGTCTACTTTGTTTAAGATATGTTGATAGATACGTTGGAATACAATATTTAGAATACAGTTTTTTGTCAGCATGAATAATAATAACAGCCCTGTATGATGGCAACCCTTGCGTTAATGAAGGAATGCGCAGTTGGTCGATGTACATGTGGGATTAACTAGTTTGATGTCAGAGTTATGCGTTAGGTAATGTTGTACATACCACCTTGCCAGTTAGCCGCCTATTATTATTATATATTTAAAGACATTTTTTTCTTTATTTTAAGCATCCCGTGGAAGTAATTATACGGCATCGGAAGGAAGTGGCCAGTATTAAGTTATGCAGCGATCACAGCTCATTCAGCCGACATTAAGACCATTACAACGCGATCATAACGTATATTATAATATAAAAAAATAAAAATTGTTTCCTGCGCACTAACTTTATAAATATTATCGTACAAGTTGCTGTCGTTAATTTGTTATAATTGAGATTAAAGAAAAACTTCAATTTAAAACTTTATGGACGTAGTTAATTTATCTTTATCTCCGGTCACTATTAAGTCATTAAGTTATACAGCGATAATAAACAATATTATTAATATAATTTTTTCCCACGCACAATGAACTTCATAGCTGAACTTGTCAAAAGTTTACAACAAAGGAGAAAATAATGAACAATGAACCATTCATGATGTCTTATCTAGCCAGACGGTAGGTCTGTGGATTTAAAAAATTAACCACAATTTAAAAAAAAAAAATCACGTTAAAAAAAAAGACACCAGATTCCAGGCGACTTCCTGCCAAGTTGATAGGGGTTGTTTCTGAACGCGCGAAACATATTCCGTCTCTTTTTTATTTATCACGATAGAAAAGGACGTCGGATTCACATCCACGTGGTAAACGCCAGGTAGAAGCGGAAAGTGAAAAAAACATCCACTAAACATACCCTTTTTATCGTGATGTATTGTTTATGAAAGTAGCATAGCTCACAGGTTACCGGCGTTTAATAAAATTAATTATACATTATAAGCCGAGTTTCGTGAAATGATAAAGATTTCTTGTGTTAAGAATGTTTCTATTGTGCGGTAGCGAAGACAGCCGCAGGCACAGATTAACAATTAAATAATACTTACTGACTACTGTATAAGTTTTATTTTATTATAGCCCGGGGGCATCCATCATGGCGATGATTCCGCTGACTGACGCTCTTTAAATATATAATTATGGTGCGAGTTTTAATTCTATACAAATAATGTTGCGTAATAATTAAGTGATACAAAAATCAATCTGAACGTTGTCTCAACATTTAATGCATTCGACGTCCGAGTCGTGAGCGTCCATGTTTTTTTTTCTCATCTCTGAGTCGAAAGTAACACAGGCATGTTACATTAATTGCGGCTGCGTTCATGAACCGTCTAAATTGATTTTGAGATCCCAATAGTTGGGGAGAAAGATCAAATCTGATATAGCTTTACATTAATATCAATTAATTTTAATTGCAATATAAAGAAAATTAAAATCGCTGACGAAATTATTATGACGTCACTGGCTGTTAGGTAAATTCAGAATATTTTTTTCTAAAATTATATATACATATAATTTATTAAATTTTCGAAATGGAGTAATAATGCGTACGCCATTGTATGTAAGTAAGCCAACAGTAAACACTCGTTACAGACGGCAGGTTATCTAAAAATAGCACAAATAATGAAACACAGGGGAATGTTTTTCATCTCGTCCGTTATACGCGAAATGTGTTAGAATAAACAGGCAAAGTCTTTTAATAGATCGACGATGTGGCCAGTGCATCAAATTAGCATACGATTTATATTTGGAAAAGTCGCAACATTATTTAATATTCTGTTAACAGGCAATAAAGTTTAATATTAGTTACGAGATGATGTATCAATGTTGCCATTACAACGGAACCTAAAAGTGATTGCACAAAGGCATACAGCTTCAAAGGACGTAAAGAAATAAAAGGAATTCTTAATGCGAACAAAACAGATTTCGACTTACAAAAGTTACAATCTTTGTGTTCGACCGTTAATTCCTAACAGCTGCATCGGAATAAAAGAAACATACAAGAAGCAGAATTAGCGAGTTATGCCAGTATTGTTGCAGTACGATCCCTAGATCGACTAGAATTTTTATAATGTATTTTGCGGTTGTTTAAGAATTGCAATGGAATTGAGATTTCGTGTATCGGCCATTATGGATATAGAGGAATTATTATGATGAACAAATTCTATTGTTTTTATGCCGATACTTCTCCGTGTTGAAGAATTTTAACAAGATACTAAAATAATAAAACAGTAAGTCAATTGAGTTTATCGTAATTTGGTATGTTATCGCCATATTATGTTATTATTTGAATTATCTGTGGGTATTTCAGATTGCTTTGAGTTTCAATTCATGTCAATTAGATACGAAATTGCCTGTAATTTATACATTAAATCGACTTATTTTTAAGTGCAACTTAAAGCGTTTATCGTTGCTGATTCTAAACAGAACTTTTAAGTGATGCATAAAAGATATGATACAACTGAATGAAGGTCTTATCTCGAATCTTTTTTATTAACACGACCCACGCTGACGATTACAAAACAGATGTAAATTCCACGTGTGATTTTTGGCACAAATTACCTAATTCGATGTTACAGTACATATACAATATCTAAACTATAACTTTCAACTATGAACAGCGCTATTGGGAATATATAAATCGGCAAATTATATATATATACATATAATGAAAGCGTAAATCAAAAAATGTTATAATCAATCATTGTTTAGTTCGGAGTACGGCCAAAGCTATGCGTGTGTTTATAAATAATGCATAATATCGACTTCCCCAACCATCCAGTCTGTCTGCATTGCGTAATCTCCTCAATGATCCTTGTGGCCATTTGGATTTTTTTATTTGGTATCAGGAATCAGGCGAGCGTCCGGTCGGAAAATTTCTAATGAACTCTCACAAACGTCGCAGCTCCTCACAATGGCTTCGTGGAGGCGTAATGAATTTGTCATTAGTCTATGTACAGACATGTTAAGATGAAGTGCGCTGTCTGCCGGATAAATGATTTTAAAAATCACTTGATACCGCTTAATGAAATAGTACAATGCTACTAAGATAATGATAGAGCTGCACACCTATAAGTATTAGGACCCATTAAAATTATACAATGAGACGAAATTTTGTTTCTCATAGTTAAGACATTAAAGACCATAGATTATACAGATTTCGTATGAGTTTTCGTGTAATTAAGTCGGTTCTCATAGAATTTTTGTTCTCTCGGACAATGGACATAACTATAACTTTAAATGCCTTCACATACTTATGCTTATTGCGACCAACATGACATGCGATTAATTTTATTGGCCGAATTACTCAATTCTAATGTTGCCACTATTATAATAATACGGTAAATTCTGGGAAGTAAACCTCAAATTTATATCATTTCATCAGACAGTTTAAGTGGGGAAAACTTAACGTTTACGTATAATTCTTTTCATTGTAATTTCTACACATTCAGCGACATGACCGGACGATTTCTTTTTTAAGTGAAAACCGAAATAAGTGTGCCACTTATGACTAGAAAAGAAAAACGTCTAAAGAATGATTATATAGGACGATATTACCCAAAATGAACTTTAACTGAGGTCAGTACCGATTCGTGCGAGTGAATTATAAAAAAAGCAGATGTTAGGTTTCTTTAAGAGTAGCCATTAATGTAGCACCTGCTTGCAATGTGTGCCGTTCGAACACAAGTAGAGAATATAGGGTTAAGAAATATCACCGATTATATCACGAATCATACGCATAACGCAACAAATACTAGCGTTTGAAACGAACATGTGTCCTAGATATACAAGTAGCCATAGACAAACAATCTCTGTACCGAAACATGTCGCAAACAAAAATATTACTACATACAGAACGACTTATTTTATTTGAGGAATGTTAACATTGCAGATCATGCACCTATAAGTTTATCGTTGATCGGATAATTGGGGATGCGAACGAAGTTAGTTTGAATTATTTATAATAAATGGAAATTTTGATTATTCGGTTGCGGTTTTTGGGCAGACGTGTTTCCGATGCCACTTCCGATCGTGGTTAACTCACGCGATCTTAAAGATATAACTTAGATACACAATACAAATGTAAAAATATCGACGTATTGAGAACGAATCGTACTACCAAAATAGAATGAATCTTAGACAATTCCACAGACAACAGACAAAGATTTAAGACGACAAACTACTTCGAACACTTCAAACAGCTTAAGTGATGGTTTTTATTTTAGTAGCAACACTTGTTAAAAAAAAGAAACAGAAAAAGCCTAACCAATTGAATTATAAACTAAAGTTAACAACGGCCCCGGTAATAAGTGGGTAATGTGTAATATAGACGGCGGGATGTAATGATCGGTTAAACGAAGGATGATATAAATAAAAGACGAGTAAAGTGCACAAAAATCGCACGATACACTAGATCCGTTCTCACCGGTCCGAGGACGGGTTATCTCGCGAGAATTAATAGTGTCTTGGTTATAATAACGGTACTGAACATATTAATAAACGGATATATGTGCGCCAGCGCATACGGTTCATAAAACACTCAGGGAATTGTTATTGGACACCATCAGATGTGGATGCGGGAGATTTCAACGTTCTATCGATCTTGGGGTGCCATTAACATTTAAGTTAACATTAGTGAGTTTAACTGTACAGATTCACTGGCAAGTTAAATAAATAATCTGACGGTTAATAGCTCGTTGCGTGTTAACTAGTGCTTCGGTTATAAAGATGACTTTTAAAACACAATTAATTAAAGTTTACGAGACGAAATTAATTAAATATAATTGAATGTAAGAAATTTTCTTTGGATTGCATACTTTGATCTACTTTTATTGGATGGCTGTTAAAAATAATTAAAATTATTTCAGGAACTCCCTGCGACCCTTAATGTGTGTAATAACCTTGACCGTTTATAGGACAGTGACCCGACACAATTTGTCATTTTCACGATAGTAATTATGAAGCTTTTAATACAACACTACGAACACAAAATACATAGTAATAACTCAGCCTAATAACAGCATTCGCAATGTATTATGTGCGGGTTGCGTCTTATAAACGAATTAACTTTCACCTAATTCTACCTCAATGTGGAGCGTTTATTAATCCTTCCATAAATAACGTTTCGAGTTAAGAGAACGTCTGCTATTTATTCTCGTCCATGCATCGCGGATTAGTCCTTTTGGGAATCGAGTACATCGCGAAGCCTCGGTATGCATCTAATTTTAAACGAAGAGGCTCGCGACCTAGCTGACCCCGCTTCGACCGTACTAAAACCTGAACTTTCTTTATAACTATGTACATACTATGTTTGTTCGGTAAACGTTTCAAACACACACAGACACATCTCCGGAGCCGCTCAGGTCCGGTCACGACTCGGTCTAACCTACACCCTCGCCTATCCAGGACGATCTAGCTGATTCGAGAGCCACTCCGTGGGAAACTGGCTGTCGTTCGTGACGATGCACCAGTTATTACACATGCCTAATAAAAACTTAGACCTATTCGCGATCGTTTCGATTACTATTGTAAACGTCAACAAAATGGGAATTCGCGGTTTTGGGTGTCAGTGTCAGTACCTGGGGCAGAAACCCTAGCAGGGCGATCAGCACCGTAGGGGCGCGCATACTGGCGCGGCCACCGGCGCCTGGGCATACACGGGATCAGAACCCCGTCAGCAATCGACGGTGCTGTAATCCATCACTCGCACATGTCTGCACTGAGTTTCACTATAAGTCACACAACACTTAGAGGTGTCACGCTCATCGGTTAAGGGAACCGGTCGCGTTGTTTGGTGCACTACGTTCGAATTGCGCGCGTGCGGCCGGCGTGTTGCAGCCGTAATAACGTGTGTTCGCGACGGTGCGTGACGGCGGACTGAGGGCGGGTGGAAGCCGCGGTGCGGGCATCATACACCTGGCGACGCGGCGCCGCTAGATGGCGCTGCGCGGCGCATCTGCCGCCGGCCCCCCTCCCCCGCCGTCTCACCCGCACGCCCCGCCCCGCACTCTCTCAACCAGAAAATATACGGAAAACAGCCGTCCGACTTTGGCTGAACGTCCTAGACACGTGCTCGTAGTATAGTAACTAAAAAAAACTAGTGAACCTTTGTTCGATACCGTCACTAAAAATATTATGTATAATAATGTATTTCATCATTTAAAAAAACAGATTTAAAGTCCAAAGTGTGAGTTAGAGAGTTAAACATCAAGCGACTTGCCACTTGCAGTTGAAGTTTTATAGCTTTTGTTTTAATTTTTATTATTTATTATTAATTGGTCACATGTTTATTGTTATAATTAATAAATTGTAATTGGAAATAAGCGTCAGTTATGACAGTAATAAAAAATCTTTCGTTACCTACTTAAATTTGTAATAAAAAAAATTGTAGGTACTTAGGTGTGTATTAATAATATTTAACTAGCTCTTGTCTAGGTCGTTTTGATGTTACGACTTACCTCTTTATATAAATTAAAATGATATTTCATGTTAGTTTAAACTATTTATAATATAAATGATTAATTTTATTATAATAATACATTATATCCTAAAGGCCGGGATGATGTTCATTAAAATTAAAAGCGTTTCCGTTTAGTTTAAAATAATACTTATTAAATCAATTATTATTCGATACATTTAGGATCGCGTGATCTTGGAGCGAAATGCAAATGTTTTTTTTTTTTTCAATCTTTTGCAGCTGTGTCTTGCGTTACTCTGCTAAGCGATATCGTTTATGGAGGGGAATTACTAGTTGTTTTTATTATTTAAATGTTATCCCGGGGCAAAACAAAACTTGGTAGCCGAACTGAATTTACAATTAGATAACCATATATTGTAATCTATATTTTTTGTTACAATTCACTTGATAAGTACGAACAGAGTTTTTTTTTTATTTGTGAAAGAATTTTTATGTGTAATTTTAATGGCGTATACAACACATAAATACATCAAAAAATAATAATAACTGGTCTGAATTTTAAATATAACTTGTAAATAATATATCAAAAATCTAATCTGTCTAAATAAGAATTTAATATATATTTTTTCATTAACTTTAGTTCTTACCATAAATATTAACATGATAATAAACCAGTCTACAAAGAAAGGCATATTTTATGAAGGATGTAAAATTTCAAATAGTCTTTTTTGCCAAAACTAGTTACAGTAAATTACATATAGTATTAAACATAATAAAATATTATTAACATTAAATCATTGCGTTCATTAAGAAGCTATCATTGAATAAATATATTTTTATAACGGCACTTTGTATTGCCCTGTCTTATAAAACTAGTTTAAGGATACTCAATGACCACTTATTTTAACGACAATAAAGTTCTTTGACGTCGCGTCGTCATACAATATTTATTTTCGTCTGGTATTTCGACAACATTAATGGCTTGATTGGTTTTGATTAATACAGATAATTTATATAATATGAAAAAAATAATTAAATAGAATAATAAATACATATTTTCATTAATACAAGTCACGCATTAACCGGGTCAGGTTTTTCGCGATGAAACAAAGAACCGCACCCACCACGCCCCTGACATACAATTTTTTAATTTGCTCCTATTCCGTTTAATGCCATTCAGCAATTTGTTCATCATTAAATACTTATTTGTTAAGATACTATTTACACATTTTTTTTTTCATAAACATTTGTCAACTGCCAGTGTTTGTTGCTGTTGTATTGAGGTTTTAATAATTATAATCATTTCTTCTAAACCCATACCTAATTACCGATAGATCATAGATAATAAATAACTTTGTAACATTTTTTCAAATAATATATCATGTTTTAGATATACTCCTGTTAGAATTACGGTATTATTAAAATAAAAAATATTTTTTAATTACATTCAGCGGTAAATTAACTGATATTATCAAAAGGATATCCGGTATGATACGCAGCCTAGGAAAAACCTAGACTATTAAGTATTTCAGACAATTGCCTCTGTTATTAATCCTAACAACAACAACAGGGCTGTGTCTTATGACATTTTAATTATTAAATTATTGTAAATATAAAAAGAAGTCCATATAAAAAAACATATCAAGTAATCTTATACCTACCTCACTTTATATAATAAGCTAATAAATCTGTTTTATAACTAATCTCAACAAAGTTTTTATTTGAATTATAACATAAAGATTTTTTTATATAATAAATTAAATTGGATATAATTAATAATAAAATAGCTTTTTTTTCTTATTTTAGGGACATCCCTTATGGATGGCTTGTATCTCAGGAGGTCTATTTAATATAAATGAAACCAACGCTATCATTAAAAGGTTCTAGTTAGAAAACCTGTAATAAAAATATGTCATATCCACAAAAATATCATCGCTTATATAATAAACATTAAATTTATTAAAAATAAACAAAAATTAAAAGTAATTTTTTATTCAATCTGTATTTAATGTCAGAATTGCATCAACATATAAAAACGTCGCATACATTCATTCATTCGAATGAGTGAATGATATTGGTGCTCTTTGACAGCTCACCTCGCTATAAACATTCAAAAGCATTTGTATTATCGTAAACCGTGTTTTCGGATGCATATTGGCTCAAGAATGTCGTTGCGCAACTATGTCGAATGCAACCGTATAAACATTTTCATTTATTAAATTAAATGAAATATATAGCTTTGTTTTGTTTTTATATTTTATCATATATTTTTTCAGTTACGATATTTAAATGATGAATATAATAAAAAAAAACATACGTCATTTCGTATTAGGATTAATAACTATAATCGGATATATTTTGTTTTTTAACAAAGATTTTAATTATGACTTATTACTTCAATTTATTAAAAATTTTATTCCTCAGCTTATTGAGTAATATGCTCATATCTTTAATATAAACTAAAATTTTTATGACATCTCATATAACCAAATCGCTTCTTATTTAATACCGTTCAGGTCGAAAGTTCAGTTTATGGCTGACCAAATCGCTACTGGAGCCTTACCATAAGACTAACTTCACGGAATACGGAAAGAAATACGGAAAGTTTCCTGTTATTCATTCATAAAACTATGCTAAAAATAGTTGTAGTGAGGTTACTCAAATTTGTAGTAATTTTGAATTAAACTTTTGTATAAGGACTTCAGATTGTGATACTTATAAAGTAAAGAAATATCCTACGAAAATGTCGGGGAATACCTGGTGCTATTATAACACAAAGTTAAGAATATATGCCAGTATTAAAATTAATTGCTTCAACATATGAAGTACGTAAACGGAGCTTTGAATTGATAAATAACCTTGGATATAATTTGGATTTGTAAAGAAATGTGACCTGGAAAAATTATAAAGAGCGAGTTAGAAGTAAAGTGTATTTAAGTTTTAATGTTAAGAATAGTCATAATTTTATCGCAATGGATAATAATATTGAAGATCAAAATTTATTGTAGAAAGCAATTTAATGGCATTTTATGTTGCTGTAAGTAAATATTAGACGACAAATATGGCAGTCGTTTTAGGTCAACCTGTAACAAGTTAGTACATTTGAATTCTAGCGCCAACTGTTTTTATTGTTGTTTTATGATAATTTAATTCTAAGTTTTGTTTAATATAAAACCTAGATTACACTGAAATACTGTTATTACGCATTAAACGTTCTAATATGACTTCGTAATTTGTAGATATGTTTTTTTTACATATTTTTGTACGTTATGTCTAACGATTTGAATAAGTCAAATGAGAATCAATTCTGAACGCACCGAAGCAAACATTCCGTCGGTATTTCAAGTAATAATTGAATTCAAATCCGGATTTGAGGTTGTAAACGGCAAGTATCCATTAATTACTGATCGCATGGGTGTCGTGAAAGCTGACCCGGGGTCGCACCGGGATACTGGCTTTCGCGCGTCCGTTGAGCTATCTTTAGAATTTTAATATCTCAATAATCTAAGTATAATTTAAGTATATTTATTAACTCACGGATATATTTTAAAACAGCTTTTTTTAATTCGACATTAAATTTCTACTATTAATACATGCTGTTGTCCATCAAAATATGTAAACACTATCATTGTTGTTTGCGAAAATAATGCTTCTGAAATCCTTATAACAATGTTTTGATATGTTTCACAAATAATTAATACATATAAATATGAAATTAGTGACAAATCGTTAAAATATCTTTTTTTATAAAGATTACGGCTTGATGAAAAATCATTTTGCTTCTTTCGTTCAATTTGACACTAAGAAAACGAAAGATTATTTTTAGAGATAACATTAACTCTGTACTTTTCAGCGAAATAAAACTATATATTCAGATTTGAACCAAAAAACGTTTTAGTATTAAGTTAAATATGTCGTCCTTGATAAATATAATAACCTGTGGATATCTCTGATACTTGTAACAAGATTTCCCAATCGATTCGATTCAATTGCAAATCTCAAAATACCGAGACGTAATTACACTAACTAGCAGACTCCATAACTAACTGTATATATATATATATATATATAATTGTTACATTATATTTTTATTCATTATAAAATAACACAATGCCCTATAGTAACGTTGTTGATGTAGTGTAATAATAATTTAATAATTTAGGACAAGATGTTCCCAGGGCATCGTTTGCCAATAATTTTTAATTTTGCAAAAATGATTGCAAAATATCCATAATTCCATAGAAATTACCTAAATTACCGGAGATTAAACACTAATATACCGTATTTTATTTGAAATAACTAAAATTGGTATCATTTTATTCAATAATTGTCGACAGAAACATCTAAACAGTTAACTGGCGACTTGTTGCGTTATAATATAATTTATACAAAGATTCAAAAACACCAGACAAGATGTCGCCATAACTCAAATACAGTGATAGTTGGTTGGCAAGTTTTATACAGAACATCTATTCTGAGACCAATATACAAAATGTTAATTTTTTAATATTGTATTTAAGAGATTATTACAAATAATATCTGTAAAATTTTTGTGTAACCATTTATATTTAATATTTAGTCGAAAGATATTGTTTTAAAATATTTTATATGGCAACACTGAAAAGAATTGTAACGTCAATATTGTTTAATTTTGAATCAAAAGCCGGAGTTTGTTAATGTGACCCCAATATATATTTAGAGATGTTATTCAGTTTATGTCACTTAAGATATACCATGATTCTCTTTAATTGGTGCCTCTTGTTGTGAAACGGTGTTAAACTATTTACATAAGGCGATAAGGATTCGGCTTTACACTTCGTTAATACGTTTGATTTTATTGACACTCTTAAATTCCAATGGCTGACAATCATGGTGTTTATTTGAATTAAAAAAATACAACTGCATGTACGTAGATAAAAATAACAACGAATAAATTAACAATTACCGATACCTTACAACGGTGTTCTTTACGCTGTCATAATTTAGATTAACTGAACGCGTTGCTAATAGTCGGTCTATTGTGGGTTGTACCTTGTAGCCAAAGTATGGATAGGAATTTATGAAATAATAAAACTAAAAAGGGTGTTAATTGGCTGTATTCATTGATACGTTTTAAGTTCGAGGTATAACGACTGTGATATATAAAACTGAGGTTTCGTGTGTATATGAAATAGTTTTTACGCTATGTGACGAATTGAATGGTTTGCAATCAACACGGTTTACAAGTGGAACTGAAACCGGAGCACTTTCACGGGACGATTATATATGTATTCATTATAAATTAGAATAATTATCTTTCATATTAATCCTTTTTTTTTCTTTAGCTAGAAGTTAAGTTTTTATTTGTTTGTTGTTCTATTTTGATTTTATTATCTGTTATATTCTAAAAATCTTTTCAAATCGTTAATATATAACAGCAATTATTAACATCTCTGTCGAAATATTATTAAAGAAAACATGTGTGTATTTATTAGGAACCAAATTATATTGTACCCTAAATTAATTAAATAAACCAGTGCTGACTAAATTGAGACTAAATATTTTAATTTTGGCTGTATGCCTAAAACAACATTCCTCTAAAAAAAATATACTTGAATCTTGGGAAGGACTTAATATTTTATTTTGACATATTTAAAATATGGCTGCATTTTTTGAATGTATTTTTAAATAATCCTGTTTGTCATCAAATAGAGTTTATTGTTTTGTCTGTGTATAGCTAAGTGAAGCGCAACTTGGTATATGGTAACACATAGTCCATAAAGCTAGTTTTTCTATCGTCACTTAATGTCAAGAATAACGAAAAAGATATGTGATCAAATATTAAGAGTTCGTCCATATTTAGTTGTTTCAAATCGTCCAGTGAGTTACAGCTCCAGTCACGGCACATTTCCATAGCCAACCCCGCCGGTTCGCGTGTCTCTCACGGACAGACACGGGCTTTAACTATTACATATCAATAAAATATATAATTGGAACGTGCGCTACATTATATAAAATGTAAACGACCACATAATTGATTACGAGTGCGGTCCGGTTTTTTTAAATGCCGTGAAAATTCGTAGCGCAAGTTACAGCTATGATCGAGATGGCGGGATCCGATCGATATTATAAAATATCTGGACGAGTGGCTTCGGATGTTTGAAACTTGTGATTACTATATATAATTTAAATATTTAAACAACATTTACATATTCAGCTATTCTAGAGAATATAATATTTATCGATACTAAATATGTTATTTTATTTAAAAGTGTTCAAACAAATATAATTACTGTGTTATGTTTGAGATCTTTTATTAATGCAATTTACGCTCATACAAATATTAGTACGTTTACCACAAGTTGTATCGTCACACTATAGAAGGGGCGTTTCTAGTTTTTTAAATTTTAAACTCACATTATGGTATTAACGTAATTTATTTAATGGGGAAAGGTATTTATTAATGATATTTAGTAAAACTTATATCTGCTAATTAATATGAAATAAAGTACAATTCAGTCACTACAATCTACACATTATCGGACATGTGCTATGAATCACGAAGCCTAAATCATATATGGAATAACTTCGATAGATAAGTTTGTTGTAATCAATATTCAAAATAAACTTATTTGCCAAATCAACATATTGATGCTTTTGACCTAAAGATCATCCGTCCGCTACTGTGGTACATTATAATAAACACATACGAATTAATAGTTTGACATTTCTGTTTGTGTGTTTCTTACCCTATTAACCTCAAGGAGAGCTTTTAATATACAAATATATATATGTGTGTGTTCTTCGCTTTCATTGCTTTACAAATTAATATATTTGATTGAAATCTAGTCTTTGTGTTGATTAAATAACAATGACTTTACTACTCAATGTTGATATGACATTTTACTTAATTAATGAAAAAATGCCTCATGAATATTTAGGTAATAATTTCACTAAATAAAGCTTAATCTATGTTTAACTAATAATAATAAATATATACCTGCATTATTAGATTTAATTTCAACCGACACATTGGAAAGTTTGTATTGGATTAGGTATTAGTGAAAGTTGATGAAACTTAGGTGCAAGGATGCTGGGTTACATGGAGATGTAGGCATTTAAATAAGATGTAACCTTTCAATGCGACCCAGGACTTGTTATTTTAATATTCTCGCGGATTATCAAATAATAATTAATGACATCATCATGTCACAGATTATGCGAAGATAATAAAGGTTAATATATTTTTTAAATATTAATAAAAGACGGATTTAGCGTATTATAAATTCAGATTTGGCTGTTTAAATTTCATGTATAATTTATATTAAAATTATTTGTTTTACGCTAATTTGGAATAACAGAATGGAATCTCACTAACTCGATAATATTATGTACGAGAGTACACATCGACTTGAGCATATCTTTTCCAAAACAACTGTCCAAAACTTTTTAACTCGTTTGGCCGGCTGGGCTAAAAAGAAACAATGTATACGGAAACTAATTTCGACTTTGTTTTAATCACAATATAGTCGCGATTCGTTTATTTTGAACTGTCAGATGTGATACACGAACAGGTGTGGTATACAACAGGTGATTTTGTGACCGCTAATATATTGGGTACGGGATTGAAATCGTTCGACATATTGTGCTATGTAAATTAAAATCAGCGCATACTATTTTGGTCACTGATTGCATGCTATAGGGTATACTTTTGTGTAACATTAATGACAGATGGGTTTTGCACTTATGTAATAGACTATGTATTTTGTAAGACAGTAAGAGATCATTGATTTATCTGTAACAAAAATATAGATTTAATTTATTCTATCAAACATTATCTTTGCCATGATGCGTAATAGGTTACTATATATACATATATATATATATATATATATATATGAAAACTTGTAATTATATAAAAATAAAATGATTATCATATTTCTAAATTAAATAACTATATCCGGATTTAATACGTATCTACATAAGAAACTTTTTATTTAAATAAAAAAAATAAACAAATTAAAAATAAGAATACGCAAATAATGACAACAAGTTATATATAATAGGAAGGAAGATATAATTTCTGCAATAATTTATGATTATCATGAAGTCATTAGCTGGTTTTTAAGATCGTGACTTGTGAACGTTATTTACTTTATATTCACAATACAAATGTAAGCGCCATTATTTTTATTCAATACTTAGAAACACGGACGTATTTTGATATCGGTGATGAAGTTTTATTTGATGAGGTTAAATTAAACTTGTTTAAAGTTAAAAAAAGGAGTATAAATAATTCAACGAATCGCGTTAATTCTAAAGTAAAAGTTAATTCTAAATTTAAATATATAAATAGAAAAAATATGCCTAATTTTGACTGGTATTCTTATATAAATAAATATAATTTTGCAACGTACATACTTTTAGAATAAAGAACTTAAGAATTCCTATTTTGACGCCAATAGTTTATGTAACAGTCGCACATATATATTTATATAATAATATAAAATTCAATGTAATGAAAATGTAATGACCTTAGAATGAAGATCTTTAGCTGGTGAAAATCGAATGCTCATATAGCTAGGCGATTTGCATGTGAGTGTTTGTTTGTGTGTGTGTGGTTGCGACCTTTAGGCACATGGCCTGCGACCTAGCTCGAAGTATAGAGCCATGGATTAAGAACCACGGAGGCGGTATAATGATGTCATAGATTATAAATTTCAAATGCTCATACACTTAGCTTAGCGATGAACCCGTTGACATTGAAGTTTGAAGGCATTCTATTTATGTTAAATAGTTATCTATATTTTTCTTTGAAGTAATATTTAGAAAAAAAAAAACAGTATAAATTCTTTGGATGAATGTCATAAACCATTTCAATCTATCTGTCATTGTCATTATATAAAAGTTGTCCATAGTTTTGAAGCGTGTGTCACTCAAGCCGGATAGCACGCGCGGAATGCCGCTCATCTTCTCGAAAGCTGAAGTTGTTTACCTGACTTATTGAATTCTAGTATTAATGTTCACTATAGATTCAGATTTATTTAATTATCTATAACTTACGATGTGCCTATATAAAATGTATTTTAAAGATGGCAGTCTAATAATAGTATTTATGCTAATTTTTTTATAATTAATTTATTCCATAATTTTAAAAACCGGGAAAATCTAATGAATTTTATATCTGTATTAGGTATATAACTTGCTTGAATATTTTATTTAATCTTAAACTGTTTTAAGCCTAATTTATAATGATGATAAGTTTGGAAAGTATTTAGTGAATAATGCCTCTAAAATCAACCTGTTTGCATGATTCACTTCCCATGACATGCGCATGAGTTACGAATGAGTTATAATTCAAGAGATCGTGAGTCGTGATGCCTCCACATGCACAACTGTTAGAATTCTAACTGCGGATTTGTATTCTGTAATCCGTTGGAAACAGAAATTTGCGAATAATTATGGGTCTCCAAGGAGGTTTTATTAGCAAGTACAGCTATCTCCGACGAAACATGTCCCAGGCAATATTAATATGTGAACGCAGACTAAATCGATGATGGATTCATATTATTACTTTATATTGTCGGTTCCGTCAGTTTTAAAGCTCTGAATGGATGATTCATAAAATTTCAAGTTAAAACATTACTTTAGCGGATTTTTGGTATAATATCAAACGAGTTCAGCCGGTTCAGAAGATCTTAAAGTTAAACAATTGCTAGAACACAGATGTTTGTTATTAACAAACAAATGTCGATAGACTATTGTTTGGTTTTGGCGTACCTGCTTAGTTTGTCGCACGTGGTTCACGTATTTAATATTCCAAATTTAAACTTACTTTAATAAATTACAGTTAAAGGTTTCGTTGAAAGGAGGATTTAATTCTCTTTCTAGGAATGTCTTAGCGTAATTAAAGATAGTGGGACATTAAAACATACTCTTGCATGCTATAATATATTACAGGGACTTGTATTCTATCGCTGTATTCGAATGCCCCTATGCTATATATTAATTGATACGAATGCCAGGTGTTCAACGAAAGTGTGTCTTACGAATACATTTGATAATTTTTACATAAATAACATTAGTTTATAACGAACTTGTGATGTTATTCCACCAAATTTACCGTAATGTAACTTTTTAAGTCATATTAATGATGTTTCTGTGAGATCGGAAGTTATGACATACATTTGATATAGAAAATGTCAGCTAAAACATATATAAAAATAAAATCCGTTGTAAATGTACTTTAAATGTTTATAAAAAAAAGATATATTTTTATCGTTATGTTATTGGAATAATATCCTTTAATCTATGTAAAGATATAATAAAATTTTATAAAACTGTGAACACTTTTGTAGACTTCATACACAGTTGTCGCTCACATTCCGATAGCAGCGACCTTTAAGGCCGGGCCACACCCGGCTACCGCGGTTGACTTTATGTTATTGTGTAAATCTAACTTTATTAAAAAATATAATTTATTAATATTTAAGTCAATTAATTAGATGATATTAAATATATGATAGGTTTACTAATTTTCAGGTTAATTTTCAATTATTAAATCGTATTTTTATAAGAAAAATGGTTGACATGGATTTTTTTTCTCTAATTAGTGTTGTCAGAGTTGTTACAAGATAAACACTAGTTTTAATATCCCCAACACAATATGTATTGACAGACACATATAACTTGTATTTTTATGTAAACCAAATGATGTCCTAAATACAAAGTTCATATTAAATTATAGTCCAAAGAAAGTAATGTCAACTAATACAATCTACAGTATAAAGATCATCGCTGGTTCCAGTCGAGACGGGCTGGAATTCCTAACTATTACTTAACTAAACTAGCCTGGCTGGAATTGCTAAATCAATAGATCCAAACACGATTGAATTTCGTCTTGAATTCTTGGATAGATAACTAATTCGCCATAACAATAACATATTTATTTATTTGTGAAGGAAAACTCCCGCCAAAAGAAAACTGACATGTATACGTCAAACGTCAAATGATACTCCAAAATGTTTTTTTTGTTTAAACCGGTGAAGCCTGCGTCCTGAGATGCACAGTTAATTCCTAGTCATAATAATTATAACCATAAAGTAGAAACAACCACGTCCCTCAAAGTATCATAAAATAGTGAGATGATATGATCAAATGAAAAATTACTGTCAAAGATTGTTATTACGATAATCGAGTTATAGAGTAAAGAGGTTTTTATTCAGATTATCTTAATTACATTCCAACATTAATATGATTTTTCGTGTAATGAGATACGAAAGGGTCTTGAGAAAATTTTGGTGTTTAGTTTTTTAGTTTTGGTCCATAGTTTTCTTAAATATAACTGATATTATCTATATTTTTAATTAGTACTTTGAAATTTATCATTCATGATTTTATTTAACTACATTAATATGTCAAAACAATATGTGTATTAAATGGAATATATCATTTTAAATTAGATTTGTTTTTATAACCAAATTTAAATTACTCTCTCTGCTTTCTTTTGAATAATATCAATAATGAGCCAGTTTATTTCGAAGAGTGCTAAGATAAGGCTTCATTCTTCAACATCTGTTAGTCCATCGCCCATGTGTCCAGATTGGTAAAAAACACAGACAATAGCACTAAGATTTATAACTCTAGCAACATCTGGTCTTACCTGGCTGAATTTAATCTGTTTCCTACTTAGAAGTTTTGTTTAAAATAATAAATGAAAACATTCGTCAATACCAACAATATGTTTCGCAGCCTATTAGTTAGCATATGTTTTGAAAGCGATATTTCATGTAAGATAACAAAAGCCTTAATTATGTAGCATTTATAAAGCGGGATGACGCTAAAATAATTGAATTTTTTTCACGCAAATAAAGATAAATATTGTACCGTTGTAGGGAACAGAGTTTCATGTCAAAGAATTACTTTTTTATACATGTAAGTAATTTATGTTAATTACATTTATTTGCAACACATCACTACAGCCAAGACTGATTATAGCGATCCCACAACATTAATTAATCAATATATAATTTATGAACTAACAACTAACAGACACGCTATGAGCCAGAATTTATATATTTCAATATGAAAAAATAATAATTTTATTTTTAAAAAAGTCATACTAATTAGTAACCTGCATCGAACGAGGTATGAAACATAAAAATGCGATATTATACTTTTAATTTACACTCTAAAAACTTACGATGTTCATTTATACATGTATGGAATTTTTAAATATTTTTTTTACATTATGTTCAATAAACCGAGAACAATGTGCATACTTTACCAATAAACCAGATGCTGCGTTGGGTGGAAAATTAAAAAAAAAAAAACCAGCAGAATCGTCCGCCATGACACGTGCCCATTTTGCATGTTAACAAGCGACCGATCATAAACTGTCCAGTTATAACCAAACTACGACACTTTTATGTCATCGGACCTCGATAAGCTTACAATTTTATATATGCACGATAAAACTGGGCGCGTTAAATTATATACATACATATTTCTATATAATTTAGAAAATTGTTGAAAAATAGTTCTATCGAAAACAAAAACGGATATGTTCAACTAATTATGACTTTCAAATAGATAAAAAAAGAAATACTCATAAATTTATAATGATTATTGATATTAAAATTATATGATAATATATTAAAATTTATAATAAAAAAAATAAATAATAATATATTAATATACGTCACTATCGTTCCGCGTACGGGCAACATTGTCAAACCATTGCATCGCGACACATGACGCCTTGATGGTTTTAATTAAAAAACGAAAAAGATAAACAAACATATCACCTGCCGATCGAAAGGTGTAGATTGAACCCTAAATTCTAAACTCCGAAACGAATCCCAGTTCCTCTAATTATTTAAGATAATAATTCTTTTAATTGTATGATTTGACATTTAGATAACATTTCATTTTTTTTTTTAATAATTATAAGTCGCCAGTATCGGATCATCTCCCAAATAAATCAGTAAAATGTAAAAACAATTATGTATAAATATATATAAATGGTAATTTAAACATAACCTTTTGCATTCTGATAATATAATATAATATGTATGTTAATTTCTTTTTGTATATTTAATTAATTAATTTTGCTTATTATAGTTCAAGTTTTTGTATAGTTAAATCCTTTGTGTATTTGATTAATATTAAACGTAATTATATGATTCAGCTATCAGTTTAGAGAATTAAACGGAAACACTGAGTGGTTCATGAGTTTGGCGATGAAATATTTAATAATTAACTATAAATAAGATTTCTTTTTATGTAATAAATAATTGTCGTAAGAAAAAAAACAAGAGTCTTTCTAATTTTCCATTTCGATGTTTTTCTATCGAAAATTAAAATTTGTTTGACTTTTAACAAATTATATCAGTATGCATAAAAATATTACAAATATTTAAGATAATTGTAAATTGTAATGTTCAACGAAATGACTAATTTCAGTGAAACAGATGGTCCCAGCATCCAAAACAAGAATTTTGACAATATTTTTTTACTTTTTCAATGCTACGGTTATTTTTGTTAATTCCAGCAATTGTTTAGGCCTAAACTTGTGAAGTTAAAAAAAATCTAATGATCCGAATAAAACATGATTTCCTAACAGTTAATTAGACTCTAACTTTCTTTTTGTGAGTTTTGTGTCACTTTCTGGTAAATAAATTCACATATAAAATGTAAAAGAATATAATGTATTTGATTAGCATTAAATAAAGATTTGGGAAGGTGTAAGGTGCATCTTGTTTGGTGAACAAGTAAAAGGTGCAAAACAAAATTGTTGTGGGAAATGGGCAAGGTGTCTATCACCGTTATGTTATGACATCACAAAAGCTTGGTCAGGAATAAACTTGTATTCCAGATGTGTTCCCAGGAAAGAATATACCAAACAAAAAAAACAAAAGAATGTATTGATACTTATTGTAATTGAAAACTAATTGTTCGTTATTTTTATGGAGAATAGATGAAGATTGCGATCATTGGCTATTAGAGCGGCCCATGTCCATGTAGAATTGTTGCTAGCTTAAGGAATTGAAGATTCACGAAGTAAATAAGTAAAGATTCCTTATTACTGTAACATTTTAGGTAAAATAATAATTGGCTTAAATTGAATTTTATATAACTTTTCCTGTTTAACGCTTTTATTACACCTTATTTTGTACATTTTATTATTTGTTCTGCTTAAAATCATGATTAAGGTATTAAGTTTTTTTTTAATGAATTTTGATTAATTTTGTTTCTATTCTATATTCACAGTAATGGAACATTGAAATAATAAAAAAATGCATAAGGTGTTTCATAAAATACAAACGGAAGGAAGGTGTTGCTGTTTCCGGAATCAAAGGTGCAGATATTGATATATGTGGGAACAAGTGTGTTGGATGTAGTTTATCCTAAAAACTTAAAAAAAATTAAGAAATTACGAATGCAGCTTTAAAGAAAAACTATTTTGAAATTTTCTCCAACTTTGATATTATCAGTTTCAATGTATTCAATTTATTTCGAATCTTAAAGATGTTTATGTCAAATAAAATTTAAAAATAATATCTATATTGAGACCAGCTGCGTGCCAAACTCATTAAAGTATGCCATTGCTACGAAAAATCTTAAAAATCTTCAAAAAATCTCGTAAAAAGTTTCAAAAAGCTAAGCACATGCGCCACTAATCACTGCATGCCGATTTTTGTGAACGGATATACGACATCCGAACGGAAATTGGCGACTTTTTATAATTACAAACTTGTGGAAACTCTTTTGACTTCAGTGGCTCTTATTATCAATGAATAAGGTTTGATTTTCACTAAAACCCCTGTACTATATTCACTTAAAACTTCTTCTGTTTTAGTAAAAACGCAAAGTTAAAAAGGTGTATTTTTTTAAATTTAGTAGGTCAACTTTTTGCTATTAATTTATTATGCAGATGTGTTTTTAAAAATATAACGCTTCCGAGATGTGGCAGATGCAGAGAAATATACCTTGAAGATGATTAGAAAAAAATAAACACCTTTTGGTAACCATCAGATGTTTTTTTCTCAGTTTGAATGCGCTTGATTGTTCAGAATATTAAGATCAACTTTAAAATATGTTCAAAGTACTATCGACTATGTGACGATACAGTCTTAATTCAAAAATTTTAAAATAGGAATTAGATAAAATGTTTTGGTCAAACTGAAAGGAGTCACGTTCCTCGATTAGAATAATTAATTTAAAGCAACCATAAACCCGTTTTAATCTTTAATATGTTAGCAATTATCGGAATCCTCGACTAAAATTAACTTTGAAATAAATTCGCCATAAATAGCTATTCCAATTTTATCCGGACACAACACAACGACACGCGCCCGAACATTCGCGAACGACGACGGATAAACACGAAGACGCTAAGAACCGTGAAGACTGACATACAATAGAATTTTAACTTTAAATCAACCGACTAGGATATAATTTCGTATGTTAAAATTATAAAGCCAACAAATCGAGCAGATGTATTTCACACAGTTTGAGTAACTTTTGTATCATTATTTTTTCTGGAGGAAGACATATGCCTCAAGAAACCAGGTAGGAAGCTGGGCAGATGTCCGTTTGCTCGGTCATTTCTCGTGAATGGCCTTGGCTGTATAACTGTTTGACTTATATTTCATTATAAATAACCGCTATACTACTGAAAGTTAAATTTTGGCAATTAAAGTTATCAGACACTTCCAGAACTAGTTATATATGAAAATACATATAATAATATGTATAACTTTTAAGTATACATATATATAATATATATACATTTTGGGTGATGCATGACAAAACCGTATAAGACGCAGCATCCTTCTAATGGCTTCTTCTTCATCACGGCACGTACCAAATGTTGCCGACAGATGCTTACATCTCGCGAATTCTCAAACACATGTCCACGTTTTACAAGACAATGTTAAACAAGAATTGATTCCGCAGTAAATATACTTGAAATATAAACATTTTTACACAAAATAATTGACTATTTATTTTTCTTTGTTCTAACGAGGTATTCAATCAAATTCACTTGCGTCGACTTATTTATGAGTGCCCCTAAAATATAATACATTGTCTTGGTAGTGTATATGTCACAAGACACCTGACCGACGGAGCTCTGACTTCCAAAAGACGATCTTAAGCGTTTAAGCTCTCAAAAGCTCATTGTAATGTGTCCACTGTAATTTTACGCTTCAATACATTACACCGGCCTTCAAAAAAACAGGGTACCTCTGTTTTGTCATACATTTAAGAACGGAATTGTATTTATTCTCGTATAAAATATTTCTATATATTCATGTAACTATATAAAGATTTACGAGCGTCAAATCAATTTTATAAATGAATTATTTATTTCATCAATAAATCATTTTCAACATGAACCGGGCATGTTTATCTAAACAGATAAATAATAATTAACAATGGAGTCACTGTTTTGAATATTAAAATAATTGATTTAACTAAACGCATATAGCATCACCGTCGCAAGTGTTCGCAGACTCGTCGTGTTCATCACGTATCAGTGATCCGTATACATAATGACTATCTTGGGAATATAGTTGTCGTGGTTTCTTCTTGCCTTCTGCACTGCATATATACATGTATATAATTTTCAAAGATTTTGTCTCCCATTTTGACGGTACTCTTATTAGCGGATTTCTTATCTAATAAGGAGTAACGTAGACTACTTTTAATCTAGATTTTTTTTTATTTAAAATAACTATTACGCTCATACGAACTCGGTCACAGCTAGTTATAGAATATTACAAAATATACATTTGTGACACGTTGGTTAAAAACGAGTTATCACTCAGAATGTTACGGAGGCTGTATGAGGATGTCTTAATTGTAATTATAACCTTATCATGATTTTCCCACGCCACTTCCTGGATCAAATACGAAGCGGAAGTGATCCCTAGATACATATGATTTGTATCAGTAAATAAAAAGTACCCTTCTGACTACTATTCATACTTATAAGATAAACATCGCTCCAATTAGATTTCAAATCAATTTAAATAGAAGGTTTCTTATATGGAATTCGATTTATTTCGATATACTTGAATAAAATTTATTTATTTCATATATATTCAATAAATCATAAATTCTGTTAATGTTGAAAATTTTTATTTCACGCTAATTTGGTTCCTTGTACTTTTTAAATATGTAATGAAATAGCTTGCAGTAATTTAGTATTAGTTTAAAGAATTATGTATGTGAATTTATCTATATAATATGGATTGTCTTACAGAAGCTACATATTTATAAAAATACAGCGATGTTTGTCTATCAAGCTAAAACTCAAGAACTGTTTTATCAATACTCTTTTTTTTATTTTTTCGTATATCTCTTTGGCGTATATATAGAAGACTTTTAAAGTTTTTTTTATGAAGTCATTAGGTTATTGAATATTTATAAATAAAATATGAAAATCAATCAATAAATCGTAGTATAAAAACATAATTTAATGAGAACAGGTTGTGGTCTCGTTAACATTTTAATGTTTTTTAATACTGGATTTATTGTAAAGACTTTGGATATTATAATCTTGTAATCTTCGTTACAGTCAGATGCTGGAAGTTATTTAGAGAATTTAATTTAATGATGGGTAACTTTTTTGTCAAAATATAAGATAATTTAAAAATCAAATAAGAGTTTGTTGCATCGTCTTGATTGAGCAATGTTATGTATATTTCTTTGTATTCTTTATTTTGACTTTAAAAGTACTTTAAACCCCAATTATTCGGAGGTAATCAAACACATTACATATAAATTTTCATACATGGATATGTAAATATATAAAACTGAGTCAATATTAAACATATTAACACACAAATTAATAAGATCTTTTGTCGGTCTTTCCTGTTTATATTGTTAAACAGAAAGCGGAGGAAAAGTATGGTGGAGACATTTTCCTTTAAAGCTCTCCGATGACTCAGTCTTGTGACATGCGAGAGAAATCTAAATATTATTATAATACATCATACATCGCGTGTTTAATTCGCAAAGATATCGAAAAGTTCTTACAAAAACATCGATGTATGATCAATGGAAGTTCAAGATGGTGTCATAGTAGGAGACGGATGTCAGTAAATTTTTCTGAACACCTGTTTAAGTGTGAGATTTAATATGAATGTAAGTTTTTGTTGTCACACTTAGCACGCATACATTACACACACTTAAATTTATTTTTAACTGACATATTATAACAATATGCAAAATAGTTCATTTATATATGAATATATATTTTGCAACCAGCGCTTGCATTATTACGGAGAAAGTTCAAAAGCACTAGCTTCTTCCCGTGACATCGCTCGATGTTAAGGTAAAGCAATGAACACTATTTTACAAATATTATAAAGTAACTAATCATAATTAATATTTTAACGTTTGATTATTGTGTAAAATTTAATTATGTGCACAATATATATCATATTGTCTAACATATCATATCATATCATATCACATAATGTAACTCGGTATATTTTTCCCACGGTAGGCGGCGTCGTGATTTTTTTCCTGTGTTTTAATGCGATGACTAATTTTTTAGCTATTCCTTATATAACGTTACTAGGTGGATCTAGATGTCTAGATATATTTATACTGTAAATAATTGTAGGTATTATACATAATCTGTGGTAATGATTTGTTGCTTATTTATGTATATTATTTTAAATAATTGCTTTCAAGATTTTCTTTTGTCTCTGTTTTGTAAACAATGTAACATTATTAAACGAGTAATATATTTAAATTTAAAGTTACAATTAAATTAACAGTCACATGCATGACACACTCAAGACCCGCCATTTTGTTTCTTAAGATTTTTAACGTATCAAGAATCAAGATGAACTCGCGCCAAATTTGCAAATCTTCAAATGGTTGATATATTATTTGTCGACCTTGTCTTGCAAATTTACTATAGAGGAGGTAACATTAAGGACATGTTATATACTAGTGACAGAAAAGTTGCCACAACACTCTTTTTGACTTCGTAATCGGAATAGTTATGTCATTATTATATTATTTATTTAATTCGATGGGATCGAACGGGCCCTAATACGTTTTATAGATACTTGTAGAATAATGTACTAAAATTCTTTATCTATATATTATTTTATTTAATACTTTGTTGTTTGTGACATTTAGTTTGTGTTGCAAAATAACAATAAATTTATAGAGCTTTGTTTGCTCTCCATATAAAGAGATACTGTGACAGAAATTGCATTTTATGTCTATAGTTTTCATTAAAAAAAATATCTTGCACTTTTGTTTCATGTTCACTAACAATGTATTGAAAGTCTAATAAAAAATAATATGTATAATGTTATAAAAATAAGCATTTATAAACTATCAAAGAATAATATTACACTTATATATAGACATGTTCATAGATATATATTTTTTTAAATCTATTAATTAGGCAAAAATCCAAACGTGTTCAGCCGAATCTAAGTAAAAGGCAGAAATTAGTCTATTGCAGACTGACCGAGAGTCATTTTTAAGTCGCGTACAACTGCGTTCCCACGGCTCCACGAACAGGTTATTATAACTATATACAAACAATTATACATTTTATTAGTTACAACATTGAGCTTAAATTTACTTAGCGGTGGTCAAGACACTAATATTATAGTGCAAGTTAAAATAAACTTTATTGAAACTATTACACAGTATATTTTTGTTCGTCGATGCTAACACAATTTGAAATTCCTATTTGAAATCATCGGTGAAGGATTTTAGGTTCTCTCTCCGCTGTTCAAGACTTCTTTAAGTAGCGGTAAAATTTTGTTTAATATCAAATATATCAGTTTTAACTGCACGTATCTTTGATCGTTAGTTTAATAAGTTGAGCTGTGAGCGAATGAGTCAGAGAGTGAACGAATGAATAAATAGGTATAACGTTTGTCTACATTTTATTATTATTTATGCTATTTTAACGTCGACGTGATACGAATAGCTCTTTGTATGGCTTAAATTGTAGTTATTCTTAATATAGGAAAAATGGTTTTGTCTGTAGTTTTTTTTGGTTTTTCATAACTTAGTTACAATAAAATATTAAACAAAAGATTACTTAAAAGTCCATTTTTATGTAGAATAATTATAATAATTTCGTAATTTATATAAACGAATACATAATTACAATTAGGTATTATCAAAAAAGTATTTTATATTAAAGAACACAGATAACTTCGTCTACGGAAGTCATAAGAAGATGATAATAACGAATACATAACAGAACGATGAATGCAAAAATACAAAATACTTGTTACTCGTTGTATTCGTATCCTCTCTAAATGTATTCTGAGTCATGGCATTATTCGTGTATTTCTCAACGTCTGATAAATGATATTTTAATTAATTCCATATCTGTTTTGATGGCAGAGCTGTCAGGCATTAGAGGTAACAATGAGCTCCTACACAGGTATCGCAAATATATGGAGGCCCTAGCTGCGCGGGCGCACGAGAATGCAGCCGCAATCGAAACAACATCTTCAACAGATATTATTATAACTAGTTTCTATCCCTGGTTTTACATGCATCATACTAGCTTTAATTTTCCTATAAGTATGTTTTCATACGTTTCTCACAAACATAGCAACATAATAATGTCTAATATTTTAAAGCTGTCCATTACGAGTCGAAAGAAATATTTTATTAACAGTCAATCAATACTTATGTTTTTTTTTATTAAAACGAATAAATAAATATATTTCCATAGATATTCAATTAAATATCGTATGCAAATTAAATATTTTTTATTACCTATCAACATACTATGTTCTGTTTGCGTGTTTACCTCTTATTTTTTTAACTACACATTAAAACTTTTACACATGAGAGATAGGATACGAAAACACGAAATTATTTAATATATTAATGCAAAAAAAAATTAAGTAAAAAACATAAATATTTCTTTGAAGAATTAAATTAATTTATGATAAAAAATTATCAATAAATAAAAAAAGTCTCTTTTTTTACTATGAAAGTTCATATATTCTATGTATAGTGGCATATATTTTCTTCTCTTCGATCTCATTAATTATTTGTCGTGCGTGACGTTAACGACAATGCTTAAGCAAATTGCTTTAAACAACGCAGTATAGGTAAGCACTTAAAGTTTTATAGAAAAAAAAACACAGGAATAGCTTGAAATTTGTCTTAAAAGTAAATTACATTTAATGACAAACAGACGATTGTTTTATGCAAAATAGTCTTCAATGTAAACTTAGTCTTTACGTAATATATTTAGCAATTACGTACGAAAACTGATTAAAGTTACGTAATTGTGTGCATCTACGTAATTACGGTTACAAAATGTCTTATCATCGTTGAATTGAGCAACGGAATATTATTTTATTAGACATAAAATAATTTGCATTTACTTATTAACATTATGTAAGTCCGTATAAACTCTTCTGCATATACAAACAAGTTGAAGTCGTAATCCGTACCCTTAGTAAGATATTCCGTTAACTCAATACCGAAAGTTTTAATGTATTTCATAAATACGTAGTCCTCACGGATACAACTCTACTTTAACTACTCAGCGTTAAAGTATAAGATAAAAACTCATACTAAATTATACGAAATTATTCCAAATGAACGTGTGTGCTTATATACAAATATCTACTACATATATCTCATACGTGTGTATTTATAGCAGGTCTAGGATTCGATTCCCGTGATTTATTTGCGATTATGTCGAAAATTCGGTATTATCTAGACATAAGACGTTCCCGGAATTGTTTATAGCGAGGTAGCGGTCTTCAACCTTATACGTGATTTGTGTTAAACTCAACACTAGAACATATCTGATTATTTGCTACTATGATTCTAACATATTAAATACATGGCGTTACAAGAGTTACTTTATTCCCATTATTTATTTTGGGAATAAAAGAATTTATTGCGATTATTCGATTTATTGTATTACGTAGTTTTTGAAACTCATTTTTTGGCTTTAACAGAGCCTAGAATAATCATGTGATCTTTATTTACAATTTTTTAAATGTATGCGGGGTTCAGTGTTAAAATGAGATATCAGTATGTTTTACTACATTTTATTACAATTAATTTGAAATTTAAAATAAAATTATGTTTTTATAGTAAGGTGTATGTGAAGAAACAGTTAAATTGATTACGTCATAAACTTCAAAGAAATATATTTTTATTTAATTAGGCAACTAACAGCTATTGTTTCATCAGTTGTTTCTTAATTTAGATTTTTTGAAGGAAATTTTTATTTAAATAAATTGCTGTCCTTTGATAAGAATACAGTATACATAATTTGAATGACATATACGTGAGCAAGTATTTTGTATTATTTTACACACACATACACATAAACATAAACACACAGCACACGCACACAACCACTCAAATATTATTGATCACGTGACTATTTTGTATGAAAGTTCAAACCATTTACTAATGCATCCTTCTGAAGTAAGTGTATGTATGTATGTTTGTAGTTTGTATGTATGTAAGTAACAAAGAAGTACCTAAATACACATACGAGGAGACAATGTTGATCTTAAGTCGCTAGCTCCAGTTGCCTTTCAACGATATTCGACATTTTTATTTTATTTAAAATATCCAAGTTTGACATTAAGAGCATGCCATTACGAAAATAAGACGATGTGATGAAGGTTTAAATGTAAAAATTTTATGTAGCATTTTTTCTTCCTATTATTTTTTTATATCACGTCAGTGAGAACTGTTTATGGAGTAGTTAGCCTCATTTTCCACAGACTGCAAAAAAGGAACGTTATCTGTTTTGTTTTATATTGTTTCATATTATATATTGCACGAAGCAAATTTTCAGCATTCCATAGAGTTCATTAGGAGTAACGGAGAAAGTGTAAGGAATTACCGAATACATTATAAATTTACCTACTAATATATATATATATATATTTGAAACCTATTATACATTAAAAAGCCTTTTGTTTTTAATCAACAGAATGTTAAAAATTCTAAACGTTATATTTCTAGTTCATAAAATAGTTTTATATATAAGAAATACAATAATATATTCTTATATTTATCTGTGTCTATTTGTACGTTGTTCTTGTTAATTCATCCAAATCTTCACACCTCACAGAACCATCCTTGGACCTTATGGCTTATGCTAGTCATTTATCTCAATTACACGCCATTAAATGTGGTTACTATTAATTGACAGTTTTAAAGTGACCTTACGAATGTAAATAGAGAATATATATACGAAGTAATGAATACCGTGTGTGTTATTTTGTATTTTGATTATCATATTTTTAATTGAATATTTTTTTATAATTAGTTAATATTTTTAATATTTATTCCAAAGAATCAAATGAGATTTAATTCTTTTTAAGATTGCACGTAAATTGTAATACACATTTTATGTTTACGCTACAAATATGCGTACGAAGGTTGTATATAATTATCAATTATGAGGTCAGCGATGGAGCTACCGCACATAATATAAAATTAATTCGTCATGTACTCATAAATAAACATATAATTTATAACCGTGCAACAATCGGAAATAATAGAGATCTAGCCATAGACAAATAAATATAATAAAAACACGGAAAGAGGTTTAATTAATTAAATATTTTGTATGACATTTCTTGCAAATGACATGTGTCAAACTTTGATAATGACGTTACAGCAATGACAAATTTGGAATTAGTTTATTACGTAAATATGAATGATTAAATATATTTTAAATTATATAATATTATTTTTAGTTTATATCATTGCACTTTAATTTAATATATCTTAATGAATCTATATCAAAATCACGTGCTTCACGACTTGTGAAGAATGCACGAAGGTTATAAATGTTTTTAAGTATAGTATATAATAAATAAATAATAAAAAAATAGAGAATAGTAATCAATAATCTACAGCAGATCGATCTGTCAATCTCATAATGATGGTAGTGGCTATGTCGAAGGTTGTTGTCAAACCCACGCTGAGATTCATTGTAGGCTTTGATTGCGTTAAATCCGCTGAATACTTTATTATTCTAATTTATTTATTATTAGTTTATTTTCATACAATTTTCTGATAGATGTTTTTAGTTTTAGTGAGAGTTTAATGAGACTTTAGTTGAAATAACTTAAGGCGTATTTTGTGTACGAAATGCATTTTTTTTGTCTCGTTGCTTTAACCTTGACCTTGTTAAGCATGCCGTAAGATTACCATGACCTGGTGATGGATCTGATACACCATTAGAAGATCATCGCTGATGAATTATTTAACTGTTCTAAATACTCAAGTTGAATGGGATGGAAGTTGAATATGAAATAAGGAAAAAAAATACAATAATATTTTAATATATTAGTCTCACACAGTTTTTTTTTACGAGAACTAATTTATTTACAAAATATATGTCATCATAAACGTTTTATTATTAAGACAAAGAATAATTAATTAATTTATTAACAATAATCGATTTCTTCTATTCTATGTATGATTTGTTCTAGTCACTATATAATATATTTTAATTATATGTGAGAATCGTAGCGCCGTTTGCGAGACACATCATCGTGTAACAATGAATGACGTAGTTGTTTGCAAGTATTGCTTATTGATTTATAGTTTGTGGAACAAACAAACAAACAGACACGTCATGATATAAACGTTGCACATATTAGTTATCTAGTTAAATATGTTTTGCATCTATTAGTTTCAGTTTTGATTTCCAAAAATATCGTTTAATGATTTTCTTAATATTTCTCAATAAAAACAACTGTCACAATGATTTAATCATCTTTTTATTGTGTTTTTTAGACTTTGAGTGAGAGAGAGAGAGAGAGAGAAAGAGAGAGAGTAGGAAAGGGAGAATTGTTTTCTATTTTAACTTTTTAATTTTTAAAGAACAGCTGAAACTTTTCTAGGTTGAATCATTTGGTTTGGACAATTGGTTTAAATTAATTTAATCGTCACTTTAACGTACTAAAATACATAAATTTCAGCAAAATATGTAAATAAAAAAGGAAAATCTATTATAACAATTATGAATTAGGTAACATTTAATTTGCTGATGGTCATATTAAAACCCTACTAGATAGACCAAAGGTATGATTTTTTTTATTATTTAGTTTTAATTTTCATATTTCATCTCGCCTGCCCGGATCTCGGATGCTAGAAAATAACCTAAACGTCTAGAAAACATAGATATAAAGTAATAAATAGTTTGTAGTATTCGAAAAACTTAGTTTAATATAGATGTGTACACACGAAAATAATATATATCATTAAGTATGATTAAATTAATCAAAGTTTTAACCAAATTCTATCCCAGATTAAAACGTATTAGTAGGCTTCGTAAATGGCAGTCTTTTCTGTATACACCATTGAGTTTCGTATTCGCTGACAGGTGAAGCGCTAGGGCTGTAATTATCCGACGAGCACCGGAAGTTAATAAAGCACGTGACAGTGTTCAGACAAACAGTCAAGTGACTCTGTTATCAAGTTAGCGACACTCAAACACGTTTTGGATATACGAAGAGTGGGTCTAAAGGGCGGTGCACATTTATGATTCACCGTATAGGGTTGAAGGTGAATATATTTTTTATTAATCATTTAAACTATTTGAAAAAAGTTATAATTATATTAAAATATATTTGTTATTTTAATAGATTTATCAATTTTAAAAAATCTTTAAAAGTCTACCTAGTTCGTTTAATGTGAGAAATTTAAAGAAACATGTATATAAAAATATGAAATTTTATATTTTAATAATACTTTATGCTTGATACAAAAACGTTAGTAAACATATAATCTACCTAATTTAATTCTCCCCATCAAGCTATACAACCTCAAATGCTTCGAACATCCCATCTCAGTGCCATTGTCCGAACGACTTCCGCCATTAACGAGGAAAGATCACAGATTACTCTGTGGCTAAACATTTTGATGGTCGAGATTCATATCGGACTGTGTAATTCATATTGAGATAAATATTAGAATATTTTCACGCATAAATTTCTCGTACTTAATGTATGGTGGTAACATTTTTAGTCATTCTGTTTATTTAATTATTTAGTTTAAACAGTTTGTATTTATTAAGACTGTATTAATATTGTCTTATCAAAAATATAAAAAAAAACTATTTATTCGTGTGTACGTCTAAGACAAACAAAACAGGATGTTTCAGGACGACTAACAGACGGGTAGAACCGAGTTAAATCCAATGATTTCCTGCCGGGAAGGAGATGGTAATAGTATTATATTATTAAATTATAATGTATAATAGTGAGCCAGATTTATAAAGGGGTAAGTCGCACGTGTAGCACGTGCGCTTCCTTCACACCCCCGCGAGGAATCCGATTACTATATGTGGCGTTCAAGATATATGTGGCAATAATTGTGGTTAGGTTTTATTAGTCGTGGCACAGGGCTTCCTTTACGGTAGCAATGTGAATAAATTTCGACTAATTTAATAAAATAAAATTATTACATAATATTATTATTATGATATAATACACAAATGTTTTTATTAGTGTGATTTGATAGATAGCAAAAATTTATTCTAATACGGAACATTTTTATGTAAACCTGTTGATTATAATACTTTTATCTGTCTGTGATCTCTTGAAAATACTTTTATTACTTACATGTCTGCTGTTTTAGACTATAAAATAATAATTATTGATACAAACAAAAAAGTTATACGTCATTTAGTATTAAATATTATTTTGTAATCGTCAGAAGCAATTACATGGCCTGAATATTGAAGGTTCCGTAAATTTTTTTTCTTATTTAAACCTATTTTGATAGTTTTAATTTAGTCTAGATTTTTATTGTTAGCTAGTAAGTCTATATTACATTTATTTAATTTTAAAAAGAGATACATCAGTTTTCCGTTGTAGTCCAAGAAACTAGAAAATTCAAAGAAAATTCCCAAGTATTCTTAATAGTTGTGGAATAAATGAAATCGCTCACAATAACAGTATTGATCTAGTACATTTGGTGTAAGCATGATCCTCACTTGACCTTGAAGAACCATATCCAAATTGATCCATGTTTTGTTAAACGGCGACCTTCACCCGAAGTTCAAGATACAAGGAGGTTATCGCGTGATGAACTGCTTATGATGGCTGTAAATTAACTTAATGATACCAAACTGCCAAATTGACAAATATTTACAACATTTTACTTGTTTTTTTTTTCCCTTGGCTTCATTTGGATTTTTTCATTCATATCGACTAGAATTTCCATTCCTTCAAATGTCAAAAATGTCATGAATTTGAAGTGAAAACAAAATATAAAAGTTTTTTTTATCTGCCGGCTTTATTTAAAATCATTATACATGTCCTTTAGACAAAAACTTTCATTAGCAATAATTAAAAGTGTTAGACGATATAATCTACATAACTTGGAAACGTAACTAGTGTGACTAATTGACTAAAATGAAACTTCAGTAAAAAGTTACTTCATTAGTTTTTAATTAATCGGATTTAGTTCAGTGTTAAGTGAACCCTTTAAGCAGATGTATGAAATTGATTGCCCTTAAAATGTTTCGATAATGGCGTCCTTGTTGCGAAAGCGGTTCTATTGTTACGACTTTATCCATGAATAATATTTTTAATTGTTTCTTTTAGGGCATACGTAATCGATTTAATCTGGTTATTATATTATATATATATTTTAATGCTAAAGTTAAATTAATTTAAATTTTCTAAATTTAGCTCCGGCAATAAAAGTAATGTAGGTATATATGGTGACAGCCGCTTCAAAGATGAATCGTGACAGACAAAAATTTTGTTGCATAAATTGTCATATTAATTTTATTTAGACACAGATGCGTAGTTGAAACATTGCAATAGTATCTGCGAACTATTGGGGAATGCATTACATACAGAATTTGTTAACGAAATTCTTGTTTAATTGCGTGTAGGCGAGGTCGTCTGAGTAATATAAATGTTTTGCTCTTTCAACATTTTCACAACTAAACTAAAATAAGTATTGTTAAAGTATTTCCAATGGCACATATAGTTACTTTTAACTGATATTCGATTTTTAATAAAAATTTCGAGTTTACACAATGTAAATAAACAATATTTCTCGAATGTGACTGTTATTTTTTATTACTCGTACATCATTATCCAAGTTTTTTTTACAGTAAAATTACTATCCAACAACCATGTTGACATGGAAAACGAAAACAATAGTCTTTTCAAAGAAAAGATTAATTCATTCCATTTTTAAAAATAAGGGAGACTAGACACGAAAAATTATAATCGGATTAATATTATATGCTACATTGGCAGAATATTATAAAATTCCATTGCGAATGAAGCCATAGGTTAAAAAAAATGTTGTGTTAACAGTTAATTCTTGGTTAGCTAAAAAAAAAAAATCAAAATCATACAAACTCGTACATCTTACATATAACTCTAATGTGTTTTGAAACGTTTCGTTTTCTTTATCACATAGGTTTCTTAATTCCTCGGGTTTGAAAGTATAAGAACCGCTGGCTCTTATCTTCAGGATCAGCTTACGAAAGCGCGGGCAAGCAGACCGAAACGGCCGTTAGCACCGACTCAATATGTATCGTGAAAGTTTTATTTACACTTATCATTACAAATATTAAATCTATTGATTTTATTTATTTAAGTATATGATCGCTTGAGATAGATATATCACTTAAAATTAAGGTTTACATTAAAGACAGTTTGAAATAAAGCTTTTTAAATAATTTTATATCTCCACACAATACAAAATTCCAAATACCTGAAATAACACGTAATATAGCTACATTTAATTTCTAATATATTAGTAGATATGGAATCTTTATTGGAATAGAAATCATTATATAAATTTTCCATGCTCGAGTTACAGTTACTTCAATTGTCGGTAATCAGAAAACGTGTGAAATTGAGAGGAAAATTGTCACCATTATGAGGTATGACAGGAATTTCATACTGAATGATTCCAATTTCCAAAGAGTCGAATACATAGTTTTGGTTTGACATTATAACCTTAAGTATGTCAGTAGCGCGTCGCGGAAATAGATGAAATAAATAATGCGTTCCAAAATAGTTTCTATTTATAGATGTTTAAAAATATTTTGATATTTAAATTCGGCAAAAAATAGCACATGATTATTGGCACAGTGAACTCAAAATATGCAAATATATTTTGCGAATTAATGTCAAAGTTTTTTTGAAATTTATTTAAATTTGGAACAGAATTCGTGTATTTATTTCTTATATTGAATGTATGTTTGTGAGATGACTCAACGGAGGTATGTTAGCGGATGCTGCATCAGTTGCTTCATGATTTCATCATTAGGTCTGCACAATAATACTTATTAATCATTTGGTTCTTATCTATTTGGGATCTCGTTTTGCGGTTATCCTGTTCTATGATTGAACATTATAAGTAGGTAATTCTAAATATATTTTTAATAATAACTTATTTTTTTTTTATAAATAATTAAATCACTTTAGCCACTCATTCAACGCTTTTAAATTTAAGTAATGCAAATTTTATCCTGTCCTTTTATAAAGATATTTATAATTTTGAAATTATGTATATTATAAAACGTATTGGGCATTATTATTTTAATATGAGAGGCGGTTTTACCAATAACTGCCTATAAACACTGAACTGAATTTTCAACAGCGACTTATAAGCATTACTCAATAAAATGAATTCAAAGAATTTAAAAATCGATTCCGCTTGTATTATAAGTAACTATTGAATAATTTCGGTAAGTTTTTCATCTAATAAGATGATTGAAACAGTTCGTTTGATGCAAAGGAGGGGTCAAAGTAATGTAAGCTAGGTGCGGTTGGTCGTTCCGCTGGGTGAGGTGACATACGACTCCGCTCATTGTACTCCTGTAATGGGTTGTTGAACCATCCCTGAGGTTTAGTTACTGGGACTCGGTTAGCCAGTTAGGCGGTTAAGTTTTGGACATTTACATTATTTTTTCATTTATTTTAACTCGGGCTTTATGTTTCTGCTGTGGATCTTCTTAGCAACTGTAATGTTTTAATTACGTATTTTTCATTTTATGTCTTTTAATATCATGATCATGAAGTTGTCACTGTAGTTTAGGCTTTATTGTATTTACTCAAATCTTTTTCAATCATCCTAAAAGTCTGTGATTGTGCCATAGATAATTAATATATATAAATATTGTTTATGAGAGGCTAGTTTTGTGAATGACTTAAGATTATATATTCTGTATATTTTTAACTACTAGCGTCTGTAGTTTATTCATAAGCCTATACGAAATATAAATGTAGAATAAATTTTAAAGACCTATAAGTTAATTTAATGGTTAATAACCGTTTTGTATAGAAATAACAATATCAAAAATAGAAATACCCATAGCTTACTTTGTTTGTATGCAAGTTTACAATAAAATAGAGGTCAAGTGCCAAGAATGGTTCAAAGCCCTACAACAAGAGTAAAAAAACTTGAAAACTTTCAATATATTGCATTTACAACCAGTTATTCTTTCCCCTTCTATAAAACGCGTCGAGTAATTACACCCATACTTAGGGTGTTGTACCCTATTTTAACGTATTATTCATAACATCCTTATTTAAATAACAGTAAGGTACATTATTAAATGCACAAATGGCAGATGTTAATCGGTTACTATTATTACTATAAGCTTTGACCGAGTTATGATTTATCTTTTGATAAATATAAAAACACAAATTGCGTAATATATAGAGAGATAAAATAACTTTATCTTCCACAGAAATTTTCATAGGTATATTGAATTGAATAAAGTAAATGTTAATATAAAAAAATGCTCAGATTAAGAGAAACAAAATGCGTGAAATTTTATTATTTGTAGTTGTATGAGTGTAGTTGTAGAAAAGTAGTTGTATGAGAACAATGTATGTGTATCTATAAAAATAAGTAATAATACTAATTATATTAAGTGACCTGTTCCAACCCGCTCGCGCCCCGCTCACGGCCCGCCGCACGCGTCTCCAGCGCGACGTGTTTATTCTTCCATAGAATGAGCGCATGCGCCGACATAAGTTTACCATCTTGCACCATTCACATAGAAACAACTTTAACGTGCTTATCATGTTTTTTCAGTTTAGAGACTTTTTAGCCGACCTCGAAGTAGATAATGTCCAATCGATTTTGGATTTTACTGTCTACGAATTTATTTGTATTTAAACTGTTTAATAACATTTTGCGATTGAAATGCTTGAAAAAATATGATAAACTGACATACGAAACAATTATTTCAGACATACGAAACAAATTTCTAGAGTTACAGGTTACATGATTACATTTTTTTTGCAAAACTTTAAAGACTTGAGCGATAAATTAGATCTATTTATAAAAGTTATTCGATTATAACAAAAGTAACCAACTTGCAAGGCTGTAAATAATATAAGCGGACTGGTTAAGAAAGGATTAAAGAAAATATCGCGACAGAGATAAACTGGCAGACGAAGAAATAAGCAATAGTAGAGCACATACAAACTATATTATACAAAAGTGATTTTAATTTATGCGTTACTTGGCATCGGAACACAAAACTTCGCTTTTATTCGTAATACAAATATGGATAAAACGAGTGTTGTGTTGTTGTATAGTGATGAATTGAAATACGAAGGTAGAAGAGTTCCCGATTACCAAGTGACATCACGTCAACAGTCAGGCTATTACCATGGTTGGAGAAATCTGGTCGAACGTCAAGCAAGGTACACAATATATGACACATGTATATATAATAGATTGTCCAAAAATAAACTTCATACGTATCATAAATCTCTTTAATTTTTTTTAATGAATTCATACAATTTTATTTATACTTGTTTAAGGCTATTCTATTGAAACTAGTTTTAATTATAAATTTTAGTTTCAATTGAAATTTAAAAAAAAAAATTTTATTTTTTTATTTTCATTTAAGTTCAGCAATCTTTTTAGTGACGTGAAATAAAATGAGTAATTGTATAAAAACGCTTAATGATAAAAACAAAGATAATGAATATACTCGTACAGAATGGAAAGAAAGTAATAGTTGTACAATATGAGAGCTGTTCAAAGTCATCGTCACGAGCCGCGATCAACTCAAATACATGATCATAGTTGTGAAATGCGAGTCTACGAACAATAAGACGCAGGTGTAATGTCCGACACGGATTCTTGAACGCACGAAACAGGTAGGTACGTAACGTAAAAATATACGTAATAACGCAACCAAATCCGTTTTACGTTCAGCCAAATTAGATTATCTTTTATATTTACGTAATTATTACGAATGATTCTAAATCTATGTACTTATTATCTTCGATTATTACATTTTGATGGTCATTGTTAAATTATGTTTGATAGCTCCAATGTCGAGGGTTAAAGATGCATATCATTGTATGGGAATAAATTGTTCTCTAAAGATTGTAACGCTTTCATTGAACGTATGAAGACCTTAAATTAAATTATTATCAACCAATAATTTATAAATTAACATGAATTACACTTCTTTGAATGTAAATCAAATTTCTCATTACTTGTTAACGTAAAATTCTCATAACAGAAATACGATAACACAAGTTCGGACTGCCGTTACGGATTTGTATAGACAAATTAACATATATACTTTCATAGGCTCTGAAATAAAGAAATAGATAATAAAACAATTCAAAAGTTAATATATTATAAAGACTGTTTGTCTGTATGTAATACAAGGTATAATTTATAATAATCATAGCATTACATTGTAAACCGTTTGTTCCGGTATTTGTCATATTAGCGTAGCATCGGAGAGAGGCTGGGGTCATCTGATCCCGGTTAGTGCGAGCTTAAGATGAACTGCAGTAGGGATTCTATGGTATTATATTTCTTAGGACACTATTATTGTTCTACAGATAAGTTATATTCCTGCGATGAAGTTATGGCTATTGGAACTCTATAATTGATATCTGTTTTTAACTAACTTAGTATATGACAGATTATATGTATGTATGTATGTAAATGTGACTAGTATATGCTACTTGTGATGTCTCGTGGCTTTGTTTTATTGAACACTTTTATCTTTTATTTTGATATATAAGTATGTTTGTTTTTTATTATAGCTCACGGTTCACCCGTCGCCGTTCTAATGCATTACCTAACGGTAGAACTAATAGGTGATGCTGTTTAATTGATCGAAAGCTACGTACGTTCCTTTGATTTTGAATTTTGTAATCATTTGACGGATGACCTCCGAAACTAGACATTCTTGATTGGTTATTGCTAGAAATATAATTTGATCGTATATAAAATACGTTAAAATATTTTTAATGTATAAAAGGTATGATATTTTTTTGTATTTCCTATATAACCCTGACAGTTAATCGCACGAAGTGCATGATTATGGCTATGTCAGGGTTTGATTGTGTTTTTGTTGACGCCGACGACGAGGTAAGGGAGCCTTCATTAATGGTAAAGTCGGAGAACTTATCTTAAAGTTTAAAGCATTCAAATCACGCATATAAACACTAAGATAAGGAAGGTGTGTGTAAATTCGATAAGAAACGTATATTTAAACCTATTGTTGGCGACGATATTTTATTCCAAGTTCGGATTCCAAACTGTACGGTCTTATTGAAAAGGTGGCAAACGAGCTGACGGCGTACTTGGTTGGCAGTAGTTACCGTCGCCCCTGGACATCCGCAACATCTCTGTGGCGGGTGCGTTGCCAACCTTGGTGGTTTAAGTATAGAGAAGGGTGGGAATAAGGGAATGTCAGAAAAAGGTGGGAATAGGGAAAGAGCAACCCTCTCTTTCACTTATCGGACGAAACGCAGACATTAAAGGCTACTTCAAGCTGATCTTCTGTGAGAGGGAGTTACTTTCCCGGTCAAGCCAGCCCATGTTCAATCTAACATGACTACATCTAGGCTCTACCACCTACAAAAGTACTATCATTAGTAAAAATGGAAAAGAATATCCAGTATGAACGCTCCGACGACGAGCGCGAGGGGTGGTCAGACTGACGCGGCAATCAAGAATCGACAACTCCCTCGAATGATGTTATAACCATGGATAGTCGAAATCTAGCCCCCAATCCATTAACTGGCCGTTCCCATACATCATGGACAATCCGCGACCGAAGGCCCACTGATCGAATGTGTTAATTTGAATAGTTTATCTCTAGTTTTAATTCCGTCAATTTAGTAGTATCCTTATTACTACTGTTCGAGTCGTCAAATCCAAAATAGTTTCTAGTTTTCCATTTCTATACAAAGATATTAGAATACTGTAAACTGTCTGTATGATGATACGAACTCGTCCTAAGTGTATAGTTTAAATCACTTTCTAATGTAGGCCGATAGGTGTTCGTCTTCCGTTACGAGTAATATAATAACGTCCCGAAAACCAACGACATGTTACTTCCTCAATATACTAAGAAACAATAAAAAATTAAACAATAAAGCTGCGGTCAATCCCTTAGACGCTGTGATCTGCCAAGCAGAACTTTAAGATAAAACAAAAATAAAATAAACCGTATTCCTTTAGACATAAGACTGAAAATATTCACCAATATCACAAGATCTAATATAACCTCTTTATGGATGTTACATGGGTGAAAATTGTAATGTAAATATAACTTTTATTTTTATTAGAATTAAGGTCGTTATTTGTTTGATTGTAGTCGGGGTAAACCAACCCCTCCGTCACGCAGCATGCACCAGTAGTAATGGTCAGACAAGAAATGCATTTTACAGGATATATTTGAAACAATAAAACTAATATAATATTACGTATCGATAATGAAATATAAATCTTATTATATATAAATAAATTTCTTAAAATTTACAAATGAATTTGGTTCCATAAGTATGAAATTTTTTAAATTAATTTCATTAGCCGATATTAAAGGAGAAGCGGAAACGAATTACAGAAGACAATAAAACTTTTTTATATGAATATTAATAATCGTTATCATATATTATAATGACAACATAATATAATTAAGTTTAATAGTACTTAATAAGGAGCCAGCTCCAAAGTCATAAAGCGTAATCCGAAGTTTTTCTTGAAACTTGGATCATATCGTTAAAGTTTATAAAAAGATTTATTAAAAAAAAAAGAATTGACGATACATATTTATGTTGATAAAGCAAGTATAATTTTTTAACTCAAAAACTAAACTATTTAAATCGAAAATTAATAAAATGACTCAAAGTTATAAAAGATGGTAAGACGCTAAGCAGAAAATGAAATTCGAATCCGGATTAAAATAAAAATTATCATAAAAAATTATGCCCATTGGATGTTTTATTTAAATTAGTAACTAGCTTGAGTCCACAGTAAACAGTATTTATATCGGCTATATAAATTATATTTTACTTATGTATAATCTATAACCGGTTACACAACATTCCATTTTATTTACGGCTTTTCTTATGCAATGGCTCATCTCATGTTTTGGTAAATTAAATCATTTCTGGATATTTACAATACTCATAGAGGATACCTTCGCTGTTAATTGTCCGCCATGTTTCTTTGTCGAAGTAATGCCAATGTGTCAAAAACTAATTGTACTAACTCTTATTAGTGTTGTGTTACAAATGGAAACATACTTTGGTAAAATTCTTTCTGCATATATAATTTACTTAAAGGTTAATATTTTTACTTTGGAGTCATATATATAATATATGTTATTTATTGCATTGATATATTTTTAACTAAATACAATTGATATGAGATTTAGTTTGTATAATAATTTTTATTCGCTTTTAAAGTAAATAATGTCTGATCATAGAAAAATATAATTTTAAGCTTCTATTTTGTAGGAAATTTAGCATTAGAAAATAACGTTGGTGTAAAACAAGGGTATTATTTAAGCCATATCTTTTTTCTAGTACTGAAAAAAAAATATAGTATGGATGCAAATTCAAAATATAATTTAATAACAGGTAACATATTGAAAAAAATATTAATAAGATAGGTAGTAAATAAAAAAAAACTGTCTCCAATGATTGGAACAGTAAAACCATAACGAGGCACAACAGACCTTGACCCTCGCCTTGCCACTTCCGGTTACTGGATGCTCATTTCAATATTAGTATCATAAAATAGGTCTCCTGTAACGTTGTTTATATATATTGAGTTTTTTATTACATAAATTTTTCATTATTATGTAATATTATATATTTATTTCTGGACAATAGTTGATTATTTAGGAACGTAATATTTTTTTTTACAGCTAATTGATAAACCTTGTTTTATAAATTATTTCAATTACAATAATTAAATAATTATAATTACATTTTTTTTTTCTATTTTAGTTTTTTTTAATTATCATTTAATAAAAACAAATTTTATTATATTTGGTTTGTTTTAATGGATTAAATAAAACGACTTATTTACTTTATATATAACTCTAATATTACATACTCGTATTATTTTTAGATTGTTTTGTAATTTGGAACTATAAAATGAGTTTTTTTATTTATTTACAATAAAAAATTAATCCTATTCAATTCTATAACATCAGTGTTCACAAAATCAATGAACTCTCCGCTACGGACGCTCACAAGCGGTGTATTTTTTAAATTCCTTTAATATATTTTTTTAATACCGTAAATTATCTTAAAGACAACAATTAAAACTTCCATTTCCATTTCCATTTCCGGTTAAACCGTCAGTCTTTGATCTGTTCACTATTAATGAATCAATAAAATGTAATTAAATTTAAACGAATTTAAGTCATTAATTGTTTATGGCCCGACTGCTTCTGTTTTTATATGTCATTAATTTAATTACTTAAAAGAAAATATTAAAAAGGTTCCAGGGAATATATAAAACATATATGTGTTTGTTACTTTATAAGTTGGACACAAAATACACCATATATATTGTCTGTAAAATTATTAATCTTTATATTATAATGAAGCAGCAACTACACGATATCAAAACTGGACAATACAGTTACCACGCGTTTGAATCACAACACATCCGCGACGTTTTTATGTTTGCATTAACATCTAAGTTGATACTATCATGAGATTATTTGTGATTGAAAAAATTAAAACGCTCTGCATTTAGTTTGATGAAGCAACAGGTTCTAGGAGCTCTTATTGTCATCTTGTGTCCTAAATTTTGTGGGTAATGACAGAGAATCTTAAATTCATTTAAAAGCTTACTAACATCCACCATGTATTTCAACAAAAATAAAGACAACTGAAATTTGTTCGCTATACAAAAAATATCTTATACCTAATACTACGATGCTAATATTTAAGTTTCTCCATTGCGAGTGAAATCAAATATGGTACCAAAAAATATAAGAGAATTGACGCTTACAATAACTACCAGAGACCCAAAGTAAGGTTGAAATAAAGTACCTTGACTCCTACAATTTGAATATTTTCACTTGAAAGTGACGGTGCAATACATTATAAAACTAACCACATAGGACGATCACTATTTTAATTACTGTATGTACCTACATCTGTTAACAGTCCACGAAATAAACTATTACACTGCATTTCTATGAAATAATACTGAAATATAGATTAAGTATAATTAGAATAGTAATTTAAATTTATAGACATAAATTTTTTCGATTTTTCCAAATCAGTTCTAGAAGCAGTTAGTACATAATACACATAGATATTCCTTTGTTTCTATGTATGTATAAACGCTGTCGTACATATGTTATACATAAGTATATTATGTAAAAGTTGACCTGAATATATATTCAAGTTTTTTGAGCGAGTGAATGCATGCGTCGTACTAAATATGTATATGATTGATAACGTTTTACAAACAAACGAACACTTCGTCATGTTATAGTGGATCGGACTTGTTTATTACTGACTAAATTAAATATAATAGCGTAGTACTAAACTACGTTCATTCACTCCTGAATTGATTCCAATTTTTTTTGTAGATAAAATGAAATTAAGGGATAAATACACAGAAATAAATAGAAATAAAATCATAAATGAAATTGGTAACTATTAGCCTTTTTAAAATGTATATAAAATAGTAACACCTAGAAATTACAGTAATTTAACCGACTTCAGAAAAGGAGGAGGCTATCAATTCATCTGTGTTTTTTTTTATTAATATTAGTTATCGTTCAATACTTAGTACTGATTTTAAAATAAAATCATAGTGATATGTGAATAGTTTTACTGCATAATATTTTATTATTTATATATAAATATTAATAGCTAGTTAATTCCACTCGGTATATCCATAGAGCCGCTACAGTGCCATCATTGCGCAGCGAAGCGGGTCGCACTTGTCCAATTACCATATCCACTTTCACCGAGTTATGCCACTTGCCTGGCCAGTGCCACTCAGTGCCACTCGCTCGGACGTGGCATTCAGTCCTGGCACTCGATGGAACTGGCATTAATGGAATTAGCAGCAAATAGTGCGTTTGTAATTACACAGCTATTTGATCTAGTGATCGATTCCGTTTAGTAATTATAATCATAGTTTGTTTTGGTTCTCACTGATTCCTTTATAGTACAGTGAATATAAATAGCAATCAGTTTATTCATACAATTATATTTTACTCATTATATCGATGTTTTAATTTATGTAAGTATGGGAAGCGAAATATATGAGCCAAACTCCTTCATACAAAATAATCAAGAACTATTCATGTTAGTGTTATAAAATCCATAAATATAAGAAGAAATAAATTTTAATGAAAGTCAAAAAAATCTACAATTTTATAAATAATATAGGTACATTTAAATGAATACTCGCGAAAATCTTAGATCTCATAATGTAGGTACATATTAAACATGCGACATTAAACTCTGGTTAAAGTCATTACGATTGTATTTAAAATTAACGTTTTTATCTATTAATTGTAGTTAACACGATTAACAGAGGAAATTCCTGTATCCGAATAAACTTGGACCACTGCACCGATATTACGAATTGTTTAACACCTTTTTAAACACCAAAGAATAAAGGGTAAAGAGTACGGTTCACGTTTATATTTATACTTAACATATTTATAAGACTTGCTGAAACCCGCGACTTCGTTAGTTTTAGTTAGTTTTCTTAAAAACACATCACTGAATACGTAGCAATTGAAAAATCTTTATCTTTTAAAATAACTGTGTGTATTTTGAATAAGTATTTTTACTGTATCAGTGGAAGTTTTATATATTAACTCTAATATATATATATTATATACATATATAATCGCTATATAAAAGCGAGTTTTTGATACCCCTATACGCCTAAATATGCTCATATATATTGAGGTTACAACATATATATAGTTTCACATTAGAATTCCGTAGTAAGTATTGTAACTTTCACAATATTTGTCAATTTCACGAAAAATCAGACAAAGTAACAAGTTCTACATTAATTATGAAATTTTTCGTTGACATAATTGTCCTTTTCTTAAAATTTCAATATAAAATTTGAATTTTTCAATCATTTTATATTCGGTAACATATTTTTTCAAATATATTGCTAATGATTGTAATTTTGATCAAACATTTATATATATAGATATAACCGTAAAGTTCAGTGTTTAGCTTGTGACAGAATTAACTCCCAAAGAAACCGGTATACTTTAAAATAAAAATGAATATTCAGTGCATTATTAGTGAGTTCACTGATTAAAAAATATAAGTTCAAAGCCTTTTAATAAAAGCAATTTCTTCTATAAAATATCGAATGTGAAAACGTTTAAAAAAGTTTAAAGATTATATTTTTTATAAAAAATATCTAAAGTTTAAAATTACTCGTCCGAGGAGTGGAGTAAAGAAGAGAAAAGGAAAAAAAATTTCCAATTATATTTTTATATAGAATAATTTGACATGAACAAAGAAATAAATGAGAATGCATACAAATGTACATAAATACATAGTAATTTAAAATAGTTTGTATATAAAATATTGCCATATATGAAAAAAAATAGTTTTAGGTAGAAACTAAGCCGTTAAAAATGTTGAATTCATAATCTCTGATATTTAACGGACGCAAGCAAACCATACTATTTGTTCTTATAATTTTAGCCGCTGAGTGATTTTTCTATGCATTTCTCAATACTGATCTATTAACAATTATATGGTCATTCAACTTCCGAAACGATGTGACGTCTTAAAATACAAATTTTATCATTAAAAAATATTAAATAACACTCAAGAACACTGAAGTACGTGTTTGTGTATGTATATATTTATTTTAATTATTTGAAGGCTTTTTAATGCTTTTATACGCCCTTTTGTACACTGCATTTTTTTCTTCTTTTTTAAGTCTCTGTTTTTATTTTTAGTTTGTGAAAAAAAAATATTATAATTATAAAACATAAAACATTTTATAATCTGTAATATTTTATTCAGAAGAATTCAGCTGCATTGCATTCATTCATTCATCAAGTGATGAACTAATTTCAAATTATTTTCCTCTCAACTTATTCCACTTCCAGTCGCAGCAAATGTCGACATATAGAACCTTTTTTTTCTAACTAACAAATGGTATTAGAACTTCCTGAGTAATCCGAGAACGCCGATCTTCTTCTGGTTGCTAATTTACCTGCGATGGGATATCCGGCCGGCAGGAAACGTTTTTGGAAAAAGTATTTATTTCCTCTGGATATTTAGAAACATGATACACTTTCTTACGTCATCTGATATCAGACGCAAGTGTGTAAGTGTCGATATGTAGGTGGGAACTTTACATTAGACATATGTTAAGTTTTTATACATTTTTTATTCAGTTCACTTTCTATTAGTGCGGATCGTCAAATTCAATGCGGAGAGATCGATTCAATTCAATATATAAAATATGTTGATATGCCATCTAAGATTTATAAATTACGAACTGAAAACGCTCCGTACCTAGTCTGACAATGCGAGCTTGTGGTACAGCACTGATACTACGTTTATTAAGTCATTTCCGATTCCTTTGGACGTCTCCGACGTTATAACTAACAATAATCTGCATGTACAATTATAAAAAATATATATTGTACATACATAAGTTCAATATCAGATCAGGATTTATCATTTTTATTCTATAAGTACATATTGAAAAATATTTCTACATTTAATTCATTATTTAAATTTAAATTTATATATTATGCAATAAAAGAATATTGCAATAAAAAAGTCATACAATTCTCCGCCGTTTTATATCTTTATCGACATTAAAAAACGATACAATCTTCGCATATATAGCAAAAATCTCATCCGTATCCTGGATAAAGTTGTTGAAATATTCATTTGTAAAATTCCAATAATGATAATAACTTGAAGATCCATAAAGCTGTTTGTCAAAATGTATAAAAATAAACAAACCATAGCGGCATCATAAATCATAACAAACGCGGTCTTATTCTGTTACAATCGATAACGTACATCACTATTATAATCGATTCTGATTTGCACTTGAATACATCACTGATTGCTTGTTACATGATTAATTAAATATAAGACGTTGTAATAAATAGTTACAGCTATCACGCTTTTTGTGATTAAGTGTTTTATTTAATAGCGTCTGATTGCGAACGGAATGGCTTCGTCTTAAAGGTAAATATTTGGTTGGATTGCATTGTAACGTTTATTTTTAACGATGTTCCGACAATCATAATAGGCGATGTTTTATTTTTGTAACCCCTTTATACGGGTATTAGTTCATTAACTTTTTATGTCTATAACGAAGCATGTGTTTAGCGACATCTTTGGATTTGTTGCGTCTCAACTCTTAAGCCTTTACTACACATGACGGAAATAACCGTGTAATTGTTGCCAGATTATTTCCTCATATTTTTTTCTATTTCCGATTACAGCTATTACAATGTTTGGTACGTTTATATATATATTTACGTTTTTATTTTTATAATTACGACTATTTCGTTTATTTCATATTCAAATATATTTGTTTTATAGAGCCAAAATTTTGTAACTTTATAACGAAACCCAAAATTTTGTTCTCACAAACGAAATGCAAGTCAACAAAAACTAATCTCTAACCTTCCCATGGCTATCCAGATGGTATCCACAATGAAACGGAAACGGAAAGACAAGAACTCTATCCGCATCCCTCTCTGTAACATCTCTCTCTTCCTTTTACATTCGCAGGTTAAGCACAGATTCCCACCTGGCGATGAAACTGACGATCATATGGCCGACAGGTTATATTATGACATGATTCCTTTTTCCCCGATAGTATTGATATTTTGTACAAAACCTATTTTTTGATTCTGTCAATGTCAAATAGCTGAGATGTTTTATAATTCGTTTTTCTTATAATAACATTGTAAAGTATAGTTGCCTCTTATCATACCCCTTCCCTTAACAGCGGCACATACTAATCTAATGTTAAGTCTCTTGTTTACATGTTTACACTCGGGAACATCAATGTTGTGTCATCCATCTCGGCGATACGCTCCGACATTGTTTACCGACTTGTTTACAAAGTACACTCCCACGCTCACAGTTTCGGTAATTACTATGATACTAATTGTAAATAAGTTCAATATCTGATATGAAATATCTTTCTAAATTAGGGCGACAGTTTTATACTTGTAACTATTTCATAATTTACTTTGTACTAATAATTTTTGATTAAGCGAACATTTAAATAAATGAGATTAGTCTTCATATTTAATTTCAATGTTGCAACGATAGTTTTAATTTTAAATTTAACGTATATGTTTTAACTAGCCTTTATAATGAAACTTAAAATAAATGATCCCCAAAAGTCTTTATTCGGATGTCCTAAGTTCTGACAAGTCGTAATTCAAATGAATGTAAGATTTGTGGTTGTTTAAATTATTAATGAATTCATTTAATACAAAGCACATGTGGCATGGCATCCAGCCCTTAGGTAAAAGGGTTTCAGCCGATAAGTAACGAGCTTTGATTTATGACTGACCAAAAATATCATGGACGTCATATACGATATTTTTTGTGATAATTTTTTCTTTATAAAACAAAACATTCATATATAGATGTAGTATTTATTTTTACGTATATACATTAAAAATATGTTGACTTTCGACCAAGATTCTCACATTTATTCAAGAGAAAATAAAGTTAGCAAACCTTGAACGACACAAGCTACCCTTCACAACAATGACACCTGTTGAAAGGATTTATAGCGCCGTCATATTAATATCAGTTATCATTTAATTCGTATTTTTATGTTGGTAGGCTTGATTTGAGCTGTATGTGAAATATATGGTAACATTGAAAATATGAAAAGAATGGAAGAAATTATTGTATATATTATGTATTTTAAGCTATGTTATATCGATAAGGAAAATTTTTTAAGTCTTTTAATTGTAAAATTGATTCATAATACGGACGTGTAAAATTGTACTACTTTAGGGGTAACTTTTTTAAATAAGATGGAGGTAAGGGATGCGCTGTTTCCGCTACAACGGGTTGTAGACACATGCGCCACAGATTTCCGGTAAGACGTTCACAAAACACCTGGTTGAAAACAACTCAAGACTCAACTTTTTGTTCTATTTAACCCTTCAAATTTTAAAATCGAAGGAACTTATTTCAACCCTTTACTTAATACTTTTTTTAATCCAATTTCTTTACTATGTTCCGCTCCAGTTTTAGATTTTTAATTGTGGCACAGTTCTATTTCAGGACGACCGAATTGTTTTTAATACAGGCGCTAACTTCCAAGATGGTTATCGGAGTGTCTTTAGGTTTTTGCTTTGCACGTTTTAGCGTTTTTTGGGTGTGCATATGGCAGATTATTTCAGTTATTTTTATGTTAGCATGTGCCGCGCCATTCGCAACAGACGGTGATGTCACTTCTTTATTTTTAATTATTCGTTTGAAAGGGGTAACGCTTTGTCTAAAGGTTAAGAGGATGTCAGATCTTTAATAGACCGTGACGTTTAAAATAAAAAAGATAATTTAAAGTCACATAAAAATTCATGGTATTTCATTGAGCAAATATATTATATAGATTTTCACACGACATTGGCTGGAAATCGATGATTCATGCGTTATGCCAACGTCTTTAGTTTTAAAAAGTAAAAAATGTCAGTAATGGCTCAGACGGTGAGTAATAGATGATGGGTGAAAGTTATTCCGATGTTTCGCACTATGACCCCGAATGCTGTGTTTTGGATTTACCGACAGATTACAATTAATACTGAAATACATTTGTTATTTGATATAAATTAATAATGATCCCTATATCTTATTTATAGACGAATAAAAACCATCCATTTAGGATTTAATAAATCGGACGAAATAATATTTCGTTTTTATTAATGAAAAACTATGAATCTATCAATGTTTACATTAATAAAATCTCATATTATTTTTGTTTTTGTTATTAAAATATTCCTATAACTTTCATAGAAATTCGTTTTACCTTCACTTATATAGCATACAATAAATATTAACGAATTTATACGGTCAGTGTATCCGAATTTATTTCGAATAACATTTTAAACAGTTATTTATACTATCATTTTATTAAAGTGAAAACAATATTTTTATTATCTGTACAGTAAAAACTAAGTGTTTCTAATCCAGCTTTTACTTTAATGGTAAATTTGATGGTCTATTGTGATCTAATTGGTTTTCTCTCGTCTCATATTTCAATTAATTCAAGCGAGATAGTATTTCAATGATAATTTTTCTAGAGCTTTCTTTCTAATACCAAAACGGTTGAGCACGTGCCGATGCAGCTGTTTTGACAAAACATCGGAAGTGCAGCAACTTCTTATATACTGATTGAATGATTTAATGTTTTTCAATTCATCGCCAGTGATTTGAGCAAGTTGGACTCGAGTTACGGAGTAACAAAACGCCGGACATATTTAGATCCGACTTGAAATTCAGAGGTTCCGTATAAAAGTGTAGTTTGTATTAAATTCATCAAACTCAGCTCTGCTTTTAAATCCTGATTAATGATTTTTGAAGAAAAGAATTAATAATTATTGTCAAAGCTTTGGTTTTATCGATTATCGCACGGAATTCTGAAATACAAATCTAAATAGATGTTAATAATCGCTGAGACCGTATATGATTTAAATAGTTTATATATTTTTACAGATAATAACATAAAGAATGAAAGACTTCTACAAGTACAACAATTTCTCTATTATAAGCTAAATAAAAACCATTAAAAAACATCTATACCTCACCTCACTTTACTATAGCACTTGGGAATAAAACAGAAAAGATTTGTTTAAAAAAACCTAAGTTATTCAAATGCCAGCACGTGTTGCACGACACATGTTCATTGAAAACCTCTTTTGACATTTGTGAAGGAAGAATCGGAAGTTTCATATCCGAGTTTTATATACAAAATCTAAGCACATGTCCCAACACGCAGGTTAAGAGAACCAGTATAAATTGAACTCCAATTAATGTTTTTTTGATTTATTTGGTGGACCTTTATTTATTAGAGGCTTTGTTAGTTTGTCAAGTAAAACTATATGTTGATTTCTTTTTAATATCGTAATATGCTATACATTTTCAAACAAGTATGAAAGTTTTTAATATCATATATTTTTAAAGCTATAATCTTTAGATGATATCTTCGATTCTACTATTTATAGTCGAATAGAAAGATCGTTAAATGGTCAAAAGTTTCTTAAAAATAAACTTAATATAACTCTTCAAGAAATCCGAGAAAATTTGTTCAGGAGTTTCCGAGATAATAGTACCTGCAGAGGCAAAAAGACAAAAAGTATATTTTTTTTCGTTACCTCGGCTGTTTATACGACGATATTTTTTTGGTAAATTTTTAATATTTTTCTATTTATGTTTTAGTATTGCGAATATTCATTAAGTCTGTTTACAACTAAACAATATATTACTACCCTTACAATAATTATATCATTACAATATTTGACAAACTCTCTTTATAATGTTTAAAATTGTAGTAAACGTATAAACTTTACTTATACATGTATATAGGATAAATATAAAAATTGAGTAATGTAATGCTCAGCGGCATTAATATTAACTTATTGCAAGAATATTAAAAAACACTATTTAGTTTACACTCCACAAATGTACAAAGGTATGCGAAATCGTTGCTATTAATTTGAAATATGTTTTAATGAACTCGAATATAGGTTATGGAATCGTTATTAATAAAATACCATAAATATATCAAATAAAAACTAATACATACAGGCTTCGTAAGGAGATCTAATATCAAAAGCATATGTCAGAATGAAAACCAAAAAAAAAAAATAACAAAGCATGACGGAGACTAATTTAATATCGTGACAGTGGCAGTATGACGCGACAGGATTACAGATGGCGTGATTTTTTTACTAAAAAATATTTTGGAAAACCATTAAAAAATGTTTCATAAATCATGCGGGATGCAGCCGCCGGCATTTGTTTATCAGAAATACCTTTGTCATAGACAATTCTTTTAGCTTTTTTAACGCTGTAATTTGATTGATTCGTCTATTGCGTGCGGTTTAACGGTTGTATTGTATTGCCGTTTAATTTATATAAAGGAACCTTATTGTATGAGTGATCGCTTAAATAGTTAAATCATTATAACCGATTGGCGATTGTTGATATCTATCGCTCGTTTAAAACAGTTTAATGTTAAATTGATCAATTTGTTTTTAAAAAGTCAGTCTTTGATTCTTAATATTAATATGGTAGGCAGTAGGTAGGTATATTTTCCGTCGTATATAATGTTTCGATTTCATTTTACCTAAAAAAATGTATTTTACAATATAATTTCAATCAAATTTTTTTATTTTATTTTCTGGTTTCTTTAATTGATTTAGGCAATAAATATAAAACAAGATTTCGCTTAAGATTATAATTTGTGCGGTCAAATTAATTATATGAGAAACAAACGCTTCGTAATTAATTATTCAATAATTAATTAATTAATTTTAACAACATCTTTATTATATCACTAAAACTAACATTAACAATAGTAAACATAATAAATTTATATGTCTTTTTAATCTATATTTTAACGAGATACATAAAATGGTTAAACATTTTTTTAAAGTTGAATATATATAGATATATACATTTAACTTAGTTTAGTTTTTAAAAATTTATAATAATTAATCAATAAATAGGTAAATTATTATTTCGATGACTTGAATTCATAATTTTTGCTTTTATCATTATAGTCTTATCTATAAAATTTAAATGGTACATTTATTTTTAGATATTGCCAATTAGTATACCTGATTTAAGATTTTCATAATATCTTTCGTTATAATGTGACATATATATTTAAAATATATTTAATCTTAAAGTTCAAACGTACATCATAATTTTAGTAATCGCTTCGTGTTTATATAATTATTCGAAAGTTTTTAAAGTTTTCAATTAATGTGACAGTAGCTGTTGTATTAATAAGTAGAACTGTTTTTTTTTTAATTTAATGACGCGAATATCGTCCGTGACACAATCTAATAAGGGCTTTAATTCCTATACACATAATATCTGTTTGATCAGCACTTGTGTGCTTCGATGTAGTACCGTATTGTTTCCCACGATTTCCTTACTGTTACCGTTTAATTTTTTATCTGTATCTACCGGTTACCTGATTTAAATTTATTTTGAGTTATTTCCTGTGTCGTTAGCCTTCTTTATATTACATTTTAACTGACACACATATTTGGAGAAAAAAATAGTGTCATTGCATTTCGTCAACCCGTTTTAGATTTATAACAATTTTTAAGTAAAAGAATTATAAATTATTGTCTAACAATATAGATAAGGCTTTACGATAAATTACAACAGGTCAATGCTATTATGTATATGGCTTTATCGAATTATGGCAATAATTTAAAACTTATGGATCTTCCTGCTATTTTATCGCGATTCATTTAGGAAATTTTTCAGTATTTTTAGAAACTAAAATTTATTATTGGATTAAATTATTTTTTTATCTATTTATATGTATGGCCGTCTAAACAAACTAAATGTTCATATATATATTTTCAATGACAAGATAATGGATAGAATTATTAATTAAAAATATATAAATTTTATTTATACTAAATTTATTTATCATGTAAATAAACTATTTTGAAGTATCTTAATTCCAAAATCGCGTTTTAAACTTCAAATCTATTAATATAAACTAAAATAAGAATTCTTTTAATACAAACAGCTATGGGGTTTTCCAATAGGGACGCTTGAACTTTGACAGCTGATTGCGGCCATGTTGTTTGAGTGACAGCTGTCAAATGCAGTGTGTTATATTCATTCCGTCCTCCCAAACCACCATGGCAGGTTACAGTGTCGAGCAGCACGTGCAAATCATAAAATTGTTTTATGAAAATGGGTCTTCAGTTCGAGCAACGTTCCGCGCACTTCGCCCGTTTTACGGTCGCGATGATCGTCCTGCCGAGTCGACTATCCGTCGATTGGTGGACAAATTCGAGTCAACCGGGTCAGTTAACAATCAGCCGGTTCCCGTGCGTCAACGTTACGCGAGATCTGCCGAGAATATCGCCGCTGTGCGCGACAGTGTCCTCGAAAACCCGCGGCAGTCAATTCCGCGTCGCGCACAGGAACTCGGCCTTTCGCAGACGACAACTTGGCGAATTTTGCGTTGTGACTTGAGCCTGCACCCGTACAAGATCCAGCTGACCCAAGAGCTCAAGGTTAATGACCATAGACAGCGCCGTGTGTTCGCTGACTGGGCATTAGAGCAGTTGGAAGTTGACGCCGATTTTGGCAAAAAAATCATCTTCAGCGACGAGGCGCATTTTTGGATGAATGGCTATGTCAACAAGCAAAATTGCCGTATTTGGGACGAGACCAATCCACACGAGGTTCACCAAGTGGCAATGCACCCGCAGAAAGTGACTGTTTGGTGCGGATTTTGGGCCGGAGGCGTGATTGGTCCGTATTTTTTCGAAAACGATAATGGTGTGGCCGTCACCGTCAATGGTGAGCGATACCGGTCGATGATAACCAACTTCTTTTGGCCTGAAATCGAGAATATGGATCTGGACAACATGTGGTTTCAACAGGACGGGGCTACGTGCCACACAGCACACGCTACGATGGAAGTTCTGCACGAGCAATTTCTGGACATGGTCATCTCGCGCGGAGGCGACGTGAACTGGCCACCGAGATCGTGCGATTTGACCCCGCTGGACTTTTTCTTGTGGGGTTTTCTTAAGTCGCAGGTCTATGCCAACAAGCCGCAAACCACCGATGCCCTCAAAGTCAACATACGCCACGCCATCGATCAAATACAGCCCGATTTGTGCGCCAGAGTCATCGAAAATTGGACCTTTCGTGTGCGCGCCACCAACCGAAGCCGTGGCGGTCATTTGAATGATGTCATATTCCATACATAATGGGGTCGATAGACCTTCCAAATAAAAAAAAATTTCGCAAATATCTTTCCTACATGTATTTTTTTTTGCATTTCAAAGATCAAGCGCCCTTAATGGAAAACCCTATACAAATTAATTAAAAATGTATTTAAATTTTATATTATCAAAAGTTTTTCAGACGAAATGGATTTAAAAATTTTACTTTGTTAGTACAAAATTACCTAAAAACAAATACACGTTTCAACAGAGTCAATTATCGGCGTCGTAATACGTGAAAATGAAGCGAAAATTTCGTACAGGATTTAAATAAAACAGCGGGTGCAGATGATCGTTGAATTCGACACAAACGAAGTTTATATGGATAAGAGATTAAATTATGGAGATTAAACTAATTTTTTACATAAAACTAGCTGTGCCCTGCCACGCTTCGCTGTGAACGTCGAAAGACAGAATTTGTTTTATTAAGTTTAATCGTCCAATAATTGTGAGTATACAATATTTTTTTGTTTTCCCATTTTTTGTGTAGATATAGAGGCTAACTGGTTTTCCAGCACGGGAACACGGAACTTACGATTGTTCAAATCTAAACAACACGTTTCTAAATATTGAAAATGAGCTTCGTAAATGATGACTGTGAACGGCAATGGAATGGGGAATTGCAATTTTTTAAATTGAGATGGTGTATCCGTCGGGATCATGGGAATACGAGGAAAGAGGACATCTTCACCTTTGAAAGGCCCTGTTAAAATCGTTGCTTACACTATTGTGTTCATTAATTTTTTAGCTGCGACTCGTGTGCCGTTGCAGAGTTTTGGCTGGCAAATGACGCACTTAGGGTTATGTTAGCATCGTGAAACATAGATAAAAACAATCCTTGAAGCGTGTTATATATCATGAAAATTTTGAGTTTTTGAATTATACACAAACCAACTTTATATTTATACATATAAATAAATATATATATATATATATAAATTTTACACACACTACCATGTTTTGACACACACATATATATGATATGTCAATTCGTGAGACCTCAATGTGCGTGTAGTCACTAAATGTCAAACATATTGTCAGTTGTATTCAAATATTGAACTTAATACAATCAATTAATTAAGGTCAAGTATTGATCTTTTCGCGGTATAATATAATATCTATTAGGCGATAATATGAGGTGCATACTCAGTCACGAAAATCAGACAAAATATTTGTCCTGCCATATTTGATATCAATATGTTTTATATTCCGCTAAAAACACATATATCAAGGTATATACGTAGATAGTTTTATATCTTGCACGTGATGATTTCGTTTGAACTTCAATAGACTTAGTCTTCAATGGATTAAGAGCTTTAGTTAGAAATATGGAGAAGAAACAGAAGCTGTTTACTTAAATAACAAAATTTAAATAACTAGCGACCATACAAAAAATTTTATCGCCACAATTCCTGACTGACCAGACTGCGAAAGAGGGAAGGTTATGTGTTTTTAGTGTAAGTAACGTAAACGTACATACGTTTATTACTTTGGCACGCCTTAGAACCTATAGCTATACGGTCTGTTGTACTTTCAAGTTACTGGAACTGAATACATCAAAATTAATATATGCTATATTAGTTAAAAAAAATATATGTTTTGGGCTTAAAAAATATTATTTTCCAAATATTATTTTTAAAGAAAATTTTATATATATATAAATTTTATTGCGGGTTTCTAATAGGATATGTCAATAAAGCACAACGCACTACACAATAGTAGTATAAATACCAGTACATGGGACGTTTCTGTCTTCTCAGTTCTTCAATGAGCTTAATATTGACGCAGTAGTATTTTTTCCATTCTTCGTTACTCATTGCTATGACATATAAACAATCAGAATAACAAATAGTATATTTTCAAACATAAATCAGTTGTCAAGTATATTTTATATCGGACAAAGTTTTAAATATCGGTTTATAGGTTGCCGGTTATGTCTGACAGCTGTGCTATATTTCTATATTTGTTTTTGGTAGCCGTGCTGTAATAAAACTAGGTTTTATTACTTTATTTTGCGGTTTGTACTCCTTGTTTCCTAATGTATACGTTGTTGTTGAAGTGATTTAAGGGTAATAATTTTGTTTTATGTGGATTTAGAACACAATATCAATTCAATGCTCTTTTAGTTAGAAATCAATTTATTATTTTAAATTTTACTTGTTACCCAACAAGATCACATACCGTATTTAATTCGTATGTATTCAAAGTTGAATAGAGATGATGTATATTTTTTAGTTTAGAATTATTTGTTTTTTTTTACAAATACATGCTTGTACTTTTATCTAAATATTTACACCTTCATTCGTCACGTTAAGTCAATTAAACTAGTTAGTTGTGTGGTTTTAAACCACACGTATTTAGTAAAAGCCATTTCGGTAACACCATTTGACTACAATTACCCATTAAGTTGTTAATTATTCTAAGAGAATTAGAATTCTGCTCTAAATTACTGTGTGGAGCCAGATAACGTCTTGTTATTACTCAACAAGAGACTAATGTATTTTTCTCAATAACACATGCAAGAGAGAAAAAACATTTTTAATCTTATTTACTATATTAATATTCAAAAGAAAGAAAATATTTTTCTGTGGAATTTAATTAAAGTTGTATACATCTGGTAACATTAAGGGGTTAAAGTTTTTGATCTTTATATAAACATTTACAACTATGGGGTTTTCCAATAGGGACGCTTGAACTTTGACAGCTGATTGCGGCCATGTTGTTTGAGTGACAGCTGTCAAATGCAGTGTGTTATATTCATTCCGTCCTCCCAAACCACCATGGCAGGTTACAGTGTCGAGCAGCACGTGCAAATCATAAAATTGTTTTATGAAAATGGGTCTTCAGTTCGAGCAACGTTCCGCGCACTTCGCCCGTTTTACGGTCGCGATGATCGTCCTGCCGAGTCGACTATCCGTCGATTGGTGGACAAATTCGAGTCAACCGGGTCAGTTAACAATCAGCCGGTTCCCGTGCGTCAACGTAACGCGAGATCTGCCGAGAATATCGCCGCTGTGCGCGACAGTGTCCTCGAAAACCCGCGGCAGTCAATTCCGCGTCGCGCACAGGAACTCGGCCTTTCGCAGACGACAACTTGGCGAATTTTGCGTTGTGACTTGAGCCTGCACCCGTACAAGATCCAGCTGACCCAAGAGCTCAAGGTTAATGACCATAGACAGCGCCGTGTGTTCGCTGACTGGGCATTAGAGCAGTTGGAAGTTGACGCCGATTTTGGCAAAAAAATCATCTTCAGCGACGAGGCGCATTTTTGGATGAATGGCTATGTCAACAAGCAAAATTGCCGTATTTGGGATGAGACCAATCCACACGAGGTTCACCAAGTGGCAATGCACCCGCAGAAAGTGACTGTTTGGTGCGGATTTTGGGCCGGAGGCGTGATTGGTCCGTATTTTTTCGAAAACGATAATGGTGTGGCCGTCACCGTCAATGGTGAGCGATACCGGTCGATGATAACCAACTTCTTTTGGCCTGAAATCGAGAATATGGATCTGGACAACATGTGGTTTCAACAGGACGGCGCTACGTGCCACACAGCACACGCTACGATGGAAGTTCTGCACGAGCAATTTCTGGACATGGTCATCTCGCGCGGAGGCGACGTGAACTGGCCACCGAGATCGTGCGATTTGAACCCGCTGGACTTTTTCTTGTGGGGTTTTCTTAAGTCGCAGGTCTATGCCAACAAGCCGCAAACCACCGATGCCCTCAAAGTCAACATACGCCACGCCATCGATCAAATACAGCCCGATTTGTGCGCCAGAGTCATCGAAAATTGGACCTTTCGTGTGCGCGCCACCAACCGAAGCCGTGGCGGTCATTTGAATGATGTCATATTCCATACATAATGGGGTCGATAGACCTTCCAAATAAAAAAAAAATTCGCAAATATCTTTCCTACATGTATTTTTTTTTTGCATTTCAAAGATCAAGCGCCCTTAATGGAAAACCCTATATATTCCTTGTATATATAATCGGTAGAAGACGGAGCGAGAGGTATAACAAATAAATCTCGCTACAACCCACTAAAATACTCCGTCCTGTCCAGAACTAACATCAATTCATTCTTGGAACGTACTTCGAAGGCAGTCCTAGTAGGTTCTTTTCAAATTTTATTGGGTTAATAGGGGCACCTTAAACCTACACCTGGGGCGCAACTCCAAGGCACTGTTGAAGCTCCTCTCCTTGCAAAGCGTTTGACCCGGCATCCGCACGGTGAATCAATGTAATGCTAAAAAGTTTCGTCTATATACTACATTTAATTTTGCCTGGTAGCTGACATAAAACGATCGGTTTTGATGATACATTTGATTAAGATAACATAATGGTCCACAAACTTTAGACAAATATTTTATGTATCGAGTAATAAAAATATATTATTACTAGTTTTATAATTTGTCACATAGAATTATTAACGACCAGTTTAAACGAAAAAAACGTGTTATCATAGATAATACATTTTTTAATACAATAAATTATGCATGCTTTAAATTACGTATCGATAAAATCGGGTTTACACGTCCTTGTCTTTTACTGTTACGTGAACGCTAACAATCGAATGTTACATTTATGATATAATAATTACATTACTATACAAATTATTTGATATTAATATCATTTAATTAAAAATTATTTTCTAATTGTATGATTTCTTTTTTATTATGACATATAGAAATATGTATATCATTAAGATTGTCCATAAAATAAGGTTCGTGTAGTGTATATAAGGTTTAAGATTAATTTTGGCAAACACTAGATGTTTTCCTAAGTTGACATTTTTAATAGCATTTAATACGAATTAAAGACGCAAAATATATGTATAAATTTAATATAATAGTGACATATTAAATAATAATAAAGAGAAACGAGTAGTGTCTAAAATAAAAGACATCAAGTTAAAGGATATTAAGTCCTCATGGAGAACAAATAGCAATTGAGAAAATACAAAAATTTTTTTTTTTTTTATTATTTTTATTATTAATGTATTGTTTTTTAAATTAGATTAGAATTTCCTTGAAGAGGCTGTTTAATCTAATGTCAAATCTAAACAATAAATAACAAAAATAACGTTTGTTTTTATTTAAAATACTTATTTAGGAAACTTTCTTTCTGGAAGACGAAATCGAATGTTGAAATCTCGGGTCGAAATCAGTTTCTTTTTTTTTTATTTCCCATACTAATATATTAAATTCATATTAAAATAATGCTTGAATTAAAATACAAATTAAAAATCTGGAATAAAATAATGGTGGACACGAGGGAAAAACGTGAACGCAATATTCCGGCAAGCTTAATCTAACTTCTCATAATCATAATACTAAATTTCATCCAATAACCTAGGCTAATACTGGAATATTAATAATCCTGAAAACGTTGCGTACGCAGTTTGACGATGCAGACACATACTAGGCGCACTAAGCTGCAGATACGAACCCTATTGGTAAATTTGTGTATATTTTAATTTTAATGTCAATTCACAATTTACTTTGAACAGTATTTATGTGATCTTATGTATTAAACAATTCTCTTTATATATCTCTTATATACCAGCTATTAATAAAATAATTACGTTTCGTTCTTTATCTCGCACGTTATCTCGATCCGACCTTGACCACTTTAAAAACATAGGATTAGTATATTAAGATATTTTTTATTACAAAATATATTTATATTATGTTAATATCAAACAAACGACCAGCGTTACAAGCTCCCTCACGTGTATAATAATGAAATGTATTTTTATTTATTTCTATTTTATCATCACATCGGAGCAACTGTGTTACCACTTATTATAATAAGTCTCAGATAATATATGGACACTGTTTTGAATAAAATGGTTAGAAAAATTTTAGTATGAGATTGTTCTCGAAAACGGATTTTTGGAATTTATACCAAAAAAAATATGTTTGACAACATCGAATATATTTTTATTCTAATATTCATAATAATCGTTAAGTAATAAAAAATATTTCTTGCAATTTTAAGGTCATAACTTTTTAGGTGAAATCCATAGCGGCCTTAAGATCGTTTGGGGAAATAAACTAGGTGCGGATACAGCCCAAGGAATGAAGCTATGTCAGAGAGGAAACAATTTCTTTTGCTTTTCAAAATCACCTTAAAATGAAAATAAGGCCCTTGGAATTTTTTTGTTCATTATATAATTTTATGTTTTTCGGACAACCTATTTTATACATTATTATATTTTACATGTCCCGACGAGACGTTTAGATGACTTTGTAGGAATCGTGATCACAGGCAGACGAGAAAAAAGCGTCTTTCTTTCTCAAAAATAGCGTGTATATTCGAGAAAATTAGTTTAATTTTAAATTTGTACTCAGAAAAATCTTAATAAATAATAACCATTATGGAATTTATACATTCTAAGCATTTTTACCACAATTATATTCAAACCATACTTTTTTTATTGTATCAACAAAAACAATTCTTTAGTTCTAAGTAAACAAGTAACAGATTATATAAAGATATTACATCATATATCACCGAACTGGTCCAACAGATAACATTATTCAAATGTTTTTTACGTCTATTAATCTGTCACTGTGGTCTGTAATTATATATGTCTGTCTGTCTGGTAGGATTGCGCTTTTAACCTACTAAAGGTCAATTCGAAACGCAATGTTCAACGTTACGCCTACTTGCCATTTTTTTATTTCTTTTAAAATTAAGAGGATGTACACAAAGATTATAATATTACATAAAATACACTGTGTATACATGGAATAATCATTTATAAAAAACCCTTGTATTTATTGCCTTATATAAATGTCTTCTAAAAATAATAACAAAATAATATTATAACTATGAGTTTTGTTATAATATCTCTTTATATTTCTATTTCCGTAACATTATATATTTATATAACTTTGCATTTACATCTCATAATGCCCCTACTCAAACAAATCTGAGATCTCAAAGATAAGATGTTGTGTCCGAAATGGCTTTAATTTTTACAACAAACATTAAATATTTTTATACATTTTAATATTCATAATCCTAAAACAAATATATTCAAATAAATTATTTTTTAAATATTATCAATATTATTGAGATTTTATACTAGATTTATACGCGGCTTTGTCTTTGATTTGCTAATATAAATATTGCTTCTGAAAGACATTTTCAACTACAACTTAGATTTAATGTAATACTTTACTACAGGTCAAAATAGTTGGCTTCAAATCTACAAAATATATATATTAAGATAAAATTTTTATTGGGATAGTGAAATAAAATCACTTGTACTGGGACTAATAGCGTTTCTTATGTCACCATGTCTATTTTATACGAACTGATTATGTAAAAATATTATTATAATGGGATGAATAATATATCTCATTAATATATTTTATCGGAGGACGAAAAGATAAGGAAAAACGAATTAAGATACTACAGAGACCATATTAAGTCACTAGCGAACCTTGGTCTCGACTGTATAATATGTCTAATTAAGTTTTACAAGAAGACTATTTCCTACAGAACAATAGTTATCTTAGAGCAAAAATAAAACAATTATCTAAGGAGTTCTTTACTTAATAATATATTTATTTGTTTATTCATTTATTTAGTTGTGTTAGTTATTGGATTATCCAACATCTACTAAACTTATTTGGTATAACTGTATTTAGGTAGGATTTAATTTAAGTTTTGTGAAGTTTTTTACTGAAATTTAAGACTTTCGAGGTTATATTTATGTAAAACTTTGAATTAACGTCACATCTTAGTCTGTATGATTCCTTCGTTTCGATAACTTTTCCGTTACTTGTCGAATAATTAAATACGTAAATTAATTTTAATAACATTGTTTTGTTTATTTGCTGTTTTTAGTTTGAAAGTCAATTAATCGAAGTAAATTTATGTTTTTATTTGAAATTATTGACTAAGTAAGAGTGTATACATTTTATAGACTGGTAACATTGTCGCTGGACGTCATCGCATATTTCTGATTGTTTGTTTGTACGTGGCAATTGTTTTCCCGTGTGTTTACAAAACAACATATCATCACACATTGTACACGTCACTGGATTTCGTGGCTGTGGGCCGGCAAGTGAATAAACGCCAAATTTTTAAAATACATCTAATAATAAATGTTTATTTAACGTCACCAATATTTTAACATTATACGCATTAGATTTATTCATTCGTTCATGAATATATTCATTCGTTTCTTTTTATTATATTATTTAAATTCCGATGAACAAAATAAAATCTTAATTTGTTAACATATTTGAACTTGCACATTTTATCATACTATCGATTTTTCATTTATTCAAATAATTTTTTTGATAAGTGCATACAATGTCACTTGTCTGAAATGTTCGGCTGACTTTAAACTATTTTTATTTATTTTACACAACAATTCCATCGAACCCAATTAAAGTACACAAAAAAGGTGCATCATTCATAGTAATAATATATTTATTTCTCGCAAAACCCAACAAGGCTGGTCTTCATACGACTATAACGCTATCATGTTATAAATCAACACATGGGGATGGAATTTAATAATCTTATCAAGGTTTCGTAGCTAAGATAACATAAATACAGACATCAAAAACATCTGCCTGTCAAAACAGCTTTGCAGTATAAAGGTGTTTATAGACAATAGAGCGTTATAAACACACTGACAGAATCTATTGTTCTTTCTATGTATCAACATGATTGCCCGAAGTTTTCAACGTCACGCTGCATGTATAGAGCTACATTGGTACTATTACGTGCGAGATTTATGAGTAAGGGACTAAAAAAAGCTCCATATGCAGTATATAATAAACTTGTGTTAAGAGTGCCTCGGTCTCCAGAGCAGACATATTTATGTATTCGCGAATTTTAAACCGCGTTGTGTTAATAGAAGCAACGTATCTTAGGAAAGCAACATCCCCAAAGAGCAGGCCATCAAAGTCAATAAGTATTACGAGCTCACTAACGAACTCGCTATGAATAGGTTTGTCATAGATTTTACGCGATAGAAGTGGGAGCGAGAGGTATAACAGCTAAAGCTCTTTACAACCTACTAAAAGATTTGGACCTGTCCAGAACTAACATCAATTCAATCTTGCTTCGAAGGCAGCCCTCGTAGGTTCATTTCAAATTTGTTTAGTTAGAGAGAGGAACTTGGACGGTGGAGGTGAGCGTTTAACATACGTTAGATAGGGGCCCGTTAAACCGACACCTGGGCCCCAAGTCCCAGGCACTGTTGAAGCTCCTCTCCCTGCAACGGGATGGATCCGAAACCCGCACAGTGAATCATTTGAATGCTGAAAGGTTTCGTCTTTGTGATCTCTCACAGTAATAAATTACTTGTTAACTTGTAATATTGAACCGTTATTATAATTTGTTTTTGCCTTTAAAAAGAATTCAAATTCTTGATTATACTTTAAGTATTACCTCTTCAATGAAAACAGCTCAAAAACATGTAATATTTATAAAATGTTTTTAAAATCAATAAAAAATATTCTAAAAGGATTAAATTGTTACAAAAATAAAATCATTTTTATAATTGGAAATTAATATGGATTATGGAGATATATTAAAGGCGTCATTAGTAAAACAGGTTACAAACCCACGCATGTGAAATATTATAAAAAGGTTTATATTTAGAGACGTTGCACACAATTATTAAATTTAAAAAAAATGATCTAATTATTTATTTCCAAAATTTCGACGGCATGTTATTTTTTATTTTGATAATTAATTGATGGCATTTACTTTACACTGATAGGAAACTAGTTTGGATGACTCTATGTTGAGGTTCGATCACTGATAATACATTGAACATTTTAGTCAAATTCAATTTTCTTTACGGTTTTAAGTAATAGTGATGTTACATTAATCGAAATGAAAAGATCTTTTTACATATTTTTTTTTTAATTATGAGCCGCCATCAACACGACGTCGTTTTAATTCCTAGTTTTGTTGCCATGTGATAATCTCATTATAAATTAGGTGAAACATCTCGTATTGGCAAATAAAAACCAGAATTAATATAATTCTAATCATCATGTTTATTAATTTCTAACGCGAATCAAGAATTCAACTCAGCGGGCTATGTAATATAAATTTTGTAAATCATTAGATTTTGCGCCTCGTATTTTAGATTGACTTTTTGGTTTTTTCTTTAATCCTGCTGGATATTGTTATTTTGAAAGCCTTAAAATTTGTTATTTATTTTGTTAATATTTAATTTATTTATATTGATATTTTATACCAAACAAGGAATTAGGTTTTCCTCTTTCTTTTTATTTTCCGGTATTAAAAATTTGCATGTTATGATGACAATGATATAATTACAATAATAAAGATTTGTTTCATTTGGTCGGACTTACAATACTCAAAATAAGGTAATATACATTATTTAAGAAATAGAATATTATGTTGTAGAACTAGTCAGAAAAAAATAAAATTATAAGATGGATTAAGCGGTTTTTTCCATAAAAGTCAAAATATTTTATCATCACTAAAATTATCATTTAAAATTATAATTTAAAAACTAAGACTTACTCGAAGTGAGATGTTCTCAAAGAAGAGTAGTAAATTTTGATGCAGCAATATCTGACTGATGGTCATAATATGAATGGTGATGACAATAATTACTAATTGTTGGTCATTATATTAATGTCGATGACAATAATGACTGACTGTAGGTCAAAATATGAATGTCCATAACAACAATGACTGACTTTTGATCACAATATGAATTTGATGACAACAATGACTGACTGTTGGTCATAATACGAATGTCGACGACAACATTGAAATACGGTGCAAAACTACTGAATATCAGCAATCACTCGATTAAAGACGTTTTATCTATAATCTTAAATATTATGAAGAAATAATACAAAAATATGCAAATGTAATTAAAACACGACCAATATTTTAATACGTGTGGGTTGTATGATCAGATATATTCAAACATTTTTATATATGTCTTTGAAGGAGACCTCGTCAGCGAAATATTTTAAGTTGTAAAAAGTCAATTAGAAAGTAAAAATATCAATTAGAAAATTTATGCTTCATAGCTTTTACTAAGTAATGAGCCAATATAATCTAATATAATTTATTGATAAAATTTAAGTAATGCATTGTGGGATGTCGAAGGACTCAAGTATTGTTATACAGTTCTCATATGTAATATCCGAGTATAGAGATGTTCTATTCAGGCAATATAATTTACGTTATATTGCTTAAAGATCTACTTTGTATGTAATGTAACTGTTTCTTGGTAGGGCTGTTCCCATAAGGCACATCGTTATCAAGCTCACCCGCCAGAACGACATAGGAAGTGGACGCTTAAGTTCCGTGCTTACGAAACAAACGGACATTAACAACTGTAATATGAATAATATTAGCTGTGTATAATTATTTTACATATGTAACTACATGACCTATAAATTTGGATGGATTTTTCAACACTTCACCTATGTATCTGTGCATATTTTTGCATCTGTACCTATTGATTAATTAAATGTTACATTTGACAATATTTTGAGATTTCTAAGAACGTATATAATTGACACGATAATGCATGTTAAATATGTTTAATTATGATTTATGTGAATATAAAAGATTTATAAATATTCATGGCTAAAATGATAAGTAAGATGATAAATAAGAAAGTAGCTATTACTCTCTATACCTAAATAGGTATGTAGGATTAAAAATCTTATATTATAATACTAAAGAACCATTACTGAATGGAAAAAAAAATAAGTTTGCGTAATATCCAAGTCCTTATATAATAAATAATAATTATGATATATTATAATGTCCACATCGCTTGTGTACTTCGCCGGTCACGCGCGGCGCCCGTACACGCTTCAAGAGACCCGCGTTTATACTTCGGGCTCCTACTAAGACTATGTAAAACATTATCAAAGTTCGCTCATACTTGTTATATCTAATAAAAAAGAATAAAAAATATATAAAAAAAAATCCTTAGGAACCAGATCCGTATTCAGCCAATGTCAACAAATTTTTATTCTATAACATTTATTTGAATTTTATAACCATTATGACAAATCGTAAATTAATAATATTTGACATTTCTTTACTTCCGGTACAGAATGTCAAGAACGATAATAACTGATGCACGGTTGAGACAATTGTATCTAGTAACCGTGTAACCAACGTTTAAAACTAAAGGGCGCTATCAATTAGACTTTCTTATGAGAACGACATTTTTATTAATTGACGCGGGAAACGACATAGACAAAGCATTTCTTATTATAGACAAGGAAGCGGCGCTAAAAATGTTTCTTATTGTCCCATGCATTCAAAAATGTTTTAAAAGATATTTCATTTAATAGGCTTTAAACATTTTGATTCTATAATAAAATATAACTGTCCATTATATTAACCCCTGTGACCTTGTTAGGATCGAGCGATGGGTGTCTTTGAACATTATCGTGGCGCGTGCGACTGACCACGTTCCGGGAAAAAAAAAGAGATTGAACAACCATATTCACTAACAAATAAACCATAAAAAGTTTTTTTTTGTAATAACGTATAAGAAAGAAAAACTTAAAAAGTTTCGACTTTACATTCTAAGTATGCTTCAAATTATTTCACTGCCCCCAGATCGCGAGAAACACACTAGCGACCACCAATAAATCAACATGTCGACAGGCGATGTATCTAATGAATCTATAACAAACTACACAAGTGACATAATTGGTTGTATAAAATTAAATTACTTGCAACAATTAAAAAAAAGCCAGTACATCACTAGTTGTCGATGTATTGGTGGGGGTAACCTTGGATGCGTTCGCAGCTGCGCGTATGATCACCTGCCCGCCGCCATATTGCTTCCCGACAAGTACCTATTTTAAACAATTTTAAACAATTTCGGTAATCTTAATGTCACTTGTAGCTGGTGCTGACATTAAGGCTAACTGTCAATAAATTTATAGATCGTGGCAATTAAAGAGAATATTACTGAATTAGTAGATAAAAACACTTTAAAAACTAATTGCACTCATAGTTTCATAAACTTCCCTACTTATATATTGATATGTCTGTTAAAAATCAAAATTGATTGTTTTTTGTTGCTTTTATTTTATCTTTTTTATTATTGAACAAACCATGTCCATCAAAAACAAGGATACATGTAAAACAAAATAATTACGCGTGTCCTTAATCGTCTGCCATTTTATATATAGTTAGTGACTGGAAAAGAATTTTGACAGTAACTGTGCGTTTTGTTGTCGTATAACCACAATCTCGATTGAAATTGAAATATTATTTTTTTCTCTATATCTGAATACTTTTATTTCCTTCCACAACTAGTCAAAGCATTTCGTATATGCATTTCTCACGATCCTACAGACGTATTATCATTAAAAACAAATTCGACTTGTTTTGACGTATATTTAATATTTTTAGTTAATCTGTGAAACAATTTCCAATATATTTTATTTTAGATTTATCGAAAAATCCATGCATATTTATATATTACACTTTAAATCAATAATTGAATACTAATGAGCAACTATTAGAAAAATAAATATATAACATTAAAATAAGTTTAAATAGAATTAAAAAAAAACAACAAATATGAAACTTGTTTGGTGTACCGGATCCTTATGTAAAATTTGTGTATTTTTGGAAAGTGCATTTTGTTAAAAACTTCCAAATATAACGCCGGCACCTGCCTTTTGCATTAGCTATGTTTTTTGTCTGCAAGGTGCTTGCTTTCATTAAAATTTGGAACGTTAGAGACGAACATAAAATATACTATCACTTTAATAGCTTCGATAAAGTATTTATTAAATGAATAATTAAGAAAAAGCTGTATAGTATGTTCATTTAAAAAAAATATGTGATTTTTATATTTAGTTTTATTATTTTTTATCAAATTAGGCCCATATTCTTGCTCACAGCAGGAATCTCTCGATATGTATTTTTGGACAAATTATTAATGTTGTCATCGATTTTATTGCGTAGATTTATATTACAATAAAATAGATTTTTTTTTTATTAATACGACACGTTATACTCGTATTTAGTCATCTGACAGTTCTGAACAGTAGCAAGACCGTCTTCGACAAGTCGTGCAAAGAAGGATTGGTTGTTTATATTTACCAAGTTTTTTCCTCAAAGGGTTTAGGCAGATGTCGAGTAGCCAAAGTGGAATTAATGACGTAATTTTTTTGGATTCTTAAAGTCTATTGTGTCAGCATAATCTTTGTGTGATAACAAATGGTTCTAATGCTACTTTTATACTTAAAGATCACGTCTTGTATTACAGCTGCAAGACGCCATTTTAATCATTTGATTTATTTTGCCTTCAAACTTCAAACGTAAAATGTAACGTAATTATTATAAATATAAAATTAATTATCAAAAAATACCTTAATATTGATAAAATACCGATTATTTCGACGCCGATTTCAAGTTTCGATATTTTTATAATTTTAAATCAATATACATACAAATTTATAAGACGTGATTAAATATCTATGAAACTCTGGCCTTTATGATATTAAAAAAAAATAAGTAATACATATTTATATTTAAAAAAAAAAAGAAAATATTAATATATGCATTAATTAAAATAATTTAAGCCCAAATCAATTAAAAATTATACACTAAAAGCATGTTGATTTATTGATGATTCTGAGATAAAACCTCGAATATTATTAAAGGCATTCATTTTGTATGTACATATGTATATGTTAATCGTTTCTTATTGGATCTTTTTTTTTAACAAAATCAACAGGTTATTCTAGGCTTGTCTTTTATTCATCAACAGGTTATCCTAGGTGAAAATTATGAATATTTTTTCTGCTCGTATAGTGACTAACGTTTCATACAAACCACAGTTTTGAAGGTAAATGAGATTTCTTCATTCTAACATCAAAGTGGTTACTAAAATCGCGTCGTTAATTCCTTTATTTAAGTTATAGTATATAGTTCACATATTAAAAAAATGTCTTTATGTGTAACTACTGTACTTGCACGAAATATTTCGTTTGATGTGATTAAAGATAAGTTTTTTAGGTGAATCATTCGTAACAGTAAAAACAAATTTTAAACTTGAATTTTATTTTATAAAAAAAAATATATTAATGTAGTATATTAAATGTACAAGATTCTCTTACTATAGTAAATTTTAGGATAAATTCTTTACATATTCGAAGTACCTCATATATAAACTCGGTTAACCTTAGTGTACGATGCGCGTGCTCAACCCGCCACCTGTGCGGAAAATAACGGGATCTCGTGTTTTCGTCGGCTTATAATTAAAATTGTATATTTTAAACAACAAAAATCCGTCTAAAATATACTACTTAATAATATAATTGCCACATTATGTTTATTTGTATTTGTGGCTCTTTTTTTTAAAGTAGCAAATACTAAATATAATTTATATTTCACATTAAAACAAACAATTTAGTATAACGACGGATTCATATTTATAAAGATTATTTGTTCTTAGTATAAAATAATAACATATTTAATTAAAACAAGTATACTTATACTTTATACACTCTATTATGATGTATATATTAAAAAAACACACGTACAGCAAAGACCAAAAAATAATTGCCTTAATATTGCTGTCAATCACCTAAGCAATAAAAGATGTTGTTGATATTTAAATTTGGAATACTAATAAATATACCATGGAGGTTTTATTTATTTTGCCGTGATAAAAGATGGTAAGGAAATAAAGGCTAGTTCACAACATTTACTCGCGTTGCGACTGGCTTATTTCGATGCAGCTGCTTTGACATCACAACACTTGGTTTAAAAAGATGATTACAACGCCTTGATGATATTCAATCTTATTGATATTGGGCTTTATAAATATATTTCATAATTCTAAAGGGTTAATAAAATAATTCTAAAGGTTAGTAGTTTAAGGGAGAATATCGTAAAAGATTTTTTTAACTCTTTTTAACAATCCTTATGAAAAACAAGATAGCTTCAATTGCTGGTATCTTTACAAAATTTTGCAAAAAACTCTAAGGGCCATAAGTTTTTATTAATTTAGTTTATTTAAATCCATATTAATACAATTATTTAGTAACTTAACTGATAAATAAAAGTTGTGGTGTTAGTCGGGATATTATTTTTAAGAGAATAAATTCTAAGCTTGTTATAAAAAATCATTATTAAACAATAGTCAGCCAGGAGAATTCTTAATTTAAAGCAGTTTATTTTTAATCGATTTACTGCATAGTTACTTTATTATTAATTAAATGAAGTTTAAGGCTGAATGGTAAAACTTTTATTTATTGTCCTTTCTCTGGAGGGATGGTTGATGAAAGTTACGCCAAAAAAATCGATCTCGTTCTCGCTTCAAATCTAACTTTAAGTTGTCGGTTACTTCTGTCATGTTATAACAGAGCTCGAGTAAACAGTACGAAAATTTATTTTGTTATAAAGTAAGAAAAAGCTTACTCTGGCAAAAAGTTTTCGTCACACAAGTAAAAAGTTAAAAACGCTCGGATTGATTTGTTAATGGTATACCAGAAGTGCCATACTAAATATAATAAGAAGAGAAAAATCTTTATTGGATTAAAAGGAGATGAGAAAGTAGGACATCAAAGGGTGACAAACTTGTATATACTTTTAGTATATAAAATTATCCGATTCGATCGATCCGATCGATCCGATCCGATATACATCCAAAACTTAACCGATTCACTTTGTAAAAAGTATATCTAAAGACTTTTTATATTTATTTATATTAAAGAATGGATAAAGATGCTAACGGTGATACCTATTATAATTTAAAACCCTTTGAATTCAATATAAATCGAACAATACAATAAGTACCGCTAGGAGTTCAATATTTAAATATGAATAAAAAATACGTATTGTACGTTCCGTTTTACTCCTATTATTTATGTAAAGTGAGTAAAAAATTGAGGATCTCGTATAAAGAAAGCACTTACAGCACTTACTCTTGAGAACGGCCTCTTTATCTTTTATCTTTACAGAAGCAATTTTAAGAAAGTACGTCTCGGTATCACGGAGACGGCTGCAAAATATCAGCAACATTCGTGTTCTATTTTTAATATATTCGAAACATAAGAAAAGCACCAGATGTAAGCGGCAGGTACCAAAGACAGCATCATGTTGCAAATTATAACATGCGACCGAATAAAGGAGTCCTCGCATGTCATTACAACAAGTATAACCTTGGCACATTTTAAATTTACAACGTTACACCCAAAAACCACAGCTTGCATGACAGATGCATGTTACAAGGAAGCTTCACAAAAAACTAGCACGTGCTAGAAAAAAAATCGCATGCGGGCACAAGTTGTACCTACAGATGAAAAAAATGGTCGCACGTGATTTCTTAGAAGATATTTGCCGTGAAATTAATACTCTTTGGAAGTTTATGTGCAGCTGTTACTGACTTCCAAATCATCAAAATTTCGACGTCAAGGTAGCATTTTGTAATTAATCCTAATAATACCTATTTGTGATATGGATTTAAAAGTGCATGGACCTAAGAATGACTAAAATATACACTATTTAGCAATACTCGATTCAGTTTGCAAAGCATCGGAAAATATCTTATCAAGGATAATAAAAAAACTAAAAGAGTTGTATATATTTTTGAAAGAGATAAAGGAATAAAATATGCATTTACATTTGTTACCAGAAAATGACATTATTAAACCTAGCAAGATTTTTTTTATTTATTCCCTTCATCTGACGAAATGTACACAGAATATTTTACCAATGTCGGCAATGAAATTTCCTAAAGTTTCTATCACGTGTTGTTTGATAACAGTATTATCTGACAAGCACTTACATCCCCCACTTGCCGAATCTTGAACACGGAAGCTGTTTTGATACAACGCACGTGCGACCACCCACGATACTAGTCAATACACTACAGCGCTTTAGTTGCCCTCAACTGTCCTAAAGAATTTTCCTCCCCTTATTACGATATGCCATTTAATATAAATCTTTAATATGTTTTATATACCCATAAAAACCATTGTTTTGTATAAAAATATCGTGTGAAAATTATTTTTTACTGTAATGCTTAAGATAAACTACATTTAACAGTGTACCCGGTATGGTTCGTGAAGCGCCAGTTTACTCATTACGGCATAGGAAGTATGTACATATATTGATATAAAATATGTTGTACCTACTTCTTGTTATAAACCACTAGCCAGACATTTAGTACATTCTAGAAAGTATACACTCATTAAATGCTGTAAGATGTTTCTATTCATCGCTACAATCGCTTGAAATGTTCGAAATTGTCAGATTTATTCTTCTTATAATAAATAAAGTCATTTCACTTATAGGCACTGATTTTTCAAGTCTTTGTATATAAAGTCACATTTAAGCCATTGTTTCAAATGAAAACTTTTAATATTTTGGTCGTTTTAGACAATACAAGTTATTTAGGCTGCGAAAAATACTTCAACGGCCTTAATTATGAGAAAATAACACAATATGTATTGTACTGCAATACATGCATTTTACTGATATGTACGGATAATCTCCGTAGGAACTACATGCATTGTTTACTGGGAGTTGCTACAGAAACTTCTTGTTTATTTTAACTTTAATTATAATATTATATATATTTCATAATTGTACCATGAGAAGACGTTGCCGGTGCAATTTAACGGTATTGGATATAATGCAATATCTCAAGTATTGTATATTAATGCAATTCTTGGATTTATAAGGAAACTGGCGTCGAGATTTATAGAAGACTATGTCATAGTCGCCTGGTAACAACCGTCTAATGGATTTCTATTGCGACTTTATTACAAAAAACCTTACTCCTAGATCACGTCATCTTCTATATAAAAATATATCTATATAATATTATTTTTGTGGTCCAAAAATTAAATCTATATATCATATTAGTGATATAAAACTATTTATTGTACAAGTATCCATTGACGACATTTAAAAACTATTAATAAATCAAAGTAACAAGACAGGACATTATCATTAGAAATACCAAGCGCTGGTTCTGAAAATTCAATGCATTTTCCCTTATACGGCTAGAAGGTAATATATTAAAGATAGCTATAAAAACTTTTTGCTGCTATATAAAAAAAATGTTTAGCAATTTTCAATCTTAATACAATTGAATAAAGATGTTGTATAAATTTAAATGTTAAACGTTCTGTAATAGCATTTTAATGGAGTGAACGAAATTCGTCCTTGCATTGTGGTATTGTGATAGTAACAAAAGAGAATGCTTATTCTAAGATTCGTTTTGGGATATAGGATTTCTATACTATAGGTATACAGCTTCGGAAATAATTTCATATATAACAATATTCAGAATTACCATAGATAAACATAGTTTATAGCGATTTTCTATACAGCCGACGTGCTATTAAAAGTTATACTCCATTTTTATAACAGAGAAACAACACACAGGTAAATAAAAATCTCACGTATTTATTACAACAGTGGGATATTTTTAATATCGTAACAGTCAAGAATTTTAATAGCACTGCATTTTTTAAAATTATAATTAAATTTAAATATTTTCATCAAATTATACGTAATGATATTATCTGCGTACTGTTAAAAGTGTTGTTTAATTAATTCAATTCAAAATATGGCGACTGCTCTAATTATGATTTTGATTTATAGTTTGAAATTATATAGAACTTAGTACGTGTTTACAGAATCAGTTTAAACCAACAGTTTCACGTTTTTACCAAAGCGAAGAGAAGACTAACACCCTAAAAAGATAACAAGTAAAATGAATGAGTTCATCTTAAATAGCGTGCGTCATAACAGTTCAAAACGTTACCTTTAAAATTTTATAATTTAGTGTTGTTCTGTTACAATCATCACGCGACCATGTGACCGATTTGTTACGCCATTTTGTATTATTATTGATTGTCATGATCGGCTGTTTTATATGTTTAATTGAATATATATAGTCTTATTTGGTTGCATTTAGAATTATTGCGTTCTAAAGCCTCGTTTTGACTTATTTTTAAAAGATTATATTCATGTAAGGAATGAAGGTTATATAAAATATTCAGAATTGAACTTCAATGAAAGCTAATGTGGCGCAAGTCGTCTCCGCTGGACGCCAATCAAAACGATACCCAAATGATAAATAGACATTTTTTTTATATGAAAAATGTCATGCAATTTGAATGTTAGCCAGGTACCAAGCACGTGGTTACAAAAGAGAGATCTTTCCCACGCTTGCGCAAATTCAAGAAAGAGATTTTTTTGCGATTATCATGTAAAAAATTGCAAATACGACCCGAACACGTGTGCCGTGAAAGCCTTGGGAATCAGCTGATCCTCGGCTAAAGTGAATTCGTTGCAATATAATACTTACCACTCGCTACTTAAGATTTAATATTCATTTAATATCGTGACAAAGAAGATTTTAAAACATACTATTTGTTATTAGAAGTTCCATTTTATAAACACCAGTGTCCTTAAATCAAATAGAATTCAAGAAATAATTTCTTTGAAGTCGTCCATACAATTCAACAATTTATATAGAAACAGTGACAATATTGTAAATTTAATATAAAAAAAACTAATGTAGCTACTTCCTTACCCAATATGCAAGACATTATTAGAAGGTGTCGACAAATTAATATGTCGAGTGAATGAGAGACTCCTTCCTTAAAATGACAATTTTAAGAAAATAATTATTATAAACCAAAGTAAGAATAAAATTAATTTTTGTCTGTTAATGAAACAAGTTAATTTTATAGTTCAAATATTTATAAACTCATACAATTTAATTTGATATTAATTTTTTTTAAGTTTCTTTATTTGTATTTCTTTGTAATCGTCATTTTAAAATTAACAAAACCTTACCAAAAATTTTAAATGAAATAAGGCAAATTTAATTTGATCTAAAGAATGCTTTACCACATTGTATTTATAAATGTAATTCCAAATTATTTTTACTTAATATTTTCGTTAGGGTCAAATCCATAGAAAATCAGAGTCGATTTATTTCGATATATGAAATCTTATATCAATACAATGTGAGCTGACAACTCTTATCTCAATGATAAAAATGTAGAATACCTCCGATTTGATGGGAATCGTTTGACGCAGCTGTCTTCAGGTAGTCTTTAAGCAACCAAAATCTATTGTAACCTTTGAAAGCTCATGATTTTTCTAAGATTCAAGAAGAAGAATGGGTTTTTTTCCAAAATAAACCTGGATAGAGAATCTTTTGACATACCATCAATAATATTCCCGTGATATTTTTGTCATTTAAATTATCGAAACTTTTGATAATTTTCATTAGCTCTTTACCTTTGTTATAAGGCAATAATTATTCTGATGTTGTCATTATTTTTCAAAACCATATCAAAAAGAATAACCCACGTAAAAAAAAGCACTTTTTGTAACCTTAATTAGTTTAGTGGGAGTCAAAACTTCTTGATGATTATAAACGATAAAAGGCAGATGTTTTTTACGGACCGCTTTAAGATTTATAACTAAAAAGTCAAACTGCATTCTGACGTTTCGTTAATTTCAATGTCTATACGTCATTTATTTACTGTAATTAATTATGTATATACGTGGCCATCTTAAAGCAGACGGCTACAAATCGTAATCCTTATCACGGCATTGTGCGGAAGTCGAAATGCAAACAGTATCGACCAATCAGATTGGACCATCTGCTGAGGCGCGTGCGCCGATCTTTGATAGATCGAATGTACACTAGTGTGAGTTTCATAGTTCTTTTTTTCTGTACATTTGCTCTATTTCTCTTATGTGTGCGTGTTTCTTAGGAGATTTGGCAGATGGCACGTGCTTGATGCTTCTTTTCGTACATCTGTCGTTTCTTAGATTTTTTTCCCAATTTTTTTTTTACAATCTCAGTTTTTTTCTAAATTCAAAAGCTAGCACATGTCATTTGGATGCAAATATGACGCTCAGAAAAAGCTTCCAAAGTCGTATTCCGTATGGTGTTTAAAAAAAATAAATCGTTCGGCGCAAGTGGTTTATTTGATAGCGGCCATCTGCCTTCACCTTGTAGATATTACATTAAAAATACGAATACTTAATCACTTGAATGCAATCAGATAAGTTCAAAGGATTACTCAAGCATGTACCTAGACATGGACTGGGACCTTGTAAGGTAGAATCACTTGGAGATAATTTGACCTACTTTAATTTTGAAACTAATGAAGATGTGACTTTATTTATCCCTAAGTTAAAATAAAACATCGAAAAATCCGTCAAATGATGTCGTCATGATTTAAATTTATTGTAAACAAATAAATATAATACATTAAGCCGTCAAATTAATACAAATATAGTTATCATAATCAATTCAAATTCAAAGGAATAGGTTCCCATAGCATCCGAACGCCCATCCGAATCAGAAATACGACCCCAAGGTCAGAACGCACCTTCAATCAGGTATCCGATGGCGGAAACACCATACAGATTGAACAAAAACATGACAAAAACTCATCAGCTCGTTTCCGGACGGGAACCGTCTGCAGGAAGTAACAGCAAAAAATACGCAAGTGCCTCCAGGCTGTACAGGTTGTATGCAAATCCAAATAACGGCCTTAGTCTATAGATTGCGTCATCGGAGCCTTTGAGAGCATGAATGGGAATGGCATTTTAAGGTTATAAAGGGTTTTTGTTTTTTTTAATTTCCCAGTTGTTTACACAATTGCGTCATATCACTTAATTGCTATCCCCATATTATTAAACCCCAAAAAAATGTCCTTTGACATCGCAATGTGTGTAACATAATTATGTATGCGTGTTTGTACGCATTTAATATTAACAATAATAAGTATATACACTTTATTGTTCTGTCACAATACACCGTACATGGGCATGACACTGGAATATATAACATGTATCTATATGACCGACACATTCTGCTTATAAAATAACTGTTTATTACTCATAATAGTCACACATAAATACTTGTATTTTATTTAACTTATATGATATAAAATATATTTACTGTATATATACATGTATGTGTCTGTATATGTGTAGTTTAACAATAATTTAAAGTGAACTATATAACTTTTTTTAGGTTCCCTAGTTAGAAACAACTTAAAAAATACTTTTGTATTGTGAATTATAACAAACATTAATGTTAATATAACGTTCATTTTCCAATAAGAAATATATCTAATTAAATATACAAACAAATGATTCCAATACGCCTTCAAAAATAATAGTTTTTGGACTCAGCTTTTAGTATTGGTTAAGAAGGATCCATTATACCCATCACTCTTAAATTAAACATAATTTTTGGGATGTACTTTTGCGTTTTTTTTCAATTTAAAACTACATACCCCAGTTTCGGTTACATTACAGCAAGCGTGATCACGGTTTTACATCTCGTCTCCCCGTATCACTTAGCCCATATAACTTTACTCTTGCACCTATTTTTTATTTAAATAACTTAGTTATAAATACCACAAAACCTGTGATTCCTTCAACTATGTGAAGTAATCCTATGATCGATATCACTGGTTGATTACAAATTGATAAATTATATATAGGTACATCTATATCAAGAAAGAAAACTATCAATGCGCTGGTAACTCAAACAAATTCGGATTAATTAAACTTATTGCGAACATATAATATATAATAATTCACTTTATTTGGTTTTTCTATGGAGTTAAATCTAGATATCAATCTTTCGTAATGATATATATTTTTTACATTTCTGAACGACTTCTAAAACCAGTTAGAATACAAGAAAAATTTTAAAAAGAGCATTTTTTTATGTCGATATGTTTATACTTATTATATATCGTTGGACGTTGCTTGGAATAAAACAATCCTTGAAGTTAATATATAAAAAAAAAATCTTATCATCCATTTTAAATACAAAACTATAAAAAAACGGAAGTGCAGGTGATTTTCAAAATTTAACCACACGCAAACTGATTTATCAATGTTATTACTCTGATAAATTAAGTATACCAATTTCTATCCAATACAACCTAAAACCGTGTTATACATAATTTGGTAGGGTTAGCACTTTTTTCTTACAAACTCAATCAAGAGTTACGTGACACTGCAACGGTTAATTTAACAGAATTATTATTTAATTCCGTCTTACTTCAACAGTGAACTGAAGAGTTTTTTTGAATCAAAAAACTTGCGGTAGGTATCAATGAAACCGGTCCAGAAACAATTACACTAATAAGAAGTTACATTGTAAATAATGACGTGTAACCCGAACGTGATAAAAAAATATATCGATTGGAACTAATGACCGGTATCTCACGACTACTTAAAAAATGAAATGCCCAAAGGAATCGGAGGTATAACGCAGTGATTTTTTATCTCAAGGTGGTACCACATAGTCAGCAGGTGTAATCTACAAAGGGTTTTTAAAGAAACGTCAAACAGGAGGCCTTTTTCCCACGACCCTGTCGATGATTTCAGCCTTAACCCGTTGGGTATCTTTGTTTGAGAAATGATCGCACCTTAAAAGATACGTCACTAAAAAAAACTTTATAAAAACCTCCATGTTATTGGATCTCTATCGATTATTTGGCAGCTAGTTTTCAACATACTTCATATATTTTATTGTAATTAAATATATATATAAGCTATGCACTTTACTAAATACGTGTATTTATTTAAGATAAATTTGAACATATCACTTGAGTAGTAACAATGGATAAAAAAGGTATAATTTATATAATTATTTTAATATTAAAAACATTTTAAAAATCTTTCATTTTATTGCCATAACTGTTCTATAAACCTTAACAAATGATATCTTGTACAAAAATATAAATTAAGTATACTTAAATAAATATATATATTTGCTTAATTCAAAAACTATGTTCTTGATAAGAATTATATTTATATTATAATAAACCGGTAGAAATGTTACTTCATATCTTATCTGACATTTTAAAAATTATATACAAAATATGTAAACAAACGAAAAACATAAAAATTTAATAACTAATTGGTTTGAGCATATTTTTTTTTTATATCCTATTAATAAAACCGAATAAAATTATATCAATGCTTATAAACAAGTATTCTTCACGCATTTTTTATTATTTACTTAAAGAAAAGACATTATTTAGGTTCCTTTATGAGCTTTAATGTATTTTTACAGTACACAGCCTTTGAAGCACGGAAGACTTTTTTAAGATAATTATGTACAATATTGACACTTTCAAACGATATTATAATCATTTAATGAACCAAGTTATTCATGCTACATACATTCACGCAAAATATTACGAAATTTTATTTTCAAACATACACTATCAAACTTATAATACTCATTAAAAAAACACAGAAATTTTCCTCCACATATAATACATGTATAAAGAAATGTCCAATGAATGCATTTTATTACTCCAGATGTAATTAAAATTCCAACTTTTATAGACCTTTATAAAACAAAACGACATGATATCTATGAATATTTTCTATAAAACAAACACAAATATATAATTTCCGAACGTTATAATTGAGAGTTTAATAACGAAAATGAAAAAAAAAATAGTTAAATGTCAGCATTATCAAATTGATGTCTATGGTCTTGCGGTCGAATTAAAATACTTTGGACAACAAAAAAAACCTGCAAATTATCATCTTATATTATCTTTATAATCATATTAAAATTAAACTTACCTCCCATGAAATGTTCAAGTACGTTAAAAAACTAACGGTTATCTTAAATCCCAAAAGAATTTCAACTACTTTAATCTCAAAACAAATAGCAAATATCGAAATTATAAAACCATTTAATACACGAACATTTCTCACAATCAGAAGAACTTAAATTATCGAATTTGTCACAACGATTAGGGTTATTCAACATTAAGTAAACATCATGCAGCTGTTTTAACTTACTGTAATTAGCATAATTGCTTGCATTTTAGGCATATCAGAGATCCTGCTTCTTCAGTAATTGAAGTTTTTACAATATTCATATTTAGTATCGAAATATACATAATTATATAGCAGTCTAAAAAATCTTTAGGACAATTACAGGTTGTGGAAGTTGAGTTGATGAAGTTGTTACAAAGACATGCAGTTTGAAAAATAGATTTTAATGAAGTACGGGTTGTCGAAGTGTGTCTATACGTGTTAGCGCAAAAATATGAAGACTTTTAATATTAAGAATAGGCAAAAGAAGTTTCTAGATTTCCGCGGTAAGTCTGCGCTCCTAGTACGGCATTCACCTGCGACGCCACCTGCCGTACATCTGACACATGCCGCAATGATGTGCTCGTATCGATAGATTTATCAATAGGTTTAAAAGAATTTAACAACCTTTAAAACTGTCGTACAGATTCAAAAACGAGTTTAATTGAAGCCATATAAATATGGGGTGTTTAAACTGAACAGAAAAATCGAAACAGGTTATCGATAAGACAGAAAAAAATAGTTAATTGGTTTGTTTCTTTTAAGTTGATGGACGGTTATATTTAATTAGATTAATTGTATGAACTAGAAAAATATCTATATATTACGCATTCCATCACTACGGAATCGTTCGCACATCTCCGTACGCATTTTAATGAGCCAAGTAAATTGTATTGTTGTACCTCCAAGGCTCCAAGGCTCGACGACAATTTAAGTAAACTATATTATTATATCGAGATAAAAATACATAAATAAATATCGTAAATTTATCTATATCTGGATATTTTGTTTTTAAATCATTCAGTTATCAAGTATCGGCGGTTTGACAGCATTAAATATGTCAAGGACGTACTTTGAACTTAGAACTTGTTTTAAACCTGACATATTTTATAAAATTAGAAAGATTCTCACAAAAAAATAGTACAGCCTATTTTCTTTTTATCTTTTCTCTTCGCTTTCCTTTTCCTTTTTCTTACATCTTAGAGTTTGGACACCTTAACCGATCTAGGTCTACGTTAGATCATTTTAAAATAATTTTATATTATAACTGAATAATAATCGTGAAAGACGTTATTTTTTTACTAGAATTATTATAATCAAACATTTTTTTATATTTCATTCTTCTTACATATATCATATTTATTATGTTCACTGATACAGAAGCGTTGTAATTTATTGTGTATTAAATCTGTCGCTCCATTTATAAGAAACTTTGCTCGGAAGTAAAGTATATTATAGACAATAACAAAACATGACTTAAATAATAATAGTAACATATCACTAGATATTATCCGTCTATTTTTTATTTTCATATAGCTATAAGCTATAAGAAATAGTTTTATTAGTTACTTAAATCGCAATGATTCCAGTGTGTCCTTACTCAGATAATTTGATACGGGCCAGAAGTAATTTATTTAAAAATGTTAAATGGGGTTCTATATTCTTTTTTTTTTTATTTATTATCTGTATCATAGACAACAATAATCCATAACATCATATCAGACAATATACTTATATATATATATATTATAATATTTGTCAACTAGTAAAAGAAATATTTGATTCCCACATATTTAAACTATAACAAATAAGAGACATTGTTCGCGAACGAAATCATTGTTGACTTGACACAGAAATAGCGGAAGCACAAAACAAACACACGTCCCCAGCTGCTAAAACAACGGACTATATACAGAATGACATATCATTGTCAAATAATTTATAGCCGTTATAATGTATTAAATATAAAAATATTAAGTTTAAAATTCATTCCAATTAAAACAGTTGCAATTTACAATTATACGAGCAGCTCTGACAGATTGACACCTGACAGTTTGTAGACATTTTGATTCAACCTCACATATTTAGGACTCGCGAAAACATCTGAATTCTAGAACTATCCCGCATAAAACGTTCCGAATATATTAAATAGTGCAAACAATAAATATAAATATTAAATAATATTCGAAATAATCGTTTATTAAAACATTATGACAAAATATGTTTGCTAAAAAAAAATATAACAGCAAAAGTAGACATGCTTGGTAACTTAAAATAACAACAAAAACCCGAAAATGAGACATTGTTAAGAAGTTGGAGTAATGTTAGCATGATGATATTGTCATAAATTAATTGTCCTCCGAAGACCGGTGAGGTATTGTGAAGGAAAAATGCTAATGAAATATACTTACAACTTGTTACTGCGACAAATACGACTAAACCATACATATTAATGTAGGGGTATGTCTGTCTGTTAGCATTCATGGCTGCATGGATGAGACAATTTTAATGAAATCAGTAATAAAATTAGATAGGACTTCGAAGAAAGATATGGATACGTACTTTTTTACCCCACAACATCCGTAGACGAATTGTAATCTATCAAAGACTATAGTTATTTCTTTGATTTATTGATTTAGTTTTGTAAATATAATTTTTATATTAGGAAATCATTTGTAATTTTTAATCTACTTAATTTTATTACCGCATTTATAACTCTGTATTCGAGATATTGAAGAAATATCTAAAAATTTTGAATGCCATTTCAAACTCACAATTTTTATCATAGATTGTAAAAAAATATATTACATCCAAGTCCGCAAAGAATGCTAGCCACCATTAAGTAAGTGTAAACACGATAAGAGCGGCGCCCGCCATTCCATTATATTGTGTTGCGAATAGTTTAATCGGAAGTAATAAATACTGTATCGGTCAATTGACCTGACGAATTTGTAGGATTGATTAAAAATATATGTTTAAAGAAATAATTCAATGAATAATTAAAAAAAAAAATCAGTATTTTTTAAGTGACAATGTAGGGTTTTACATTATATTTTTATTGAGATTTAAATAACATAAAACATTGAGAAAAAATATTATAAAAGGTGTACGTAAATTAGGGGCATTCCGTAATCGACGTTGACCTTTTTAAGATTTTTGTTTATAACAAATAAAAGTAGTTCTTGAGCATTTAGAAAACAAAATTTTCAAATCTTCTTCACTATACTTATCTAACGTATAAATATAATGATTTGTTAGTTTATTCAAATGCAAGTGTAAGGACATGCGAGACGATTATCTTCGCCTGGGAACTTATATATTCACACAAGGCTAATTACACGCTAACAGGTAAGCTCTACGTGACATCTGAACACAGCCTTAATTAATATGTTAGTGGAGGACATTCAGCTCATATTGAGTTATGGTTTTACTATCGCTATGAACTGTGCTAAATTGTAGACACTAGAGGTCAATGAACTTGAACCATGAAATGAAATGAAGGTAAGTTTGTATTTTAATATTATTTTTCTATTAAGATATATTCATATTTTTATAATTCTATTTTGTGTCAAGATATTTAAGTAGTTAATTTATTTTTCAATATTTTCTCTTTTTTTGGTATACAGCATATAATAATACAAAATTCACTATCGATTTTAAATATTATTTATCGATAATTCTTATCTACTACATAAAAACATAGAAGCATTATATAGTTTTTTCCTTGACTGTAAAAAAAAAGTTGATACCTTAAGAGAAATTTAAAAAACGAAGTGTTTAAATTGTCAAAAAATTGTCTTAAAATACTTTGATATTAGAACATGAAATGGCACAAACAGATGTCACAATTACCAAAATTACAGGTAGTTACCCTTATCTGCCTGATATGATAACAATCCGCGATATCTATTTACACAAACGTACTGACTACAACATATACAAATATATATATACAGTATTTTAATCGTGGTGTTTCGACTTTCGACCTATTTTAATATATTTATAAAATTTGCAACCATAATATTCTTATATTTAAAAAAAAATTAAATGACACATTGAAAAAATCGTATACTAAAACCTATTTTTTATTTTAGAATAATATCGTTGATTTGATTTAAAAATATTTATTTATATATTTTATGACAGTTTAAATTTCTCCGCCATTTTAACCGCTACCGTTGACAGTTTATTAAGTATGGTTATTATTTTGTATTATGTTGTCATTGTTGAACTGAATCGCTGGAGTTTCTAATACAAGACGCATTAAATGAAAATCCTTATTATTCATTAAATAGAGCATTAAATCCATTTATTTGTACTTTAGTTTTAAATGTACAAAGTCGCTCTTTTATTATAGTTTTAAAAGTAATTGCTTGAAATTACAATTTATTAGGGTTGAAGAAAATGTATTGTGATGAAACTAGTATGGATGGAACACAATGAACTAGGCTAAATCTTGTCTAAATCTACTTTAATACATGTACAGTTGGCAATTTTAATTAAACGTTTTCGTCTAAAAAAGATCATGTGATAGACACAAGAAAAATTACATGACATTATTCGAAAGTGTAATAAGACTTGTTACTTTTATTATATATAAAAAACTTTTTTTGAAATCAAATAAAATGGCATGTTACCATTGTAGTATACCATTAATTAATAAGTGTAATATAGCAACAGTGTTGCCATACCACTCGTAATTACAATAAGGCCAAACACACACATGCTGCTGGAATGACATTTAGGTGATAAATACAATAATGAAATTAACAATTTATATTACTTTACATGGCATGTTAATAAATTTACCTGAACAATTTGTTTATATTTAATGGTACACCGATACTTTTTCTTGTCTTAACAAATGAAGCTGACACGTACGTAAGTAATAAACGACAATATGTTTAATAAGTTCTCGGACGCCCTTAACTTACTACAGACAGGGTTAAATAGGTTATTACTGTAAATTACCCTCATAGCCGTGAAAAACAATGTATTGCGTACCCGAACGTTCATTCCTATTTTTCTTTAATTTTTAAATTCAACAATGTTGTCAAATTGCTTTTTGTAACCGCTCGTAAAAAAAAAATCAAGCAATATCTATATTACGACCCGTTTATTTTGATTAAGCATGTAGGTTTTTTGTTTCACTATAATATATTATTATAACAATAAAATGTAGATTGGTATTAGAAAATATAAAAAAAAATTATGATTTAATTTTTTTCTGATGTAGGTACACGTATGACATCAATCTACACTAAATTCATATATCAATACGAAAATATTAAAAAAAAAACTAATTTAAGCGTCGTACCTTTAAAGGACGTCATTAGTTTGATGAATCGTTCTCTTCTACACCTGTTACATTTTACAAGACGTACGCAAATATATATCTTGAGAGTTAAAAAACGGAATGCAGCAAGAAATCATAATGCTATCCAACGTATTAATATGATATATTTTAACATCAAAAATAATAAAAAAATACTCCGTAAGAATAAAGTATCGTATAAAATTTATAATGACATGACTATTCCTATGCATTCGTTCCCCGCAAATTGTTATAATTGGCCGTTTTACAACAACAATAATACGTAATTATTTCATTTTAAAACTTAATTAAGTGTCGTTTATAATTATACTTGCGTAATAAAAGCATGTCTGATTGTTATCGAACCTCCTTCAAAAAATTGAAACCTCTTTGCTACCCTAAGTTTTTTTTTAATCCAGCTCATCACGGCAGAGGGAGTGGCTTATACATCCGGAGCTCTTATCGGTTCCGGTGTGTACTGCCACTGTTTAATTATATATACTCGTGTGTGATAAGAGATTTTTATTTAATTTCTAATTTTATCATCGACATCCGAAACGTGGAAGGATCACAGTCCCACGATCTTTTTTACGGAAATAAACTTTGATGGAGATTTTAAAGCGCTTTTATTTCTTAACACTTCAAATTTTAAGCGGGTGAAAGTAAAAAAAAGAGGTTGTAAATATAATTTAATCTAACCGCTTTCACCGGTCGTCATATTAAAATTAAGATTTCCATAATGAACAATTATAATTGAAGTTAAAGATTTTCGCACGGTAATTTTTTTAATCTTTATTTATAAACGTTAACAGCTATTCTCGGCACGTAAACAATAAACTGTACTTACAATATTTTTTTTATGGGATATTCTTTTGAATATTTGCTTTAAAAAAATATACATATATGAATTTGGCGGCAAAGCATTACAAAGTCGGCCATATTTACAAATCATGAACGTCATAAAACTTAATGTTGCAACATTAACTGAGTCATGCAGACAAAAACCATATCCAGCCTTGAACTTTATATCAAACATTAGCGATTTTTTCCGCCTTGACACGCTGAATAGATGCTTAATGAACAAGAACCACGATCTCAGTGACAGAAGCCTATTATAATAATTACAATTCTCTCACTGTTGTGGAAAATTGCTTGAATTACCGATAAGTCATATGTTTTATTATATTATGGAAGCTTGATTGAAGACTCCAACATCTTATTAAGTATATGTTAACCGATTTCGTCCGCTTTTGCAATGTAAGTGGTTTATATTTTTTCAGTTTTATCTCATGGCATTCTATGCCAGTTACAAAAGAACCTCCACCGAGAGTCGTAAGGGCTGTACAATGTTATAATACCTTTTTAATTAACTACTTTGAAATTATTTAACCAACTAAATAAGCCATTTCATATATATTTCTTTCGGTGCCGATAAATATAAAATCCGGTTTCTCCGACAATCATAAAAATAATAAAATTTTATATCAATCTGTGTTCTATGGATGTTAAGTGTTGCCCGTACATAAAATGGTGAAAATAAATCACTTACAAATTATAAACACATTCCTTATAATATTTAAACATTAAATTATATATGAGATTTTTAACATTTAAATATAAATGAAAGAAATGTTAATTGTTGTAATTTAATGCCTTGGTACACATACTCAGCCATTGTGACTTTTCCGAGACATAAAAATGTATTCCGTTACGTAGTTATAAAAAACTTTCAACAATAGAAACTGACGTGTATTATATTACCTAAAATATATTATTTCGGATAAAACAAAGTAATTGTCTTATTATAATCCGATCTCTATATATTCTACTTTTATTTTAAAAGTTTGAATTTACGATAATGTTCATGGAACCTAGGATCGAAGTGATTAATTCCAGATCGATAGTTTTCAAATAACTTACAGCGCCATCTATCGTCGGATAGCGGAATTGTGACGAGACATCACAATTCGATGAGATACAAATACATCGGACGCTTTCTGAGAACTCTTATTTAGTATAATATACTTTTACTTTTACTCAGCATATAGATTACATACATATAAAAAATATTTAAATCGTGGCATTATTTTATTAAGTTATTTAATTATACAGACATATGTATATGTAAGAATATTTCGCTGATAAATTTTTCATCTAGGTTTCGTTAATAAAGTATATTATATGTTATATTTAAAATAACACGAATAATTATGTTTAGAGTTTATACATGTTTCAGTCTTTAGTTGTCTTCGAAGTGAGTACAAAATATTCAGCTTTGACGTCACAATAAAAACTTTTTAGTACTCGAATAATGATTTTACATTAAAAGGGGGTCTGTTTACTATGTACAATGTAAAATTGGTTAATAATTAAATAACTTTGGAACTTAATCTTGTTTTTTTTATATTCTTTTAAAATTATTATTAATATTTTAAACATCAATCATTATGTTTGCTAATGTGTAACAAACCTTTTCACAATAAGCAACGATATATTTTTTAAGTTTAAATTTTATTATTATTATTTAATGACTGTTCTAACTTCTGGAGTTGATAATCTGGATGTACGGATAAAGAATAAATGGCTTAAGTATCAAGCAAAAGATATCTTGACTAGTTGAATTACTTTAAGATCCGTAATTCTATAATAATCGTGTGAAAGGCACACACATTGAAAGATTCATTCAAAAATGATCAATACTGAACATAAAAATCACATATATATAGTTGTGATATCCAAATAAAACGTACGAACCTCCCAAATGTTAAACACATTCAGTGATCAAGCTCACGCGATATACACGCCAGGTGACATTTCTGACATCGCGTATATTGACAGACAGACAGACAAAAATTATGTATAACAGCGAAATTACTATATATATTAAGTTCGCTGCTTAAATTATTTTACGTTCTCTTAATATTCATTATCAAAGTATCCGTATTATTTTAATTAATAGATTCAAATACGATATGATGATGACATAAAATAATATAACCTTGGACGTTTTAAGAAAATCAATTCTTCACTGAAATCCTTCACTGTACAAACGAATAGACAAATCTCGTTACACACAAATTTTATTAAGAAAAATATTTCACTGACTTAATTTAGATTGTCTATCTTAAGAAGTTCTTCATAAAGAGGATTTCTTCTACGCAACCCTAAACTTTTATTCTTATAGATTAATTTATTTCATTACTATTATTTTTATAACTCCACATTCATTTACGACTTTTATTCATATTCACATACCTACAATAAACGCAGTAAAGAACACGTCTGCCATTGAATGAAGATTCAAATTCTTAAACTGTTAAAAATTCCTTAAATCATGTTGTAAATAATATTATTGTTATTTGTAATAAAGAGCGAACGCCAGGTGTGTGACGTCACACTTGGGCTAACACGAAATAATTGTATTGTACAAGCTCCGTAACTTTAGAACGAGTTTACGTTGACAAACTTAATACCGACAGTTCGACGTTTTAAAATAATTAAATTCATATATCATGTATAACGATTTATAATTAAAAATAAATATACCGAGTGTAGTTTACCGTAAACTATTACTAGGGCAGAAGATTTACATTAACTTAATGACTTTATTATATTATGTTAAAAAAGTCTTACTACCCTTTTTACGTAACTTCGTCCGGAAACACGGATGTCAAACTAAATCAACAATAATAAAAATGTTTTATAATATATACGTATAGTTTGACCCATTAACATATTGATGAGTTAACAATTTTAATGAATTTTCGTTCTAATATATTATTGGAATCTTGATGTTAATTCAAACAAAAAAATACCCCACAAACTAATACCAACCCTTAGCCCTAACATTAACCCTTTAACCAACTGTTGTTGTAAAAAATCACAATGTTATCTGACCATTTCCAACGGACATTTCAATGTTTCGGACGTTAAGCAGTAAAGACGGATGGATAGGGTTAAGGAGCACCCGAACAGCGTCATAATTTGGTTGTAATTTAAAAATTCGAGCAACGAAAGGTGTCGTTCAAGCTGTCTAGCTTAACGATCCTTTACTGATGACCGTTATAATAATAAAATTATTTTATATTAAGCCCGAAAAAGTATTTCTTCTATACAGTATGACATATTTAAAATAACATATATATTTAGTAACGCTTAAACTGTCCCGACGATCTGACTTAGTCTGCTCACAAAACTATTTTTACTCTTATACTATTTATACTATGATAATATTTAATGTAAAATTAAGTTTATATGTTTATTTTCAGATAAGATCTATTAAAGCTAGCATAAAAATATAAAAGTCTGAACTTTGTTCCTTCGGACATTGTATATACAACGCTCATAAATAAATCATAACTCGTCCGAACGATTCGCTTTAAATATGTGTGTTAGAAAAAAATTATAATCAATAATTATACTAACATCAGTTAATATTAAACTGTAAGTCGTGTCGCCATCGTCACGTTTACGCAACGATCTATTAACATACGGCGTCACGTTTATTGTTAGCGCGTGCTACCGACAGGGTGGTATTTAATAATAATATTTTGATTATACTCAGAGCTTTGAAAACAGAATATTATATAAAAAATTATACATTTAACAGTTACAAGTTCAAGAGAGAAAATTTTAAAATGATTTTTCACTATGATCGTGAAAAATCCTTTCCAATACTCTTATAACGAATATTACGGATTATTAAGTTCAACTTATTATTCTTTCACAATTAAACGCTATCAATAGTACAATATACATACAAACAAACAAAATATAATTCTATCGTGTGTATTAGCACTCTAAGTCCGGCCCTATTCTAATCTAAAGCAGCGGGCAGGACCGGTGGATTTTTTCCCAAATGCTACAATAACAATGGCCGCGGAGGTGTCAAAGTCTTTTCAACCCTTCAACACATGCCGCCACTTCCGATCCACACAATGACCGCGTTAGATGTCTATTAGACATTAACATATGGACAGTTGGTTAATTTTTGTCTGCGCATGTTGCGTCTTAATGTTACACATTTAAAGATATAATTGTTGATACAAATGTATGAATATAAAAATGAACTGTAATAAAATATTTTTTAAGTCATGTAATGTCATTTCATTGATGACCTTTGCTTAGTTGTAATTTAAAAAAAACGGCTGTTATGATTTTTCGACTTTGACATTTCAACTGACGGCTATCTTCTAAAATTTAATGTTATAACAATCTAGATTTTTTGTTTCCCTCCTTTCTAAAATTAAATTTCAAGTGAATAGCACAATCCTAATTACCACTTATAATAAAAATTACGCAAATGCTCGAAACCACAGTCAGAATATAATAAAGCCTTAATGCATCTGTGTCGGACGAAAGGTGTCACTTCCGTAATACGCAATAAAACCTTTTGTGAGTTTGCACATTTCGCAGTCACATTTGTTGATAACATAATTTGCTTATATCCTTCTATTTTCAAAAGAGATTTACAAATGACATAAAAATTTTATCTCTCGGCTATCATCCTAAAAGTTACTAGGTAGCAATTGAATAATTGGCTAAAAATATACAAACAATTTTGAATAGAATTTACTAACGGTATCATAATATTTTGGATCCTATACATAACTATTAAAAAAACTATAAAAAGAAAGAAACTGAACAAAAACACACGTAGGTTTATACCTATATAGAAATAAATATGTAATGTACTACACGCTATGAAATTTCAACATGTTATATTATTTATTTATTCCAATATAAATATAAATACGAAAATTAAATAATTAATTTGCAATAATCTAAGCTAAAAAGAAAATGAATTTCCAAACTAAAATATTTAGTTTCATGAACCAATTAACTTAAGGTTGAGTTATAATCACGCAAGGTTTTTTCACGATTACCTAATCTTATAATATCTCACGTCCTTTCAGTTCAATGTAACTTGACCTTTACATCAAATATAAAAGTTCTACTTCATGGCCGTTGATATTTGGCCTGTAAATATTTCAAGATAATATAATAAGTCTAGACTATTTTACTCTAAAATGAAACGCAAATAGCATGCCCATAAAATTATACAATCGTTTTACTAAATAGTAATTTGTACCCATAATAACAAATTTTAGTAAATTAAAAGAGGATTATTCAAAAATCCAACTTAACCTTTGAAGTGTAACAGGCGAGTATAAACTGAGCCACATTTCTGGACGCAATTAAAAACACGACAGATAAAAAACATTATAGATGTCAACTACGCGCGCTCTATACCACGGACTAATGGGAGACCGTTATCAAGACAATAATTATAAGGATCCGAATTAATGGCGTCAAAGGTGAAAAACGATTCCCTATATCAATTATTAGCATACGAATTGTGTGAGAAATTGTGTTTTAATCTGTTGTTTGTTGTGACCGAGTCAGGTTTGGGAGCGCTTTAAGAAAATCGAGATAGTATCGATTCCTTTACGTATCGGTGGTAAACGTGTTAAGATTTGATTTTACATTGAAAGTTTTATGAGCACTGTGCTTTGTATCTTTACTTTTATCGTAAATTGAACGGTGTAACAGCTTGAAAGATAATAATTATTATACTCACATACATTTGGATAGCTACTTATTTTATATGAAGAATACTATTACTATCTCAATAACTAGTTTTGGGTTGTGTTTTTTTTTATTGACATTATGTAACTTCTATTATTATATTATATGCATTTTTTGATTATAACAAATTAAATTTTACTATCATCCATATTTTTTCAATATTTTCAAATAATAAAATAATTATGTTGAATGTATCTAGAACCTTAAACATAGGAAACTGGAATATAATTATTTATAGAACATAGATGTCAAGGAAACACGAACTAAAATAAACATCATATTACAGGCTACGAGTTACAAGCAACGAAGTGGGAAACAGCTTGTATGTGAAGAAATATTACATTGTGACATTCTATAGAAACTTTTAAAGTTACTTAATGCGTTATTAGAGGGTCATTATGTTTGTTATATGAACAATATTTTTGTATAAACACTGGATACATTGTACACCCCCGCTGGGAGAAATTTATGTACAAGATGAAAGCGGACAAGGATGACGGTCAAAGTGTTTGGTAGAGGCTGGGCTTACATAATACGAGTTCATCATTATAATACCCGCAACCAGCAAGACAAGACAAGACAAGACATACTGCTCAATCAGAGTAATATGAGAGAAAATTAAGATATAGTTTTTTGTATGCTTAGCACAAGTTTGTAGAGACCTAAAGCGTTTCCCGTTTCACTCCATAGCGTGATTATCACTTCAATTTGCGACGATTAAGTAATGAAAAATTAAAAACGCATCGTACTGTGATGATTTTGTATAGAATTTGTACAGTTCAGCATCATGTAAGCCCAGCATAAACGAATTAGATAGCACCGAAGAAAAATATATTTCTTTACAATACAGATATCATTAACATATGATATCGATTAAACGTCGGTCAGTCAAAGCATCACGACATTATTGTATTGTTAAGCACGCGACACACGCACGTGCGACACGACTGACGCTCGTGTGGTAACGTCGTGAGTTTATTGCGATTTCATTACTCATATATTAAAATTAAATGTATTATACATGAAAACTTCTTTTAAAACACTGATGTTTACGTAAAAATTATTTACGGCGATGTAAAGGAATGCTTTTGGAACGGATGACGTTAAAACGTACCAGTGAAACTGTAATATCTAATATTAATTAATGCATTCTGAATTAAAACTTATGATATATATAATAGAATACATTTTCGTTCGTTTATATATTATTTAACGTGAATGAGGAATCTCACAAACTGAGTGAAATTTCGTACCTAATTAGGCGGGACATCGATCAAACTACACACCGAGCCCCGTCGCTACATGTGTTGACTGTCAGCGAGTTAGAATTAGTTTAATTATATTCTTATGTATACTTAAATATACTTACCGCCGTTTTAAGTGTCTCAGCTTAATTAGGTCAGCATTTATTCAAGTTTGTTTCAAATCCACTTACATTACCTACAAATATCAGGTTATAATCAGGTCAAATAATTTAGGCACTTAAGTTATTCATTGCTTAGTTATTCTATTATCATTTTAAGTGAAACTAAAATAATTTAATATAAATATATTTTTTTTTAATTCATTTAAGCTAATTAGCTAGAACTCAGTGCAGTTTTAGTACGTTATAAAGCCAATGTGTTGACAATCTTAAACAGTTAAAGTGACATTTAATATTGTTTACAATTGTCTGTTCCAACATAGGATTTATTTGTTCAGGATGTTATTATACGAGCTGTGAGGGGATGAGACAATTACATACATGTGAGATTTACATATATAAATTGGAATTATTATTATACGTTTATTTTAAAAATAGAATGAATATTTGAAAAAAAAATCGACGAAAAGTTCTTTCTATAAAATTATACAAATGAATCTGTTATTTTTATCTTCGTTACGTAATCATAATAGGAAATGTTTTACACAACAAAAAATACGTTACAAACTTTACCTTCATTATTTGTCGCAACGTTTTTTAATGTCTCAATTTGTTTTCACGAAATCCAAATCACGTGTAAGACAGCTGCAGGCAAGACCTAATGCGGACAAATTGCCGAAAACAACCGCAGACCGTCGAAAACGCGATTTTTCACACTTACAAAACAAATATGGGGAATTATTACAAACAAAATTCCATCCTTATGCATACGTGTGACGCGTGAGCATAATTAATCCATATTAGTGTTCTATTTTCGAATTGAATTTTTTTTTAACACAAAAAAGTTCCAACACGTAAGAAGATACTTCAGCGTTCTTTGAAATTCGAATACTTTTTCAATATGCCATTAATTATAAGTTTTATTTTTAAACTTTGATGAATAATATAACCGAAATTTTGGGTTATTCGAAAAGGTAAATCGTATGAGAATTACAATGTTAGGTAATTAAGTAACTAAATATCTAAAACAAAGTATTGTATGAGCTTTATGTTTGTTGTATAACGAATAACTATAAATAGTTTATAAGTAGCAGCAATTTAAAGTCATTCGATGTATCTTAAGTATTATGCAGATTCAGACGGAAGAGCCAAAAAGCGTGACTGTATACCAGGAGGAAGGTATCGGCTGAATAATGTTAAGTGTTTCTCTATTGCTCGCTGGTGCAGCTCCCATAAACAATTTCGCGAAATAAATCCTCCTCGCCTGTTACTAGGGTGTTGTGAAATGGAAAACAGTGAAATGAATATTTATAATAATAAAAAATAACTTGCCAGTATATATATTTGCATCGAAAAAACAACGATCTTTATTAAATACGTTTTTAACATTTCTGTCAATATGATAGTATGACGTAACTAACCCGATGTAACCTAAAAGTTACGTTTACCGTATATCCGATAATGACTGTTTAATGTTATATTTAGTATACAGATAGTTCATGCTATAATTATTATCTATTACAAAAATATGAAGAACTTCAATAGCTATTAATTCTCAGTAACCAATACGTTGTAATGGCAGTGTAGTGGCATCCCGCGACAGATAGTATCAAGACCGTCCGAGGACAATCCTTTACATAACGCGCTCTAGCGTGTACGCCGACCTAAAGTAATTGATATAGACGCCTTTCTTTGTTTTATAATTCTTTGAAAAAACAATAAAACCTCTTTAAAAAAAAACTTTATTGCTGGCCAGTATAGATTCATTTTTTTTTAAACAAAAATCTTACTATATAATAGACACTTCTTATCGATACTTCTATCAACATTTTTCAATAGTACGGAAACGTGTTGTGTGCCTTCGATTTATTACAATGGGAAGTTATTTGCGATGCGGATTTAAAACTACATAATAAATAAGTGAAGGGACACAATACTAACAAACGGATATTTAAAGTTCATGGGTAACGATGGCGAATTTATAATCCTCTTCAGCACAGTATCCTGTTAGCGCACAGATAAAATGACATTGATTAAAACTAGAGAATAATATTATGTGTCGCGTACTAAAAACGAGTATGATTTAAATGATTTTATTCCCTCATTAAGTTGTAATATTGTCAAAAATTCTATTCCAACTCGATTTAATAATATTAATAAGTATATTTTGGAAATCAGATTTCACCGAAGCACTATATTCACCGCTTAATTTACGAATAATATTTAATACCATTTTTTTTTATATTGATTATAGTTTACGATTGAAGACATAAAAAAACTGTATTAGCATATCATTATAGATCAAACCGTTGCTTGAACATGAAAGAGGATTCCACTATTAATATCAAAATAATAAACTCGTATGAAGAATCGATTCACATCAAAATCTAAACGATTATCGATATAACGACTTTCACTCGAGTATTCGATGCATTATTTTATGTTAATGCAATTGAACGATAATCAGTATTATGATATATTATGATGTTCAAGAATATCTTCTTTATTTCTTCTATTCTCTTTGATCTCAACGTTCTACATAAATTATTGTTTATTATATAAAGTACAAATTTAGATAGCATGTATATTGAAGCTATGACTCAGTTTTCTCATAATGGAGATTTTTTAAACAGTACAACAAAAAAAAAGTTCTAAGTTCAAATGACCTTTTCTTTTTTTATGAGCAATGAAACCTCTTTTAAATTATTTCATATTAGTGGCCAGTTTTGACATTACAAATATTGTGTTAATAAAAAAAAACACACATGCAATGTTTATTCGTATTGTATTTCATTTTATATTTTAAATGTGAATTCGTTTCTTGGAATCATTACCTATAATACAGTATACATTAGTTCAGCGCTTCTATAAAACAACTATTCCTTGTTTTTAAAGCAGTTTACAATTAATATTAAATAGAAAAGAATTGTATTGAAGTGATATGTTTTATTTTCTAACATTCGCTGGAGGGACGCGGGTACGTGACGAGGACGAGACGACGGAGATTATCGTAACGTTATAAAAGTACTCATGGGAACACGACGGACATTTATCAATTATAAGTAGGAAAGACTTATGAATTATTTACAGGCGCCATTTTATAATGATGTATGTTTTTTATGTGATAAATCATCATTTCATTATTGTAGCAAATCGATAACAGACAAAAAATTATTACATTTTCTTGTTGTATTTTCAATAAAAAATTCGTGGAGCCTCTAATTTATATGAAACTCTATATCAATATGCTGATATCGACAGAACTTTAATTCGCTAATAACGCACGTGACTCACAATACAGTTGTACCTCTTTGCACAATTTTCACTATTGTTATAACAGATGTTTGAATCGTTTGTACAGATCAACACCTCTCAAATGTCGTTACAAACATTAACAAATCTATTATATTACAAAGCCATAACAAATTCAGTTTCTTTATACAATTTAATGACTTAATACTGTTCATATTCAGTCAACAATAAAGGTATAATATATACATAAATATTTTATATCGTTTGACAAATATTCCAAATTTAAAATTAATTTAACATAAAGGTAAGGTTAGAAGATAAAACGTGCGAAACCCAGAACTAAAAAAAATAACACATAAATTAGTAAACGCACTCAAAGTTATATATACATATAATATCACCTTTATATACGGTTCAAATATAAACAACTAGTATAATTGAACCATTAACAAGACTAAATAGATTGCATTTCCTATAACTCGTACAACCTTCACCAGACAATTAATTTTTAATGTATATCTGGAAGTGTCACCTCCCGGACGACTGAGAATTGCCATAACAGGGATTTTATTAGACAAAAAGGCTAACAAAAGCCGGAAAGCCTCCGACGTTATATATAAAGCACAACTCAACGTATACGACTTTGAAAGTAACTAATGTTTTAACTAACTAGTGTTGAGAGGTACGACTAAACTGCGGCTTGAAGAAAAACTATATTTTATGGTTTCACAATTATTTTTATGAAAGAAATGATAATTATTTTAATATTAATTCATTAAAAAAACTAATTAAAGAGATCTATATAAGACATCTTTAATATTGACAATATAAAATTGTGAACAAAAATATATTTCTGCTGTGTATTTTTAGATATATTAATAAGACGAAGCAGTATATGATTCTAATAGGAATTTCAAGGACAATACCTTTGGCCGTAATTTTTTTTTTTAGGTATATAACTAAAAAAAACGAAGGCCCATCAAAAAGAATTTTCATTTAAATTTTTTCTTAAGTTTCGGAACATACTTCGTATGTCAGCTCTGAATATCTTACAATATTTTTTTTAAATTCCAAGTATTGATATATTTATATTAGAATAGTTTTTAATTAAATCATTTTTAATTAAATCATATATATAAATAACAATTTGAGTACAAATATTGTTATTTTTCCTATATTTGATTCACAATATTTTTTCTACATTTTACTTGTTAGCTACAAACCTGTTCACGAGAGAAGAAAATAAAGTCTAAATTTTCTTGAAATGTTTTCGACTCTTGAAAATCTATCAAAACAATTTTCCCTACGTCTAATGAAGCTCTGCCGATTCGATCGATCTTAATGACTTGTTTATCTTTACCCTCGAACTATATCACACCACGGAGGTAACTTTGTATAAATGTTAAAAAATATTTATCAGTTATTTATCAGTAATTACTTTCTTTTAATCATAGAAATATATTTTTCAAATCGCAATTTTATGATTAGAATAAGCCTTAATAAATATGACATATGTACTAATTTCTGTCTGTGTCTCTCGAATCAGGCTGAGGGAAAACGTATAAGGTGATTTAAGACAATAGACGTTGTAACGTGCCGGTAGTGACATCTATAGTATATCTCACATGTCTAAATACACAACACAACTGTATGGCAAAGCCTTGACCCTGGGATAATCACACGAAATTTCGGGAAAACTTATAGCCTATATTGTATTCTGATGTCCAAGCTTTATTGTGAAGTAAAATTAAAATCGATCTATTGGTTTTTGCGTGGAAGAGCAACTGAATCATGATGCATCCCTACGAATTTTCACATTCATAATATTAGTAGGATTTAAACTCTCCTTTTCTGGTGCTTAAAATAAAATAATTGAATCCAATTATTATAAATTATAATTATTATAATTAATCAAAGAAGATATATTAATCTACTGTTGCGTCATGTTTCTTTTTAAACTCAAGGTTTTTCACTTCCGCTTTACTTTGTAATATCAAATAAATGTAAGCCAACCTTACTTGTGGTATCGCTACTGTGTTATTCCTACTCTATGACATTGTTAACAAACATATACACAAATGATATACATAACATACTAATACATGAGCGTGTGTGTATTATTCTATTCCAGAAAACGATGTAGAATTTAAAGAGACAACATTACATAATTGTATAAATAAAAAATAATATTTTTATAAACACCTAATTAATATAAAAACATCAATACATTCGATCAGATGATCCAAAGTTTATTGACCTCGCCTGAAATACTCAACCTTGACCGCGTCCGAAACGTTTGGGAACATGTGTTTGTTAAAATTAATTTATATACCATTCGAACATATTTAAACATTCAACATCAAAACTATAACGCCATAGTTAATATTAATACAGTCAGAGAATCATTGTTTTTAAATATCGCAATATATACATAATAACGAACCGCTTATACACATTGTAAATTGATGAAATTTATTACAATATATTGAAAAGACTTATACAGAACTCAGAAGCTACGACCTATCTCAATATGTTTCAATATAAACTATCTGAAGTCAATTAAATACAGAACGTAATTTACATTTAAAACCAAATCAACGTAACCAACAGTAATGATAAGAAAAAAAAATTAAAGTCACAAGCAAACTCTCAAATGTAAATCTATATATAGAGAATGCAGCTAGCTAGGTACTGAATAATATGAAGGTCTCAATCACATCTCGTTGTTCGAAGATTCGCGTTCGTGTCAGAACAGGCGCCGGCCACGTGGTCTCCTTCCCACGCCCGGGGGGCAATAGACCTCCACTGACCAATTTTTTTATTGAGTCGTGCCAATTGTACGGTTATACGGTATAAAATACCACTGCAAAGTAATTTATAAGATACGAACTTTATGAAATATCAGCAAACAATAAATAATTTATAAACACTTTTTCAAAAAACCGATAATATAATTGTGTTTTCTCTGCAATGTCATTATTTAAACTTTTAATGACAGATTATTATATATTGAACGAAGTGAGCTTCAAAGTGATTTGGTTTACAACACCAAATTAAGAATGTGAGATGCAGACCTATAATGATAATATAATGAATACATACTTAAAATTTAAAAATTTAAAGATTTTTGTATATATTTTTTTGGATACAGATGATATATAACAAGTATATAATGTTATAACAATTAACCAATTAGTATATATATTTTGGTAGAGTGCTCCCATAAAGACTTCTTCGAGAAAATCAGAATTTAAAACAAAGGATTGTAAAGATGTCGTTCAATTCGGAATTAAGATTCTGGTAACGCCATCTATCGCTGAGTAGCGGCAAACAATGTTATTATGATAAAAACAATACATTTTATAAGAATTACACTATGAAATATTAAAATTCTTTATAACATCACTCTATTAAATAATATTAATTTTGTATATTGTTATTTCTATTCTTAGAAATAAAAACGTCTGTTCATTTAACTGAAGAATCGTACAGAGTAATAAAAATCGTAATGATTCTAAATAAAATGTGAGCTTCATACAATAAAGCTGAAACTCCTTTAAGCAATTAAACATCAATAAAAGTACATTTTATCTCGGCAAAGATATAAAGACGGATTCAATAGACTTACTCAAGATCACTCTAAACACTTGATTCACTTACTCTATAAATAACTTAAGATACGGTACAGGAATACCTCTTGTAAACTATCGGATACATGACTACTTTAATAGCCGTGTGTCTACATCGGAATGGCGCTTAAATTGATGTATAAAATAAAAAAAAACGGTGTGCTACTGTAAAGGGTGCAGCGGAAATATTAAAATCATGCTTTTATTACTTTATATAAATAAGTTATTCATAAAAGCGTTCCAAATTTATATTAATACTGTCACAGACACACCATAGATATTATTTTTAACAATTGTAACCATTTAAGACTTAAAAATAGCATAGCCAGATATTACTAGATAATGATAGCTTATGTATTCACTTTTACAGAAACAAAACCACGTTCTACACTTGTATAGTACAATTTAAAACTCATTTGATGCGCATGCGCAATGAGCGAATACTTTACCATAAAGCAGTATGAAATATAAAAACAAATGATACACATAAAATTTAAAATAAAAAAAAAATCTGCCAAATTAAATAAATTCAGTTTTGTAAACAGCAAATCGTTACATTTGCATATTCTTGAATCTTTTAGGCGCTGAACATTAAACACATCTAAATAATAATGAATAATTTTTTAAACAAAAATTTCTCATAATACTATTTATGGTATTTATTTAATTAATTTATTTATTATATTTTGTTCAAAAAAAATATTCAAGTACTACTACAAGACTTCAAGCTTATATATATAGTATAAGTACATTTACTATCAGCTTTTAATGTGTGCAATAGTCTTAAAATACACTGATTTACTTTTATTTCAAAATTTCAACAAATGAAATGTATTGAAAAGAGACTAACTACTTTTTTTTCTTTATTTATTCAGCTAAAATAGTCATTTCATTGACGATACATTTACTTTAATAATTGAATAATTTCCTATATTTAAATCATTCAGGGACAGGGGTTATAAATGGGATCGTTTTAGGATCGTGAGGAGACCTGGTTATATTAAGCGTATTATAATTGTTCCAGCTGCTCGCATCTTAATCTAAGAAGCGGATGTTACGTGTAAGTCAAACAATTTAAAACTATATGTTATTATATTATAAAAATTATCGCTTTTTTTCACACAAATGTCTTCGATAGTTTGCATTAAACAATCCATGCGTGGCTTCAAAATTAACTATAAGATTTCATTTGTCTACATGTAATTTAAAATTAAAAAAATAAAAATTAGATAAACCTGTATTACAATAAATATATATATTTTTAAAGGTTTCGAATAATTAGAGGAGATATAATTAAAAAAAACTATAATTCTTTTAAATGATAAATATTTATACACTAAATTTTCATTCACTAAATAATTTGTCGTAACAAACAAACTTTAACACATATAGTATAATGACTACATATGTACATATATGTTTCCATTACGTGTTCAAAATATAAAAGAAAATATTTAAAAAACCAAAGTGGTCTTAAAAATCGATGGTCTTCAATAATGTACGGTATATTATGCTATATGGTACACTCTATTAAAGCTTTTTCAGCTCACAAAAAATATATGATGTCAGAATTCAAAGCCAGGGGACAATTTTCCCGTGAAAGGGTTTCCGAATTGGCATTTTCACAAAAGCACTGTCCAAGCGTGAACGTCAATTGAACCATTCGGAACATCATGGGAACTCGTAAAGCTTGGTTTACATTTTATTGTATTTAAATTTATTATACATTCAATAAAACTTGCGACCATATATAGGTTAATGAACAATGTATTTTTTTATGAGTATTTAAGATTTCACGAGTACTTTGTTTATACCGTTTTTGTTATAAAACCTATCAATCATAGAGAAGATTTCAAAACATGTATTTTCATTTACAAATTAACTTCATGATTTATCAAAACACTGAATTTCAATTGTCAATTAAGTTCCTCAAATCGAAATATTCACGGAAAAAAAGGTCAAAATCTACACGAGATCTCTATTTCATCTCATATAAACTCCCATTAATGAAAAGTTGAAAACCTCATCAGGATAAAACTAATTTAATAAATATTGTGATCTAGCTTTAGTCAGGTCATACGCGGATACTGCGTGAGAAAGTCATTTAACGCTCCATTACGGAATTCATGACCTAAACCTCCCGAATCATTGAACCCAGTATCTACAGACTACCATTTTGATACGTGCAATATGTCGCGTATGTATTTGAACCGTAACATAAAAATATTTCATGTAAAGATATAATAACTTCGTGATCTATATAAAGTTTCACTAAAAGACAGCAAATGTATCACTCGCTATACTTATCAGCTCATGGCTCTATCTAAACTTCAACTCTCTGACACGTAATAAGGTTTTTAGTTTGGCAAAATGTCGGTGACCGTCTATCAACTAAAATTACTTATAAGACTTATAAGAAAGAGGAAAACTTTAGGAATACTTTTGGTTGTTTGTATTTTACAAATAATTTATTAAAAAAAAATTATTTATAATGCCATCAAACTCATATGTTAGGCTTTGTTTATTGTTTATATCATTGTTTTTAAACAGTTTTAAGTAATAAAATAAAAAAATTAATCCAGCAAATGCTTAAAAGCGAATTTTCATAAAGTTCAAACAATGACTAAACTTTTATTACTGTAACATAAAAATTTTATCCAAAAACTACAGTTAATAATCCATTCTACTAAAGTTTTTCGCGAGTTATCAAATATAAACATTAAAAATCCCAAAATTAAAATTTAATCACTCAAAATAGTTAGAAGAGATTTAGTCTCATCAAATCCTCTAAACTTTAATTATTATTGCTATGATGGAAAAATATAATAGAGTTTTCTAAGGAAACAATATCCGTAGGGTTAAGGGTTAAATGGAGCCTTAACAAACATCACGTAGTTACATTCACATCACACGTAGACAATGAAAATGTTTTTTAAACAATATTTACTTTTAACAATGGTTTATCCGACGTTTACACAGTTCTTACATGTCAAGGATAGACCGGCCAGTTAGCAGGGTTCGTTATAACGAAAAACGATCCAAATCCCTTAACATAAGGTCGACATTCACATGACACACGACATGACGACATTACTTATTGCCCAAGCGTTATTTCAGTACGTTTAAGTTATTTGCAATCCCCATTTTGAACCTTATCCCATTTGTAATAAAACTGAATCATATACGTGGGATGAGCCGCCATATTTTTCTACTCTCATTGTCCAAAGCAACTATTGTTAAAAGTTATATAAAGAAAATCCTTCAACACTAATAACATGCTTTTACTTGCTTGTCCGTGTTAAAGACAAAACGCTTTAGTTTGTGCTTATTTTCTTTTGTATTAAATTTCAAAAAAATTATACATTTAACACGCTTATTTCAAAGAACCATTAAATTCGTATTAATTCTATAAAAGAGTATCATTACAACAACGCCTTAAATAGTAACTAAATTTAATCTAATAATAAACATAACAATGATATAGTCATATCTAAAGATTTCAAAATATACCCCCAAAAAGTCCACGGCCGACCTTGTGGAGCAAGTTTTTTGGCAACGAATATTAACAAATGTATTACGTTATTCACAAATTAATTATGTGAAAAGTATGTAAAAATTAAATAATAATTATTATTATATACAAATATTATAAGAAGAAATTATCTACTAATTAATACGAATGTTAACGAATTTCTAGAAAGAAAATTGTCCGTCCTCGCCCTAGTTATGCAACTTCAATATTTTCCTACATTGAACACGTAAACGGAAAATTTGTTATTAATGCAACAGTACTTAATATTTTTCATTATAATATTATAACAGTATTACATTAAAAATCATTAATTGGTACGTAAATAAATGGTTAAATAAATAAAAAATTAAGTACCATTTCATGGAAATTAAAAATGCCTGTATATTATTAATTTTAAACTTTCATCGATTAATATTAAAAATAAAATAATGCAATGAAAAACATCATGGTAACAGATTGAAAGGTTACACAACCGTAAGTATTCTGTATGGTGAACGGCAATGGTGTTATATTATAAAACCTTCCATTTGTGCGGTGTCTTAACTTAAACAGAGATTAGAGGTCGTAAAGTCACATAGAACTAAATACTATTAAGGTACGGTTCCATGACCATAAGGAAAGTAAATGAAATGTATTATATATTTTAAATATAGACACTTTTATACGTAACCATACAAGTTATACCAGTGCTAAAACGTTCGATCTTGTCTAGCGTTACTTATGTCAATAATATGAAAACCAAAATATGTTTAATCAATATCTTATACTATATATTATTGGTTTTACGAGTCGCGGTAGAGAAACCGCACATTAAATCCTTGAGACACAATTTAATTGCGACTTCAAAATTATCCGCAGCCAAATGAGAATAAACCCATTCGCACGCATCGCGCCGTCGACGATACACAGACATAAAGCAAGATGACAAAATTATTAATAAACTTTTACAAATACTTAACTGTTATAGTGTTGTGTGTTTGTCTCCGGGACACTCTACAACTGGTGCCATTGCGTAAGATTAATTTAATATATATGTATATCTTTATTTTAATATATAATATGGAAGTTCATTACAATTATTATTATTTTTTTATTATCGGAGTGCAATTTAATATTTATATAAAGCTATTTTTATATATATAAGTATGTAATCAAAATAGAATATAAATAAATAGATTATAAAAGATTAAATTTAAATATTTATTGATATATAATAATTTCCAGCCGATTTTATTCATCCGTGTGCTGAACTGACAGACGAATGTTATACCAAGGCTACACTGGACGCTATCCCGGGGATTGTGAAGGGCATCCCGGAGGCCGGGATACCGTCCCTGGATCCACTATACCTGGATAAGAACATCACCATGAATCTCCCCGGGAACGTAAAGATGACGTTCCACAACGGAAAGCTATCCGGCTTGAGTACCTGTGTACCTGATAAAGTTTCGTAAGTAATATATAAAATTCTTTAATTAAATTTATTTAAATCATCTATTTAGATATATATGTTATTTTACATAATGTAACAGTAAATAATTTCGACTTCTCGCTGCGTCTTAATCAGTATTATCATAAATAAGCGTTTATTACCCTATAAAGGGAAGTTTCTTAACGACTAACTCAGTATGTCTACCCCGAGTTAGCATCGCCACACTATACACGAAGACTTTAATAGTTTTCATTCATAAATCTTAGCATATATTATTATTATTAACGTATAATATTTTACTCAGTGAGAAACGAAATTTATTATGTAGTATTCAGTATTATTTAAGTGAAACACCACTTGGTTGCATTGTCATAAATTTACGAGTGTGTAGACGTGATTGAGATCGTACGTTGATACTTTTAAAATCGTAAGCTGCGTGTTTTGTTTGATGCAAACAAATTGTAAGGGCGCTTGTACACTAGTTATGCTCTAAATTTAACCGGGTTACAATTTAAAAAATTATAATAAGACCAGAAAATTCTTTTTTGTTAATTTTGCGTCCATTAATAGTTTAAATATCATCTTATTTATAACAAATAACTAAAATTAGTTCATGAAAATCGGTCCAATATTTACTTTCATTTAAAACGTGGTCAATAATTAAAACAGCTATAACAATTCGATTATTTTGATCATGTTACAGTCTCATTAACATATTTTTTTTATTGTCGTCAATATTCCACATTATTAAGAGCTTGAACACTTAGTTATCGTTATAATGACTATGATAACTGACTTTTTATATCCACGATGTCTATAAAACTTGCAGATTCTAAAACCTAAAAAAAAAACAACAGCAAAGAGTCTTTAATACTGTTTTATTACTGGTCAGCTACAATTAATTGTTTATTTCAAACATTTTAACATCTTTAAAACTATCATTGTACTTGTAATTCAAACGATAAATAAAAAAAAAATGCTCGTAACTTAGAAAATTAAAAATAATTACATTTGTAAGTTTACTAATTTTTATATTTAATTACGGAAATAATTTCGAGGAATTTTAAATAACCTGTATACAAATTATACATATATAAAAATTATTAATAAAATAAACTCTTTCATACAAACAATAGGTACTTATATTTCTCTGTTAATACGCCTCTAAATTCCAGTTTAAATGTTAATATACATAATATTATAATTTTATATAAATTTGAGCTCAAATAAAACAGACATCTGACTTAATGATAATAATAAGATCTTGCTGCAATTATGAATACATATATGTAAAATGTGATTTAATTTTTCAATTACGCCAAAAATATTCCGTTGAATTCAGTAACATTAAATACTACAAAAAAAATCTTTAATAGAATATAATTATACGAATAATTAATTAAAAAAAATTTGTGTATATATACATATATATGTATATGTATGCATATTATTTTATTTTATTAGAAGTTTTTGTCGTAGACTTAGTTTTTTTTATTGCGAAAATTAATAGATTATTATTTTTAATTAGATATTTTTTTACATTTAAATAAGGTAATTAAGCAGAGTACGGTAAATAATGTATATAAATTAATTTAATGTCATTGCTGTAATATGTACCTGATGCAAGGACATCAAACATTTGCAAACTTCTAAATGTTTATTTTAAACGACTAATGACAATATTTAAATCTTTTATGATCCTTAAATATAAACTCATGTTTACACTATAAAAGAGCAATCCGACGAATCAAAATATATTTCATTTAAGACGTGTTATTTAAAGATAGAAGTAATGTTTACATTATAGTGAATATGATTTTATTACTGGCAACACCATATCTGCACGATTTTTTTAACTTTAAATAAGTTTAAAAACAAATCCACGGAAAAAAACAAAAGGATGCCACTAAAATTAGATGTCTCTTCAAAATGAAATTAAAATTTATTTCAACACTATCAATTAACAACATTTTTTAAATTCTGAGTGTTTAATTTGTTACATATAAACTTATCCGAAACAAAGTTTATAGTGGCTGACCTGATATATAAAAAAAAAATATCTCGGGTTGTATGAATAAAATTAACCTTATTATATTTAGAGATAAAAGTATGTTGAGAAGTAATCATTCAGCTATAATGGTAATTTGATAACGTTTCTTTACAGATCTCGCCGTGAAAAAAGGACATTCATATTTGATATTCACTGCAATTTCACAATAAAGGGACACTACGCTATTGTTGGTAGAATTCTCCTCTTTAACCTGGATACCGATGGGCACGCAAAAATTAAAATCTGTAAGTCACCATAAATAAAAAAAAAATCAATCAAAATAGCTTTAAATATTACAATCAAGATAATTATATAGGCTTTATGTTAATTATAATTTATGACACAACATTTTTCAACCAATAGAAATTTCTAAACACAATACGAAAAAGTCAATTTCGAAAATTTCACCGCCATTTTTTATGTCCTTTATAATTCAAATAAAGAGGTTACATATTATTAAAAGTCAAAATTAAATTTAAACTACTTGAGCGTTTCATGTTGCGTGAGCGAGCGATTGCAAATAACAAAATGATTGCCGATTGGAGATTCAACCTGTAATTCGACTTACCCTGACATCATTTTCTGTTAGTGTTTCTATTTAATGCTTAATATTAATTAGCATCAAGCGAGGATCTTTTAATATGAAGTGTTTTAATAAATTGTTATATTAAAGGGAACCAACATATCAGACTGGAAGTGTTCGAGAAAGTTGTAAAAGACGCTAATGGCGAAGGCCACTACAAGATAAACTCCTACAAATACAAAGCAGATTACGGCACGGACTTAAAACTTAACCTAACCAACCTCTTCAGAGGAAGTCCCGCCATTAGTAAGTTGTCAAGGACTTGTAATAACATAATATTAACAATAGTTCCTTTGATGTAACTATTCATTATTGTACACACATTGAAGAAATATTTTGACTTATATAGAGAACCGTATTTACTTTGAAATGTTATTTGTGATTTATAACCGCATTTTTTTTTCAGGTGCGAATATTTTAGAAGTTCTTAATTCAAACTCTCAACTTGTGGCCCAAGAATTCGGGGGACCGATATTAGACTACGCTATAGATTACGCTATGAATGTGACTCAGAGATTCTTCAGTACGTACACTTACGACCAGATCAGCAAGGTCCCACTCCCAGAGGAATTTTTTGAAAAACAATAGTTCCAGATTTCTGGTGATCGAATTCCACACAATTTGAAACAGTATTTAATTTTTAAACTTAGTATAAGCATTGCGGGATTTACAATATTGAAATAATTTTGGCATAATGTTGACAACATTAGCATTCAATTTTAAACAGTACATTTGAAAATGTTCAATGTATAGAATGTAAATAATATTAACCACATTTCACCAACTTACTGGCATCAGCTGCAGTTGAAACTCGAAAAATATACGAAATAATGCCAACGACCGGCGATTCTCAGCAATATTGACGCAACACGTGACATAACAGAGTTGCGTGTCCGATAATGTATAAAGGTTTTATATATATGAATGCCGCCGAAATATATTTTATATATGGTAACAAACTGCAATATTACGTCATTATTGACAGTAAGCTTCACCCATTTTAAACGTATTGTTGTTTTAGTAAAAATAATTATAAATTATTATTGTTATTATGTTTATAGTTTAATTTCATCAAAAAATCACTCACAACACTTTTAGTACCGTATTGTGAACAGTATGTTTTTTTATTTAAAAGTTACAAGCCTTGAATATGTAGGTTAAGACAGAATGTAAATATCATTTCCAGAACATTCGTCTTGAACCAGTACTTCGATTTCTTAAGTTATATGACAAACGACTTTATTACTTAAACATTTCACATTTACGTCACATATTTTATTTATTGATAAATTTTTTATATGAAATTAAAACTTTTACTTTCATATTTTTATTAGTAAAAATATAGTAGCATAAATGTAGCATACAGCTATCAGAATATACATTATTAAATTAAAAAAAAAAAGAAATTTACGATAGATATTAACAAATTTTCATTCAAAACATTCTATATTTGAATATGATGCATTAATAAAACAAAAATCTGTTGTCATAAATCTAACTGAAACAAGTACCTATAGAATTGGTAGAAGTATACTTATACCTCCGACTGCCAAAACTATTTAACATCGTTTCTATATTTTTAGTTCAACTTTATCTTTTTTTTAATTCACAACTTTTCACAACATATTTTAGAACATAAATATGTCAAACAGTTTTAATAAAGATAAGTACATACTTTTAATAAATAGCTATAATTTCACACATACACACATGAGATAAATAAACTATATGATTTTAAAATTTATAAAATAGTATGTGACCTGATTATAACTCGCTTTTTATATGTTATTTAAAATTTTATAGTGATTTTTTAATAGAAAAACTTGTGGCATTAGGACTTAAGTATTTTACTTTTTAACTCTATATAACTCTAGTAACGTGAACTGCCGATTAATAAAATGCAGCGAATTCGCAAATCAAATAAAATTAGCGGTCACTGTACCATAGACACGAAGAAATTTTTAAACAAATTGAAAGCAAGCAATTAATTATTAAATCATTCGTTAAGATATTATTTCTAATTTAATTATTTGTGTTATTAAAATATTATAAAAAAATATATCTATATAATGAAAAGTGAATGTGATTACCATGAATTATTTAATATTAAGAACATTAATATATGTATATATTGTTTATGTTACTTAAGAATGAAATAATCATTTTAACGTCCCCGTTATTTTACTTAATAGGAAAAGCGATTTAATAAGTTTAGAATCAGTTTTTGTTCTTGTGGCTTATTTATTAGTTGAGTTTTCATAATTTAGTTTCAGAATTCAATACTGGTTTTTAAACTATACAACCTTCGTGCCTCAAAACCATCGACATTTTGTTTGTTCGAGTCTACGTATTTTACTTTTATTTTCAAATTCAAAAATGGAACGTTTATTAAGTTTAATAACAAGATCCATTTCCGTTCAGAAAGCAATCACTATCTGTCAACGCGGTCACGCGATACGGCTACATCGTCTGAAAACTTTTGATTGTCTATATTTTATGACTCCGTATATAAATCTTGAAGTAAACGAACTCCAAATAGGTTCTCAGATTACTGAAACGTTTATTTACAATACCATTATAGCGTTAAATAGTTTGAAAATTAATCATGTTGCAAACGAGAAAATTTACTGTATGAAAAAAAATGTCATTGTTTGACAAATAAGTCTTAGTTGGAAAAATATCCATAGACAAAATATAATTTAAAATTTAATTAATTTAAGTATAACATCATAGTCACAATTTTCATGTATTTGTATAATAACTGTTAAAATACCATGCAATTATTCTTTTATAATTAATGAATAAACCGATATTAATTATCCCGAGCCACACCATGTATGAAATACTGTAAGCGTTGTTCTACACTCGCATACAAAACTTTGTTTCATTGAAAATATTATTAGGATATAAAAATATAAAAAATCTTTTTACTACTATTTTTTTTTTATTATTCCAATGCTATCACCACTTATTCCTCGATTGGATGACAATACTACTTTTTCTATTCTACCTTATACCTTATTAGCACGTTACCTATATCTAATCTAAAACACATTATGTAACTATTTTATTGTTAAATGAAATTACTTACAAATCTTATATTTTAAAACAAAAAAGTTAATATATATTGAAGTATAGCATATACTATGTTGATATTTTTTAAGTAATAATATTGTTTATCTGTATTTTTCCATGAGCCGTACTAGATCACCAGACTCCGTATTGATCCGTCCTCACTATAAACATTGTAATAATTGAAGACTGCTTGTTTGCGCCGGTAATGGGAAATCCATAGCCATACATGATTCCAACGATGGTTTTCATTCCGCTCTGATTTTAACTTGTTTGTTTCGAGTTGTATGAACGTTGAATAATATTCTCAAATTTCTTTTTTATTAATAACTTATTAAGAAAAGAATATATAACTTTGTGTTGAGGAGACTTTACATTTCGGATTCATTGTATCCCGTAGTCGTACCGATAAAATAATTTCCATTAGAAATGAAATGTATTTTTTGTTAGGTTTATTATGTTTTAAATAATAAATCTAACACTTATACTCTAAAAGATAAACTTAAAATCGAAATATCTTGATTTTAAAATAAAAACAAAAGTTGTCAAACCTACATTTACTTGATCTATTTTACTATATATATATTTAATAAGACAAAAGCATCATAAGTATAATAATTTTAAATAAATATATTCTTAGGTAAACAACTACAGATGATCTTTATTTCATCACCTATAATCGCTCACTCAAATCGTCTCGTCTTTTATAATATATCATCTAGAGATCTTTTCACCCCCTGATCCACGTAGACATCTGAGGCCCCCATCGGAAGTATCACTCAATATCTGAAACACTTAAACTTTCAAGGTAAAAGAGCTTAAGCGTTTTAAGCCGAGAATCATTCCAGAATGTGCATCTTCATATTTTTAAAAAATTTAATTTTTATATTTCTATTAAGACACTTTTTTTATCGATTTAATATTTACGATAGTTTGTGTTCTTTTTTTTTTATTTGGTAACGAAACAATTGGAAAAAAATATGTCAAAATGACATGACATAAGGAAGAAACAAATCCGGACAGTAGACAAAAATTACTTATTCACAAAACCCTCTTTACATAGTTCAGTATAATATCGGCATATGACATTGGCGAAATCTATAAGGAAATCCACTAACCACAACGAAGAAGAAGTTACTTATAATTGACTTAATGTTCGTAGAATGTTCTAGTTAAAAAGCGTCAACAGAATTAATATACTTTATACGTAAATAATTTTCTTGTAAAGTATAGGTATTGATTATAATGAAATGAATAATATTAGTTTTACAAAAAAAAAATAAGTTGACATGTAAATAAAAATGAGATCTAAGATTTTCGCGAGTATTCATTTAAATAAAACTAGTATTATTCGGATTTACTACGCGGATTTTATTATTTAAAAACTACATAATCCCGACGTTTCGGTTACTTTGCAGCAACCGTGATCACGGGCAGACGAGGTGACGTGATCACGGTTGCTGCAAAGTAATCGAAACGTCGGGATTATGTAGTTTTTAAATAATAAAATCCGCGTAGTAAATCCGAATAATACTAGTTTTATTTAAATGTAAATAAAAATATTATAATGTACAATTTTTTTATTTAAACTCTATAGAACAAAATGAAACGAAATAACAACTCCATTGTTAACGGAGAATGATTGTATCACGACGTTTGCAGTCTTCAATAAATTACGGAAGCCATATTTGATGTAGATATTATTCTTAAGTAAATAAATAAAATATAGAAGTACAGGAACAGTACAATTTGAGTAAATTCTATTTCCGTAGTAATGGATACTTTGTCATAACAAAATCATCACGTAAATGAAATACACGTTTTAGCGCTATTTCCGTACGAGGGGTGCAATTGGATACGGTTTTTTATTTCATTTTTTTCATCTAAAAAACTAAGGGTAAGGATACACTTATCTTTCGCAAGAACGATATGTTATCACTTACACTTCTCCGCTTCTCAATCTTTGTACTTATTTTTTTTTTATTTCATTACAAATTAAGTCCAACTAGGTTTAATTTGTTCAACCTTTAAAATAATTGCATCAGTTTAATTTCTTTTATTAAATGAGTTTGATTTCTTTAAAAATATCAAACTTCTATACCTAATATACGCGAATGTTGAATATTTTTATGCATTTCAATTCACTTTGCTATTCTCCCAAATCTAATGTACTTGTATATAAAAAAATATATACTTACATAATAATTAACACGTCAAGTTCTTGAATTAATTTTGAGAAACTTCAAAATCATGAGCCCCACTGACATCTTCTCTGGCTTGTAAAGACATCCGTCATTCTACGCTTTAGGCTTACCTACCCTCGTTTCTTTAAACGCTACTTAAGGAAGCCAATTATAAAAGAGCCCTCTCAAATAATAGCACAGTGGTATAACATAGGAAATGAAGAATTCAACAGTTCAAGTTATGATAGTTGAATTTTTGTGTCTAACGCGTCATTTCCTATAAAAATAAATAAAACGTGTTGAACTTAATACGAAATAATGTGCATTTTAAACGAAAATCTTAAACTTTATAATAAAGACTTATGCTCAATTTTATTCTAAATTACAACATAGTTGAACTGTAAACATAAAAAAATACATTATATAGAAGAAGTATATGTATTCGACAAAAACAGACTTAATTTAAATACCGCAAAATGATTTACTTCTGACATTGGCATTACAAAGTGAACATACTAATAATGTGTTAACACGTTGGAGGAATTCAATGAAAAAAAATTTGGTGTAGCTCTATGAGAGGGTTTGTGATCTATGGTATAGTCACAAATAGGGTTGTTATGATGTATGGTCGCAAAAAATTGTGAATGCCATCTAACTTCCTCTCATGATGGATGTGACAAGGTCTTGAGGTAGAAAATTGCATCATTTGATTTATTTAATGATGATTTACGCAGATTTTGTCAGCGTTTCATTAAAATATGCGAAGCTTTCAACTCCGTCTTCGCTCTTAGATTTGGAGTTAGTCAAATATTTATAGTACATTATATATATATTGAACAAGAGAAAATATTTTGTGTTACTAGTATTTTTTACATCAAAGTTAATTAAAATTTCTGTTTGATTTAAAAATAAACCAAGAATACTTTTAAAGCGTCATTTTGAAAAAGTCTCTTTGTGTTGTCCAACACAGTCAAAAAGTATTGTAATGAAGAAAATACCTAAAAAAAATCTTAGTTAACTAGTTCTTTTCTATTTTAGACGACCTATTAAGAAAAAATATTTTGTTAAAGCTATCAACGACTTTACAACAGATAACAAATTACATTAATATTTAATATTGTTGTCAGCATTAGGATTAAAAAAGACAATTTTGATTTAACAATACTTTGCCATGCGATTCGTGGTAGCTTCACAGATTATACAGCAGTTACCTAAACCAGAAAGCAATAGAATTTAACAATAAAACAATATAGATTTTTCTCAAATATTACCGTAACTTTTACCATTCAATAAAAAATCGGTAAATATTCTAGACGTGTATATTGACATTGTGTATGATTGGACCTCTGTATAATCAAATGGTAATAATTAGAGTATGAAATAATACTTCCTTTATACTTATTAATGAAGAAAATATATAAAATAAAATTAAAACTAAATTGGGTTATCCGTGAATGAATTTGTCTCTTTAGAAGAACTCTTCCAGCCATTAAAAAAAAAATAACGTTCTGAAATCAGTACACGAATATTTTTAAATCTTAATCATTAAAAAGTATTAAATATTTTTTACATAAACTAAATAACTAAATAAAATATAATATGTACATAGAAATGAATAAAATTACAATATATATTAATGTATAAAAACACTGAAAAAATAAAAGAGGCTTAATATTCGTTTAATGTATGTGTGAAAAGCTTAAACAATGACTCTCAGTTAGCTTGTGGATATGTTACATTCACATCATAGACTTTCCTATGGAGACAACGTGAAATTAGTTATCGTTATCATGTCCCACCTGGTATGTGAAATGCACCTACTAGTGACGACAGCAACATTTTTTTCTTTTTATTCTCTATTGCATGACAGTTTAAAACTTTGTTGTTATGAACGCACTTTCTGTTATAAATATTCTTGGTAACCTTAAAATTATGCTATCTTCGCTATTCATTTTTTTCACCAGTATCTTACTAAATTGAATTATCAATAGTTTTGTTATTAATATTTTTGTATTTAATGAATGTATGTCATTCCTATTTGTTAAATAAAATATGATTCAAACATAAATTTCAATTATAAGTATCTGCGTAAAACATACTTTTTTGGTATATCGTATCTGGTACAAATTTTTTGAAGCCTTTTTAAACAATTTTTCAACATTTTTCCTTCACCTATGAATCCAGATAAGCATCATTACATTGTTTCGAGAAACAAAATCTGTAGGTACGCTAATTATTATAACCTATATATATTAGATATTTTTAAACAGTTAATTCAAACATTACCAAAATATTATTCAGTTGGTTCAAACAAATATGTGTTTAAATACAAAATTGTTTATTTTGAACATCACAAAGGCCGAGCTGAGCCACCGGGAGGCCGAGCTGCAGCGTGTAAAACATGCTCTCACCATCAACAACCTGCCCGTGCCTCGCCAGCATCGCAAGAACCACTTGAAGCCACCCACAGTTGAACGACAACCTGCGATACTGCCATATGTGAAGGGAGTTACTGAGAGAATAGGCAACATTTTGAAGAAGGTTTCCATTAAAACTATTTACAAACCACATAAGAAAGTGAGCCAATACTTGAGACCAATCAAGAGTAACATTCCTTTGCAACAAGCGGGTGTATACAAACTCGATCGTGACTGTAGCTTGTCATACATTGGACAGACAAAGAGGAGCATCGGTACTAGGGTTAAAAAACACATCCCAGATATCAAAAATAGGCGCGCGTCGAAGTCAGCAGTGTGTGAACACACAATGGACAAACCAAGCCACTACATTCGGTTTGACAAAACAATAATCCTCTCTCGGGAAGACAAGTATATACCGAGGTTAATTCGCGAGGCTCTTGAAATAAAAAAATATCCCAATTTCAATAGGGAAGATGGCTGGAATCTATCAAACACCTGGGACCCCGTTCTTAAAAATATAAAATCCCATGTCCGTCACCACACCGCAGGACCTCAAGACACCGTAAACGCATTCTGCCGGCATCCAGAGTGGTACGCCAGAAAATTAAGAAATCGATGGCGGTAGGTGATAAATAACAAGGACCAACTGACAGACACTCACATCTCGTCTGCCCGTGATCACGGTTGCTGAAAAGTAACGGAAACGTCGAGATTATGTAGTTTTTTAAAATAATAAAATCCGCGTAGTATATCCGAAATATATTAGTTTCATTTAAATAAATATACGTTTTTCTTTGTCGGAAAAGGTGAAGAAAAAGCAGTTATAAAATCGCTACGTATATAACCTTCTCTAACCTGTATAACATGTGAGAGATAACAGTTTCCTGAAGTAAATATTGAGTATTTATTTAAGTAAACACAGAAATATTCCCTTTTCATTACATTGGTATTCTACTCTCTTGTACTGTCCTTATTCTGAAGGAAAGCTGAATCGGTGTCAAATACGCCGTTTTTTACTCAAAGTGACACAAGCACATTCATCCCTATTTGATTCCTACACTCTTTACATAATGCGAGATAAAAAGTCAAAAATAAAAAAAATATTTTCATATAAGGTTCTTCAATTCGGTACAGCTGAATAGATTGTCTAATTTAAAAAAAGATAGGATGATATAAACTAAGCATATTTAGTAATTATATTCTAAATAATAAATTAATTTACCTTTGCTAGAAAAACGTGTAAAATATTAAAAGTATTTATTACAAATACAACGAATGATTTAACCAATATCCGTTGTGTACCCGATAATAAGTCGTAACGTTCAACGGATTGGAACAAAAGTGTCGTTAGTTCACTCATTCGCACGCGACCCGTTCAGTTCACTGAAACATTCATTACTATCAATTATTATTGTTATATGAATTACGGCTTACGGTTTGCGAGACCAATATTTAAATTTTTTAAATGTTATTCTTGCTATTCTAGCTACAGTTCTAGTATTTTATATTATACAAATGTGGGATACCTAAAAGTAAATATAAAGAACTATCCGTATTTAAAATTTATCTAAATATATCACTCTAATAAACAAACAAGTTCATTACAATGATTCATTGAATATTATCTAGATAAATTTAAAAGTATTATTCGGATATACTACGCGGATTTTATTATTTAAAAACTACGTAATCCCGACGTAGATAAATTTCCTTCCATACATACCACTAGTAGGTACATATCCTACAATAACATATAAGCTTAAAACTATACAGTTTTTTTCATTATACATACGAGTAAATAGCCACATGACTCATCCTAGATCGTTCACAGAGCCTTCCATTTCATTACTTTGTACAGAAACAAATCAAATCGATCCGCTTCTAATTATGTTCCAACTAACGGCTGTATAATTCATGCATCGTAAGTCACATTAATTCCGCAATGTAGTGCGCTCCGTGAATACGACCGGCGCCGTCAAATGTGAAGCGCATAACGATTAAATATTTGAATCCATAATGTAGATTTAAAGATACTTTTAACAGCTCAATAACGAAAATCTAGTCTCATTTATAATTGATACATCAGTATGTTTACTGTTTAAGCTATAGCTGTTTAATATTCACTAACCCTTTCTAAGTTATTATAAAGTATAAATAATTAATCATTATAAAGTGTAAACAAGCATAACAAATGCATGCCTAAAAAATATAGATAACATGAAATGAACGATAATTTACAATCTCAAATTTTTTATTTATTTTTTTAATAAATACACAACAAAACAAAAGTCACACGACAAATTACCGGCCACTATAAGAATTTAATCACATAATACAATAAAGCAACTATCCCACAAAATACATCACGTTTGAAGTTAATGAACCCGAGTGGTGTATAAATTTTTGCGTTTCCAGTAAATGAGGCTCCAATAAACCATAAATTTAAAGACAACACGGTAACAAAGGTGTGCATTTTGCAGTTCCAACACGAATACAGACTATTTATGTATTTTTGATCTGTTAAAAATAAACGCATCTTTTATTCAGTTTTACCGTTTTTGCTGTCAAATCAGAACAACTATTTAATGTGTCACATTATAAATATATGTCTGGTTTATTTTTTATAATTCAGATCTTGTATTACGATCGACGAATCTGAATTTTATATATAGCAAAAAGCTGAAAAGCTATTTTTAAGATGAAAGGCTGCTATTCATTTTGTGATTTAAAAATAAAGGCACCGCAAGAAGTCAATGGTGTGTTATAATATTTGTGATAAACATCCTAGCGAGAACCAGACAATAGTACCATCATTATTAATAATACAAGATCTTTGAAACTTCATATCGAAGCCCAGCTTTTTAATATTGCTTTATATTTAAAGCACGTGACAAGCTCAAATATTTTTTATTAAGTATGTGGCATTTAAATCGTGGGTAAAAATGTATTTTAAAAACATTATTCACTACACACTTTTAAATAAAACTCCGACTTAGAAACGTAGACTGGAGAAGTTTTATTTTCATTTAAATAAAAAATTACAGAAAAATATTAGTTTTTTATCTTGACTTAACAAATGGATTACAATTATTTATTACTCAAAATGTCACTAATTCCATAGTACTTATTACTTCATAATTTAGTCAACTTTGTGGCGATGTAATAAAACTTTTACTTTAATAAAAATCTATATTAATATTTTATGATATTTATCTAACTATTGATGAGGTTGAGACGGAACATCGCTAAGATTTTCTAGCCAGATCATCAGTGTTCCTAGTCCAAGATAAATATTTATGTGTAATACCTGTTCCTGGTGAATGAAAAATGAGAGAGGCTTCGTAAGTAATGTGACGATACGAACTGAAACTAGACATACTAAACCCGTATACGTACCATCATTGTATTTGCCTCTAACTGAAGCGAGTTTTTGTTGTTTCTTTTAATCCTGGTTTAAGTGTTCCAATATCAAATAAAATATAAGGTTTATTATCTCATAACCAATTACACTGGTAATAAATTTAAAAATGGCCTTTTTAAGTGATCTCTAAATATAATCCGCGAGCTAATATTAGCCATGACTTAATGGGTATGACCATCAAGAGGGTAACAAATTACACACGTCGATCAAACTCATTCAGCCAAGCAACAACGCCGGTTACATAATTTGATAGTTCGCGCCATTTTTTTTTTATTGCACGATATATACACGTGATGGATCCGCCAATATCACGACATGAGAAAAATGTTAAAACCAAAAGTAATGATGAAAAGAACTTCTCAAATAAATCAGGTTCAGATGAGGATATTGAATTTAAATACGTCAATAATGCAAAAATACAACAATTTACCCATTAGAATATATATTACTACTTAGTTATCTGCAGATTTATTCGTCCTCGAATATCTTGTTGCGTCCAGTAAGAGTCGAGTCAAATGCGTCCTCTGTCCTAGCTCTTATAGCGCTTGAGATCATTACCATTTCCGTAAGAACTGTAAACAAGTTTTTTTATTGGATATTTATCCCAGTAATCGGAGACACGGCTCATATATCTTCGAAATCCAGCCCTACTAATTGTTATTCATCTCATGCGATTACCAAATTTTTTATAAGTATGGAGGCCGGATGCATCTGAATTACATTATTTAACTTAATGGTCGCGAGTTGAAATGTAAAATCCATAGATATTTAATATTTATAGATTTTTTCATAAGTAATCTTGTTTACATATTGACCAAATAATCAATAGTATATATTTAGGTTTCTAAAAAAATTATTAAAAAGATAAAGTTGTCTTATAAAGCCAATACTATTAACTAGAACAAACTCGTTATTATCTTAAATCAAAACACCTTAAATAAGTTAAATTCAATTACAAAGACAAATCACGTCGACAAAATACTTTCCCGCGTAAAAGTGAGCAAACCAGATGTCATCGCTTTAACGTCACTTCAGGTGCGTTCGGGAATTTTATGGTTCGGTTCAAATTAAATGTGTGTTCTCTAAATATATAATACCTGCTAAGATATACCGAGTTCAGGGAAATAAAATAAATAATAAGAAAAATTAATAAAATAATTCAAAAACAAAATAAAACTATTATAATACAAAATATCATTTTATTTATTGTTTACATCTTAACAAATACGAATTCACAAAATTTGATCCAATGTCCAATTCTCTATATAAAATACTTTAAGCCGAATATTCCTCGTTAAAACATATAATTTAAATTAAAAATGTTATCATTTAAATATTTCATGTATGTATGTATGCATATTTACACTAATAATTTTTATACATTTTCTGTACAAACTTCGTACAATAATACTATGGAATAAAAAAAAAAACATATTTTGTACATATTATTATAAAAATTCTTCTCCTAAAATATTTATATTTTCAGAATGTGTCTAGAAAATATATTTCATTTGTAAGTTCAGATCTCGCCAACAGACAATGTCTTACATTAATCCACACTATATTATATTAATCAGAGTCAGTATTTTCTTCTGTTCGGGTAATATTTTCCACTTCTTCTATTGACTGCCTGAAAATAATAATGATTTAAGTATTTTTTATTATAAAATTATTGCTTTATTAGTATATATCAATACATTAGTGCATTCAATCAGTACATTGGCATTCATTGGGTAATAAATTTTAAAATTAATCATAGATATGAGATTATCATGCAGTGATTCTTTATTCAGTAACAGAAACATGGAGATATATTAGTAAAATTCATCAATCACACATTCAATGAACTGCGACAATAATGAGACACTACACAAATCACAGGCGATGCAACCACTAACATTATATTTATATATTCTGTTAAACCAATATTATATAAAAATAACTGAACTTATATTTAAATGCACCTGCATGACATGTGAGATGGTCTAATATTTTTTTTAAACCAACACATAATATATACAAACATACACATATAATATATGTACTTATAAGTTTCAACCAGACCCCTGTAAAGCGTGTTATCACGGTGGAGGTGCTAATGGTACTAGGAGCGGCTCGCGGGCCCTGCGTCTCCTGGTTACTGGTCTGGGAGGCCTACAGGTCCTTAGGCGAGGCCGGCCCGGGCCGCGGCGACCCCGATCACATGATGGGGGCTCCAAGGCTTCTAAAGGAGCGTCGGATTCCAGCAGTGCAGCGCCTGATGAATGAACATAGCAACGTATTATATTCGAGTTCCCTAAACGGTTAAACATTATTTGATCTGTTCCTTGCTTATGTATTTGGAGTTTCTAATAAATGGCCGTACAATATTTTGACTTCAAAAATATATATGTATCGTATAATTATGAATTATTTTATTAATTTATATTATTATTTTATTAATTCCTATTGAGCAAAATATTCTTTGATTCTAATAATGATATAAGAAAACAATTAGAATTTTAATTGTCTTTTGAATTAAAATATACAAACTACACAGTTAAAGTGTAAGCAGAGAATTGAGTACAAACAGATGTATCTTCAGAATATTATATCCCAGTTACTTTATCTATGGCTTAGTTGGTCCAGCAACAGAAACTTATACCCCGAACGTTGTGAGTTCGAATCCAGCTCGTTAATTTAATTTCTTATTTATATTAAATTCTTTTCTTGTACATTGAGTTTTGTTTCATTATGTATATTATATATACCAGCGGCGACGGCTTGAGCGTTATCAGCGGGAGGGTCCGGTCTTCTGTCCCGGGGCACGTGCCGGGAGCCACGCGGTCGCCCGCGCCGGGAACCCGCGCGCCGGCAACGAGACGACCAACTACCCCGGACCGGAGGGGAATACGCTGAAAGAAGATTACATTACCAATACTGTTGAAGACTGTTTTGTTTTGCTTGAGATTTAATAATAAATTAACTAAATGCGCATTGGAATTAAATGGTTATGGTGTACGTTTATGGGAAATTATACAAAAGCCTAGGGCAGCAACCAAAGGGTAAGTACATGCAAAAATTTTAAAAATTTGATCAAATTTGTTTCCAGCTCTCAAAGAAATACTTAAGGTAGATCTGTTTTTAGAAATTACTTCTTGAAATCTACTTTTCATATATCAACTTTAGATTATATATAATGCTAGTACATACGTAGCGGATGTGCGTCATCCATAACGAGGGTGTCGCTGTCATCGTCGACCTGTAACGGACTTCCGGGCTCCGAACACGACTCACGAGGACGCTTCGACTCCACGGATGATGGCTGAAACATATAAGTCTTACATCACAAATTAACTCAAATTAAAAATTATTAGCCAATTAATTAATATTATATAAATCATTTTTTTATTATAACTGCACAAATACGTAGAATTAATTGCTATTTGCTAATAATTTAAGTCTTATTTCAAGTAAGAGAAATCTAACATTATTTTGTTTATAGTTTTAAAATAATCATTTTTTTTACCACTGGCAACACTCCCATCTTCCTTTTGCGTTCCTTTTCTTCGTTTTTCTTTTCCTCGGATTTCTGACGATCTATAAATAGAATATAAATAATGCTCACAAGTTAATACAAAGATGTATGAATACTAACAACGCACTTAACTTTATTTCAGTAGAATACGTACATTTCAATTCAATCTCCTCATCGTCCAATAGAAGCGACACGACTTCCTTCGGCTTCAACGTGTCCGGTTTGAAGTTACCACCGCTGATCACCATCCTTTGAATCTATTAAGACAAAAATATCTTTGTAACATCACGTCATTCATTTCTCACTTATAAGAACATCTTTATATGATTTAAAAAATCATTTTGCTAATTTTATTTCTAGCTTATAAAAATATTTTAAACATTAAAGTTATGTTCAGGTTATAGTCAGATTAAAATAAAAATACAATATGAAAAATAAAAAATGTTGGCGCGAGCAGGATTCGAACCCGCAAGCTTCGATTTTCTATTCCAATAGTTTTGTCGACTGAGCTATTGTGTTCTAACCAAAAAAGATGTTTTAAGATTTCCATTTGCTTAATTAGATTTATTCAAAAATTAAACCCTCAGTAATTAAAACCTTAGTTTAAAGCTATTAAAATATCTCCAATAATATAATATCACCTCACTCTTCTCCCTAGCTCGTTGCATGATTCTCTCTTCGATAGTCCCTTTACATATAAGTCTGTATACAGTGACCTGTTTAGTCTGACCCAGTCTGTGAGCCCGGTCCATAGCTTGTTGGTCCACCGTTGGATTCCAATCAGAATCGTAGAATATGACCTGTATTGTAATTAATCAGGATTTATTTAGATGTGAACCTCAAATCAGAATAATAATGTAAAATAAAATATATATATAAGATTTAAAAAAAAAAAAAAAAGAAAATTTATAGTAAAACAATACTTACAGTATCGGCAGCTGTTAGATTTATACCGAGACCGCCGGCGCGAGTCGAGAGCAGGAACACGAATATATCTGCGCGAGCCTGGAATCATATTATACAGAATATATTACATAATTCCTGTTGTTATGAAGATATAGCTTTGTATATTTTAAAAAACGAAATTTGAAATTTATAATTATTCATAAATGGAATGCTTCTACATAAATACACTATTAAGTTTAGTGCACAATTTAATGAAATAAAACGTATATATGTATATATATATTCGAATTATGAATATATCTAGTTTTTAATTTAATTTTTCAAATAAAAAAAAAATTAAAGAATATTATAGTTTCCAAAACTATTAAAAGAAAAAAATCACTATAGTAGAGTAAAATTTTATATATTACCTGAAAATCAGCGACCATGTCGCGTCTTGCAGATATTTTGCTAGACCCGTCCAACCTCATGTATTTGTGTTTCCTGTGCCACATATATTCCTAAAACAAGCACATTTCAGTGTTACAAAATCTCATTAATATTACAGTAATTATTCATAATGATTAATACCTCTAGCAAGTCAATCATTTTCGTCATCTGACTGTATATAAGGACTCGATGTCCGCTCTCCTTCAGTCTTTTCAATAACGAGTCTAGTACTGTCAGTTTACCCGCGTCGCTAACTAACTGGTTTTTATCTGAAACAATATTATGAGAAAATTATAAATAATGTTGTGAATCTGTTTAAATACTATTTTTAATAATATTGATATTGTTACTTTAATATTGAGCAAAATAAAAAACTGGATTAAAATTCATTGAACTAGTAGGCAATTACTTAGGCACCGGAGATAATGGGCTCAGAAAAAAAATATATATATACAATCAGTAGTAAATAAATACATTCGTTCATAAAATACGACGAACAGTTTTGCCAACCTTTGAGAATCTGAAGGTAGAACAAATATCTAACCCATGTGCGATACTGAGCTTTGCAGTCTTAATTAAGTACAAAATACACTCATACTATAAGCCATTTGACTTATAGTATGAGTGTATATAAAATGAGGAAGTACTGTACTGTATATATATATGGTAGTCATCTACAATACAATGTAGATATAGACAGACACAATATGTATATGACCAGTTCTTCCATGCCTTTAACATTTTTCTCCAAATTAATTTATTCACTCAATAACACTGAATGTATACTCCATGTTCCTCTATCTCAATCTCTCTCGTACCAGGTACTTGTAGCTCCGCCCATCCCCGCGGTGGGCGGGCGGCGTCCACCAGTCGTCGTAGTAGCGCCGCTCCCTCGTCATTTTCTCCTCTCCGATGTCTCTCTTGGGAGTGCGCCCAGCTACGACTGCTGGCGAACGCTTCGCGACAATGCGCACTCGCCTGGAATGCATTTATTATCATATAAAGCACATATAATATAACGAAATTTTATATTATGTTATCAAGCAAAGTAATATAATAAAACGAAACGAAGAATAAATTAAAATTTAATGCTTTCTCGTCTAACCTTTATTAATATTATTAGTGTAACCATGTTGCCCTTAAAAATAACATTTAAAAATACTCAAAATTATATTTCAAATAGTTCTAGCACTAATGCTTGTGCCCTTCTTCAGTATGCGGTACCTATGCACACGGGATATTTGGAGACGAATAACTCTTCGGATAACTAATTGTAAGATAGAATCTGTGTTATTTGGTACTATGGACCGTATATTTTACATCAGTTACCTTCTGCTGTGCGGTACACAGGAAGGCCGGAATGTGGGTCTGAAGGTGCTCCATAACGCGGGGCGCACGCTCCGTGTGAGGGAACTCCACCGCCTCCGCCGCGCGGGGCTCCACAGGGACCACACCGCCTTCCTCCGTCTTGATCTCGCTCAGCATTTCCGGCTGAAATTCATAATAAAACAATTATATTTATATGTTGATAATGAATTAAGAAATACAAGTTTTTAGATATTAGAAAGGATACGTGAGTAAGCGATTTGGAAAGAGGATATTTATTCGCCATTATGTTTGAATATGTACATGGTTTTCTCAAAAACTACGGATCCCAACTTGACCGTGTTTTGTTTATTTCTATCAAAAGACAGTTATATAAGAAACATGTGGCACTAATGAAAATCTCTGAATATAAATAACGATACTTCTCGTCCAACGCGAATGAAACATAGCATAGAATAAAAAAATATATACTTTGTTTGACGACATTGATTAATTATTAATATATAGATAAAAAAAAATACAAAATTATTCTGGAATTAGAAAATATAGAGTTCCAAAACATATGGAAATCTATTATTTTGGAGGTCGAAAACCTTATTTCTGTATTATCTCATTGAAATTTATTAATAAAAATATCATTATATGCTCCACCTGCGCCTCACACTTCATATTCCTCGTCCGTAGCCCTCGGTGTTCGACAGTTTCAGGCATGTAATGTATGGTTTGCTCGGTGTGAATGTAAAACGGACCTCCTGAAATTAAAACAATTAAAAAACGACTCAAACAAATTAAACCTTAATAATATATAGGCAATAAGAGTGTATGATGCTACCTTCTCCCCATAGAGGATCAGTGAATAGAAATTCCCTCCATAACAAAGAGTCCTCTTTCCTTCTCTTGAGTGTATCTCCATTCGGACTGATTAGTAATAAGTGTTTTAAATGAACTCTGTCAAAATAGTCGCCGAAATCTTCTGTGCACTGTTCTTCTTTAACACCAGCCTCTTCTATCCGCCTCCACCAGAACTGTCTGTGGCGAAGCTTTTCGTATTTATCTAAACATTCTTCTATATGTAACATCCTGAAAAATATATAATTTAATATTTATATACAGAGAATAAAATGTGTATATATCTAGATGATGCTAGATAATAATATGTATTTCAGTAAAATTGTTTGTATTGTAAACTTTAGGAGGTTTAAAATGAACTTATTTAATAAACATACACATATTCAATTATTTAAAAAAAAAATTATGTATAACAATTTATTGTCTGTGAATATTTTTTCTAAGATCTTTCTCTACACAGACATTTTGTATAAGCTTATACAATACATATATGTATGAATATTGATTTTTCAACAACTCACGTATACAGCCATCCACACAGCATAATCCTATACATGTCCATGGGAGATAAATCCATGAACCTCATGAAGCTGAAGCTCTCTGTGTTGTGATGAACGTACTCGGGGCTGAGGACACTCAACTTGTTGTATAGCAGATGTCGCTTGGACGGTATGGACCTCACTAGGATACATTCTTCAGCTAATAACTTTGGTAAATGATAATCGTCGACTTGCATGGCAAAAGGCGACCTGACATCCCTTCTCTCAAAAAGTTCCGGATGATTGCATACCTGTAACGTTGTTTATTGATAATGTATATAGAGTATTATGTATAAATTTTAATTATATATTATTTAAAGTTGGTTATTTCGTTCTATGCATGGTTATATAGTTGTTTCAGTTACAAATATTCGGTACATTTGTGTGAAATGATAGCATGATATAATTTAAAACTACATTTTCACTTCAACTCGCAAAAACTTTGATTTTTTTTGTGAGACGTCTGATTTAGTCTCGTCAGGATGACAACGGAATATCGTATGTTCTTAAAAACAAATAAAATTAACAAAAACTGATACAATAATTTCATCTTTGTTACGAGTACACTCGAAATCAAAATTCAAAATATCTTTATCTAATTTAAATCTAAGTTCGCAGACAGCTGATATATATATATATTTCCCATATATATTAATCTAGCCTTTCTTTCCAATCTAAATCTCTACCCTATAGGACGGCAATTACTCATATGTTACTATAAAACACTAGTTTATCAGTTTACATGTAACAAACATACAAACATATCCTTACAACATAACACACAGATATAATAAGAAATGATCTGACCTTTCTAAATTGCATAACCAAATTCATAAGATTCGAGGTGAAATTCTTATCTACACTATGACCCGACTCTCCTCCGACAGAGTAATGTAATAATTCTTCTATTTTAATTTTTTTCTTTAGAGCTGAAATAACAACAGATCTATGAAAATATATTTTTTAATATACTTCGTTTTATTCATTATAATGTATATTACCTATATACAATAATTTCTGTCTTATAGTCAGAGGGCAGTGTACCATAATCTCAATTTTATCAGACAATTCATTCTCAACGTCCTTCTTTATCCGACGCAACATAAATGGTTTTAAAATCATGTGCAGTCGTGATAGATGTTCTGAAAAAAAAAAAGTCATATCATTGTATCGTTTTTACAAATTACAAAGAAATTAAAGACCAAGTGATTTTTGCTGATCATAGTTCAATTTCTCATAAGTGACAACACTTAACTAGACCTGACCTTGTATATCATAGTAATGCCAAGATTGTTACAAAAATATTTTTTCAGGGAGTTGACTTGTCACATAAGGGTAAGCGCTTTTTACTTGATGCATGTACCAAAATATTTTTTGTCTATATAACACAAAGCTGTTTGATGGAATTAATCGCTGTTAACGCTGGACCGATTTTGATATAACTTTTAATTGAAGCTGACTGACGTAATAAGAAGTAATTAAGGCTACTTTTATATTGAAAATTTCAATAAACTTTTATTATAATAAAAGAGTAAAAAATAAATATCCCGGAACGGGGATAGGGAGATCCACAGATAATTATTAAAATGATTACTAAACTTACTTTCATCTATGGTAGTTTTATTCTCTGCATGACTCTCAATGTCCTTTGAAAACCACTCGTTGAACTCATCGTGCGAGTCGAACAACGTAGGCATTATAAAATGTAGTAACGCCCAAAGTTCCGCCATACTGTTCTGTATTGGTGTACCTGATATATATAGAATGATTACTTCACTGCCTTTCGTTATTTTAATTTTAGCTATACTTATATACTATTACGTTAAAATAAATTTCATTTTGTTGATAGCGGGCAACTAAAAAAATATTGAATTATTTGATATTGTATAAAGAGTTTAATACTAATATAATCATAATTTTTCTATTGATTGTTTAATATAATTTTTTTTTTGATCAATTTCAAATATTTAACTTATATACTGCTGTATGGAACATTAAATTACTCAAATACAAGTGACAGACAATTATCAAAGAAACAAAAATACAGAGTCACAGATAGTAAATATTTTTTGCATACACAAAAAAAAAATCACATTTTGGATAAATTAAAAAAAAATTACATACCCGATAGCAATAACCTATTCCTGCAACTGAAACCTAGCAGCAGCTTCCACCTCATGCTGGCTGAGCTCTTGATGGCCTGAGCCTCATCCAATATCATGTACTGCCAGGACACTCTGTTCAGATACTTCAAATCCGATACAACGATCTGGTATGACGTCACCACCACGTGGAAAGCAGCCTGCGGTGTGTGCAGGTCTTTACGTTCCCAGAACTGACGTAAGATCTTTCTCTCACTCGGACTGCCCCAGTATGGAACCTGAATAGAAGAATAAATTTACCAATCTAACAGTGATGGAAGAATATTAGCCAAGCTTATTACACTAACTGTGCTCCACGGTTTCACTCGAAAATAAAACTAATACTACGGCTGTAATGTAATTTATAATTTTATTCAGAATCAGTTAGAAACTATTTTTGTGCACTAATTGTGTTCCGCGGTTTCACACATAAAAACAGTTCGATTACATATTTTATATTACTGTTGTAGCATCATGTAGAAAGAAATCTAATGCCTTTTTGGTTATTTAATAATGTCCCGTTCTTACAACTTTGAAATCCGGAACGAATCTCTGCATCTCCTGTTGCCAGTTGTGTAATGTTGATGCGGGCGACACGACGAGGAACGGCCCCCACACGCCTAGCCTCTCAGCCACGTGACATAGAAACGCTATGCATTGGACAGTTTTACCGAGACCCATTTCATCCGCTAATATACCACTTATACCCTGAAAATAAGCAACAGGCTTATTTACTACAATTAAATTTATTTACGTTTTTAATTTATGAATTGCACAAATTTTTATTAAATAATTTCCATTTCAAATCATTCTACAAAATTAATTCTAGAAACCCATTCACATAATTTTAGTAATGGTATCACAAGTTTACAGTGCTTAGATAATACTAAGTACGTGTAGTTGTTAATTAAAAACTGAAAACTCTCTGTATTTAGTTTGACGAAGCAAACTTATACTAATGGTAATATGAAACGAATCTAAACTTATTTTAATCGATCATATATACATAATACATGTGGAGGGACATATGGGTCGAGGTAGAGCTAAGAAAAGATGGATGGATTGAATGAAGAGTGACAGGAGTAAAGAGGTGACCGTTAAGACGACGGCTGATAGGCAAGAATAGAAGAGAAGAATATGTTGTGTGGACCCCACATAGAGTGGGACCAGGGCAGGGGAAAGAAAATATAAACATACACACCTGGTCATATAAGTTAGCAAGCCAGTTCATTCCTTTCAGCTGGTATCCTTTCAACGTGCCCCTGAATATTTCTGGTTGATCGTGATCCCTCCGTCTCTCTTTCTCGTCTGTTCCCTCCGGGGCGGAGGTTCGAGCCCTCTCTGCTTGAAACGCCTCGCGAGCGTTCCGCGACGCCAACTCTTTCATGGCCTCACTGCAAATTTTTTGTTTTTTTGTTCAGCACAGATGTTTTTATACGGTTGGTAATGAATTCATATACAGTATATTAAGGTACAAAACAATTAGAACGTTTTAGTTTGAAATGTATCAATGTTATAAGCGTATTATTGTATTTTTTCCGTTAAACTGTATACAAATTATTTCTAATTAGAACGTTATTCATTAAAGTGACAAATCATAAATATTGTTATATTTTTATTTGGAAAAAAAAATTGCACAAGATTACATGTTGATAGTATGAGATTGTAGTCATTCCTACCTATCATAATTATCTATGGCCGAGAGCCTCGGATCTCTGTCCTCGTCCAACTGCATCAATATCCGGTCGGTGTCGTCATCCACGTCTTCCGTCGCGTTCAACTTCCGCTGCATGAAGTGAGCGTACAGTTCTGTCTGTGTGATCAGGAAGTTAAGTTTGCGACGTTGTCGTTTCGCTTCCATCAGCTCCACATCCATCTGAAATGATAGGCATAAGTGTATTTATATACTTAAGATAGATTCTAAGTGGAAAGGAAATCTTTTAATATTCCATTATATAAAAAAATACATCCTCTTTGCTCATTATGTATATATATATGGATTTACAAGTCGTCGGTTATAGTCCAAAACCGCGTAGCTGGCCTTGGATAACGCCTCATATCTGCATCACAAGCAGATTGACAGAGGAATTTTTTAAACGTAATAATTCTCTATATGTAATGACTTTTAAGGTATTTTTTTTAGTGAGTAATTATTGATGTGTTTAATTTAGTACTAAGTGTAAAAAAATGTTCTTTTCCCGACGCTGTGTATGTATGTTAATATTCCTTACCTTTCTCTGTTCCTCCGCCTCTCTCTCCAGCCTCCTCCTGGTCTCTCTCTCAGCTCGGTCATACCTCCTCCAGTAAGCCTGCATCTCCCGACTTAGACGCTTACACCGCCATACCGTCTCCTTCATATTCTTCTGGGACTATAAATATTAAAACTTATTGAAAATATATAGATATAATATAAGCTATAATAAATCTAACCGAGATTTGGGATTGTGAATCCCGGAATCGTTTTACAATGTCATCGGTCAGGTATGTAACATGTGGTCATATAACTCACCATATCCTAATATTTAATTGTTAATGTAAGATAAAAATTTGTATTGTATCTATTTGTAACTAGTTTATAAATACATACTTAAGTATATTACTTGATTAGTTGTTGTGATATGGAGACGCATTCTGGTTGTCATGTAGTAATTGTTCATATCAATGTGTTGAACATAAAACCAATGGAACACAGACACATTTTCATAGCGATGTATATATTTAATTTATAATTTGATAATTTAAAATATAGTATTACCAAATTCATTGACACAAGCCGTATCTCTAAGCTCCGGAATGAACTGCAACTAAATATTTATTAGGTTTCAAATCCAAACCCAGCTTGTGCAGATACATGTTATATTCTGTGTTTACTAATTAAAATGTTAATTTAAGTATAAGCTCAACAATTCTCTAATAATATAATTATAACATACTTGCATTGCAACATGCCTCCAATGCTTGCAGCACAGTGTAGCCAGTCTTTTCCTTTGCAGCATGAGTTCCCTGTGTGTCGCGGTCCTTGATCTCTGAACTTTCCCGAGCTCCTTTTTAACTAAAAGCTGCCAGTGTCGCCTCCGTCTAGCCGTTAAGGCTTCTGGGCTTTTCAAGGATGATAACTTTTTGCGACCTCTGGAACGAAATATATGCCGACAATAAAAAAAAACTTACATAACGATTTTATTTTTTAGTCTCTAAAAGATTGCAAAGAATAAGTATGTATACAGAAATTTTTTACTCAACATTGTAGCTTCACGTAACATTATATACATCCAATAAGAAATTTCCTTTAAGATTCAACAAAATCTCTAATTTACTTTATAATAAAATATTCAAGAGATTAGTTCATTTTCAGATATTTTATTACTTATATAATATAAAATAATAAGTTATTATTCCCTAATACACAATTATATCATGTATTATCCCACTAATATTATAAATGCCAAGGGAACGCTGTCTGTCTTTCTGTCTGCTACCTTTCTAGGCCTAAGACACCATACCGATTTTGATGAAGCTTGGTAAAAAAATATTGATGAAACCCTGGAGAAGGACATGGGCCTTTTATCCCGATCCCTAAACTACACCAGTGGAACCATGAAGTGCAGTTGGGATTCAATGGCCATAATGGCTGAGAATAATGTCCATGTGGACCGAGGCCTGAGCATAATCTAGTAGTATATATAACAGAACACACACCTGGGTCCAGGTTTCTCTGATATGGTAAATTCATCTGTATCATTTTCCTCTTTGAGATTACGAAGTTGTTCCTCCCAATCAACGCCATCTGGCTGAAATAGTGCAAACATTAATCATTACTATGATAGCAGTTTATATTTTGTGACTAAATTGACATTAACATGATTTGTTTCTTTTAAATATTTAGATCATCTCCATTTTCAACATTGTACTATGTATATAAAGTAAAAAAAATGGAATAACTGAATAGCTAATAAGAATTATTTTTTTGTAACCCTTACAGCATCGCTACCGTCAGTACGGCCCTCTTTGGCGCGGCCGCGCCTGTTTCGTTGGAGGCCCCTAGAGGAGCCCCGCTCGGCCGGTCGGCCACGGCGCCCTCGTGCGGGGGGCAAAGGCCTACTGATCCTCCGCTCAGGATAACGGTCGATAGTAGATAATAACCCCGCACCATAGTACATGTAGCGGGAGTTCTATTGAATTAATCCTTTATTTATTATATATATTTAATCTGTGGTAATTCATACCTCTACCATAATAGTCATAATTTTAAAGCTTTATGAGGACCAAATACAGAATTACTGACATTACCATATAAATAAACTCTAACTATTTCATCAGATCAATCAAATACATAGTTTTCACAATATATACAAAAAAAAGTTTAGCACATATATCACAGATTACAAATTTAACAGTCTTATTTACTCATTAACTCACCCCCGAATCCTTATAGTAACTCTTTGCATATTTATTATGAAAATATCTCTCTTTAAGTAACAGTTTTATCCTTCTTTCCTTAGCAGCTGGTGTATCATCTTCACTACTTGATTCCGATTCCGATGACAGCAGGACATCTCTTAACCATTGCCTCTCCTCGCCCACAGATGACAAATTATATAGTCTTAATTGATCGCTTTGCCTCTCTTAAATAAAACAATAATCTTAGTATTTTTATTTAAAAACATGTTGTCGCCATTTGTCAAAATGTCCTTTATATGGAATATCTGTTAGTGTTATGAAATCAACACATACTTCAATGATAGTATACAAATATCTTTATATAAATCATTGGGTTACCTTGTATTATTGTCAAGAGATATATAAGTTTTAATTTAATAATAGGTATCTATTTAACTGTATAAAAACTTTATATAACTTATATAAATTACCTTGTCTTGTAGTTACAACACCATGCATGTCCTTATCACCTTTGGACATTTCATTTGCCATAGACTTGCCATCTGAATCTTCTTCACTGTCAGAGTCCCCATCAGAATTCAGTATCCCTTCCACTTGATTTACGAAGGGTCTTATGTCTAGAGCTGCCTCTAGTCTTTGAATGTGTATAGGTCTTGCAACTTCATGACGCTTTAACGCCGTTTTTCCCACTAAAGACTTTTCAGACATTGCAACTACAAAAACAAATGAAGTATGATCTACCTCAAGTTTCATAACCAAAATATTAACCATTTACTTACAATACCACATTGAAAAAACAAAGTTATCATTTATATTGGCACACACCCGAAAGATCTCATACAGAACTTGGAATATAATCATATACCAATAGGTCTGGCAAGGGTAATATAGAAAATTGTACTTACGGCAAACGTAATATTCTCCAGGTTGATTATACCTCAATTATTTTACACAAAATTCCATTACATTCACAAAATGGCGAACGAGAATATACGACAATACGCTGTCAATGTCGCCGCCCCAGCGGCGCACATATCTGCTCATTTCGTATTTGAGATCGAAAAAACACGAACCCGCCATAATAATTCGAAAACTTTTGTATCTTTAAATATATCCTTTTTTTGTCCAATCATGAAACACATCTAAAAATATGACTCAATGTCAACGAATAGTACAAATCATAAAGTGATAAACGACCAATCACGTAAGAAATTGGCAGGAAAATATATAAATGTAGTTGAAAACGAATTGTTGCACTTCGTAACGTTGCGTTCAATTTTTATAATCAAATTCCTCGTGCTTTATTAATTGCTTCCGTGCTTAATTGCTGAGCCATTAAATTAACAAAAGTACAACAAAATAATATACTTATAATTTATAGTACTCTCTCAAAACTATCCGAGTTAAGAACCATCATTCCAGTATGTTTATACTCAATACAAAAACAAAAATCACTTAATATCACACTCTATTTAACTTCTATTTTTAAATGAATATTAGAAAAGTTTACACAAAACAAATTCAGATTGTTAATTTAGTTTAAATAAAACATTTAAATTCTTCACAACTTATGTGTATTTCCAAAATAATTATTAAAGATAGTGATTGTGTGATATAGACAAATACTTTGCTCACACGTTTTAATTATAATCTGTATTTTCTTCAAGACTATTTTGTATCGCTGTAATAACACGTTGAAAACTAATTTAATATAATAGAAGGATAAAAATAAATTTTGTATTCTGAAATTTTCTTTTAAAGAACATATTTTTGAACTGTATTTAGAATGACTTTGTATAGTTAATGTTTGTTTTAATATGTATTACTTTCACTTTAAGGAATTACAGAGAATATATATTATTATTACTATTTTGTTAAAGAGATTGTAAATAATTCCATATCGATACTTCGTGTTTGACATCACTAATTTTTAAAAGCATTCCCATATACCAACATTAGTCGCTAAGTTGATTCGCATCGAACATTGATTACTTTTTATTCTGTGAGAACTATGTTTTAAAAACTTTTAAAGTATTATAGAGTACTAAATAACTTTTAAAATATTAATAATATATTTTCAAGAGAGTAATAATACTGTGACGAGGAAATATAATGTTAGTAATTCATTTGATAAACATCTTTACATCCGCAACAAATTGCAGGCACAGGTTGAATCCAAAATGGTGGTCGTTTGTTGTGGCTTTCAAGTGAATTGTTAAATATTGAAACTTCGTAAGTACTTATACAAGAAATTTGCTGCATTGATTTAAATTGTATAAACCTTTACGGTCATGGGTTAATTTTTGTTCCTATTTATAGGCAAAGTAAAAAGTATTCCTGCTTTTTTTCACTTACATAGGATTAAATCATTTGCCGTAGTCATAAAAATACTTTATTTTATAATAAAAATGCTTATGATATTAAGAAAGTAAATTAAGAAATATTTTATTGAAAAAACACATGGACTAGGCATTCAAAAACCCAAAATAACCGCGTATAAAAGATAAAGAAATAAGCGCGGGATATGTAGCTTGAATATGTTTAGCGTCAACTGCATTCTAATTGTAAATAGTAAGTTGCAAAGACATATAATTTAGTTTCACCTTATTTTTGTTTATTTCTCCAATTAATATAAACAAATAATTGATTTGGATATGTCACTTAATTCTTGTTACTTATAACCTTAAAATATTGCCGGGCGCGGCAAGTATGCGGTAAAAACAATGGGTTTACTTTTTTATTTACAAGGCTTAAATTATTTTACAGATGCGTGTTATGTTTTGAGTGTTTCCAATAATCTAATTGGACCAGAATGGATGAAAAAGAAATACCTGAGAATCTCGGTGAAAACGACAATGAGACCGGTGATGGGATAAATACGACTGACATAAAAGAAGTAAGCGAAAATAATTGTACTAAAAGTGAAGAAAATAGTGAATGTGGACCAAGTGAACCTAATAGTATACAAAATCATCTAGAATGTGACGTTATCAAAAGTGATATTGTAGAAAAGAGTGAAAAATGTGACGAACAAGGTGATGTAGAAGTATCTGTCAGTGTTGGTGATGATACAAAAGATATAGGAGAGATTCAAAAAGGTATGTCTGTGATCATAATTTATATTTATACCCATTGTATTATTATATTTTGTTATATATTTATAGAACTAAAATAAACTGTATAATTTTATATAATTATGTAAGTATTCTGATGAAAAGTACACTTTATATTGTATTTGAATATAGTGAATAAATTTATGAGGAAGAATTATGTTGATATTCCTTGTTTAAATTTAAAAATATATATAAAAGTATTGATTAAAATTTTACTATGAAAATTTATCTTAAAGTATAGAATAGATAAAAAGTTGCTAAGTCTTTAGATATCATAAATAATGTAATATAAATATATTTTAGAGGAACTTCAAGAAATCTCAGAATTAGACAATGAATCAGTAGAGCCAGAAAAAGAAATACAAGATTTAGAAAAGCAAGTTTTAGACTCAGATTCAAAACATGATGTCCCTCTGGAGAAACCTAGCTTGTGTGATGCTAATGAAGGAGTTTCTAAATCTGAAATTAGTGAAGAGCTTGTTGTTAACAATGCCACAGACCCCACTGTATCAAAAGAACTATTGGAAGAAGATAGTGCAGTTACAAAATTAGAGACTGATGAAACCCGCAATGCTGAATGTATAGAGGACATAAAATTAAGTATTGACAACCCTGATACTGAAAATTCTGAATGTATAGAAAACATAAAATCAAATATTGACAACCCTGACACTGAAAATAAAAGTCCTAATATAGAAAGTATAACAAAAGAACCGAGTCAAGAACATGCAAATGAGGCTAATGAAGAGGATTATGAAAAAAGGGAGGTCGGCAAACCCGAGTTTGAAACAGCCCCTAATGTGTCTATGGATGATCACCACGAAGATCATACACAGGTGATAATATGAATATGTACATATATTTTTATATTTAAGTATGAATTTATCTGTAGTGTAATGTTTATCATCTCTACTTACAGGCTCTAGACCCATTTGATGCTCTTTTGAAAGACCGAACAGATGCAGCGGAAACATCAGAGACAGCCACTCAAGCTGATTTGTCCTCAATTAATATAGATGATGATGATCACCACAACGCCGATGATGCCCATGATATGATTCCTGATGATGAAGATGAACATCATCCGGGTAAAGTCTTCCTAGATATTTAACTAGAATATTGAAATAAATGCACGGGACAGAAGAAAATAAAGATTGATTCAAATTACTATAAAGTAATCAAAAATATAGTATTTTTATTGTTCTAGAATGGATATAATTTTTCATGATGCTGGCAGATTCAATTTATAAAATCTGGAATATGGCATCTTTCTTCACTTTGGCATATATTTCCAATATAAGGTGTAGCTTTTTCCAACAATATATATAATATAAAAAATCTTTATATCTATCCTCAGACGATGAGAGTGGAATACCAGTTATAACAGAGCAACCAGGAGCTGATGAAGAGGTATGCTTGTTACCCGACACCGAAAGAGAAATATCTGAGGCTGATAAAGCGGCTGCTGAAAAGGTTTTAGCTGAGAAGAGAAAAAGAGATGAAGGTATCTATCAAATCACAATAACAAATGGGTTAATCAAATATCGTCAATGGTACTATGATTCCAATGGCTAATGGGTGCAATGATACCAAAATTTAAATAATTTAATTTAATTTAAATCCTAAATTACAATTAATTGGTTCGACTATATTGTACTACGGGTGAATATATAGTGACACAATATTCTAAAAGAAATATACACGGAACTGCTGAGTCAGACCCGCGTAGAATGAACAATTTTACATAGAAGTTATGTAGCAACCTGCGAAAACACCGTAATCCTCTTATTATTTAATTAACTATGACTATAACACTATGTAGATATGGTATGTGACATACATTTTTTGCTATACTTTTTGTTATATTGTTTTCAAACAGAAAACAAATTAGTATCAATTGTGAATATGTGTATGCATAAAGTATAACTGAAACTGCTTCATGTCGTGATGTTTAACCAATGATTACTTAATATATATAATAATTACAAATCTAAACTTATCTTAATTGACTGGAAGGAAGAATAAACCTATCATTCATAGTGCTGGAATACATGTTCTGGCATCAATTATTGATATACAGAAAATAAATATTGTGACTATAAAATCACGTTAAATCATCATTTCAGAAGCTGCACTTGCAGAATTGGCTATGCCCAAAGAGGAAGCTGAAGCGAGTGAATCTAATGAAGGTGTTGCAGAAGAACAGGTGCAGGAAGATGTAAACGAAAGTCTGGAAGGGGAGGGGGAGGGGGAGTCTGAAATATCCACGGGAGATGCTTCACAGGATAATGTAGGGGGTGAGTTGTGGAATATATTTTAAAATTCACCTGTATATACAAGCATTTTGTGAATAATGAACCAAGCTTTGCAAGTAAAAGCGCACATTAAACTACAACAGATGGCGCTACAAAAAAATTCTTGTAAACTAAAAAGATTTTTATAGTTTTAGAATTTAATTCCATAGAATATGCATATAAAAACATATGGTTAACTGTATAGCTTCTTAATTGAAGTGTAAATTTTGTAGCAAACTTGTTGCAAGACCTGATGTAAAGGCTGCAGTCATTCAATTTAACAAGATTTTCTATAGATTGGCAGCAAAAACAAAACTGAAATCTGGCTACATTTTTTTGATTTAGAAAAGAAAACTTTCAATAGACACAATTATTGTAATATAAAAAATATTTACAAAATCTGCATTTATTAGTAGGCATGTTTGTGTAATATTAAATAAGTGCCCCTATAATGCAGAAAAATACTATGAAGTGAAGATTCTATTTTGAATAAATGTATTCGAGAAAAATTCACTTTTAATATCGATTTCATGCGAAAGAAGTTACGTAAATAAGGATTTTTATAACTGTTTCAGAAAAAGAAAACGATCAGGAAGATGCAGTCGATTACGAACAGGAAGAGCCAGAACCTAACTCAATTCGACAAATAAGCGCCACCGACTCCGTCTGTGTACAGTGTAACGAAGAGAAGTCATGTCAGTACAGATATTCAGACAAAGACGGAGCCGTACATTATATATGCGTTCTCAGTTGTGTTAAATTGTTCCAAGCGGCGCACGCGGGGCAGTACATCGTTGTAAATAAAAAATATATGGTCGAAGAAATTGCACCCAAAATACTGACGTGCTCGGAATGCGAGGAGAAAAAGACATGCTACTTTTATTACAACTTCGACGGCGAAGACACGAACTACTGTTCAGTAGAGTGTCTGCACAGCATGATGGCGGATGAAAGAGACAAGTACACGTTCAAAAGACGAAGGATCACCGTCGAGGAAAAGTCGCCCAAGGAAGATCAATGTTGCGTCTGTGAGAGCACCAAGGAGTGTATATATAGTTTGACGCGCTACGGACAACAACTTTGGATTTGTGAACAAACATGCCTCAGGGCGATCAATTGTAAAGAAAACGGCAGGTATTTATTGAGAAAGAAGAGAGTGCAACGAGTGCAAGCACAAAAACCCGTCAAGACTAATCCGCCCCTGCTGAAACTCAAAGTTATTAGTAATGCGACTGATAAATATTTAGACGAGGCTTACAAAGTGCAAGGAAAGACGCCGGCGATGGTTCAAGCGGCCAGGGAAGAGAGGGAACGGACGTTTATAAGGTCTTGCATGAATTGTCACATGATCCTCAATAATGAGGAAAAAATGCTAACGTGGGAAGCTATGGACTATTGTAACGAGACATGTCTGGGAAGATATCAGAATAAATTCGGTTCCAAATGCACCAATTGCAAAGTGCACGTGCAGCATACGAGCATAGGGAAGTACTGCGTCAGGTTCGGATATAATATACGACAGTTCTGTAACTCGGCGTGTTTGGAGGACTTCAAAAAGGGTTTGAAAATTTGTTGTTACTGTCAGAAAGATATATCGGACGGCAGTCAAGGGTTCCTAGCGCCGGTGGGCGACAAGGGCCAGTTCAAAGACTTCTGTTCGCAGCTATGTATGGAGAAGTTCGACAAGATGAGCAAGAACCCAGTTCCTAGGCCTGTTTGGGCGAAGTGCGCGGTCTGTTCGCTGGAGAAAGCTACCACAATCGAGGTGGAAGTCGCTCCCGATGAATCACAAAGACTGTGCTCCGATCCTTGTTTTGCTGCTTTCAAATTCGTCAACAACATTTTCCCTGGTATGTGAAACTAACATCATTATTTATTAACTCATCTATTTATTTATGCGAAAACATACAGCTTATATTACAATAAATTATTTCGGTAGGGTCAAAACAATTCGCTAGAACAGTTTCCACAGTTTTTTTGACATGGACTGCATTATCAGAAATACCTTACATTAGAAAAAAAAAAACAAATACAGTAAGAAAATTCAACGAGGAGTATCAGACATGCAATTTACTGCAATAATCATTTATAAGAAAAAGAAAAAAAATAATAAAATAAAAACAATAAAATTATATATACAATAATAATTACAAAAAAAGTACATCTGAATCGTATTTTACATTATATTATTTAAATAGTTCTTTAAACTACAAATAAAATTAAAGATATTCGGATAAAAATTTTTCATTCTCCTTTTTATTCTCTTATAAACGTTATATTTTTATAGGATAATATTTTTTTTGCTCCAGATCAGTGCCGATGGTGTAAAATATATTTTGAGAGGAAAATAAGTCAATTTTTTACGATATACGAGGGTTCATCACCCCAGTGTTTCTGTTCCAAGTCCTGTATGAATATCTATATAAGTAATTCTAGGCACATAGTACCCTGTAACTGGTGCAAAGTTAAAAAGTACAATTTCGATATGATCAAACGCGTCCAACCCAACGGCCAGGACATTATGATGTGCTCCGTAAACTGCCTGAATCTATATCAAGTGTCCATCAACGCTGTGTCCTCGAGGAGGTAATGATGACACTATTTAAATTTAATAATTTAAATTAATTGTTGATTTAATTGTATTAAACTTTGGTCGATAGAACGAAATGTGACCTGTGCAAGAATTCTGCTCTGGCTCAATATCACCTCACCATGTCCGACGCCACAGTCCGAAACTTCTGTACATACCAGTGTGTGATGACATTCCAGGTGAGGTGTTATATACAAGTAATTAGTATTACATTGTAATGATAACAAAAATAATACTTTGATCCTTCCATTCTTGGTTAAAGTGATTCTTCGCTGTATTTAACGCTCAAGCAGACAATTTTGACCTAATGCGACAATGTTAATGTTCAGTTAATTTAAAAGTATACTGAGTTTATACATACATCTTATAATGTATGATTTTAAGTGACCAACATAAGACGTAATAATATTTCAGGGACAATATTCAAAACAACCGGCCCCGTTAATGTCTGGAGATTCTATCGACCAACAGAAAGCCGTTCCCACGGGCGCCCCCAGGCGCACGTATAACGCGAACACTCACAAAAATAACAGTAAGTGCAACCATTGCCTTAGCTCAGCGATCCCCAAACTATTTCTGACAACTGACCCCTTTTCCAAAGTGAACTGTTACCCTCGGTGTCGATAGCGACCACTTTGGAAATCCCTGCCTTAGCTCATTAAACCTATGTAACGGAACGTGTATGATTTTATTTCGCGATCTAATTAGTTTCTTACATTTTTTTCTGGAACTAACTTGCAGTAACCGGGTTCACGTGCAGTGGAGATAAAAGTGTCTGTCAGTTGTTGTTTTTTGTCATTTATCAATGATTTCTTAATTTCTTCAAGTTTATTAAAATAGATTAGTAGAATTCAGATATCATAGTTTAATTGATAATGTATACTAACGGAAGCCTTACATGTCATTAATTGATTTCTCAATTAGGTTTTGATCCAGATCTTAAATAAATATTTTGTGCTAACCTCGAAGGATTTCTAGCGTAACTTATAATAAACTTGTCGTCCTAGAAATTTAATCATCCACTGTATATACCTTTAAAATATATCTAGTCACTCCAAGGACTAATCCGAACAAAAAAAACTCAACTAAATATTATTAATATATCATAGAGAACAGAAATTTTAGAACTCTCGGATGTAAATGTTTAATAAAAAAAACTTAATTGAAATTAATGACATATTTTCAGCTATGAAGTGTCAAAACCGATCCGGTTCAGGCATGCCGGTGATATCCAACGTGCAGTCATTAGCTGCGCCGCCGCCTCTAGTGCCTACGAACGCTCGCAACAAGACCAAACGAGTAACACCCGAGGAGAACGCGGCGGAGCCCGCCATCCCGCAACCGCCTAGACCGCCCACACCCCCACCACCGCCCCCCAAGATATACAACCACGTGATCGTCAAGACCCTCCCGCCACAGGAAGTCGCCAACAAAGCCACTATGTCCAAACCCATGATGGTGTCCAAAGGAGTGTCGTGTAGACCCCATCCATGTACGAAAGAGTGTCAGACAGACCCCAGCCTGGAGCGTCGTGTTCTGATACCGGTTCCAGTTCCTATATACGTTCCGGTCCCCTGTGTGATGTGGTCGCTTCCGTTTCCGGTCCCCGTGCCCATACCGATTCCCATACCGACGCCGGTGTTCATACCAACTACGAGGAATTCGGCTAAGGGCATAATGAAAGAAATTAATAAGATCCATGACAAAATGCCGACGGATCCCTTCGAGGCTGAACTACTGATGATGGCGGAGATGGTGGCGGGAGACAAGAAGAAGGATCACAGCGACTCGGACACCGAGGACGAGAACGGTCTCTATAAACTTTTATAATAACTTTGTGTCTCAACTTAAAGATATAAGATGTAATATATTTTTCACGTATTTAAGATCACCATTGAATCCTTTTTTAAAATCGTTCATAGTGAATTTGTTTCTTTAATAAGAATGCCGGATGTCTAAACAGTTTGTATGTCTCCCAATATCTGTAGTAAAGCGGTTTCTTTATTTTTGTAGACATAAAATATTTTCTAAAAGAAAAGAGGTGAAGTTTAAAGCAATACCTATAGCATAGTATATTATAGTAGATTATAAATATCCCATGTAGGTGTCCAAATGAGTAATACAGTATAAGTCTTGAGAGAAACAGAAATAAAAAATAAATATTACCTTATGACTAATAAAGAAATACATTCAACAGAGGAAGGTTTCAGTCCGGTGGCCGGTATGGACGGTAACAATGCGTTCGGCGAGGACGTGCTGCAGATGGCATTGAAAATGGCCACCGAGTACGAAGACCAGCCCGTGGACCTGGAGTCAGCTATGACCGCCAACACCATCACACCCAGCTCACATCCCGGAATGCCAGGTGAGGATAACTCGTGGCATTAGGTCGTGGCATTAATAGCGTTCAAGCATAAGTGAAATTTGTTGAAGATCTCTTTATGGAATACATTTTAAATATGACATCGACTACTCTATAATATAATCAATGATTTTATTGTTCTACAATCTGTTATGATTATCTTAGTGTTTTAATGAATATGAAAGGAAAAACACATTTATGTCGTTATAACATTTCTAGTTGTCTAATGGTGTGACTTGGCGCTTATCTAAATCAGTTTCAAGAACATTATGTACGCAATATATACTAATAAACATTTTGTTAGCAAATTTTATTGATTATATGCTCTAGACATATGTTTTGTAAAAATTGTTGTAACTATCGATGTGAGTTGTATATAACTGCTAATATTTATATATTAACTGTAGGTCTAGAAGGCGAGGGCATGCACCAGCACCATATGATGGTACTGGAACAGCAGCGCGCTGTGGCGGCCCTGCGCGCATCTAGCGTGGGCGGCGTGGGCGTGGGCGGTGTGGGTGTAGGCGTGGGCGTTGCTCGGAAACGAGCGCCCGCGGTTGCGCCTCGTGGGCGACCCTCCAAGCGACGGCGGGAGCCAGCGCCCGCGCCGCCGCCCGACCCGCCTCGCGAACCACAGGAGAAACCGGATGCTAATATGTGTCTTAAGGTATAACACAACAATCTTTATAAAAATTATACTGTCTTAGAAAAATAAGGTCGATATAGAGTCGGCGTTGAAGTGTCAGTTTATTTATTCCTCTAGTTCATTCACCACATCACATTACAGTAACATGTAGTTTTAATACATAACACAATAAAATGGATCGGTATATTGCTTGAATTAACTCTTACTGACGTCACAAACTAATTTGTTGTAAACGTGGTTATATTGTTACAAACTATACATGGTACCCGTCCTTAGCTGTCTTATATATTTCTTATTTATTTTTTACGTCTATTTATATATGTAATTATTTTCTTATCTTGTGTTCCATTCGCTAATGTTTAAGTTATTATGTAACAAAAGACTGAGCACACATTACTAACTAACATCCATATTTCCACATCTATCATTATTAATTCTTATCTTGTTTACAGTACACTTTCGGCGTCAACGCGTGGAAGCAATGGGTGATGACGAAGAACGCAGAAATAGAGAAGAGTTCGATAAGACGAAAACCTTTTAAATCTGAAATATTACAGCTGACGGCCGACGAGTTGAACTATTCCCTTTGTTTGTTTGTTAAAGAGGTGCGGAAACCTAACGGCAGTGAATACGCACCGGACACTATTTATTATTTGGTTTTAGGTGAGTTTTAGTTTTCTTAAATCAAATATTAATTGAAATATATATTTTTTTATTACATTAAGCATTAATTATTTCTTTGTCGCCAGGAATTCAACAGTATCTGTTTGAAAACGGTAGGATAGACAATATATTCACGGATCCATATTACGAAAAGTTCACCGACTGTTTGGACGAAGTTGCTAGAAAATTTTCAGTTTTATATAACGATTCCCGTAAGTGCTGACGTCAGTGATTATATAGCCCACATAGTATATATATGTTTTAATCTATTTGTATACCTCGCAGAGTACATCGTGACCCGTGTGGAGGAGGAGCACCTCTGGGAGAGTAAACAACTCGGCGCACACTCTCCACACGTGCTGTTGTCAACTCTAATGTTCTTTAACACCAAACATTTTAATCTAGTAGTGAGTATACTACTATATATATATATATATGTGTGTGTGTATTGCCTTAGCTTTTCATGAGTACAATTTTATATAAAACTATACTTTGACACGCTCACATCTCATCTTTCCATAATAAATCTTGTTAAAAGTAATCGAAACGTCGAGTATAATGAAAAATATTATAAAAACTACAAGAAATTAAAAAATATATATCTTTATTAAGTATATATGGTCATTCCATTTTAATTCTTATTGTTTGTATTACTCGTAAATCTTATATAATAAAATTTTCCGCGTATGTATATTAAAATCTCGCATTAAATAACAATTTATATGTCATAGACGGTAGAGGAACACATGCAATTATCATTCTCACATATAATGAAGCACTGGAAGCGAAATCCCAACCAGCCGGGACAAGCCAAAATACCCGGCTCTAGGAACGTTCTGCTCAGATTCTACCCTCCACAGTCAGCTCTAGGTATGATATCAAACAATTCTTCTAATATTACAATGTTAATTAGTTAATAATTGTATATTAAAATTTTACGTTTATAATTGACAGAGGCGAATTCAAGAAAAAAGAAAGTTTATGAACAACAAGAGAATGAGGAGAACCCGCTGAGATGTCCCGTTAAATTATATGAATTTTATATATCGAAATGGTATGTTTGAGCAATGATTGAGAAATTATCATTTAATATGTCTTTTAAAATTAATTTCTTATAATAACATGACATTATTTTACTCCTGATAATAAATCTTACTTCAATTAAATCGATTTGTGATTTAAAAGGAAAATATTCGTGTTTATCATCATTAAACGAAATTTCTAAATATATTTTTTTTACTGTTTAATAGTCAGCAGCGGAACAGAACGTAAAGTATTTATAATGAGTGTTTTTTGTACATTTTTCCTCAGTCCCGAGTCAGTCCGTACAAGAAACGACGTATTCTATCTACAGCCCGAGCGTTCCTGTGTTCCTGACTCGCCGGTGTGGTACTCCACACAGCCTCTCAGTAGAGCAGCACTCGCTAAGATGTTACACAGAGTTAAGATGGTTAAAGAGATAAACATCGCACTGCTCACCAGCTAAGGTTACTGACTTTTGTGGAACATACATACTATTTGACAATGTTTTGCATATGGAGATATATTATTATTAATTACTAAGAAAAACTATGACAATTAGATATAAAAAGCCGCCTGAATATGGGTGTTAAAATAGTCTCCAGAAACTGTCTTAATATTGTCATAGCTGTTCTCTGAAAGTTAAATGATAACTCAATGTAGTCTTGCCCTTAAAGAGTTGAAGATAACGCCCCCTTGTGTGCGCTGCAGGCCTGAAGGGGGCGGTAAGAGACGGGAGGGGAGTAAGAAAGAAATAGAGAACTGGGGGGTGATTTGTAATTTCATTTAGCTAAAATAAATTTTATGGAACCCCTGATGTAGTCTACCAATACTAGGTAATAGGAATTATTGATTTATATTTATTAATGAAATCAGTCTAAATTGTCAACAATTTAGACTGATTTCATTCACGAATTTATTTATATTAATAAAATGATGTCGTTATGAGATGAAACGATTCTCAGTTTGTACATATAATATAATATAATAATACTACTTGTATACATTTATTATTGTTTGGAGATTGTAAATATTATAATAAAATATTATCTTTACAGATTTCACAGTACGACCATACGTCGTCTATAAAATTAAATTGGCAGCCAGTCCTAAGGCAGTTTCGTGGAGCGTCAATCAAACTTTCGGGATGTGTCGCGACAGTAGTTTCCATACGGTTGCAATGTTGGATACAATGTATATTTTTTCTACTTTGTATATCAGTCTGTGAATGAACGCTTCGACATAATGCAACATTGTTTATGATAGATTTTTTTTTTTATAACGTTGCCATGTGTTAGACGCGCCAGTGTTCCGTGCTGGTGTGTACAGATTCTTTGTTTAATCTCATTTTTATTGGAACATATACAAACAATGAAACATGTCTAATACACAAATTAGTTGAATACATATTTATCATTGTGATTGTTTTTAGTTTGAAACGTTGAAAATTGTAAATACCGACGCCAGGCGGATGCAACATTCGATAGCTGGAAATGTACATAGATACATTTTTATTATTTAACTGTAAAGTTGTAATAAGTTCATAAAATTAATTTTCCACGGTGTCAGGACGTGAATTTATCGAATTCGTGTAATATTGGATTATATTATGACGGATCTAGTGATAAGCAAAAAAATTCCAAGATTATAGTGAGGTACGATGCACACTTATGTTGTATTGGCATCGTTTTATAAATCGTAAATAAATAATATTCTCACACATTGACATTTTTATTGAAATGAATATTAATATAAGTGAGAAGTCATATTCATATATTTTAAGTTTATTATAAGAGTCAGTTGAGAGGTTGAGGTAGTTTATTACTGAGTAAAAAAAAAATACTGATTCTCGTAAACATTGTTTTATTTACTTAACTCCTTTAAGTAAGTATGAATAAAAAATGTATTCAAGACTACCTCGTGAATGGAAAGTTTGTACGTGGCTGTGTATTTGTAAATTATAGGTTCAAAAACTACCAAATTTTCTTGGTGGAATATTGTACGTTACCTAAATTCTGAGATTATAAAGAAGCAATTTGTATCCCACCAAACCTTACAGAAAGGAAGTAGAGGATCAGGTAAAAAGTGCCCGTGAATTGAAATACCTTATCCCAATTTGGATGTTTTTAAGTAGCCAGAGGCCTTTGAACCGTCAAGACAGATCTAATGACGTTAAATTGACCAATGTCATTGTAATCAAATTAAAACTTAATAATATTTTTTTATTATATTTCCGCAGTGTGGTTTTGAATTTCGCAGTAATAACTAGAACGAGCTTTAAAAGTAATTTATTTTCTTAGTTCTGTTTGATCGGATTAAAAATTTGTCAATAAAGATTTACCACGTGACTTCATAGTCCATGGTCTATGAAGTCACTTGGAAATTATAGGTAATTTAAAACTCTACAGCAATAAAAGTATCAAATAATTTCAATAGTAAAAGGATTCATAAATTAGATAGAAAAGTAATTGTTTTCTTAAAAGACATAATAAACATACTAGGTAATAAAGACATTTTGAGGTCAAAAAAGACATCTTGTCGAAAATTTTCTCCGAAATTGATTTTTTAAATTATAATTAGTAATAACGAAAGAAATATAAAGTGACTAACCATTTGCAATTGAACTTTCTGAAGACAAAAATAAAATATATACTAATAAAACAGACTGCTGCAAACAAAGTACACCATGCATTCGAAATAACGAAAGTATTACAAGCAATAACCTTGAGATTGAAATTTAAGCCATCAGCTTAAAAAAGAAATACAAACAAATCTAGTCAATAAAAATATTGTATAAAGGCTAATTTACTTTAGTTCTTAATTATTCTAAAGTCAGTTAGAAAAAAAAGAAAATTTTATCTTAAATATAAAATATTGATGCAAGAGACACAAATAACTCTTCTTTCTAGATACATAATTTGAATTCTTAGTTTTTTTCTAAAACATATTTTTTTAGCTTCTAAACCTTGATATTTATTAATTTTTATTATTATACTCAGTATATTATATCCACTTGCCAAACGCTTTGAACGTAGTGAAGCGCCGGATCTATCGATATTTTTTGTTGGGACGTCTTTAGGATTACTACAGATATCATTCAGCTTAATTTTCAAATAAGGTTTCTATGAAAATGTATTATTTTTTTTGCTCAAGTAAATAGAATTGTAATTTTTTACATCCTTTTTGTTTAATAATATAAAGATGACTGTAAGAGTAAACTGCTTCTTGGAGTGATTCATTTACTTTTAAAGAATATAAGTTTGAATTATATCAGTAAATATTATTTAACACACATTAAATTTTTTCAGCCTCGGCAACAAATAGCTTTGTTTGAAGTGTTCACTAATTTATCAATCGTATGAATGAATGAGTGTAGTACGCACTATGATTTCATGCGGACTTAAAATATATAGGTGGCAAGAAAACGAACTAATCGGATCCCTCTGTCTAACTTACTGATATGCCTATTTGCGACAGTAGTACAAAAAAATAGATCAATGTCATTTTTTAAAAATTCATGTAACTATCACATACCTAGCGGTAAGGGTAAGGGTTTCGGTGTGGATGAAAAGAAATAATTTTCATCCTAATCTTAAATTTATAGTTCAATCAAAAGTTAAGGATGCTGTGATAAGGAAGAAAATGTGCAGAGTTATGTTGGTAGACAAAGTGGTCACAAATATTAAAATATTTGAGATTCTGTTATTGTTTACAATCAATCCCAATAATATCACCATCGCCATTACTGAAAGCACGTATAGCAAAATTAACGGTGTATACGCGGTTTGAAAGTAGTCTTCGGGGCGATATGCTTGTTTTTCGAAAAACTATGTAAACTTCTTTAAAGAAAAAATATTTTTTTCTTTCAAGTTTGGCGGGAGAGCTGGCACGTTTTGTAATTGTTAAACAGTGATCTGTCAGCTGTCGTCTGGCCTCCTCGACGCCTGACCCTGGCCGTCCATTTTTCTGAGGATTTAAAAAAATTAGTAGTGCAATAGTGAAATTCCTGGTAGTTGTGGTGGCATTCGATGATGCATTGCGAATAAGCGCGGATATGGATGGCATGAGAACGTGCCCAAGCTACGAGGCCGGGTTCGAGGCGTGCGATCCTTTGCGGTCAGTTTTTGAGTGGTCAGGGCGAGGACCGGCGCGTGTGCTGAGACGGCGCTGCCGCAGCGAAGGTGTCGATCGGTCTCCATATGAGGATGCGACGAGGGAGTTGCATAGACCCGAATATCGCCAGTGCCGTGCATTAAATAAAAGCCACTTTACCTTGAACAACAGTTACGAGCGATTTGAGAGGTTCGACCACGAGTGCTCACTGCCCGCTGAGAACGGCGACTACGTTATGGCACACGAAAGTAACTTACGCCATGGGTTAGTTTTGAAGCCATAACCTAAATTAATAACCTAGTAAATGACCAACTTATAAATTATAATTTTTTTTTTATTCAGTTACCAGCCAGGAAGAACGAAATATCAAAGAACTAGTCCCATTCGTCCATTGTTAGTCACCACATTATCAAACAATAAGCTAGATGACAGCCGTCTACCTAAAGTTGAGGAATTGCTTGAGAAAGTGGACCAGGAAATGATAGAGGTTCCTATGACCAAACAGCCTTTAAAGTCAATACTCAATAATCCTTTGCCTAAGACACAGCCGCAAAGTATATTAAAGAAACCTAAAAATAGATCATATCAGGAATCCAAATCTGCATTAGAAGGACGCAGGAGACAGAGAGCATCCAGTGAATCTGATAATTTTTATTGTAGTTTTCATCTTGGTTCATCCTTACCGGGATATGATGGGTAGGTTTTAAGGTTATATGGCTTTACCTATTTATATAATATGAAACATTGTAAATGTAAACTTAACCCAGGATAATGTCATCTTATTATTATCAGGATGGTTTTGATGTTTTGACATATCGTTGACACACAATTTTATAAACTTCATAACATTGCTATGTGAAAAACCAAAAAAAAGTATGGCTTAAAAATATTTTCATATAACGACAACTCATTAATGTTCATTTCTTTTTCAGTCACCTTTCATATAGATCTAGTAACATGAAGCGGGCTAAAGATAATTCTGGTACTGGATATTCATATGGAACTGCTATAGCCGCTCTCGGTAATACCCCTAGGGCAAAATCTCCAACCAACTATCCTAAGAGCAGATGCAATTGTCAAAACCAAGTCATAGTTACACCTAAAGATGAAGCATACAGAGTACATTTGTTAAGGACGTCCGCAATAAACAGTGAAACGGTCAATGATGTACCTGTTGTTGATATGGTGAGTGTATTAAAATGTCATATTGCTAGCATATTAAATAAAAGATACTTTTTTTATACTTACATTGGCAGCACTTATCTTGTTATATGGTGCGTAATATGCATTATAAGGTTATAGTATAAATGATTTAGTTGTGTCTCATTTTTGGTTGTCTAGACTATAAACATATTGAACATGAGGCAGTTTTTGATTTTCTTTTATTTTATTTTATATTTATTTATTCTTAGGTTTTTACGAGTATATATGTTGTCACCATGAATTATAATTCAAAGGTTTCAATATTATAAGGTATCTAATATGAACAATTCAATTTGTATTGTTTGTTTTGCCTACATTTATGTTGACTGTTTGTTACCCATTATTGTTTTGCACTTATCATTATATTTCCCAATCTCAAAAAAATACATTCAGTTTATGTGTGATTGTGTGACATTTTTATATTTTTCTTTTTCTATTTCTATTATGACATTACTGATATACTGGGTGTCTATTACATATGCTTTAATTGGACTGGTCCAATAATAGTGTCCTCTTTTGTTTTGCACTTTGAGCAAATGTGGGTGGTTGTTTTTAGGCTACTTTTTTAATTTGCATTTTCAATCTCACTTATGTTCATGTGTATTGCTGCAAAATTTAATATGATATTTGCTTATAGTCATAATCAATAGTGTCATTCTATGTTTTGTGGGAACGCCAAATTTTCCCCAATATTCTTTGATGTGTAGGTGAAACTACCTGATGAATTTATCAATTATCTCTCCTAGATAGGTTAATTACCTTTACACTTTTATCAATTTTATTGATATTGTTTAATCGATATTGTTTTAACTAGTACAACTTTAATATCAACCCAGCTGAAGCGGAGTTGATTCAGAACTATTATACATTGTTGCCATGTCATATCCATATGTGCGAGTTGTTGTGAAACTATGTTCTTCATTTTAATAAGCTCCTTAGATTCTATAGAGTATTTGAGCTAAAATAGAATTTTCTGGTACACCTCAATTTCATAAAATTGTGAAGTGCTATTGCAATCATATGTGTTTAATGTACCATCCAGCTATTATTGGAGTAACAGGCAGCAGTTACTAATTATGAGATAGCCAGTTTTTCAGCAAAGACATTAGGTTATTTTTCCAAAAACACACTTTGGTTTAAGTCTTTCGTCTTCTGAATGAAATGAGTTTTGCCTGATGCCCAAAAATTCATGGGTTCAAATTTTAGTTCTCGAGTTAACCTGCTTCCTTAGTAATAAATACAGCGACATTACTTCCCAGTGTTACCAAGATGTTTCAAGAATATTTTTTTGTGAGATTAAGGTTCCAAGTTGAGAATGGAAGAAGATGTTGTCTTTTTATTGGCCCGTAATTGGCTTATAAATTATAATGTTTATTGCCTTATAGCTTCTACTTGTTGGGTTACAGTTATTTCAGTGATTACTTTTTCTATGTGGTCAAAAGTTTGATTTAGAGATCGTCTCTCGTAGATAAACTTTTTGGTACAATAAACTTTTTTGCTTGCTTCCATGACTAACAGCTTCTTATAAAATTTTTTCAGTACAGATTTTCTTTTCACGGATAGATATCTTTTCTGTTTCGATGGTATGCGTTGTGTGAGTGCTTCTAAGAACACTCAATTCCACACAGGATAGTGCTTGGTAACTTTAAATAGTTTTAGCATTTAATTTCTTAGGCAATTTCCACTTTATTTCTTTTTTTAATAATCTTATAGTTTTGAGAAATTCCTTACCAAAATGAGAGTCCTGCGGGTATGTTATTTACGCTGAGGCTACGAGATTCTCAACCTTTGGATTTTGGTGCATCTGTTGAATAAATCTCTACCAAATACATCAGATTCTGCTATAAAGAAAGAATGAACTCGGAGAACAGTTTTAAAACATATTTTTTTTTACTGTTGCTACTAGTATTTAATACAACTTGGGCATGTACGTTTCAAAGCCGTCTAATGAACCAATTCCTTACTGACGGTTGCCGATACTAGTTAGGTTTCTACCATCGGAGCTTTATTCCGTCAATGCAGAACTTCCTAATTCCTCTTTCTAGATCCTATTTCCTCTCAAATAATTATAACAGAGGGGTAGTCTGTTTCCTTCCACTTACCAGTAGGATGTCTTCAAGTCAAATGTGAATAGCTTTTAACTGAGATAATGTGTTTAGTGTTTGATTTCTGTTCCAATTAACATCAGATAGGATCCTTGTGAAGCTGTATACAACAGTTCAGGCATTTTTTCCTTCAAAATTCTAGTTTTATACAAATAAGTTATTTCTCCGGGATAATACTGATAGAGATTTAGTTCTTCTACGTCATTGGATAGTTATCGTAGTCTCCCATAATGTTTGAGAGTTGTTAGTCGTTTGGAACTGGATGTAGATGCTATAGGTGTTCCATACGATAAGTCATCACAATGGATACTATCTTCTGGCCTATATGGTCCAAAATATCCTATATGGTCGATAAAAAAACTCTAATAATTACCACTTATATTTCTTAAAATCCAAAAAAATTACGTTTAATATTTTTGTCTACTACTTTGCTTGTTATTATTTTTTGACATTTTTTTTTATCTATAAACATACTATACTTGACCAATACCACGTAAATAATTATCAATGCATTGTGGTTCTAGGAATTTTATACGTCGTAGACAAGTAAAGTAAAGCGATCCTTTTAATAAAAGATAAGATAAATTTTAGAGATTGCTACATTCGATTTTATTTTTCTTTTATGTACCTATATATAAAAAAAATATTAATAATAAAAAATAAAATAAATAGCGTGGTAAAAGTCTTAAACCTAAAAACATATGATTTCCAAGGCCGGTATTAGATGATAAGATTTATCTAAATCTATTGAGATTTGAAACATCCTTGTAATTTGGTTTGAATAATGACGTCGTCAGTGTAAGTGGAATTATTTTGGACTTTGGTTCATTACCTCGCGTTCATCTGATCTTAAAGTCTGCATAAGCTATTTTTTTTTTTAATTATCAAAGTGAATCTCGAAGTCTGTAAATAATACTTTGAAAAACCCACTTCGTAATGAACGCTGAATTTAACTCGTAATATATAAACATAGTCTTTGAGGAGGTCTCAGGATTACGTTACACGAGCGACGAGGTAGATAAAAAGCATTACGGAAATAGAAAATCTTAACGAGCTTTAAAATAATATTTATGTGAGCGTTTTTAGACAAATCTATTGTAATGAAGCATATATTATACTTATAATTCCGTTACTGAGAATTGATTTAAAAATATTGAACACAGTAAGTAAAGACGTTCATTATTTCTTCCCATCGTATAATATTCTATATAAAGTTGTGATATTAATTTATTTTTGTTACTAAGATTCCTTGTATTATTTTTCATATAAATTTGTCGCATAGAGTTTGAACTAATGAAAAATTTTAATACGTAAGCAAGAAACGAGAGATAAGCCTATTATAAAATATGTACAAACAAATGTGGGTGTACACACACGTGTATATATATATATATATATATATTAATTAATCTGTAGCTAATCCTTATATTTAAACACAGTATACATTTATTTAGTTCTATATGTAGAAGCTTTTGACTTACAATCTAATTTAGCCTATATAGGTCAGTGAAAAATCAATACAAACTTCAATAACGAACTCCTGGTGTGATAATTTAAATACACCCTTCACTAATTGTTAGGGAGCAATATTGTTTTTTGCTTCTGTATTATTCGTTTTATGAGTACGTCGATGTAATCGGTTTACGTTGCTGCCCTTGCACTTACGTATGGCCTAAGCCCTATACTGGTTAATCTTGATCATTATCATTCAAGTTATAATTATATTTTATTAATTGGCTAATCAAAAATTTTGCTCATCTTTAATATTTCGTTATAAATATATATATTGAAATTTCTCCATTCATTTGTCATGTCATTGCTTTACACAATAAAAAATCATTTTAAAAATGATTTTCATAGGTCCCATATCTCGTATATGCTTCAACAATACATCGATTCTTCTGTTAAAAGAACGTTTAACTCTATTATTTATAAAATATTGTAATTCTGGAACCGTAAGTCCGTCATCGGGTCTGCTGATCTTCGACGGCGGCACAACATACAAGTGTCTGAGAGTATTATTTGTGTTATTTGTATAAAATATGAGAAATAATACGAATTTAAAGTATATTTATAACTCTGTTAGCATAAGCAAGAGTGGTTGAAATAATAATGGTAAATATCTTGATATTTGTATCCAACCAACAATATTTATGGGATTGGCCTCAATTTTTCATGGTATTGCTCGACTCTGTTATATGCCTATGTACATATATTATTATAATTTCAATATATTATATTGTGTTATATATATATATATATATAATGAAACCTGTAAGTTTGTATGAATGACGTATGTGCAGTTGTCAACTCGTACACAAATGTTCGTAAATATTGTTAATAAAAATTAACAATAGGATGTGTAAGAATAATAATTCGGTGAGAGTTTATTCTTGAATTTCTTGTGGCTTCCAAGAAGGTATGACTCGATAACAGTCGTGTTTTGTCTGAAGTCACGCAATATAGACGTTAGATGGCGCTGCCAGTTACGTAAAATATGTCAAAGCAAATTATTTTGCGGTTCAAAGGACGGGCTCGAGTATATATATACTAGTTTTTGCCCGCGAATCCTTCCTCGTGAACTTCAGAGAGGCACTCAAATAGACATGTATCAAGTGTGTTAAAACAAAAGGTATAGTAACCTATCTAGGTTGCAGCATTTTATTTTCAATAACCTAGATACCGTGTACAGCGACATCTGTCGGGCTGGTTTGTGAATCTAAGCCATCTAAGGCATCGCCCAAATGCGTAAAAATTCCTTCAAATCGGTCCAGCCGTTTAGGAGTTGAGTGATAAACACACCTACAGGCTACAGTATTATTCTATAAATAAAGATATATATTCAAAATATGTTATGTTCATGGAATTTTTTGAAGGTTTTTTTTTAATTAAACTTTCCAGCCGCTTAACCATTACATAGTTTTGTTTGTGAAAATCTTATAATTGCGGCATTTAACTGCAATCTAGTTTTGTGAAGGATAAAAAGATTTAGAAGCCAATTATATGATAAGTGTTAATTAAAAATAGAGTGATAACGTAACACGATACCGTTGATTATATAAAAGGTATCTCGGAAACTATTTTCATATATTTTTTTGTGTCAATTGAATTATTACACATTCTTGGATGTGTTAATCAAAGTATGTTTTTTAACTATCCAATACATGTTCAGGGTATAACATTTTCTTTGTGTCATTTTTTTTTTTCATGCTAATTATTTAAACAAATTAGAAATGATAAGTTATGTTTTGATGCTATTTCACGGTTTTGTTAAACACCTGGCACATCCCAGCACGGCGTCAATGATGGCACGTTTGTATCGTAAGTAGTCTTATGATTATAGCAGTAAGGTCGAAAATATTATAGCTATGTGATACTCAAAAAGTACCGCTTAGGCGTTCTATAAGAGAGAATAAAATGCGACTGAAAAGGGGTGAAGTCAGTTACAACGTTTTAGTAACAGAACGATAAAGTCCAGTGAACCTTCAGCAACAAAACGTAATTTTTGGTTCCCGTTACACAGATTAGAATAAAAAATGTCTTACATCTATTAATGTGTCTATTAATGTGTATTAATGTGTAGACATTTATTAATCCATTAAAAATATTGTAACAAACATCGTATCACTATACGCGTTTATTTTATCGCTCGTGTGCGATCATCCTAAGGCAATTTTGCACAATGTAAATTGTTTACACAAACGCCGTCTGATCTACGGTTTGCGGAAGTTTCTTTTATTTAAGATTTTTTTTTCGTACGCGTCGTGCCGCGGCGACAGTTTTAGAGTGTCGCTGATATAATAATTGTTTTAGTGTCTGTCAGTGTGTCGCGACCCTGTGAATTTTGTTTACGATTTTATAATCTTAATATAGAGGAGTGTCGTATTGTCGATTCACATAATTATCATAATGCCATCTCTAAAGAAGATTATATTGAAATTATGTCATGCTGTAAGTTTCAAATTATCTGGTATTTTTTTAGGTTTAATTATAAAACATTTTAATTTTTCTTTTCTTAGTAGGCATTAATTCGAAATTAAACAGCCAAGACGAATTGGGTTTGAGTTAATTGATTCTTTATCGCCGTATTTATGGTAATATCATTAAAATAAGGGCGTTTTTCGCTAAGGTATACAAAACAGTAAGTGGTAGTTCAACTTAATTTTAAATTAAAAATAGGAATAAATGTATTAATTGCCAACGAATAATATTACTATAGAATTTAAATTTTTTGTTAATAAATTGAAGATGTAATCGCATCCTTAGGCTGCTCAGCCAGAACAGCTGCAATGCGATAAATAAATACGATGTTACTTGATAATTGTATCCCACTTTTTATATAGGTCAGAGACGGCCACTTTGTAACTATTAAGTTTGTGAAATACTCTCGATTACGGTAATAAAAAAAAAACGTTAAATTTACAAAACCAAGTCTTAATTTGTAATAATTTATTATCATACTCTACGCATCCGAATTCCAGCATCTGACGAGTGCTCTCGTTATACATCTGACGTAGGTCGTGTGCTATACATTATCTTAAAATAAACCAATTCATCACAAGAATTACACCTCCTACCTTAATGTAACATTCCTTATGTGTTTGTTATGAGGCTCTCACAGCTAGACTCGACGGTTCATGTCTTCGAGCCGGGCTCTATGCCAATACAAAATGTCAATACGATGCATTTAAACTTTGGATGCTTGATAGATTAGCGATTAGTTATTTAATATATAATTCGGCTATGTGTCCAGTTCAGTGCTAGTGAGTTAAATGGCTATGCCTTTTGTACTGGAGTCGGTTGCCAAAAATATGTGTAATTTCGAACATCGTACGGCTTCTAAATTTCTAGATTGGTTATTTCTGTATAAAATCTATTTGTATTCGATTTCGCTTTTTATTGTCAACCTGTTTCATTTATATTTTGTCAGGTGTCCTGCTAGCGTGCTAGCTGGTTGACGATGTGATTACGACGCGTGTTTTTGTCAAGTATGCTTGATTAAAATCATGTACATCAATAAACAGATAAATAATATTAAAATTCTATACAAATTACGAAGTAAAAATGTATGTTTTATGTAAAATTAAAGCTGGTTTATATTAATTTGTATGTTATATGTCATAAGCCTCGTCAAGAGACGCATACTCCTACGAGACCGGCTCACAGCCCCGCGCTGCCAGTGAGTTCTGTGACACCAACCACCGTCACCAAGAAGAAGAAAAAAAAGAAAACCAAGACGAAGACCACGATCAGCACTCAAGAGGAAGCTGATGAGTGAGTGCCTTCATACTATGACAATATCTCGATGTAACCATTTTACTACATCAATTATAGTGTTGTGTATATATATATATATATTTTTTTTTTCCTGAGCTTCATTTACTTCAGCTTTTTTTCACAGTTGAACTAATAACGACGGTAAATTCCTAAACGAAATCAATTTTTCATTTTGTATATTAACGTGTTCGATAAGAATTTCGGATTCCTTGAGTATATATTTTACATTATTTTGGTTTCACAATGGTGAGAGAACAATGTGACCTCAGATATAAATAACCTGAAATAAAGATTAATTTCGAATGTGAAGTGTGGACAAGTGGAGATCGTAAACTGTCTGCATGTCGCAGTATTAATGATTTACTAGTAACTTTTCAAACTGTCCAAATGAATTTTATTAAAATGACGTTTTTCAGTTCTCACAGCCGCTCGCCATCCCCGGATCCGACAGTGGACACCTGGAAAATGGAAACCGAAACGGAAGTAGACAAGACGGACAAACAGCTGCATAATGACGCAGACAAAAACCCCGTGGTGAAGCTGGCGACTAAACTCAACGGCACCCTCGTGTCTCCCAAGAAGGCTGCGTCTAAAGGTAACATATATAGTATACATACATATATAGTATACAGCATATATACAATATAAAATTATAATTATTAAGAAAAACAATTATAAGATGTAAAAACATATTTATTAATGTTTCAGAGAAAGTTATTAACAAGGATATGTTCTTGACCACTTTACATACGACAAATCCCTTCAAAAATATTCCCACTCGGAAAGGTTCACCTAACATTCAATATACATATTATAAGATAGTTTTTAGTCAGTCAGTTAGTTTGTAGTGGAGTGTTTTGGGTCATAGTATTGTTTGAATTATTTTAATGTGACGCTACAATATACTTCATAGAAGGTTTACACCTGTCCCTTAGTAGAAGTTTTACAAACTCAATACGGTAAGTTTTGAGTTTTTAATTCATAAAACCTCACAAATGCTACTACCGTTGTAGGTTTAAGTACGAAAAACTGCCAACAGACCGTATGTAGTTTGATGATGCAAACTTTTGGTAAACGTACGGAAATAGATGCATCGACTAAGTTTGGTATTAACTAGCTAGAAAAATGTTTTTTAAATAATCTTGTAATTATCTCCATGATATATTTTTTCAGAATCACCCCTCCACCTGCCCGAGTCGATGTCTAACTGTCTCCGGCCGTCTCTGTTCCCGCGAGTGCCTCCATACCTGAAGTTTATAAGTCACGATGACACCGCTCCACTCAAAATGCCGATGGCCATACAGAAACACCTCAAGTGGAAGTTGACCACAATCACACCGATAGTTGTCAAGAAGACGTTAACCAACTCGGGGTTCAGATTGGTCAAGAGCGAGTGCGACACATCCGAGTGCCCCCAAGAAGGTTGCTATACAGAAAACATCTTTGTGTGATAAATATACATCTCACCATTTATTATTAAATTAATCTTATAATGGCTATTTTCAATTATTTTACAAGATTTCTGTGAGTGAATACGCGGCTCAAAGCTAGTTCGTGATAAACTTTTATTCCTATAAATATGACTCATTGTCATACAGCCAAAAATAGTAACAAATGAAGTCTCCTAAAATATTATAAAGTGTAATGGTTTTAATTATAGCTCTGACTCACTGATCACATTAAGCAATAATGGCTGAACGTAAAATTTGATTGCTATAATTAATATGTCATTAGAAATAAATGATGGACGGAAGGCGTTCTGAGGGTGCGATCACGGAAGGGCTAATTTCCGATTGCGTGTTGCTTGATTGCTTTGAGAGGGAGTCGATCGCAGAGGGTGTGCCGACAACCCGGAGCTAGTATACGTCTGTTATTATAGGTTTATTAATTGACATAAAAATCATTCGTTACAGAAACCGTGGATTGGATCGGTATATGGGGAAAACACATGAAATCTATCATGTTCCGCGCTATCAAAGACGGGCAGAAGATGAACCACTTCCCAGGAACCTTCCAGATAGGACGCAAGGACCGGTTGTGGAGGAACCTACAGAAGTTGGCGTCTAGACACGGGGTCAGCGAGTTCGGTATCATGCCCAAAACATACGTCCTGCCTCACGATCTGAAAATATTGAAACACGACTGGGAGAAGTACGCCGCTAACAACGAGAAGTGGATCATAAAACCGGTAACAGATTTGTTTATGCTTAGTGTTGACTCGTTTCCTCATCAGACTCACGGCGTACTGTACGTCACTATATCGGAAATCATATTCATCACAAAATTCAGTCACAACTGTCGTAACTAAATGAGATTATATTTTTCTCGCGAACAAACTCACGAGGAGTTCATTTACTCGTTAGTGACCTTCAAATTCAGAAATTTCAAAAACTTACTACGTACATTTGTTACAATTACTCTTATCTTTGATTAATGAATGATGTCAAAGACTTTCGAATATAATACGCTTCAAAAGTTATTTTTATTCAACCGCCCATGGCCACAATCGCTGCAAAGTAACCGACACGCCGGGAGTATGTACATAGCTAAGAAAATTATAAACGCGTGGTATTCGAAAATGTTAGTTTTATTTAAAAGAAAGAATGATACAATTCCAGCCAGCCTCCGCCCGAGGTACCGGCATCAAGGTAGTCTCCCGATGGACTCAGATACCTAAGAAGAAACCGGTAGTGGTCCAGCGCTACGTGTCCAAGCCGTACCTCATCAACGGCAGCAAGTTTGACCTTCGCTTGTACGTATTAGTTACATCAGTGCATCCGCTACGAATATACCTGTACAAGGATGGACTGGCCAGATTTGCTTCAGGTTAGTTTTTTTTTAAATTAAAAATTAATGCTAAATACATATTGTAATGTATAAAAATTACTTCGTTCATATATTCAGAGGAAATTTGAATTTTAGTTAAGTTAGATTACAGATCAAATCAAATTAAATAAACAAGTAAATAAAAAAATATTGTGCGTGGAGTAAAGATTTGAAACTTCGTAATGTTGGCATAAAAACAGGAAGGAGTGGAAATTTATTTATAAATTTATAATTTTTTTTCTATGTTTCTTTAAGACAAATTTTATGAACATTTACAAGTCACAATGGATTGCCCGTATTCTTTCGAGCGCCTCGCATTCCCCCTCGCTCTCTCTTTTTATCAAGGAGCGATAAACGTTACACTCAACCTTGTTGGAAGTCGCATATGAAGTTACACTTCAACAATCAATTATCAAATTTAATATAATTAGAAAAAAAAAAATTATTAAAAATAACATTAAATATTAATTTTTCATACAAATGTTGTTAAATTTTCCAGTGAAGTACAACGACGACATAACGTCCCTGAACGACAGATACATGCACTTGACTAACTACTCCATCAACAGACTGTCCAAGAACTACACGCCGAACGAGGACTTCGCGGCCTGCGAGGGACACAAGTGGTTAGGACATGCGCTAAACACTTAATATGACACATAGTTTATGAAGGTCACAAAACTAGACCCTGAATGCAACTTCTGTTTAATGGACGTTTTCTTTATTCTGTGATAGATTATAAGAATTAGTTTCTAATGGAGTGTTCAAGAGATATGTGTAGATCATTCTACAATGAATAGTTTCTTATATATAAAGGTTATTTATATATGAAGGTTATTTATATATGAAAGGTATATTAATCGTATGTTATTGCGACTATTTCTTGGTCTTATGCTGCATATGTACGCGGAAGTAACTATTATTGTTGTTTTTTGATTTCGCGCCGTCTTTATCCATCAAAACGTGTAAACATTGTTTATATAAGGGTAATTGTAATATCACCACTAATATGTAGTAAAAATATTATTTAGAAAAACTAAAAAAAATATTAGAAGCTAGCAAAACCTTGTACGATATATAGTTTTGCTAAAGTATATAGCAAATGTATTACGTATATAATTTATATTATTCGGATTTACTACGCGTTTATAGTTATTTTTGACAACATACTCCCGACGCGACGCTTCGGTTACTTCGCCACCGTGATCACGGGCAGACGAGATGATAATGTCTGTCATTGTTAAAAATAATTATAAACGCGTAGTAAATCAAAATAATATTAGTTTTATATCAATGAACACTCGCGAAAGTCAAGTCAAGTAAAAAACATTTTTTTAACAATTTCAGGACTCTGCAAACTCTATTCCAATACCTTAAGACTGAACAGAAAGTTGACACAGAGTTGTTATGGGAGTCCATAAAGGACCTGGTGATAAAGACGATCATATCCGGAGAGGCCAGCATCAGCTCCTTGACCAAGGCCAATATAACGTCACGATACAATTGTTACGAGCTATTCGGCATTGATGTACTCTTGGACGAAGATCTCAAACCTTGGCTGCTGGAGGTGACGCTTGTGTTTGATGTTTATAAAAAAAGACGTTCCTTTTGTTTTAACTCGGTCCATTATTAGACAATAGATGTGTTCCAATATTCAATTACTTTGGAATTATTTTGTCCATATGACCTCAGCAGTTAAGCCTGATAGTTTTTTTTGACTTTGTATTCCTATTATACACTCATCAAATCACATCTACATTCATCTACATAAGTCTCTTTATCAACCTCAGTATTAAATTATACTTATTATATATATATATTAGTCAAATAGGTTTTGTAACCAAAGTTTATTGATGCACATGGTGTTGTGATAATGTTTCTTATATATAATATATTAATATATCTGAATAATTGCCTCTTCCTTCGTTTCCAGGTGAACATATCACCCAGTCTTCACTCAGCGTCACCCCTGGATACTCACGTGAAAGGTCCTTTAGTTCGAACAGTGCTGAACGTGGCGCAGTTCCATGTGCCGCCTCGCACCAGCCTCGACGCCCTCGCCAGGGAACACGGCCGACTGGTTAGTGGTAGCTTAGACCCATTACTACTACTGACTCAATATAACCTAGGCACTGTTTTAATATACGAGAATAGTCACCCTGAAGAATATACCCAATATATATATAATAAAATCGGATTATTTAAATCGGATCTGGCATAGCATCGAACATTTTAGAATACAGAATTTAGTAACAAGATCATATCATGAGATGATTTAAAATAAAAATTAATTAATTAAATGCCATATAAAATATTTTATAAATGTTAGACCTGCGGTGACGGTCTGAACTATTAAAAAAATGATTGGTTTCTGGCAATCCTACCTGTTGAATGATTCAATGGGTAACTTGTGAGAATTAACCGTCGTTGACATGATATATTTGGAAGTTCCAAACTCTTCTGTGATTCAAAAACAGTCATTCTGATAAAACTTAACAATACTTAGTATCCAAACACAGGCAATAGTCAATAACAATGAAATAAAATACCACTTACACATAGTCCGGAGCATTACAAAACTATCAGTACTATATATATCAATTTGAACATGTACTATTAAAAAATTGTATTTCAACAACTTTTTTTGCTCGGCAGAATGGTTTGCCGTACGACAGTAGACTGTATACGGTGTATCTGTCGAAGGAAGAACGCGATAAACATATTATATACACACACATGGAAGACAGAGATCTGGTAAGGACTGTGATTTGGCTTTAATAGTGTTATATAACGATACAATATTTCTTGTGGATTTTCAAAGAAAAAAAAGGGTGAAATGTAAGATTCTTTGACATAATGACGTTTAAATTGTTATATATCGGCGACAGCAGGTTCAAACCCTGCCCGTGAAGATGTATTTGTCGTTCTATACTTTCTTCATAAATTTTAATACGAGTGTTACCTAAAAACAAAAACAATTGGACTAATAGTTATAATGAAACCAGTTAAAAAAATATATATTATTTTTTTTGCGAAGACTGTGTTCTGAATGTTATAATACCGTTAATAATATTTGGACCTCAAAAAAATTCATAATATTAAACATTCAATAAAATATGTGATTTTTCAGTATCTAAGGGACATCTTATCAACCTTGACCCCCGACGATGTCCGACACCTCATACAAGCTGAAGACGAACTGACGCAGATAGACTCCATGGAGCGAGTGTTCCCTACAAAGAACACGCATAAATACCTGACCTTCCTGGTAGGGCCACGGTACTATAACAGACTGTTCGACGCCTGGGAGAGCAGATACTGCGACTATAGAGAACCAGGTTCATATAATTAACGTAACTTTTGAATTAAAGTACATATATTCTAATGTAAATATGCAAGCCAGAGCGACCATTTCTTTATGCTATCACTATATTTTCAGGCATCGAGCTGTTGCGTAATCTCTGCGACATCGGCTACCACCTGGAGGTGCCCCCCGTACCGTTAAAGGTAACCCCCCCTCCCGACCCCTCGTCCCGCAGCCCCCACCCCTCACCCCCGCCGAGGACCTCTCCTGCACGCTCCCCGCCCGTCAGTCGCCCCGCTCTCGCCCTAGCGTTAGCACGCGCCGCCCGTCACCTCGCACGCGCTGCTGTCACGCTCGTGTTGTATGTCATGTTGATGCGTCTCTGAGGACGATCATGCTGTTGACATAATGTCCCGAAAAGCATGGAGATTACCCTCTTAACAACTTCATCTAATTATTTTATCAATAAAACATAATTAATTCATATATAATAAAAAAAATATCCTAGCTTCATAAAATTATAAAATTACTGTGCTGTTATGGAAGATATTAAATAATTTAATATAATAAAATCAATAAATCTGTGAATGAAAATTAAACTAGCATTTGTGGTCAATACTTAGATAAATAATGTTAGCGACTTGAGCGTGGCAGCAATCCTCTGTTCATGTCCTCTCTATATATTTTAATATCTATCGGTGGTTGGGTCAGTTGTATCGTCTATTGTATGTAAGTCACTTGCAATCTTTATAAAAATAATAATAAAAAACATAGATCTAACAACTTCATGTAAATCTGATCTCAGACTATTTAAATAATGTATAAGAACTAAAGTCATTTAAAATAAAATAGTAAAGATTGTATGTGAGATTATTCCGTATTATTATTTATTTTATATGTATTATTATATATCGTATTAATTTTATTATATAACTATAAATGTTTATATTATATATCACTGCCTTAGTTATATTGTAATAGGAACTAAGTGAACAAGTGTTATAATTGCAGGGGAATCCTGGAGTTAGTGTGGTGAGATTTTTTATTTTGAGCATGATTATTCACATTATCAATTAGTGGATGATATACAACATCTGCAAGTCATGCAATTTTATATTTCGAATCTGATTAAATTCAATTTTTGTCATCTATATTTGATGTACATATAGTTCAATGATGAATAAAGTTCTGTTATTATTTGTTGTGGCAATCAGGGCAAAGTCACAAGTGCTCTCAGGCGAGCGTACTTGGGTTGTAAACACGTCGCTCACAGTAAGTGCGTAGATAGGAACGTTCCGAGCGAATATGGCAACGTCGGGCGATATAGCGTTTTGTACACCGCTAGGGCTAACATAGAATTTGTAGACGTTCGAAATTTGAAAATTGTTCACCGCTAATAAAATACTAGACTATGTAGACGTTCGAAATTTAAAAATATTGGTACACCGCTAAAAGATACCTTTAGGGTTGCCATAGATAAAATAGTAATTCGAAATTTGAATTCCAGCTAGTCATTTGAATAGCTAGTTATTGGATCATGGAAGGAATGAAGACGAATATTATACATGTAATACTGTTGTTATTTTTTTAATCATCTGGCTTATATTCCTTTTAAGCAAAATCCAAGATATTTATAGATGCATGATTGGTCTCAAATGTTGTTCTCCCTGAATACTTCAAATGTTTCTCTCAACAAGTTTTTTATCATATTTTACATAGATGTATAAAAATTTGGAGTACTTTAGTAAGTTTGTTGGTAATATATTTTGAACAGATCCTGGAATAATGCAGTAATGTAATCAAAGAGTAGTATTCAATACTAGTACTTATGTATTTCTATAATAAAGAGTTATAAGAAGTGGCTAGTATGTTGTTAATATGTAGTTATTGTGTAACATTAACTGTATTCTTTTTAGTCTGCTACCTATTGGGAGTTAGGAAATGTATATGACCTAACCATTTTATTGTCTTCAACATCATTGTAAAGGTAATATTTATTTGAACGATATTTTTAAAAATGTGTTTTAATTATATATATATTTTTTTGGTCTCTGATAGATGTGTAAATTTTGTTAGGTGTTTATTATTTGGATGTATTTTATAATTGCTAGGTATTGTCATAATGGTGTTTTAGATAGTTATATATTATATACTGTGTTGTGTATTATATTGCTTTATTTATGTGCTTGTATCATATATTGGTCATACATACCCCTCGCTTTAGCATTTACGCCAATTCCTCAGCTTTTTGATCATGTGTTTTTAATTTTTAGATATTTTTGTATGTTTTGCACGACACCATTGCTGTTCTCTGGCAATATAGAATCTTTTCTCATCCCGTTTATTAATCACTAATACAGAATAGTTACATAAAGCTTTCACCTTTTCTTTTGTATTAATTACACTTGTAAAGCATGATATTCTCGTTCGATGTCCTTGCTGAACAAAACTACCAAAGAGTCTGGTTAGATTTTTATGGGCAAAGGTCATTGGACTTCCTATATCAATATCATAAAAGTTAAAATGGCTATCAGAAACCATCTCCATTGACTCGTTTCCTTAGCTAGATGTACTCTTTTTCTCATTCATTTAAGGAATTTCATCTATCATTGATATAACTATCATTCGCCTGTCACTGTCAATAATTAATTATTGTAAGCTATAATTAAAGTCATACTATTGTGTTCAAGTTTTACAAATATAGTCAGTTTTAAGTCCACAAATTTTGTTTCTGTGCATTCTCTTGATGAAGGAAAAGATATGTAGTTATAGAGTGCCGCTTACCGAACCTTGGTCTGTCTGGATTATGGAAAATCATTTTGAAATTTACATAATATTGGATGATTAATTTTGATTTGATCTTCATATGAGACAGCAAGGGTGGTGTGGCGGCATAGTAGCGGATGAGTAACGGTGCCTTACCCCCCCTCCCCCGCCGTCTCCCTCTCCCCCTTCCACTCTTCCCCCTCCCCTCGCCAATCCCAATGTTGTAGCGGGCGGCAGCTCAGCAGTTGGATGGTTGCAGAATGACGTGGACGCACCGTCGCCGCCCGCCTCGGAGAAGCGCTCAATACCATCCCTGGCGTCGGAGCTCTCGTCCGCTGGTTCGCTGGCCTGCGTCATCATCCCGCCGGCAGCCGCTACCACCGCGCCGCCGCCGCGGGCCTAGCGAGCCCGACCACAACATGAACCAGCTCAAAGACCTCGACAACGACACCGATGACAGATAGAAACATCGATCTCATCGGAATAATGGATCATGTCAGTCATTATGATTAGATTTTTATGAAATGAAAACTATGTTCAGTGTATTCGATCGGTGATGAAAAAAAAAAATGAAATTATTCCTAGTAATAAATTTACATTGTTTCGCCCTATATCTCTGGTTGCGATTGTGATCGAAATTAAAATTATTAAGTGCTGTAAAATTTAAATGTAAAGAAAATGATATCCGTAATCATGGAGTATGTGAAATTGTATTAAAAAAATACTAAAATATAAAGTAAAACTATTTTAAAAAATTGTAAGCGGTTTTAAAAAATATAAATATTATATTCCTATACAGGATCGCATGACGCGTTTTAAAAAAAATGTTTCACTTTTACCTGACGCCTCGTGTGATCTTAACTAAGATTGTTCAGGAGCTTATTTTTAAAGTTAGTTGTAATTTTCACTTCAGATGTTATTAAGATTGACTTTCAAGGCTTTCAAGATTGATTTTGTTAATCGACATTCCCGAAGCTTATCTGATTGTTTATCTTACAATTAATATATGAAAAAGACAAATCTAATGTGACAGCTCGATTATTAATAGTAACGCGGTTGTTTCTTCGCCTTAAGTTTGAAATTGTGACATTTTTTGGACTTTTGAATGGAATGTCAATGTCAAGTTTTCAATATAGTGATGTGTTCATTGTATACCTAGTATTGCTAGCTTAGTGAGTTGTTGGGAGTGACGTCATCGAGTCGTTCACTTGTCTCACATCGATATTAAATCCCTCGTGTATATATATATTGGTAATTGAATCGATATTAATTATAAAGTTCATTCCTCTATTAAATTGAACATTACGTGTTCCGATTTAGCGTATTTATTTTAATAATCTATTAAGATGTGTTGCCAGTACAATGACGAATGTTCTTATCATATATTCAAACATAATTCAATCTGAATGAGCCGCTAAGTCAGTGATCTTTGAAACGAAATTCTAATGTAACATTTGGGAGAGCATGACAGACAATATTATTCTATACTATGAAATTAGTTTAAGTAAATAAATGTAAAAAAAAAAAAAACAGTTGTAATATGCTTCGCGATCCCGTGTTTATCATTCGTCTGAACAATATCGTTTGTATTGGCATTATAAATTTAAGCAAATTGTTTATCGTAGTCATGGATATGTCATCCAGGGACTGATTTTCTAAGTACCGTTAATTCGTTAGTGGTTTTTGTGTAAGCCATTCAATGTATGCCCCTAGATTTAATGTTATAGTACTGACATATATTTTTAAATCTGTTATATTGGAATTCTCTGATGAAATGGTAGTTTAAAGAAAAAATTAACAACCAAAGAGATGTCAGTGTAAAAAACGAAGCAATTCCTCAACATTGCCTTTACTCAATCTGAACAATTAAATAATAAATACATCAGCATTTATTTTATTGTTTTTATGTTTTGTTTTCGTAAAAAGTTGTTTATATACTTTTCTTATCACTACTATGAAGCCGTTGAATTCTGCTCGCTTTGTAATTTTTCTGTTTATATCGTGCCTTACAATTATATTTCGATCAGGTGAACTTATTTTATTATGTAAGATATTTAAAATTTGTATGATAGTCATACTATTGAAATCAAGTCACAGAAAAATTTTGGAATGGTAGCCTAAAAATTTCTACAAGTAAATAACACTTTTTTACCTTATAAAGTTCTTTATCACGAATGTTAGATCCCAATAATACGTGTTCGAGATACAGTTTCAGATTTGTTTTTCAATGTTCGGCGTTACTTCCAGTAATGTCTTACAAAATGGCTGAAGCCAGTATTTATAGTTTTTTTTCAAATACAAGTTGACACTTAAATGTTGCCATTACAAAATTATAATTAATTGTGATCAGTCATAAAAAGTCTAAGGATTATTTTATAATTAGTACAGCACAGAGAGCACCACTTGTTACAGACGTGTCATCGATCTAGATATTACTACGTACTATTCTGCAAACGGAGATAAAAAAATTGTAAAGTATGTATAACAAAATTTTATTAAGATAGAAAAAAGTATGGAGATGCCGGGGATCGAACCCGGGGCCTTTCACATGCAAAGCGAACGCTCTACCACTGAGCTACATCCCCTACAGGTAGTAAATCCAAAAATATTAATTGATTCTATTGATAAAAAAAGAAATTACACATTACTTAATATTTCAAGGTAAGTATGAATTTAATGTGTTGTCATATCAACAGAATTACAAATATGATATAATTTTATATATTATAAATACTTCATTTATTGCTATATTCAACTGTTGTATTGAAACATGTAAATGTCAATTTATATTTTATAGCATTATCCTTAAGAACTGTAATGGCTTGTTTTTCTTGTCTTTTTGTTATGGTTGTGGTTTGTATTAAGACATGAAAGTTAAATTGAAAGCATTTACTATTAGTAACAATTTATTTAATTAATTGTTAACATATTATATGGGAAGAAATTATGTCCCAATATAACAATGAGACATACAAAATAAATATCTACATTATTCAGCACAAAATTATAATCTTCGACTAGAATAAAATAGTGATAACAAAAATATATAATTTATAATACTATAAAGGCTCTAGATAACTTTATCGGGAATATTTATGGGCTTAGAAGACTTCCACAATCTATATTCAGGAATGTACCAGTCATACTTTTTGCTTTATCACTAGCAAGAAATGCAATAAGAGCAGCGACTTCATCACCTTCCACCTGTCGTTTCAATGGATTTCTACACACAATATTTTTCATCAACATTTCAAGTTGATCTTCAGAAAGCCCAACATCTTTCAAGAGATTGGTCTTCACAAAACCTGGATTTACAGAGTTTACTCTTACACCATCTGGTCCCAGTTCCAAAGCGACACATTTTGTGAAGTGATCCAATGCAGCTTTTGACATATTGTATGCCAAGGCGTTTGTTGTAACTTTACTTCCAAGAATACTTGAAACATTTACAATACAACCCTTGCTTTCTATTAGATGTGGAGTAAAAAGTTTGGTTAAATAATATACTGCACGAATATTCGTTGACATAACTTTGTCATACATTTCCATATTAGAGTCCTTAAGTCCTCCCATGGACATAACGCCAGCATTATTAATCAGAACGTCGATCTTTCCAAAATGGTCTATAGTTTCTGTAACGATTCTTTCCACGTCCGAATCTTCAGTTAAATCTGCTACGATAGGCAATGGCTTCACTGCTTTAGCTTTTTCACAATACAAGGAGATTTTTTTGAGATTGTTTTCTTTTCTACCTACTAAAACTAATTGTGCTGAAAGTTTTGAAAAATAAATCGCTGTAGCAGCTCCTATTCCTGAACTTCCTCCAGTTATAACTACTACTTTATTTGTGAAATCCATATTATTTTGAAGTTAAAAGTAGAAAATATACCTTAACACTTAAATTTCACAAAGTACCTTAGTATCAAAAGTAACTATTAACTATTAAGTTTTTTTTTTTAATAACCAATAACAGCTGACGTTAAAAAGGCTATGTTGCCCTATCAAATCCAAACCAGCATGTTATGCATAATATATTTTAATGACGTTTCAAACCATGAGCAAAAATAATTAAATACTCCTTAATGGGTTTTAAGTAAATTCATAATTTGTGGTTTTTCATTTGTAAGTTTACAATAATAATAGTCAATATGCATTTACGAAAACCATAACCAAACGAAAACCGTAAATATAGCATTATGAAATTGTTCTGTTGTCTTTATTTTTATTGCATATTATCATGTAAGAAACTTTTAAAAAAACTTGATTGTAACCAAACTAACAATTTAATCAATATTAAAAAAGTGGTTTCATGTTAAAGATATTATGTAATTTTTTAATGAATGACTAAATATAAAACCTAATCTATGAATTCATGTTTCAAAATTATTTTTATAAAATGTGTTACTTATCTCCTTTTTCCTTCCTAAATGGAATCGATATTATATCCACAAGTCATATGTTCACTGGTCTTCGTAACCTTGATGTCACTTGCAGTCCCACAATGGAAAATGAATCCTTTCTAATAGGCATTTGTATTTTATCGAATAATATCGGTTTTTATTTCACAATACGTATTTAACATCATATATTTAGGGTAAAATCTTAATTGAAACAAGTAAGAAATTCTATTTCAATTTTTTAAATAAATTCTCAAAATTAAAATATTTTAGTTTTTCATCAAATTGTAGTTCTTAAGTTAACAATGTACCTTAAAAGTTATGTTGGTATGAAACGATTCCTAAGGACTTTAGGCACACATGCAAGCTATAACTGTGGTGTCTCTCCATTAATTAAAGATTTAGGAGAAGGTTAAGGTATTTGAAACTCAACAAACTGTTTCCTGTAAATATTATAAATCCCCACAACTTGGTGCTAATATTCTCGTCTCAGACTTACACTCGTAATAACGATTCCATTTTGTTGTTTCTTAATATGATTTTTATTTTAAATAACTTTGTGTTGTTAATTCGCTATATCTGTAGACTGTAAACATACGTGTTGGACGTCATGTTGAATTCTTGCAGATCTATCAGGATCAGGAAGTATTGCCTAGTGCCTACTAGAAGAGGGAGCACTAATGAAGTATGAAGTGAAATTGGGAACTAGATACAGAAGTTCGTCTAACAGTATTTGCTCATCTTTAGTATCAATTTACTCGATTAAATTAGCGGCCAGTCATTGTTTTACATATGTGTGGTTAAAAAGGTATAAGCCTATAAACACCGAAGCTGATCAGCCACTGTTAATTTTAGAATGTCATGAAAAATATTGTTTTGATTTTTATATCATATCATCTTTATTCATAGATTTGTAACTTTTGACATTTTAACTTCTTTTGTCTTTATGTAAAATTCAGTGTGTTATTAAGTCTTCAGTATGTTTCGAAATCTGAACCTTGAGTTCCGCATTGAAATCTGCATAAATCGAGACAGGAGCTGTCTATCAAGCTTGAACAAAAAATACCAATAAGGTTCCTCACTTATAGAAGTACCTACATAAAATAGAAATAGTTCGCTGTTGGGTTTTGATTATTCTTAATTAAAGAATTTAAGCAAATAATTCTAATAGCTTTTATTTATAAATTAATAAAATTAAATTGTATAAAAATATTATATAATAAATTCGGTTGCAACCTTGAATTAAACTATTTGTTGTATCTAAAATATATATATTTGTAAGTCACGGAGTAGACCTCTCTAACAGATGTTGATTTACTGAAACTATTTTGATTTATAGAATATTCGTGACTCTGCTCTCTTGTTTATTTGTTGTTATTCGAAATATTGTTTGTATTAAATATAGAGCGTGTTGTTACGTTGAAATGCTGATAGTAAATGTAGTTAACCAGTTTTATTTTATTAGAAACCTTGGTTTAGCATATCTATACAGATAATATATTTTTCGTAACGGATTAAATGTATTTAGATTAACTTATAATTTGGATTGAAGACATGAATATTAAATGAAAATATTTTTCATATATATTAAAACTTTTTTAAAACTCTTTAAAAATATTACCAGTATTAAAAAAAGTCCTGTGATATTGATATTTATAGATAAAAGATATAAATATAATTTTTAGATGGAAACAGTTGTAAATAATAGCTTCAAACTTATCAAGAATCTAAATCATTCCATATCCGTTTCTGGGGCATTCATCCAAGATCGCATTTACATATAAAACATTCCAATATATCAATTCGACCACGAATGCAATTTGTGAATGGCTTCCATAAATAACTATTTCCCGTTTGACACATGGCGACCCTTCTTAAGCGGGCAGCTCTGCTATGTTTTCCCGCGTTTATTTGACAGATGTGTTCCGAATTTGAAAGCCGGAAGGATTTTTCAAGCCCGGCCCGCTCAAATCAACTGTGAAATTCAATTGCGCGATCATATATTTTCGGTTTAAAAATGTCCACGTTATCTTCTTGTGAAATAAGGTTATATTGAATTTATGATAGTTATTTGTCGCACATTATTATACTTCTTGTTAGTTGTAATGAAAAATATGTGCTACATCGAAATATTTTTTTATAGACATCATAAATCTGCTTATTATTTAATTTCTAATATAAATAAAGACTAAAGTTTTCATTTCATTATTAAAAGTTCACAAATTTAATACTCATAAAAATATGATATTAAAATATTAATAAAATTCCGTTATAATAATAAATATCGGGTTCATAACATTATTAATTCATCCGTCCAATTGAATACATTCCCCGGCTATAAAAGATTCAAAGTAACGTCCACGAAGTACTGCGCTATTACCGCGATGTATGGCTTACAGGTTGATAGATCGCGTAATCTGTGAATTGGTCGGAATTGGCTATAACTGTCAATTTATATGTTTACTTACCACTTTACAAGAAGCTTTCAAGAGATACGCTATTGTTGAGAACTTAGCCGTATAAGAAGCTATCGGACAAAACGTTTAAATGTTTTTATATAGTCTTATTCTAGACTTGTTTTTGCTGGCGACTTTGTCCAGAACATCGGAATTGGTCGCAGAGAAATGTATAAAGTATTGAAATGACGGACACGGTTACCAATTTCCACCGACATCTAAACCCTGTGTCGCGTGGATTTATGCAAAATACATTTGTAATACAAGTTACGATTATGCCGCAATCATACGGAATTTCGTTATAAATTATATGCTCTGCTCTGTCGTATGTCAAAGCTACTTTATTGAGAAGCTCTATCAAAATCCGTTTAGTAGTTTTACGTGAAAGACAAACTAAAAACATACACACATCATACACCCTCACAAAAATTCATTACAAATTCTTATTATCACATAATACCAATCCTATTCTAGGGACATTTATAAATAAAAAATATGGTCATAAGAAAAAAATTGGAGATGCCGGGGATCGAACCCGGGGCCTTTCACATGCAAAGCGAACGCTCTACCACTGAGCTACATCCCCCGTTGCATTACGAGATCAATGCGTGTAGGCTTTGTGTCACAGCAGTGAAAGCCTTAATTGTACATTCTAAATACGTGTGTAATGTTGGCGAGTGTCATTCACAACAAGGTCTTTATACGAATACGCTCTACTTACATTATATGAGTTCTTAATTGTAATTTGAAGCGAAGAGATTTTGATATACTTATGTAGAATACTTAAGTATAAACTCAGAAGGTCTTTTTCCTTTTTTGACGTAGAGCCATTAAGTATTTATTTGTATTGAAAGCAGAAATTAATTCAGGGTATAAAGTATTGATAATTTGTATGTATTTGTTATTTTTGTTATGAAATATATATATTTTTCTACTTTTTGTCTTCTTGGATTGGCTGTTTATTATTTTACTTTGTTTGTCTTAGTTAAAAGAATGGTTTAAATACTATATCATCCATTGTCACCATTCTCTGACATTATTATTCCCCCCTAATTTTTGTTTTGTTCTTCTTATTCTAATGCAAATAAATTATATCAAAAAGTAAAACTGTTTCTTTAAGCTTACTCCGTGTTAAATTAACTAAATTTAAGAAAACTTCTAAAAGGAGAGGCAACATTTCTGATGATGAAATATACTTTTTATAAATTTTACTTACTATTTCATTTGAATAAAAAACATCATCATCATCTATATTTTAATTATTGAGATGTAGCGGTGTTCGTGAATGGGTACAATCTGCATGTGTAGTATCTTTTATAATACAAGTTTACAAAGCCAATATTCCAGTTCATCGTTAACAAATCTTAATATTACCATTTATTATCTACCACTGTATTTTCGATAAAAAATTTAACGGTCGATATAAGTGTAGGTACATGTTGCAAAGGGCTCATTTAAAAATTATAGTACTCAATCTTTAATAAATCCCTTTTATTCGAACATAAATTGGTACAAATTGTGTGCTTACAAAAAATTTAAATTACAGTGCATTCGTAATTAAAAGCGAGTGCTAGAATTTTTCTCAGTTTCCCCGCGATCCAATAAAGAAATGCAAATGAGACGCCGTCACGAGTTATGGCATTAAATGTAGGGATGTTCTGTTATCGATGATGCACTTTACGAAGATAAAAAAGTAAAAAAAAAAAACTTTAAAAATATATAATTATAAACCTATCCCTGTCATTCGAAAAATCATATCGATACTTATATATTTAGGAAAAACTTTTGTTGTAATTTATTTCTAGGTATACTTACCTATTATATTACGATTCATTGTTATATTAAGCTTCGTACATCGTTTTTTTCTCATTATTACTGACTGTCTTGCTCATCACTACTCTCACCTATAAACCCCGTGGACAGTAAAAAAGTTTTTATTGCTAATTCCCGCGTTACGGGACAGGGTGTCGGCCATTTTACTTGTGGTTGTCAATCTGTAAATGAACCCGGGATGGCTTCCATCTTTGTTTTACTGTCAATTGCTCGTTTGGGCTTTGCGGTTTTGTTTTGTTGGACTTGTTTAGTGCTGTTTTATTTTGTTGCTCAACTTTTTGTAATATCTATGATATCAACATTTTTGAGACTGTTTTTGTAGCAGTTATACTTTTTTTTTGAAATTAAAATAGAATTTTTAAATGAATAACTATATTATTACGAGTACGTACGATTACGGTCTCATGAAAATATTTTATTTAAATTCAAAAACAATATCCTGCGATTTCATATGATCCCAGTAGTTGTAATAGTTGTTTTTAAATTATCTTAGTTTTGTTTAAAAAGGTTATTGGAGATGCCGGGGATCGAACCCGGGGCCTTTCACATGCAAAGCGAACGCTCTACCACTGAGCTACATCCCCGCTGAAAAGGCTACATAATAAATTATTCAATAAAATGTCTAGCTTCTTTTGTATTTTAAACTGATTATCGTTAAGACCTAGATACAAAAGTACTAAGATTATTAATACTAAAATAGGTTTTTAAAAATTTCTTACACAATGACAATAATATTATTTATAATAATTATGTTTTATATTATACTAAAATAATACTGAACTCAATGCAGTTAAGAAACTATTTCATGAATACATGAGTTATCATCAAAAATAAACCTGAATTCGTTTATTTTAAGTTATAAAAATATAAAATTATTTGCAACTAGAAAGGCATATAGCGGGAGTAGATAATTAAGTATTAGTATATTAATATATTCAGATAAAAAAATAATATTATCATATTATTTTATATCCATATAAGATTGTACATTTGGAGTGGTCAGTTAAAAAATATTATTCACATCGTAGTTATTATAATTCTGTAATTGATAATAAATTATTATATTTATTGAAATTTAAATACGATTAAGTAATTTTAGCACAATTTTATGTTTAAGAAGCATGAAAAGAAACAAAATGATTTTGGATTTTCATGCTCTTGTTGTTATAATTATTAAGTAAGGGAAATATAATGCTTTATATTTACATATTATCATCTTATATTAAACTGAATCGTAATGAAGTTGGAGAAAACCTTAAATCATAGAGTTGTCAAGGGGTCCGCTGATGACATTCCTCGTGCGCCATAAAAATGTCTTCACGCCTCAAATGAAGGATTTAACTCAATTAAATGGACGCTTTATAGATCAAGATTGTTGAAACGACGCTTTAATAGTGCAAAATAGATTTTATATTATACAGGATCGACTGATAAACACTTCTTTCGCACTATTTAATTAATACCTATGATGTTTATAACCTATTTATAATTTTGAAATAAGATCAATAAGAACTGACGTTAAGTTTAAAGAATTAAATGTTTTTTATATTGTTTTTTTTTTATTATTAAGTTTAATAGAATAAAATCTGTTTGATTTTTTTTTTATTTTTATGAGTTCCGAACTGATTGTCTCGTCTAAGTGTTCGTATATGTAGCATGTCAAGCTAGAGTCCAATATATCTTTTCTTAGTATATACATGTATATGTATGTTTGTATCTCCGAAGGCACGTAGAGAAAACGTGACCGGCATCTTCCGTTTCCCGTCACAGATACACCTAAACGAAAAACAAGATGGAAATTCACGAAATTATTACGGAAATAAAATTTTCGAAGACCCTGAACCACGTTAGAATGCCAATGTCTGAGCTTGTTAGACGTTGGCTTTGTGAATAATGATCATATCAACTTTATAATTTATAAAAATATCGTGTTATACTACTTTTGGTAATTAGTTTTAAAGATGTTTATTTTAATTAAGTATAAAGAGTTTGGTATTATTAATGTGAGTGGACATATTTCAAATTCCAAATATATTGCTTATTATTTAGCTTCATTTAATATTTTGCTAATTCCTAAATACTCTGACAAAAAATGTTGTCACGCAAAATTCTTAATAACCTGTTTTGAAAAGACATTAAATTAATGCATTTCTTTTTAGTCTGTGTCTTTTAATAAATCGTTGCCAACGTGAAAAATATTTAATAATTTTATTATATATATATATATTTTCAGGCAGTCCGTAAATTCGGGATCTACGTAAAGTAACGGTAATTCGTCGGGCGCCCACGTACGATCTACGTGACGTGAATGAAGGCCTCCCCGAGCTGTATTATGACGCGGCAGGGGGTGATTAGAAATGAAAAACTCGGAACAACTGGAAATTCAGCTTTACGCTTTTATATCTACATGTTGCGGTTTTATTTAATAAAGCTAATATTCACAGTGTTTTGACGTAAATTACGTTGATATACGCATATTCAAAGGTATAGATCTATACGTAACAGTGTCTAATGTGATCTAAGATTTTAGCGAGTTTTATTCATTTAAATGAAACTAGTATTATTCGGATTTACTACGCGGATTTTATTATTTAAAAACTACATAATCCCGACGTTTCGGTTACTTTGCAGCAACCGTGATCAACTGTGATCGTCTGCCCGTGAGTTTCATTTAAGTGTCTAATGTATTGACTGCTTGCCCAATATCCCTAATTATTCTAGATAATGTTAAAATAAGCGTTATAGATGACATTATTTATATAAGTAATAGATACAGTATGCCCATTCAAATTGCCTTCAAACTGCCTACACACGAAACGTTTCTCGCTTTTTATTCATTAACTTACGTTAATACTATAATGTATAGATAACAATGAAATACTGTTAATGTTTTGTACGTAGCGTGATGATACCAACTTAGAGTAAACACAACTTTATTAATCACACAGATGACATAAATTTATCACTTTTCATTTCTATTCAAATCCAAATCGTACTTTTGTTTGCGATAAAATACTTTATAGCTGCCGAGATCTGGTTGAAAGTGATCGTTAGTTGTTTTAAACAAAAATGTTATATTTTTCTTAAGTGGCATATTAGTGATTGTTGATTATAAAAAGTATGGAGATGCCGGGGATCGAACCCGGGGCCTTTCACATGCAAAGCGAACGCTCTACCACTGAGCTACATCCCCTGTATAGTAACTCAAATTAAAATTACACTTAACAAACATATTTAAATGTATATGTAAGTAGATCACGGATATTAAAACAATGGCTCTTAATTATAGCAATATGTTTTATTATATTTTATTAAAACATTAATTCTGTTACTTCAATTGAATTTTTATAAACACAGGTGCTGTTAGACAAACAATACGCTTGTATTTATCACAGTCATTCTAGTGTGGCAACAAGCTAGATAAGGTTTAAACGTAATTAAAACTATTTAGAAGATCAATATTCAGTTTCTCCAACATATAATTATTATATGTATAAAGTAAAGTAATCTAATTTGGTAATTCTAGTTAAAAATAAAAATGATTTTCAATAACAAGAAGAAAAATATTAAAAAATATTTTTCGAATGCTTCGCTCTGTTGATTTTAACATATATATATTGGTGCTTATTTATCAGTTAGAATAAAAAACAGCGTCTGACCGTCGGCCGCAGACTGTGGTCTTTAGATTATTAAAAAAAAGTCCCTTTAAGTGACTTTTTATTACTTACAATGATTTCTGCTCGGACATAAATGTGTGGCCATGAAATAAAAATAGAACAAAAAGTATTTAATAATCATTGGTATATGTGTAGCGTTACATATTTATTGATTACTATATAAAACAGGTGTTATCGGTTATAAATATATATATATATATATATTAAAGTTAGATTTTTTTTGTAAAGTCTAATGCGGTTAGTCGTCCGTTTTTTTGGCATTAATCTCCCTAAATTTCGTGGCCCGGTTCTATCTAGGGGGATGTAATGGTGATCTTACACATGTCGTAAATCATAACAAATCCGGGACTGACGAATATTGATGTCCTGTTAAGATTATCCAAATGGACTGCACTACGAATACTTCGCATATAACATTGTGTTCCCTTTGTTAAACAAATTCCCCACTCATCTAAGGCTACTCGCTCGTATCGTTCAATCTATTATGCAACGAAACTAATTGAGTACCCTAATAAGTTTTTAAATTCACATTAATGAATTCTTATCATATTTCTGAAAATCGTTGTATTATAAAAACTACCGATTGAATTTGGTCAACAATCAAAAATCCAGGATCCTCTCAAAAATCCCGAAACAATAAAACCTTCAAAATGGTATTTTGGTCAATGTGAATTTAATACGTTTCTGCTTACTTCTCCATCATCACATTGTTTTTATAGATCAGAACACTTTCGGCCGGTCACTGGATAATCGACTTTGCGCTATAGCAATTGAGATAAAAATTCTTTGGAGGCTATTAAAAGTTTTGCGAAAATATTTCTTCGCAAATGTGAACTTTATTTTGCAATATATAGAATTTAATTTCATTTATAAAATCAAGATCTGTATAGAACATTTGGAGACAGCTTCTTACGTGTAGTTCGAATTCACTTATTTTGTCCATACTAAGACAATATATGCGACGAATTCGCGCATTCAAGTAAAAACGACGAACACAAGGGCTGTTAGTCATTAAAAATAATATATTAAAATTATATTCCAATGATATGTAATTATCACTACATATACATTATGTGTATAAGATTTAATCTTTATTAGTTCTAACTAAAATCGAAACTAAGAGTATAAATAAATCAGAGTCTTATTTAGCAAACATAACGTCCTAATTTCATCGAGTATAAGAATATAAAAAATATTGAACAGTAAATAAAAATTATAATTAACATGACTTGACGTCCTTAAAATCAAATATTTTTGTTGAAAACTTCTCCCTGATTATCAGAGCCGTTTTGTTCAGCCCTGATCGTCGGGTTAGTGTGACTAAGATGTTGCTATGTAGATCTAGCCATTGTGCTGTCCGCTTGACGCCTTATCAATCAAAGAGATTTTATTATCATTTCATATACATTCATTACCGTTCGCAATAAAAAACTCCGTCTCGAATGATTTATTGTTTATAAACATATTGATAATATTTATTTACTTCTATTTAAATTTATAGCCGGATAAATTTAAAGTAATATAGATTTTTATATTAAAAAAATAAAAAAATAAAATAGCAGCTCTCATTCCTGTCTTTAATTCTGAAATGACATGTGAATCGAAGTGCCGTGGATCGTCGTAAAAACAACTTATTAAATCGATGTATTATACTAAATATGGTCATTAAATAATATAGAACAACACATATATAAATCTTTGAAGCAAAAAAATTGGAAAACAATAGGAATATAAAGTTGATGCAGTGTGAAGATTTGAAGCTCTGGACGTGTCTACTCGCTACTTGACTTTGTCGTCGGATATATTTCTTATAAGTCGACAGTGAACAGCTTTTCACTTTCCGATGCTATTAAAATAATTAGCTGCCTTAAGTCCCGCGTCGCACTGGAAGGATTAATTAAGCTATTTTTATAGGATTTTATGTTGTACACTTTACTTGATTTCCTACAGTCGATTATGACATATGATAGTATTAATATTCTATCCGAATAGTACCTATACATCGTTGGTTTTTAATCGCCGGGTGCAATTTCGGCCTAAAAATGATCACTGTCGAGGTAATTATAATAAATACAGCAGGGAAGCAGGCTTTTTACGCAATGGACGATCATTGTCTTGTCTTTTATGGAGGATAGTGCGACCGGTTCGAAACGACTAAGCTTCGATTTGTTATTAACGATTGATTTAATACCCATTAAGTACGGTTTTTTTTTTACTTATTTTGTATACTTTTTATATTTAAAATAAGTTACAATGTTAAGTGTTTACTACCGCATATTTATCAGTACTTGTATTTTTTGTTTTTGTTATTTTCTTTTTTGTTTCTGATACCAGGAGATTATAAATAGTAATAATATTATAACAACGAAAGTTTGTGAGAATGTATATATGGATTTAGGGATGTTCGTACTTTTTCACGCAAAAACTACTTGATTGATATTGATGAAACTATACAGTAGATAATGCTAGCCTCATATCAGAAGAAAACAAAGGGTATCTATCACAAAAATTCCGTGTAGCTACCGAAGGCTAAAGGCATACTGGTCGTATTTGTATGAAGTTAAGTGAAGCAGACTGTAGATGTCGTTGCTAGTTAGTTACCATATCTAAGGCTTTTAGTCCTGGAAAAGTGGTAGGCAAATTAGTTATTCTATATCAATTTGTTAGACAGTTAATAAGTATTTTGTCTGTTATCGGATTTTTTTCTACCCAAAAACGGGAAGCCTCATATATATTTGAGAATTATTATAATTTGTCATATATTACGATTCTAATTACACGGTGTCATGACTAAAAAGGAGATAAGTGTATATCCATTGTATGTGCATATATGCATATTATTATTATTCTATTAACAGAATAGAATTTGGAGATGAATCTTAAATTATTAATATTTTATTTTTATTTATTATATTTTGAAAACATAATGAGGGTTACGATGAAACAGCCACACGTTCTTTCGTAACACTATTGAACCTTCAGGCTTTAATGCATTACTTGCACTCACACGATTAACATTGATTTATTAAATTATGTTCAAAGTCTTTGACCTCTAAAGCATGTGATAGTATCTAGATCATTCCTTAACTTAGTGTATCGCACTGGTGTTATACTTTTGTAATAAAATCATTTCCTATATAATCACGTTCCTAGCTCTTAAGACAAAAGGTAATAAATATATTCGTGTTGTTAGTGGAATATACATTTAATATGTTTACAAATTATTATTATTATTTTTTCGTTCATGATATTATCTTCGTTTTTATCATATCTTTATGTATAATTACTGTAAATTGTCTCGAATAGTTTATTGGTATTTTTAAGTAGGTTTAGACGTTAAGATGTTAATATATCTTTTTCTAAGGTAAGTTCGAATAATGTATGTGAAGTTTCTTCTAGCATTAAGGAATAAAGTGACGTCGAAACGCTTGTGTCCCGAAAACGGTGAATGCGCGTTCTCATCAGTTTATAATTTCCAATAATTGTATGAGCTGTGTCGTCTTATAATGAGATCTAAGATTTTCGCGAGTATTCATTTAAATGAAACTAGTTTTATTCGGATTTACTACGCGGATTTTATTATTTTAAAACTACATAATCCCGACGTTTCGGTTACTTTGTAGCAACCGTGATCACGGGCAGACGAGGTGTGTCGTCTTATTTTTTATACAAATGATTCATCTATACCAAAAGATATTTATGTATTTAAAATAAAAAAGTACCTTTCTATAAATAAAGAATTTTCTGATATAAATAATAGCTTGACAATAAAATATATATTCTTCCATGAGAAATTAATTATGAAATATATATATAAAATCATAAGAATGTGTGTTTGGGTCGTGGAACTAAAGGTAAAGTCATATTTTAGTATTCAAATATTTGAAAGTACAGTTCAATAAAAAAGTCTTTATAAAGGAATTCTTTCTACATTACTGCATTTCATTCTATTTAAAGGTATGTAATAATGTTCTATAATAAAGGTTTCCTATTAAATTTGTGATCCGAGAACGTCAAATATATTAATTCTTATAAGGGAAGACAAGAAATATACCGACATCAGCTTATTACACGTTGAAACGGAGATGTATTGCGTTCGCTATAAGATTCCATGTATAAAGTTGGTATCCCGTATCTATATAATAATGTATTTTTAGCCAGCTCTATGGAATTTCGGAGATCGACAAAAACTATATAACGATAGTGAATGCCATAGAATTCTTCACACCTATCTGTCAAAGGCGACTGTTACATAATATTTTTTAGAATCATTGTCTCGCTTTTTGTAAGAACAAAGGCACCGAAACGTATACCCGGAGCATCCGAGACATCTGCGACATCGATTCAATATCGATACGAAAGAATCCGTCCACGATGCCGCGGAACATTGTCATATACGAGTAATTGTATATAATTGGTATTTCTCGAGAACAATGACATGAAATTACCCTTTGAGTGAAATAATTACTGTGTTTTTTGCGATGTCCCCTTTCCTTTGACAACGGCCGGTGCTTTAGATTTTATTGTCGATTGTTATAATTCGTCTATCTTTATATGCGGACTTGCTTATTGTAAAGGTTGCGATGAGAAAAAACCAAATCATTGTTGAATTAAATGAACGCGGCGTAATTAAAATGGTCTGGTCCGAAGCATAAAAATTTGGAAATAATATATGGAATATCTGTAAGACACTTCAAAATAAACTCGCCTCTGACGAAACGTACTTTAAAGTATGTCGTATATCGTGCGGAAAAATCTGAAACCAATTCGCCTTTTTTTCCCGTCTTATGTTAAAACTTGGAATGTTAGTTTTTGCTGGGACGGTTTATGTCAACCCCCCACTAGCCGGGACTTTTTCCGTTTTATTTAAAGCTTTAATGAATAAGAATATAGCTTGAAAAAGCATCGGCGTTTGTATTAAACAATCCTTATCGCGATATCAATAGACGAGTGCGTTAAGAATCGGCGCTTTGATCGTTAGCTTTATGGTAAATGTTATGGCCTATGGGAGATCCCAGAGATAACTTGGATCGGGTTCAAACTGACCTCGTTTACAATTATGTACATTCTCATTTCAGCTACGATATTACAATTACAAATGGCTTTTTATGTTATGTAGCTGTTACTGGCGCTTCAAATTGACTTATAGTAGTTGTATGGATTTAATATCTTACAGATTATACAAATAACACATGAAAAATGCCTTGTCAAGTTGTGTACATACATAAAAATATATGAAACTGGTTTCCTCCATTACGAATAATATTATATAATACGAAGTAGACAACTAATAGTGAGGCAGGTTTATTGACAAAAATGCATATACGTTCAGCTATATATCGCATCACTCACACGGGATACATAAGATGAATGTTGTCATAATACCATCTTATCAGGAACGTACGTGATCTTTAATTACATTAATTGGAACATCAATAAGCCATGATGGAGTTTTATCTGATGGCTTTAATTAAAACCATTAATTACATTATAATTACTCTGAGACAATGACGCCACCTGTCGGCGGAATGCCGAACTAAATATCGATGTATTGATCGATTGAAATGTGCACAGAGCTCGTATCCGTTCTTATTTGGCACAAAAAGGAGCTTATCGCCGGCCACGGCTGCGGTCGCACGTATAGAACATAAGCCGTCGGTAATATAGTTGAAATATTTAAAAGGAAACCCGCGGGCCCGCATGAGTCCACGTCTCGGTAGTGCTCATCGTTAAGGACCTACATTTCGATTAAACGCGTAAAGTCACTACCTACAAGAAATCCGCTTGTAACTTTTACTTTTCCAAACAATTTTATGTTATGATTTTGTCGAAAATAAACTTTTTTTCGAAAATCGCGTCTTTGATGAGTTCATATTATTTGAAAAATGTTGTCCTAGTCATGATTTGTTCCCAGATGATTCAAAGCAGTAATAGTCGTAAGTCTACGATTGCTAGCCCAATTTTAAATCCTATTTTTCTCATATTTAAATTCGCTTAAGAATATAATATTCTCGTTCAAATATATAGCAGCTAAGTTTTATTATGAAAATAGTTCATAATTTTGCAACATACAAGAATCTGCTTAACATTGTTCAATAAAATTAATACAATTGGTTACTAGAAATCGTTTGCAGTTTTTTGGATCGCTTAAATGTTACATCGTTTCTTAAGAGAGAGTGTAAGTGGATAATCGATTTTAAGGAACAGAAGAATAAGAATACTGGCTGAGAAGTATGGAAAGAATTGATTGATCTTTTGCTAATAAATTTAATATTACGAAAAGGGGTTTAATTATCCTTCGTCAGTTTTATGACAAAATGTGAGAATTTTTTATTAAAAAAAATATAAAAAAAAAATATTAATCCACATAATTCGATGGATTAAAATTTTATATTTTCAACTTTTTTTTTTTAAATATTATATTACTGAAACATTTTAAATGAGATTTTTTTTTGTCTTTTTTTTTTCTATCACACTAAATGGTTTTTTTTTGTGTCAATACGAAATAATGAAACTGCAAAGTTATTTAATTTGAATGGTATTAAAACAATCGAATAAAATACAAAATGCATTTTTTTTTAATTGTATTTTCAGTTAAATCACAAAAGTGTCAGATATAAAGATATCATACAATTGTTTCTAATAATGAAAATGACTAATATTCAAATTACTGATATTTGCAATTTTTTTTTAAAGGGGTTATCGAGGTACATTGTAAGGCCTCAGTTTCTTAGGCCCCAGCGTGTTTTTAGACAAGTCGATTTTATTTTTTATGCGTGTGGGGTGGGTTAGTGTAAGCTTAATTCTAATTTATGGGGTCGCCACCCTTGTGCCTCGTCGTCGTCTGTCGTTGTCTTGGGAAAACGACAGCAAAGGCTTCGCACTATATCTAATAAACTAAGAATCCTACAGAAACATTATCTGAGGAATATTAAATTGTTTAAAACTTAATGACTTTCGCGAGTATTCATTTAAATAAAATTAACATTTTCGAATACTACGCATTTATAATTATTATTAACTATGTACATACTAATATATTTCGTGTATACTACGCGGATTTTATTATTTAAAACTACATACTCCCGACGTTTCGGTTACTTTGCAGCCTTCGTGATCACGGGCAGACGAGATGTGAATGTCTGTCAGCTGGTCTTGTTATCATCATCTAGCGCCAGCGATTATTTACAACTTATATTCATACCATTTATATTAAAAAAAAAAAACTGTTATGAGCAAAACTACTTGAAATTTTTTGATTAAATTAATTTTTTGTCTTTATAACCTAGTTTCTGATAGTTTTACAATAAAATGTCATCAGAGCGACCTCGTACCTAGAGGTATGGATATTTTTCACAAGGAATTTGCTTAATTTCATTATTTAACAGTCCACCTTTTGGAAGTCGATGAGTGAGGCCTATGTCCAGCAGAGGACCTCGCATGGCTGAAGTAGTAGTAATTCAACAGTCCAAAATTGACCGACTCCTTGGATATTCCTAAGAAAATTGTGTTTTCTTTATATGTGTATATTTTATTCATATATAGGTATGACTTATATATTAATTTTATACTTATATAAACTGTTCCTCTACCAGTAATCGTAGAGGGTAATAGAAAGGTGATGGTAATTAGTAGGTAGAACCTGGAGACCTGTTCATAACGAATCCAGAATTGGTAATACTCCGGTTAGTCCAACCTTGAATTGTTTTTTTTTTATATATTATTTTAATTTCTATTATATTACTTTAGTTTTTGACAAAATTACTGAGGTACGATGTAGAGCATTTCAAGACTGGTCAACCACACGTACTTTCAAATAATATTATTAAATAATATGGATTGCAGTGACTTCCAATGAACATTAATTCCAGAAGATCGGGCCTAAAGCTGAGAAGTTTGTATTGGTTTTCAAAATTGTCCATGCCTTCCTCTCCAGAGCTCAAGATGATAATGAGCACAGAAAATGAATACCTGCTGCAATCAGTGTGTGAGGAAGCGATGATAAGTTAACCTAAGTTTCGGCTTAAACGACGTATTTTAATAATATTTTTCTATAATCTTTAAATATTTGCCTACAAAAGTAACATTTATATATCAACTTTATAGGTCTTATTTTGTCTAATATATTTCATTTTATTTTATTTAATACTTTGAGTGATTACAGATCTAATAGAGACAATCATCATATGAGAGGGGATGTAGCTCAGTGGTAGAGCGTTCGCTTTGCATGTGAAAGGCCCCGGGTTCGATCCCCGGCATCTCCATACTTTTTAAATCAAGCATTCAATAATATTAATTTAACAAAATTTACCTAGATACGATTTTAAATACATTTGTGATGTAAATTTTCTGAATGTATAAATTTTTTTATATCAATAATTTATATAATATTCAATGTTGATATCATTTTAATAAATTTTTCTCGTAATATATTTTTGAATCAAACGCTTTTTGGTTTTATCTCGCGTGTGGTTTTTTGTTGGTATTCGTTTTTTTGTGAGTTGATAACTGAAACATAAAAGAAATGTCTTATTAAAAACCAAAAAAAATGAGTGATTTAGTGAAGCCCAAGAGAAACTTTTACGTATGTTGACGATTTTACTGAAAATATTTGAAAAATTATTTAATTCAGGAATAACATTTTTAAATCACATTGGGATTTAAATCACACTTAATAATTTAAAAATGTATAATCTTAAGTAAAAGAGATATTCATACAGGAATAAATATAAAAGAGAATGAAATACATAATAAATACGATGATTCTGATGATAGAGACATGTAAACACTAAACACGATATTAAAAACTGAACACAAATAACGTACAAACAATACAACATGGACACTTTCAATTTTCCCCCACTATCAGGCAAGGTGTAATACAACATGCGATAGATGGTCGATAATATAAAGCCGGATGAAAAAGTTTCACTTTAATATGTAATAAAAATTTTCGAATACGATAATAATACATTCATATAAATATTTAAACGCATTGATATTGTGATTTTTCTTTGTTAGTTTTTTAAGAAGTTTTCATAATCTAGATTATATATGTAACAAATATAAATAATATTTAATAAACATTTGTTTAAGTTAATGCTTAGTAATAATTTTGATAGCAATGAAGATATCATTCAAGGGTTCCGCTCTGAACAATGCCGACCAAAAAATCGTCTATTGATACGACGTTGACGGACTCGACTCACCTCCAGGGTTGTCACGACTCAGGACAGATTGAAATTATATATATACGTTTAAAAAAGGCTATCAATCTATTTATATTCATAAAATAAATCCATTCTATCGATAAATAGATGTCATAAACTATTTCTAAGTCACTAATAGTACGAAATCCACTGATTGTTACTTTAGTTAAATCGATTTATATATAAAGCTGATCACTATTTATATTTATAAATTCCTTATTATTTTTAGCTCGATAGTTGTTGATGCCAGCCCTACTGTAATATACATGGCAGAGCCGCCGCGGTGACATGTTTACGGGCCAATTATTTGTATGGATTCCGTCGTAATAATGATTTCTTGTGTCCGTCTGTCCGTCTGTAACTCCGTAGCTCCTAACCGCTCCGTATATTCGATATCTTTTTGTCCGCACACGAATTTTGTTATAACGCGTCCTCTGGTGCGAGATTTATTGATTATTTAAGTAAATTATATTTGTATAAGGAAGTTGTTGTTTTGTTTTAACTTCGCTGCTTTACTTTTTTGGAATGTTACAATCATTTTCCCCGGCTACCCACCGCGTTGGTATAAATACTTCTTTTTATATTGAATACTTGATACATATTAATTTTTGTTTTATTGGTTATAGATTAATATGAATTCTTATACTATTATTTAGATAAAAAAAAAAAAACGAAAAAATTTTTTTACCATCAAACGGATAATTTAAATAACACATGATTAAAATACTATGTAACATAATTATGTGAAATATTCAAAAGAAAGGGATAATATCGTCACAATGTTCATCTTTATAAATTAATGTGACGTGTTCGTGAGGTTACATGGAATTATGTTTATAATTGATAAAAAAATTGGAGATGCCGGGGATCGAACCCGGGGCCTTTCACATGCAAAGCGAACGCTCTACCACTGAGCTACATCCCCCGTTATGTCGTGAACGGAAGTAAATTAAGAACTAAATTAGATCATTTCACAAACACCCTGTATAACAATTGTATTGTCTTTACACTGTTATAAAAAACGAAAATGTTTAAGAGATGAACGGAATATGGAGGCTTGAGAAACATTGGGTAATATTAATTAAGGGTATTTTATTATAGATATACATAATTTATTACAATTAAGAATTTTTTTAAACATAAAATTATAGTTAAATGTTTAAATTTGTTTTGTACTTAATGTTCTTGCTCTTTATATTAATATTTAAAATCATGAAATCGTTTGTTACGTGTATATAATTAGAAATACAACGACAACGCTGACGCATGGTTGTATGGACGAAATATTTAACTGGTGACGTCACTGTCCATGTCCGTGGATACCACGAGATTTTTAATTCCATAAAACATATATATATATAAAGTATATTACTATACAATCACTAAGGCTTGAGTTGTATGCAGTTTTTATTTGTAAATTTTAATAGTATAGTTTATAAAGTCTTAGTGGTTGCCCTGAAACCTTTAGCAGGCGATTATCTTCACGGACAGTTGAACGTTGTGTATAGCTGATACGTTCTTATAATATTAATTTTTATTTAATATATAGTTTGAGACTACTTGAATATATTTTTATATATATTTTTTTCTTATTTAAAACAATCGTTTATTAGTAGGCAATTATTATTATAGGTCGATATTATATTGCGTATTATATTTACATCAAGTTTGTTTCCAGTATCTTATTTATTAATTCTTGTGTATTATGAAATCAGCGTAGATTTGTGAATGAAAAAGTGGTGACTTTTCCTGCACAGTGTGATAAAACAACTTATAGTAATGTCACTGACAGTTCGTGATCGAACGGGCGATGTAACTTTGAACTGGCGTATAATTTAATAATAAATTTCCTTACGAGTGATAACGTCCGGAAAAAATATTTATGCCAACTTCCAATAAAATACTAAACTATACAAGAAACGTTTTTAAAAGTGACACTGCGTTCTTTCAAGGTCAGGTCAGCGGTTTGGGTTTTTAATGTTTTGACGAAATAAAAAAGCTAATCTATTATAATGAAATATATTTGTAATCTTAATGTTTAAAAAAAATACAACTTTATTGACATTGTATTTCATATAAAATTCCCCAAGTACATACATGCTCTGACATTCATAATGTATTATTATTATTATTTATGAGTAAAGTTAATAAATATCTGTATTCATGTTCCTAGTTGTACGTCACCTGTCATGACCAATTGACAGGTGTCAGAAACGCAAACTCGGAGCGGCCGGATTATCATTTGTTTTCAAACATTTTAGTTGAAAAGTTTCCTGAATGTCCACTTCATAATATATTATTGTATTTAATATCTTTTAAGCAATGATATGAGAATAGTTTGATAATTTGATGTGAATAATTTATATCTTAAATGTGTGTGTGTGTGTATTATTATATTAATAATTTTAATCTCTCACACTGTCTGAGTGAAATCAAATTGTAATAACAACATTTTGTTACAAAAAACATAACATATAATATATTTTTTTATCTCAATAATAAGTTTTGTTTAAAACCATATTATAGTTATCTACAAAATTGGAGATGCCGGGGATCGAACCCGGGGCCTTTCACATGCAAAGCGAACGCTCTACCACTGAGCTACATCCCCCGTTATGTCGTGAACGGAAGTAAATTTAGAATAAGGTTTATAAAGAAGTTGTTTAAAAACATCTGCTGTAATATAATTACAGTGTATTGTTCAGAGTGAGGTGTAAATATGACGAGAGTTACTACAGAGGCGAATTCAGTAAACGTAAATTAATTAAATGAAGACAATCGGTGTGTTTGTCTGTCTGTTTCCTTGCATCTAATGACTTCACAGATTTGTATGAAATATAGTAATAATCATTAAGATTGTAATGAAATAAATCTTACAATAATACATACCAAGTTAAATAAGAAAAAACTACTTAAAATATCCGTTTGTAGAATATAGTTTTTTGTTATATATATGAAATGTACAAAAAGTACAATGATTCACATCATTTTATGTCAGGTATGAGACCCTGGATCTCATACGCGGCAATGAAAGCCTTTTTTATAATTTGCGTTTGGAGCAATAACTAAATAGTATTCTTATTTGGAAATATCCCAGACTCATTAATTGGCATTTAATGATGGACATTGTACGACCAACACACACAGACAAACACGTACACACACGGATATCAATAAAGATTTTCAATACTCCTCTTTTTGCATCGATGGTTAAAAATTTGTATATTTAAAGAAAGAGTTATACTTTAGAAATGTATTTCATGAAATTATAATCGTTTGTTTTTTAAAAATCAGTAAAAGAGAAAGATTTGTGTTCCCTTTTTTAAAACGAAATCAATCCATCAAACGAAGGAATCTTAAATAAAACGTGAGAAGATTTTTCAAATATACTAACAAGAAGCAATCAGTGCAATTTGTGTTTGTTGTCGTGTAATTAATTTCATACAAATCTGTGAAGTCATTAGATGCAAGGAAACAGACAGACAAACATACCGATTGTCTTCATTTAATTAATTTACGTTTATTGAATTCGTCTCTGTATTAACTCTCGTCATATTTACACCTCACTCTGAACAATACACTGTAATTATATTACAGCAGATGTTTTTAAACAACTTCCTTATAAACCTTATTCTAAATTTACTTCCGTTCACGACATAACGGGGGATGTAGCTCAGTGGTAGAGCGTTCGCTTTGCATGTGAAAGGCCCCGGGTTCGATCCCCGGCATCTCCATACTTTTGCTTAAATTATAAATAATATAATATTATATCAGCTAAGATTTAATATGGATAGAAAAAATATCATCTAGGAAACTCACAAGCTTCATTACAATAATTTATAATACATAATATATTTTCTCTTTTTTTTTTTTAATATTCTTCATAATATTATAATTTTAATCTGCTCATATTTTTACACATGAATGTAATAATTACATTACTCATTATAAATGTGAAACTTTCTGAAGATGAATGTATGTACGGTTGTTGCTGTGTTATTTAAAAACTACGAAACAGGTTTAAAATCTAACTTTTCTGTAACATAGTTTAGTTGTCTAACCATTATGTAGGCTGTAATAATAAACAAAATATAGAAAAAATTCTAAAGAAGAATAACAGAAAAAAAGTATTTTTGTACGTAGTATCATTACCCAGACACTAGATGGCGTTACTCGTTGGTTAACATTTTTAAGCCCAAGTTATTTCCACTGAATTTAATTATGAAGTCTTAGTGAAGCTGACCGCAGAAACTAGACATGAAATTAAAACAAAATATATATTTTGTAACACCCATTAAGGATTATTTATATTACTCTCACGTATTTATGGAAAATACAAAAAAAGTACTACACTATTTGTTTTTTGAATAAATTGTACACACAACACGTACAATGAAATAAAACAACAAATGTATTTTAATCAGAATGATATCTAAGATTTTGTGTACACATTTAAATGGAACTAAGGTTTTCAGAGCCCACGTGTTTTTTACTATTTTTTATGAATATAATATAATTATGACGTTTCGCTTCCTTCACAACGACCGTGATCACTCGCAAGTTGTAGTAAAGTGTCCCTGACAAAAATATAAAATTAAAAAATGATTAGTATCCGAAAAGCTTAGTTTCATTTGAAAGTTTTAATCCTTACACACCTAAAGATAATTAAATGACAGCCTCAGAGATACTTACATACCGAGTTAGAGTCGTTAAATGAAGCGGCTAACTTCATTTTTATTTGTTTCTTAATTATACATTAGTTTAACTAGATAAAGGAGAAACATAACCATCATTTTTGCGCCCTTATGTCGGTTAAGAGGAAGGGATAGATCTGTGATATAACACCTATTTATTATCCATCTTATTAAAAGCAAGCGAAGAAAATTTTCTGTTTAAAACATCCTAGTTTGCTGAAGCTTTCTGAAGTCGTCTTCGGATCGATGGTGGCGCGTGCCTGGAGTGCCAACTCCTCAGACATTAACGTGCCACTCATACAAAACACGACCGTATCTCCATACGATAAGGTGTACGTTACATTGAAGTCGTTTCCTTTGAAAGTATAAGCCGAAAAAAATTCATAAGACCCGTAATCCTCGTCAGCTGAAGTACTCCGCTTTTAACGACCGGTGATACCCTCGCACCGGGGTTTTTAAAATTTTTCAGTATAATGACTATGTTTAACTAACGATATGTGATTACGTGACGTACGCTGTAACCAGTTTGCTTTGAGATTCACTCGTGTTTATGACGAATGAACAGGTTATATTATAAATCATACAGGATTATATATATATATATATATATACATGTATATAACCGCAATTAATCGTAAAATTTGAAACACAGAGGCTTCATCATGAATAAGGAGCCTTATTACTGTTTGAACACAGTCATTATTTTAAGAATTGTGAACAAAATGTAAATTCCAGTCTTATGCAAATTTTTTTTTGTTAAAGAAGTGATTCCTAGAAAAATATTTTCCAGAGTAAGTGTGTGTTATTTATTTTTTAATAATAATTAATAATTAATAAACAAAAGTTAAGAATATATTTTCACACAGATGCCTTTTAGGGAAAAGGAATTCGACATATATTATTTTTAATATTTTGTTAAAGAATTATATATGAAATATGTAAAACGATAAAATATGCATTAAAGATTTTTATTTATCATAAGATTTAATAGAGAACATATATCTTTTATTTTTAATGTCTATTTTAATATAATATTAGATTTAATAATTTTCTTGATCATTCTCCTCGCCCACATCGCCTCTTCATTTATCGATTGTACGCTACGTTCCTTGAATACCTAATGTTTTGTTTGACGAAATATTACTGAAGACTTATACCTTATTTCTATATACATAAGGGTGAGGTTTGAATGTTGAATTTTAACGTATTTGCTCTTCAAGGGTTAGAAAATCAGACTATTCAGATTATAGGAAATAGGATAAGATGTTAGAATTTCATATTTATTTCTATTTAAATTATATATTTATAACTATAATTAATATGATCGGTTATAATTTCATAACTATCAATTTTAATTTGCATAATAACGTTACAAACCTCTACGCCGTAGCGTCGTAGCGGAGTATTGTAATACAAAACTAATTTACTATGTGCCGGAATTTACACGTAATCAGCTGACCACGCCCATTGGGACGTAATATCCCCACGCCTTCGTAGCGCCTTCTACGGCCAATCGACGTTCGACATTTGAATTTTAAATCCAAGCTCGAGACGTATATCTGTTTCGCTCGTGCTACATCATAACATGGAACCTTTTTTTAAATTTTATTTTTCTGTAAACAGCCAATGTTTTTTTTTGTAATATGCGGTTTGGATTCTATGATGTTCGATCGATAATGTCAAAGGAATAATGAAGGAGATTTTTTTGTTTTATTCTACATTATTTATTTATTTTTCGAATTGATGCTAATTTCTGAATAAATATACTGGTATATTGTTGGAAACATGATGAAAATATTCGGTTTTGTTTTATAATCTACATGAATACTGGAATTCTTATAAAATATATACTGATTTACAAAATTTGAATAAATATTACAAAAGAGACAATAAAATGAACTTATACCTAAATTAGAAAAGGTTAATTGCATTTTCACATGATCTAATTTTAAAGTCACCGTTAGATATTTGTCATTCTATCATTTTATAAGCAATTACGTGACACAAGACCAACATAGCTGAGCTGCGCATTCCCAAGATTCGTGTACAATTTCTTGTGTATAGCGAAAGGGGAGAGCTCAAGTGATGCTGGTAGTTCGTTCACTCGAAAATTGCTTTGACAGTTACAAACGAATTGCTTATTCAAGGTTAGGTCATAGGTTTAATGTCGTGAGAAAAATGATAATTTTCATGATGTATGGTTCATTTGCGGATAATTGTTTGCTTGTTATAACAACGGTTCTGATTTTTATCTTTTATGATACTAATACTCCGCGTAGTTATAAATAAAGAATATTTTCATGCACATGTTAACTGTGCATGAATATTCCGTTCCTTTTTATCTTTACAATAACAAAAAAAAAAAAGATTTCTCCTTTAATTTGGCTAGTCTGATATATGATAACAATAAAAAAAAGAGTTTTCAAGACATAAGCGAAATAGATTAGCGAAAGTAATTAGGTAAACGGACGTGACGTACGCTATCGTCACGTAAAGGTAACCCAATTACGGACGTGACGTTCAGAATTCGACAGAACGCCCCAGCCAGTTCACGCACACACGCCACGCTATCCTCAATGACCGCTGGACCCACAGACCAGACACACGTCTGATGCATCGCACGCGCCCCGGACCACGAGCGCGGGAAAAATGACAGTTGACGTTTGACTATTTATTTGACGTTACGCTTTTTTTTTAAATAACCGTGACGTGACTGTGATTTTGTGTGTTCTGATTCTGTTTTGTGCTGCTGTGATTCTATGTGAAAGTGACACTTGTATAGTCGCTACAGTGAGCTTGAGCGTGTTTAAGAATGATATATATCAATTAATTAAAAATTATACATACATTGAAATCGGAAGAATAAAAAAAAAATGTCTTAATGATTATTATCTCTTATATGGTATGCGTTTAGCAATAAACTTTTTAAACACAAGTATGACGAGAGCAAACAGTATTTTAGTGGGTTTCTTACAAATTACCGTACTCCCGCGCACCCGAGCCAACACAAACATCTGTTATTGCTTTACAAACAGAAAAACCTGTAATCACATGAGGTTAACAAAACATTAACGCAATAAATACTTTAGCGGTGAGCAAACATCGTTAAGACTTCACTAATAAGTGCCGATATTATAGAAGAAAACAATCCGCTAACAGATATCAAACGATCGGTCCGTTTAAAGGTATTCTGTGTTCGGCTTTAAAATGTGTGCCTAATATTATCTGTGCCCGTTCGAATTTCAAATTTGAAATATATTCATCAGATTTATTGACAATGCAACTTAATGCGCATTTCGTTTTGTCATTATTTGAAACTTGTGCATTAGTTTTTTATTTATCTTGTTACAACATTTTGAATATTTATATGATATGTATCTTGCAAATTTATAGAGGAAATAGTTTTTTATATAAAAATTTTAATATTTCGTATTTGGGATAAGCGGAGAAAGTGTCGATAAATATTGGCAGAAGTCGTAAATTAATCAAAAAATATATATATTAATAAAACAAGAAATAGACAATGCCATTCTGTTTTTAAGCGTACGTTTATAATATTCTTAGCAGACAGAAATCTATATTCCGATGAATTATAAAAACATTATAAATAGGACGTTTTTAATTCTATAATAATCAACATTTTCTTCCAGTTATAACATATTATATGTGACAATAACAACTAATCATGTGACATGCTATATCTATATATGAATGAGTGAAAAAACTTTTTTGTATAAAAATGCCACGGTGATGAAAACAATAGCGTTGAAGAATGTTAGTGTGATTTGATGATGGAGCACCCGGGAGGCTTCGCGTCGCCCTGGGCGGCCATGCTGGGCCACGGCATGCATGGCATGATGCAGCACGAGTACGCACAGCATGCACATGCATCCATGCCAATGGACCTGCATGTGCCGCAGGCGTTCCCGTATTATAGGTAAGTAATATTTATCATTTGAATATCATTTAGTAAAAATAAGCGGAAAATTATATGTCTAGATATAACTGTCTATACTACACGTATCTGTTAAATATAATCGTATCTATCTGCTTTAGTAAAGTCTCACCGCGAGGAATAAGTTTAATAACAATTTACATAAATCATTTCAATCATTAGAGCGCACTTGGAAAATACAATACGTGTATTTTTATTACAACACATCTCTAGTAAGTTCCACCGACAGTAATTAGACTCGTTCTTACAAATATATAATACATAAACAAACAAATGTTATTTACAAAGCAAAATATGGCCGTCAAGTGGGTACACAGCCAACTCTTTTCAACTTAATTAATTATTATTTTAAATTAATACATATTTCCTCATCGTGAGGACATTGTATGAACAGTTGACTCGGCCAAGGAAAGTGCAACTAATTTGTGAACACCAAAAGGTTATTGATAAGGTTATTAATATGACGTGAGACGATTTTTAATTAATATATTTGTTTTAAACATTTCGGAGAGTACTCACGTGTTATTAACAAAGTTTAAATTAAAAATAAAACTATTTTCGTGTTTTGTGTGTAAAAAGATAATTTTCGATGGTTATATTAGAAAAATATAAAAGGTGTTGGAATGTTTGTGTAACGATATTATAATTTTTTTTAATAATAAAACATACAAATATATATATATATTAACAATTCAATATATATATATATTGAATTAATCACAACATAAATATTTTGTGTTTTCTGAAACTTATTCCTATGAGTTAATAATATTTTTATATATATACAAAAAATTCTAGATATCTTAAAAAAATCTATTCGATATTTTTTTGTTGCTGGTAAATCATCGTGTACCTACCTACATTTAACGAGCTAAAATTAATTGATGAAATTTATAACTAAGTGCAATAATTGAAACATAGACTAAACATAATCATTAACGATTGATTACAATGATAATGTTTCAGTGAATAGTATTTATATGTTCGTCTGTGTGTCATATAATCTATGACATAAAGGTACGAATGTAGAGACGTGTGTACAAAAAGCGGGTTGCACGCATATGGTTAGTTATTAGAACGAGATGGTTGAAGTCCGGTTTTTATTGTCGGATATATATACCGCACCGAGATACGTCTTAACGAATAAATGAACTTTGGTTATATGAGATTAAATAATTCATAATTCAGTTAAAATAACTATTACTTTATGTGTATTTTTTTGCGAAGCTGCGTCACTACTCATGCTTCTCGTGTTGAGGTGTTTGTAATGTAAATTTATATGTATTAAAAAATTAATTTGAAAAACATTTTAATAATTTTGATTCTTATATAACAGAAAGTTTCAATAGGAGTATATAAAAATAATTTGTATTTTTATATCTTAACAAAATACTATTATCTTTACAAGAGATAAAACTTTCTTTAACTTAATTAAGGCTTGTATTGTAGGTACCTCTTCAATGATTCATAAATGTCTGATAGTTGAATTATTTTAAGTGTCAATTCAAGCGCACCTTTTCATAATATATGTACGCTTTAAATTTATTGTCCAACATATAATTTTAAAGTAAAATTTCATTGCTTTAATATTTTTGAAGGCAGGTGTCAGTTTGTCAGAGGACTGTTCCTTCCATCATCCATTATTTTATTGATCCTCTTATAGTCACATTTTTAATTTAGGTGCTCGTTTCCTGTTAGATTTGGATGTGGCATTACCAAAATTTGGTAGGAAATATATTTATTACATTCAGACACAGCTTGTGAATAATACAAGAGTTCTTTTTTTGCAACTACTAGCATATATTTTTATCTACTGCTCGGCTGTGAAAAAAAATTATATCCTTTAAAATTTTGATCACACTCATTAAGGAGCAAATTGTAGGAAAAAATTAATGATATGCATAGATTAAGTTATATCACTACAGAGGTTGTTCTATAAAAAAATCCCCAAAACGTAAGATTAACTATGATATTATCGTACTACTGTTTGCCCGCGGCTAACATAAGAGGTAGTCCGATATTATACGAAAAATAATGTGTCTTGAAGACCCGAAATATATTTTAGTTGCTATTTATAGTTTCGCTATCATTAGCATATAAAATGATACAAAATTTATCTCATATGTCATAATTTTTTTTATATATTTAATACATTTATATATTATACATGTATTGTGTCGCTTCACCGCACTATAATCTGCGCGTACGCAGCCCGAAATTACATTGAAATAGCCAGCAACCGTGTCATTTGGATGGCCATCTCATATGATCCTAATTACAGTATAGTCCGGTTTCGATTTGAACGACACGAGTAATCTACCTGACCACAAACATAACGATCGGTTCGGCTCTCACCGATATATGTTTTTTTTTTAATTTTTACATATATTTTTTTATCAAAAATATAGTCTGAAAAAACGATATCCTACCGTTTTGTCATAACAAATTATAGGTCGCTTCAACTAATTATTCCGATGTGAGGTATCGTACGAATCGATTATTCTAGACTCGATTCGATTTCAATGAAGACATCGATTTGATTATACAACGAATTCATATTAGTCAATACTTAAACGACGTGTGAGAGAAGTTAAAATCTAACAATAACATATTATAAAGGATATCTTGTACTGTGCTAGTTGCGTCTTGTAGTTCATTAGAGGCTGGTGTCGTTGCTGTATTTCGGTTCGTTTTGCACCAGCTTTATCAATAATTAATGATGGAAGTTGGTCTCTTAGCTCGATAAAGCAAATACCACGTATGGCTGCTGAATTTTAAGTTATTTTTTATATACACATATAACCCGCAACGAATACGGACTGGACGGTAATTTTGTTACCATTATTAAATTTTATGCATCCCTATATATAAGTAGATTTACTGAATAAAATAAATTACTGATTAAGAAATCCAATCTTATCTTACATCTGACAGTAGATTTATAATTAAATTAGATCGTCTGTTTGTAATGTCCGGTTTTGTTAAAGAATCTATTCAGGGCGTAAGTGATTAAAATGACATTTTTTTACAAATTTTGTCTGTTTGTTTCAATGGAAGACATCAAATATAACAAGAAGCAACTAAGCTACTATTTTTTGTTTTTATATTATTAATAAAAAAATAATTATTTAATGCTTAGGTAATATAAATATTGAATAAATTACTAAATATCTTAAATAATGTTGAATCTCGTCAGAAATTTACAACAGATGACACTCATGAGGCTGGTGACAGACTAGTGGTGTGTTGATGATAAATTTCAAAGAATTTATAACATTAATATCCAAGAATAAAACGTTCCTTATATACTTTATAACATATATAATATAATTATTTAATTAATTTCATGTGACGAGAAAACATATATATATATATACATATATATAATATTATTCTTTGGAATCATCAATACTAAGTAAATCTTTTAAAGTCCAAGTGTAGCTTTTTCTAGACAAACAAATAAAATCCGTCACAGGTGATGATGTACTAAATATATCTAAAAGTACTTAATGCTTTTAATTCGAGATGTAAGTGTAAATAACATTGTTTTTTGCAAACTTTAGACAAATGGCCATTATCATTAAACGGGTTATAAAGTAACCAGGGTCTTCGTAAATTTGTGACGGAATCAAAAAACTATGCTATCCTGAATAGCCTTTTAATTTAAGCCGAGTTGCATCGATCGTCAAAAACGTCGCAATTATTTACTTACTTTCTTGTCTGTAAGATTTATATTGTTATTGAGATAATGTGAACAAAAAAAAAATTAACAAAGGACATATCATATTTATGAGTTCGAATGCAGGTGTATTTTGTCTATCGTTTTGTGAGTGTAGTCAGTAGTGTATTCATCACTCAAGTATAGTAGCACTGTTTCCAAAAAAGGTGTAAGTTAGCTCTGTATCCTCTAAAGGAGTCGTGAGAGCTCAGTGACTTATCACTTCATTGTATTTTTTATGTCCTCACACATTTTTTTATTGTAACTTACAGTGTAACTGTATTTTTTTTGTTATAGGACAAGCTGTGTAAAGTTCATTAAAAATAAATTTAATATGTATGAGATGTGAATGATTATTTAACGATCTATGATCCGATCCAATATTGAAGTGGAGTTAGGATCGCCTGACGTTGAAAGATTGATGGTGCCGTGAAGCGGTTTGCCAACTTTATTTAGACTTCGAGACAATAAAAAAATCCTATTGATACGTCACTTATAAATTATATAAAAAAATCTAGAAGAGGATATTTTATAGTATTATAGTATTATCCGGGTAAAAAAAGAATTACTATCTCGGGTTCGTAATATATATATATATATATATCTCTCTCTTACTTTCTTTCTCCATTCTATTATAGTACCTATATTTGTTCAATCTTCCATTATAGTATATTTGTATCAACTTAATGAGGACTCTTTTCATATATATAGTATTTCGTTTTACTTTAAAGAAGAATATATGAATGAAAAAAAAAATTATTAAAATAATCGCCTAACATCAGAACGGCGAAGTTATCAAACGGATCGAAATGAATATTTATGGGTGTATGTACCTTAATTGCTCCATAGAAATTAATTTGAGAGCGTCTTGTCCACAGTGGGATTGCCATGTGAATGGGGGCCATTGATAATGGATTAATCTGATCGTGTTCATGCAAATAACGCTAGTATCGACTTTAAATGCATGGGATTTGATCATACGGACCTTATTACTGCCAGCTCTGACGCTAGAACACGCTGAACATATTTTGTTATATTTTTTTATAAGTATACGTAATATGTCCTTCAAGAAAATTGACTAGAAAATAATATTCTTTGTTAACTGATCCTACGATAATATATTAGGATCTGGTTGTATACAATATGGGAAAATATTTATATATTCTAAATTCAAAATAAAAGAAATTTCCTTTAGAATAATGTGGAGCTGAGCCGCGTTTCTTAATGTAATAAATCCTTACAAATACCACGAATGTGAAAGTCTATTATCATTGTTATTGCTAAATCCTTTATAATTTGCGATGTGTAAAAAGAGCGAAGTGCTTAGAATCTATGAAGAAAGGTATTTTATATAAAATTTAAAAGATAAGAGACTTTACAAATAAGTTATGTTACACTTATTGTTAAAGGTGTAGTTTTCAAATCTCGATGCTTATGCTACATCCATAACGTAATGGTAGGAGACAGATATTAACAGATAAGAATAGAAAATGATTCTCAAATGTTCTCCGCACAACATTAAAATATATTTTATTATAATTCATCATGATAACTGATATTATTACTATTAATGGTTATTGAAATTTATGTAATAATTCAATATACTTATACTGGCAATGTGTAGAGTTATGTCAGTTTATTCTAAGGATAATTCTATAAGAATCCAGTGCGGTATTTCTACCGCACAGTGACAGTCGTGACATTTATAATGTCAAGATATAATTTATTATCAATTTTTAAATAATTAAATAAACGCCTTTATCCCATTAGACAAACTCCTTCATGTTTCCTACACGCAGTACTCAATATTATAATTCGTCCAACAAATAAAAACGTTGACATTGGCAGAATATTAACGATGAAATAGCATAAAAACAATACTTTAGAAGTTAAACGTGAATATAACAATTATTTTTTATGTTAGTATATTATTTTTTTCTGTTATTAAGCTGTTAATTATTTTAAAAACTTAATGCTTCGTATAATTGGATAATAAATATCCTTATTTATTATTGTTTAACATCAAATAAACATGGCGTTTATCATACTCCTATGAATATAGTAGTATTATCATGGCTAATAAAACAATCAGCAATCCAATAATCCATTAAATTCGATCTCTAGGACAATAACGCAGAATAAAACTAACGTCACACGAAAAATAGGTATTTTAAAAAATTTCGTCTATCTGTCGCATGTCGCATTCGACCACGGATTGTGAGTAAAGTGAAGGCAATCGGCAGACCAGAAAAAATCAGCTGTCAATTCATGCAAGTGCCTAGCTGTATTTAAGTTATAAACTATTTTATAAATAAAGATTGTGTTCAGATTTTAATATAATACCATAAGAATGATTGTATTTAAGAGCTGTTTCTCGCAACTTTGCCTATTTTTTTATCCTCCTTTGCTTTCCTCCGTAGTATTCCTAAAAGTGTTTTTAAAAGTAATTACCTTATCAAAACACCCTGTCGAATAAAAAAATATTCTAAAGTTGAAAGAGTAATAGTGAAACAAACAAATCTTCGAATTGAGAACTTCCTCTCTTTTTAAGTCACTAAAAAAATAGCCTTCCTTATACTTTATGTATATCATTATATACTACAGGCATACTACATGGCTACAGCCCTTCCGGACGATATTTCCGACGTTAGTCTAAACGGAAAGACAGACATACGAAAATACTGATACACAAAAAAAATTACAATGTCGATGAAAGTTCCGTGTATACGTTTTAGTGAACGCTGTTTTGTATATTATATATTAAAAATTAAGTTAAGATAAACAACATTTTAATACTAACATCGAATTATTATTCCAAAACTTTCAGTTGAATGTCTTAAAGTTAACTTGATTCGACATTTCTTCAAATTGGAGCATAATTTTTAGATATCATTTTAACCATACATTTGCTTACAAATATGAATCTATCTATTTTCATATCCTTCTTGGGATCTTTGTTAACAATTTCATCGAAATCTGCTGAGTCGTTTCAGTTTTCAATTGCCACGGTCACATTGATACGACGAGCATGTTTTGTGATTTGAATTATTTTTTTATTTAAATCGAATTTACATATTGGTTTTCACAAATCAACAGAAGTAAACATATACATACTTATATATACTTTTATTTCTATATTTTCAGCATGATTATCACAACTTTACAAACGAAGCCTTTATTGTATCTCATATAATACGCTACTTTAATATTGTGAAAAGATTTGTGTATGAAAAAATGTTGCCGCTCCGTGTGTTGTAACACGAAACAGACTAGTGACAATGCAAGATACAAGGCAAGAGACTTCACTCACAAATATAAACGGCATAGTACCTAGACTTAGACTCCATCTCTACTTACTATATAAGCTAGGAATATTAAGTGAAAATAATTTCATAATATTGTCATTGAATATACAAATGTTATTTGGCTTGAAGGCTTTCATTCAAAGGCTGTATTAGACCCATAATGACAGCTACCGTAATGTCACTCCGTCTGGTTCGTGTAACTACTAAACCACAATTCTAACTAATTATGTATTGAATTGTTTTATTGTACACTTCAATGGTTACTAGAATATTGTTTGTAAATTATAATTATTATTACTGATTATTACAAGGAAAAGTTACGTGCTGAAGCATTAAATAACTATTTAATATAAAAAATGAAACTTCTCAGCATTCCATGGATTCACCGTGCGGGTGCCGAGTTCATCGCATTGCAGGGAGGGGAGCTTCACCAGTGCCTGGGACTTGCGACCCAGGTGTAGGTTTAAGAGGCCCCTATCTAACGTACGTTAAACGCTCACCTCCAGCGTCCAAGCTCCTCCCTCTGCCTAATCAAATTAGAAACGAACCTACTAGTGCTGCCTTCGAAGTACGTTTTAAGAATGAAGTGACGTTAGTTCTGGACAGCCAAGTCTTTTTGTAGGTTGTAATTTTTTAAATACTGAAAAATTAAATTTAATTCCATATATAATCTATATCTATATATAGATATTATATTCTAAATAAATAAAATAAATTTATCAGTTTTATGTTTGTACGCAACATTTATTCGTCATAAAACATTTTACATAACCTCATTACCCCTAACAATAAGAATAAAAATTTGTAGAAACTTCATTCGTCATATATAAATATATATTTGCAACGAGCAATGAATACAAACTATAAATAAATTTAACATGTTTTCACTTAAAACTTTGATAACATTTTAATCCGAGTATTTTAATTGACTTAATTAACTCGTTCTCGCAGACGGAGCCGCGGCCAACAGCTAGTTGTTAATTACTACGTCTAAGAGTGACATATAACTTGGAGTTAGTCTCAATATTAACGGCGTCTCAGTTAGATCGGGATTAGATTCAGGGGCTGTTAACGATGCTGTAGTTTTAAACCTGAATTGATAGATATTCGTTGATATGTTTTGTATATTAACGAATGTATGAAAGATTTTCATTTAGTAAATATTTTATAAGTATAATTAATTGTGTAATATATTATATGTATGTATATATAAATATATATATTATACGGTAATTAAGTGAGGCAATAAATAAAATTAATAATTATAGTAAAATATTACGTTAAATCAAAATCTAAAATAGTTTCTTTAATTCTTAGATATTATTTCATAATACAAATAAATATCAGTTGTGTATTTAAAAATAATATATTTATATATATTATTGATTCCTCATCAATCTCCTATATTTACTGAATAAGGAACGAGAAACGAGTAGTATTTGGTTTGAGATAAAGGTAGACAAATAAAAATTAAGAAACATTACAATCAGATTACAATTCCCTTTGATTTCACAGAATTTTTCTTTAATTTAAGACGTGTTACTTAAAACTTAACTAGTACAATTTAATTCTTAACGTAACGAACATTAGCTCATTGAAAAAAAAACGATAACGCTCCGTACAATTTTATACCAATCGATTTGAACTGTCATTGTGTTTCTGTAATGCAAATGTCAAACGATTAAATAATTTCACCTTTTGTTTCCCCTCGACTTAAATAAATATATTTGAGAGTCATAATTACGGAGTGCGTAATGAACGGGACATTCCTTAGAGGGGGAATAAAAAATAAGAATAAAAGGAACATGCTGTCGCGACGGACGATTGGCTGCGAATGAAGGGGCGCTGGACTGAGGACTCGGAATGAGAACGGCGTTAGGATGACAATAGAGATACGGACGGCGTGGAGTCGACATACTATTAAAAATTTAAATGAAACTAATATTATTCGGATAAACTACGCGTGCATTATTTTTTGTAAAAAACTACATACTCCCAACGTTTCGGTTACTTTTCAGTAACAGTGATCACGGGCAGACGAGAAGTGAATCTCTGCATACATCGTAAAAACTACATACTGAGGAGCTATGTAGTTTTTAATAAAAAATAAAAGACACGTAGTATATCCGAAAAATATTAGTTTCATTTAAATGAATAAAACTCGCGAAAGTCTTAGATCTCATTACTATTAAAAATATTTATAATAATACGATAATTTATTCAGCATTTGCTTATTAGTGTGTCTAGAACATAGAGAATTTTAAACATAAAAAAGTCATGATTTATTTGTTACTATAGTCGATGAATTGAAATAATTAAAAATCTTCATATTAAACTAGCACGATTGCTTAATAGACATACAAACCTTTAGCTTCTCTAACCAAACATTAAACCTATCATAAAAATATATCTTTAAATATCTTATCGGAGCTTAGATATATTTTGATATCATTATTCATTTCTTATAGTCATGAAGCATAATGTTCAATAATTTTTTAAGTAACACTAACCAGTCCATGGTATTTTTGTTCTATGTTCCAGTGCATCGACTTAATGGGGTGTGAGTATTAAAAGTCGCTCAGCATCAGGTTTGTAGCTTCTATTAGCCATTTTGATTATTAGCGTCTTAAAACGTCGGGGAAAATTGTTAAGGTGATTCCGATTTTGTTTTCCCTCTCGTTATCTTATAGCCTTAGCTGTGACGGTATATTTTAGACACAATATTTAGAAAACTATGTTTTTAACATTAGAAATGTTGAGCTAATATTTATTGAAGGTTAAATTAGAATATACGTAATTAAAAATGTTGTCGACACGAGGTACATTCGTACTTACTATATGATGTGCCGCGTTCCAATTGCCTTATTTTAGCGATCCCGTAGTTTGAAGGCTGCTATTTAGCTCTTGTCGAATTTTTCTATCCAGGCTTTCAATTTGATTTCTATTCTTCGGTGCATTTTTTATTGTTGATTTTATTATCTAAATCAAATCAACTTCTATTGTAGTTATAATAACTTTCTATGATATTTTGTTAATTTAGTTATTATGAAACTGTAGGACGAGACTAAAATATATTTAAAACCGTCTATTATCTTATTACCTTTTGTTATTAGATTAACAATAATATTATTAATTTGATTCATTATATGACATAAAACAAGTAAATAAATTTTTATAAAACATGCTTAGATTAATTTGAAACCAAAAACCCTTTATAAAAACAAATGAAATATATTAAAAATGTATTGTCACATTAAAATGAAGCCAGTTAGTTATATCGGAGTAGATAATTTATGTGAACCATTAGTCCGTACATAAGAACAGTGACAATCTTACATTTTATAATCAATTCGTTTTATTGAATAAATAATTTTATATCAGAGCGAGCGAGCGCAGACAAATAGCATGACTGTGGGGGGCGGATTCACGGCGGTTAGAACGCAGCGTTTTGGACGCTCAGTTTAAATGTACCTTTTTTTAATTTAACGTTTGTCTTGTTTCTAAGGAATTAATATTGGCTTACCGAACAGTGAATTTTTAGAGACTTTGGTTTTGTTTGTTGAGATTTTGTATGGTATTTAAGTTAATAGTTGTATCGAAACTAAATTAACACTAATTCGAATAATAAGTATGGGTAATAATACAGAGAAAAATAACTAAATTTAATAAAAAAAAGTAATGGAAAAATTTTGCACTCCAAAATTATATCATTACGTCTGCTTTAAATATATATATAAATAAAAATATCATAGAATTTTTCAACGCTCACATTTTTACATTATTTTTTTAATTATAAATAAAATATATTGTAGTATTTATTATCTTTATAAGATGTTATCTTTTACCTCAGAACACTGATTAGACGGAGCGAAACGTTGGTCATTAATTAAAAGTACACTTATAAATCCTCAGTTTAGATACTGGCTTTTTAAACTAGAATCAATTCGTTTGTATAAAGTAGTTAATTTAAAATTTATGGTAGTATTTATGAATATTGACGGTTCGTACTTGTGTTTACAAACGTTTTTATGCTCATAATAGCACAGAATATATAATAAATATTATGTAAGGTATTACTTCTATATGGGTTTGTATTTTAGTCCATCGTCCCATACCTTTAAAATCTTTCCGTCATTGATACAGCTGTAAGACGATATAAAATCTACAAGATAAAGATTATATCTGCCAGTTATCAATAAATCGCTTAAGATATGTTTATTAAAAAACAAGGGAATCGTGTTACATATTATATTTTAGAGTAAAATTACAGAAAAATTGATAAAATTAATTCGCAGTATATTTTTTTGTAGGTTATCTGTCACATGTGACATATTGCCAGGCGCCGCCCGCGGGTTAAATAAAATAAGACGTTCCGTTTCACGCTGCGTTCGCTTGTTTATTTGTTAAATCCCCGCTTATTTGTTTATCGCTTCTGACGTCTCAATAAGTGTCCTTGTTATGGTGCTACTTTATGTATGTCATGTAATCTTTTATTAATTTAATTTAACAAATACGAAAAGTCGATTCCATTTAAAATAGTTTCCTATCTGAGTAGCACAGATTACAATACAAAATAATAAATCACATCGATTGTTGTGATTTAAATATTTAAAGGATTTACCATATATATCAGATTTGCCTTATTTATAATCTTGTCTCTTATCTGTTGGATAAACTAACAAGTCTTACGCTATAGTTAATTAGTACAATCTTAAGTTTATGCCGCAGATTGCGATGGTAATTAGATCCTTTCAACTCCCGCCTAAGTGGCGTTTTGGTCGATTTGTTACAGATAAAAACGTATCAAAATTTATTAAAAATCCATTTAGAGACGTGTTAAAGATATTGTTTCGGTTTTTTTTTGTTGCGTAACATCTATATAGACGATGGAGTGAAAAAATTTTGTTTTATGTAAATCAGCTATTATATTCGTTGATTATAAAGTGTATGAGATGTTTCAATGCAATGAATGTCTCTGTGATGGGAATTTATGAATTACGAAATATATATATTTTTTACTCAACCTTATAATCATAATATTGGTGATAAAAAAAATGATTATCAGGAAATCGATTCGTAATCGGTTCAAAATCGTTTTCAAAACTAAATTTGATATAATCTGTCATCGGAATGAATCGAATCATCGGACAATTTCGCCACCCGCAGCCAATCAACGGCGATCATATCACTTACTAATGTGTACCAATACATAGGAGGTAGCGTTTTTGTTTAACATTACATCTAGCTTTTACATATACAATAATATAACGAGCATATATTTATACAAATAGTACAAGTTTTTTATTTCATTTGATAATAATTTTAATTATATGGAATATATGTAACATGTCGTATTCATTTGATATATTTCGAACAATTTTAACATAACCTCTCATGTTTTGCACCTCGTTCTCATCATATTGAAAGCCGCCCTGTAATTCGAATGCTCGAACATTACCGCACGGCCACTATTATAATGTAATGGCGTATTATTTTATGATCCTAAAGCCTCATGGAGGTTTTCTGTCTAAAAATATGTACTAAGTGTTATCGATATAGAATAGGGTTGGGTATGATCGGTGCAATGAAATATATTGGACTTAAAATATCGATAGATAGTCGAGTGGGTTTAATGGCTTTTGTCTGATTTTTATCGATAAATATTATATTACTAGAATATTAACGTCACTTTGAGCAACTTGTGCATTGTTATATAAGTAAAAATAAACTATTCTCTGGCAATATTTTTTTATCGGATCTTCTTTTTTAATTATTTTTCATATATGTTGAATGGTGCATCATAAATACTTATATCATATTGTCTTTTATATATAAATATTTATTGTGAAAATATTTATACAAAATTACCTTATATAGTGTCATCTTTTGTGGAAGTTTGTAGTATATTTGCATTTGCCCATACACATTTTATCAAAAGTGCATATATGAAAAAAAATAACTTATGTATATCGTTATTATTATATTAGAATATTTTTGCTTAAAGTAAATTACTGAATAATCTCTTGAAAGGGAACTAAAGGATTATCTTTCAACGAAAGTATGTGTTTAATAGTTAATACAAGTAACGTCGTCAACGAAATACAAATACCTATGTAGTTCCATAGGGTCTCATGCCAAATATTTTTCCCTAGAATACTATGTCAATGAAATGTTATTGTGTACATAAAATTATTACTACTTTCTCCCTGAGATGATTGAAGTTTATTGAGAGCTTTAAAAAGATTGATACACAAATAGTATTTAATTAAGAAAGACAAGCGATAAAACATTAATTAATCTAAAACCGTTACAATAATATGAAAATATATAAATTAAATAAGACCGGTACATTTAATTTTAACACGAATATAAATTTCTGCACTAAAATATCAAATAACACACATGATTTTAACTTCACACCGTGTTGAAAACTTGTAACTAACTTGCGATCTTTGACGGCAGTTAAAACATTCATATTTAAAAATATTACTTAAAAATACTAAGAAATGTCTCCGTATATTCGTGTGAAAATAACTCTTACCGTTATTATACGGTCGGACATAATATAACTCAATAATAGAATTTATGATTTAAAATAATATTACTAAGGTTGTTTTTAGATCGGAGAGAAATATGTGTTGGAAAATGTATAATGAATACATTACATTGCAATCTAAGTCGTAATGAGTTAAGTTAAGATCGAGTTTCGCTTGTGATAAGAGTCGTGAGTCAGAACTAAGATAACGACTGCTTACTCGAGCTACGTGTCATTATTACTGCAATTATTCCAATGTGTTAGATGATTATTTGTGATTCGTGTGAATTTATCAGTTTATTTTCAATACGGGCCGTGATTGGTTGAAACTGGCATCGGTTACAATGTTTTTGCGTTCACATTTTTCATGTTTTCATAATGTCCGACATTTTTACAAAGTAACGTTCTGTTTAACAATTAGTTTGTTTTATTAAGACATATCACATATGAATTTCAAATAATAATTAATCCTTACATATTTTTTTGTTAGAATTTTATTCTATGGTTGAATTTATCTTTTTTATGCTATTTTAAAATATGACATGTCTAAGTATTTACGCGCGAATAATTCAATAAGAAGTACATTCTCGTTCACTACTTAATAATATTATGTACAATCGCGTCCATTGCTGTTCTATTCCCCGGGTGTTAAAGGTCATCTCGAATGTACTAGCACTGGATTATGAGAATTATATCTGTGATTTTACACTACAAAGAGCAAATTATGTAGTCCTATTGTGGATATGAATGTTGGAATTATTGAACAACGTTTTAATGTTATAAATAGAACGAGTCGATTGTGTTTGTCATTAAATATTCCATTTTTAAAATATTCAATTTAGAATTTAAATTAGAAAAGTCAGCGTTGGTTCTACGGAAATGTTTTTTTTTTACGTACACTTATTATATATATTCATAAAAATAATTGTACGTATCAAATTAATGTCTCGGTAAAATTTTTATAATTTTAATTTTGTTATTCACGAATTTCTATTTTATAGTTTTTGCTATTATTAAATTCTTTGTAATGATAAAATATATAACATTTAATAATCAACTTTATATTGGCTGTATATTAAAAGCAAAATATTAAGGCGAGGATAATTAATAAAATATACATTCAGCTAGTATTTGTTTGAGGGGATGAGATGTATATTTTTTTAATTTTATAGTCACATCCACATAAACCGATCTCGCGTGTAATGCCGTGAATAGTTTTTGTTATTGTGAACGTTAATAAGCGGTCAGCGGTATCATTGATAGAAAATTATTGATCGCCGTGAACATTACTATACGAACGATATAATGATGTTGAAACAAACAGTTCGTATACTAATTACTGATGTATTATATATTTATCGTTGAAATAATTAGTACAGCATGAATTGACGTGATTGGGTTTAAATTAAGTTTATTATTTCAATAAATTAATATACAATTGACGATTTAATTATATGCATTTTATTTTTTTTCAATGAGACGAGAAAAAAAAGTCGAAAAAGTTTTTATATTTAAGAATACGGTAAGAACAAAACGCAAAAATATTCATACCTTAGAAGTGAGACGGCACATACAAGTTTTACATATGTACCTAGGTATATTTTTGAAAACTTATCTACTTCATATTTATTTTAAAATAAATTTGGCTCTATTTACACCTAGTTGTAATTTTAAATATATATTTTTTATTATATTTACTAATTTTATATAAAAACTCTTTTTTTTAATTCATAATATGTTTTATTACGTTCTGAAACTAGTTAAAGCCGAAACTGGTAGCGGTAAGCTATTCGGCTAGGCTAACAAGGTGTCAGGTATCTTTGTGTTTATCTTATCTGCGTCGAGTGCAAAGATAATTGGCTAATTGCTTTCCTCTGTAATAATATACAAGCTAAAGCGGTTGGCTTTGTTTGCTTTATTAACTGAATATTTATTCAGATTGATTTCATGTAACCCGAGTTATGGCTACCGCGAGGACTCTCGTCTAGGCTAGTCTATGGTATTTAGGGAATGTAAGTAGAGACACGTCTCAATGGTTATATTATTCCAAAATGTTCTATGTTTGTAGCGGAATCAGAATTGAACTATCCAATGACCAGTGTGATTACCACAAGTAAAATCGCCACACTACATACATAGCGTTTCCCGTTTCTTATATAAAAAATTATAGTATGCGAAAGAATTGCGTATTACAAAAAAAAAATCGCTAAATTTGCAGACAACGCAGATTAGGCTAAATACGAAATTACCTTAAATTCATTTTTTCATTGCATTACCTCCAATAAGATTAGAAAAATATAATTCTTATAATATTGTATTTAATAAATTCGTTCAAAATATCTTAATTTACTTACAAACACTGTTTATGAGAATTTCAGACATAATTTACTAAAAGGGAATGTTTAACCGAAATGTAGTATGTTACTTCATAATTTTTGCTAACATATATATATATATATATATATATATATATATGAGTTGTTTTTTGTTAAGAGTCGTATGAAAAATTTAAAAAAATTTAATTGGAATTGTTATCTACCCTAAGTATGTAAAATAATACCACCACTACATATACATAATATATTTACATATATAACACTCGTATGGTACATAGTACTCATACATAAATAGTTCACAAAATAAACGAGCAATAATCCTGTAGTTCTTGTGATTATAATTGTGACTAACTTTTTTGATTACGTCATACGAGTATAGTAAATGAATCACACATCAAGACTTATACAGCCTAGAATAAGATTTGATTCGTAAGCTATTAAATAACTGTCGTTAAAAAAGTATGAATCTGGTATTTATATAATAATAAAATAAATTGAAGCATAGAGCTGATATAAAGAAAAGAGTCGAAATAAAAAGCTTGTCTGGTGATGTGAATAAAAATTGTAAACAAATAAAACCTACTTGATGAAGGTAAAAAAAAAGTCATACAAGGAATTAAAAAAAAAAGTTCCTTGGTAAAAAAGTCAGTTCGAGAGATGCGAAATAAAAAGACGGTGGCGCCCTTTCCGACAAATTACTAAGTAATACCCTATCTGTATGCGCGACGCGATCTTGTGATATTAGCGTGTAGCCTACCGTACAGACATCTTCGAGCCATTATAGCGTTTATACTTATTGCAGAAGGGGTGATATTCCTTTGCATTTTCGTGTTACATTTTCGATAGCTGTTTCAGACTCGGAACTCGGAAGAGCTTCGACGATCAAAGCTTCTGATTATACAAAACTAGGTAAAAATTTTTTATATTCTTTTTAATTTAGATATAAAGTTATAATAACTTTTCATATGGAGATAAAGAAAAGATTTTAAGAAAGGAGTTTCCATAATTTTACTGAACCCTCATCTACGTTCTTAATATATTTGTTTTTAATAGACTTAATTGTAAAATGTCATATGAGTTTTGCTGTACCTTACAACTTGATAAGGAAAGAAGATCTGAACAAGTATTATGTGATATATTAATTAATCTATTTCATTATCTTTAATTAAATTAATATTTTTTATTTAAACATTGTTGGGTTCTATAAAAAGTAAAACAAAAACTTTCAATTTGTATTAAAGTATTCTTCTGATTTATGATCATCATCATGATGATGATGATGATGATGATGATTTATTTAATGCAATATATGATAAATATATTGCATTAAATAAATCAGAAGGTATACAAATAGCTATAACATAATAAAAGCGCGAATTGCTTCATATCGAACACGTGTTTTACACCCTGAACAAATTTTTAATAAAATGCCATCGAAGGGAGTCTGCGGACTTGTTAAATGATATATGTCTAATAATCCCTGCATTGACGGCGTCGTAAATGGCGTCTTCCTTGTTTTTTCTTATTATCTACCTGGATTCTGCGGTCCAAATTGCATAGCCTCAAATTTAATACATCAAGTTGTATTCACATACCGCAACACGACCTTTATCGATGATAACCTCTTTTGTGTTTTTTAATAAAATGTTCCATTTTTAAAATTTGACAAATAAATAAAGCGCTATTTAGATCTCAATTTTATGTGCTGACAAATATTATGCATGCATAATGGTAAATACGGGAATTTATAATAAGTTTATTTTAATGTCCGTATTATAATTCATTTCAGGGAATTTGTTAGTAACAGCTATTGTCGACACCCGCGGCCTGACATTTCGCATTTTTATGTCACTCGTTTAACGTTCAGCAACGTTTCCTTGACATGCTAATGTTGCTATCAATTTTAACTCCGTTCTTATATCGTATGAAAAATTTTCAACTGATTATTGTATTAAATGGATTAAAAAAAATAATATATCAATCGTTCTTTTTTCAATTAATTTTATAAAAGCCTATATATACCTAGTTACATAATATGCTGTACGTAAAAAGTTGACATATATAATATGTATTTTACTATTAATAAAGTATTTTGCAAAGCTGTGTCTGAAATTTAATAAATAATTGTATATGATATGTTATTATCATTAAATTTGAGTCACGTTTAAACACCTAGAGAGTTTTCGTTAATACACGCCATTAAAACGCGGGAAGTTGTCAGTGCGAGTCAACTTGCAGTCATAAAGCACACGCGGCATCTACCCTCGTTCACATTCGATGTATACATTAAACGACGTATTTCATTAGTATAATTATTATATTAAACCAATAAGGTTTTATAGTTTCTGTGTGTTTTAATTAGTTTTCATATATATTTAAAAAAAATCTTGTTTTGATTATGCAGCTTTTAAATGAATGAGAGTGTTATATTGATATATAAATAATATATACAAAATTAATGAAAGCTTTTAGTATGAAAAATGAAAAACACTTTAAAAGCCATTAAACTTTTTCAACCAATAATCATAGCGTTAAAGACTTGATGTAAAAACAGACAACATGACTCCGACACTTTTATAGTCATGACATCACGTAAAGGTTCTTGGTTCCTTACTTAGTTATATTCAGTCGTAATTTAAACATGCACCAGCCATAACACACCCATGGATGTATTTAATACTGTAATACCATACAAACACGTGTAATGTAAGTACATAAACGTTAACAATGTCACAAATCACAGTATTCCCGCTAAGGATGTGTGTGATTGTAATTTTATGCGATGGCGGGAACACGGAATTACGCCATTCAAATTCAGAACGTCATGTGCATTCAGCCTAATGTGTATGGAGGTTTTTATGTATTATTAATTATTTATCATAGTCTTTATTTTAACATATTTATTAGAAGATTAAATTCTGTTATCGTATTTAACATCGACTGGTATATTTATATGAGACGAATAAAATTAATTAAAATTAATGAATTTTTATACTTTATTCATATACTTATAATTAAGAAAGAAAGTTGTGTTATATTAAATTTAAAATGCAAGTCAATACTAAATAAAGCTGAGTGGATATTTGTAACACTTACCTGTTGGCTAGTTAGCGTATTCACAATATTGAACTTGGTTAAAGCAATGTTTAAGTCCGCATTGACTTTGAATAGTTTAACATTCAAACAGAAGATTTATGTTCGTTTTAATGATTTAATTTGTTTCTGAAAGCCGTTTCCAAAGTCATTTGTAACTTATACTTCAACCTTTACATAACCATTCATATAATATTGACTTAAATTTTCGAGATCATTTCCGTTAGAAGACTTAGTTCATAATGAGTTTTGAATGGTGGATATTTTTTAAACGCTAGCTGACGTTATCCAACGAATCCAATAATAGTTTCATTAGCACTAAGCTTTTTTAAAGCACAATAAAGCTCGTCCAGTCCGAGCTGCATTCCAACTTGCTAGAAGCGAGGTAATGTTATTATTAATAATGTAGCCTGTATTGACTTCAGTCCACTGAATTATTCATTTATATCTCGGGAGGTCGTACTTAGAAAATCTAGATACTAAGTACAGATATGATAAATATTACCTTTTGGGAATCGTCTATAGCAATGGTTGAATCAAAATATATTTTTTAGTATTATTTGCAACAATAAAATCTCATCTTACTAAGGCGAACCTTATAATTTAATCCTTGCTTTAGTAATCAATGATAAAAAAAAAAAACATTTTAAATTCGTTCCAAATTCGAAAAACATAAATTGTCTCTCAAAAAAGTTTTTTTTTCGGTATTCATTCAATAAGTACTCTTCTTATTAGTTAGCCGCTTCCAGTCTTCCAACATCATGTTCCTGTGATTCCTTGGTTATCGTGAACTTAGAATATTTAGTTATCAGTAACATTATCGCATCTCCTTATTCAGTTTTAAAAAAGCTCTGCCAACAGCAAAACGTTTTTATATTATTGACCACGCCATTTTTGGTTATCTCATACATTTATCGATTCGGATTGCTTTATTTATATATTTGTAATATTTTAGTATGAGCTTGTTTAAGTTTTTTATATGATAATGAGTAATTATATATTCTCACTTGTTGGAACATTTTGAACGCGTAATATGTTTATTTCATACGTAACAATCAAGTTATTTTTCAGACCAAAAAGTCTTGATTTAATATATTTTTTTATTTAAACATCCGACTTTACTTTAATGATATGACATTTATATAAAACTACAAGGTATATGTCGCTTGTCACCATAATATTTGTATTGGAATTATTAAAATATATTAATTTATAATTTAATATTTACAGATACCGAGAAGATGCGTTGTGCTGGTCAGAGAGGTAAAAATTTTTTTATTAATTATATATTTTTAAGTCGTCCAACTACAGCAGAGTCGAGTTAATTTGTGATACCTAATAAGACTGGTACGCTTACCATATGTCAGCATTGTTACACTATTTACGAAAAGTTTCTAGTCTTACACTCATAGATCTTCTCACAATATATATAGTATTAAAGGTTATTTAAAGCAGTTATGTCAAACGGAAAACGCTTCGTGTAATGTAACAAGGAAACTTGTGACAATAATAGAGTTGTATATGTAGAATTAGGAACCAGTCCCTTCTTCGCACGGGCTCTTTACGAAAAATATAAAATAGCCTATTTAATTTTGAGAATTATTAAACTTATATTATGATAACTTATAATGGAACGCCCGATTTAAATGATTTAAAAAGTAATTTACAGATACTAATGTAGACTTGAAAACGAAGTAATTTATTTTGATAAGACTTAATACAGCATTTATGTAAATATCTCCCCAATAAACGCTTTAGGAATGCTAATTTTTAAAAGTTGTAAAATGGATATAGTATGTTATCCTTAAGGAATAGACATATGCCACCTTGGACATTTCTGTAGACCTATATAAGATACACAATTCCACAACATATTATTTTGTTATATCTCAAAGACTTTAGGCAGCGTTTTCGTTAAAAGCTCTCAAACGGCTCATGTTTTCCCGACATCATCAACAAATATTGTTAATGTACACACAAGTAAATACAAAACCTTAACAAATTATATACTAAAACCTTTCTAGAGAATCACGCTATCGATTAGTGATAGCTGATTGATAATCGGTGCTGTAGTTTTTCCGGTTATCGCGAACAGACAGACAGACAGACGCGGCGAGGGACTTTGTATTATAACATGTATTGATTGATTCGCACTCTTTATTACTACTAAACTAATTCGTTGATAAACCTCAAGGATGTTTAAATGAAAGTAAGTTTTTTTCTTAACTACGAATTTTATATTATTCTTATCTATATAATACCGACGTGTCTTTGACAAACACTTTCACCTCGTCTGCCCGTAATCACGGTCGCTGTAAACTGTAAAGGAACAGAAACGTCGGGAGTGTGTAGTTAAATTTAATTAAGTTAAATAATAAATAACTCGTAGTATCCGAAAAAACTTACGTTTCATTTAAGTGTGTACATGCGAAAATCTCACGGATCCTGTATTCGCTTAAATTAAGAAAGGAATCTTTTAATTCCCTTTTTATTCAAGAATCCTTTTTGGTTAACATTCCACTATCTTTCATTGGATTCAAAGATATCGTTGTATATGCAGAGAATACAAAATAAGTAATAAGTAGAACTAAAGAAAATATAATAATAGTACACTCACATAACTATATATAAATCTTATATCGGTCTTTAATATTTTATCATAATCAAAATTACAACCAAATATGTTAAACAAACATTCAATATTTAATTTGAGGTAAGTCTTTGAACAGACTAAAATATTTAAATTGTCGGCAAACATAACGAAGGTCGATAAAAATAAATATCTGACCACCGATGTATTAAAGTTGGGAGCAAATATTTGAAAGAAATCGGACGGACCTCGTTGAATAAATCGGCTTATTTTGTCCATTGGTAACCATAGGACGTAAATATAACTGTTTTATTATATTTTATATTTATCGGAAGGTAAAAGTAAAAATTAAGGTAAACTTATCCTAACATTATTACCGTGTGGCTGTGTTTGTGTGTGATATAGGCGTATGCTATAGAATAAATTTTATATTAATAAATAATGTAGATATACTAAACTTTATATAGAAGGGAATAAATGGTCGTATTAGTGATATAAGTGGTGAATTTAAATTCAATCTGATGTCTTTTCATATGAAATTTAATATAATAAAATGCACGTGGCATGACACTATCAATAAGTTATATTGGAGTTTGGTTGTCGTGGTCACAGTGCGGTATCTGCGGACTCGTCCGATGTCCCGGGGGTCAATGTAAACAATGACCCGCAAGGGTTGACCCTCCTAAGATTATCCCCAACCCTTAAACGACATTTACAATTAGCACAAAGATAATATTTCTGGCTCTGTTTTGATATTTAGTTTTATGAACCGATAGATAGTGTAATATTAAATATGTTTTGCACAGTATAGGTAGTGAAAATCGCATTAAAAGTTACAGAGATTTACATGTGACGAACAAACATACAAAAACAAAACGTTTCGGTTTTACTTTTTAAATAGCTATAGCAACCCATACAACAGTTATCACAAATATTTAATACACAGGCAGAAATTTGTCATAATTTATATTATTATATACTATAATATTATTATAGGCAACATGTCTGCAACCCTGACCTAATAGGTCAAACGGCAAGGGTTGTAATGTATCGGCATGAGCAATTAGGGTGTCGGCAATAATGGCCGCGTGTTACCGCTCCATTCATGTTTAATCGTTTGTTCCACTACAACCTCTAAATCGTATTATGTTAATTAGAACCTGATTTTTAATATAATCTATATTACTGAGAACCTGCCGCTAGTATTTACAGGTTTGAGGCTCATATTAATAAGGTTTAATTTCCTGTGTCCGGTTTTGTTAATTTTCGTTAACATGAATATTCAGATTTAGGTTTTGAAGATAAATGTATTTGTGGATTCCTTTGTCATAACTTCTGTCAATTTTGAGAGTTTTGTCATTTGGAATATTTTTTTTTTTAATATCACGAATAAAAGCGTTTGTATGGACAGCCAATGAATAATATTTTTTTATGAGAAATATCTTTAAAGCGTTGTTCATATATAAACCCTAAATATATATAAGATATTCAGGCACATTATTTAGCGTACAAATTCCTTATTAAAATTATTTCATCAATAACTGATTGCTTCATAACCAGTTCTCTGATATAAAACTCTTCTTAACTGCTCATTTCTTATCATCTGATAAACGATTTTCTCTCTTGTGACACAGAATTAGGAATGTTGAGAGGCGACATACAAAAAATTTGGATATAAAAAATAATCACGTGAAATTATGTTCATAATATGTCTCCTGTGTATTGTTTATGTATTTGATATTTATTCAACTTTCAATACCAATATCCGTTTGCTAGAACATTGCATCGATTGAATTCATATCAATCGATCAAATCAGTGACAAGTGACATTAACAGACTGATTGCGTGCTTGAAAAAGGTAACTTATGCTTTTAATACTGTGTCTATAAAGATTTTGGATAATTGACTCTTATATGAAATAACTTTATAAATGATATTCTGTATTTATTAAAACATAAGACATAATTTAACAAACGTAACTTTTTCCTATATACTTATCGGAATTACAAATCCAATCCAATAAATTTCTTAGTAATTCATAGTAACAATTAAGGGTTTATAAAATTATTTTTTTTTTAAATTTCAAATCAATGAATTATATTGACAGCTTTAAAATTTTATTAACACTGCGCTATTCGAGAGTTAAAAATAATATAAAATGATTTATAGCTTACTTTGGTCTTCGTAAATTGCTGGCGGTTTGCGTCGTTTAACTCAAATATAGCCTGCGCCTGCGCAGCCACGTGAATTTTTAATATAAACATAACGAAACAATTTGCATTAAAAATAGAAGATTGTACTGAATACACCGTCAACCGTCACTTATTACTTAACCTTTCTTTATTTACAACCAAGTTAAATAGTATTTAAAGAATTAAAAATACGAAATGAGGCCTTTTTATTGAATCGACGTTTAGGTATAGACCGATTGTTGCAACTCTGTATATGTAAATGAGGTTTGATTTATATGTTGTAAAATATGATATAATAATTATATGTTATTATTATCGTATGTTACCGACAGTTTTTAGGGAGAATATAGTTTTGTTATCCTTTTTGGAATATTTTTGTCAAGAATTCGCTCGAGTAGGTACTAACGTGTCTCCTGACTTTAATTTGGCAAAATATTCATGTTCTTCTAGAAAATTCCTGGCGTTCTTTATCTTTTTCAATTATGTATATAATGTGGCAGGATGAAACGAGACATATATACATTTGTATATTAAATTATAAAGGAATTCTTTGATAAGAACATTTGATAATTTATTTCTTGTTTGACAATGAAATGGGTGACAAACAGACATAATGCAGTTTTCCTCCTTTATAATACAATATAATATTCGAGACTGATAGATTAAATTAAAATTAATATATGTCTTATATTTTATAAGTGCTGATATTATTTTTCTTAATCCACTATTTCGTTCACAATATGATCAAAAATGTATAAGTAAAATCATGTTTTAAAACGCATTGATTACCCTAAGTAGAGGCAAGGAAAGACATTAAGTCGATAAAATATATTTTTACGAAGCTATCTATGTAAGAAGTATTAATGATTTAGTTTCTTCATTGGTTGCTTCGCGATATAATCCATCCATCATCTGCGCGTGCGCATCGGACTTTCATTGCTATATAATGGACTCCAGTGAACCAATTATAACCTGTTTATAAAACAGTGACTTGTTTAATAAAGAAATATATAGTAAGATAAATTATATTATATTAGATATTACATAAGAATTTATTTAAAAAGATGCAAATGCCTTGAAGTTTTTGGAGATGGCGGGTTTGATCTAATATATATATATTTTATATGCCTATACAAATGTAATAAATTTGACGAATAAATGAATGGCGATGATTGATATTGAAATGAAAATTAAAAGTTTAAAAGCAAACTTTTTACTCATTAAGTTGTAATTATCTGCTCATATATTTTGTATTGTTGAACGTTATGTTTAGTTTAAACCTTACTGTATATGAAATAAAGCTTAGTATACATTATTACACAGTTTTGCATTACACGGATACAAGCGGGCTATTATCGATAAAAAAATTGTGTTCTATTTTGATGTCGTTGGATTTCGATTGGTTTCTAGGTATCGATTTAAACTCACCTTAATAATACCAGGAATATTGGGACTAAAAAACAATACTGGTGTCATTGAAGTAATTACTGTCTTGCCTACTTAAATAGTTTGTAGTAAAATATTTAAAATAATGATAATAAATGTATTATAACATTGTATTTATTTAATTTCATAATTGAATAGTGTAAAAATTTTAACTATTTAAGTATATACAGCTAATTCGTGGATCGGGTTACAGCAACTGTGACTTAAGCATCAGAATTAAAAAGCTAATGTAAAGTAAACGAGTGTAATGGCGTCTATTAGAGCTGGTATTGGTAAAGAGCGGTCGGGAGCTGGCGATTACCAAATACCTGATCTCTGGTGTACTTACAAGGTGTAACACTATTGTCCTACGACCAGTTCGCCTGAATGCGAGTAAAAAGCATTACGAGGCCCCGACTCGAGATGAACGGAATTCGTTACTCAAAAACCGGAATGCAACAATGGCTGGATATCGTTCGGTATTTTGTTCCAACAATTCCGATTTGCGGAATTAGATTTTATATCATATGGATAAGTTTTATGAATGGGAATATTTTATCGTACATTAATTTTCGATATCATATGGTGTAGCTGCACAAGATGGCGGCTGCGGTTTTTGTGTCAGGATGTTTCGCGTTCTTTTTTTTTTTTATTAATGAATTTGATTTTGTCCAGCTTTAGTTTGATATTTGACAGCCGGTGTAAATAATATCGAATAATGTCGAACTATATCTAATTAAGCGAGATTTATATAAAAAAAAACTTCCATTTGTGGGCATTCAGTGAGCTGTCTGTTCGTCCGTCTGTTGTCGAATGTCAGCGGTAATGGTCGCTGGGGTCGTTAGTGGAACAATGGATGGCGTATTTACATTAAACTTTATACAACAGGTGAAAAAAATATGGTGTTTATAAAACAAAAAAAAACAGCAAAACTGTTGATTAATATTGACATTGTCAATAAAGTTTCAAATCCAGAAATTTTAAGAACACAATTGCAATATATACGCTATTGTTTTATTACTGTTATAAACCTTGGTATACATTAGATTATTACAACATTAAGACATGTACATATTTAGATTTTAGGTTAACAGTTACATATATACAAAAAATATTTTACTTTTCGGCCGCATTCGACGTTCCTACGATTATGATACTTATGTCGTTCGTAATAAGATACTATATTATCACTAGTGCCTAATATTTGTCGTAACGTTTTAAATGTCTGTCGTTAAAACATCTAAGGAGAAAGAAGTGTTTTAGTTCCGCGAGTATAAGTCGCGTTGATGTACCCGAGTTCAATACTTAATAGAAAGCAATTTTGTCACGGGCGTATTTATACTACATATACATATTTATTGTTTGCCTTTAGGATATTTTTGTTTTATATTTAAGAGGTTTTTAATAATAAGATGACTTAGTGGATTCTCAATTCGGGTGCTGACATCGTTTGTGAATGTTAGTTTAATATGAAGCTATGACCGGTGTCGAATGTCACGTGAGCAGCGAGAGTCGCATCTTGTTTAGGCCGACGACCGAGGTTTTCAGTGTGAGTCAGACGTACAAACAAAGGGGTTTCTGTGTAAATGTAAATTTTTATTATTCCACACTTAACATGCAGATTGGTAACTAAAAATTAAACTTTCAACCACAACAATGCGATGTCACAAACTGTTATTAATGTTGATAACTCTGCAGTCTGTTACGTGTTCGGTTCTTCGCCCGGTTTTTTTTATTCCTTTGCATAATTTTCACTTGTTACCCAACGACCTTGTTTTGTATACAATGACAGGCATTAAAGAGACATTCGATCTGTTTGCAACTGTTATTCGTTTGACAAAATATATTTTTTTTCAATCCCTTTTAATGATTTAATGAATGCGGTTCGGCGAGTTTATTTATCTAATTCAATAAAATCGACCAGTTATAGTTTTGATCTAAAACACATGCAGTTTCAAGTTATTAATTAAACAATATTTCTTATTTTTTACGATAATATAAATATTTGATGTGAAATTTTTGTTACATAAGTCTTGATTTTTATGACAATATGTACAATTACTATTGAAATCTAAAGTCACTATTCTTTTTGTCTTACAAAGCAGATGCGTTATCAAAAAAAACTTTTAAAGTGAAAAGTATAAATAATTTTAATGATTTTCACAAGTATTACTATTTCATAAGTAGAAGATTTAGTTAGGTTTAAAATTAACAGCAATGTATATATGAAACATAGTGTATATTTCTCAACAACGACCAATATATTGTGATATTTAAATTATCTTTTTAATATTTTCTTGTTGAATATAATAATTAAGAAGTATGTAACCATTAGAGTCAACTGACTTCAGTTCAGTGAACAAAGTTGACAACATCCCGGTGCGATGAAGCTGAGAGACGAACGTCTCTGTTTTGCATTTCAAAACATCCATTGTATGCACATAGCTCGCTTATCGTAACGTTAGCAGGAAAAATAACAAATCACTAAATATATTTATGTAAATTAATTATTATTTATTAAGAATCAATACATTTTTTCCTCACCTACTATATTTAAATATCAATGAAGTTTTAATTATTATTGTTTTAGATTAATATATTTACATAAATGAAGTTAATTTTTGACATTATTTAGTGTATTTATACAAAGTTTAAATTTAATAGGCATTCGTTTTTGGTGGTTGTGTATTTATATTTTTTTTTGCTATCCGTACAAAGTAACGAAGCGACTTGAGCTTCAAATCGTTGTGTATTTTTGCTTAAATTGTGACTGATATGGCCCTTTAGTTGAAAGGCTAGGTTTGATTCTACTTTGACTATTAATAAAAAAAATATATATAAGATTTTTTTTAAAATTATAATTAATAAAACCTTCATCATAATTACTTTCCACAAACTTGCAGTACGTAAGTATCCCCACAGGGTAACTAAACATTAAAAAGTTTCTAAGACGGAAGAAGTTTCCTTGATATAACTATATAATAAGATTAGTTGGCTTACATTAGGTTTTAATTACATAGTACGTATTATATGTTTGTTTTGTATATGCTAAGCGTTATGATTCTGAGTCAACTTATCATTTTATTATAACAAAAAAGATACATTATAATATATATGTATAAAAATATATCAATAATTACATAATTTTGTATTATTTTTTTTCACTTTAAAAGTCATAAAAATCATATCTCAGAGAAAATCCCATAATTTCCTCCTAAATCTCGTCGTCTAAGTCAAGCGGATTGCGTCTAAGTCTTTATGCTCGTTTTAAAATTACTTTAAGTACATCATGGGACATTTAGTAAAGCGTTTTGCTTTGTTTACCTCAGCTCGGATCACATTATATAGAATAATCGCTGTCATGGATATTTCTTTTATGAATATAATTCTAATATAAAAAATAGTTTCCATTCACGCTCGGAAGGTAGCGGTTATACCTTTGAAGTATCAAATAAAATGTTCATTATAAAACCTATTCTCGGATATATAGTAATGAAATAAAGTCGGTATTATTTCAGACAATCTGGATATTTTCAGCTGCGAAAAGTCAGAATGAAAACAAAACTAACATATTTGTTTTATATATTTGTTAATATATTTCTTGAATGACTTAAAATAAGTGTAATGATATTGAACTATGTTTGAACATTATTTTTAAAGGATTCTCCTTATTTTTTTTTAATCTACACAGTTATATAAATAAACATAATGTTTAATATAGAGACTGAAATTATTTTGTTGCTGCTGTGTTTTTGTTCGACAGATATATTTAAGTTTATAAATATTTAAACATCAGTGTTGTGATCCGTCTCCCTAAAACAATAAAGGTAAAAACATAACGCGTTCCCTCTAGTGTCGAGTATTTGTACTAAAAATATATCAGGGGTACACCACCGTTTAAAATATATAATAATAGAAATATTTAATGTGTTAATTAATTTGCACGTATAATTAACGTATCTAAAATTTAAAAAAAAGAATTCACGTTTTTTTTTATTATATCATTTTTATATAAAAAAAAATGGAAAATATACTGGATAAGGGCACTTTAATGTATGTATAGTAATAATAAATTTTACTAGTAAATTAACTGTAAAACAGGGTCAAATAAAATACTAATACCTGTTCCGCTATATCTTATACCTCTGAGGTCTTCCGTACATAAATCCTCATTAGCCTCCCCAGGTTTATGAGCGCCCCAGCGATAGTAAAGCGACCTATTATTACTATTGCATTACCTCTGACTTTTCTTATCTCTGCCTTTTTTTGTCCTAAACATTTCTGTAGTACAGAGCAGGCTATTGAAATGATGAATTAAATCGATGCCAATTGAAAAAACTATATTCCATTTATCCAAAATTGCGTAAAAAATCATTTTCCCCTCTTTATTGATTGAAATCTGTCAAAAATAGTTAAGCACTATTTATTAAAAATTTAATAAGTATTGCTCATTCACCTAGTTGTTTATAAAGAACATACATGCATATTATATATATATAAATTATGCCTGAGTTGCATAATTCTAAGCTACGGTTTAAAATCCCATGTCGGTCGGTTAGCTCGCGGCGTACTGATATTTGTTCGTATAATATGTTATTAAATAGAAAAAAGAAGCATAATTTGTCTCGTATCAATATTCCGCATCGATTTGCATAATCACGAGGAGATTGAAGTGTGGAGAAAAAAATTTCGTTATTTTAGGCTCAGCTTACGATATTGTAATTTCTTTTAGATTTTACTCCGAGATTATCTTTATTTAATTGGCTTGTTTACTTTTTTTGGTGGCATGTTTTGTTTGGTGAAATACCTAAAGCACTTTCGTCATTTGCCGATAAATTATTGACGTCACAGCCGGAGTCAGAACTGTTATATATTATTCAATGTACGATACTCTGTTGTCATATTACCCTAATATTGGAGAAATATTATGCGGCTGCGAGGGGAATATGTATATTTAAATATATTTTTTTCTAAATATTTTATATTATATAAAACTATTCATATTGATACTCGTAGGTGACGTATATTTCTATAACATATTCATTTTCAAAGGAAACTTTCACCATCATTAATTAGTATTCCATTAATGCTAACCACAAACGTTCGCTACCCGCAAAGTTTCCCGACCAGTCAAAGGTTAAGCTGCGAATGTTTACGGAATTAATGAATCATTACAGCAACAGACATAAGATTGTTATTAGATTACACCCACACTGGTGCGAGTTGATCTCAGCTATACAGGGGGATGCGAATTACCCACGAGGCGTGCGATGTCGCATAAACACGTGGTCCGCCGCAACGGACGCAGGCCTGCGCGGATTCTAAACTTGAATATTGTTTTACAAAAAGTTTTTATATGTTCGTAAAGTTTTGAAAATGTTTTTTTTTTAATATTGTGGTGTAGATTTCCAATTATTACTTCACAGGTTGGATTTGATGAACGTCAGAATTGTTTGTAAACAGAAAACCGTGTTAATCGTAATATTATCCTAATAATTACAAAAATAACGGGCGGTGTTTAAAAACTAAACCAATTTACAATTCTAACGAGACGTGTGTTCTTTGATATTATGAGTGCGTTACGTTTTCGATACTTTAAATAACTTTGAAACAAATGGAGGACATTAAAACCTTTTTGCTATATTTCTTTGTCTCAAGTGACGCGAAACGAGTCCATGATCGATTGCTTATTCGCAATGTTCCGATTAATCAGCCTCTGTCCATATTCGATTAACCGCGGTATTTGACGTTTTGAGGAGTTTTCTTGGAAATCCGCGATGTGGGCGTTCGATTTCTTGTACAAAATACCGAATGGCCTGTAATGAAGACGTTTGTATTGACTTGTCGACCACGTAAATGAAAGAATGAAACTTATTTGTAGTATTCTCGGTAATTAATATGTAAGTTTTTAGTTGTTCAGTGATCTTGAAATTCCGAAACGAAAGAGAATTGCTCGTTTATCTCATATAGCTTTAATTTAACATTGTTAATGCAGATTGATGAACTATTTTAAGAGCTTATACATCTCGTTATATGTATGGAAATATTTTTTTATTATTAAAACATTTTTGTTGCGTTAAAATAAACAGAATTGTGGGACGAAAGAATCTTGTTTACATCGTTTCCATGACAAATTAGTTTAGTTCCTTATTCGGTGCTTTGATCTCGCCGACGATCGATTACAAACGAGAGTAAATCAGAATCGAATCAGTCGGTAGCGATTGATGATTGTTAGATGGATTTGTGATCGCGTCATTTTTATATGGAATAAATAATCTTGATACTTTCTATTTGATAGAATTGAAATTATCGTTAGAATTATAATAAATATCATAAATAAAATACAACATTACTTTATAAAATACACTACGTATTTTCAATTAATAATCAACAAGCAAAATTGAATTTTCATATTATCGTAATTATTAAAGAAAAAACGTGCTTGACATAATATTACGCAAGAGAATAATATTGTAAAATAACAATACCCGTATTTGAACTAAAACTGTTAAAAATTATTCTATTATAGTTACCATAAAAACATAACGACATCGATGTCTTGAGTTGCTTGAGATATTTATATAAATAATATTATTAAAATTCATATGGAAATACAGAATATTTAACTAACTGACATAAATACAGATAACAATACAGGAAAAAATATAAAGAACCTAATTACCGGCGTAACGAAGACCCACCAATTTAGTATCTCTGCATGTCGCTAACGACATCTCTCGCCGCTAAGTGGAACTATTGTTGAATTCGATTCGGTAAAGTTTGTCGGCACTTAGTGACTGTGACGGTGGTTATGGAATGTGCTTTTTGTTAGTAATTTGTCTATTTAGTTTTTGATGTATATATCTCTTAAGGGATTTTATATACATTTGAATGCCGGCTTTTAGAACTTAAAGATTTAGGAACACAAATATAGGTTTCACGTTATCAATTGTATTAAAATTATATAATTATATCTTGAATTACTTTTACCGTAGCATGATAGTTAAGTGTAATTTTATTAATCATATAAAAAAGTGGGAAAAGTTAACAGTCTTTGAAGGGTAATTTGAAAAAGGAAAATGTTAGTGTTATAATTTTTTTTATCAAATTATGTATGCTGTTCCAATGAATCTGTGCCCCCCATACCATTTGGGCTATGGTTCCCACCATTCAGGTTTCACAGAACAGTATTGGATGTAAGTATCATTGCTAAAATTTTAAAAATATATAAAGCGCAATATTCTTAATAACATTAATTGTTGCAGAAAACCATCGGTAGATGGCGTTAGCAACGCAGCGTCGGTCAACGGCCGGTGAGTTTGAATTTACCTATATTGTTACAACTAAATTATTATTAATGACAAGTAATTTGTATTTACTTTTAAAATTTGTTGAAATATTATTTTGTACACGGAATTTAACAACAAATTTTATGTTTATATACATAAATTAGATGTCAAAAAAATGAGAATTCAAATAAAAAAAAAATTACTAAAATCAACTTATTATTGTAAATTTTTATCAAAATAGATAACTTGATATAACCTTAATTTTTACTACATATATTGTCCTAAATGAAAAAAATATTCTCCGTTGCGTCTAATAATATTTTGTGACATAATTCATCCATACAGTTGTATTATGAAATAAACACATGTATTTAAATAACATTAAAGTCGACAACAATAAGTCAAAGGTAAATTTACTGTTGAACATATATCAAAACATATAGATTAAGTTTAAAAAATAAATAAAAAATATATATTTTTCATAGTAATCTATATCAAAAACCTTTAAAACATTGAATACAGTCTAAAGCCTAAAGCCAAAAGCCACGCGGACGGGGTCCTGATTGCAATCGACTTTTGAAATTCTGAACCGATAATCCAATCTCTAAAAATGGTAATTTTGTTCCGTCGTTCTCACGAAAAGGATCCACTGAATGGTTAAGCGTGATCCGCTACAACGTTATAATTAAAAAATATATACATATATATATAGAACCGATTTTATGAATTAAAAATATAACATGTAACACGCGTTCTTATATCTAAATATTAAAAATGCATGTGATAGTTTATTTTAATAACGTCAGAACAATTTCTAAGGATATATGTTTATAATAAAATTAAATAAACAAACTATTTGCGATTGTTTTTAAGCAATGACGACGGATCTCCAAACAGAAACCAAATTTGGTAAAGGGAAAAAGAAACGTCCAATCACAATTATGCCGGATCGTAATTTGACGTTCGATGTATCTTGTGTAATGGAATAAAGGTTTTGATAAACATACACGCACACACACACACGCAGAATACATGAGTGTGCATACGCCAACATGCATGCATATTAGTGAACACATGCAACCTTAAAACACATACACGTATATATTTCTCAACATGGCTACCACATTGGCGTTTCCATGAATATAAAATTTTTATTCGTTCACTAATTAAATATTTACATATGATTATTTATTATGAAAAGTCACGAATTTAAATACTTGAGTGATATTACATAACTAACAATTGGAGATACTAACTATTTACATAGGAACAGTTCCTGTTATTATTTAAGACTAACAATAAGAGAAGCCAGTGTAACCAAAATTTAATATTCATAAAAACTTTGTTATAAAAACATATGTTTTCTTTAAATTTAATATATTTTTTAACAGTAATTTACTATTAGCAGACGCCCGCTGCCTTGCTTACTATATTCTATTATGAGACTAGTGATCATTAGTACGACGCTTCATTAGATTTCTCAAAGACCCTTCGTCAGATCGTGGCTTGGTCTTTGGCCAGGATCAAGACGATATTTTGATGATTGGCCTTTAATTGAAACAGTGATTGCTGTAACATTAAGTGTAATTGAGAACTTCCTTGTTTTTTATTCACGCGCAATCGACTTCATTCTGCATATACGACTATAAATTACATTTTGAACTAATTAAATGTTTATCATGTAAAAAATTTACCATATATATGGAACCTTGCGCAAACGGTTCGTTTATTTGAATGAAATACATTATTAAAATTAATTAATAATGTATATAAATGTCATTTGATCTATTTAATACAAATTCATTATGAGGCTAGTTATAATATGTAATATTGAAATTAAATGTTAAAAAACTTTGCGTTTGTTTGTTATATATGAAATTATACTTACTTTAAAGTTGTTTTGTTTGAGATCAACAATAATGACTCCTTTTCCAATAAAAGACATTAATTTTTTTTATTTTAGTGACGTTATGACGTAAAATATTTAAACACATACATATGCATTAAATTAATACAATTTATATGAATTCTTTAAATTAATTCAGTATACGGGAAGACTTAAAAAAACATAAATACGAAATAAGCGTCAAAATTTCTGTTCAATAGTGTGTTTGTTCTCAATAAACTCAGAAAATACTAGAATATTTGAATGTAGTCACAGATACGTTTAGACGAACACGCGATCATAATAGTCGTAAATATAACAAACGATCCTCATTAAAACACGTTTAAACATTGAACATCCACTTATAGCTCAGATAAATCTCATAACAATACTAGCGAGTAATTATTGTAGCCTAGTAGGGGCTATCGATTGATCTGTATCGATAACCGATGCATCGATTCCTTATTCGATTCTTTATTGTTATTGTTTTAATCAAACTTATTTGCATAACTCGGCTTATCAAATCGGTTGGAAATAATCCAATGCACTATGAAATTATTCAATGGGCCGTCGCAGTCGCATTCGGATGCTGTATCGTTTCATTTTATATATTAATTATATTAAATGTTTTATATTTTTAAAATTTACCGTGTATGTTATAATTTCTATTTAAAATACACGAATGTACTGCTCGCTTTTTTAACGAGTGTGTATATTTATTTTATTGCAAGATTCTATTTCAATTACTATTAATTTTTTTTTCATTTTTAAATTGAACATTTCCCAAACTAATGAAACTCGACTTTTATATAGCGTAGCGTAACTTTAAATAAAATATAGATGAATCTTTTCCCACCTGACATTCTCAATTCCGTTCTTCCCATACACTCGCAGTAGACGACACATAACTGACGTGTTTTATAAAAAACACACAATACATTAAAAAATTATAGAAAAAAAAAACGGAACTTAAGAGATCCTTGGCACAGCCTCCCTGAAATCCCATTTCACGGGTATTGTACAAGAATTCCCTCTCTCAATGGACCGTCTATGGAGTGTCAAATGAAAGTATTGTCCGCCTTTCGTATGCAAATACGTTTCTATATGTACGGTATTCCTTTCATATTTAAAGAAGGCATTATCTATATGTTGGGACTGATTTCAGAGTAATGTGCTGTTAAATGAAGCGCATTAGATCTCATTTAGATATAACTATATCTATCTTATTTTTTCTCCTTAATGACGTCATGTATAATTTTAAATAGAAATTTATATATATTACTTATATATTTCTATATTATGTATATTATATTACTTATATATTTCCTTACTATTAAGCAAGGAAATATATTAGAAGAGAATAAACCAATATAATTTCATGAAACGTTACCTTCTAACTAATTAATAATCTTTCAGTCCCGCCAAAAACTTAATTGAGGCAGATCAATTATTTATTTCAATAAAGAATAATTGCAATTCAGCAACAATCTACAAAAACATAAGTCATAATATAAAATTATATTATTTATGACTGTGGCTATGGCTACGGCTATAGCCGTGTTTCATATTTAAATTAATGATCCCAATAGGTATATACGTTATATGGCTAGCCTAGTCTAGATCGGCTATCTGGGATCCTTTGAGCAAACCGCAACTAATTGTACCGACGTAAATACGCCTAAAGTATTAATACAATGTCTTGTATTGATTTGTATAATAAATTTTAATGTTAAATACACCAATAATTATTATTTTATAATAGAAAGCCAATGATACATCTATGGAGCTATAGGCACACTATATATAAAAATTACGTGACCTATGCACCATGTTTTTTATGTATGTTACGTGTGCATAAGTAACAGGTTCTCCGTCTCAAAAAGGTTCATTAGTACAAATTTATTTTATTAAATATATATATAGAGCAGACGTTCCGGCTTCCCTGTAGGAGGCGACACAATTAAAACACTTCGTATCAGCTGCATTAATTCCCATTTCTTTTTTCACACTTTTAATTTGTACGCACCAACTGTTTTGCATAAATTCGTCTCGCTGTTATTCTCAAGACTACCAATTAGGGTGGTTGTAATTTATTTGCTCTTAATAAGAAAATTCGGAGATTCTTTCTTTGTTTTAATTTTTTTCAATGTTAAATCACCTGCTTAAAATGTCTGGAGGGCGTTTTTATCGTCTTTTAATGATTTTTTTCTGATAGGAATAGCAATTTTCACGCGATGTAAGAGAATTAAGATTTTTCTATATCCCCATATGAAGAAATGAACCGATTATATTAGTAAAAAAATAAGTTATCGGATCCCAAACATATTATTCTTTTGTCAGTATTTTTTTTGGAACTAGCAACTGATGAAGTACTTCTTGATTCGTTTGAAAGGATTAAAAAATAACTTTTCTCTGTGGCTGTATATTGATAGTGCGAGCGACAAATTCATTTGATTTATTTCTATATTTTCTCAAAAACATAAATGTACCGTAACTCAAAGCAATATCATAATCTTACACAGAAATGCTTTCACATTTGGACGCCACCGCTTTCTAGGGTTCTAAAAATTGTTTTGCAAACTTGTGACTATATAAACAAAAAACGACTTTCGAACTAACGTATAAGGTCGATGTTTGTTTGATATTATCGTGATTGTATAAATGAAGTGAGCTTGTCCCCCCGGCTATTAGTCCCCGGATTAAGGAATTGATCCCGGGATAGGATGACCAACGTCATATTAAACCCGGATTTGGTCACTTGTAACTCTAATTCGTGTTTCTATTGTTTGATCAAACACGCGGCGCCATTTCTGAATTTTAAGGCTACCGTAATTATTTTTTGACCGGATCCAATCTGATATAAATTCTAAATAAAGCAAATGTGTCCTGTTATTCGAATTGATTTGAAACGCGGATACAGAACTTTAAATGTACGGCTGTAAAATGTTTTATGTGTACGTATTTGTGATATTTTTAACTTTTAAAAGGTTCGTCATACAGTTGAAATACGTGAAATTAATTATGATTAATAATATAGCAGTTATATACACGTGCATATGTATATTACAGATAACAGAGCATACAATAAGTCATATATCTCTTTATTCATACCTTCCTTACAGCAGATTAAGTATAACACAATAAGGAGAAGCAAAAAAAGACTCTCCCCAACTCATTCTTAAGGCGTGACAGTAGACTAGACGAGCGGAGCTAATATGCTCATACATATTCATCATTACACCTGTTATATTGTGATACTTTATTAAGAAACTCTGATCAATAGTTCGCGGCACCTTTGACATTCGACGAATGCTACTGTCACTTTTAATGTTGACAGAAAGATCACGTCACTGTCATAAGTCACGTCAAATGGTTTTAACATTGCGTTCAGTTATTAACAACTGTATAATTATTTGTTAATACATTATTTTATTTTTTTGGAAATATGGCCAATTTGTTACTATGTTGTTTTTTTGTAATTTCTAAAAGCTGATTTTTCCTGCCGTTAAATATACCTATTTATATAATAATTAATAAGCTTATCCAAATAAGAGAAATTGTTCGTGAAACATTGATTATCAACCGGATAAATTCAACTAAAACCTACAATCATAACATATGAACGAACAAGGTATGAGTGACATCATAAAAAGTAATCGAATGCAAACCTCCTTTTATTCGCGTCGGTTAAACAATAATATTAATCTTAAACGTCATCAATTAATCAAGACGATTGAACAAGGCAGATATCGTCAGCCCCTTCATCCAGGGGCGTATTAATGTTTGGCTTTAATTAACTACATCCTTCAGATATTAATAAGCCGTTGTCGTGTCGTTGTCGTGTCGTTGATACTAATAGCTGTCGCTTTGTCTTAACGTTCACGTCACCCTTTAGATTAATTAATATTATTTCTTATGAATATTTTGCATAATAATTATATTTTACAAGACATTCATTTTCAATTTAATTTTTGATATTTTGAAACGTTTAACTTCATTTTAAATTCAGAGTTGAATATAAAATATATATTATATAAGTTTGTATTATAATTCAATGTTTCCATCACAAATATATACAAAGTAAATTGGATAATGCTAATCCTGAACTTGTGTTAAGACATCAAACTTCGATAATCAAAGTATACTCCCCAGCGACGGGGAGTCTTAGAATGTATAATGGGTCACGATGGTGCAGTGGTTAGAATGACGTAAAGTCTTAGAGTGACGTAAGGCTAGCAGGTTCGAAACCGTTTGCGATTTTTGAGTAAAATAAATAAGTATCTAATATAGGTATATCAGCTTTAAATGTGTTAATTGTATCTGATTTGGATTTTTTTTTTATTTTTTTTAATGTGACATTTTGTTGATAAGTAATTCAGATTAACGAAGAAGATGACACTGGTTATAAATTCCAATAAATACGATTATAATTGAAATAAATTTTCACCTTCATATGTATGTACATACGTATGTTAGTTACTAAATGTAATCCTATAAATTGTGTTAGTACTAGAGCAGATTTTTTTTTCTTAAACTTCACACCCTTTCCCATAATCCAAAGAAACTGACTCCCGAGTCGGATTTAGTTAACATATGTAGTGGGGTGGCTATAAATAATAACTCTTACCCTATAAGATAAATCGACGTATGCTAATACGATGCCAAATTATTTATCGAGGGGTAAGCATCACCCCGAGCTCCTCGATATGGTCGCATCTTGAATTTTAAGATAGCTCTTTGTTTACAAATTTATTTAACATAATAAAAACGGTAAATTATACAAATAATATAATTAAGATTACGTTAAGTAACAGACAAACATTCATACATTTATAGTGTATTTATTTAAAATAAAAGAATTCTCTCATTTTTCCTTACATTCCGTATCGTTTCCGAAGTGTAATATGTTACTTGCCTGTGATAAAGTGAGTCAAGCCAAGCCAATACTCTCCTGTTTTATTGAACTTATTTGTCAACAACACTTGTTCACTTTCAGTTTGTTTTTTAGAAAAATGTATTAGCATTTTAACCGTTGAAATGAATGTCACTTTTGTTTATTAGTATTACGTTAATCTTTTATAATTAATACTACCTTATAATTACTTTTATTTTTTTAGTGTATTTTTGTTATTAAGATCTCGCTGTCCATACATTGCATAGTTTAATCGAATGATATTTCGATTGAAAATTATATATATATATACATATATGCATATTATTACTATTATAACATCTTTAAAATCCATTGGGTACAATAAATTATGAAGATTAAATATTTTTCTCGAAGACATGTTTCTGAACACTCCTCTATTTACTCAGATGACATTAAACCGATCGTCTTTAGTCAAATCTAACTGAGCGTAAATTTGCATAACCTCCCTTATAACACGACATCAAATTTTAGGATCATTTGATTTTTTTATATCATTACTACACACACAGAAACTAGTTTCGGAACACAAATAAGACAATAAACATAAATTATAATTTCAGTAATATTTATTAATGTAAAAAAAAAATTAAGCAATCAGGAATAGTTTATTCTGCCAAATTTTTATTTTATTTAATTTAAATCATTATTGAATAAGAGAAGTAGGTTTTATTATGAGCAGCCTTCGATTAACTTATGATGTAACCTACTTCTTTGTTTGGATTTCTACTGATTGCATACATCGTAATTATTAAAGTTTCTAAGTTAGTTGCTGAAAAAATATTTGACAAATAAAAACTAATATATTCGGTTTCATCTCGTCTGCCCGTGATCACGGTTGCTGCAAAGTAACAGAAACGTCGGGAGTACGTAGTTTAAAAAAAAAAGTATAGTACATCCGAAAATTTTTGTTTTATTTAAATGAATACTCGCGGAAGTCTTAGGTGTCATTTAATGTTTGTCACTTATATAGGCGAGGGTCGGATAAAGAAACGGTGTCAAAGGAATTCTCGTTACACAGATTATGTTACTAGTTAAAGTTTCATCTCTTTCATAAAAAAAAATATTATTAAAATTTACAAAAAGCCGACTTTTTTTTTAAATTCTGTTTTTGTGTTTGGCCTGACATATATATTTACCATTCATTGTTATATTTGCAGTTTATATTATTGATATCAACGTCTTATAACATAGAGGACTCGGATAATATGTAATTCTTATTCACCCACAGAGCCCTGAGTGGAAAGTTTGTAAGACCTCATTAAGAGTCATTAAACCTCAGTCGTTAGAACTCGTAAAGTTACCGAACGAGCCTGTTGGGATTTTTGTCTTCTCAACACGTTGAAATTACTTCTATTACAGCTCGGGATGAACCGGAAATGTTAACTCATCCAACCAACTCCAGAAACTTTAAATTTCCATGTGTGTTAACTTTATCTTTTAGCGAGTTTCGCTTTTCATTGCTACATCCATCGGTATCGTATATTGATATCTAAGAGACATCTCAAGTCAGACAATACGCCCGTCACAAAGACACGCAATAAAGACTTCATCGGATATTCAGAAAGAAAACCTTGCGCCTTGAAAAAGGTATTTTCTGATAACAGAGCTCCTTCAATACGAACATCGGTAACAATGCAATCCAACCATTATGAAGAACCTAATCCACCTTATATGAGATAAAATGCTTTTTTGAGTATTTCATTTGTGACCTTACTTCAGATTCGACACGTTTTAAACGATATTCGCCCTTAATTCTATCACACTTCGATCTAATATTTCCTTTTCAGAAAATCCTGCTACGAAATTTCAGGCGAGCAAAAATATATTTTATCGTCTAACAAATAAAGCTTACTTCTATTTGTGCGGTACCAAATTAAAAGTTTCCGAGGAATGTCATTCGAATTCAGAGCTCCAGTGTTGTTTAGTGAAATGTGCAATCATATAGAACTCAGATCGAACAGAAGAAATGCTTTATTCAATACACAGCTGCCTTCCTTTAGTTTATATTTAATATTACAGTGTCACAAATAGGTTCCGTATGTTATTAGTTATAATAAAAAATAATAATTATTTATAAGTATCAATAGATGTGTTTTAATAGTACATTTTTAACTTAGATTACTAATTATAGCACAAATATACGTTTTACATATAAATAAATTTGGTACTATGAAATAAAAAAAATAATACGGATCTCTAAAATATATTTTCAACTTTGTTAACAGAAAAATACATTATAAGCATATTGAGTTTTTTTTTATATAACAAATATGGTGAGGTTTATAAACCAAAAAGGTGTTAATGTATATTAAGGAAAAATATCACACTTGGAAGGATCGTTGTCTTGAGGGAATTAAAAAAAAACAACAAATTAAAATAAGAACCCGCAGAATACTGAAAGAGGAGAAATATGTTTTTTTTTTAATTTCATTTACAAGAATATTTTAATGGCCTACACGTTTTTAATTGGAACTGTGTCCTTAAATTATATAAAATTAATACAAAAGTTGAAGACAGATATTACTCAATCAGTTCTACATTCAGCCTGAACAGAACAATTAATCTGAGTTAACCTTAAAAATTTAAGAAGCAATAGTAATATTAAAAGAGATTTCACATACAAAAATGTTTTTATATGTAATATTTATAGTTAGAAAACTATATTATAATATTAATTTTCTATTTCTAGAAAGTTTATAGACAATGAAAATTGTACAAACTCTTTCGTTTTGTGAAAACGTTATGCTTGCTTGTATTTTTTTGTTTCCTGAATACTGCATTCAATTTTATTGAAAATTTTTTAGAAGATTATCAAAGTTATTAATTAATTTTGACAGAGAATGCGTTTGTTTTAGATTGTTGCGTGTTTCTAACAAATCATCATGAACCATAAAAATAATGCATTGTTTATAAAGTTATACAATTTTAATTATTGAAAGATAAAAAATTTAAAGTAACAAAATATTTTATAGGATAAGTATTTTTTATATTTACATACATCTACACTAAAGTCATATATCGCGGGAGCCAGACAAATAAAATAAGAATAAAATATGGCGGACTGGTCATACCCTATATATTATTTATCAATTGTATAAATTATTGAATATATCCTTGAGCGGTTGACCCTCGGAATGGTTATTTTGGGGTCAGTTTTACGATCCTCATCCCGGTTTATCTTCACCAGGGAAGATGCTCTTAACTTAGCTGCAATATTTACTTTTATAAATTTGATAAGCCCGATGTACATCAATATTTAGAATTATCAGAGAATTTTGGAGCAAAATTACTATTTGGCAATATCAATTGGTAGAATATTGCTCTTTGAGGTTGAAATTGGATATTTTAATGTTTAAAGAAAGCCAAATATGGCCTAATGGAGGTAGATTTGTCCATATATCTGTAAACTTTACAGTGATTTGGTTAAGAATATTAAAAATAACACTCCTTGTGACCTTTCACCCATATTTGATACTTGCTATCAATCGCCCCCCTTTAGTCTTATGAAAAAAGTAGGATGTGTTTTTAAACTCTGCCTTAATTTAAATTACGTCAACAGGGTTCGGGATTATAACAAATAAACAAACACACATATATAATTGTTCTATGAGTAGAACATACCATAAATAAATTATGACATACTAACCTACTTAAGAAATCCTAAAAAAAAACATTTATTGACTGCTTTAAATAAAAAAAAATGTTAATAATAAATAAATCTAATTAATTTACGTTTAAAAACAAATAAACAGTAAACAAAGTTTTATGGGCCATCGTATTATGTAAGTGTGTGGAGGCAAGTCTGGAGCACCTCTAACGGACCTCTAACGGACCTCTAACCATCGTTTATCCTAATCCAGTGAACTGTATTATACGGAGACGATTGGTTTTTGTGACACGGTACATGTTATAGCATGTGGCGTTTTTTATTAACAATACATTTCATAATGATGTCATTTTATTAGTAGCTACATAAATAAATAAAAGGTCATTGAAATATTAGATCGTTATAGTCATTCTTTGCAGTTATAATACAAAATTCAATGTATAATTTTTTCATTCGTTAGATAAATTTGAACTTGTATGACAAAGTTGCATATATATAGATATTTTCTTTATTATTATTATTAACTGTTGTATGAGAATAAATATTATATGCGTACAAACGTTTTATCGTTTTGAAATTGTTGCTATTTAATTAAATTCATCTATTGAATGGAAGTTGTTTAAATCGAGAGTCACAATGTTGCCATCACGGCCGGCGATTCTTAACTGTAAGTAAATCGCTGTTGTTCATCACTTGCACCACAGGCCCACCGATTGTCTTAGCCCGGAGAGATCTAAAAATGCATCAGATAGTAGAATTCAAAGGTTATGTCTCATAAAATTCGGGCCAGTATCGATAAACGTTTGTAAGAACTTGTGGGGCTGTAAATGGAATTCCACGGTAGTAAATGTGATCCTGAATGTCGCGAAGAGACCACAGAACACTTACGCCTTCATTATAGAATACATTTCCATTCAATCTTTATATCTTTAAAGATCAAAGATAAAATGATAATTATCACTCCCAACGTCATTTCATTATACTCTTACTAATTGACGAACTGAATTAAATTAGCCGTTATGTTGATAGAGAATTAATGAAGCTATAAATATATCAGTTGTTTCATCAATGTAAATGAATTTAAAAACTCGTATAAAAAATTACTAGCTTTTCCCCGTGACTTCGTATTGTTAAAGGGAAACGAATAATGTATCATTAATCAAAATTAATTTGATAAATAAATATACAGCCAATATATTGTTTGCTTATTCCCTTTTTTTCGAATAAATCGCACATGTTAACATTATGTACGCGTTATATTATTGTAAAATTTCAAAAGAATACTATTAGTAACGAACATGAGCACTTTATTCCGTCCATAGTTTTTTTCACTAGTAAATTATTATATGTACTTATAATAGGATAATAACATTAAACTTTTATTTAACTGTAACATGAAAACAGCTTGTTATTGTGTTTTTCATAGGAATGTGTCTTCACTCGTCATAAAAAGTTGAGGTTTCATCGGTCATAATACATTTACATTAAAATGTATAGGAATCTTATAAAGGAATCTCAGCCTCTTAAATGATAAAACCTTCGTTATTGGTAACAATAAAAACGTCGATTATCAAAGTTAATGAGGTGATATCACATCAAAATACTAAAGGAATTTACGAATATATACTATTACAATATACGATAGTAATTATCACTACGGAAACCGTAAAAATAAAGCGATTCTTTCATATAAATCTTTTAATTATTTAACGTTTTTTTGCGATTCAACTCCTTAAGCGTAGTTGCATTTAAAATCAAAATGGCCACCTCACCCGTGCTGATCTAAAAGATACATTTAATTACTCTATATATATAACACTTTATCACCTTTCCGTCTGTATGTTTTAACATAATTGCATAGTCATTTAAAATAATTGAATGTTTTAATGGTTTTAATCAGATTTAAATTAATTTTTTTGTATCGCCGACCAAACTTGGCTCAGCTGTATTCGGGTATGATGGACCGAGCGGCTTTTTGCTGGCACACAGGCACATATAGACGTAACCCGCGGCGTTTTCCGTTTATCAACTTAAATTTTTCACATTGCACTTAACAAATTATAGCTGTTTGGCAAAAGGAAGCCCATGTGTCGAGAATGATAGGTGGGAATAAAATTTGACAAAAATGTTCTGTAGTTTTTGAATTCTAGTGACGTGCCAGGATTGTCTTTACGAATATTATATATAAACGATATATATAAGGCTATATAGAAAATTAATCATTGAAGTTAGCTTTAGTGTTGAGTGAGATGCTGAGTCCCAATAGTTTGATACTGTCACTTATATTCTAATTTCTTTTCACTGTTTCCCATATCATCATTTCAGGGATGATACATCTAGCAGTTTATGTACAGAAGCTGTACATTCAATCACCTTAACAGACTTCTATCTAAAAGGAATTAATATAACATATTTCTTATTAAAAGTTTTATATGAAAGCGTTCTGATGTATTTTATTCCAGATAACTTTATATAATACCAGAATCAGTCAGCTAATTTGTTGGATGTTCAGGATTCAATAGTACATATTTATTAACATAAAAACCTGAAAGGGTAAATGAATTCAAAAAACACTGACAGATTTTACCTCCAGCTTATAACAGAGCGCTAACAAAAGACTGATTATTTGGCATTCTTAGAATTATATAAGATATAAATACGTTGGAACTAAGAAGTGGCTGTTTACTTATTTACCTCAGGGTATAAGGAATCAGGTAGCCTATTACCGATTGCAATATTGACAAGAGATGTCACGAACGATTTGGCAGATTTCTTTCTACTAGAAACTAGATTATAATAGATTGAGGTTAAAATGTCCGTTTTGTAGCCTACGGGGACGTGATTCTTAAGATTATAATTCATCTTTGAACATTCTCAGTATCACGGCGCGGGGCGCGGACTATTCCCGCGTGATGGGAAAGAGTATTCTATTCCGAGACGAATATTGGAATAAAGTAATTGACCTTGTGATTGAATTTATGAATTAATCTAATCATCAACTCCTGTATTCTTTTTCTTGTTCATAATAATGATTTACAACTAGATTATGTTGGATAAAGATCTTTTTTATACAAAACTTTTGCTGCTCAAACACTGAATTCTACACCTGATTTTGCTTATTTTTAGTGACCTGTAATTTTTTATGTCCATTCATATAAGCATGCTTAGTGCGAGTTTAATTTAAAGGGAACTGTGATCTTTGAGTCCGTTCACACGTTACTATGCCATGGAAATGAAATACGTAACATGATTTATCTATAATAGTGTCAGTTCTAAGAAATAAATTCGGACAAATAAATATACATCAAGCACACACCTTTCTTTCTTTATATATTGCGTTTAGTAGTTTCATTGTTCCGATTAATTTTTTGTCAATTTTAAACTAAATAAAATTAGCGCAAAGAAAAATTTTCTTCCTTCAAAAAGTCAAAAAGAGTCTCAATAATTTGTAATATCATTATGGTAATTATCTCAACGTGAAGTCGACTCGTAAATCATCTGTACCGAGAGTATCAAAGTAAACATCCTTGTAGATCAGCTCCCGATATGCAAATCGCATTATTATTCATACTGTTTTTGCGAAGGGCGAACCAAAACCCTAATCTTACACTTTGCAACGTTAACAAACTTAATAATGCAGTTATTTATTACGAGTTATACAAACTTCAGTCTTAATTCTAAGAAATTAGAGCAAGCTTTTTGAGTTATCGATGAAATAGTTTAGTGTCGCTAGTCGTTCATAGATGGCGCCGATGGCGATGCAAATTCTCGAGTAATTTCCATTGATGAAAAATCGCGGAACCGTACAGAATCTGATTGACAAAACATCTGTAAGTTATTCCGATGTGTAATAAGATTACGGTGTTATTATTTCATCATCGGGGTGTGATTTTTGTTTATGTTAGGAAATTGTGCGTTAAAATTAATTTGGACCTGAACAATATAGCGGAGTATGTCTTGTTATGAATATAGCAGTAAATTACGACTTACTATGCAGAGTGTATTACTTTTCTGACTTTTATTTATATATAAGTTAGATATTATGTTTTGAAATTACAATTCACTTTAATATAAATATTTTTATGTTAATCTTACTGGTTATTTGATTAACTGGTTATTAGATTTCAAAAGTGGTTCAAAATTTATGTACAAATTTTTAATGGCAACAAGTAAAATATTTTCAAATCTTTTTGTTATAAATTAAATATGTTCGGTTAAATTAAAATAAATTGTAATACAACGAATTTTTATCATTTTCTTTATGAAAATAGCAAAGTCGCTTAATGATTGAAAATTTTACTCGAATTAGAGAAATATTTGTGACATCATAAAACCTGGTGAAAGCCTATAATCAAATATCATCATCCATGTTCCCATACGAACGTTTACGATTCGCGAGTTGAGGTCACTGTGTTCAGGGGTCGTGACCCCCTAGACATGAGGCACAATACAAATAAATAATATAAATGATTGGATATTTATGAAATATTCATCTGTAACTGTTTAAAAAGCATTGACAAGACGGCCATTTGTTTCATTTAAATATTCTTAATTTCTTTCCGTTTGTTAATATCGGCTTTTACTTTAATTCAATTAAAAACTAAATAAGATCCACAACAATGTAGTTTTTTTTCCATTATTGCTAATAAAAAAAAAAAATGGATACAAATATCAAAATCCTTATTTGTAACGTGGCTTAAAACTATTAAATACAGATGTCTCACTACCGCCATCTAGTATAGTTATAGGAAAACAAAAATAAGTTAAACATTGCTTAAATGCAGCAATGACCGCTAGATGGAATCACAGACGTTTTAAATTTTATGTTTAATTGTGTGTAAAGGAACAACAATAATTAATTAAAATTATAATTTGTTTCAGATACTATGCACAAGAGAACTGGTAGAGTATTGCCTTTTATTTATGTTTTTAATAAAAATGATGTATGTATTTAAGTTATATTAAGAATGTTTCTTAAAGAGTTTTAATTGCGCTGAGCTCCAGAAGCCTCACTTAAAAAAAGAATGGGTTTTAATATTCCTTTGACAAGTCAATTTCTGTGCATACATTTTGTTTTTTATTCAGACTGCTATAGGAACTAAGATAATAACACGGTCAATTAACACCCAGCAATAACAATAAACTCTTTAACCCTTAGAGTGCACTTTTAATTCTTTGAGCGGTCTTCATTAGCCACGGAAGGGTAGGAGCTTAACGGACCTTGAAATTCTTTATAAAAGAACTCTTCTCGTATTTAAGAAAATTGAGAAAACGGTTTGAATGTTGATTTTATGATAGAGCCAATGAAATCTTTAATTTAAAATTTAAACGCGACGTAACCATTTTGTGTGGATCAAAAAAGTCAATTAATATAAATTGCAAAAACACCGCTAGATGGCGTTGTTAATGTCAAGCGTACTCTCCCGTAAGACATATCTCATAGCAAATAATTTTTCTAGATAAATCCCTCCCTACAGTAATTATTCAATGTTGTTTCTGTCGTCTGATTTGTTATTCTAATATATTACACCCCAATCGCGATATCGACAGGGTTAATATAGAGACAGACAGGGGACAAATGGACTATTTGATTCATGTAATGTCTGAGTCCCCGGGTTCGCTTGATAAATTGTGTTTTAATATTGTAAAATTTTTATATTAAAAATAGCAACTGGATCCTATTAATATTATAAAAGAACTCCAATTAGCTTAATTATAAAGAAAGATAAATTTATTCCTTTCTAGTTTATGTAAACTATAATCAAGAATATATACCAATTAGTAAAAATATATTTATATATTTTTTTTCATCATCAACAAAAACGTAATACATAGTTTCAAAGGTAGTGTTTGAAGATGAAGATCCTATTCCCTTCGTTCGCTGGAGACAATTTATATGCAAATGTCCGCGGAGAGACGCCACTCAGGTATTGTTATTATTTGTTATAGTGAATTACTTAAAGCAAATAACTATAATTTTAGTACACATTTGTTTTTTATTGATTAATTTAGTACAATTAAATTGGCCAGTTAGTTGATATCAACTTATTTTCTTTATTTTTCACTGAATTTGTACTTAGAATGCTAATAATAATTTATTGCCGATGACATTTTTTTTTATTTTTTACATTTTATCTCTGTATTGAAAAAACAGGCAAGTTCTCTGTAACTTAATACAGTTGATAATTAAAACAAACCTGATATCGGAATCATCGATGACGTTTGAAAGTTAAGTGTTGACATTTATAAAAAATATTTATCTTTTATTCTAAAATAGAAAAGAAAGATGGAAGTAGAAAATATATATTTTTACATCCATTGATTATTGCACGCTTTAACCTTTGCCCGATTAAAAAAGCATTGTCCAATGTTATCCGATTTTGTTGTTACAAAAATAAATCTGTGTTTATGTCGTAAGTTATTTTTTTAAACCGTCCCCCAAAAAGAGCTACGAGACAGTAACAAATATTTTAATTTAAAAAAACACATTAAACCCGAATAAAAATAGGCATGAGAAGAAAATTGTCAATCTGTGCCCATTGAAGCGCGGTTTAAACGATGGCAATAAATAAAGCAGGTGTACATCCTCGGGGGATAGTGTGTACTCGCTGCTACGTTATAAAAAGGATTATTGCTTCTCCATTGGCTAATTTATTTGTTTTAAAGTCATGAATACACGAAACAAACTCGATTTATATACGAGCAATTTAAGTATAATAATACACGAAATATTTTACAATAGCCATACTTCTGTTTTTAAAGTGTTACAGATCTCCTCGTGATGTAAATGACACTTGTAACGACTGTTTAAACTCTCCCGTTGCTCTTGCACAAATTCACCGCCTTACATTCCACACCTTGACATTTGGGGTTCCATTATTATTATTATTATTTTTGTTTTTCTTCAAATATATTTTTATATTCTTCTTAATAATGTCACTAAAGTCTAAATGTATTTTTAATATAAAAAAAAAATATTAATCCTAAAGCATTGATCCAATTATATTAAATATTTACGATTACATCATTACAATAAATATTGCAACGATGGAAAAAATTAAAAAAAGAATATAGTATAATAATGTTTGAAAATACAAACGAAATATAATTTTAGAATGAGAACGTTTTTATTCTAAGGAACCATATTTTACTCTCCCTATTCCTGGCGAGGGTTGCCACTTGGCATGATCTTCCTTATGATCGTCAGTTGTCTGTGCCGTGTTTTTATTGTCTGAGGGTTGTAAACTGTAAGGGTTGAACACTAAGGGATGTTATTATGATTAGCTCTTTACTTGATGTCACTTGCTTTTATTGCTGTCGATTTTTTAAGTTTTAATTGAGTTTCTTGTTGTTTGTATAGTATTGATGTTAAAAGTAACAATGTTGACAGTCACTGTTTCGGACTGAACTGTTGTTAACTACTTATAATTAAAATAATATTTATGTATACCTGTTGTTTAATGAAATGACTGCGTAAATCGGACTTTCAGAAATTCAATACAATTTAGAAATCAGTTAATATTAAAATTACTTATTGCATTATTTTCGTATTTATTTAAAATTGTCTGATTTTAAATATCTATTGTTTGTTATAAAATAAGTAATTTTAAAATGTGTTCACCTTACTAGTGTTTCTGGACGGGACAGGAAACGGTAGTCGATTCGATTCCTGACTTGAATAAATATGAAAAGATGACGTCATATTAATACTTATGGAATGACTGTCACTGAAATATAATGTATATATTGGACAATAAAAAAAAATATATATATAATTTATTCAATGAAATAAAATACGTATAATATAGAACAACAACATAAAGCAAGTTAAAATTATCTAATGTCGTATTTGTTTTTCACAAATCTATATAATTCTCTTTGGTTTAAATCTTTAAACCTCTGTTAATTAAGTGAAAAAAAAAACAACATAAAAGAGCGATTCCCAAAGGCATGTTGCTATTACCATTCTTATAATCTTTGTACGAATGAAATATGTAAATTTAACAAGAAGGTGCGAACTCTTTGAGGAAAGTCGTCATGAATTTTTTAAAAACCTCTGCGGTTCTTTTTAGGTTTATTTATGAGTTCAGCTTGTTTGGGGCGATCTCTACTATGTTATAATGTTATATCGATAGGATGACGAAGAGAAAAAGATTTTTTTTTTACCCTTAAAATGAATTTTCTTACGGAAAGCAAGCGACAATGAACAGCAATCCGAAAAAAAAATTAAGTGAAGGTAAATGTTTCTAATTTGTGTTTGAAGATATTGGTTGCTTTGTTTGAAAGAATTTAAATAAAATACAAGATTAAAAAATATTCTACAATTCTAGCAAAAGTCAAAGAGAAATACTGTTTACATTTTAGTTTTTAAATCGTGATAAGCGATGTATAAAAATATTCATAGTCTGTGTCCATCACACTGACGTATCACTACATCTGACATGACAAATGACAGCTGCTTTACAACCACCAAGACTTGACCCCCCATTTTATGAACGGAACAGAGAAAATAGAATAAATATACCCAACTCAAGGACCAAACGGAACTGGACCTCTCAATACCCGCCTTTTCGAAGGGGACATTGATAAACGTTTGCATTATACTTTAATAACTAACATTGCGCTAAATGGTATTTAAATATCTCCATAACAAATAATCTGTAGTACACCTGTTGGTGCAATGTATTGGAATGTATCATACGTGAATCGTCTCGTAATATCGTCTAGGACTATTATGCGTCTCTTTATAGACATTTTCACGGGAACGTATGCGGTCATTGCGCGCCTTTTGCATACTTTATGGTCAGCGATAAAATAAATAGTCTGTTTAATAAGCTGATCATGTATCGCTACTGGCAGTACTCAATATGGCCGGCGTGTTCTAGTTCTGAAATGTGCACTAACGGTAAGCGCGCGTGATCGCGTTGCAATTCAAATTTTGACGTTCGGAGAAATTTGGTCACAAATCTGGCCAATGGCGTCTCTGAAATTTCAATTGTCAAAGTTTCTCTTTTTTAAATATTTAAATTACATTTACGCAATTTTGTATGAGAAAGGTAATGTCAAAACAGGATAATAGATGGCGTTACTGTGTTCTTGAATCACGCTATCGTTTTGTGCACCCTAAAAGTATAAGACCCTCTGATGTCTACTGCAATGTTAACTTTGCGCAGAGGCAATATCGTAACCAATGAGGCTTATCCGAGGTGCGATTATTGCTAGTTGAAAACTTTACCAATACCCCGCCTTGTGGTCGTGAAACACCGACCGCTATGGCAATTTTTGAACGGCTGTGATGGCCTAATAATGTCCTTAATATCTCTGTTAACTACTAAGCAAAGAGTGAAGTTGAGTTATTAAAATAAATGTCGCTTAGTCTTTATGCACTTAGTCTTTAGAATATGTTATATATAAAAGTACATAAAATAATATGAACAAACAAACGTACTAAAATTATTTTCAATATAAAAGTTGCTATTTAAACTTGTGTATGCTTTCTTAATACAAAACAGAGTCCACAGTAACCTCCGTCACTTTATCACCGACGTTAGGGTTAGATGAAAAACGAGCACAAAGAAATTAAGTCTCAGTGAAAAATGATCTTCCGTACTGTCCACTAACCCCTGACTTGTTGACGATATTAAACATTTTCTGTAGTCTATAAACATGTTGGTTTTAAATTATCTATTAGATTAGATATTTTATAGTTTTAGTGTTGAAATAGTTGTATAATTACTGTGGATAGATGGCGTTGACGACATTATAAAATGAGTTATTATTAAGATAAAGTAATATAATAATAAGTTAAAGGAAGAATAGAAAATTATAAAACAAACTTAGTAATGATGTTATAAGGTCATTTCCTTTTAATTCTTACAAAATAAAAATATATTTTTTTATATTTCTCCATTTGCAAAATAAAATTCCATGTAAATAATTTAAAAGAAAAGGTAACGTTACTTCTTTAAAATACAAAAGAAATTAATGTAAAAGATATTCCTTATACCTTTATTTGATTTTATCTGCGGCAATTTGTAGGTAATATATGACTTAATCCTAACCGTTCTTTTTGAAAAGGTAACCTCAGTTTTATTGCCAGAGGCAAAAAATATATAAATCATAGGCAAAAGGCTGGCTTTTATTGCCAATTTGTTATTGTTTTTTCCCATGTTCTCTAGCACTATTTTGACAGCTTGTGTGTCATATTAATTTATAGATTATTTATTGTTCGTTAATAAATCATTAGATGAGATTTTTAATTCTAAATAATTTTTGAAAACCAAAATCTAGTCCTACCAATATTTTTTATTATATTACTTGAAGTATTTTTATTTCTAGACTATGATTTTTAATAGAATTAATAACTTACTTAATAAAATACAAAAATATATATATAAATAGTATAGGTACTTATCAAATAAAAAAAAAATGTCATTATCACCAAGTTCTTTAATATCTTGGTGTCGATAATCGAAAGCTCTGTTCTTCTAATATTTTTTTTATCTCTTCCAGCGAATATAAAAATTATAAACAAAATAAATTCTTTAAAAAAAAGTTTTATTGCGACCAACAAAAAGTGTTGCAACCATAAATAAATTTGATAAAACAAACACAACCGATTAAGCCATAAAAATGCTACTGTTTTTTGACGCCACCTTCTTAGAAAATATAAAGGCACGTTAAATGGAAGTGGCTAATAAAGTAATAAAAACCGACAAACGGACGACGTAATTCGCTATTAATATTCAATTTTACCCCAAACTATGGTGTTTCATAGAAAAATCTGAGATGAGATCTGAGATGAATATTCCGAGTACACGGGGCTGGTTTAATGGCAATGTTGGTGTCGTCTCCAGAACACGTGTTCCTCGACGCTATTTAGATTGTGTTCTGTTAATTTAGGAATTCAAAGCCAGTTTTTATTTTATTATCTACATATAAGTACTGGCTGGAAAAATAATACCTATATTATTTCATGTAAAGAGATCGAATCAAAAGAGGTTAGGTATTCTTTTTAAAGTCAACTTGGTTTAAAGTCAAGTTAAATAAGTATATTGCGTGTTAATTTGAAATGAGTAATAACCGAACAAAATCATGTCAGTGAAACTAAAAAATGGTGCCATAGAGCAAATTGTGTAGTTTTTAATGAAACTTCTTATGTAAATAAATTACGTAAAGACATAAAAGATTATGTTTATTATTAATGATTAATTTGTCTGTTTGACAACCGTTCTCATACATTAATATACAAAACGTTGCAATTACTTCACCAATTGCAATAAAAGACTTATCGTTTTTTTTCTATGGGATTGTTTTATGCCAAATATTTCTATTGTTCGTAAAATTTAAATCCTGTAAATGTTTTAATTTACTCGCTGTCGTCAACGTATGTGCGTATATGTCAAGCGTGAAGGTCGCTTAGCATGGAATTACCTATATTAAAAGGTTTGATTATTTGGATGCTGCAAGATGTGGTACATTTAATGTGAGGTGTACATTCTAGATCGATACTTCTAAGGGTTTCTTGAGAAAAAGAGTCCAATTGAAAGATGGACAACTAACTTATATTTAATTGAGTTAACGAATTTATTTTTATTTATTTATACAACACACCTACATACGATCTTACTCTTTGTCATAATATTTTCGAAGACAACGATAAAATTAGTTAGAATATTTCTTGATAAAAGAAAAAAATATCTACAAAACAAGCGTTATATTTAACATATACCTAATTATTAAAAATATCAATATATAGATGTGGTACGGTTTATATTGATTTAAAAACGAATAATTCTAGTGATACTTTCCGATTGTTGCCAAAAAAAAAAATATCTTAAAATTACAAGTAATACAATTGAATGCAAAACACATTATAAGACAAGACACTAAAATATAATAAATATAAAACAACTCGCCATATCATATATTCAAGAACAAGATGTTTGATTTAAAAAATTAAACAGGTTACCATCAAGTCTACCACCTCCGGGAAGGTAGCAGGTACCACCGAAGTCCAAAATTTACGACTCCTTAGTACAATGGACCGATGACATGGAAGCTCCCATCGTTTTTAATGTTTATACTACTATTGTAGGAAAGTTATAGGCTGTTTTGATTTGGAAGATTAGATGCGATTACGGTCAGAATTTATGAATTTTAACAAATCTATAATACATTAATTATATGTCTTTACGACAATTCATTTCCCGGGATTTACACTCGCTTACAAGTCGCAAGACGAGGCACGAGTCGAAGCACAAGGTGACAGTTTAAATAGTAGCTTGAAATTATTGTTGAATGAGGTTATATATCTTATATTATTAACACTTAAAAGTATCCGAATTTTGTCTTTTTTTTATTGCGGAGAAATATCCAGAGTTATTACTTTTTTTTAAGATAATTTGTGTTCCTTAGTAACAGCTCATAGTAATTCCCACCAGCAAAACATAAACCAAGAGTTTTAAGATTCATACATCAATAATATAATCATGTCGTTCAATTAATTATTTATAACTGAAAATAAATTCATACTTTACTATTACAATAATTAGAACTTCAATAAAATAATTATTATACACGTATATATTAATCGGGAGCAAAAAAAGGCTTAAAAACAAATATCCTCTTTTTAGTATTAAATGGGAATATTTATAAAAAAAATATAGAGAAAATTTTGCATTTAATATATAAATTTTGATTTAATGCATGAAACTATATGTATTATATAAAATAATGTTAACGTATCTACTTGAAAATCTTTTTCAAATGTAACCCTCGCGCGCTACAAATTAAAAAGTACCCCGTTATAAATGGCGACGTTCTTTATGATTAATGTTGAGAGAAATTAAAACAAGTGCGATAATGTTGTAAGGTTATTATTTACGACCATCGCTTCCTTTAAGATACAGCCTTATACTTATGATATTGTTATAAATTGCAATTATTGATTATAACATTAGAATCCGCTTCTAGAAAAGTTGATTCATCTTTAAATTGTATTATTTAAATTTGGAATCTTTCGTTAAACGAATATAAACTCCTTGAAGATTGTGAGTACTTAATTTGAAATTCAAAACTCCTTTATAAACCAATTCACCTCCTTGGTGTTTCCATTAAGATCTCGATAAAAAGAATCTCTTTGGTGCACTTAAAAGAATTGCAAAACGACGCCCAGGGGTCTGATATAGCTCGCTGTAGTGAAAATTTCGCGAGATTTATTTGAATAAATTATTTTTACCTGAAGTGAAGGGTTACTTGGATTTATTGTACAAAATATGCAATGTGGAGGCGAATGAATTACGTGATTTATACTTTTATTATTATCATATGCAAAGATATGTTTAATGGTGGAGGCATATTTTTTACAGCGTAACGTCATAGAATGAGAAATTTAATAAACCGACCACAGAGATTCTATTAGACATAGACGCGTCTTACTTCCGCATTCACGAGAAAGCATTCACTCCGACGATACAAATTTAAATAAATCCATTTATAACAACCAAATGAACACATTTGAAAGTTGAACATGACATCATCAAGTGAAACCGACGACAATGAGCGAAAGAGAACATTTAACAGGAAATAGTTTATATTCTAAAACAAATAGCGATAAACTATATGTCAAATACTGACAACTCAAATTGATCCATGTTACATTTATGTTACAGTTTATTTTCGATTGTTGTTAATGTACGATGACATTGAAGTCGATTTAAACTTAAAACAAAAGCGATTGGTCCGAATTTTAAATTTCGAATCGCAAGGATATTTCGGGGTTCGCAATTGGTAATTTAACCAGAGCTGTTGACAGATCGATGATGGCGGTTCTTGATTTAAATTCTTTTAGAAAGAATATTTATTTCAGTGGAGCGAAGTAATTTTATTATAACATTTAAGTGTAAAATAATTATTGTGAAATAAAAATGTTGGATTATCCATTTTTTTATAAAGCAACATCCAATTTACAAATATATAATTTGTCCAAAATAACGTAATTTTTAGGTGTAAATTGTTTGTTCTTTATGGCCATCCTAAATAAAAAATAATTAACTTTTTTTACTATTAAAAATTCTAACGTATTCTTGACCACTTTTAATGTATTTGAATTAGTATTAACATCTTCATTGAATCTTCAACTTCGAAAGTTCAAATCAAAGACAAAATAAGTCGCATTGCGTTTGACGTTGAGAATTAATTCGCAATTTGATTCCTTGGAACACGCACGACTGATGACACACACACACACACAACAAAGTAGGAATAACGGACTTGGTACAAGTTACATTTATGTTTACATAAAAAAAATAACTTCTAATGTTATACTTGGCATATTCGATATGTCATCTGTCAATTTATTAAATTGTTGTTTTTTTATACAGCCGCTTAGGTAACAATAGTTGGTATACATAATGTGAAACCCCAAAGAGGTTTTTCACTTTATATAAATTTAAATCTATAAATATATTCCAATAAGAAGCTACATGTATCACGAATACCGCCTAAAGGATATCAAATAGAATCTATCAACTCCTTACGGAGTGATGTCAAAGCACCTAATTCGATGGCTCCATACCATTCAGATTTCCCGATGGATGGAACCGTGCGACAGGGACGGGTTTATATAGATGTGGAGGGTGTGTGAAGGATGGAAGATGGTCACGGCTCCGATTCAGATGATTGGTGTACGTGCTGTGACGACCGCGCCTCTACGTGACTTAGGAGTACCACTACGACAAAATTATTAAAGTTCTTTGATACTTTTTTCAAATATATATGTAATATGTAATTTTTGAGATCATGTAAAATATATAAATATTTATTTTGTCAAAAATTTACTTAAATTAATCTATCTTACACAAAATCAAAACTCATTCGGTACGAGATAAATGAGAACTGTGTGATTCAATACTCGTTTTTTTTATATTAAATATTAAAAAGACAGAGACGTAATCATAAAGTATCAAGACTAATACATCCGTAATAAACAGTCGTTCTGACGACGACTCATTCCTAGCTACTGTTCTGAACCATTCATTGTTTTACTACAAACTACTCTATTCTTAAGAATTTTATTCGTCTTATTTCATATTAGCTACATCCTAGTTACAACGACGAGGAATTTTTACGAAGTATTTATGTTACTTCTGCTAATTTATGAATATTAAGTTAGAATACAACTTAATAGTTCAGTTTAATTTTCAAATTATATGATATATTACTAGCTAGTATTAATTAAAATAGAATTTTATGCTTAATCAATAAAAAAAATTACAAATGAATTCGAATGGCATAAAAACTTATTCGTCGTTCTTTATATGTCTTACTTTTCGGTTGTATATTTAAAATGGCAACATTTATTTTTAAATGAATTTTTTGGTAAACTTTAATTCCATTCAAATATTTGCAATTAACAAATGACATTTCCTTTATAGATAAAACAAAAATTATAAGTCTGTAATCAAATTGTTATATTTTGAACAATTAAGTTCCAAGTATTTTATTAAAATATATAAAAATGGGATTTTTTTTTTTGTATTAACAACATTAATAGGTACTGCAAGGTGAACGAAACATTTATTTTAATGTATAGTTGATATTGTTTTTGACTTACCTACATATAGAACATTCTTATTTTGAATTTGAATATAAGTGCGTTCATATTAATGGTAAAATAGAGTTAATAATATTAAGCGTCAAGTTAAATGTCTCCCTCTATAATGCACAAGTCATGTTTTTAATACACTTTTTTTTTCTTTAAGTCACCCACGATCTTGCCATTTTAAAATGTACTGAGGGGTGGGTATATAGAGTTAAGAAAATTTAGACAGGAACTAGATATATTTTGTGAATTAAATTTAAATATATATTTTTTGTTTTCATTTTTATGAAGATTGTTTAAATATGTTTTCTTTTTAAATTAATTCGTTTATTTGTTTTATTTATATGACAATAAAACAATGATTGTACAATACATATACATTTACTTTAGAGATTTTTACTTACACAAAACAATTATGGTATTGTATATGTATATATATATTGTTTTTATAATTAAAGTGTAACTCTCTATTTATATTAAGATCTTCGTCCGGCATTCATCGGAGTGTACAATTGCGGGAGAATGGCTGTCAACACGTCATCAACATGCTCTTTTTGTAGCTATGTGACAGAAAAAAAAACGAAACTTTTCACTATTGTTTTTTAATCAAAGAAGAAAAAATCTAAAATATGCTGCCATTATTATCAGACAATTTTTTTATAAATAAAATAAATAAAAAAAAAACTTTTTTTTTCATTGGTGCTATAAAATTTATGAATATTCGTAATACGTAGAAATAAAAATCGGAATATAAACTTTATTGGGGGGTGAATTTCTTATAAATTATAACAAATTGCTTTACAATGTTTTTGATCAGCTCCAAACACTGCCAGAATAATAAACAGTTCTTTAAGCTAGCAACACTCGTAGAAGAAAATTCGTATACTTGGTTTATCCTCTATTAATGTTACTTAAACTAGTAACGAAGTTGACTTATACTGCCTCCATATATATAATACAGCCTCTTTAATAGAAATATAAGGGCGTATTACATATTTTTAGTTTACTTAAATATTTTTTTTCTATAAGTATCCATCGATATGAATATATATTTTTATGAGTAATATAGTAATCGTTTTTCAAATATATTATATAAATTTGTATAAAACTAGTCAATATATATGAGGGACCGCTTAAAGTAACAAATGTTACACTAATTGGTAGAGAAATAATCTTATTTTAAAACGTTTCCGTTTCTAACAAATTGTAAGAAAAAAAAAAACACCCTTTAAAATTGTGTATGTTAATAGTTGAGAGGACGGTGGCATACAACAAGAAGCAGTTATAGCAGATATATATAGTATTTATTATTCCTTTTTATTCGTACATGTAATTTTTTTTTGTCAACAACTTGATAATATTTTATTTTATTATTTAATTTTTATCAGAAATTTACAGGGTTTAAGTTATAATATATATAGAAATGAATAAAATCTTCATATAGTTTTAGAAAAATTTACTCAGATTTTTATTTCTAAAGATTGTCCTCATTTGAATTAAAGAAAACATTTAATAATAATAGTGTTATATGTCACTGCATAACACCATCCGTACGTTTCACGACAATTGAAAAATTACCCGCGTTATTAGGTTCCGTGAAAAAATCCACTTACTCTTACATCGAGAAAAATGCAGGAGGCGAGAAGAGTACTTAGGGAGGCGTTAATACTATTATTTATGCAGAGACAGTCACAGAAAATAGCTTGAGAAAATGTAATACTACCTTCTTTGAAGTCGGTAATTTCTACACAACTATATTGAGTATATACAATAAAAAGACTTTTCTATATATAATAATATATTATATAGTTTGAAAATTAATTTATTTATCTTGTTGAATGTTAATGTTAGTCCTATTTGCGTTGGCTTAGTTATGATATCATTAACTTAAATACTATCTTCTACAACTAAATGTTATATAAAGTTGTTATAAAAAAAGCTTGTATTAAATAGTATTTAATTGAAATAGAATCTTTATGAAAAATCATATATTTTTGACACTAGTGTATTTAATGTATTCGAAAAACAAAATTTTGTTATAGAAAAAAACATTGAGCAACAAAATATTTTAGTCGAAGTTTACATATATATATATATATATATATATATATATATAATATAGTTAGCGGGGAACGTCTGTGCGTGTCCTGAATGCTTGATCCACAGAATCTCATATCCGGTAGATATTTTTAGCTCTTATTACCGCCTCAGTTTCATATTGAAAGTTTGCGAAGCGTTATCATATTGGCGATTCTCTTAAAAACATTATAATATTTATTAAATTTTATTAAATAATTCTTAACGTATCATTCCGTGTCAAGAGATGTTACATTGAAAATAATTTCGTTTATTGTTTGACGATATCTTACAAATTCTTATTTTTAATTGCACTCGTTTTTAGATCGTATCGCTTCAACCCTTCACTAAGGGGTTGTTTTATTAATTTATTTTGTCGCGTATCTTCCAAATTATACAAATTCCATCATAATTGTCCCCATATGCAAAGTTTAATGTTTTACCCTGATTTTATCTGGTTTTAATACATTTTCTTGGAAAGGGTGGGATTGTACGTATCTATAGCTGAGATATTCTGATATTTCACTTACATCACCAATTATATTATGAAACATATAATTTTTATGGACAAATTTATTCTAAAAATAGTATACAATCACACCATCCCTACTGGTTAATGGTTAGAGATTGAAAAAAATGCAGCAAGAGGCAAATGTTTAAGTGTAACTTAACGTAAATAATATGTTATTATTTTCAATAAACTCAATGTAAAAACTACGAAATATTAATATGTAATATAAACATACAACGGCGTATATAGAAAAATAAAATTTATTTAATCATTTATCCATAATGACGGATTTATAAATTTATCCTTTGCCCAGTACGAAGTGCAAATAAAAAAACTTTTATTTACTCAACAAAAGTGAAGTCAGCTACACTGGCAATTGAAATTAGAATATCTTAATTCATATCAGTATCAGGGTTGCCATCTTAATGTGTGTATGCTTCCCTAATTCCGGGGTAATGTTGAGATAAACTCGTATCACGCTTGGACATGTTTATTTGTGTTACTAAATGTTTATGGTGGAAATTTAGGGTAGTATGGAGATTAAGTAATTATATGGAAATCAGCTAATTAATTATATTAATTATTGTATGTTTAATAATAGGTTTATGTCTCTTAACGGCACGTTTTGTATTGAATTTATTATGATTCAATATTTTTAATATACTAGCAATATATAGTATTTAATAGTGCTTAATACTAAAAAACACAAAAATTCGAAATATTCTGCTATATAATTAATAACATAATGAAATCGGATACAAATACAGCCTTCAAGGGAGCAGTAATTAGTTTCGTATTTGAATCACATTTTCCTTATTTTTGTCCAAGAAATCGTTCTAGTTAAGGTCTAAACTATTAAACCTCCAGACCACGAGAGCTAAAGATTTATAGTTGACACCCTCCCAATAAAATAAAGGTTAGGTCATTGTACGTGCGTCCCTAAATGTAGGGCACACGATCGATGCTGTTTAAAATTCCGTATCGACTATTGTAAGGGGATTAGTGACGTCACTAGTTACAACTCCATAGATGGCGGTAAACAATAATTTCATACTCACCGTATCATATTTAAAAGGTACCAAAAACATCGATATGGCAACACTAGTGCTAATTTCATAGATGGCCCTTTATCAGTGTAACAGGTTCATTACGTAATTGCATCAAATTTAGAAGGTATCGAGTAAGACTTTTTTTTACTTTAAATATAAAATAACTGACATTCTAATGGACGTTACAAAAAAAAAAAAAAACAGTCACGTTAGTACAAAGTAAATGGTTCATCGAACTTCACCAATGCTGAGATAACTGAAACTCCCAATGTCAAGATCGTGGCAGGTTCAAACACCTGACTTGGGAAAAAAATATATAGAAAAAAATGAAAACTCACGAATTATCCAATAAGACGCACTTTTCTGGTTGACTGTTAACAGTCTACGACTGGTTACGGGAGGAGCGATTTTATCAAATACTTTGACTATCCATAATATTTAGTCACGAGTTTAAATCATACCACAATTTCTTATTTCATGCTCGTTACGTAACATTTCTTGAGCTACATTTCGGTAATAACGTTATGGATGTATTCTAAGCAGGTTCGGCGCTGGCCACTTTCCGCTCTCCGCTACCTTCTATCAATACGTCCACAGCCTGCGTACCTCCGCGTATTCCTCGTGACCGTGTCCGTGAGCGATCTCTTTATTGATTATAACCAGTGTTTGTAACTTCGTCCAACTAAAACAGAACCTATATTAGAAAAAACATAAATTAAAGCGCTTCGGAATTTCGAAGGTTCCGATTCGTCTGCCAGCTGTAGCTGTTACTAAATGTTACATTTTAAATTTTCAGCACTTGAAGCCGCTAGAATGCCAAGAAATTATATAATTATCCTTCTTTATTTAAAGAAACGCCTTATAATAATAAAGTATTTTAATATGTTATTACCTTTAAGCTTCGGTGGCTTCACGACTTTGACATATCTCAAGTTACATACCGTAAAGGTTTTAACTTAAAATTAATTTAAAATATGTACAAAATATTTAAAGTTATGTAAATCTTGAGAGTTCCGAGACAAGCTTCTAAGAGTTTTAGATTAAAAATTAAACTATTGATGACGAAATCACATTAGAGAGTTGTAGTGGCATTATTGAACCAATTTATTGTTAATTCCAGTTAGCCGTGTCATTTCACATCTGCAATGTAATCTAAATAGCCGGCTAACCGCTGGCCGGAAGCCGCAATCGTCCGGCTCGGGCTTAGCCGACAAATAATTTGATTTATTCATAATAAGTTAACGATCATCTTGTTTTTATTTCATAAATATATTTGTTATAAAAAATATTTATTTAAGAAACCTATAAAATAAAAGTCTATAAGTATCTTAATTAAAATTCCAACCAATTTGGTTAAGTAGTTATGATGTCACATACATACATACTAGTATATATTATGTAAGTATAAAACCAATACATTTCTTGTGATGCTGTATCAAAATAGAGTCGTGTCTGAATGCGTCTTCTAGGGGTTATTGATTTAGCGTGGGGCGTGGTCTGCTCCTACAAGACGTACGATCCTGATCTATAGACAGAAACAAATTTAGGTATTGAAGTTAGGTATTGCTAGCTATCTAGATTACGTACTGTGAGGAAACTTGTTAGTAACGGATATTTTTACTGGATATGTAAAAGTAAATAAGTCGAGATTCATTTAGCTCGATAGCATTTTGTTGTTTCATATCTAAGATGGAACAAATAGATAGACATACATTGCTTTTTTGTTTCAAACGTTAATATGTAACTAAATAATCGTATAATTAAATTGTACGTACTTGTGTGTGTAGAATATCTATTTTATTTTTTAAAATTTATTTGAGTTTTTTTCCCGATGTTTCTGTCAATTGATTCATTTCGTGACTGAAACGAACAGAATTTTCTTCTTTATATGTTTTATTTATTTGTTACGAATAATGACTAAGTTATTTTGAGACTTCAATACTAACAATAACTTAAGTAGGAATCATATTTTATTTTTTGTAAATTAAACAGTATTTCTTTACTTTTCGTGTGCTAGCCATGTTTTTATTTAATATTTTTTTCTAAGATTGATTATCTTTAAATAGGTTTGTACGTAACACGGAATAAAGCTGTGCGGTTGTAACTTTTTACTCAGTTGTATTCACATAATCGCTGGAGGTATGACCATTGATTTTTTGCAGCAATTCAAGTCATCTCCAGGTGTGAGCATTACCATCAATAATTCAAAGAGCCGACGAAGACCCAGCTCATTAACGGTCCGATACAGTAATTAAAGGCGCTCACAGACGGGGACTCGAACCGCAACCCGTCTCCCGACTGGCGCGCATCCAACCAACAAGTCATTATATTCCATGAGCGCCAGCTATAAACGTATTCCTGAACATATCACGTAGTTAACTGCCACCAATTTTAACCAATCGGGACGGGACAATTTAACTTAATATTGAACGCCACGCCCAATCACGTAACCGCCTATTACGGGTGTAACGTCGCAGGCTTTTAACTCGCAGCAGCTCCCGTCCCTCTCTATGGTATAGCTCCGTCTCTCTCCGGCAGCCGAGCCGCGGAGGCTTCAGCGTCTAGGCCGTCCGTGATAGAGTCTCGTTTGGCGCGTGTTGAACATCAGTTGCACGTCCGTGTTCTAAGGAGGGGGTCGCGTGCAACTGTTTTTCGATAATCGGCCGCGCGTTCCGTACGTGAAAATCGGACAGTACAGAGCCAGTCACGTCCACGTAAAAACGGATATATGCCCGGAATATTTATTAAGTGGGTGGCTGTGCGTGACTCCTGAGTGAGGCTGCTGTAAATTATCGGTCGAAATAGGATCGTCTGTCGGCTGGTGGCGTCGAAGGCTAGACCGTATTTCGGTGTTGTGGATATTTCTGATAGTATTTAGATCGGGATGTACGGACATACAGTTCTCTAAGTGTTATCGTCTGTGGAGTAATGGGACTATCGAACCATGTTATACAATGAGTGCTGATCGTGGACTTGTTGAAAGGGACTGATTCACTAGCTTGAGAATGTTGCCGTACCAAACGGTGGCTATGGACTACGCGGTGGCCTCTGGCTTCCACCACCAGAGGCCTGGCCTGCCCGGTGTCATGGGCCTCCCGGGGCCGGGGCCGGGACTCAATCCGGGCCTCAACACGGCCTTCACCCATTCCTGGTTCGTACAGACAAGCCCGGATATGTGTCGACAACAACAAGCATCCAACCAATCGCATCTCGAACCTGGGCACGTTTCATTTTTTTTATTTTTTTAGTTTTAGATTCTTTAACCAACTTACTTTTGCCAACGATATGCTTATGACTAGTATATATCTACAATTATCTTTCACTCTTTACCAGTTCGAACTCATAAAATATTAATTTTAATATATTGTAATAAACTGACTACTGTTACTATGAACATGAGCAAATTGTCGGTTGTAATTTTTTTTAATCTACCTGATATATTCTATAGAGTTATTTTTAAGTTTTGCAATTTTTATAGAGCTTTATCAACGTGCTTTTAGTAGTTACTCGATGTTGTGTATGTGTACGTTGTTTTTGTGTAATAACAAAAAAAAAAACTATTAAAAAATACATAAAGAATATAAGAAGTTTATGAAGAAAAAAATTTTGTATACCTAACAAACGATTCAATCGTGTGAAATTCAAATGGAGAAAAAAAAAACAAGGGCATTATATTTCGACGTTTTTAAATGCCGTAATGTCCCGACTTAATTCCAAACATTATTATATAAACTATGGTTATATTTAGTTGTGTAATAACAAGCCTTAAAAACGACTAGCTAAGCAGAATTACCAACAAAATATCTGATTTAAATCTTTATATAGCTGTACTGGTTTTTAATTTTCTAGGTTAGACGTAATAAAACTATTGCCGTCTATCATTGTTACCTATATTATAAGTTATATAAGATCATTCATTATTATAATTAACAAAAAAAAAAAATTACTCAATTTTCGAACAAAATATCCAAAAAGACGAAAATATTTAAAAAAAAAAACTAGTGTATACTTAAAAATAGGTTGTATTCATTAATCTATTTTGTCCATTATAATTACATTTTATATGAGTATCTTTATTTAGTTTACCATAAAGTATAAAATATTAAATATAATGACAAAAGAAATAATCAAGGAAGTAAGTACAACAACAGCAAATGATCTCGCACGAAATAAAACCAGAGTTACGTATATTAAGATTTTATCAAGAGAATCACAAAACAACAAATGTTGTTTAAATTGTCATCTTTATAAAAAAAACCTGTTGGCATTCTGTAAACGGAGACGGTAATTGAGAAGAATACAATACACACTTAATTGATTAACAAAAAAATTAATATTAAACTAAGCGTATGTCATATATGAAATTCTATTGCAATAACAAAAACTTTATATGTAAGTCGTAATACATAGGAATTTGTCTCATTCTCAGATCAGTTTTTTATTATGAGCCATAATCTACATATTACTTTTTAAATTATAAGAATAATATAATTGGTTATAGCAAAAATTTTAGTATAAAAATCTTGTTCCTTGTTAGGACATATACGTTAGGTGGATTCGTCTGGAACGCCACGAAGTCAAGCGAGTTTGATTATTAAATGGACATTTGAATACAGGTTATAACTTTTTTTGTATAGTTAAAGCCTTTTTACACTTCCTATTACTACCGAAAAAAGCCTTTTTACACTTCATCAAATTGTCTCACAAAAGGTCGAAGAATATTCTTTGTCTAAATTGTTCCTATCCTAATATAAAGACCGTGACATTCTCCTGACTATACGCTTTGATGTATGTTTGTGGACAAAAAAATCAATTCGGAGTTAATTAGAAATTCCGCTCATTCAATTCTGTTCAATCAATGAATGGTTTAATGAAAGATGTTCATAAATAAATGTATTTATGTTCTTCTCGTCGCCTTCATGAAGTTTGTTCGAAATTTGAATTATTGAAAAATTTAAATCGTAGAAACTAAATGAATTAAATATTAGACAGTATTATAAATAAACTTTGGCCATTTACTAAAAATAAAAAAATAAAAATATCAGAAAAAATAAATTAATTTTCTAAAAAGGATTTTTAATTTGTTTTATTATATTTATTTTATAGTAATATTGATGTTCCTTGTCAATATATGAAAAGAAAATCTTATCGCTTTGACAAAATTAGATACGGTATTTTTTCTTTTGGTTTATAATATAATTTTAAATCGTGTATCACTATTATATAAACATAGAAGAATGTCAAAAAATACAGCCATCGCCGAAATGTTTTCAATTTATAATCTGTTTCTAATTTTACATTGTATATTCAGTACAAAAAAAACTCTTCAAAACTAATTGAATCTATTTTACAACATTTTTATTTAAAAGCTTCATAACTTTCTTACGATTTATATAACAAAAAATATCTCAAACCGAGCTGTTAACTTTATTTTAGCGACTTATAATAGAACGGTTTTAAATGTCTAGATTAAAAATCCATTTAATGGCAACAAAGATAGACTAACAAAAAACGGAAATTGAAGAAAGAAAAAAACTACGACCCCGTAGCGTTTTGTTATGGAGAATTTCACTTTGTAACTTATGAATGATCGAACGCAATAATTAAATTAACAGAATCTATATAATGTATTGTTTTTAAATTCTACATAATCTTCCTCAATATTTTTTTTAAACTCTCTCTCTGACGTAGTTTTTTTTTTTTCAAAACCATTTAAGACGTTGATCGATTTGGGTCAAGTGTGAGCGTTGCTCTGTTAGTATATCTTCTAATTTCATACTTTAAATTCACGATAAAAACATAATATTGGGAACAATAACACATCTTGAACTACCTATCATTATAAAGATTACTTGCAGCCACTGTAGCTTGATAGATGACGTTCTCTTTTCAAGCCAATTTGAACTTAAACACGACTGAATAAAGAAGTCAGGAACTTCCGTTTGATTTGGATTTAAAAATTATTGTTGGCCCGTTTTTAAATATATGGATCTATTACGTTTTGTCTTGTGTTATTTTTATCAATATACAGCATGTTCATTTTTATAATTTTTTAAATCGTTTAATTAGAATCCATGTCCCTATTGATCAATATGTATAAATGATTCCGTCAAGTCTGATCGAATCATTTGCTAAGTAAGGAGATTTAACTTGATACACATTTTTCTCGATATCAAATTAATCACTTGAATTTTAAATAATCTCATCAGCCTGTATATGCTGTCGGTTCAATCAGCGGCAAATGCTGAATCACTGCCGATTCGTCGCGCCCTCTGTCCGCTCCGGTTTTTGTTCTGTTAACACTTTCAACTATACTATGATAGAACTTAGGATATTAGGGATTTGTATACATTAAAAGTTTCATCTTAAATTGGAAATAAAAATTAGGAAATATTATATTCCTCCCGAAGAGACGCTCGATCGTTCGTAGTTTAGTACTACGATGTCGAGATAAATATATAGGCTGACAATAATAATATTATTCTAAATCTATAGGTTTTACAAATATCTCAATTCCAAATACACAGACAATATATTACCTTTATAACATATGTATACGAGTGAGACTTATACTTTTATACAATCGTAATTGAGTTCTGTCTAACAAGTAAGAATATAATTTGTAGAAAATAATGTCATTATAAAGTAATGGGATAGTTTACTTCGTTTCCAATATAAATGTTTTCTCCGTATTACCAACGATTATCTTCAATGAAACCAAATAATATTTAAGAAATCGTTGTTTCGAAAAACTGCATCAATTTAGCTCTGCGGTTTGTATTTGAGGCCTGCAGGTGCGTTCTGTTCCGACAATGTAAATTTTATATCAATTACTCGATGTTGTTACAAAAAAGGAAATACTAATATAATATTAAGAAATACGGTTGAAAAGTAACGAAACTGAAAAAGTTATTGTGATTTAAACAAAAGAAATTTGCATTTTTTTTTTATATATATATAAAAAATATAATCATTTGTCAACTCCGTCTCGGAATGCCCTATCTTGCCGACTTATCTCCACTTTATAACATAACATTAGCTCTAAGTGAGCGGTTTGAGTTAATCATGAAGTGCAGTTTAACTTTTCGTACTTAAGACGAATTGAAATGAGCATCTATTGTATATAGAGAATTTAATAAAAATTCCAACAGTAGGATGACCATCCATCAACCAGTAGGCGAGGATTAAGGGACAAGTGTTCCGAAAATGATGCATTATTTCCCCCTTTACCTCATCAACTTACTTTTATAGTGACCCTTGTTGTTTTAATTCTTTCTTTTAGGGTTGAATTGGTTGAGGGCGAGGGTCATCATCGGTCCATTGTGGTGTTAACGTCGACTTTCTTCAGATATATCTTCATAATCATGACCTCTGTGTGAAACGTCCCAATTTTTTATAGACACGCCAATTTCTATTTATTGCCTCCAGTCATACATTTATTAAACGAGTAGAGGCCTACCTGTACTGGTGAGTCACAAACAGACAGACGTAAACACTTCCTCATTTATATTATATTTACTAGGATAATGCTTAAATGAGAACATTGCTTAAAAGTAAATCTATTGTGTATGGGAAAATAAACTATTGAACATATTACGAAAGTCTTAGCAGTCAGCGAGTGGACGGGTAAATAATACAATTTTAAAGTTTAACAAAATGTCAAACGAGACGAAATGCCAGGCAGGAGGCGAACTGTAAGTTTCGAGACAAAAATAGGAAAAATTCACTCCAGCCCCGGGCGCAATCAGCCGTCCCTTCAGACGATTATTGCAAATAACTATTATTTTCTTCTCCTTTCAATTGGCAGCGAATGCAGCCCCAACATAACGCTTTGTATTGCTAATTTCGAATACTAGTTCTCTCTATTTTCGTTCACTATAGTAACATTAACTTTGTGCTACGAACATTTTTCAAAGGAATATATTTTGTTACGTTAAATTAATTTGGTAGATTGGGCCAACATTGCAGGAATCTCTCTCTCTCTACGGGATCTTCGTCGTAATATATAGAATTCATTATTCATAACAGAAAGATCCGCAACAAATCCCTGTTATATTTATGAATGAAACAATTTTCCAGCTTCGTTACAATTTCGGCTGGCAATTTGCAAAGCGGCTAGCAACCATTAGTCATACTCGTATCGACGCGTCGGGCAGATTGGCCATTTTTTGCTTATAACTATGGGATCACTGCCCATTGGGGTGTGTGACAACGAATTACTGTCTCTAACATTTATATTATCTAACGTAAACGTTATTAATATTGTTGTGAAAATTCTTTACGAATAACTAGAATAGTAAATTAATCTCCTTCATATATCAAATTCTAATTTTAAAATAATCAAAGTTATAGGTCAGCTTAGAATATATTAGAATAGGCTTTTTCAATAGTCAGTAGTTATTTTGCATCACATATGTATATCGTGTTAATATTGTCAAATTTCTGTAAAAACTTGCATTCAATGCTATTCCAGCAATTGTTATTCCTCTCCCGTCCGTAAGGTAAATTGGATATGACGTGATTATTAAAGTCTGCCTAAAGAGCGGCAATTTGGACAGTGAGGAAATCAGTCCCAGAGGACGGGGCAGTTGGATTATTTATTTTTGTGCCAAATTTACGATAATTGTACAGTCCGTTTGTTTCTGTTGTTATAGCTCGTAACATTTCTGTAATAATTCAAGGTTTAATAAATTTCCGTATTTATTTTACCTGTTCGTAAGAGTTCAAAGTTTATTCGTTTAAACTGCTTTTAAAATGTTACCCGCACCCATAGAATTCCTCATAAAACTTTATCTAGATCCACCTCAATGACGTCACCACGCGAAATATAACTGTTTTAAAATTAGCCTCCAGATAAACGAGCGTTTAGTTTAGTTATTTTTTTTTTGTGTTTTTTAACTTTTATGCTCGCCTTTCTTATCTCTCGTCTATATACCGTTAGAAGCGTTTATCGAGTCATTAGTCAAAGTGGAGGGAATGAGTAAGACAATGAAACTCAATGTATTTTATTCGGATTTAGATTTTTAAGGGAATACACAAAAAAAAATAAACAATAAATTAAACTAGTTTCTTTACACTGGTTGTTAACACGGTCCCAGGAAGATTCCGCCGAGTCATATCAGGCTCATCTTGAGGGCAATAGTGTAACGACTGTCCCTCGAGAGGATGCCCTTTTGATTATTTCCGATCTTTACAAATGGATTCAGCAATTTTGATACTTTAAGAAAACCTTTACAGAAAACTCCGTTGAATTTCAATAAAATTGTGTCGCAAAATGAGTTAAGCCTTCTCATATATTTGTCTGTAGATAGAATATTAAGTATGACAGTTTTTTTTGTATATGTATTTTGTGTACAGGAAAATTGCAAGACAATAATGAAACAATATAAAATAATTACCTTCTGTTGTTAGACCACGATAATAATGCATAATCCATAATTGTAATTTATGTGCGAAGTTCATGACATCGAGGTAGCGCTAGATCCATTGTGACGAGGTATAGCGTGACCTCTACTTTGATACGCATTTCCGATCGTGTTCCTTCGAAGCCTTTGACACTAAACAGAACTATTTAATATAATAATAATGTAAATCTTTTTAGGTAGAGTTAGACATATCGAAACGTTTTGCAAGTACGTTCAAGTGTTGATTTGATATCTCATTCTGGTATTTCTAATACGTAATTGCCTTCACATTTAAACTTTGCAAAATTCGATTGTGAGATTATTGCCATAAATTATTCTGTATTTTTGGTTCATACGCATTGTTATTAGAATCCTTATTATCTAAACGTAATCACGGATCGATGCAATCTGCGTAATCAAAGATGGCGTTCTGTCATTATGACATTATACATACAGATTATATCAGCAAAAATAATCGTCGGCTGTATCAATAATCCTGAGGCGTAATAATCCGATGACATTTTCATTTCCTATGTCAAATAAACGCCCTTGTATGGACGGCTGTTTATGTGCGGAGAATAAATATTTCTTAATGGTGTCTCCTATCAACGTGCTAATTTATTTCTGCCCAAATATAATTACGGGATATTGAAAAACAATAAAAGGATTCGTCGACTTATTGGGTGGAAGATATCTATCGGAATACTTCCTAACTTTGAATTTGAATTTCTTCGCAAGTGACCGTCGGTTTGAAAGGCCCATGGGACTCGATGGTTGACTAAACTCCGGATCTCAAATGTCCGCGCTTTTAAAGAAAACCAGCCGACCCTTAAGTGTATGGGGTGTAAATTTCTCTTTGAAAAGTTTCACTCCGTTTAACTCTATTACCCTTGGAATTTTTATCGTACTTTTTATCCTGCAGTCTTAAGAAAAGTTAGTGTTAAATTTTTTTGTTTTTAACAATAAAATATCGTATAAAGACTGTCATCGAACCCGGTACCTCAAATTACCTGATTCACTAGACCGTTTATTACTATAATTAAATAGGGATGGATTTAAATTATATATTATTGTACTGTTTTTTATAATGACAATACAACTCAGCGAACAGTTATGTTGACTTTCTTGATATAAAAAACTTGATATAAAAACTAGTTATATTATTCGTTACGCCGCAGTTGCAATCATCACTGTCATTATTAAAAATAGAAGACTATGATCCACATAAAAAAACATTCCTTTGCCTCAGATATCTCAAAATATTACTTCACCCGACGCCCGATGACTACTACCTGTTTAATTGTACCAACGATCATTACATAATACGTACTTACGGCCCTAATATCGTAAAAATATGAAGCATATTGTCGCTAAGACACCCCTTTAAGTGCATTCAGTGTAACCACTTGATGACAATAAAAAATGTCATATTTATCACCATAAAGTTCTCACCACACTTAAACTTTATGATAGGGTTGTAAACTCAAGATCCGGTAGACGCTATCAATGAAGTGCTTATATTTATTGTTAGAAAAATTATGTCATCGATTATTAAGCGGGTCGCGGACAGGAAGGATGTGATTTTTGGTGAAATAAGCTAATTTGTGTATTAAAATTATATGTGTAAATTATTAAGAGGCAGTATAAAGATAAATAGTAACCCTAATAGCATAGTCAGGTCGATAAATTTATTAAATTGTCTAGAAGTAGAACGTGTTTAACATTTTAATATCGATATTAAAATTTTGTACTTATATATAATTTTTCCTATCGTTTACTATTTTAGACTAAATGGTATGTGACCGACTGTATGGTGACAAAACACAGATTTTCCCATGCATTATGTATTTATATCGCCAATAACAAATAAACCGCAACAATGAGAACCAATGTTTAGACTCAAGATTATTGAAGCAGAAAATGCTCTATAGTTCCCAGGCGCGGTTTTAAAGACCCGCAACAAGGGATTACCCCAAATATACCCCATTAAGTTAATCGATCGATTGAATTTTAACCCTTCGAAGGTGAAATGACAATGAGGAGGTCGTATTCTAAGATGCATTTAATCTTCAGCTACCTATAACTTAATCTTTTGATAATAAAGCGAAAAAAAATACTTTCGACAAGCTTGTAGTGGTTTAAATACTAAACGGTTATTTATATTAAAGGTGATAGAATTGTATTAAAAGAGATATGTAAGGTAAATTTCGTCTTGTTTCGTCCTTATCGGCGTTCAGAGGTTGATTATATTAATGATGACACAAATGTAATCATAGCGAGACTGACGCGTCTGTCATACTATATGCAAGTAAATCCCCCGGGCGAACTAATTCGTACCCGGGCGCAACTCAATTTGTCCGGGACACATTAGCCGTAACTACTGCGACATTGCGTATGGCTCTTTACGATCTTTCTTACACTTCCCGGGCCTATTTCAATTTTTCCATTTTTTTTTTTAACCGAAGTTTCATTTCCGCCTTCATGCGTCGGTATAAGGACTAATTCTGTTTCACCAATCTCTTGAGTTATGACATTCTAGTCTAGCAGGTTCCAATCAACGCTGACCGCTGCTATATACATGGTTTGTTATTTTGGACTTTATTTTGTTGAGAGTAGGGTTGTTTTCATTTTGTTGTTTCCAAAATGGGGGTCAAGGCGTTAGTAACGTATTGTGGGTTCGATTCCCAGGTGTACAGGGCGGCGGGACACGTACGAGTACACTTAAAGACAGACACTTCTAAGATGAAGGGAGGTCCGTCATAAAAATTGGAACGAAAGAAAACATTACAGTGGCTCTCGTATTGAGTAGAATTTATGGGAAAGACAAACCAGCATAGAGCACAGAAGAATTATGTTACATTAGACCACGTAACAACAATACGCGGAAAAGAAAAGAAATACAATATGAGAAGGTAAACTTTATACAGAAAAAACATTCGATAAGAATAAATGCGTCTTGAAGTTACTTAAGGCAGAATATTATTTCATTTAATTGTTCATAAAACATATTAATTTTCATAATACAATTTGATGTATTACAATATATATACATTAAAAATATGAATTTAATCTTTTTTTCACATGCATGTAGTTACCAGTATTATAAACATGAATTATAAATTAGGTTTTTATGAATTTAAGTTGCGAATAAGGAACTTAACACGCGATTTTCTTTTTAATTTTATATACATCCTCCTTAGTAATCATAAATATTTTCATTAAACAGTAACTGGCTGTAAAGAAATAATATCAATATAATTATTAAAAATAATAACAATATATATCTATATTAATAACCTGAACTAATCGTATAAGACGATTGAGGGTAGTTCACCCTCGGTCAAAGTTATTTTAAACAATTTAATGCTTTCGGTCAAAACTGACCCTCGAGATACATTAAATCAGCTCTAAGGGCCGGTTGTTTCATAGTTCAGACGTTTATACTTATCGGAAAATACGATCTTAAAGGGTTTGTTTAGATTTTCTTTATTTAAACATTATTACCCCCATTGGTACACGCGATAAGATAAATTTTACAATTTTTATCGTACGTCATATATCTACATTTGATACATTTTATCGTTTAATGCGATTAATAGTGACGTGTTTTTGTTTTGGATTGTTTTTTTTTTTCGTTTAAAAATATTTTATTTCCCATCACAGTCACCGTTTTATGATAGTTCGGACCCAGTACATTTGCGATGACCTTACTCAGGTGACAGTAAACATACTCTCGGGGGAGAGTAATCGGATCGTAAAGTGAAACCCATTTCTGAATCGCTTACTCAGAGGAGGATGTAAAAAAAAGTGTAAATAACGTGAATAGTAGCTCAAACTAAATGTTACTTATTTAACTCCGACACGTAGTCTGAGAGATTTAGTTAGTTATTTAGTTTTTGCTGTAGTTTTCTAGCTGTTAATTCATATATAAATTGATTTATAGATTAATAACCTTAGTATTTAAATAAATAAATGTTTGTTATATACGTGTCGCTGTAAACAGGGTGACATAATTCTACCACATTCTATGACGTGACTTTTGAATATGCATCATGCAAATGGCAGATCCTATTAGCGATTGATATCATCATTTAGTTGGTGGTAACAGTTTTGTTTGTGTAACTTTAAAGTTAAATATAAGGTAATCGGTTTGTTTGTCTCTTCATGACTCTAGTATATTAATACAAAACATATTTTTATCAGTGTTGCTATTATTGAAAATCATGAAATTTACCTATTGTTATTCAATATAAAAACTAATATATTTGCAGCCGATCTCAATACTGTTTATGGATAACAAGGGTTAATACTATATTATTTTAAAACGAATCTTAGAATTTAATCGTGAACTGTAAGTAATCTGTATGTGGGCTAAACTTTGAAGGCTTTCGTTGCCACTCATTGCATACGCTCTTCTCTTCTTGTTTGTTGCAACTGAGTTTCTGTTTAAAGCAATTTACCCTGTAGGTATACCAATTTACCCTGTAATATACCCTGTATATATAGAGTTTTATTTGGACGAAAAAGTAAGGTACACAGATGTATGTAGTGTGAAGAAAAATTAATATAAATTTAAATGTATCAAATTATATAAACATAGACAGACTCACGCACATGTATGTGTACAAGTAAATCTCTTTTTCGCTGTTAAGTTATAACTATCTTATTAAGTATATTTGTTCGGGCTTCACGTTAAAACTTCTAATTAAATAAAAAAAAAACACTTTTTTCTTATTATTAAACATCTAACAGGATCAGATTTTAGATTAGTTTTTTTTTACAAAATTTCCTCATTATGCACAATAAAGACTACATTTTCAATTGTAATGAAATATATAATTTAATTACAAACTAGTATCGTACAACCCACAAAACAATTTCGTTATCATCATTATACTGAGTCGCTGTCTGTACTTATTAAAACAAACTCATTAGTGACTCCGCCCGTAGGAGGAGAGAGGGCGTCGACCAACGCTTAAAACGATTTCAACGGCCTTTTGTTTAAAATATAACTGAATTATATGAAATATGTGTGAATTCATACTACACAGGCATACATACAGACGTTATGTGATGAATTATTGCAATAAATGTATGACGAAAGTCAAATTTTGAATGTTTTGAATACAAAACAATAGCAAAGTATTATACAAAATTTAATTTAAGTTGTTAATAATTTACGATTAATAAAAGCAAGTTCATCAAATCTAATAGCGAATGTCTTACAGTATCCTCGAGCTACGAAAGGAAAAGAGCAGGGATGCGGCAAGATCACGACGCGGCAAGGAGAATTATGAGTTCTATGAATTGGCGAAGATGCTGCCTCTACCGGCGGCCATCACCAGCCAGTTGGATAAGGCTTCCATCATACGACTGACGATCAGCTACCTCAAGTTACGAGACTTCTCCGGTCACGGTGACCCTCCATGGAGTCGCGACACCCCACCGACTAGCAAGACTTTAAAAGGTACGTATTTTCATATGGCAAATAAAATACCGCATCCATTCTAACATGATTTCGTAGTATTAAAATTATTTACTGACTTAAAACAGAAATTGATTTGTAAGCTAGTAAAGCTTCTCATAAGCAATTTTTATCAAGATAGATACGTTTAAAGATTTTTAGGTAATAACACAAGTATATCATGAAAGACGTGTTTAAAAGTTTCGAGCGGTTTTAATATGATATTGTAATATATATTTATGTATATATATATTATTAATAGCCGTAAATAGATGTTTTAACTACAACCAGATACGGTGATGTGCCCCTAAAACTATGCAAAATGTCTGAGTGGCTTTAAAATAAGTGAGGAGGGGTCCCAAATCCGATTTGCCTTCATCAAGTCATTGTCGTACTAACAGCATTAACTCGTGTAGAGAATAACATTTGTACATTTTGATGGTAACTTGGTTTGATTTATATATTTTTTATCTAAATATATCTTAAACGCTCCAAACGTTTATATTATAATATTATCAATATGGGCGAGTGGTCTATATTACCCGTTTTCAATAATGAATAGAGACAGACAGACAGACAAGTAGTTAATACCTACATTTTTCTCGCAATATTTCATGACATTTATCAAACAACAAAGAGAAAAAACGCACTTATATGGACTTTTAATTATTTAAATTTTGATTTTATTTTTAATAAAAAAATTTTTTTTTTTTGAAAATGAGAATATCTATTATCATTTCGTGTTAAATAGTCACAGATAATAATAAAAATTTTAAATATGTTTTCCATATTCGTTTAAGATTTATTGTGGTCTGTTATAAAATGTTCTTATGTTAATTATTTGGAAGTTTCCGAGTTATATAACCGTTTCACAGATCAATGACAAAAAAAGTTTGAATTACGTATGTACCCAGTAATAAGTTCAAGATTAAAGACAAAATTAACAACTACTTATCTACCATAAAAGAGAAATATATAAAAAAATATTGTGAACGTATTTCTAATAGCATATTCAATAAATAACAGAGTTTTTGCATGAACCTCTAAATCACAGAACAAAAAAAAATCTCAAATATTGATAGGTGAGGCGTGCACACAAATAACGCCTTGGGGACGTTTCACCGCAATTCTACAATAAATAAATTAGCTATAACAAAAAATACTGTTTGTCTCACTGTGCAAACGTGGCGCATGTGCCTGATTGTGAGGGCTCTGATGACAAACGGTACATCAAAATCGTGCATGGAATTTTTACAATTCATGCCACAATGTATTTTCAGGTTTTGTTTATTAATTCTAACAAATTCTATTCCAAAAAAAAAAAACTAGGTGATTATATATTTTTTAATACATATTTGTAAATAAAAAATATTTTTTTTTTTTTGTTGATTCTTATAAATTACAAATTTTTATTCATGAATTTGATATATTTAAAACAAATGGTTAAAATCTTAAATGTTTTTTTTTTATTTCTTTTAAAATAAAATAATCCATAACTTTGCTCCCAATATTACTAAACATTGGGGTTAAAATACTAATATTTTTTAAACGTCTACTGTTGTCACGCGTGTGTGTGTGTGTGTGTGTGTGTGCGTGTGTGTTGGAGTTTTTTTATCCCCAGACCGTCAAGTGTACCAACACACCGCCCCCGAATGAATCCAATTTTCGCCCCTAATGCGTTTAATGCGACCACCGAACGAATCACTACGTATGCCGCTGTCATTTTAACTCAATTTTCAAAGTCTATAGCGGTATTAAAATAAAAATATTCGACAATAAAACATGCCCATTTAGGGGTGTCAAAATTGTGTAACAAAATGTTTTTGCGGGGGGTAAATTTGGAATACGTGAGCATATTGGAAAGTACGCAATAGACTTTGGAGCACTACGATTTGTACGTCACCTGAGATTTATAGGGTAATGTAAAATTGCAGTCACTTTGTATATTGCCTATTCTGTCTTTATCTCTACGACATGTGACGAATATGAAAGTGCTCATGAAATATCTTTAACGCCAATATAAAAGTATTAAAACAACCGTAACTTATAGGACAGATTCTAATAATATACCCTATTTACATGTAAATGTTACAGTACTATTCTATATTAAATCATATTGTCATAGTACTACATATACTATGCTGTTATGAAGAACTAATGGATTGCATAGCGTATTGCATTTAACATATACAATGATGAAAAAGCTTACAACTTCATTATACCTCGGTTTGCTCATAAAACAAGTCTTAGACAGACAAAATTGCGACAGACAGACAGACAGACAAAAGCGCAATAGCAATAATCTTTGATGCAAATTACTAGCGTATTACATTGTGAACCAATCAATTTATATCAATAAATATCTCAACCTCTCTCTTAAAATAAAAAACATACATACAACCAAACGAAACACTTTCAAGAAGAGCGGACATGACAAATGTTAAACTTTTTAAATCTCTAAATTCCGAACCGCACTAATCAAACCTAATTAAATTACAGAATCCGTCAACATTTAAATTGTAAATGACACCTCAAATAACATGTAATTATACACCCCAGCGTAACAATAATCCTGAATGGAAACAAATTTTTTAATCTAATCAATAAACAATCAGAGCAAGCGATACACCGCTTGTTAGTGCTGCTTATTTGACGAACGTGACTTGTTTTATTCAAATTCTGGTTACAGTGCTGTCTGCTGGTATAATTGGAGCGGTATTAATTTTGGGAGTCTCTTGTTTTGGGATGGAGCGGTAGTTTGACATTTTGTTTGATGCGAGCGATGTCGGTGGGCGGTTCTTGTTAGTTTGACATCTTGTAAATCAGTTTTATTAATATTTTGAAGGTCTTTTTGTCGATAAAACAACCGCATATCCAGTTTTATAACGCGATGAGTTCATGCAAGGGACTTACCTGTTAGTCTCTACGTATATTTAATTTTACAAATCGAGATCCAATGTGGGAAAGTTATTTATATTTGTGATTTATTCTATTTGTGATAGTAATAAGATCTAAGACTTTCGCGAGTTTTATTCATTTAAATGAAAATAATATTATTCGGATATACTACCGCGATCACGGGCAGACGATATGACATCTCGCCTGCACGGTTGTTGAAAAGTAACCGAAACGTCGGGAGTAGGTAGTTTTTTACAAATATAAACCACGCGTAGTATATCCGAACTATATTAGTTTCATTTATTTGTGATAATGCTACTCTTTATCTATTTCTTTTAAAATAAAAATAAGAAATATGGTCGAGCTAATGCCATTGAAGTAATGCATAAAGCATATAATAATATTATAAAAATATTCAAAGACTATACTTGATGGCACCGTTAAATGCATTTATCTAAACTGTAAAATTACGCATTAATGTTTACAGAATTAATCAGTTACGTCTATTTGTTAATGTAAGCTTCCTTGAAAGATCTCCCGATAGGCTTTTCAATAACCAATACTGAATAAAGGATAGTCAGTGTTATTTTAATATCTTGTAAATAATCTCCAACAAATAAAAGCCATATTTCTCAATACAATAAAGAGACAGCCAGATAAATTCGACAAATTAACTTGGTGGTAAACACATGTTTTGTTCCCCATATTGCCGTGTGATGGCAGCACCACTGATTTATGGCGTGAGGGAGCCTATACGAAACGAACGTTCGGTAACGGGGTTTTGATTTCATATTTATAGCCTTTAAATATTCTAAGATGTATTTGAAAAATACATAATCGTGTCTATGAGGAGTTGAGCAGAGTTTAAAGTATCAGAATAACGGCTTGTATACTCTGTGGACTTGAATGAGGATATACGACAATTACATCGTTTTTATCATAAACGATATATTATAACGTAATTTCTTTAAGTAAATATTTATGAAATTAATTGTAAGTGTAAATATAATAGCTGACCGTCCAGTAGTGGGTCTCTCTTAACACGTGTATCGTAAATCATAGCACGGCACATCTGCCAACGAAATAGAAAAATAACAATAAATAAGGGAAAGGAGCGAGACGCGGGTTTAACGGAAATATTGGATTTTCACAATATTTTCCAGACGCTTTTTCCTTTATATTAAAACAATAATATTCGTAAATTACTTTAATTAGAAAATGCAAAGATAATTGTTGATCTCTGAAATTGAAGGCCACGTAAAATAGGTACTCACAGTGTATACAAAAAAATATAAATATTTTATTCTTATTAACATTATTCTTAATTTAAACTTTTTATATATGAATAACGTAAAAAAATCTATTGTACTATAATTTTAATTTCTTCAAACCACAAACGAATATCCCAAGGAGACGCCAGAACTTAACTTACTATGAACGTGGACCAAAAGACATCGACTCGTTTTGTACTGAGAGCAAAATTCTATCGGAATATCTTAGTTCAAACTGAAGTTAGTAGCCTTATAATTTTCTTGGCTCGATTTTAAGGCACTTACGTGAGATTCACTATTGCCTTTTTATGTAATTCCTACAGTATATAAAATACTTTTAGTATATGGACTTAGTAATTCTACCAGGCCGTCTTCACCTCTAATACTCTAAAGATATCCTGCTAGTAAGTTAACCCTTCCTAATCCATCTTTAATGAACTCCTTTATCCTCGAAGTTGATACCGATGCAGGGATTGTCCTTCAAGGGATACAGTGATTTATTTATACCTCTAATTATATGAAATTTCTTTCTGAAATCTGCTATAATACATACTAATATAAATCTCCAGGTACAAGGAGGTGCTCGTGCTTATTGTTATAATATTGGTCAGTTTCATTGCTAGTGTTTTGTGTATAAAAACCATTTCCCTAGTATTCGTTTATTATCAATCCACTGCTGAAAGGCCATTTTTGGGTCCCTTGGTGCATCACAATCATCGCCCTGCCATTCTATATTGACAGTACGTGTTCTGAATAGAGAAGCATTTCCCGGGATTTCGAAGCTATTTTTATTTGGTATCGATCGGGTCGCTTCGACCCCGGACGCCGATTGAAGGGTTATTCGTCCATGTAATTGGCTAGTTACAATTCATTATGGCACGCTAGCGTGATTTTTTGGTATTTCTCACTTACATAACGGACTGATAACGGTTCTGTAAGTTCATAAACGTACACACACACACACACACACACACTCACACAAATATACATATAAAGTTATTATAATATTGTAGATATTAGTACATAATAGTATATAGTGGTTATTCCTGTCACGGAGTGTTGAACATTTTGGTATGTTGAGGTGCCCATTCTGTACAATTGAGTTAAAGATCCCTTAACTTATTTTTAAGTAAAGCTACCACAGAACTCGGTGATTCTTCATTAGTTCGACTCCGGTCAAGTGGCGCCCCTTGGGGTTTGTAATCAAAGACTCACTTGTATTATTTTAAGGGAACTTTGTTGATTTACTTACATATATACATAAAACATATATATATGCTACAGAATTTTAATAAAACGCAAACAATACATTTTCTCTACTATATTAAATCGACCAATATAATGGGAAGAAAGAAAATAGTATAACTTTTATATTATTAATGTATAAAAAAAGTAATAATTTCTTAAGATTATCAATAACTTAATATTCCTCAATAATAACAACTAGAATACAACCAATCAGTAATAATATATAATTGTAGTAGTATAGAATAAAGTTGTGGTCACCCCTCAGTTTATTAGGCGTTGAGTTTTATTTAATTTCACCCCGTGAAAACACCCCTGATCAATGTTAGCTCTGTACGCATGTCGGATGGACAAATACTGATAAATTATTGCCTTTTCTCTATAAATATGTGTCGATTGCTTTCATTGTACCAAAATAGTTATAAAAATTGCTTTTAGTACACATAGAACTTATATTATACTGCAATTGGCAATTATTATTTTTTTTGTATTTATATAAATATGGTTTTATACAATATACGTTCGTTACCTTAAATTCATTTAATAGGAACGAATGTATAATTTAATTTCTTTCGTTTCAAATAGCTGTTGAAATTCGTTTCTCACCTTCATGATATGAATAATACATATGATTAATCTATTTTAATGTTGATATTTATTTTTATGGTAGAAATAGTATATTGTTGGTTTCGCTTCATTTATTTATCTAGTACCTAATACCTCCAAAATTACAACCATTATGACGCTATATCTGACTTAAGGGTAATACCGCACCGGTCTGCGTAATGAGAAAATTATGCCGAGTCTTAGCGACGTTAATAAAAATTTGTTCTTGGGGTCGATCGGGTAAAATAGATTGTTTTATTTATCAGTTCGGGTTCGATTAGAACAAATTGGTAAGTAATCTCGAACGCTTCTATTAGTGTTATACTTGCAATTTCAAGTGCGCTTAGAATACTTCATTATAAATACGACCTTAAATTTATAGAAAATTAGTTCATTTTTGCATGTACCGTTCGTTATGTTTATATAAATGAATTTTATAAGACATAATAAAAGTAATTATAGAGTTTGTAATTTATTGTTATGTATCTTTTAAATCAATTTGACATGGCAAGGGATATCTAGAACAAAATAAACAAGATAAAAATATTACTAATAGTACGCAATCATTACTTCTCTTCTCGAAAAATAAAATCATCTTTAGCGACATCGTGTATACAGATGCAACATAATCTTTGTAGAACATTTTAATATAAAAATATGAATCGTTCGAGTCAATCTTGCGGCCCAATCTTCCCTGAAATTTTACACTGATAAAAATAAAAGTTCACATAGCAGATTTGGGCCGCAAACTATATTTAACCCGACATGTCGAGATAGCCGGAGCGTGTGCTTTATTACGATTTAATTCAACAGACTGCAAGTCTTTGATATAGCCGACATGCTCTGTACAGCGGCCATTGTTTGATGGTATCGCGGAAACTACAAGATTCGTGTATTTTATTATCAACTTGATTATTTAAATTGATTTTCGTATAAAATTAACAGTTTATCTTGACTGTTTAATTTTTTTTATTTATTATATAAATAACAAGCTATATTTTTTCAAGAAGTATAATATATGGAATAAATTTCTAAGTTAATTTTCACAATAATATTTTAATACAAATGCATATAGCTGGTATCCAGATAGTTCACACAGATTATACATATATGTGGAATAACTATTAAAACACAGGAAATTTGACACTAATGGCAAAACATAAAAACAGACACTTGCAAAACACAATCAATACCGTTGTACCTAATAAATCCAAAGTATGGTACACATGAGTTCTAATAATATTGTGGACATTAATAAATAAATTAAAAACGAAATAAAAGAATTATATATATAATAAAAGCAATTCAACTATGCTTAAAACTATTATCCTTCACAATGGCCAAATCATGTTCACCCTACCACTATAAAGTCATAATAAACGTTTGTTTTGTTTCGTTGTTACGGTTGGCTTCTTGTGACAACGTTATTTAAACAGTATGACAATTGTACAATATATTCATAGTATTTACTTACGTTTTGAATATTATGATATATTTTATAATGTTAAAACTAGATAAGCATCTGTGAAATGTTCAGAGAAACTGGCCATGATTCATTTCGTTCGGATTTTGCTCTATGAAATGTATATATATTTTTTTAAATTATCATTTGTTTTGCATAACGTCCAACTAGGCTGTGGAGCAATAGTTTATTGAAGTATACGAAATTCTAAATTATATTTCAAGTTATGCTGTCTCGTGTCAAGGCTTTCGACATTTTGATTGTGAATTGTTAAAAATATATGTATTTTTACTTGAAACGTTTATTTATCTTTATAGTGAGACATATATAAAATGTTATAGTTTAAATCGAAACTAAAAGGTTTTTATGAAAATAATCCATTTTTCTATTAAAAGCTACGTTTGTTTAACGGAATAATTTTTTTATATACGTATTTTACATAATAACGACACCTAAACATATATGTAGCTATAGTTATTACGGTTGATAGCATGTGTGGGTAAGGCTTAAGGGTGTGATGTTATTTCCCATCAAGTATCACATGATATCGTGTTACTTACTTCGTGACAACATAGCCGACAGTGTCTTAGTCCGAGTTGATCGTGAAGTCGACGTCTTCACGACTCACGAGGCGGCCTTGTGTCAATCACTTTCAATGTTTTCATCAACATTCATCAGTATACACTGTTTAGTCGTTAACGTTCGCGTTTTTTAACCGCGTTTATAATTTAACTAGCGTTTTTTACGTAATAACAAATATAGGCAGAAGAATTTACAAGTACCAAGTTGATTCATCACACTGACTGCTCTGTGTATATTCGTCGTTCTACCACTCCCAAAAACGTAGCAGAATCCTTACGACATAGCCTTTAGTTACCATTATTTTTTGTACATCGAACCCTACAAATGTTTACATTATTTTAATTTTTCTACCTTCAAAGATTGTTATGAATTTCACTCATAGGAAAAAAAAGCATCAAAATATATGTAGCGAAGTTAATGCCAATAAAATGTTTATGCGAGAGTCAACTTTTTATTCCAATTTGTGATATTTGGATCGAATGATTTTTTTTCAATCGAAGTCATAAAAACGAAAAAAAAATTTTTCACCAAATTCACAATATAATATCGTTAAAAAAATTGTGTTTGAGATGTTGCTGATGTTTTTATCCTCGGCGACGGCAGACAGTATCCTAGTTATGTATTCAATGTATAGTTGGTGTGAATGGTGTTTGTACCATCACACGGAGATGCTACCGTGATATGATCGCAGTGTCGGGTTTCTTTTTACGACGAGCCCTTTGTTCTTCTCAATGACACGCGTTTTATAATTCTATTTTTTGTTAACATTGCTTTATGCTATTCTTATTAAATCATATTTGTTATTTTTTTTAGTAAAATTCCTCGTATTATTTTTATATTTTTCTTTATAAGTCATTTTAATAAGGGTAACGTTTGTATAGCATACTATTTTTTATATTATTACTTTGTTCGCATTGTCACCGTTATTGTGTTTAAAGAGATATCAATAATGTTTATTTAATATAATTGATACATTAACCGACCAGTAGCGACATCTATCGTCTTTATCAAGTTACTTTATAATGCATACACCTGTAGTCACATAGTTCCGTGCAAAAGTACTTACATGGAATGGGAAGACAAATTATAGGCCATATGTTATTTTGCTAGCTAAGCTTAATTATTAGAAATTTTATAAAAAATGTGATATACATTTAACTTTGAATAGCAACAATCATTCTTAAATCCTCACAAGTTCTAGAACTTACACATATTATCAGTATTAGTAGGTGACATCTTTGTTATAAGGAATATATTAATCAATGTTTTTTGCAGGAACTCAGAATAGAAGGACCCCAGCCGGACTCGCTATGGAGCTGTTTGAACAGCATCAGGGAACACATATCCTACAGGTAAATATTGTATACACACAAACCAACATAAACCTAGAACAATCATATCTATAAAGTAGCCTTCAACTTTAAAATAGAAAATATGATCTGATGTAAGATGAGCTACATATCTCTTCTGAATTTTTTGCCCTTAATGAAGGGCCAATTTTATTAATTGAACTTATTTGATTTGACAAGTTGAATGGTACATGTGAAATTTAAGTTTTCCCAAAATATTATTCGAAACGTAGTTATTTTAAACACAATCCTATCTCACTGAGTTGCGAAGCAAAATTTTTTTTTGTCAAGCAAATTATTGATTTTTTGGGTCAAGTATTTTATTTCAAGTTCGAGTTTTATACACAAACTCAGAGTTTCTATCGTCAAAGTTTGCTACTTTTCGTCACCTCCAAACACAATCGAACTTGACTTCGTTGCCCAATTGGCCGACTTCATGCTTTTTATAACACTATAATAGCTTCAATACAATAGACCGTACAAGTGTCCAAACATACTTTCAACATTTTAATTTAATATTTCGACGATTTCACCGAAATTACTTAACGAAAATAATTAAGTATATTGTTATTATAAAATCGGTCAAGTGCGAACGCTATCGCGATTCTGGCATAAAAAACGAGATGCTTTGTAATCGATAGCAATATTTCGTTAATCGATTATCCGTTATTATGAGACAAGTTCCGCAATGAGGTTCAAGATCACGGAAAATCTAGTTATTATCTGTGACAGTGATCTTAGTTCTGCTCAATGTCAAACATTACAAAATTAAGACATTCTTGTATTTAAAAAATAGTTTTATATAGTTTTGACGTACAAATATAAAGTAAATAATATTGATTCAATACGTCTAGAGTAGAATGTTATAAAAAATCGATTATTGTGCCATTAGATCACGTAAATTATGATTTTGTGCAATCGATATAACGTTGTGGGTGCTGCGGTTTCTCTTACGGATTGGGAATGGGTTAGTACGTGATTCCTTGTAGTTTTTTTTTGTGTGCACATTGCGGGACTGTTTGTACGTTCTATGCAAAAAATAAGGACATCCGTTGTCTGTGGAGGTTACTTAAATCGTTATTAAATGTACCTAAAAAAAACCCTAAAACAACTTCTCATATTATACGAAGCCTGTATGAAAGTGCGTCGTAGTTGAAACAATAAAAACGGCCCACTAACTTTTACTCTTATTCTCTACCAACCGGTTAATTGAAGTTTTAAGTAAAAAACGTCCAACTTAACAACTATTTTGTCAACTATCATTATAACATTGAGTTATAAAAATGTGGATACGGCATTAATAAATTATATATAATATTTTTTTTATTTTAATTGTATTTTTTAGTGTTATGATTCATAAAAGTACAGTTCATTGTTCAATACAAGGATATCTTATTTGTTCCAATAGAACCTTGGCCTTGTAAAATATTACCACCAGACCGAATCATCGCTCGCTCAAGAAATATAGATATTATAATGTACAGAAAAAAAATATATCTGCAAAATTATATTATAAAAATTTCCAAATCTTTATTTATTGCCGTATCCATTAATATAGTGTATTTATAATTTCTGTCGAATCATAACAGTTTTTCGTCTGTTAAATTATTTGTTTTGTCTTTTTTTTATGATCACCAAAATTGATGAATATGAAACTATTATGTTTTTTCTTAGATCAAGTAAAGTTTGCAAAAAATATAAGTCGGACGTATAATTGAAGTTTTTTGTAATTGAGAGTACCTTCAATAAGAAATTATATGTTTGTATACCTCCAGCTGTGACTGTCAAAGAATCTTTTGGGGATTTGATGAAAAGTTCTAGAGATTAATAAAAATAAAAAAATATATATATATTATTAATTTAGTACACAATGGAGTTAAGTTTCCTTTAATTGTTCAAAGCTTTGCTGTTATATAAAACAATGCTAATATTAGGAGGTAAGAAATATCATAATGATTACGTATGTACATCAGATATCAAGAATTAACTTGCTGAAAATTATTATGTAATAAATGGATATTGCTTAATTATTTCGTAATCTGTACACTTCACTGAACCTTAGAGATTACTTCATACAGGGACACGGTTGTTTAATGATGATTACATTTCTTGAAATACATATATATATATATATGTATATATATGATATAACATATAGGGAGGTTATTAATTAATGCTATGTATTCAATATACCGTTCTTATAGTACCTCTATATTTACACATGCTCATATAAGGTTGTAATTTTTATTAATAAATATATATTTTTGTTAACAGTCCCTGGATGGGTTCGCTCTGTCGGTGGCTGCGGACGGGAGATTCCTCTATATATCCGAAACAGTGTCAATATACTTAGGTCTATCACAAGTAAGTACATGTTCTCTGTATATAGAATTAAGCAAAATTTGCAATAATACGTTTGGTTGGTTCATGTCGAAAATTAAATATGAAAAATGGTTCCTAATTTTCGATGTTTCCTAAAGAGACGTTTGGTTTTATACAGACCCTTCATCTATAATTTCTGTCTAGTTAATATTATTATAAATTTTAACACGTGTCGTTAATTAAAAGGAAATTTATTCTAGGATGTGTATATCAATATCTAGGTATATATTTAGTAATACAATTCTAATAGTATTAATAAAGCATTAATAATGCCAACTTACCTACATTTAATATGCAGACGGAACAACTAATGATTTTATTAGTTGATTTGTCAATGCGGTTTAAGTAATAAATGTTGACAGTTGGTGAGATGTGACTCGAATGGTTCATATAAAGCTAGTTATACATATTATAAAACATTGATGTCTACCATGCATTAAAATTATTGAAAGATAAGCGTTACTCGGTGGATTAAATAACAGAGAGCTGATAATAATAGTGATAAATTTTTTTATTTAATTAAAATAAATAAATCAGAAATTACCTTCAAAATGCCTTTTTTGATGTTCATAACAGCACTGAGAAGATGTTGAACTTTAACAAGCAATACGTAGGCCGGGCTGGTAGTAAACTACCCACGTAGAGTTTATCTTTCATCAGTCGGATGTAAGTAACGCCGGGGCGATAGTATCAGCAGGCTCATGTGGAAACTATGAATGAATGTGTTTTCTTATTTCAACAATCTCGTTTTACTTTTTATGATCCACATATAACTTTATCTATTTAACGTTATTTAATATCTGTTATTTACTTTGTATATAAGAAAGTAATTTGATTCTAGTCTCCTATTATTAATTTCCGCTTTGAAAATGTAAAATCTAATTGAGGAAAATATTTTTGTGTACAACATTAACACCGTCACGGAGCGGAATGGAATTATTTAGCGTGAACCAGAAATTTACATCCAGATGAAATTAAACATTACAAAATTAAAACGAAAAGGAAAAGATCTGAAAATTGTGGAACGGTTGATCCAAAATGGCTGGAGGGTGGTGTGAGTGAGATGGAAGATGGGGGGGAAAGGGACAATGAGAGATGCCAGTCACGTCCCGGGCAAGGCGCGCGCGTGCTGCTCATCCTAATGCTGCAAAGTTAACTCACACACCCCCGGACACTCACACATACACAAATATTATCCAAACACCTAACATATGGACACCACTCACAGTTGTGTGTGTACACGTAAAATACATAAACTTCCTGGTAAATAAGCAGATACAACTTTCTTATAAGCAGCCCTGTCTGACGCTCCTGTTATATTAAATTCAGTTGAGACCATTTTTTTCGGGAACAAAGACTTCGTCGACAATAGCAAATCATATTTTCTCTTATAGATAAATCAGAAAATGGATATTTTACTTTTTGTTTTGACATGTTCCGACCCTTCCTTCAAAATTATTTACGTGATGCCTCTTCTCAGTTCATTATTTACGGTTACCAGAATCTATTTGGGTGAGAACGATGATTTTCGAAACCGTTCACGTTTTGCTGTTTATAAATCGCTGATTAAATGCAAAATATTATCATCGGCCTTTTAACAGATAGCAACTGAGCACACAGCACGGTCACGACAATGTTAGCTTGATACATAATTTATTCAACTTCGCATCACCTGTCAACAACATTAAATTTGTGGGCCGTCAAGCGCTGAATCGGTAAATGCCATAAAATTCTTAGGATCTTTCCCAGAAACGACCACCGTAACGTCACCATTGTTCAATGTATTCACATGCGAGACACCACTGCGGATACACGACAACTGAATGCCTAATAGGGTCCCACAATTATATTTGATAAATATATTTAATACATTAGCATATGCCGTGAAAGGACGCAAGAAAGTTAGATAGCAACAGGTACCAGTGCTGATGGCATAGCGGTTACCGAATTTGAGGATGGGATATTTCTATTCCTTATTGATACACATTGATATACATTTGTCTGATCTAATTAATAATTTCTGTTAGCTGGGCTTATTATTTATATCAGGATTCAATCATTTGTAATAAATTTTTAGATTCTTTGAATGGATTGTGTGACCAGCTTCCAGTTTATGAGGTATATTGTTAACGTATTCACCTGCTACACGATGTATGATAACATTTATTTCATTCATAACCATGATAGTACGTGAGGTGTCTTCATTTGACTACCAACCATATTATAGACAAGATTTGCGATGTGCAACCTTAAAACAAAGGAAATAAGATAGAATTTAAAAACAACAGCTACTGGGGACATAATTGGAATTTAGAATGTAATTTATGAATAAGCTTTTGATGACTTAAAATATTTCCTGCAACAAAATTTCTGTCTAACATGTAAACCGTACTTCAGGATCAAGTTTGATGGTGACTTAATTTACTTTTAGTAATATTTTTTATATATTTAACGTAAAAAAAATAACTAAAGAATGATCTCTGGTTAGCATGAACTGAAATTAATTTTTGTAACTTCTGACTTCACTTAAAATTTTTATTAATAACATCATGTTGGGGTCACTGACATAAGCCTTTACTTTCAGGTAGAAATGACTGGCAGCAGTATATTCGACTACGTACACCAGGCTGATCACGCGGAGATAGCGGAACAGCTTGGCCTATCACTCGCAGGAAGAGGAGGGGCTGGTTTGAGTAGCCCAGCATCAGGTAGCGAGGAGGGCAGTCAGCATGGAACAAACAACCCTGATGGTGAGTTGTAAATAATCTTTAACACGAAAAACATGAACTATGATACTATAGTTATCTAAGATAGAGAATAAAGACACTTTCATTAACTAGTAGTTCTCTATATCATTTCGTTCTCTACATGACATTAAAATAGTTAACATAGAAGCAGTTGAACTGTTTTACTTATGTGTTGTATTTGTAACCCTTTCATTCTATACACAACATCCAGCACTCGAACACATCACAACACAATGCTACATTAATAACAAAAATAGATTTAATTTGATTAACGAAGCTACATTAAAATGACTTCATCTCATATCGTCAAATGTTATTTGAATTTAAATCGTAAAACTGTAAATTTATCGATTTTAAACAATTAGAATCGAATGCTTAACATAAATGTCGATTGCGGAACGTCGCAATTTATTGACCCGGCTTATGTGCGGTTTATACAAAATGGCCGTAATTGAGATGCAAATTAGATAAATTATGTGTAAAGCCCGATGATGACCGGCGTCAGATGAGAGACTACAAACATTATGTGATACGTATTGTTGATTGAAATGTAAACGCCAATCACAGGCTAAATTCTAATCGGACTTGGCTCTGTTGTCATATTATGGTGATATACTCGAGGTCTGGCTCCCTGTCATACAATTTGATGGATTTTTTTTTCTAAATCAATATAATAATTACGAATCGAAATAAACTTCTCATCGAAATAGCATTGGATTAGAGTAAAAACTCTGCGGTCGATAGTGTTGCTTTTTGTAGGGACCGGTCATAAAACCTAACATGAAAAGAATAATGCAGGTTTATTCAAAATTTAAAACCTCGTAAAAAGTTAATGAATCAAAATTTGTAAAATAGAGCGTCGACACCGTTAGCCAATATCTACTTATCAGCGTCGTCCAGCTGAAATGTATATTAAAAAGATGTTCGACAAAAAAATAAGAAAATAAACAGAATTTAATTATAGTTCCTTGTGGCGAATGCACCTTTCGGAGATGCTGTGCTGATCCCAGAGAATCATTCAATAGTCTGACAATAACGCTTTAAATTGTGCACCAAATTGAAATTAAATTTTGACTTATTCACGGTGCTGGTCTATAAAACGGTCAATGGGGAGTCAAGCGACTTTTATGGTGTCGATTGATATAATTTCATCGTTATGGGAAAGAATTGATCTATTATATAATTAATTTTCTATCTCTGCAGAGATCGCTCTCAAATGTCATTTCTCAATTTAATTATATGACTGGAATATTTAAAAAAAAAATCGTATATTTTTAGTAGGCGCTCCGTTGCTGCTAATTTTATAAGGTAATAATTTCTACAGACCATTCTGGTTGGAATTGTTTAAATATGAAACAAGTCAATTTAAGTTATTATAATATTATTAGTTACTAAATAAGTTTTATCAACTTTGTATAACTTAAATATATTTCAAAAAACATGAGCATAGTTTAAAGTACAAAATTCCTTTTCCTTAATTGGGTGATTTGGACCTTACCAGACTAGGTCACGTAAGGAATCAATTTAGTTACGTTAAGAGTTTTTAAAAAATCAATCAAGTTGCATGTGACAGATCTCGATTGTGTCCAAAATTGCTCTAAGGGCAGGGTTGTCGGGAGTGAAACGCGTGGATAATAACATAACGTCCTGTAAAGTCTACGGAAATGATAGTTTAAATTCCAGTGTTTCCAAAACTACAAGATTTTTTCAATCATCTATACATTAACTAACTAAAGAAATTAATTTTAATATTTTTGACAAAACAGTTAGGTTTGGGATTGAATTACACAGTGAGTAACGTTTTCTGCACTGGTTTTTTTCGTATATGAATCACACCAAATAGTACAGATATCGGAATTTCTTTGTTTTTTCTCATATCGTATTAAAAGTATATACGATATTTGTTTGCATTTCGACCTATAAATTATTAGAAATTCATAAAATATTTATATTAGGTATATTTACAAAAAAAAAAGTCCTGTTAATATCTATGTCGGTAAAGACTACCTTTGGGTCCCTTGTGGTGTTGTGAAAGTTTGGGAACATCTGTTTTTTCAGCTCGAACCATCAATGAAATCAATTAAGGCGTTGCCACCAACTCGCTGCCACGACGATAATTAAATGTCTACCGTAATCAATGAGTCCATCTGATTCGAAACGTTCAACGTCACCCATTTTAACCCAACGTGGCTTGAGTTTCATTTTAATGACATTATTGAATCCTTTAATAGAACATCCTTTACATACAACCGTTAAAGTAGTCATTAAAAAAATGTTATGTAAACACAACTACTAACAGTTACTTTGAAATATGAGTTAGTCAGTAACAAAACACATTAAGATATCTACAATATACGTAATCAAAGTATAAATTTCATTATGACGAAAATTTATTTGATCTATTACTCTGCAGGACTATTTTATGTATGAATAACTCAAATATATTATTAAAATTGGAATCTTTTATAGTATAAGCAGATACGAAGAACCTCTTTTATTTTAATATATAAGTGTATCTATATAGTAAAATTTCTTCAACAGTATCGGCACAAATGACGCTAGCTGCTAGTGGGGCGTTGTTCCGAGGCATGGACCGTGCTTTTTGCGTGAGAATGAAGAGCACTCTCACAAAACGTGGCTGTCATTTCAAATCTTCTGGATACAGGGTAAGATTTAAATGTATCTGTTACGACTGAAGTTTCAACAGAGTCACAGACAATTGTCGCCTTTATTAACATAATTATAATCAACATTTTTGAGTGCACTTCTGTTTCAACTTCGGTTTCCGAAATGACGTGATTACGTGCAATGATAACATAGTTAACTATTCAAATTAACCTGTATTGTATATTATATTAGTTCTATTAACACAATATGATAAAATTTTGGTGTTGAACTGTCTATAGATGGATTATGAAAATTCGTGGAACTATTTCTTTAGAAGTAAATAGACACTATTTTCGTTTTCGATCTAGGTGGGAAGAAGCAACGGGGATACGTCCAGAAACGGAGAATGTGGTAATTGGCGGGTAGGTATCTATAGGAGAAGCGTTTTTAGATTTCACGAAAGCTTTTGATCTGTAAGATATGTCTTACAATTAGTTACATAAAGACTTTTCAATAATTATATATCAAGTAAGCTGTTAAAAGCCGAATAACATTTAAGTATTATTCCCATAGATATAGGAATTAGCATTACATTACTCCTAAATAATTTAGCACGGGCGTTATCCGTTCAAGATCACAAATATTATTGTAAGAGTTATTGTGCCGCGTGGGGTGCCTCAAGGCGAATTGCGAGCCCATAATTTTTGCCTAACTCGGTGCTAGAACATAAAACGCGATTATATCTCCAGTGACTTGAGAATAACGTACTAGAACCGTAAAATTGTTTGTAATAGATTGTTTCCGTTGGATTTTTATTTTTTTATTCCATTATTTTGACAACTCAATTCGCTATTTATTTCTTATAAGCTATCTTAAACTCATTTCCTCAGGAGGAGGTTTACCTATTATATGAACAGGAATTATCTTGGTGGAAACGTGTATACGTAACTAAATAAATCTTAGGATTAGTACTTCAACTCACACCCATAATTCGTGTTTATCTAAATCTAAATTGCCAATGCTATTCGCAAATATCGATATTGCAATTAGAGAAATCGTTTGTAACCCTTTATATGGGTATAGCGCCAGAGGCGAAGCGTTTATTGCGAAAATTTAAAATTAGTTCAACCTCCTTGAATTCGGGAGCTCGGAGTTACCTGGAGGACGTGACTTCGTCTTTTACGACTGAATTTTGCATCTGAAAGTTCCTTTCCGTAAACCACGTTTCGTATTAGGACACTTTAAGTTTAGAGGAAACTTATAAGGATATATTGAAGTTGAGATATCAAATGTCTCTAAAGAAATTAAGTAGATATATTATCATAAAATCGTCAAGATAATAAAAAGCCTCATTATTTTTTAAACATTCAAAGATATAACAAAATGTTTTATATAATTTTCAGAACTGTTACCATTCAGAACAGCAAGGAACGGTATGTTTTACGCTTATTTTCAATGATATGTCTTCTTTCTAGGTGGTGCTTATGCTATGTCGTCTTCGGCCACAGTATACGTTCTCTCACAGTCGCAAGACACCACCGACCCTGCTCGGGATGGTGGCATTGGCCATCGCCTTACCACCACCATCAGTTCATGAGATCAGGCTAGAGTCAGATATGTTCGTTACAAGAATTAATTTTGACTTCAGGATAGCGCATTGCGAGCCCAGGTAAATTATACGCGATATTTTTTACTGATTGATATAATTTTTATTAAATATTTTGATTTTGGATTGTCATTTATCTAATTTTATGTTAAAATCTATTAGCCGAGTGTCAGAACTTCTGGGATATACAGCCGAGGAGCTTACAGGGAAGAATCTCTACGCGCTCTGCCACGGAGAGGACGCCAACAAACTAAGAAAATGCCACGTAGACTGTAAGTAACACTCATATCTAGAGTTGCAACTTGCACCAGGAATAGTATGAACGAATTGTGAATAACAGGACAGTGGAGACGGCCAATTAGTATGTAAGAAGCTCAAGAAAACATTAAAAATTTTGATATAATACTGTACTTCTGTAGGCTATCAACATATAAAAGTAAAAATGTAATAAGAATGAACAAATAAACCGGTACGTTTAAAATTCTAAGACCGCGTCGTGGCGGAAGTTTATAGTATAATCCTGTGGGTTTATTACTTTATATACTTACATGTTTAAATCAGAAATCCCATTGGCGTGTACGGTTGTAACCAAATTACCCGCTTTCTAACAAACACCCGGTGTTTTATGTTAATTTGAACAATTGTTATTCTACAGAAATGTACACATTTGACCGGCATCTGTATATTGTGCATTTTAAATTTAAATTAATGTTCTCGTAAAGCTATCAACGGCTGTAGTGAAAAAGTCTCCGAGTGACGTCATTGGATCGTGATTCCCATTAATCGCCGGCCATCTTGAATTTTGATGGTTACATAACTATTTACAGATTATATTTTGGTCTTATTTATATTCAGACTCATTTCTGCTTGCAAAATTCTTCGTTTTGTAAAAGTTACAGTAATTCTACTTAAACTGAAATATGAAGCCTAAAAACTGAATACCTAATGTTTTATCCGTACTCATATCAAGAAAGTCATTTAGTATATCTGAAGAAATATAAGTCATATGAAACAAAAAGATAAGCGACACTCGGAAGAGATAGATATATCATTAGCTTTATATCAGAAGAGGACAAAACATACGGACATTAGGAGCGACATTTCCCACGTAAGCCTTAAGGAAACAAAATGATGCTACGATATTATTATTCAAATCACAGTTGGATCGACGCTAGGCCTAAATTGTTTTGATGGATGCGTGGAAAAATATGTATACCACTACATTTGGTTATATATTTTCCACTTCAATGGCCCTTATGTGATGAACAACGTTTACTGAAGCGATTGCAGATAACTCTATTAGACATTTCCATTTATGAACCTGCATATTAAGGTGACAGCTACGAATGACGCACAGTTCATAGAAGTCTAGCTCGGACAATCCTCTTCAACTTATTGTGACTTATATGTAGAAAATCATTAAAATAAACAAATTCAAAGCTTCATTGGAATAGGAAATCTATTTTAAAAAAGGTGATTACAGCGTCAAATAGATTTTTTTTTAACTTTAACATAATCGATCCTAAGCTCGGATACAACTTTTTTAACTGAAATAGATTCTATCCGAAAACCGTCGCCATTTTATATAAATCATTCGACAGCCCAATGACCATCGGAAAAAGTCGTCTGCTGTAAAAGAGATCGATTGTAAATTTTCCTGCTGCCTTGGAGCCTCGTCTTGACATGGATTTCTATTCACACATTGAATACTAAGTGTCGTTACGCCATTTATTACCAATGGATTTCACCTTTTACTGGGTCATGGGTGGACAAATCGAAACAATCGTCTATATGAATCAGTGGACACAATATATTAAGAAATTTTTGAATATATATATCTTTTTAAAACTCGTAGTAAATACCACAAATATGAGACGTTTACACCGCAACAATGTGTTTCTTTTAACAGACGACGCCGTTTTGGCATGAAGCCAGACTCATTGTCAATTAATGACAATACACAATAAAACAACAAAACCAAAAAGCTTGATTGTCTTAATGATTCACGTACACAATACACATGTCGAACACTTTGTGTTCTGTAACTACGGAATGTAATGCAATCACAAGTATTTAGCGCACGAGACACAGTAACTGCATTATAGACTTCGAGCTATACGCAATGTTTCTTTTATATAAAAATATTCTTATTTATACGAAATAACTTAACACGTACCTACCCTTTGTAATATATGATCATCGTCATACGAATTAAGTCACTAATTCAAGGTCACCAGCATGAACATCAAACCTGATTTAGTTATAATAAATATAATTATGGCTGTGAACTACATGATTAATCGCTATTATTTCATTGAATTATCTTTATGGCAGGACTAAGGTATGGATGTGGTTGCTTTTACGTTGTTATGACTTCATAAAAATATTATACTATACGAATTATATAGCGTCGTTACGTAAATGATGTCAGAGACAAAAGAGCCTCTAGAATAACAGTAGTGCCTAGTGAGCATTGAAAGGGAATACATTACTCACATGTAGGAGACAAATTAATTTGACAATAATCTGGTAATCATATAATATAATATTCAAATTCTCGTAAATTTGTATTAGTATTAGTATTAGGTAACTTTTGATTTTATACTCTATAACAGTAGAGCATATGCAAAATTGTAAATTGATTATTTCACTTTTTTTTATTATTGTTACAGTAATGAACAAGGGCCAAGTACTCACCCACTACTACAGGATAATGAACAAGTTGGGTGGTTACACCTGGATGCAGACCTGCGCTACCGTCGTCTGCTCCTCGAAGAACGCTGAAGAACAGAACATCATATGTGTCAACTACGTTATTAGGTAGGTCTGGGATATAGATGTAGTAGTTGATGCTATCGACATCGACCGATTGGATGGTGGAACTCTTTCAGAGATAATCTTATATAGAAGGCAGCCCTAGTAAGTTCGTTTCAAATTTGGTTAGGTAGAGAGAGGAGCTTGGACGGTGGAAGTGAGCGTTTAACCGCGTTAGATAGCGATCCCTTTAACCAACACCTGGGTCACAAGTCACAGGCACTGTTGAAGCTCCTCTCTCTGCGACGCGATGGACCCAGCACCCGCACGGTAAATCCATGGAGTGCTGAGAGGTTTTGTCTCTCTTAAATAAAATAGTTATTATGAGTAACTTGCAGCGCCATTTATCGTATGTGAGATATGACTTCATACAAAACCAACATTTCATGTCAATTTCCTTACATGGGATTTTCCAACTAATTTTGACCTATACTTTATTCTAATATCTAAGCTACATGAATAGACAGGTTCATCAAAATAAATTTGGCAGTTTGTCAATAAATCTTTACATCCTCTAAAATTTTTACCTTTGAAATAAACGGGTGGTTATATAGAATATGAAACAACTACAACAAAGTTGACAATTTGTTTCTCATTTAGAGCTCCATTAATTTCATATTTTAATTCGCAGTGGCCGCGAATATCCGAACACGGTTATGGACTGTTGCCAATTGGAAGAGAGCGTTCAAGGTGTAAAACGAGAAGAGACGACCGGTGATCCAGAGAACGGTCCGCCAGATGCTGACTCTGGAGGAGGTCCGCCACCTCCGCGACACCCCGCCGAGAGAACTGAACCGCCGTCTAACAACGACGCGACCTCATCAGCGCCACCAACCTCTGATGTTACACACCTAACAAGACTGAGCGACTCGCAGCCTCTCCCACTACACACGACCCAAGAAAGGTCCTCGCCAATGCCAAGAAGACTGAAGAAGAGAAAACATACAGAAGACGATGATGCAGAGAGAGATGAAGAGAGACGAAAAAGTTCTTCAAATTCCACAGCTGCATTGTCGCCCGTGGAACGTGATATGACCAAAGCAAATTTATCGATTCCGGAAACATCGGACGCGACATCAGTCCGAGATTTAGAAAACGCCATGTCGAAGCATTTGCCGTCCTTAGATGGTAAAGAGATTTCGCATCGACCGACAGATTTCTCAACAGATGCGTTGCTGAAACAACAACAACAAAAGTCTACTATTCAGTGGATCGGTGCTCAAAATCATCATCTAAACCATCTCAACCGTCAATTGCCAGGAAACCATACACCAACACCAGCATCAGCATTGTTAAGGCAGTTGTACGCAAATCGAGAAAGTGTAATACGAAGTAACTTCCTAGGTGATGGAAGGACGGGAGGATATTACTCGAGCGATGGTCAATCAGGCCCGTTACCCACACCACCAGGCAGTGAAGGGTCAGGATACGGTGAACAGTTGGGTCATAAAGGCACGGACATCGGGTCGTTAGCATATGCGGGTTATGCTGATTATCATTCCGCCATGACCCCACCTGGGTCAGTGTCGCCCAGAGATAAACAACAATACGCACTGCCATATGACAATTCATATTCTGAAGCGTTAAGGCATCCCTATTTGGGGATAAATTCTGAAGCACCTCTGCCGTTGAAACCTCAAGCGTATTCGGCTGTTCCGGGTGCTTTGGACTACGCTCAGTTAGACCAGTCGCAATTCTTCCATCCATCTTCCTCTTTCCATCTCTATCATCCTCAGGCTCACGCCGCTCATGCCTCTCACTCGCACCAAACTGATAAATCCGCTCCGCCGAATACTAATTGGTATTCAACCAGCTCATAGCCATAATGCGGTAGTTTCGGAAAATATTTGACGGCATTTTCCTCTAATAATTGTTTCCTTGGAAGTGAATCGAAAAATTCTTGAGATTTTATTTTGGATTGTAAATTTTTGTTTACGATTATAGTTACATTAATCGAATAAGACTCGTTTACATGAATACTCAGGAACTCGACTCCCAATTTAATGTTAGCAGGCAGATTTTAATGGAATCATGACAAAATGTGCCAAATATCTTTACATAAATAAAATGGCGTCAATGAAACATAACTTATTGACAGTCTGTCAAACGATTACTAAGCAGCCTCGACAGCGTTGTCTCGGCGAGGTTGAGTTGAAGCCAAAATAGTATTTTAATGTTAGTTGTAAGGCGGTTACTTCCCGCTGAGCTATTCTCATAGCTTATTGCATATCATTTAAATGTTAGTCGGTAAGCTTTTCTGTAAATTATTGTATAATATGTAGGCAATACCCTTACGGACTTATTGTAAATTTTAGACTAAGCGCTGTATCATATATTCTTTATTCGAAATAAGATTTCACTGTAAATACGTCGTTTAATATTTTCCGTTCTCGGACTTTACTTGAAGACTTCTGTTACGTTTTAATTTACTTTTTACTCTTAAGTAGATTTTTTTTATAAAAATTGTATCGGCAGCAGTATTTCCTTAACATTTCTTCAATGTTGTATTGTATAAATTTTAATTATATATAGAAAATATCGAAGCCAACTGAAATCTTACGAAAAAATTATATTTTCAGTCTCTGGATTCCATACACAGATCGTAATAAGCCATCCACAACAAACATCAGCGTTATAACATTCCGTTATTTTTTAATTATATTTAGATACAAATACATGACAATTGAAAATACTCACATGCGTCGGTTCAAATTTTGTTATGTCCAATTTTATATTAATTTTTAAATATGAAAGGCGTTAATCATTAAAATATATAGAGGTTATTTGGTAATGATAAAAATAATATTTATGCTATTTTATTGTGCAATATCGGTGGGAATGTTGTTCATTTTGATTGATAGGCTTCGTTATGTACGGTAATGTAATTTAAGGTAATTATCAATAAATTGTAATAAAGTTGTAATAAAATATTAATTGGGAATAGGCTTGTATCGAAAATATTTGTTATGTTTAAATTCTTTTTTGAACTGATTATTATTTTGATTATTTGACGATATCGTGAAAGAAATCTCTCCAATAAAATATTAAGAATTTTTTGTTACTAGTTTTATTTTAATTCTCGTTAGCCTTTTTTATATATACGTGCATAGTATCGGAAATTCTCGAGGGCATACTCGTAATGTTCACGCATACATTAAGAAAGATTTAATCTATAAAACTCTGGTCAACAAATTATTTACGTCTTAATATTTGACAGGATAATGTTAATCTCGTATGCAAGTCATCTTGTGAAAGATGTTCTTCTTGTGAAAGAAGGACAACCACCGCAATCTGTTAATGGCATAACATATATATGTACTTGAACTAAGGTTCATATTGTTTTTGGTTTGGTTATCCCAAAAAGCTTTATCATATATATTGAATGTAAGTAAACGTTTTATATCAAAACTTTTTAGATGAGTCGTGACCTTTTTTAAATGTCTTAGAATGTCTTGCTTCACGAGTATTTTTACAAATATAAGAGCAGTCTGTTTTAGGGGATTTCTAGAGTGAACATCTTTCAGACGCCGATCTATTGCCTGATGGTGTTATAAAAATATCATCTACCTACATAGTCTCAGCAGTAGATCTAGCTGATAGCTAATTGAATCATTATATATATTTTACTTTTCTCTTTACTACTCAAAATAAAATTTGCCCTTAATACTGTGATCGGTTACCATAATTCAATATGTTTTTCAATGTCTTGTCAGTAGTTTATTTGTTTCATTACGTAACAAAACGAAATCAGTCCAATACTGGTTCATTGGTTGTACGCAGAAACATTGTTGCGAAAAGTGTCTATACTAAATTATTAACCCTATAGTTTCCGCTATTGAGATTCTTATAAGCATTTAATTTGTCATGCATTTTGTTTTTTTTTTGTGCCAAAAATCCATAAAAAAGGTCAAAGATGTTTCGTAAATAAAGGAATTAAAACTGTTTATATCAGTTTACAAAAATTGCCAGACCCACTTATACTAAATGTTTGGAAATACCATAAGGCATAATAGTTGCTTAAAATTGTACATAACAACATTTCTACAAATTCTCTTCACATCGGAATTCATATGATTATTTGAATTTGAGGTTACAAATATACAAAAAAGTAAATTCCTATTTGACACGAGTGGTTATAATTACACATTCTCTTTGAATCAACCGTTATTTTAATAACTTTATGGAAGTTAGCAAGTAAATTTTATTAACAATACATAGGTAGTGACAGATTTCAATGTATTGATCAGGACCGCCAAGAAACTTTGATCAAAATGTTATTCAAGTTGTCTATCAAACTCAAGCAGACAGTATGTAAAGTACCAGGTAAAATGGTGATCGTCAATGAGGAGTGACGTTATTGGGTTTATAGCAAAGCAAAGCAATCTATTGTCAGATTTGATTTGACTGTGGCTGTTAGCCCTATTAGTTTTGAGAGCTGGAAGGTGTGGGTGCCCCTAGTGGACCTACCGCTTGAATAAGAGTCTGAAGAACCTGATGGTACACCCGTCCTAAGAATACCTCTAAGAGCCCGGACAGCGGCTTAGGACGTCCTTGAAGGTAGAGAGGGGGGGCGGAAGCATGGCGTGATGGGACCGCAAGACGCCCTCCGACGGCAGAACGTCAAAGCAACGTGTTTGAATCGTCAAATTGTCCGAATTTAGGAGGTCTTTCATAAGACACTAATGTTAGTGAGAGTCACGGCGATTGTTGGTAGGTACTTAACTCAACTCAGGTTAGTTTTGTATCGTGATTTAAGCGTGGCGGGATTTGACTTGATACCTCGTGTTTGAAAAATATCTTTGGAAGTAGAGTATGTGGTTGGAGTCCGCACAATAGGCCTTCATCATAATCTCCTAAGACCGAAGGACGCCCTCCCTAAAGGACTCTTAGATAGCGTCAGCTATATTATTAGGATCTCATTTTAAATATTAAAACGGGCTTGTCTCCATCCGCAATGAAGACTGTAATCTAAGATCTATTTCAACCCTTAGCCGTTTAATGCAAGCATTTAGGTAGAAGTTACTATTTTGTGCTAAAATTATTATTTTTTTATATAAATATTAATTATTTAAAAAAATATATCATGTTAGTAAAGTATTGGTAAATGGCGTTAGAATTTGTCTTACTTGCAACGACTCGGATACCTTAAAAACGATCCCATGCTTGTGTCCCAACCCTTATAGTGATAATTGATTAACGTGTAATCACTGTTTAATATCGATAGCCTTCAGGTATTTTAATGAAACTATTTCTTTATCACAATTAATATGCAGCTATGGATTTAGTTTCAAGATCCCTCAGTTAGTGAAATGCTAATATCTAGGACATTGTACGAAAGAAAAAATATTACTTACAAAGTATAATCCCTCGATGAAACACAATATAAACACAATTTAGTGCCCACTTGATGAAGGCTCCGCGGACCCGAACGATGGGAATTGACTGTCGCATTGAGCGCGTTGTAACACTTGACAGTCGTTTTTAAGAACTACCCTCTTAGTTTTATGTTAAAATATACAACAGCGAGTCGATTCACAAATTTAAATAACTATTTTAACTGTATTGTGGCAAAATCCACTACAGTTCAGTAAATAAAATTATAGTGATAACTAAAATTTTACAATGAGAGTGTATGAAAATTATAAAAATAACAACACAGTGTTTCCAGGACGAGTCACGAGCGTAGATTAAAAAACGGAATATTTTGTAAACGATTTATTATTTAATGTATAAATGTATTAAAAAAATTGGTCGGTGGCGACACACGTCTCAACAATAAATTCACGTAAAAACGTCACACGGACAGACAGACATTACTATAACACGGAACTATTAATAAGTCGACATAATTTAAAAATTCCTAACACGATTGCTTGATGTACAAAGAAAGGTATATAGATAGTAGTAATTTAACTGAATTTGATAAAGATATAGGAAAGAAATTAAGATTAAGTCTGAAATTTACAGAATTGTTGTTAAAGACTTACAGGTTTTTTTTTTAAGTTTTTAAGTCAACTATTCTAAGGTTATGTTATGTTCAAGTTAATAACTAAGTTATGCTAAAACTGTTCAATTTGGTATGAAAAAACAACTAGGCAAAGATAAATTCTACTAGGCGCTTATCAAAGAGCAGACGTCATTTCTATTCTCTTAATTAAATATTTAGCTATTCTTACTACACGTGCTTTGTTACTGAACGGAATTAACTATATTTAAATATACAGCTTTATTTTTATTAAATTACTGGACGGATTCATCAGAGGTTATCAACCTTATAATAAAATTACATATATCCTTTAAACCTATACTAATTTGTAATTAATTTGTCACAATGTTATTTTGTAAAACTTAATGAAATGTTTGAGTAGAAATATAAATTTTTCTCACAACGACCACAAAAACATTAAAATAGGAATGAATGGAACTCACATTTTGATGTGTAACTGCAATACTTTCAGTAATTAAGTATTGTGATGATAACAAATATAGGAAGTGCAATACTTGTACACTTGTCTTAAATTACCATGAGCTCATACGGACGGTAAGTTTCTTAAGGTCAAACAAAACTGGACACTATAACAAACTATTAAGCTTACTTCATTTTTTTTTTATGAACACATAATTATATATATTTTATTATCTATATTTTATTATCTGTGTCAGTGTTGCTAGTATTCAACTAGTATTTCGATGTTCGGCGATTGCATTTGTAATATTATCTGATATTGTGATAGTACACATAACCAGCAGTAGATCTGAAAATAATACACATTTGTTAAGAAAATCTTATACAACTAATCGCCGTACTCTGTATATTTAGGCGTTTTTTTTAAATGCTGTAAATTCTTCTTATAATAATTGGAAATAAAGTGGTTCATTGGTAAATGGTTATCGTAATTGGACAGAATAAAATTATTGTCTAATATTTTTTTTTTACATCTCACAACAAAATCCACTGAGCACCTTTATTGTGAATAAGCTTGTGATGTTAGGGATTGATGATAATTTTATTTAGCTTCTGTTTGTCTTAGTAAAAATTTTAAAAATGTTTTTCATATACTTACATTGTATGACATCCAAAGGAAATCTAGAAGCGCTGCAAAAGTTGCATCCAGCTGTAACATAAAATAAAATACTTTTAAATCAATACTAAAAATATATTATCTAGCATACAATTAATTATTAAAACCTAATAATATTTAACTTTTACAATGAAAATTTAATTACATCGCCTTCTACTTTTTCAACATCTATTGCATGTCGCATTACGTTCAAACGCGGAGTAGGGGTGAGGATTACAGAATAGAGGTCAGATTTATAATCTCAAGCGAAAGCAGTTTGTTCTATATTTGTTTTCACAACTTCCTTTAATATTGTGCTCAGTTTTGACATGCCATTTTCATATAAATGACCCAAGTAATATGTATACAGTCAGTATATTATATCATATATGTATTAGTAATATGTATTCTGTATAATTTTAAATATATTCATTAAAGTAATTGAATTTTATTTTTCAATTATCAAATTAGGACTAAAGACGTCACATGTATCCTGCATTCAACAACTTTATGATAAAATTTCTAAGAATCGAATAATATATACGGGTTTATTAAAATTAATTGGACATGAAAGTTATTTCTATTTATCAAACAATTGTAAATGACCAAAAAATTTAATGAGACATAAATTATCATGTATTGTTTAACAGTCTCTAAATATAACACGTCATTATTAGTACTGATTCCATTGAGTTTCAAATGCTTAATAAAAAAATTATGACACAGATCAATAAATAAATAAATTTAAAAAAATGATTTTAACATGTTCATAGTAATTAAAAATGTCTTATGTAGATTGAATATAATATAATTTTCATGATACTCTTTCTAAATTAACTTTCCACTAAATATACAATGAAGATGATTTTAATGCAAATTTATATAACTTTAAATACAACGATATTAACGGTTCTTAATTAGGTAACTGGTTATATATAAAATTGCAGGCGAAGTTATGTGAGCATTTCTGTTATTCAAATTGGACAACTTACATATATATAATATCCCCCTATAAGCCATAAGCCGAACACGAACTGGAACAGAATGATGAGAGCCATAGTTATGAGCCACGGCAACATTAGACCTCTCATCCATATGTTAATACCAATCACCTGGAATTTAATGAGAAAATAATTACTAAAGCTTTCAATATTAACTTACAATATAAATAAAATTGTTCATATAAATATAGTTTACGGATGTTTTTCTTCATTGGCAAAAGCAAGAGATTTAAAATATTACTACTTATAGTTTATCCATAGACTAAATTTAAAGAGAAGACTAGTTATTTTAACACTGTGTGAAAATATTACAAACAGTTCTTTATTTGTAATGAATTAAATCTAGAAACATCCTATAATATTAGTTTAAAACTTATTTTTCCTGTCATTAGATGTATTAATTTAGTTGAAAATTTGTTAAAACTGATTGACTTTAAGTAGGAACAATAGGAAAGCATGCTGTTGAAACCAGATGTAAGTACATTCAATACAAATTGATTATTAAAATATCAATTACCATTAAAACCGACGACACAATAAGTGTTACCAATATCACTATGAATATAATCCCAAATACTTGAAGTGCTGAAATGCAAGAGATTTTATTAAGTAAGACACAACAAGGAAAAATTATATACTAGAGTTTGTCTTCGACATTGTCCTCGTAAAATTCAGAAAATGGCTCAGACATAAAGTATGTTAACAATTTACATTGGTGATTTACTAACAACATTTAATTAGTGTCCTGTGAATGATTGTAAAACTACTGTAATGCTTAGAATTTGAAAAAACTATTAAATATTCTGTTAAAGTTTCATCAAAATGAATATAGTACTTTTGCATTCAAGATCACCAAATTTCTGCCCATCGATATAGTGCAACGAACATATCTATTCGTAATATTGCTAATATATGACACTTAGAAACATCAAATTAATGATATTTTGCAAGATAAATACATAAAATGAATATGGTATTAAACAGATATTTTCCTTTTTTTCGTAACTGTTTTATTGGCATAGAGCAGAATTATAATTTAACTTTTATCTTTATTATTCAAAAGCAATGTTGATTTCTAAGACTTTTGCAAGTATTCATTTAAATGTAACAAGTATTTTCGGATTCCTAGGTGTTATTTAGTTATTGTTAATACTACATTCCCCTTATGTTTCGGATTACTTTGCAGCAATCTCAATCTCGTCTACCTTTGATTATGTTTGCTACAAAGTAACTAAAGCGTGGGCAGTATATAGTTAAAAATAATAAAATAACAAGTAGTGATCCAAAAATATGAGTTTCATACAAAAGCAATGTTATTAAGTGGAAGAACATACATCCTCTGACATCAGCTTCAAACAGAGGGTTCCAAAGCTGTGTTGAATCACCTCCAGCCATCTGATATGCTATAAAGGTTATCAGTATCAATCCCATAGCAATTGTGTACACTGCAACTGCCCTGCTGCCGCTTTTTACAGTTGACGCCCAAATACATGGTGACCAACAAGATTCTAATACTGGCGTCGACATGTTTGATATTTCTTAACTGCGAACGCAATTTTCATATAAAATCTGTAATACAAAAATGCGCATTTTCATAAAATAATCTAACTTATAAGTTATAACAAATGACTGTTAGTAATTTGATGAAATGTAGAAAGCGCCACACCTACAATTTACAATCCTTATGAAAGAGATACTATTTAATATTATTAAATGAATCCTTCACTTTAAAATTGTACAATCCCTGTAATGAGTCACTTATCTATACAAAATAAACATTAAGACATAAACAACTAAATTACCTGAAACTTTAAAATTGTTTGGAATTCGAAATATTCATAACGCTTTGTACCGTTTTGAAATGTGTCATTTATGTGACTTTTATAAAGTTGACAGTTAAGAAATAAACATATTTCATAATTGCGTTCAAAATAGTATGTTTAATTTAAATATATCCCGATTCATGTATTTTTCATATAAATAAGAAATGCATTCGTTTATCTACATGTATTATTCATTGTATAAAAAAAATAAACTGCAATAAGGTTTTTTTTTACAAACTTTTTTTACATGATAAATAAAAGCATTGTTGTTACGTTTCGATTTAAATTTTGCATTTAATAGTCTTCCGCTACCATGATTAGATAATTAAATTACTAAACCAAAACTGATAAAAGATTGATTTTTAAGATGTAACTTAATATTTTATTAGTTCTTTTTCAAGTTTGATACTATGGAAATTATGTAAGGTTATGAGTAAATTAAATAAGTTAACTGTTTTAATTTCATTGGAAAACAATATGACTTTTTAATCTTATTGTTTAAAGTAAAAAGCTAAGAACTTATATTTTTCAATCATTTGGATATATTTTTTTAAATGTGACTGGTTTTAATGATACAATCTATTATCTAAGTTATAATTGGCTAAAATAACTTTTCCGACATATTAAGCTATCCGCTATTTTGGATATATGTATCCTTAATGTTTATCCAAAATTAGAACTCAATAGGTTGAGAATAATTATTTTAAAATACACCTACAAGATTAATGTTGATTAATAGATTTAAATCTACCGACATAAAAAGAAACTGTATAGTACACGTAACTTTAAATTATAAATTAAAAAGTATTTTTTATGTTTCAATTAAGTAACTAATACAACAATATAACAGATAACGAAATCAAGTTTTTTTTTTGTTGTCCGAGTCCTTTTTAAACAATTTTTTTTATTGCTCTGGCTAGTTTTGATAAAATATACATATACATTTTTCATTCTTTACTCCACTTAAAAAATATGTGTCTCCAGCTAATTATTTTAATATTTATTATTATTAGAAAACTCGTAAATGTGGGTAGTTATAGCGATCTTCATCCTTATGTTGGACTTTTTCTATGATTAGTTTTATAAAAAAAGTAATTGTTAGTTTTAGATAGCATTATCACAGAACGAAAATTTAATTTAAGAAGTGACACGATTGCCGTACTTTTATTTCAAAAAACGTAGTAAACTATCATATCATTCACGTTCCCTTAAAATGGTGTTTACGAATTTACCTTTAGAAATAGGCGAGTAAATAAAGGGGGGTACAAAGTAGTTTTTCAGTACTTACAACCTCTACACAAATAATTTTTTTTTGGTTGGCAATTAGGCTACCTCTTCGTAAATAAACATTTAGCTTTGGAATAAATTTAGCATTACCTAGAAAAACTTTCACAACGTTATTTTCAACGTTTATATGTCTGTCAGTCTTATTATTTGTCATTTATCTCCAACGATATCTTAATTTTCTTACTCACTTCTTTAGATATACGCGGAATGCTCTAAATAAGGGTATCTTGAGGTCTGCAGAGTGGTCACATACAGCGGATTTTATATTTTGGATGAGGGGATACCAGGTATTAGATAATTGCCACCCATATTCTCTATAGCAATTAGGAAGTTTTTTGATTTTAATTTAAGAAGATTTTAAAGCTTTTAAAGACGGGTGACTGGTATATATATGTCGTCACGAGCGAGGGTATGTGGCTTATCAAACCGGATGTAATGGCTTGGTTTGTCCATAGTGTGTGCACATTCTGCTAACTTTGACGTACGGCTATTTTTAATGACTAAGACATGTTCTTTTGACCCTTGAACTGATGCTGCTCTTCTCTTATCCAGTTCATCACAAGCCACGGTCACCCTCATCTTCGTGTAGACAAATTGTTTTTAAATTTAAAAGAATGACTGTGATTATCGGTTTCAAGAATGAGCGCAACTTTTTTGTGGTTGATATTATTTTGATGGAAACCATCTCCAATAACTCGCTTCACTAGTGTTAATGGGGCTAGTTGTCGCTCAACTATGTCTGGCTTTCAATTCTTCTTGTGATGCTGGCGAGCTATGTGTAAGATTTTAACTTAGGACTTTAGATTTTAGCAATTAAGATTCTTTAATTGCCTCTTTATTTAAGGTAAGTTAGTATCCACATGTCAGTATAATTTTTGTACTGGTATCGTGTAACATGACCTATGTTAGCTTTAATAGAAAATATAGTTTTAATATTGATATCTGGATGTGTGAAAAAGATTTAACGTTAATAATATTTTTAGTGCAGATGGAACGAGATGTGACTAAATTCGAGACAGTAAAAGATAGGATTTATCCAGAATATACTCATAGTTAACGGAATTATAAGATGAAAGTTTTATAGCCAGAAAAATCGCAGAAATAACTGTGTGACAATATAATGTATCGAAAAGGCTACATTAAACGTTACCGGCGACTTGTAAATTGTAATCTTAAGTTTACCTACAACATGAACATTTAGATCTTATAATCTCAGCAATTTCGTCGTATTAGCCTTAGCTGTAAAAATAGTAGTAATAGTATCTTGATCTTAGCTGTTAAAATACATAAATATTTGTGTATTTATATACATGTTAAACGTTAGATTTTAGTTATATTATCATCAAATTGATTCACAAAAAATAATTCACTTAGTAACGTAAATATATGGTATGAGTTGTTTTACAAACATCTATTTGACAAATAATCTGAAAGGTTTACGATAGCAGGTTGACTTTAAAAGTACTTGTATAAAAATTTTATATAGATACATAGTTATTTACAACATATTAGTTATTACTTTGTAATATTCAGAGTTGTATTAAGATTGCATACTCACATTTTATTCGAGCAGCTTAAATATCAGGGTTGCTGTTAAAAAAATGTTGAGTACAAAAAAAAAACACTTCGTAGGTATAGTAAATACCAAAGAAAATGCTCATGTACTGTACCTTTATCGACTGCAAACAAAGCTTACTATCTAAACTGTATATACTTCCAATAGCGTGTGGTTTTGATCACGTCATGAAGCATGGAGGTTTTTTTATTGTTGTCATGGTTTTATAGGAAGATCATATATGTATTCGAACCCTTAGTTCTTTAGTTTAAAAAAATATCTTAATTTAATCTGTAAACAAATTGGTTCATATTTTTTTGAAAATTAACTAAATTAGGCATGGCTGCTATGGTAATAACAAAAATTATTGACAGGTTTTAGTCGTTACATAAAACTAACGTAAACAGAACATACTATTAAATTAGTAATGTAATTTAGAAAAGTGCGCCCCAAATTAAAACAGATTTGAAAATCAAATGAAAAATGGTTTTATAATTTCAATTTGAAGACGACATAAGCTTTAAAAACTAGAAAATGACATTAATTAAGTATTGATGCGGTTTAATACCGAGAAGTTGTTGATTTAGAGGTTTATTATGAAAAAAAAAAAACACCTATCTATTTCTAGTTATAACTATCAAGCAAGATTTATAGGTTAAAAAACTTTTGTGAGTAGATTACGTAGTTTATATTTCTGTATACAATTACTTTACAAGAATTGAAAACACATATGAAGATGAATTACAAAAACAAAGCATCCTTTAAAGGTGAATGACCGATAATGTTATCATGATTATCAATTATCGACTGAACGGTAAATACGCGAAATGTTGCGAATATCATATCAGTTCACTTCGAAACTTTATGGCCAGATATTTTTTTATACAATTATATTTAAAGGTGTCTATTGCCTTCTTAATAAACTTTAACCTCGCATTTGGATACAAGAGAAAATATTTGAAAATAAAATAGACCTTATCTTTTAATATTCCTCACTTTCCTTAAATCAATTCTTAAGTATCCTGTTTTGTTAAAGAAATATTACGATTTTATATGAAATATAAATAACTCAACAAAGTAACAAGTATATAATCACAACCATACGGAGGTATTTTTCCTTTTCCTTCCTTATAATAATAATTATTTTTTTAATTTATAAAACATGAAAAAAAAAACAATTTATGAATTAAAGAGATAAGGTTTTATTGTTTTTATTTTTAATATTTCGTTTGATTTGGTCTTCATCGATTATAGTAGGTAATATTTTAATTGTCACATATGATAGATACTGTTGTGTGTGAATACTTGTGATATAAAAAATATACATGAGATAATTAAGAAGCAATAAAAATAAGTAAAACTAGAGGGAAGTTCAAAAATGTGTTGAACTCATTTCTTTTTATGTTTTTTTAATAAAAAAATACCATATTTCTTTATGACTTTATTGCGGTTTATAATAATTTTCGTTGAGCTAATGGGAATTAAAACAGAAAGCATAATAAAAATAAATGTTTCCAAATCAAATTAATGTTCATATTGTATGAATTCAATCTAATCGTTTTCCCTCTTTTATAATCTGGGTTACCAGAGCTATAAGCAATAAATTGACGATCGTGCTTTTATTTTGGTAAGTCTCGTCCAAAATTAAATATCGCATCTGGGTTGGAAATATTAAGGGATTTTGACATTATGTATCGACAGAATTGGGAACTGTAATTTAACCTTTGAATAAAGATATTAAGATAATCTGCTTCAGAATCTCAACATATTGTCATGAATGTTTGATGAATACTCAAGATTGGTATATGTCAGATATTTTGGCGATGTAATCTCTCTCATATTTCAGATGAAGTAACGTGAACGTCGATGGCAGTATCAATGTTGGCCGTTGGATTATCAAGATTCTTGAATGTATCATACTGAATATAAGTTATACGAGTGAAGTTCGTGCGTTCGCGTCAACTTCATACCGGTTTGGTTCAGTTTTAGAACGAGCGTCCGCGCAGCGCCGCGTCGTTTGCCGGCTATATATATTTTTTTTATTTAACCACGCAAGTTTTGGGTGAACGATTATAATTTTACCGTTCAAGTGTTATGTGAGAGATTTAAGTTTGTGTGTATATGTAACAACTTTGGCTTTGTGTTTAGTTTGGTACGGGTGAAATTGGTACCGGTATTGGTCTTGGTATCTGATACCAATTGGTCCAGTCAAGTTCATTGTCGTGGTTATCTTGATTCAAAAACTGGTAAGTGGATTTATGATTGGAGCACTTTCTTCATTGTTGCACTTTCATAGTTAACTTCGATATTTCGTTAAACAAGTTTTGTCACAATAAATATTTTTATCTTTTTTTTCCTTATTAATTTTATAAACAATCCGATTCTAATAGGATACGTTTACTCCTATTTTTTTTTTCGTCTACAAAACAGGATGCTTTAAGCCCTTTGTTAATTTAGCAAATATTTATTATAAACTTTAATGTATAAAAAATTGTAATATAATCGTTTTATCTTAAACATTTTATTTATAAATTAATCTAATTAATACGAGTATGCATATTAAGGATTGCCAATGTCTTTATTTAAAAATACGAACATAAATATCATATTCATAATAAAGCCCCGTTCAACAACCGTTTCACTTTAAACGATATAAGCAATGTAAAATGACGAAATAAAAATTGAAAAAAAAAGAAAGACAGTTACGGCTTGCATTACTTACGACTTTTAAAATGGACGCGTGAAATGACGCTTTATATAATATACAATAATTAGATTTACTTGTTTAAATGTTAAAGAATATTGAAAAATACTTATAAGTATGTTGCTTGTATTCAAAGGTTCAAGATTAAAGAATAATTTCAAATAATAAAGTAATATAAGGAGTCTTTACAAAGATTTCAGTGTATAATTCATCGGTGTTGTTTTTGGTCAAAGGCAAGTCCTAAGTTTTTCAAACTTCCAGGAAAGTTTTAAGAATCGTTCCAAGAAGATGTGCCCCAGGCGGAGACAGCTTGTTAAAACCAGAAAACCTGTGTTTCCCTCAACTTTCTCCTCTAATTGTATCCTTAAGGAGCGCAAACTTATAACCTCCGTTTCATTTTGACAAATTTAAAGCGTCAATAATAACTCACGAAATAAAGGTATAACTACTAAACTAACTAAAGGTATATAACTACTTATACAGCTGGATAAAAGAGAGTATCGGTATTCCTGAATTCTCTTTCTAGTAAAACCTATTTATTACTTTTTTGACTTTTCTAGTCACAAAAATTCTTCCTTCCAAGATACTACTCTTTATGCTAGATGGTATATAATCAATCGTAGCCCTTATTGAATATTTTTATTCATATATATATAATTTTTCGATATCTATATATGATAATCAATGAAACTACGTTAACTCGGTGGAATCCCGTCTTAGATAGCAGTAGAACCAATTATCTTTCAGTGACAAAATATAAGGATTTACTATACGATATTTAGTTTGCACAATTATTTGATATGACATTGTTAATATATACGAATAACGAAAATAGAATGATAATTTCTTATGACAAATGTCATCACGAACACAAGGCACTAATTTTTATACGACTTTATTCTGTTAGCGTGCTAATGAGACGTTAAAATGTAGTTTAAATTTGGAATTTGGCGCCATTTGTTCACTAATAATAAGAGGATGACTATTTGATGCGCAATTTTTAGATACAATATAAAAATAAAAAACAAATGTTCACATCGGTATTGATATTTTCTTTGTTGCCTATAGTTCGAGTTTCTATTACACACGATCTATTCAAAACATCTGTTGTCTTAAACCCTCCTACATATTGTTGAAAAACTTCAAAACTGTCGGTGTGAAGTTGATTGTGCAAACTGGTATTAAGAAAACTTGTGAGACAAATTATGTCTAGCTTTACCTGCTTACAGACGAAAAACAAAATTTCATCTATTTGTTCATTATATATACATAGATATATCTGTATTATAACAAATATCTGAATAATGAATATTCTCGTCTAAATAATTTATATTAAGTAAATTTTGTTTCGTGCTGTAATGTTAATTGAGAGTCATGTAACACGTCAGTCTTGAAGTTAAATTAATTAAAATAACGTTTTATAACCAAATAAAATATGATAACATACAATCATAAGATTCACCTGAATCGATATTAAAAATACTTTCATACTTTAAGAGAGAAATCTGTAAGGTTGTGTTGAATTTCACTGAAATACGATAGTTTTGAGGTTGTAAGAAAATAAAAAAAAATGTAACGCTTAGACTATCGCAAGTATTATGCGATCATAAGCTAACTTATAGCAACAGTGTTAACTTTCTTAATGAGGTACCTATATCTTTGATAATACATCACTTCTCAGTAACTGACGGCTAAATCAATTTTATGTTGTTAATTCGAAACACTATAACAGATTTCTTAATCTATTTCAAACAGCTAAAAATATAATAATTCTTACCTGTCAATATTATGTGTTTTTGAAAAATTTACTTGTATATATTTATGAGAATTATACATAGGTATATTAAATAACAGATTTAACTTCGCCTTAAGTACAAGTTTACACTCGTAGTAAGTAAAAATTATTATCTTTTTTTATCTGTGAATTAAACAGGTTGTTTATTTGACAGTTATCGTGAAGAATAGATTATTTCGTAGAAATTATCAATAAGCGAAAAGTAATATATAAAAGAAATATATTTTTTTTAATCGCCAAAATACGTTTAAATATAAATTACTTTTGATGTAATAATAAGGCAGCGGTTCTAATAAATTAGACATTCCTCCTAGCTACCGGTCATAGCGTCGTTGTACATGTCAAAATAATTACCACCAATAATCTCATCAGCCATCTGATATAAATAAACTGACGCGTACTTTCTCATAGACATATTAATTTATAGACATGCCAACATAGTATTTTATTTTAAATTTTATGCTCTATTCAAAGTCATGAACATTCTCGAATTATATAATATATGTTTGCAAATATTTTATTTTATTAAAAATGTGTCTTGTTATAAAGCAAAATGGCTTTTGTTTTATGGTAATAAGGACGTATACCTAAATTGTATAAACACGATCCGCTTATGTAACTCGTATTGATCTCAATTTCAATGTTACTTAAATGAAAGTCACCGAACAACCGGAAAGTCGTATAATTTTTACGAATACTTAGAATATTTTTGGTTATATAACAATATAATTTTGGTATAATGTTAATATAAATCGTTATTTATATTGCCTGTTATATATTTATTAACTCTATGTAATATATATGTAGATTCTATATAAAGAAGAGGCTAAAAAACCATAATTAATTCCGTGTTACAAACAAGTCCGGCCCAGTTCGTATTTTTTACTAATTCTCCGCATACATTATGATATATTACAAGCATTTAAGATTTTATCACAGATATTGATGGATTGCTAGAAAACACATTTGTGTTAAACTATTCATCGGTTATATATTATCTGTTGCTGTAGTTTTAAACTTCTATATAATTACTGTCATATTGTTTCTAATCTTTAAGGAGGGGTTATGTACGTATATGTATACATACCTGCTTACCTTTAATTATACTGAATTTAGATTAATTTTTTTTGCATCATACGCATATTTTCTGCTTTACATCAATCGTTATAATGACATCAAAAGAAAATATGTTTTATGTCGCTGGACATTTTAACACATTTAGGTTAGAATATCGCTTCTGTGAATAATATATTCGATATTTTTACATGTTTGTTTGCCTTTATGTTACGGTTAATCTCCAAAACGACCTTATAATTTTTTTCAGAAGCTTAACTTAATGTACCAATAAATACATAATACATTATTATGTGATGTGGTGTTACGTACTATTGTTCCACAAAATCACAAGCAAGTCAATACTCCATTCGGGGAATGACCGCAGCCCTTGCACCACAATAAACCTGACATCAATGACTTAAGTTTATGATAATCAATAGATATGGCGTGATCGAATCTGGCGCCAGCATGCTTTATTTGTTCACAAAACTAATATTTGATCAACAATCGGTCGTGTTATAATCATCACGTACAGTTTCTGGAATTTCGCACGCTTGTTAAAGATGTCAATAAGCTGTCAGTTCAGAAACTTGTATGTATCCCGACGTTATTACGAATTTTTAATTAGTATATTACATATTTGAAATTAAAAAAAAAATTGGTTATTTATATTGGTATATGAAAGCTATGCAAGTGTGTAATATCGGATATTCTTTTATTTATAATATGTATATATATATATAGGAACGAGAAAAAAAGTCAGAATATTGGCAGCGATCCCAGTTATATATAATTGTTTTGCCAAAATTTATAAATGATAAATTGCCAATAAAAACATTGTCACATTGAGTTAGTTTTTTAGTAAGATTTCGTCAGCGTTTAATATAGTATTCCGAGATTAAGTTATTACATGTGTTTTCAACCGACTTAAAAAACTAGAAGTACATTCTTTTTGCATTAGAGATTTTTCGAAAATTTGTCCTATATTAATTAGTTGCAAGGTGAGTGATAAGAAACGAGAGTTTTATTCTAAGTAACATCAGCTTTACTTACTCCTCGAAGTTATTTCATGTTAATAATTATTGATATTTTATATTTCGGATGCCCTCGTATTCTTTTAATTGATGTCTTCTTAACAGAATATATTAATATATCTGAGTAACGAATAACTCGTGTCTAAATAATGTAATATTTGAACACTACCATAAAATCTTTGGGCCAGGAAAACACCAGTTCAGTACACTTTATACAGTTAGGTGTTATAAACAGAGACATGCCTAATTCTTATATCTTTATTTGTCTCTTATATATGTACTTTTTTTATGTAATATGGCCTTCATCCGTGCAGAGACGTGCACAGTATATTCTGCCAGTGTCGTGTGGAATGGAGGAGACGCGATCCGGGATTGACTTTTGAATGAAATAAAATTTAACAGTCTCGACTGAAGTCACAATTATGGGGTTTTCCAATAGGGACGCTTGAACTTTGACAGCTGATTGCGGCCATGTTGTTTGAGTGACAGCTGTCAAATGCAGTGTGTTATATTCATTCCGTCCTCCCAAACCACCATGGCAGGTTACAGTGTCGAGCAGCACGTGCAAATCATAAAATTGTTTTATGAAAATGGGTCTTCAGTTCGAGCAACGTTCCGCGCACTTCGCCCGTTTTACGGTCGCGATGATCGTCCTGCCGAGTCGACTATCCGTCGATTGGTGGACAAATTCGAGTCAACCGGGTCAGTTAACAATCAGCCGGTTCCCGTGCGTCAACGTAACGCGAGATCTGCCGAGAATATCGCCGCTGTGCGCGACAGTGTCCTCGAAAACCCGCGGCAGTCAATTCCGCGTCGCGCACAGGAACTCGGCCTTTCGCAGACGACAACTTGGCGAATTTTGCGTTGTGACTTGAGCCTGCACCCGTACAAGATCCAGCTGACCCAAGAGCTCAAGGTTAATGACCATAGACAGCGCCGTGTGTTCGCTGACTGGGCATTAGAGCAGTTGGAAGTTGACGCCGATTTTGGCAAAAAAATCATCTTCAGCGACGAGGCGCATTTTTGGATGAATGGCTATGTCAACAAGCAAAATTGCCTTTTTTGGGACGAGACCAATCCACACGAGGTTCACCAAGTGGCAATGCACCCGCAGAAAGTGACTGTTTGGTGCGGATTTTGGGCCGGAGGCGTGATTGGTCCGTATTTTTTCGAAAACGATAATGGTGTGGCCGTCACCGTCAATGGTGAGCGATACCGGTCGATGATAACCAACTTCTTTTGGCCTGAAATCGAGAATATGGATCTGGACAACATGTGGTTTCAACAGGACGGCGCTACGTGCCACACAGCACACGCTACGATGGAAGTTCTGCACGAGCAATTTCTGGACATGGTCATCTCGCGCGGAGGCGACGTGAACTGGCCACCGAGATCGTGCGATTTGACCCCGCTGGACTTTTTCTTGTGGGGTTTTCTTAAGTCGCAGGTCTATGCCAACAAGCCGCAAACCACCGATGCCCTCAAAGTCAACATACGCCACGCCATCGATCAAATACAGCCCGATTTGTGCGCCAGAGTCATCGAAAATTGGACCTTTCGTGTGCGCGCCACCAACCGAAGCCGTGGCGGTCATTTGAATGATGTCATATTCCATACATAATGGGGTCGATAGACCTTCCAAATAAAAAAAAAATTTCGCAAATATCTTTCCTACATGTATTTTTTTTTGCATTTCAAAGATCAAGCGCCCTTAATGGAAAACCCTATAGGAACTGCATGTGTTTGTAGATATGACATATGCACTTAATACTTTGTGTATTAAAGTCATAATCTTATATATCACCGTTTATGGTTTCTTAATGAGCGATGTAATATCGTTTATTGAATAAAACATATCTTCATAACCTTATAATTCTTATAGTTATAAAAATTTATTAAAAATAATTATGTATTCTGCATTTAAATTTAATAACAATAGCTATAAAAAAATAGAAAATTTTCTCCGTATTCAATCGGTAATTAGTCATTACATTAATGTTTAAAAAAAAAAACTTTCTCCGACACTATTATAATAACACTCATCGAAAGTTGTTAATATTTTGCATCGTAAATTTCAATAAAAATACAGTAATTTGAGTAAAGTCAATTTATTATTATCTTCATAACATATTATTATATTGGTTCATGGCCTTTATTTGAAAAAAACAACTTTCTTAATAATTTTTCTTTGCTTATCGATAAAATTTCGGAACTGATTATAATACTGGTTGGTAAATTGTAATTTCCAATAATACGAAGTTTTTAAAACTTGTAAATGTTTCGTTATAACGACATTTCATTGAAAAGATTTCATGCACCTAAAACGTGCCTCAAATAGTATGTCTGAATAAAATAAAATCTTAGAACATAAATATGTTACAAAAAATGATAATTAAGTTATAAGAAATGAAATTGGACTAATAAATTATTTTTATGATGTCAAAACCAGGCCAAACTCGTTCCACGGAGAACATCACGCACGCTTATCCATTTCTCGTCCACACGAGTCAAAGTCCTCACGGTAGTAAATCTTGGGAGTCATAAATTAAGCTGAGGCTGATGTTTGTGGAGGTGGACATTGTTAGTGGGGAACGGCTGTGGAGAAAACTTATCGAATTACAGAATCTGAAGCACTGTTTTCAGTGATGAGGTCATTAAACTGCAGTTTTTGTTTCGACTTCTCACTGGATCACCTATTGAATAATATATTGATAAAGATATATTGCCGTTTCCATCTCCTGCCAGATTTATTGTTTCCTCTCATTCGCCTATCCTTGATCCAAAAACTCCATTTCTAGCTACACCTGGATAATTTAATGAAATGGATCAGGCGCATAAGAAAGCACCGATCGATCTTTGGTCAAGTTGTGATGAAAAAATCTTTTGTCTCCTATCCAAGCAAGCGAGTCCCAAATTTTCTTTGTTTTTTATAATATCATACATATATTAACAAAGTAAAGATTTGCCATCAACAGGACAAGGGGACGTCCTTGATCTCTCAAATCAATATTTATTCTCTTATCAGCGAGTTTCCATTGTGAGGAATCTGTGTGTCAGTCTTTGTGTAGCCGCATTCTTGAGATAAGTATTGTTCATTTATATTGCGTTTTGCATACTGCTGTCGCAATGTCATGCATTATCACGACTTACTTGATTTTAAATATTTATATCTCTGTCATTAAAATACAAACAATGATTAATTTAATGACCAAAGTTAGGTTTCCACAGATTTTTATCCAAGTCGATGCATGATACATCGCTGAAATCACATAAAATTTTGAAATTCTTCTAATCTTGACTTCAAACTGTTAAAAAGTTGTTGATACATTTCTTATGTATTATCAGTTACTTTTCCGCAATTAAGAACTGGTCCTGAAAACTTGGCTGATTTATTGCAAAGGACAGATATCAATGGATTTACTTAGCCTACGTGTACATATCTTCAAGAGATTAGGTTTCACTGAATTTTATTAATAGCAATAGAAGATCATTTCTAAAATAATTGCAATGAAGACGATCAAAGTAATCACTTCTGTTACATAGAAGTTTATATTGAACAACTAGTAAAATTATACTCGCTGACGAATTTAACAAACAAAATCCATACAGTTACTAAATATTAATAGAATTTTTTCTCTCCTTTCGCTTTATTGCAAATAATAGGAACCCAATAAAATTAAATAAGCGCATTTACTATACACGTGAATGTTTCATACTTAATTTAATTCACAATAACAGTGAATCGATCTATAATTACTTTTCACGTCAGATATATCAATATCATCGTATGTAATGTTTGTCCACAATCAGTTTCCACACAAAAGACTAATCAACAATAAACGTGAAAGTTAAAATCATTGTACTCAATTAGCAAGACCATCTAATGAATGTATTTATTGTTATTCGTTTGTAGCACGCGGTTTTATATGTCTTATGTATTCAAACAGACAAACAAACAAAGCAACTCTTAAATAATTTATGTTGTAAGTATTAATTGTGCTACTTGACCAATTATTCTTTAGATAAATCATATTTTCAGGTAAACATTGCTTATGTGACGAAAAAAATGTCGGTATCAAAATTATATCAACAATACAAGTTGAAACTTAAGATATGATTTTATAAAAATATCGCCTATTCAAATATGGTTCTAACGTCTATTAATAAGAAACAATAGTTGTCAGCATTTTTTAATTCATTGAAATCATAAGCGTGACTGTGATAAATGTCCGAATGTACCTACTATATACGAGTAAATACTTCAGAGTAGACACTAGATTTTACCGACATTAAGAAATGGAGATTATGATTTTTATTTTCAATCCTTATTATCCAATTGTTTAACTAATGATTTCATTTTATTTTATTTCATCTTACAATATTTATAGCCGTATATATATATATATATATATATATTTCAAAGGAAATATTTTATCATTTACACAGAAGTAGGCGTAAATATTTTACAAATTTAACATAATATATGCAAAAAACTTAAATTATACACAAAACCTCTTTTGTTGGCAATTTTATTTACGACTGTTATTTATGTCTGATGTCTGTTATTTATGGATATCACTTACGAGTGTTTTGCATTTATTAAATAGACGCGACATATTTTATTATCTCTAAAATACTGAAATATGAATGTTACTTTAATATATGATTTGATTGAAAGTGTAAACAGAATGATACCAAACCTTTATTTTAGTTCTTTAGCTATCTAAAATCAATTTTTCATAGTTTTTTTTTTTTTTATTTTCAAACATACACACATGAACATTGAAATGAATGAAACGCAAGTTTCGGATTTGTTATCTTTATAAAGCTTTTGTATTAAAAAGTAGACAAATCTTGTAAGTATGAATGTTGTTGGTTTTAAGTAAAAAATATCTAGTATCAAGAGTAAAGCTGGAGTACGGAGCAAGTGTAAGATATTTAGTTAAAAATATTGAAGATGCTTATTTCATTGAATATATTAAATGCTTCTTTAATATTAATATAATAGAACCTACCTATGGCATTTAAAAAAAAAGAATAGAATCTACCTATGGCACTTGGCATTTAAATAATTGATTATACGATTGGATGGTTAGTGTTTACTAGAATTTGATAAATCCCGTCATCCGTTATCTTAAATGTATATTAGCTATGTTGAATGGATTACCATAAATGCACATTTAACTCGTTCATGGTGTTAGAAAAAAAAGGTTAATATATTCTCACAATAACGCTGTCAACACAATTAAATTCCCAATACGTGATCTTGAGTTTTATTTGAGAAGTGACATAGAAAATATTTATTGTTAATTCAAATATATATTATATTTAATGAGACCTTAGACTTTCGTGAGTATTCATTGCAGTAAAACTAATATTTTCTGATTTACTACGAGTTTTTTATTATTTTAATTACATAATCCCGACGTTTCGGTTACTTTGCAGCAAGTGATCACGGGCAGACGAGGTAAAAAAAAAATCATCCCTTTTTTTATGTTGTTAAAATAATAAAATGCGAAAAATATAAGTTTCATTTAAACATATTATATTTACTTTGAACTGAGAACAAAAATAATACACACATTTTCTAACCTTTACTATCTGTCAACAGAAACGCTTGCATCATTTTGTGTTAACGTTGCGCCTCCAATTACATAACAAGTTACAAATTATAACATGGCATTGCTTGTGTAACAATGTTGATAAGATGGAAGGTGGCGTATGCGAACTCTTTGGTATACAATAGTTAATATTTAAAAATGTATGGTTGGAGTTATGTCACAAGTTGTCTTGCCTTAGCCTTAGACATGAAAAAGGAAAAAAAAGTCACGTAGAATTCAATATTTCTTTTTATTTATTTTATAAGTTATTTTCATTCTCAACAACTATGTAAAGAAGAATTAGGTAAAGTCGATATAAATTTAAACGTTATTTTTTTTTGTATTTCGCTCTACAGATATTTTGCGCATAACAATGTATAAACTACGAGGTCCGCTTACTTTGTAAATTAAAAACACAGCGATACAGTAATTTAAAATTCAAAGATAACTACATAAATAAAATATATTTCGTACTATGAATTCTGAAGATGATCTACGGGTGTGTACATTAAAATCGAATTAAAAATTAAATGTCTAGAAACTATTATACAAAACGTCTTTAAATGCTAAATTAAAAATTACATTATTTATTTCCTTTCGCGATTCCTTTCCCTTCCTGCATAAACATTTCACACGTACGGAATTAAAATGGCCGATTAAAGAAATGTTCATACGGTCTAAAAGTATAGACCTTTAGATTACAAGATGCTAATTAATTATCATTTATTACCACACCGTAATTTATCTTTATTTATTCATATAAAGATAAATTAATTTTCTTTACAGTTAAATAATATTTTACAGATCTATTTTAATTTAAATAAATTTTCGATCCCGTCCGTAACGAGGGAATGTTTAATAATTTTTACTGCAGCAAAATGCACATTAAATTTAAATAAAAAAGTACAACGTTAAGGGAGAAAAAAATCCCTGGTATTAATTATGGTTTGATACATTAATAAATAGTTTTACGATTAATTAATAAATGTTTATTTTTCTAGTTCCCGCTTAGGAATACTGGCTTTTAGTCCGATTTGTATATTAATATTATATAGTAATATAGTTTGGTGTAAATTATGATCTGTAATTAATTTATGTCTCGATTCCCAGTATTAACATCGTGTCTTGGAATGCATTTGACTTTGCCAAGACGGTGTGGCGAAATCTTGGAAACAATCATAATAACTGAATAGTTACGGAATATTTAAATAAAACCTTATTTTATAACTTGCCTTTCGTATTATTATAAAGACGCCATATTTGTTTTTGAAATGCATCTGCTTTTTCGATGATCCTTTAAAGGGTTGAAATATCTTTTTTTTTTTTAAACAGAAATAGACTTAAGTAATGTGGGAAATTAATTTTTTTGGTAGTGTGATGACAGGCGAACATAGAAAAATCGTGCATTAAATTTATATATTTTATTCAGATATATATTAAAATAACCAAAATAAAAAGTTAATTTACCTGGCTTATATTATATGAAAATAAAACGGATAGTTTCGGATTACTACGCGTTTTGTTTTTTACTTCGAACCACATACTCTCTACGTTCGGTTACTTTGCAGTTATCGTGATCACGGGCAGACGAAGTGAAAATGGCCGTGATCATCTCGTATATATATAATAATAATACTCGCGAAAGTCTTAGATCGCGATATATTAAATCAATATACACATTCAAAGTCTGCTATAAAAGTGCCAGAATAGCGTTAAAGCGTTAATGACTGATTTCCGAACTGATGTTCCGTTTTAAATAATGGTAGTAATAAGTTTTATCTTAAACGACTCATCTGTCACGCGTCAAATTGTATAAAAAATACTGGTTCGTACATTTTAACATAGGTTAATGGATTTCACGAGATCTCGATTTAGTTTTTAAATTGAGAAGAAAATTAAGATAATGATAAATTGTTTATGTCGTTGGCCAGTTTCTTATAGTTTATATCCAAATGATACCGATAAAACAGATATTTAGAAAAGCTATGGCGTTTTGTTTTATCACTAATAGCTCATATAAAAATATATATTTAGTCTTGAACAAATAATATATTCGTCTTTTGTTTTAAAACACAACCTTGTCTACAAAGCTACCGAGTGTTTACCATTATTTCGTTAATTTTAAGTTTTAATATAATTATACATAATAAGATATCGAGATGTTTGCAAAGCCTATTAATGTGTTCTATTTTACATATGTTATACTGCTATTGGACTGTTAACGTTGAACAGTCGTTTAATCAATACTAAATCAATGTAACAACAGTATTCATCATCATTGTAATAGCCTCGTTACTTCCGTACGAGGAGGAGGGGATGCTGTGGGACAGAATATGTGTGATATCGAACTTAAGGAACATAAATGAAACACTTGTATTAAATAAAAAGTTATATTACGTAATGATATATGAGATTTTCACGTGCATGCATTCTTTTAGATCTCGTCTACCCGATATCATAGTTGTTGTAAAGTGCGTAACGTCAAAGAAACGTTAAGAAATTGTAAAAATAAAATAATTAATAAAACAAATATTTTTTGGATTATACTACCCGTATTTTGCTATTTAAAAAAAACTACTCTTGCTTTTAATACTTTTGCTATTTAAAAAAAAAAAAAACTGTATACTCCCGACGTTTCGGTTAGTTTGCAGCAACCGTGACAGCGACCAACCAACCAACCAGCAACCAACTGACAGACATTCACATCTCATCTGCCCGTGATCACGGTTGCTGCAAAGTAACCGAAAAGTCGGGATTATACAGTTTTTTTTTTTTAATAATAAAATACGCGTAGTATAATCCGAAAAATATTCGTTTTATTTAAGTGAATACTCGTGAAAGTCTTAGATCTCCTTATAAAATAAAAAAATATATCACTAAAGTTGCCTATGAGTGTGAGTGTATGCAAAAAATTTCTTCGTGTGCGTAAAGTTTCCTATATCACGTGGTATACTTTTATTTGTCTTATTAATGACCAGGTAGATTTAAAAACAGTCCTTAGTATATAATATATTTCAAATGAAACTATGTGTTTCGAGTTTAACTACGTGATTTCATCTCGTCCTCCCGTGATAATTGTTACAGTAGTATCCGGGTGAAATAAAACACAGTTTTGTACATATGCTATACTCATGAAAATCCTATTCAAGTTATACAAATTAAGTGAATATTAAAAAAAATCAGTGGCTAAAACTGAACAACAATAATCGCACAGCAAATTGGTTTTATGTTGACTGCAATGTCTTTGTTGTAATTCAGCGATGGTGTTGGTAACAACGGCTTTGAGGTGAACGCAGAATGCTATGAATTTAACTCTTATGCCTATGAAATACACTCCAAAACAACATGACAAATTTGTATGGCACTGAATTTAATTACCCTTAACATTTTTTATGGGTTTAAAATATATATGTCCATAAATATTTACAATTATAAAGATATGTAACACTTTAACCGTTACGGCGGACATATCTCGTTATAGCGTGTCTCATTAACGAATGTTTTCAAAGAGTATAATTGTAAATTTTTCTTACTTTACTTGTCCGTTTGTCAGGATTCTCATTCTGATTGCTGTTAATTACCTACCCGTTAAACGTTTATTAAACTATTATGGCATAACGAAACTTTTTAGTTTATTTTTTTTTTCATTTTATTTTTCTAAAGTACCTATATATATAAATAATTAAATTTTTCTTATTATAAACGCATACATATGTCATGGTATGTTATTTACATTAAAACCAGGTGTGGTACAAAAGTTTAATACCTTTTAGTTTTTAATACTGTAGTAATAATTTAAAAATGAACCTAAAGCAAATTAAAAAATGCACCTCGTATACAATAAGTACAAAATCTTCCACTAAGTAACGTTCAAGGGAACGAATACAATCGAATGAATAAAGTTATTCGATTAATCATTCGAAAGTCATGTTACGATCGAATCAAAACCAGTTTGGTTCTTTGTATTGACCGTCCTTTGATTCCATAAGGTTTTTAGAGTTATATTTAGCGCTGTAAGGTGTTTCATGTTCCCATCTTTAACATTAAAACTAATTCAAATGTTTTAATGCGTTCATTAATGACCGACTAAGTACTAGCGATTAACTATCTGTGTATCCGTATTATCGAGGAGTTAAATAAAAACAATTAGTTTCATATTTTTATTGAATGACCAATATTAAATACTATTTTCCATATGTATTTAGATAACATATTATATATAATGTGATAAATGTTTAAATTATCATTAATTATTCAACACCGATACGCTACCGAATCATTTCTCTGTTAAACAGTCGGTGAGTACATTGATATAGTACGTATGAACTTTAAACGTTAGCTAAAGGTCAGAAGTGAGTTCGTTTAACTCAGGCTGTGTGGAGCTGTTTTGACGCTTCGACCCCAATAAAAAGAACATACATAAAATAACAAATCAATGGAATATCAATCTTAAAATTCATTAATAAGGTCGTATAAAACTTTCGAGCTTCGCAAATGCAACTTTGCTACCGAACTTGTAACTTTTTTAAAGCCTTCCAGCGATATTCAACTCTATTAACAGTGCGGTAAAAATTAAAATGACATTAATGATTTAGGAGCGTTGTAATCTTAAAGATATTAATTACATTTGTTCTAGCGGTGAAAGATTATGCCTATAAATCTAACAACATCTTAGTTGACAACACTACTAGCAAAACGTTTTGCTGTGATAAATTTATTCACAGACTAAATTAGCTGAATGGATTATATTTTTATATTTCACTCGTGAATAACATAACACAACAGGAAATCATGCACAAAGTTATTGCTGTCCGTCGTATCTTAAACTATGGTTTTATAGAATGAACTCTTATAAACTTTCCTTAAATCTTGCACAACTTGCTTCCAATATACACGATATGACTATCTTAGCAAGCACAAACATATCATTCGTCAGTAAACAGGCGAGTGATTTGTGACAATAAAACAAACATTCATTTCAAACTCGTCCGTCAATCACACCGAAATTGGCGTCTAACACAACTTTGATTATTCTCTAAGAGTTATCTTACAATGGAAATGTGAAAACATTGTAAATATAGTTTGTTAAAACATATTTTGTAATCTTACCATGAGTTAACATCGACGAACTGAACATTGACAGTTTTCAGTATTTTTTATCTCGACGTTGATACCACAGTATCCAAAAAAATCATTTGTCATACTTGTAATAGCATATGCAGACATAATGTAATTTCCTTGCAAAATCTCATATATAAATAATAATAAATCTTTGGAAATATCCAAGACCACATGTACTGAACATCTTCTACGTTAGGATTCTCTTAGACTTCTTCAAATTCTATTGACTTTCAATATAAGAAGCTAAAAGTAATTATATTACCATACTGCATAAATCAACTAAATACATACATAATAAATTACAGTACATTACAAGGGGTGGATTTTATGGTTGAAAACCCAAAGAATGTTTTTTAACGGGTGATATTTTAGGGCCGCGCTAAGCACTTAATTTATTAGTTAGTAGTAAAAAAATATCTTGTATATTTTTGTATAGTTAATTACTACAAGAAGTTACGGTTTTTATTTAATCCGTACAACTTCAGACTATATTTGCTACATTTTATTGGTTTTATATAAACTCTCCGATTAATTTTAATATGGGTACTCCAAATAGGCACAATACTTTTTCGTGGTCAATAGATTGAGGTGATTTTTATTTTAACGAATAAAAAATGAGTATATTTTTATACGTAAAAGATAAAAAGTTGAGGTGAAATTTTGCAATTTATAATTTTCCATCTTTCATTAGGTTCGTAGTCAAATGCTTTTGCAATTAAGTTGACGTGTGAATGACAAATCAGAACAATTCTTTGACAATTTTTAATTTTGGTCAATTGGCATTTGCAATCAATTTAAAATATTTTTCCTTGAACATTTGTTCTCTTTATTCAATCATTATATATTCAATAAATGTAACATTTTTAATGAGGAAAATAGAATAAGCATATTATGGAAATATCTAACAAGTTAATGTAAAATCGGATACATTATTAATTATGCATATTTTATTGAATTTGAATTAGTAATGATGGATTAAGATGATTTGGAGATCGTATAAAAATTTACATATGAAAGAAATACCGCTTTAATACACTCATAAATCAAAACAAACTTCAGAATATATTTTAATTAATTTCTAACGAGCGTTTAATGTGATATCAATAAAAATAATATTGTAATGAAGTCGATTTATAAAATAAATCCATACTTAAATGTAAAAGTAGGTAAGTCTGTGTTTTTCTCTGATACATTTAACTAGTCTAAATCAAAAGTGATTACCGGATTTGATATAAATTTGGTATAAAGGCCAATTGGGATTGGGTTGGGAGAAATAAAGGATTAATAAAGGAGAAAAGAAGGCAATTCATTCACTGATTAAAATTGTAGTTTAAACTTAAGATACACACACACATGCACGCACGCACGCACGCACACACACGCACATGTATACGTATATATATATAACACATCCTTTTATTAACATTATATTTTTATTATGCCTTCAATCATAACAATCTGATAAATGATTCATTGTATTGTTTTGACTGGAGTTCATATCGTGGTTGTATTTTTAACTTGTAACATTTTCAAATTTAATTATGACGCACCGTCGACATTATGAGTTATTCATAAATCATCGTGTTTATAAATTTTTAGTTATTTATAACCACCTATCTAGGTAGCGTTTAGACGTAGTGCAGCGATGGACGAAAAATTGGGTTATGTTTAACATAGAAGGAGAAGAAATAGAATACACATATATGTCAATTATAAAAAATATATAAAGGGTAACACGTTTATTGCACTGAGTTGCCAGTTCCAAAAATTATTTGTAAATATCATTAAAATTGCAGAGTAGCTAAACAGCACAGGAACTATAAGAAAAAAATTACGAGATCTAATTTCTCTATGATATCATTTATGATATATCTGTTATGTATTTTCAGTTAAGTAACGACATAATTAAAAAAATTCCCAAAAGCACTCTTACTGCTTATATTTTTTATAATTTCATTTACATTACACATGGCGTACGGCCAGTTCATTTCAAACGTTTTATTAGGTTACACACCTTTATGAAACTGATTTATTTAAAAATCGGCCGCCACAAAGTCTGGCACATTGGTGATTGTTGGCGGACGGTGGTGGATGTTGGCCGTAGCTTGGCCATGTCTTGACCACGCCTGCGTTTTGTGTCAGATTATTTTTAACACTTTATTGCTCAAAATTATTACGTGGGCTAAGTGATGATAGATGTTTTCACCCACGTACCGTTTATTTTTGAGTTTTTTATTTTCGTGTATCGCTTCTTTGTGGACAAAATTGTATATATTTGCTGAATTTTTTTCGGTTTTTTGTTTGTTTGAATAATTTTTAATGAAGTTAATCAAATTACAGTTTTAAATGAGAACTGTGAGCTTTTTCTGTGACCATGAGAACATGAGAACACTTTAAAAACATTTTCAAATAATTATAGACGCTATGGATACAAAAAAATATGTGACTTTAAATTTGCACATTATGAAAATTTGCTAACTTTTCCTTCAGTAAGTTGTCACATTTACCTCAATACTCACCAATGGTTTTAATTGATTAAAATAAAACTTATATTTTTGGGATTTACTAGACGTTTATAACTACGTTAAACAACATGCTCCCGACGTTCCGGTTACTTTGCAGCAACCGTGATCACAGGTAGAGGTGATCTCATTATGTTTTAATTGATATCACCTAACTATTTGCATGTAACTAATGTGTAATAAAATTTTCATGTATTGGTAATAGAGTTGAACACAAAAACGCATCGTTAGGGTATCACTGTATATTAATAACTAAAGTTTTTGAATTAAGAAAATAAATTACAAAAAAAAAATCCCTCCGTAAGCTAAGGAGAGAAGGGCTTGCTTCTATTTGGTGTGCATAGTATTATATTATTGGGACAATGTTGAATTATTGATTATGAATTACCAGTGAAATGTGTTTAGATGTTAAAACATGCGGTTTGCGGGGAATAAGAGACGTCCAGCAAGGTCGCTGTACATGATCTTCCATTATTAAGTTACAAAATTCTACACAGGTAACGATATAAGCGACATGTGGATATATAATTTGAATTCATAAAGATATCCACTGTCTATGATAGCATTGATAAATGCAACTATTCCTTAAAAAAATAAAAATTAATGCCCTTACATTTCTAATAATATAAATAATTTATGAATTATATAAATAACATACTCTATACTGTATTAATATTATAGTAGTCTCTGTTTCGGACATGTCTGTTATTCTTCACAAACTTCTCAATCGAATTAATAGTCGAGTAATATCTTAGACATTAAAATAAGTCATATATAATCGAAGATGATATTTTTATCAAAATTCTGGATTTTTCAAGAAGGAACAATATTGTATTTTGTACGGTGCCATGTGACTCAAACAGCTATTGACGGAAATGCCCTCTGAACCCATTTCTAAATTCGACGCAGACGTATGTAGTTACAAATAGAACCTTGTAATGTTTTAAATACGAAAGGTCTTGTTAAAATCTATGTCTGTTTGAATACACCGCACCGTTGCCTGACATAGTTTAGTACGTTGCGAGCTAGTATACATTTTTTTCACTCATTTAACGCTGAACATCAAATCCGTCATTAACCAAATTTCAATGTCATGGGCCATCCGCAATAAAAAGGACAAACAACGCCATTTACGAATCAATGTAAGGAAGTTCTTGTTAAATTAAATAAATTTACATATATCCTTGCATCCTTATTTGTAAAGCTTTTGACTGTGTTAATTTAAAAAAATGAGACTTAAATGCGTTGAGATATTGGCCTGATGGGTATTACAAGTTGAAATTCTTGGTCAGTAGTGATATTTTATTCTGAAATTTATTAATTTATTTGTTTTTTAAAACTTTGGAAGCGAGTGGACAAGGAAAAATGTTATCTGTAGGTTACTATACAAATGTATTATTTCTATTCTAAATTGTCGCCCAGATTATATTTGATTTGTATTTTTAGAAATTGAAACAAAAAAAAACAAAAAAAAGCCAATAATAGTTTCTGCAAAATGCAATTTATTTATTGCCATCAACAAAATACCTTACCTGTGATAATGGGTATGATATACCTTACCTATATATTTAATTATATTGAAAATCTTTGTATTCATTGAATGGACTTTTCTAAAATAGTTTATATAAAGATAATAAGAAAGTAAAATCGAAAGGTGTTTTTGTTGTTTTATATTTAAACATTAAATAAGTCCACTGCTAAATTCAGCAATGTTTAAGTCTAGAGACGATGCATCTACCAAAAAAATTATTTATGTTTGTGATATTGAAACTAATTTGTAATATTAAATTTAATATAGAATAATTAAAAAATATATATTTTCTTTATATTATAGGTATGTAACACCTTCGAATTATCTGCACAATTAATCGAATCAAAATAAAAATTCGCATAAAAAGTGGCCTTATATAATAAAAACTTAAGTCAAGGTGGACCGATAACAATCTGTAAGTTGTTATAAAATCGAAATATTTTACATATTTAACATATAATGATATAGACCTTCAACAAGGAGAAATGTATTAAGCCTGACTCCAAAATCCGAAGCACTGATATGAGTTTTGATCTTAAGATATATCTTCGGATTAAAGGTATCACGTAAACAATTGGTATGATAAACACCTCAGTTTTAACTTTGTTTAATTGTTATCGAAATTAATAAAAAATAATTACTAATTATAATTTTATTACATTAGTATTTTTGTTTGTCGTGTACGGTGTTTCTTAATGACATTGTATCAATTTTGCTCGTTCCGTTATATCTTGCTTGTCCCTTATAAATATTTTTTGTATTTAATTATAGTATGAAAATAGGAACGACGAAAACATCTCAGCATTACATGGATGCACCGTGCAGGTGCCGAGTCCATCGTGTTGCAGGGAGAGGAGCTTTAACAATGCCTGGGGCTTGCGACCCAGGTGTAAGATTCACGGGTCCTTATCTAACTCGTATTAAACGCTTACTTCGACCGTCCAAGCTCCTCTGTCTAGATAACAACATTTGAAACAAAGCTACGAGAGCTCCCTTTTACATAATGCGCTTTAAAATTCGCGAATACAGAAATATTTCTGGTTTGGACGCTGACGCAAAAATATCCTTTGGAATTTTATTTTGCTGTTCACACGGATCCATCATTAAAGGACAATCCGAAAGCCGCTCTAAGGATAGAATAAGGCTTGACCACTCGTTCTCCATTTCTAAACTCATTACGTGGTTCTTTTATTTATCATTCCAGTCTTGCTAAATGAAAGACTTTAATATATCCATATCTTTAGCCTTTTTACTTGATCTAACTAATAATAAAATATTGTCCTGAAAATTGTAGTACTAAGTAATGTTTAATATAAAAATATCTCTTTCATTTGAGTTGACGTCAAAAAATATGCACAAAGGTCATAAAATTTAAGTTATTTAAAATGTTAAATGTTAGGAACAAGTAATACGAATTAAAATTCCTACTATTATAAGTTATTGCATCAAAAAGCGACATCTTTTGGTCGTCTGGAAAACAGCAACAGTATTATCCGCCCGCCCAAACTCTTTCCTAATACTTCGTAACGTTAAATGAAATGCCAGCAGATGTCACTTTTGTGTTATATGCAAGTAAATCGTAACAAATATAATATTTCAGTATGCCAAAATTAATTGTCGAAGCCGTCATTGTGAGATATCAGAAATAATTCTTATTAGAAAAGAAAGATCAAACGCCAGGTGAAAGCTTCAAGTGATGCTGTAAATAATTCTATTAGAATATAAAAAACATTTAAAAATCTAAGCCAAATATTACATAATCATGTCAATTTGTAACTAATCTGACCTAGTTTGGTTTTGATTAAATCATAATATGCAATAAAATAGTTAGTATGAAAGATGCTAAAGGTATATATGGGATTGGTTTAAAGAAAAAACATCGAGTTTGTGGAAAATTTTTCATATATCCGTCCATAGTTTCCTTATATTAAAATTTTCAACTTATCTTTCGATATGATATTAATCGTATAAATATAAACTATCTTAAATGAAGAAATATGTATGAGTTCTTGTCTGTCCATTGAAATCAGAAAAGGCATTATTAAAAAAAAAAAGGTTTTGGTATGTAAGATATACTTGTGATTTCATGTTCCAAGTTATTGTAACTTAAATGTTTCGATGAAGTTCTCTAACAATATAATTAAAGAATAATAAAATTATAATGAAGAAGCTGTCACTCTATAAATAAATCGGACATATGCAGTCAAATTTTCCAATTGATACTTATTTTTATATGTTACATAGTAGTTGATGTATTTTGCATTAACTATAAATGTGAAATTAGATGATTTTTATGTTTCACATATTTTGAATGTACGCTCTCTTAAAGCGGATTTCTTTTAAACCTCAAACGCAAACGAGTTATATGAGAGAATACGTTTAATAACCCTTTTATGTCCTGTAAACCACCACTGTTGTGGACATGAAAGATTTCGCATGCTTTGTAATACGATGCTCGGAAAAGATATCATAAAAAATACTTTTAGTGGATAATTATTTCCGGTTGTTAGTTGTTAACGGATGTGGAAATATTTTTTCACATCTGCACTTTATCGAATTTTCATTAATGTAATTTTTGAAAAACTTCTTTTGATGTCTTAATAGCTAATTAAAATTTACGTTCTCAATTGTCCGTAAATTATGGATTTTGTTTCTAAGAAAACCACAAATAAATTCCTTTTTACGTATTTCTTATTGCTTTATTTTTTTAACATGTTTTATTTCTTTTGCAGATGAGTGTGTAGGTGCGCTTGCGCAAATAATGCGAGGTGTCACGTGATCAATGGCGACTGCGCGATCGCGATCCCCGCAAGATGGCGTCCGAAGAAGACGCGACTTCACCAGGTCCCCTGTATTTACCGAGTTTCTATATAATTTTTCTTTTAAGAACATATGTATCTTTGGCATTCATATTCATTTTTTGCTTCAAAATCACATCAGAGTAAGAATGTTCGCTTGTCCTATTAGAATGTTTATCTTAATAAAAGTGACAAGTGGAAAATTTCAAAAAGTTGGAAAAGTATCTATATTTTGGCTGTATATGGACTTAAAATGTTTTTTTCTTAAAAGAGATCTCTGGTCCTAAAATAAATGTGATTGAAACTGTAGTAAAAACTTCTATATTTACATTATTAATTTTTACTGATAGAGGGCTAAGTATTATCAACCTATTGATTAATGTCAATTGTCTTTCTTAAGGCTACTTGTTCTCAGAGAACTTTATGTGTATAATAACATAACTTTGTCCTTTGCAACAAGATATGAGATGTAAACATTATTACGAGGTCGTGTATTGCCGAATTGCCAACGTCTGCTTATTTATAATCGGTGCGTCTTCCGTCTGTCTGTCTCCCACCTGCCGTCCTCACACAATTTGTTTTGTAGATTTTTGCGCTTGACACCTAAAGATCGTATTTTATTTCAGATAGCTTGAGAATATATATCGCTTTTGCTTATATACACATCGTTTCGCCCAACATCCACGATGGCTCTTCGAAACTCACATACGAATCATCTACTCAGATATAACTCTCGGTCGGAGTGGGTCGTGGGGAATCCTCCCGGAATTCAGAGGCGAGTTGCGGGGGAAGCTGGCCCACTCTAAATCCGTCGCACTCGCCGCCCGACCGCTCGGCGGGTTACACGTTACGCTAAATATATCGACGTTTGCGCAGGTCGCCGTATGTGACGCTGGGCGCGGTGCGTTACACCGTCCGCCGCGCGCCGCCTCCCCGCGCCTGCCCGTGCCGCTGCTGCTCCGAGGAGGCGGTGGCGGCGTGCCTCGGTCGCGCCAAGCCGGATCGTCGCACGCTGGAGCGTTTCCAGCGCCGCCTGGGCCGGGGCTCGCGGGACGAGCGGCCCTCGCGGCATCAACGCTTACGGGACCTCACTGAACGACTGCTGCCCCGCGCACACACAGCACCCACACCGCCACCGCCACCACCGCCTCCGCCGCCACACTCGGCGCCCGTTCTGCCGCCGGTCCCACCGCCGCGGACGCGCCATCGTCACAGCCCTTCCCGCGGACTATCCGTCGATCGTTACGACGATTTTGATACCGATAAAATAACTCTTGTCCGGGTTGAACCGCGTTCCATTGTAGGGTCGTACGCGCAAAAGACTATACCTTACCGCAGTGCATCTTTCTCGCAAGGTGATTTTGCACAGGACAAATATTATCGTGGTAAACAGCCTTCCATATTTAATTTCGAAAAGCGTGTCAAAAGAAAAGACGAAATTGATTCTGCGTCTGCACGCGATGACACATCAAGTCTTACGGAGGAAAATGTAACTGAGGGGGGATCCGTTGCGTCGGTGGACTCTGCCGTCGGTTCTGACGAGGGACTCATAGTGCATGCATCACCTGCGCCTCATTCTAATCCCCCAGATGCTGTTCACAAACAGCTCGGTGCGCGTTCGTTGACACATCCATTGCCGCGTCGTGTACCTTCAGTGCGGGAGGAAGGTCAATCCGAAGCCGGAGGTAGTTTACCAGTTTTAATGCCCCCGCGCGTTCTCCACGAATTACGCGAAGAAAGTGACGGCTCACAAGCTGACAGTGCGCAGGCGCATAGTGAAGGTACTTCTCCCCTTGAGCCTGCTCAGCCTTTCGCGTTTCCTCCCCTTCCGGCCATACCTACGAACGCATGTGCAAACGTGGATTGTGAGTGTATTAATTTTCCATCGCGAAAAAATTCCGCTAGTGAACTTGACACTTCTGTGCCAATCCCAGTGCCGGTTTACGAGTGCATAGTGAAACAGTGGTCTTCTGATCTGCCAGTAGAAGAAGCACAGCGTTCGGATGGAGCCTCTGATGGTTCTTTAGATCGAGATAAAGAAGACGAGACTATTACTAGTGAACAAGTTGCGAATTTATTAGCCGCGGTGCAGAATCCTTGTACACCAGTTCCTATCAGTACTAGAGAGAGACGGCGACCATTAGATAAGACTAAAAGGAGAAAAGGCATTTACATCACAACTGCAAGTGATGACGGAGGTGATGAAGATCCTCCTTCTTCTTTAAATGGTTGTCAGCGAGAAAGTAGTGACGTGTCATTGTCAGACATGAGACTTTCCGCCGAAGCGAGATCCTCTTCCATTTTGGGAGAAAAATCTGACGATTCAAATGCAAATGGACCTTCTAGTCCGAGTGAAGCTCCAACTCCAAATTGGATAAGATCGGATGATCTTCGAGCTAGGCGAGCGAGATTCTCTCAACAGAGCTCTGACGAAAGAGACGATGAGAGCTATCGCGTGAGAAGAAAATTTGGAGTGACGTCACGCGGGGACTCGCCATCTGAGGCGGAGAGCGACACCTGTTCAAGAGACAGAACAGCGTCGCCATCCCCATTTAGTCCATCGGATACATCCGATGTGGAATCAAAACGACAGAACTTTACCAGGGGACCATTCGGGAAAAATTTAGAAGCACCTTCTAATCGTTCCATAGAAAGTGGACGAAGAAGTTTCTCAGATGCTACTGTACCTTGTAGGAAAAAAAGCGCTGGCGCTGTCACAAACACTGGTTCTAGGTCAAAAGGACCAACTCACGTGAGAGCTACATCCTCCCCATCAAAACTAGCTGGAGTTAAGCCCGGAACTGATTTACTGGCTGAACTATTGCGAGGCAGTTCAGAAGCTTTGTCAAATTCTTCCACCTTCGACAACGTGATACTGACTTTGCACCAGCACAATGTGAGTACTCTCGATCATATTTTATACTTTAATCATAAGGTTTATACTATTAGTAACTAAAATAATTTGGTAAACAGGAAAAGATTGTTTTCTAAAACTATAGAAGTAGAATATTATTAAAATACCTTTAAAATATATTTAAATAAATAATGCTTCATCTTTTATAATTTTTCTGTTAAAAATTAATCAGATCAAGTAAATTTAAAACGCTATGCAGTTAATGTTCTGACGGAAGTCTTATATCATTGTAATTTTTACGTACATCTTAAAAAGTTGAATCGTTTGAAACTAAATGAAATGATGGAATTTAAAGTCACCTTCACATTTCATATTATCTGCGAAATGTGACTTAAGAATATCGTTATGATGTTTATCTTAGTAGAAAATAGACTTATTACAGAAGAGTTTGTAGTATTGCCAAAGTACACGGATATTTGTAGTTAAAATAAATTTTTTATACGATTATTTTATACGAGTAAATAATTTCGGTAACCGTTTGTCTTAATCCGATATCAAATTCATGGCCACGTTCAAATACATTACTCGAGATCCCCAGTATTTCTCAGGCCAATGTCGTATGATTCATACAACAGCTGTTCCAAAAACATTAAAATTTTAAGGGTGATTGGGTATATTATTAGACTGTCGACAGTGAACTTACCGCTCGTCGAGATTCTTTCGATCTCTCCATATAATAAATTTGACAAATAACCTCTTTGACGTTTTATAGCGATTAAATTGTATTTTAAAAATGTTAATCGGTACGGGGAGGTGTGGGAATTTTATTTATTGTTTTTGCAAACGGTGAGTTAGCTTGTGATGTTGGGATTTTAAATAGGCTAAGGGCAAACGGGCGGTCGTTAAATAAACCTTGAATTTTTCATGAAGATCACCTCATCAAAACTATTGATGCTGACTTCATTAAAATCATTGTAAATTGTTATAACATTTCTTATTTCTTTTAACAGTTATATTTTAGTAGTTTAATGTAAATTGCTTCTTATTTGCTCACAGTGATATAAATTTTAAATTAGTTTTGCATGCTAATTATGAAATAAATTTTATGAAACGTAAAAAATTCTATTTATAACTTACTCGTTTGGGTTAAAAACTTGACACATAATTAGTTAATCCAGAATTGTTTTATATTTATATATATATATATATATATATATATATATATATATATATAAATATATATATATATATATATTAGTCTATTTACAGTCTTTATTATATTCAGTAATAACACGGTGTAGATCTCCAAGTGCATTACAAAGTCATACACTTCCTTCACACCTTAAAATAAGTTCTAGACGTAAATATATAAATTTTAAAAATAAACACAATACAAAACAATCTTAAAGGTAGTAAGTGCGACTGACTATTAACATTATAATTATACAAGAAGTACGGTCGGTTAATAATATTTTCGTATATTAATATATTAATAATATAATATTAATACATTATTTGTATTAGATATCTTTGTTTTGGGAATTTATTTGTATCAGTAAAATACATTTGTAGAGCCGAAAGCAGTTTATAAAGTTTTAGCTTATCTACATTTCTGATTCCGAATATAATAAGTGTTTTAAACTGGATATTAAGACAAAAGTTCTATAAATATTCAAAATTCGAACCATTGTTTAGTGGATGTATGTACGTCTGTTCCTCCGTAGATTGTAAACCAAGTATTACACGACTGACTGTAGTAAAACTGTGTATACATCAATATATCAAAAAGTAATATTATCAGCTCAATACAAGAAATATGAAAGTTGACGAGTCTTGTATCTGTCACACATCTTTAAAAATCTTGCTGTCGTGTTTAATACACAGTAGCACTCGCTTAGCAATTGTCACCTTCAAATTATCTCGTAATTTTGATTATGTATTTCCACTTTCTCTTTCAATTAGTGTTAAAAGCTTAAGACATTATCAATAATTACCCCGAAGGTCAATTATCTGAATATTTTTCGAATGTTTCTGTGTCGCGTGAAGCTGTTAAGTATAAAATTTAAATTGCACTTGAAATAATTCAGACATATCTTCGCGACTTAAAATTGTACGTATTAAGTATTGGTGTGATATAAAAATGAGCAAGAAATGATAAGATTTTATTGATATTAAACAGTTAATAAATTTAATGGCCCCCGAACAGTCTTCAAGCTCGCGCGCTTCTTTTAATTTTTTATACTGTACATTGATTTTTGATACTGTCATTTATTAAATTGTCATTATTTCGAGCATCTTCTTTGCTGTTCTGGCTAAATTAGTTATGTTGGGTCCAATCAATAATTATCAGTCTACTAAGTGTAGACAAATAGTCGAAGACGAAGTTTATACAGAAAGTAAAATAGTATACAAAACAAATGCGATCGCATTATTTTGTTCCGTTTTAGATATTGATTACCAAGAAATCTAATTTAACTATTATTACCCTATATTCGGTCACGCAACTAAAATCATCGATATCTATTAAAATAATCACTAGTTTCTATTTATACATAAAGCCCTATATATTTTTCATGTACTGCAATCTCTCTGTCAGGTGGTACGCTTCCCATCGAACAAAGGAATATCGATACTTATCGTAGCTACCAATCGATGTTGATGGCAAGTTCGCTTTGTGTATCACAAACTTTAGACGTTCTGTCTACTTCGAATTTCAACAATGACATACTTTCATATGTAATAACTGTTAATATTTTGAAGCGATATTTTACCCATTAATATATAATGGCTTTTGATATCTCACGGGAACTGAAATGTAATGTTGATAAACTAAGGGTTACTGTAACTATACTATAAAATTTCATTATAACAGTTCAGAAATCATATCACGAAGTTGTAATAAATATATTATTACTCTCCGATGATGTTTTTAAGCGAGTGGTGTAGCCTTTTTTATTAGGCTTATCACAGTGTGTTATGAAACGCTTTATTTCGAATAAATTAGACGTCAAATGGAAGTTATAATCGTGTTTTCTATTGAAGGCATGCCTTTGTGTGTTTAAAACGTAAGCTAAATCAATTTCCACGTATTCCGTTCCCAAAACCATTTCAGAACGAATTTAATCACAACCCTTGCACTGAGTCATCCGAGAAATAGGTCACTTGCTATATGCAATTGTTTCGGGGTTACAACACTAGTAAAATACGATCGGACTATTGAGCGTGTTCGGATTGAGATATTCTATTCGGTTAAATCTTTGTGCAAGTGTTTTGCGTGATTAACTCTTGTTATTTCTGTCGTTGCCGCCGGATTGGCTTAGTTGTTTAAGGTTTTTAAAATAGTTGTCTACTGTGAGAAAGCAAAAAAGAATAAATGAGATATTCAAATAGGAGAAATATATTTAATTTTTGAGTTACATATACAACAGCGAAAAAACTTTTGTAACATTTGAAAAACAAACGTCGTGAGAATTACTTTTGTGATTTTTATCGGCTAAGTAATTATTTAATGAAAAAGCTGTTACTATTTCAAATATACCTCCTGAATACTGGTGCCTTCATAATGATACCAAGGGATGGTGTTTAAATGATTTATAATTTGTTTTAAAAATATATTTGATAAGTTGATTGCATTAGAAACCGAATATTTTGAATTGTATGTTAAAACTAATGTATGAAAGGATATTAATTCGTAAGTTCATAGTTATTTCTATTCTATTTTCATTTGACACATTTATTTTTCAATATCGTCTCCCTTCACAGTCTGTTACTAGCTATTAATTACTATAAGTTAGGTGGACATGCACAATTCCCGAACACTAATTATGTTTGCTCCGAGTGATTCATAATTTATGTATTGTCAAAACTAATTGACTGTTATTTTGGCACTAGTTGTTTTCCATGTCTTCGCTCCCGTTTTTGAAACTTACTACAGAAATTTTGCATTCTATAGTCCATAAAGAAAATGCTTAGAGAAAGCAGCACTATTATTAATTATTGCTCAACATACCGTTACTATTTAAATACAACATTAAAACTAATTTATTTTTCCTTATTAATTATTTATATTTATATGCAAAACTTTTTATTTTAAATGAACTATTATTTTAAAATTACTTTTATGGGCTACCTTGTATTTTAAATTGTTTCAATTAAACTGATATTGAGGTAGTGTATCATGTACTTTATTGAAACCTTAATGTAGGAAATTATTTAAGTAAACGACTTTTGACCGTTTCGTTTCGTTTGAGCGACGGAGTGGAGTCATTTTTACGTCTTCACTGTTTCAATGATACGATCAAAAGCATATGTTTCACTCCGTAATTCATGTCTTCATGTTTTAAAATCATTATTTTTAATAAAGTTATCACCACATGCGTTTCTACCTTTTTAAATGTATTATTTACTATCTTTTTTTCGTATTTATTTCCTGTAAACTCAACTGCCTGTCTATCTTATTATCTGCCAGTATAAGTTCATGAAATACGGTGAGGTATAATCCGGAACGTGCTGTAAAACAGATGACATTTTAATGAAACTGGTGCTTTTTGTATTTAGCCGCATTATTTCTATTTGTTATTACAAACAATATTGTTAATATACTTTTATTTTATAAACTTTTCGATGTGAGAATTTAACCGGTGGTACAAAAAGGACGTCATACGATACATAGGTGACGTCATCTATGTTATAATAAATAGTGACGCACACACACATACGAACATTGACTGTTTCGTCTGTGTGAGTTCGGTTCATGAGGCATCAGTCTTATTTAGAGTTCACATTGTTCACGTCATTTCGACAAATTTTGTATATTTTTGGAATTCTACGAATACTCGATTGATATATTGCTTCCTATATTTAATTGATGGACATTCGTAAAATTCAAAATTCACTATGACTAGATGCTTTGTAGCTTATAAGCTCTGAGCTCATTTCATATCACGACAGTTCCATGTACATTAATATATTATATAATTTAACGCGTTTGCGCATTATCTCAAACATCACTTTCACATGTATTTGTCCAAACGACAGACAAATAATTGTACCGTATTGTAGTGTTGACAAAGGCTGTGTACGTTCTAATATATGGACTTAAATTTTCAAGTTAAACTAAAATAATACATTCCAACATTAAATTAAATCTACTAGAAACGTAAATTGACGTAGGAAGTTAAATTAAATATTGTTAATGTTGGGTAAGGTTGTAACGGTTAAATGTTATAACGTAATCGGTTTAACGAGTTTAAAATTACCAAAAACATTGACGTTTAATTAATCAGAGGTCAAATTTTTATGAAATAAACTTTAACATTAAACTTAACTGTGTAGTTAAAAATGTTTTCGACCATGTTATTTATATTTAAGTAATATAAATAACGACAATAATATGCGGAAACAAAGCTCGTTATTCTTATACTTTCAAGTAACGATTTCAAACTTGTAAAAGGTAATGTAGTTTCAGCCTAAATACGGAGTGCGCAGATTATATTTCCCATGTTCATTATTAACAAGTTACTCCATTACTTTAATTAACATAATTTTTATCTATATTGAAAAAAGTACTAAATTGTAACAGGAAATAAATACATTTCACACTTATGACGTTTACGATTCACACACCGTTATAAAAATATCTACCAAAATAAATATAATTGAGATCAAACTGCTTTTAAATTTATTTAAAGACCAAGTGGGTCACATCATGTTATATAAATAATTAAATTGTGCTAAAATCCCTATAAATGTTATAGATTACAAATACATTTCCGAGTCTTCTTTAGATTTTAATGTGACATTCAATCTAAATCAATTCAATAGGAAAGTTTCCTCCCAATAACCTTGACATATAATAAAAATAAATATTAATAACGCTTTCCTCGTGCAGTTTGTTATAAAACTGTTACAAAAATCTCTACTACTTCTTCCATTCGATGATATTTAAGTATGTATGTATGTACAGGTACTATGAACACGAGTTAAACATAAACAACCTTTTAAATTCATCTAGTTGTTTAACTGAAAGTTTCCCAAGTATGTTTTACCTTTGTCTGCGTCAGAGGGGAAACAAGTGTACTCTAAAGTTTATTGTACGTATAAATAACGTAATTTCATTATCAGAATAAGTGAGTATATGATTAAAATTTTAACTAACTTTTTAAACTCGACTGTGTTTACGCTATCGTTTAACTAACTTTTCGTTTTGATCAATTAATTAATTCCAACAAATCAGTACTAATAAAAAAATGTCTGTAAAAGAACACCAAAGCCAAAGGATTTGAAAACAATTCAAGATCATTTAAAATGATAAACATAAAAAAAATATCCTAATATTTTTGTCAAGAGTAAGTTGAATTAATTCAGCGTGATCGAATTCATTTGCAAAGCGTGACAAAATTATTACGTATTAACTCATAATAGAGTCAAGATAAATACGATAATTTGTCGCCTATTTTTAACACTGGCAATCACTATGGGTAATGTTTTTTCATATGCCACTGGCATCTTGCCAGATATGACACGGTAGTTGGGCTTTTGTTCCGTACTATGATACGCTGTGACTGGAATCTTTTGTAAATTTTAGGTATAACATAATTTGATATACCTAACACTACACGACGGGTTGAGAGAATAGAATGACGTTATTGTGACTGAAATCATTTAAACTGTTCGACAGTTAACTTATTTTATATAGAGAATTTAATTTATTTATAGAGGATATTGATATGGTTGGGCATAATTAGAAACGGAATCCGAGCATCATTTCTGTTATAAATGATAATTACAGGCGCGATGTATAATTCTTAATGCATCCATGGACAGACAGATGTCGCTATCTGCTCGTTTTATTGACGTATATTTATTTAGCCCAAGATTAGACACCTGTTGATTTATTTATATAAACGCGTTCCTAGGGAAGAGTAGACCATAGACAAACTTGACTTACTTTAGTGGTTGTGGATTTCATTGAGTGATTTAATAGTAGTTTTTTTTTTAACTTACACAAATATTGCATTGAAATATGAATAGTATTATTGGTTTTATTATTTATATTAACATAAAGGGATTGTAGTAACGATTAAGACAGTCTTGTCCTTCGTCTGCACAAAATCTAAATTAACTTAGACGAATATTTATCAGGAATGGTTTTCGTTTGACTCGAGGTTATTTTTAATGAGACGCATTTGGCCGTACACTTGCGAGTTCAGCTGCCAAATGTTTGGGAATCAATACCCCGGTATAGTTTAAGATTTCTGCTTATATTTTTGTATATATATGCATATATATTACGATTTTTATAACAATTGTAAAACACAGCGAATATTTTAATAAGACTGCAACCCCTTACGCTCCTCCTACATAGTGAAGTGTTTAATTTTTAGAGATATTTTGTGTCGAGGAAAAAAAAATTCTTGAGTAGATATTTTGACTATTTAATTCCTACATATTACTTTAAGTTAAGTTTTACGATGAAAATAACCGAATGAAAATAAAAAAATAAACTGTTTTTCAGCAATGAATTTTCATGTTGTAAGAAAACATTACCGTACCATTGATGTGCTTCAAAGCTTTTTAACGACAAGGTCGTTATTATATTTACTGGCAGAAAATGTATGAATATCTCAAATCCTAACAGCTAGGCGTCAATATGTAGATAGTATTTTTAAATGCAGACATAGACATTCAAGGACGACACAGACTCCCGACAGATCTCAGACATTATATTAAGATCTCTAACTAATAATGATGCTGCACAAATGAACTTACGAATGTCTTATTTAATTGCAAATCTTCTTATTTTGTTACTTTTGTTGAAAAATCCAGAACAGCACTTTTGTTAATATATCTATCAAATATCTATGTATGTACATATGTTCCGGATTCTATGCATGTAAACTATTTGTATTTTTCCAACGTCTTCGTATTTATAGGAAAAAGTATTTTATTCGTATGTATATATAGATAAATTTTGAAAAATTTGATGTATACCATATAGTTGCACACTAGATCGTGTCTTAAACATTGTTTCTATATAACTATTTGCATATAATATAACTAGCTTCTATTGCCGATTTCGTTTTCTTATAGAGTTGAACATTCATTTTTAATTTCTTACAAATTAATCCAATACCTCGTGACTAACACATCATAACACAGGCAACTATACATATGTTACGATTTGAAACATACAATTTGATATTTTTTATATTATTTTATGATACGTGGTAGAGATACCTAATCACGATCTCTTTATAAGCGAGTGTTTTACAATGTACTGCCAAGCTTGTTACGTCACAACTACGTGAACCATTCAAGTTCCAACGCAAAAAGATTTGACACCTGTTTTCGGACATTACATTATAAAATATAGTATTTGTTTATGAATCTGCATTTTAATGGGACTAAGGCATGAAACCTGCATATATATACACACATATATATGTTGATGTTATTAAATTATATATATTTGTTGTGCTCAGACACAGTAAAAAATAAATATTTAATGGAAAGATAGCAATGGTTTTATGAACCTACTATAGTCAAGTCATCTTATGAATTTTTGTTTTATAAATAGCGGTTTATATGTTGTATTTAAAAATATAGAAATATCGGCACATGCATTCTATTTTAAGCTTTATGTCAATGCCAAAGAATTCGTGTTGTTATGTAATAAACATTATGAATGGGGTATTCAAACATTTTTGTATTCGTATGAAATGTATTTTTTTTTGTAGTTTTAATAAAAGATATTTATATTTAACAAAACTAACAGCACTTATACAACAAATTCCTACAAAAAAAAAAAAAAAAACTATCGTAAAAACTCGAATCCTCATTTCAAAATATGACTTTTTAAGGCTAATTCATTTCAATGTCCACAGTATGTGATATTGTTAAGTCTTTTGAATGAAAAACCGTGAAAAATGTGGTTTTAAGAAGATTTTTCAATTTTAATACAAACTAAAGAAAGGACATTAAAGAGGCATACTTTATTAGCAGATAAGTAGAAATACAAAAATTAAACAATTATCTGACTGACATATCTCAAATAAGTAAACCTAAAGTCACTTATTTGTAACCATAATAAACAATATCATCAAACATAAAATCCACCTCATAAAATAACCATACAAATACATATGACAAACACACAACCTCATTATTGAAACTCGGTTAAAATCATCAACAATCCATCCTGCCTACCCACACGTTACACACAAGCAACCAGTGGCTAAGCCAAGCGATTCTATGATCCATAATCCTGAGATAAGAACAGTTCGTTGACTGGTGACTATGAGATGATTTATAACAGTGATCTCATACGGGCGAACATAAGCAACTCACTAGCGAACTAAAATATCACTACCACTATATAAATTCAAATTTATAGCCATTAATATTTACATGTGTTTAAAAAAAAACAATTCTTATTTCTGTTGTATATTTATGTTTGATTATTATATATTTATAAATATTTATATAAACAAATACAGGAATTATTAACTTTCAAAGAAATTAATCAATATTTATTATAATTAGAAAATAAAATATAAATATTTACTTGATTATAATTTGTGAAATATTAAAAATCAAAGGACGTGCAAATCAAACTTCTAGTTATAATAAATAGGCTTTAGAAAGTTAATGTCGTAAAATACTTTAATTATTTTTTTTCATATGTATATATGTTTCATTATATATTTAAGTGAAGTGAATTAATTTTAAATGAAAAATCTAAAATATATAATTCATAGTAAAAAATTGCACCTTAGAAAAATATTTACGTATTCATTTTAATTAATTAAATTTGTGCATTAAATTAGGGTTACATATAATATTTTTATTTGTCAAGTAAAGTGTAGTGACAGTTTTATTTAGTGTATCAGTTTCATAATGCTAGTTGTAGTATGTATTGTATATCAAAAAATGTGTCATATTTCTATTTAAGGCTTAATGTGACCAACTTACGTATAATTCAATATAATTTATAATGTATGGATGATGTTTTTGTTTTACAAAATTCTAAAAGGTTTCGTTTATTCAGCTTTGTCGAGAAACCTTCTTCTGAAATTTTCAAAGCTAAAAATTGAGAATTACAATGTAAAGTTTACTTACGCTAAGTTTTTAGCACTGTTAAAGTCACCGGAAGCTTATATGTAGGAAAAAGTCAAACCTAGCAAAATAGTAATTTTGAACCTCTCAGCTTAATCTTATTTTATTTGCTGCCTGAATTGTATGTGCAATATAAATGAAAAAAGAATAACCAGTCGTCAAATTTATGTAGTTGTTGAATTTTTGAATGGTAAAACAAAACAAAAATATAAATCTTGTTCCGTGTACCAATTCGTATATCGTGCACCTATCATATTTATATTGCAAAACAGTTTTTTTTAAACCCTGACACAAAAAGACTGGAGTTATAAATTGTCGTCTACGTGTCGTGTGTTTACGAGTGTTTGTGTGTGGCATCGTAGCTCCCGAACGGCCGGTCCAGAAGTGAAGGAGCATCAGATGTTTTCCTAAATAGTGCAATGTATTCTTATCTTGTGATAACTCGATTAAGTGCCTCACACGTGCCAGTAGAGTCAATATACACGAATAATTTTTTAATTTATTAAAATTTTCTTATGTCCAAAGTGGCAATATTGTGGAAGCAAATAGGATGTGTTTCAAGCATTATTAGTAATATTATTTATAACACTAACATCAAACATTGATCTCATGTTCAAATTTGTATAACATTAAAGTTTTATAGGTAAATCGTGATGTACTGACGTGTTTGATTTATGTTCAGACATTACAGAAATTGTATTAAATGTTATAATAACACATTCAAATGTTAGATTTCTGTGTTACATCAACATATCACACAGATTTTATATATTTTTTCTGACTCCTCTCACATATGACTTTGTCTCTTTAAACCATGTGGTTTATAAAAAGAAATTCAGGGCAGAAATACATAATATAAATATCACAATACGTGTTGGTCGGTTTCAGATAAAATAAATTGAACAACAATAGCTCATATTTATAATAATAAAAAGTATGTTAATAGGAAAATCCCTGTAGTTTTTACGGAAACGTATAACAGACTTATTTCGGACGAAGTCACATAACACATATTATAGATGGCGCTGCCGGCTGGAAACTATTTTTCTACGCATTTTTAAATCGTTTGAAATGGGAATTAACAAAATTTTTGACGGACAATGTCCCGGACCAAAGCCTTTTAAAGCCAATTAAAAATTTATAGGGTTCGACTCTTAATCAATGTGAAATTGTGAGACAAATGTTAACAATTTTATTCAAACGAGATTTCCTATACAAAGAAAAGATTGATATATTATATGAAAATGTTTATTTCATAACAATTTTCTATATAGAGAGAGTTTTGCATATATATGTATTAATGAGCATTAAAACCTCTGGTACATGTGCACTCTGATATATACAAACTATCAATCGTAATGTTTATATACGGCGTGTTTGAATAAGTGCCAAGATTTTTAGGTCACGAACGCCTTAACAGGTTAAGTAAGCTTAACGACATCATAGGCCAGCTGTAAAGGTTCTGTTTTGTTTTTATTTCACGAGATTGTTTTTTCTTTTACATATTTTTTTGATACTACGCAGAACAGTTGATTATAAATTATTTTATTTAGATTCTGTCTAAAAAGTGCCAAAACGTTTTGCTACGCTATAAATACGTAAAATTTTCCAATCATCAAAAGTGCTTTAATATCTTTTATTGTGAAATGTAATAGAAAAAAATAATAATGTTCCTTTCTTTCCTTTACAATTAAATCAATTAACGTAAGCTTTAAAGTGTTAACTGAGTGTTCCCTCCTTCAATTTCCGTCAGACATCCGCTATTTGTTGAGTTCGTCCAAATTGTCGTCTTAAAATGTGAATCACTCCTTGTACATGTTGTTGCCTCAACAAAGATATTGCTTTGAAATGATCCTTGTTTGAGTGTTAAAATAGATGAAAGGCCTCGAATTTAAGAAAAGAATTCCACATAAAAATACAAATGTGAATGAAACACTGCCAGTATTTGTATTTCGCCTAAAGTATCTGTAATATAAACACATTCAATAGATCCATTCATTACTTCGTTCATATATTCACGTTTTTGTTTTAAACGAATTGAGGTGTAATGTTTTCTATTATCAATGTGAGAATTTTATTTACTTGAATTAAATTCCATTCAATATGGAATGATTTAAAAACAAAAGCTACCTATAGTAGGTGCTTTTACGTTTTGTTACAATCTTTACAACTTTATTAAAATATAAACTACAAGCGTATATAATAAAATTAATTATATAGTCATGTAAGTATATGTACATCTTTAGTTTTTTTTTTGCTTTTATTTATAAAACAAAGTTACCTGTGGTTAGTTTTATTTGCTCATAATATTTTTATTTACCCTAAAATATCTGATGTAAATAATGTGCGTATGTTTCTATACACAATTAAAATTACGGGTAAGAACTATAAAACGACAGAAACACTGAAGTTTACTATAAAATACCTCTTTATGCTTCGTTTGAAACAAACGCTATAGTCAATTACTTTACTATCACCGTCTGAGATTAAAACTTCAGTTTCATAATCTGAACAAAACAACAAATTATTTCATAAATTATGTTCTTGTAAAATGAATTTTACTGCTCCATTGTTAAGAACACTTTTAGCACAATAATAAAGGTGTTTCAAGTGCGATTTTTATTTTCTGAAGCGTGGGCTAGACAACTGTATTTTTACATTTCTGCTTTGTACAAAACACAATTAAACTTCATTTTAGCTTGTTGTATAATTTTAAATCATTCAATCGTAAGTATAACAATAATTCTTACGTATAATTTATAAATTGAAGGAAATAGATTACTAGGCGATAATGATATTAACACCTCGGTTTTTCCTATTTAGGTTTATGTTTAAAACTACGTATATTATTAATTATTTATAATTCCCATAATTTGCTTCAAAGCACTGTGTAATGTAGCTTCTCATAACTTTATTTCAGATCAAAACAAAAACAATGTTCAGAATTTATTTATATTTTAAATGAGTATTTTTATAGATATGTGGATCATTCGGTCAGGTCTACAAGAGATCATAGATCTTTACGCTACTCCTTCAACAGATATTGATCGTGATAAACCAGGTCGAGCCCAAATATATGTTGAACTCTTCTGATCTCTGGCTTTTCGCTCTTCTCTGCTAACTTCTACCATTTGACTCCATACATCATTTTGCAGTTCATGTCCTATTTGGAAATTGAAAATCTCCAAAGGGGTGAATTTTAAAAATTTCATTTATACCTATTTATAGTACTCTTCACTGGGTGACGTCACCTACATCACCATGAAGAACATCAAAGTAGCATCAGCATTGTCGACTTAATTCTTGCACTCCTTCGGAAGAGCAAAATAAACTCCTTTAGTCTCTTACTCTGTGAAGGACATCACTTTTAAAATACCCTTCATAAGCGATGGTGTGCATTTGTGCGGTGTATAAGGCTTACCCCTTCAGTATTCAAAAATATCATCCAAATTTACAATATAGATTATAATGTAAAATAAACTTTATCTTTTTTTTGCACATCATATATCAAAACATATAAATTTTCAGACCCTTTTTATTTCAACAAACTGCATTATAATAATAAATAAAACACTACATTAAATATAGGTTAAACAATTCTTATTACAAAAATAGATCAGTGGGTGGCTAAAAATAAAATCTAACATGGTTTTAAACATAAACTAACTAGAAATAGCTCACGATTAGCATTCCCGTACGCACTATGATATAATGATTTGCATATTGTTGTTAACATTGAACAAATTTCACCGATCATTACGATAGGGCCGTTATTACACTAGAAAATCGGTCTCTAGTTTCTAACAAGGCTGATTGATGTTTGATTTCCGCTTTGCATAAATCACGAATCAGTATTACGGATCCTGTATCTGGAATAGAACGGAAAAATTTAAACAAATGTTTTAAAAGAGTACAATTTGTAGGCCTTCATACATATTATTATGTTATTTTCATTTCAAAATAAAAAATAGTTTCGATTAAGTTGTATTAAATTTTAAGCATAAAATATTTAAAGATTGACATTTCAATTTCATACAATGAGTGTCAGATGATATTGATATCGAAAGTTACGATTGAGCCGCCATTGACAGTGACATGATAAAATGCCAAATAATTATGTCAATTGTTCGCTGACACATTCATTTAAATAATGTTTCTGGGTATTGTAATTTAAGGGAGATGAAATAATTTTTTTATATTAAGGTCAAAGATAATGAAAGCTAAAACAAGAAGGATTTACATCAAATCCCGAGTTATCTGTGGCATTTATAGTGACGTAGATTGTAAAATGTATATTGATAACTATGTTAGTATTATGCTCGACGAATCTAAGTTACTGGGATGTTGATACGTAAGGTCGAGCGCATATTTAGAATCTTAAAATAATTCTGAATATTCAACGTCTGCATCTTACAATGGATGTATATTTTTATCCCTTTATATGAAAAACACATCAATGTAAACATACATATATTATACACAAGTATGTATATGATATTAAAATTATATTCGTACATGTCAAATGATGTCATAGGATTACGAAAATCAGCTTTTTTATTTTGTAAATTTGTTCCGTCTAAACTACAAACCAGTTGAATTTTGTTCTAACACTTCTAACCTATTTTATATTGTGACGAGATTTACGTCTAATTACATTTTTGTAATTAATAAAAAGATTCCCTGCGTATGACGGACGAATTGCAATATATATAAATCAAGTTATACAAATGGTAATAACTATTGTCATTGTATTCATATAAATATATCTACTTATTGCAAAATTAACCACACAGCTTAAATTCCTAAGAAATGATATCATTTAATTGTTTTTATAATTTCCACTGAAACAAAATATTATAATAACTACGACGATATGATTAATGCGAAATACTGTGAAAAATTAAATGTTACGAGAAGAAAGAGACTAGATATTTTTAGCTTATGTGAACATGGCTTTGTATAGCCTCCTACGCTTTGCGACCTACGTGACTCGACTTAACACTACATATATATGTTAAATAATGTAACATTATGTATGTATATTCATATAACAGATAATTTTTAATGTCTATATTGCGTACTGATCCGTATATACAGATAAAGGAAGTAGGATAGTTTGTTAATTATATTAAACCTATCAGCAAAACGTTTTTTAATAATTTATATTTGACTTTACAGCAACTTCTTCAATAAAAATTACAGACAAATAAAACTGAAAAAGGCATACCGCCTAAGTTGTAGATCATTTACAGGTGTAATCACGGGATGTGTCCAGCATGATAGAGTTTTGTCCAATATTTTATGGGAATAAGTAAAATCCTGTCAATAATTTTAAATTTATTATAGAAAAGCGATAGACCTTTTCATACCATTACATTTAAAAAATATATATATCACATTTTTTTCCTAAATAAAACAATATAACCTAATTATTTGATTAAACATAAAAAAAACTTTCAGAATTTTTTCCACATGAGTATAATTTAAATAACGTACACTTAACACGATGATGAACAGTATTATCAAGCACTGTCCTTTCTGAGTATTCATATTGAAAATGTTCAGGAACTCGTACAATGTGTATCACAATTATTTTTACGCATTTTATGTATGGAACACATCAAACATACATTAGCGAGGAGATGACTTAAAAGCATTTATAGAGAACATAAATTATTGTTTATTTTAATTTTCCTTTGAGTTGTATTGTCTCGACGTGGGCTCGAAATTAAAAGGTCCTTTTTGATTATCATCAAAACTATTTCTTTCATGTACAGAGTAGGAAGTGCAGAAAATTGTTCAGGATTCAGGAAATTGTAATGGATTTAACGTACTTTTACATAAATAGATGTTCAATTATTTAACAACTTCGATATGAGCCATAAAAGTTGTTTAGATTTATCTATCATTCGTATCGTCATTTTTTAAATTACCCATTTAAAAAGTTTGTAGATGTAACACATATTAATATATATATTGTTTCATAATACATGGGAAGCTGATAATTGTCACATAAAACCACTTCGTTTTCGGTTGTTAAATTAATGTGATTTTTATTGCAACGATTTTTTTCTCATTATTATAAACTTTCACAGCTGTCCCAGTTTAAAATGTAAAAATAGAATCCAATTTACATTCAAGTTGGAAAATTCCGCTAACTCCCTGAAGAATATTACGCTGAAAACTTGAGATGCAATAAAATAAGTTTATGAAATTATTTATCGGATCTAGAATCTTATATTCGTTAACCCTTAACGGAGCTCTCAGATGACCTCATTCCTGTGAGCAATATTTTATCAATATTTATGTTTACTTTGTGCTTAACTTACTTTGTGTACATCGAATATGAATTTGCATTTTCATATCAAATTATTAATAATCAACTAATCAATATTTAGAAAAACTTTAGGTATAATATTCTTTGAATCGGAATTAATTGTTATCCTAAAAATTATAGTGGCCGATGAATAAGAGCAAACGACGTAATGTAGAAAATTTGTTGAAGCCCAAAAAACTGATAATTATATTAGCTCGTCCTCATAATAATTCAATTAAAGTATTTATGAAGGCGGTCTGTCCGTCAATTTAAAAATCAGTGGACAATCACATAATTCGTCCTCTCCTATTAAATTAATTGGATTAAAATGACATATGTACATATTACTTCTACTTATGCTTTTTATGATATTCAAAGGATTTACAATGAGAAATACATGTTTGATTCATATTTAAATAAATCAAATATTGATACAGAAAAAAAATTTCAAACATTAGGTAAGGAAGAAAACTCACTGATAAGTGTTTAAATACTATAAGGGATATTTAAAATCTGGACCTTTAAATTAATTGTTTCCAAACTAACAAAAATTAAACCATAAAACCCTTAAACTAACAAATAAATATAAATTAGTTGTTCTTATTAAAGAGAAAGCCGTTTTTCATGAATCGAGTAATTTTAATTGGAAATTTAAAAGTGAATCTCCACATTTTTGGCAGTCTTTTTTTGGGTGAAAATGATGATGATTGTTATAGAAAACATGATCTTCAAGCCAAAGAACGGTCAATGATTTTGAAACGAACTTCCTCACAAAGGCGAAGAAATTCGAGGTGTTATTTTCGGTAGGGAAAATATTTCCTTTGGTTTTTCACACGAAATAGTTATGGAGTATTGAAAAAATTAAGCCACTATCTCAAGCCTCTATAAAGCTGATTAAATAGAAACGTAGGTAGACTTTTAAGCGGCGAATTATTGCTTACAAAAACTGAAATCACGATGCTTTGAACTGCTGAAAATTATATTCAGATCTCAAAAACATGAACCTACTTCGTCTGCTGTTTAAACCCTACAGGACCAATTATTAAGACTCACAGTTTAACGAATCTCACTATTCGTTTTAAGACAGTAACTACAAAGATTTTTTCCCAAGACAAATCTTAGATTTAGGATAAAAATATGGAGAAACTGTCGTGAACTTCAAAGAAAATAGAGATGTTCTCAAAGCACAATTTGATACCACCTTCATTTCCAATACAATCGGTTTTGGATCCATCGTAAGTGTCTTAAACTAGATATTACCTGTGACGGTCTCATTACAAATAGCAAATATCTAAGGTTTGTGATATTTTTCACCATCTTCATCTTCTTTCTCATCTTACTTATTCACCTTATCCCTACCTACCTCTACTATCACTTTTTTATTCAGCATGTTAGTGCATTACGTTGTCTTTTGTCAATGTTTCTTCGCCTACATAATGTCTCATACCTTAGACGTTTAATGTTACGTGTATATGAACTAAAATAAGATTTATTGTTATTTTCATAAACACGGCATATCTGACCTAGTTCCTCACGTCGCGTTCGGTCCGTGTAATTGACATTGTTGAATATTTATAATAACTATTTAATATGTTTTAAGATCAGCATACATTATCCTATCTGTTTTAATTTTTAACGAATTTGACATTTACGCCGTTGTTAGTGTTTATATGTAATTTATAAGTTTTTTACTGTTCATTACTTCGTTTAGACTGTTCTAATACATTGAAATATTTAGACGTGCGATGGTTTTGTAAATAGTCGTATTTTTCCATAAATTTAGATGGCAATTGTGGGATTTTTATTTAAAAAAAGACTGATGTATCTTCTAAAACCTTGTGACATTTTTATTACGTATTGACTTAATTAGAATATATATATATATATAGTTAATAACCATATATATATATATATGGTTATTTGTTTTCAATTTGACATTCCTACGAAACATAAACATATTACTATTATATGAAGTTATATAGAAATATAAATTATAAATTATTTTCATTTATATATGCGTTACATATTGTTGTTTCAATTCTTTAAAAACTCCAGCAATATATGATAAACTTTACATGTTATAATTGTGTTATTTTTGGGTCCTCGTTTTTTTTAATACATTAATATAAAAAAAAATTGAAAGCATTACAAACAGAAATCGAGACAAACACTGTCATTATTTAGAAATATAACACAATGAACATTTGACCTTTGGGTGCTTAAATCTTAACCAGGGCGTGTTTTCAACAGAATGTTTTGCATTTATCATTAAGATACGTATCTATAAATAATAACTAATAACATTGTTCTCGATTCGCTCATAAACACTGAAAATATTTTTAACAATGAATCATTCATATTTTCATAGTCTGCATCAATTTTGACAATGAAAACAAGCGAAGTGTCAATAGAAACCATCATTATAAAGATGTACGGTGGACCACACGAAATCGAAACCACACGAAACCACACGAAATAGAACAAAGAAGTAGGTACACTAATATTTAGGACTAAATGTAATGACAGTCGATATAACGATTTTGTAGCTCCCTAATGAAACAGAATCCACTAGAAACGTGTTTCCAACAAAAGGGACAACCCTATAACTAGCTATAAATCAAACAGGAATATAAACTTTATGCCTACGTAATAAGGTGCCGTGTTAGGGTCGTAAGGTGTGGAACGTTCCTGCTGCCAGTTTTCCTTCAGTACCGCGCGTGGCGCCACTGCAGGTGGTTGTCGCGCGCTCCCGAAAATTGCCCCGCGCTTTTTTTTCCACTGAGAAAATATTACTCAACAACAAAGGACATTATAATGATGTTGTAAGAGATGTTTATCGCTCTGTGGTTATAGGTTCTTATAATTAGCTGTCGAAGTTCGGTTTTGTTACGGATATAGTGATTTATGTGCTTTACTGTATCGGCATGGCGTCTCGGATATGCGTGCGTTTTATTATAACGTTCTGGCTTCGGGTCTAATATGTTTACAAAATTTTCGGACGAATTTCCTTATAAATGAGTGTTTATAAATACACTTTCGTTTGAGTCCTTTGAACGAAAGCACCTTCAAAACCACAGCTCTCGACGATTATTTTGAAACTTATTGATTTCAAATTATGATAGTGTCAATACAGACGCCTGATAGGCATAAATATGTCTTATTTTAAAGTGTTATGATATAAAATTGTTTAGATCAAATAATCTACGATTCTGATGTGCAGTTCATAAAAGCTTTACATGAATTATTAAGTATAAACGATAGTACAAAATCAAATAATAATGATAGCTATGTATACCTAAAAAAAAAATTAAACAATTTTCCAAATATTGGAATAGAAAAACCGTAGCTACTCTTAATAAATATCGGAAACTAATTAAAAGATAAATATAATAATTATGAATAATAATAAGGTAGCAAAACCAAAAAAAAAAAGACTAAATGAGCTTCAAAAAGATATTTTTTTCATACCTTTGACCTTTAACTAGAATGAAAACCATTCAATACAATGCAATAATTCTCTTAAAATGTTTGTAACCAAATACGAATATTATCATCTGATATTATTCAATAGATATTATAACAACGAGTTGAATACATTTGTTTTTTTGTATTAAAGGCTTTGAAATTTGGTTTTGCAAATTGTTGATAACAGATACGCCACAGAGAGAAACGTTATAAAATGGTCGTGACCTCAACTATTTTTTAAAAATATTGCTTAAATCCAGTGTCATATTGTACTTGTAAATAAGCTCATTAACTAAAAACTAAAAAACTAAACTGGTTATTAAAAACAATGTAATTTACGGTACATACCGATAGTTGAATGAGATTCCTGAATACTTTGTTTAAATGACATTCAACATTGACACTAAAAACGTATTAGATGAAAATGTATTTACAATATAGATTAATTTAAATGTAAACTGGTGTCGATTGATAGCCGTTGTTTACGATCGCGATTAGTAATGTCTGGGTATAAGAATCTGAACATTTTAACGACGCAACAATAACATCGACTGATTTAAGACGTATGTTTAAAAGATGTTTAAAGATATCATTAGATTTTCAACGTCATGAATTTGAGTGGATTATTTTTTAGCAACCCGCAGCTGATAACTGGATCTGGACGATAGGTCAAATACTTTGTTAGTTCAGAAGGTGGAGACGGTATCCATTATACGTAACTTAATAATAAATATCGCAACTTACGTCAAAGCTTCTGGAGCTTTCTTAAATGCCATCAATAGCAACTGGTGTTGTCAAATAGTTTATCGATCTGGTCTATAGTTAGTGAGAATAGGTTTTATTCAAAGGTCAGCCAGAGGGAAAACAGAATTAAATTGGCAGAAAATTATTTTTGTTACCCTATTATTAATATGACTTGGATAGATTTGAGTTTGAAATAAATATCAAATATAATACTTGATTCTCAAACGAACATCAGAAAAACCGTTAGGATTTTTTCTTAAAAATATGTCTGTAACCATTTTTTCTATTCTTCCTGTTATTTCAGCCTGTAAAAAGTATCAACAGTTTGTCCTGAGAATCGTCATTGGCTGTATTAAGCGCATAAGCACTATAGCAAATATTGTGAAAATAAAATTAATATGAAAATAAAAATAATATAAAAAAATATTTCAGAAATATTAGGACATAATGTGAGCGATAAAATGAAAAGATTTGAAAATATAATCTGATGTCATCATTCAATCCAATGTATTTAGTACCAAGTGGAATCATTATGAAAATTTGTGGGTGTGTGAAATACGATATTGGATGAAAATAGTTTTAAATGTCACTTGTGATATAAGGATTCCTTTATAACAAGGTATCCGCCTGTCTTGCAAAGTTCGTTATATCATATACAGATAATTGGATCAAGCTGAATATTTTGAAGGAAAAAATAGTTTTAAGTGGCGACCGCAATGTGTCGTTCAAATATTATTTAGTTGAAGCAAGACTATTAGTAACATAATAATAAAAGGTTATTGCTGGAGAAAAATTATACCGTCCATTTTTGTAAAGATGTTGCAAACCTTGGCTTACACGTGTAAACTCAAATCAAGTCCTTAGAACGAGTCCACTCACGGCAAAACATATAAGTCACCTCCTGATATAAGGTTACAAAAGAAGGGTAACCATGATTTTAAATTCTAGATATTCCCAAAACAACTTTAATATAAAATGTTTTTCTGAGTATGAAAATGAAATATTACAAGATTAATCATGAAGTAATTGAAGCGTTACTGAAATGTTTGCACGGTATTCCACTTTAAAGTTTCACGCGAAGGCTTTTAAGATAATTAACCAACAGGCGTTTTTATATTTTTAGTGAATATGTTATTTTCCTCAAAAAGTTGGCAATCCTACGTCTGTAGTGGCTACGTTGCTGCCAACCGGAGCGGATAATATGTGAGGCGTAATGATTCTAACTCGTCCATCTTATTATAGACCGTAATCGTATTTATTAGAGGCGATAATACTATAACAGTGTAATTAGATACCAATTTACAGATACTTATCGATTCATCGACTAACTTAACCAACTTTGAACCCGACTTATTAACTCTAATTGAACCACAGCAGCTCACTGCAACTCGCATATTTTGCGGGTTTAATATTAAATTACTTAGTTGTCCATTATTACTTATAAAATATATACGTAATAAAATTATATAAATATCATAAAAAAATATATAAGAAATTCATAAAAAATAGCAATCTAAACTGCATTGTCATCCGCGAAACTTTAGTCAAAACCTACTTTTTAATATTGATCCAAATCCAATAATGTAATTATCTCTTTTAAAATAAAATATTCCGCGTAACAGTCTTTTCCGCGGTATTTTTTTTTACTGAGAATTAAAAATTATTCAAATAATAACTTTCAGCTAATGCTTTAAATAATAAGAAACATTCCCAAAGAAATACCAAAGATATAAACCAAAAAAAGACAATGTTGTATTTACGTGAGTGCGATGAGTCGTGAGTCTCTGAAGTTGAAGTTCAGCGATCAACGGGCGGCCCTTAGTCTGTCCTTCCACGGTTCTGAGTCTGATGATGAAATTACTGAGAGGAATATCAGGAGATCTAGAAGCGGCACCGGCACAATGAACGCTGCGGCCCTACCCTCGGTATCCGCCGGCCTACCGTCGGCTTTACTTGCTGCTCAAGTAAGTATACGCAATACATGCGTATATCAAGGCAAATAGATGAGATCTAAGCTAGCGTTATATAATAAGACTTGGTGCTTTGAGAATTTTGAACTGAAAGTTGTTTAAAAAAAATGTTATTACATTATACGCTGGTTGGAATATTAAGACGTAATTATTATGATTTACTTGTCTCCATTGTATATTCAGCTATTTATAAAGATGCGCTGAAGCGAATTCTCGGGTAACATACTAATTTTATGAATGATAATTTGTATTTTCACTTCAAGCCTTTTATACGTTTGTATGTTAAAAGGTTTTTATTTGCGACCACACAGCTCATACTCAAGGTGCTTGTGTTGAACATGTTTTGTGAAACCACTCGTCTGTGTTCTCTCTTCATATTAAAATTAACCCCTGTAATTCACGTTATGGCTTGAGCATTAAATGCTTTTCTTCATATTTAGTATAACCTCATATGTGTATGATAAACTACATAATAATATAGCTTATGTGTTACACTTATTTATTAATAAATAGTTTATATAATCTAAATTAAATTGAAAATTGTGTCTTTTATTTTTACTTTATCTTTATTTAATACTTGTTTCCGTTCATACTGTTAAAATTTATGAAAGAAATAATGCGCTCATCGCATTTATTTTCTCAATAGAATTTTCATTTAGGATCTATTCTATTCTTATTCCTTCGTGGTTAAAGCAGGCGGTCACTGTATTAGTCAAAGTCATCTGATGACATGGTCAGGGGTCACTAAGCAGATTACTATCGTGACATTGCTAGATTTAAGCGATGCCTTCAACACGCTTGGTTGCGATATATTAATGTCTATATTTAATTTTTTAATATATGTCTATCAGCGCTTTATTGGTTTTGAATCACATCACACATCACATAGGCGGTGCAACTCTTTCGAATAGTCACAGTCATCTTATCGTAATTTCTTTGCAGGGACACCTCAGAATGACTTTAACTCGTCTCTATCTTATTAATTCTTAAACTCAATATAACTCCTTTTATACCGTGTGTGTGTCGATTATATTTTTGAATTTTATATTTTCACTGAAATCTTGAAAACTAGTGTCTTCTATCTGTAACATCAAAACGGATGTTACCAGAGCATTTTAAATTATAGTCTTAGATAAATCCCATCTAAGTTTCAAGGTATTATTCCTTGCTGTGTCATAAGTGTTGGTAGACTTAATTACCAATGAAATTTAAATTAACTCAATGAGACGAACGTAATATTTTCTTATAATTCTAACAAAATTATGTTAGAACATTCTTAGTGTTTCTACGTATGTATAATTGATTACGTTGATGCCTGCATCATTAATTTGACCGAGGACAATCTAAATAAAAATTGAGAGTGTTTAAAAAAATGTGTATGGTGGTTTATATTTGAATTTCGTTAAATCTTGACTGGCTCTTTTGTCGTCACCGTCGTCATTTACACGTTTTATCTTGCCTTTAATGAATTTTATTTTTTCTTATACCACCCATATATCTCACTCAAAACATTGAATTCTTCAGTTTCGTCCGATTTTAAGCGGTTCATCAACACTATTTTCTACTGACTATTGACATAAATAATACTATCAATCGTTAACATCCCATGCCTTTTATTGTGGAATAAAAACCCACTTTTTTTATAGAGACGGCTTTTTCAAAAAGCTTTAATATAAATAGCATTATCATTGTAATATATATATATTTGAGAGGATATTTAATTTGTATTTTCATATATTTATTTATATATGGTGTTATTGTTTGTTGTATTGCTTTAAATTCCACCAGTAAAAATTTTCTCGAGGCATGGGATTGTATGCTTCAGGTCATTATTATTCGATTAGATCGTCTTTTATAGCATACTAGTTTTTGCCCGCGACTTCGTCCGCTTTAATTTCGGAATTGATAATATATGTACCTAAAGCTGACCGGATGAACTCTATTCCGCCCTAGAGACCGTAAATAACTATATTGGCATTTATTAAGTATCTTTTTTCGTATTCGTTCGAACAGAATTAATTATCTTATGTCCGTATCCTAGTTCTAAGCCCCGCCAATTTTCAACTATATCCCTAAAGCTGTTCTTGATTGATACATAGTGTAACGAAAATAACTTTCTTTTAAGTATATAGTTGTATCGGCTGATAAATTAATTGTATTTCTTATAATTTTCTTTACTTTTTCCTGAAAATTTTTTTTTATTGTAAACTATTACACTAAAAATATTTTTTTTAGGCTCATTTTATGTTAGCTCTTATTAAATTCGTAGAGTCGTTTTTACTTTTCTTATAGTATATATTGAGTAAATCGAGAGGAACGTTATGCTGGCGTTTCAGGTCATTAATCCATGGAGATGATCTCGTCAATCGAATGTACGAATAAGTCGAGATTTTTTTTGTTCAATATCCCAGTTACCTGGGGTTGTTTTTATGAAATAAAAATTAGGTCGGACCACCAATTTCAATTATAGGGCCGGAAAACGGAACCTTTGTCCAAAAAAAAAAAGCCTTACTCGCTTTACTCAACTTGCATCAAGAGCTTTTTTTCGAGGGAAACGAGAAATGAATGCGAAGGTACATATGTTGTTGATGGTATGAATTCCTTATCCCATTTTATTAATTATACACTATTTCTTTTAATCAAGACTCTGTTAGTGGTTTAATTAAATTTTATTATTTTAAGTCCTGAAGTGAAGGTTTGTATGTTATGCGCCCCCTAAAACATATTTAGCACAATAGACAGTACCATGTTGATAGACACAGAGCTTATGTGGAGTGAATACATAGTATATAAAGCGAATTACGGTATTTACTTGTTTTGATCATTTTGATTAGACACAAACGACACTTCTTAACATTCCATAGATTCACCATGCTGGTGCCGGGTCCGTCGCATTGTTATGCTAGCAAGTTCCGAATTAATGATAATCATTTACAATAATGCAAAGGAATTTTTAAAAAGAATCGAAAGTCCGCTATGTAATATACCATCTCTATATTTCTGCCAACTGTTTAAGCAAAACCACAATACAACTATACAAAGGAATATTGTTATTTTTCAATTGAAAATACTCTTTTAAACACTCTTTTGATGTAGCAAAATTTCCATGTAAGCAAAATGTAAAACTTTTGCTTATTACGTATAAAGTAAAAATCCATGCTATGCATCGCATGAAAGCTCTTTGTCGTATTCGTACTATTTACTTTACCGCTTTGAGAAAATATTCTTTGACATTCGTCTCAAGTATGTTACTTTGGCGAATGAGATATAAAATGAAGTAATAGAAATGTAAATGTAAAATCGAAATTGCCTTTTCTTGAGCTTGTAGTTTCGAGAAAATAAATTGAAAACGTAATCTAGGCTTTTTTTCTTACTATTAGTAATGTTTAATATGAAAAATATTTATAGATTAAAAATATCACAACATAATTATATTTCATTTTGATTTTGGGTTTCAGTTTACTACTTTAATAAAAAAAAAATTGAAAACACAGTTTTTTAAGATGCTTAGAAGTAGGTACTTATAACATGACACTAACTTCTTGTTAAGGCGATACTTAAAATAAGGTTTAATGCATCGACTGAAGGAAAGGCCTGACAGCTTATCTGGTACAGTCAGTTGCAGATTGAGTATAAGTGTTTAAATCAATGCTAGCTAAATGTTATATATTAAACTTCATTATAAGAATATCTTAAATCTGTAATCTATTTTCTTAAAAGTATATTGTCATTGACTAATATGCTCATTAATTTTTTTTTGCATTTTCGCAGAACAATTAATTATGTTCTAATGACATATTATATCGTTTTAATACGTCGATTTTTATAAATGAAATAGATTTATATCATATTTATCTTCCACGAGGATCATATTAATATCATTTTTAAATAAATGCATAATAAGTGTATTATACTTATACTTTGCTAAATAACCATTGTGGAGAACAAGAATCACAGACACTTCCCTGTTTATTTAAACAAAATTAGAAAAGGTACATTACGCAACCCTAGCTTAAGGCACTTGGTTATAGCAAAGCTCATGTGCTAAGCCATAATAAACCTCGAAATGCTAGAAGCGACGGAATTACAAGACTGTGTAAACAAACAACTGTAGCCCTTAAGTACTTTTAATAGGATTTATTTTCCATATATATTTATAGCGACAATGTTGTAATGTTCCCCATTTGGACATTGTTACCATTTTATTAACTTTCACTAGATACGTTGTTAGATTGAGGCAACTATGAAAACCTACTGAAAGTTGTGTTATATGATTTGCATGTGTTTGGTGTGGACTTTGTGGATTGTTAACGTGCAGAACCTTTGAATTCTACCATATATTACTTAAATAATAAGACTACCTTACTTTTATGACAAGAACAATTGTTACTGTGATGTTAATTCTGAGTAACTTCCTAAGGTTTAATGCCATTCCGTGACAGTTTAAACTTTGTAATTAATTATTGTTTGTGATTTAAATAACATAGTGATACCAATTAAAATAAAAATAACTAATAAATGTTCTCGTGTATTGCCATCCTTCCCTTGGACGAGCAAACTATGTATGATATTTAATTAATATTTTTAGTTAGTTGGTATATTTATAACTTTATTTTATAAAATTTTAATAAAATATATAATTGTTTTTGGAAATATGCTTATACTTAAATTATCTACTTCCAACGAATCCGTTCGCGTTCATGATTTTAAAATTAAATTCAATATTATATGTAGATATTGATAAACGTATGAAGTATTTATGAAATATTGAATCCCAAAATAATTGTGTCCATTGATATATACATCCTTACAGGCTGAAACATTTTATAATTTTGATAATCTAATAATGTTCAGTAATTATTTAGTTACACAGTTATATTTCCGAGTAAATTTATGTTTCATGATTATGCTTTACGACATGAAAGGTCTCAGTCATTGTTTTCGTTTTCCTGAATTGTTGATGGGGAAACTCTGTCCCGAATACAGCAGGTGTAAGTGTAACGACATGTTATATAGTGTAGGTCAAAGGCTGACGAATTATTTATAAATTCGCTACCTGTATTTATAAACATTGATTGTTGCCCATTTATATTTTTGAAAAATATCGATGTCTCAATATAGAGGCATCGATATATATCGATTATTGATTGATGAGATATTTTTTTTACAGATATATTTTTATTGATAAGAGATGTAGTGCTACTATGCGATACAATTAAATATTAAGCTTCGTGTTTTGATCAGAATTAAAAGTATAAGTGTAACGTTAATGATTTTTTTTTTGTACTTTTATAACTAGATGTTATTATTATCATACAGTAACTATTCTAGCTTTTGTACAATAAGAAATACTTCTCGTAACATTACAGAAATTATTTGAAAAATATCTATTCATTAAAATCTTGTTATTTTTTCTCGATCTTTTTATTTATAAACATTAAGTATTGTCTATTACATTTCTCTATATAGACTGCCAACTCTGCTGTCCACTGAAAACAGTTTTTAAACAGTTCAGATTTATTTTGGTCAGAAATATTATTTAGTTAATTATATGTTTCGCAATCATTGATTTCTAAGATAAAATGTTTTAAAAGATCAGCAGATTCCTGTCAATTTCAGTGACTAAGCTTTAGTCACTAAAGAAACAAAAATTCTTCTAAAATCTTGGGTCAGTCTGTATGACTTCGTATTTGAACTCAGTCTAGTGTATGATCACTGCTACATTTGACTCCAGCTAAGTCAAGCAGATAGTGGTTCTTCTACTGAATCTTTCCGTTGTATTTCAATCCTAAAGAGAAACCTTTATACCTTTTCGTTTTAGTGGGTAATATTAGTCACACTAAATAATCAATTATTAAATATTTGTTCTGTAAATTATATTCGTTAAATAACATGCATTTCATCCTCTTAATTAAGGGATTAAACTTTCAATATTATTTAATTCATTTATAATTTTGATACATTTTTGTAGTTATTCTAGAGAATTCTATCGATTTTGAGTAACTATATCCTAGGTATAGTATCCGGCTTCTTTTGTTATCGTGGAAATATATTTCTTGATAGAAATTGTCTTATCTCCAACGTATTATTACGAAGGCTAAGATTAAAAATGCGTAAATTATAAAGGAAGTTTTCTGTTGGAATATGAAAGATTACCCCGAGAAGTGATTTCACGGTTCTATAAAGCACAAAGTGCCTTCACTCTTCTATCTGGCAATTACAAAAGTTCGCTCGCAGAGGGACGTTCAAATATTTCAGTTGTACTGTAGGATATTAAAATCCTTCATTTTAATTATAACATCAGTTTGTTTAAAAAAATGAGCGCATATTTACAGAAATAGTATTTCGTGAGACTCACAAGACGCTTTCGACGACATGGCGATAGAGAAAGCCCTATCTTTAATTTCATTTATGTATAGCTAAACACATAACCTACATTTTGTATTCATACATTTTCAAGATGTTAATTTCGGTTTTATATATTAACTATTTAACAATATAAAATGATGATCAAACCTGGTGTTGAAAATGAATTAAAATATTTACTTTATTTAAGAATCACACAATAACTTACATGAATATAAAAAAGTAACGGTCTATGCAACTGAAAAATATTTTTCTTAATGTATCTGTTCTGATATGAAAAATAATATTATTGTATCTACATATAAAACTGTTGTTTAAGCGTATAATAGTAATAATTCTCTTAAAGCTTCACCGTGTTTATATTGTTAATATATAAATTTTATATAAGTTAAACGTTTTCTCACGTCAAAAACATATTTGTAGGATGTAAATGATGTACCATATATGATGTTTCTACAACATTTGTCGCTCCAGAAATCTGTATCGTATGCCATCGTCAAGTAATAATCGTAGTTCGAATACAGAAATGGGAACAGGAAAATGTGTTCTAAAACGTTCTGAAACATATTTAAATTACGAATCTCTTGATACGTATGTAGATTATCATTACAATAAATTGTAAAATAAATTTTAAATAACACGTGATATTACTTCCGTTTATATAATATATGTATTTATAGCGAAAACATATTGAAAAAAATATGAATATTAACTTGATGTATTTTTTGGCAAATTCAAATATCAACGTAGAACTTACATATGTATTGATATATATAGAAGCGGGTATCCGAATAAGGTCAGTTACATAAACGCCGTCCAATCAATAATCTGGCCCGGACTATCGTATATAAAAATCGTGATTTAAGAACTTAGGGCTTATCTATCATGGCCTGAGATCGATATTCAGCTACTGTGATATTCACTTACCCAATAAGGCTGTGTATGCATGAAGCGGTTTTATAACATTTATTTGAACGGATCAAATTTTCATATTGAATAATGTATTATGCTCGTTTGTCTAAAAAGAGTCGCTGCTTTTGAATAAGTAGCCTTATCAGGAGTTTAAATCGTTAAACGTAAGACAGAAAGTTCCAGTTTTTCATTCATCTAAGGTATATAAGTTGAATAAAAATTACGTACGATAAATCATTATTTATGTACCTCAAACTGGAAATTGCGCGTGTTTAGTCTTACGACGCAAATTAGTAATAAGAAATTACCAAGCATAACTTACTGCTACTGAATATCAAGTTAAGACAAATCCTTCTACGATTTTTGACGCATATTTACTTGTAAGTTTTTATAATTTTATTAGTAAATGTTAATTGAAATGTGATTGTTACAGGACACACGGACACACGTGGTCGTCGAACTTTACGAGACGGAAAAATCTTATGTGGAGGCGCTCGAAAACTTAGTCAAGGTAAAAGATCTTGATTGATTCCAAACTTATCAACTCTACATTAATCTTGTTGCCATTAAAAACAGATGTTTAATGATGTCAAATTTCCTTACTATCAACTATAATAAATACAACTTCGTATAATAAATATGAATTCTAATAAGTCATTAAATTTACCTAAAATGTATGACAATGAAATATCTCTTGTTATGTATAGCATATTTTGGTCAAAGCCCAAATTCAATTAATGTCATTCTATATTCGATATTATCTAGATAGTCGAACGTTTTCAATTTCAGCCTGTATTGTGCAATATCTCTTTGTTGTTCCCTGGATGCGCTGAAGTGCCCTTCATATAATTGCGTTTTAACTACAACAGTTCTGCGCATGTCCAGGAAGCTTCTGGAATTACAAATAAATTGATTATTTTGTGCATGTTCTAGAATAGTGCGGAACGATATCGCATCAGATGACGTTTATTTCAACCTCCGCCTTTGAATTTACTATCTGATTTACATGAGATCTTATTTAATCTTTAAAAGATAATCCATAATAATGAGACGTCTAATTAAAGGAAAAAGCTATTGAAATGAAATTGTAAGCTCAAATTTTGAAGTGATTTTTTTATCGAATGTATATATGCATATAGATGTGGAGAGAAGGGATATTATTAGATTTGGGAATATTTATTAAATATTTGCTATTAATTTAGTTTGTTAAGTTTAAACCTCGCAAAATATAATCTAACGACATATTCCTTGTAACCGATGCAGAAATTTTTAAACATGTCTCAAAGACAGAAGAGCCTCATTAGTCTGAAGAATTCACACTGATTTGAACTTTTACAGTTCACACTAAGGAAAGGCACTTCCTACGAAAAGCAGTTTTATGTTTAATAATATTTTTATACATATTATTTTTATTACTTTTATAAATTTGAATTCATACTAACATTATAAATAGGAATCTTTATGAGAATGCATGTATGGATATTTATTACTCTGTCACGTAAAACTGCAAAATTTAATTTTATGGAACTTCACAATAATATATCTTAGAGATTCATGGATTTACCTTCATGGATTTACCTTGCGGGTGCCGGGTCCATCGCATTGCAGGGAGAGGAGCTTTAACAGTGCCTGGTACTTGTGACCCAGGTACCTGGGTGTAGGTTTAAGGTGCCCCTATCTTAAACTCACACCTCCACCGTCCAAGCTCCTCTCCCTACCTATCTAAATTTGTACCTACTAGGGCTGTCTTCTAAGAATGAATTGATGATAGTTCTGGACAGGCGCAAGTCTTTTAGTAGGTTGTAGAGAGATTTATCTATTACACCTTTCGCTCCCGCTTCTACCGCGTACAAATTTATGACGAACCTATTCTTAGTGTGGATTTCTTATATCAGAATAATACAAATCCCGCAATTACTTGTAGTACCCGCGGAACCAAAGCATTACAGTTGTATTGTCTGTAAAATCACGTGACACGGACTATTAATGAGACGGTTGGTTAACATATCTATTGTTCTAACACTGTACATTTCTCTTTGGACGCGATTCTGATGTGCAATCCGACGTAGTCCCGGTCAAAACTAGTATTTTATAAAAGTTAAGTACGTAAGACTGGTTCAATAAGTTAATGAAATATTTGTATATATTGTAATAACAGTTGATAGTAAAGCTTATCGGATAATGTCATCATTCAGCCTCCCCTTTCAATGCAACAGTGCTCTTTATCCCATTTATTATTAAATTTTATTTATAATTTTGAATAGGACAGTTAACAAAAATAATTCAAAAGCCTGAAATTTATACAATAGACTAATCATTTTGTTCGACGTAATATCAACATCCTGATCTCATTGAGTGTGTGGTCTTAAAATGTTTAAATCTTTATATTTCTCGCCAATTCCTACATATTCCTATGTATTTCCACATCACAATCACTAATTCATTTACTATTTCATGGTCCACATTAATTGAGTTTAATATCAAATGTAAGTATGGGACACTAAAATATCTATATTTATTTGTCTTGTCTTTCACTTTTAAATATATATATATGGTAACATGTTTCGCTTTTACGTCCATGTATATTAGGAGTATAATTGCTTGGTGATTTGAGATATTTTATGCTAAGTATGGCCTAACACCGGCTTATTTACTCTCTAAGTACCCCGTACGACTCTTACATGAGATAAACATTATATTACGATTGCTCGTTGTATCACGGAAATGTAATTGGTAAGAAGTTATTATTGTCATAACACGAATGTTACTTGAAATCTGTGGATGAAATCGTTATGCGTGTAGGGAATATTTAGATAGCAAATGTGTTATGCAGGTTTACTTAATATTTTTTTTTATTAAGGTTGTCTAACTTAAGATAGCTGCATGGTTCTAATTTAGTAAGACTAAGTGTGAGAAACTTTTTTAATAAATACTCCTTACTACTTTATAGTAACAAAGATTTTTGTTTCCCTGTTTTGACTTATTAATGTACATCGTTATTTAAGACTAGGGTATGTTCTGTTTATGTGACTAAATTTAGAGACAAAATAAAACAAATGGAAACTAATATTTGCTATTATTAAAATATATATCTTATAAATCGTATCCCTACATGTAGCAAATATGATTATTATCTATGGTAACCCGCTATTATTTCTTGCCGTACATATTTGTAATGATATATACATTTATATTAATATATAAATAAAACAGGATCACTGAATTCATTTAATAATTTTACATCAATTAAAAACAACTTCCTTCTTCAATCATAAAATCCCACGCATTCCATTATATCAATTAACAGGTGACCAAGTATCATCACAATTTAAACTCTTATACAAAGTGGTTATGTTTTATATTTGCATGAAAATATTTCCACACGTAAATACACTTTAGATGCCACACTCTTGAATTATAAGGGCACCATAAAATTATAAGTCAGTCACTCAGCCGTACCAAATTAACTGTGGGATGACAAATTCATTATATTTACGCATTCATCGAAATATCAAAGTTGACAAGGTTTTCATAAATTTCCCTCGGTTCATGGACTAATTTTAAGAATATATTTATTGTTGGTGCCTTTTATATATTATATTTTGCACGGTTATATCTTTTTAAGAAGCTACGCTTTTGTAGTAATTCGAACGTAACAGTGAGGAGTCTTAACCCAATTTGGAGAAAAGGCTTTCATGGAAATATGTAATTCCCGTATACGGGTGAGGAATAAATGCTTCATAGAAGTATGATAGCCGCTGAAATTTTATATAAAGATGAAAACTTGAATAATATAAATACAGCCGAACTACTTTAAATTTACCCCGACGTCAAATGTAAACTAGAAAGTAATCAACGAATTGCAGAAAATCTCGGAAAGAACTTTAAAGTGAAGTTTGAAATGCAATTTCGAGCTCTCGCGCAATAATGCCACTCAACTTTTCTTTAGCAACGTTAACATAAATGAGTCCTCTCTAATACTTCAAGATCGAGCAAAGATTTTTTTAAATACTGTTTACAATAAAATTTGTTGTTTTTATTACACAATCTTTTGATTTTGTAGCTAATATGTATGAAGATAGTGAAAATTATACAACTGTTGAGGCAGTTGCTTTGGTTTCGAAATTGAAAGTTTTTACCGCAGATGTTAGGATATCGATTAGTATAGTAATGTTAAGTTTTATAACCCATAAGCCTCATGATTACAAAAAAATTAAAAAAGATTTAAATAAACTTTCATAGTGTGATGACGAAGGTACAGGATATAATTTTATTTTTAACTACATTAATTAAACATCAGTCTAAAAATGAACACACTATGAATAAATTGGCTTGTATGTTTGATGATTTTTAATCTGCAAGATCGTGTATATGAGATAGTTACAAGACTTACCAGCTAACTATAGAAAGGAGTGAAAAAATTTCAAGCATATTATAATTTTAATGAAGTGATTGAAATAATGTCTGAAATACATTTAACGTTGGGCCTACCATTATAAATATGAATTTAGATATATTTTTTACAATTGGAAAAATATTCGTATTAATTTATGAAATAATCAAATTATTAAAAACTTTTTGTTCTAGAAATACCTCCAACCGCTTAAAAGTCCAGAGAACGCTGGACTCTTAGATGCCTATTTGGTGGATGAAATATTCTACCAAGTACCGGCTATCCTCAACGTGCACCAAGTATTCCTCGAACAACTGAGGCTAAGACTTGAGCAATGGGACCTCCAGCAAAAAGTTGGGGACGTGTTCCTCGAAGTGGTAAGATAAATATCGTCTAGAAGTTTATGCGACACTTTTTTAAAAATTTTAACACTCTTAATTTGTTTCAGTTTACCAAACCCACCGTAATGGACACCTACATGTCCTTTATCAACAACCTGAAAAAGGCCAAGGAAACGATAAAATCCGCAGCGGCATCGCGACCTGCTTTTGCAAAGTTTTTGGAAGCACGTGCAAGAGACCACAAGGGAAAGTTGTCTTTAGACAATCTCTTAATAAAGCCAGTGCAGAAGTTTCCAAGCTATAAGCTTTTGATTCAAAGATTGATTAAACACACAGGTACTTTAAAAATATATATCCTTGCAGGAATTAAAACGTTGTGTTTGGTTTGTGTGTAGTAATATTTACTTGACTGAATATTGACTTGAGTCGACATTTTATTTTAACGTACGTAATATTTCCACCAAAGCTCCTTTTTGGGCATCGAGTACGACATAAAAATTTTAGAAAGTTGACAGTAGATTATAAAAAACATAACAGACATTCACGTCGTTATCTCTTGAAGACTATTAAAAAATAAACGAAATGTCATTATAAATTAATTAATAAAGGAATCATAATCGGATGCATTATAAATACATAATTATATATCAACAGAGCAGTCGCATCCTGACCACAAACTATTGTTGGAAGCTCAGAGGGAGATTCACGATCTCTTGGAACTTATAAATTGTACTGAAAGAGAAAGTCTCGAACAAGAACAACAGCAACAGACTCTGAGGGAATTAGAACAATTGATAGAAGGTCTCTCTAATTTAGTGTCGGCTGATAGAACATTCATTAGGCACGAGATGGTTACAATGCCATCAGCGCAAGGAGCTGTTAAAGACAGAGCTTTATTCCTCTTTAACGACACCCTTTTGATAACAAGTGTCAAGAAAAGGACTGGTACCATAAAGAAACCGATTCCGTAAGTTCTGTGTCTGACTTCTGAAACCTTAGCTTTTTATATGTTAATTTCACGTTTTTACTTCCAGGACATACCAATGCAGCATCGCGAGTCAAATGGAAGGGAACAAATATAAGCTTCTGATGAGGATATCTCTCGGAGACTTGGAAATCGTGAAAGGTCTATAGCAATAACGTACTAAATATATTTAATTTTATATATCACTGAACTTTTATCTCATCAATGGCATGTTTCAGGAAAAGACGAAAACATGAGACGCTTAATCCATGAAGTGGAAACGCTTACAGAAGATGTCAATACATTGACTGTTATATCAGAACAAGTGGCCGCTCTACACACCCAGCATCTTCCTTTAGAAGAGCTGGTCAGAGAAATGTTACAATCGGCCAATAGACAGCTATCTGAAAGACAGAATTTTGATAATCAACTATGCTGTATGGAACTAACTTTGAATACCTCGTAAGTATTAAACATGCCAATGATATTTCATCCATCTGGAAATAAACAAAATATCTTGATGGAAAAACACCCAAGGCTAATAGGCTTTTTCTGCGATAACACATTTAACTTTTTCATTTCAACTTCGATATAGGTCGATAATCTCATAGTTATTTAGAAAGAGCACCAAAAACTACAGTATTCGTTTCTATGAATTTCAGAAACGTCCCAGAGAATTTGACGGTGATATTTGCTAATTCGGAAAAGAGGAGCAATTGGGAGGAACTCATAAACGAGACGAAGCAGAAGCTATGTGAGTTATTAACCAACGTTGATAATAAACGTACAATGGTCCCAACAATCATGATGTTTTATCCTAACCTAGATATGTACGGCCCAGAGCGTCCGGCGCCCGAGTTTCTCTCCCCTGTCCCTATAAGGAAGACGAGAGCCGGCCTACAGTTCACATGCGCTGCCCCTACACTACCCCCGAAAGGACAACCGCCTGATGTTTGGGTGAGAATTCGTTATACCAGCTATAATACCGGCCGAGTGCGAGTCGAACTCGCTGATGAAGGGTTCCGTACAAAAAAAATATTTTAGTGATAGGATCTCTATTTATATGAAATTTCAAAAGAAGAAACAAAGCAGATATATCCAATATACATATACACATCAACATTGCCTAGGGATTTTGTATATATTTTGTTAAAGCAATTATATATGAAATTGAAGTTTATATTATGGTTTAAACTTGCATTACACAAAAAGAGATGCATCATAGATTTTTTATTTATTTTTTGTGTTTTTAATTTTGGGTGTAATTTTTACTTTGTACATAATGGATTTTATGTAGGAAATTATGAAAATTAAAGTAATAAAATAATAAAAAAAAAAATTAATTAAAGTTAATAATCTGTATTTCCTCCCCTAACATTAATAAGAGTTCGGCATCGGTTACTCATGCTCTAAATTAAGTTATCCAAATCGAGCTGTGGTGTCAGGTCCCAGGTTCTTTTCAAGTGCAGGAAAAGTTGTTCTTCTGATGTCAAATTTGGAGAAAAACTTACCATAGCTCTTCGTTGTAACATGTCTCATGCGTGTTCAATGGGATTCATGTCGGGGGACTGAGCAGGCCAGTCCATAACCCTGGTTTCATGTTCCCTCAGCACAGTTGATACCAGCTCAGCCGTATGGGCACGGGCATTATCGTGCATTTGTTGGAACTCCTGACCCATCTGTACCCTGTGTGGGATAATCACAGGTTCCAGTACCTCATTGCGGTATTTCAGTGCATTCATGTCCCCACTTATCTAAATGAGATCGGTTCGCACACCGATACGAATACCAGCCCATAATAGTGCCCATAATATCACCATAATAGTGCCGTCTTGAGACGGCTTCGTCTACCAGGAACTCGCCAAACACTTAATCTTCGTGAATCCGGATGAAATCCAAACCGAGACTCATCCGAAAAAAGCACCATGGACCATTGCTCGTCACTCCATGCGAAATGTTCTCGCGCCCACAATGGTCTTCGTCCGCGATTGCCACGCCGCAAAGCTGGAACCCCAAGTTGTCTGCGAGAATGAAGACCAGCTTCATGTAATCTTCTTCTTACAGTTTGGTCATTAACCAACAATTGGTGGTCAGATTGTAGCCCTTGAACCATTTGCATAGCTGTATTATTGGGTTGTCTCCTAGCGATATTTTGAAGAAAACGGTCCTGTCTAGGAGTGGTGATGCGATATCTGCGACATCGCCTGTAGCAAGATATCGTGTCCATAACCGGGAGATTACATTTTGGCCAGTTTGCAGAGTTTCAGCAACCACTCTTTGTTAGCGCCCGCTTCCAACATGCCTACAGCTCTAATCTGCTCTTCCCTTGTCAAATGTCGACGTGACATAACAATCAATGTAACACACGTTGAAATTAGGAAAATTTAAGAAAGGAAGAAAATGTGTAATCACTTTAAATTTTTCAGAACCTCACTGTTTTATTATAACGTGAACTAACTTTTCGACAGCCAAATTTGAATAAGCGACATACTTTTGTTTCAAAATGAGTTTTTTTTTATTTTTTTGAATTTGGAAAGAGGTGGTGGAGAAGAAAATATTTTATATACAAATTTTTTTATACAGTAAATAATTTTTTTGTCCAGAAGTCTTTCATGTAATATCCCTAGACATTGTTGGTGTGTATATATCACATTCCTAACATCAATACGACAGAATTTACAAGATCTGATTGTATTCTTTTAAATCATTTAATTTACCATATATTATTATATACTCACCTAATACTATTATTATCCAGATTCTTTCTCAAACCTTTTAGATGATTACAATAATTTAATGGCATTTTTCTACGTATATATCTTATAAACTAGGAGCATTAAATGTAAGGATAAAATACTAAATCTAAAATGATTTTTTTAAATTATTAAATTAAATTTGTCTTTAAAGTAAATAATATTGTTATTTACTTGTCCCGTTCCTTCGATTGATACACGCTGATAATCATGATATAAATAGACTAGGTTTTTCTTGAAGCTCACCTATCTTGATACGAAAACTTCAACAAAAGCGGTTCAGCTTTACTTAAAGTTAACATTAATATAATTAACAAATAAAACATCTATCAGGTTTGCAACAGCGACGGGTATGTCGGTCAAGTGTGTGTTCTGACTTTGAATCCTAAGCCGCAAGTGACATCTTGCAATGGCGTCTGCAATGCTAGGATCGTATGCGTTGCTTGCGTACCTCCCGCTCCGGCCCTCGTTCGCCAGCAGACATTAGACATACCGTGAGTATTCTACCCATATACTTCCTTAATTAAGTCACATATACATTATCAAACACATTAAACGTGAATTTAAGTTCATATAGAAATTGAAGAATCAAAATTAGTAATTAGTGAGCTCGTAATACTTGTTGACCTTGATGCCGTGGTCTTTGGGGATGTTTTCCCAAGGAACCTTAAGGTCTATTAACACAACGCGCTTTAAAATTCGCGAATACATAAATATATCTGTCTGGAGGCCGACGCACAAATATCCTCTGGGATTTTATATTGTTTCTCATACATACGTTACTATTTTGTTTTGTCATCTATTACAGGAGTACCAGCTCGTTGAACAGTTCCGGTAATAAGCCTGGTATAAGTATTTCTGATGCTGATGAAAGCTGCAAGAATATACGTCTTGACAGGTACTTCATATTATACTATATATTTTTTTAGTAGCTCTTGTTTTTTTATTGACCAGTTTCTTGTAACCAGGTATTATTATTAGAATTAACTATATTCTGTTTATATAAGTAGGTACTTCACTATCACTGTTGTACATTATACAGTGATATGTATATATGTATAACGTCCAAATTTATTAAATAAATTTTGTAGCTTATTTCAAATACATGTTCTGTTAGTCGACAAAATGTAATGTATCAGTATTTCGTAGTTTAACTTTCAGTCGTATGAAGGGTAGCAATTCCTTCGACACAATCATCAAACTATATTAATTTAGTTCACATATTTCGACTGTTCTTTATGCATTCAATAGGTTGTATCCTGTACAGTGAAGAAATTTTTTTTTTCGTTATTTTTTTATTGCAGCTTGAGTTACGGAGACTGGAAAATATAGGCGTTTTGGTTGTTTTTGTTTATTTATCATATATATACATATCAATAAACAGCTCATCATCTAGTGAAGACGAGGACGATGGCTCGTCCACCAGCGAGAATCAAGACGCCCAGTCCGAAAGAAGCCAGGACTCTGTTCGGCTGCACAGCCTCAGTGCGATCGGGGCCAGGGCGACGCTGACGCCTAACCATAGCAAGAGTCTGAGCACGCCTCACACCGGACAGAACATACCGATACACCCAGTCATGAAGTCCAGCTCGAATCCCGCTGTCGACAAACAGGCTATGGGAATCACATCCGGTAATACAATACTTTCACGAGTTCATATAAATGAAACGAATATTTTTTTATCACAAATTTTGTTATATTTAAAATTCACATTCACATCCCGTCTGCTCGCTATTAGTCTCATTCAATATGAATCTACGACTACCCGCAACGTAAATCGTATTCACTTTATGTATCTACCCTCAAATTTACTTCCTTCCATAATATTCTTATTAATTCTTTCTTTTTCGTTTTTCCTTTTAATATATGTACATTAATATTATCTCTCTCCCTTCACGTGCATCTTAGTTCCTGGACGCATTATTGGTATGAATCTTTCTCTTGTGTTTTCTTAAATATTAACTAGTAATATGTATTTGCATAAAAATACTTAATGTCTTCAACGTCTTCGTTATATTAAAAATATAGATTTCTTTGAAGTAATCATTTTTGTGGTTGACAGAAATGTGTGGCGTTTAAGTTATCGAAAACATTTTTTGCAGATGATATTATTTAAATCCTTATTCTATAAGACCTTTGCTTACTATGAATGTCTCAGTAGTGTAATGCGGTTGAACAAATTGTCTACTTTATATTAACCTTTAATAATTCTCGTATTTATCTTTATATTTCTATCCTACGTAGGTGTCTCCAAAAAAAAAGTGAATGACCAAATACTGAGTGCATTCCTACCACCTACCACCTACAACTTAATTTCCGCCATCCAACTAGTCGAATGTCAGTCAAGCACTATCCAGTCGCAATAAAAAAATATATAATAAACTGAACATAACATATTTCCATGAAATAAAAAACGACACAAATAATACTTACACAATTAAAAACATACAAATGTGCCTAAATTACGCTGCTAATACACACCTACAAGATTTTATTCGACAGTTTGTATTATCGTATAGGCACCTTATCGTCACCAGCCAGTCGCCAGTCCTCGGAGGACAACGCTACGAATCAGCCAACAATGTGGCTCGGGACCGAAGACGGCTTCATTCACGTGTACAACTGCATGGACAACATACGCATCAAGAAGAACAAGATTAAGCTACAGCACAGCGCCTCTGTGATATCCATCAAGTAATTATATTGAAGTATATTTTTTGATATAATTCCTTTTTGGTTGGACAGACTAACGGTGACCACTAGGACACTAGTCGTTTTTCCGTTAGTTGTATTTTTGTCTCCATCGCTGTCGCTGTATTAATTATCTCGCTTGTTCTGATTCACACATAACAAATATAAGCGAGTTAAATCACAAAAATTTAGTTTTTTTCCATCAGCTACGTAATAATTTTGCTAATTTTGGATATTCCGAAGGCCTTTATAGTAATTTTATAATATTTTATATTACAGATACGTCGAGGGTCAAGTGTTCGTGTCTCTTGGTAACGGTGAATTGGTCGTGTATAACAGAGATATTGGTGAGTATTATTACATTCAAATGTACATGAACACAGAGTAAAGTAAATTCATGTGTAGGACCATAGAGTTAATAATAAAAAAAGATTGAATTCTTTATTCAAATAACAGTTGCCTATCATTAGATATTTTATAGAAAAACGTATCTTTATTATTAAAACAAAATATCTTAGAAATAAAGTGTTTTGGAAAACCATTTTGTAAATTAATTATAATATACGGATTCAAAAGTTATTCAACTGTTAAAACTGTTAAGGTTAAGTGAAATTAAATCATGTTCCACACACATTAGATACACACTATGAAAAGAGGTCACAGGCTATAAAATTTTGCGTATTTGCCAGCAGATTCATGCAGATTATTTGCCCAATATACTCGTATTTCCATGAACAACTCAATACTTATGTATTGTAAATATTTACAATCTGAATATGTACTAAAAACGACTACTTTTTATTTAATTCTGCTGTCATATTGGGATACTGAGTACTACTTCGCTGTTATTATCTTATGCGATATTTGTTGGCTTCCGTCAGATGGTACATGGTCAGAGCGCGCTACGCTGGTGGTAGGTGGTAGCTCTAACCCAATATCCGCCATGTTGGTGGTCGCTACGCGTCTCTGGTGCTCAACACAGTCCTACGTTAAAGTCATCAATCCGCATACGCTGCAGGTGAGCTATCACTCAAATAGCATTCTATTTCATATACATTTTTACTAAACTCTACATTTCTAGGACCAACAACGTTATAACTAACTAGAAGAAATTTGTTCCTTATCTTTTACATTATCATTATTGAGAACACCCTACATGTTATCTTTTAAATATATTCTATAAAATTATATAAATTTACACCTTTACTGCTACATATTTACATATATATATAAGATGATTTACTATACAAACTTGTTAACTCACATTACAACTCCTACGGCCCGAGTTCCGAGTTGCTGGTACATAATCTATTGGTGTCTAGGAGGACGGTTCATTTCAAGTGCCCACTCACAGTCGTCAGATCAGTCACATGGCCATCTCCGGTAACACCATATGGCTGGTGCTCAACCCGACGCATAAACAGTCGCAGGTTCGAATCCTGCTTATCACGATTCTATTTTTTGTACTGAATATCGCTTATGTGAAGATATAGTTTTTTATTGTTTTAATTTCAGTAGTATTGGCCCTGTGATGCTTTAGGAAACAAAAGGATTTCTACATTTCAAAGAAAAAAATAAGTACTTATTGATAAATATTCTACCTTCCGCGCATTTAATTTTACGTCTGGCGACATCTCTTGGCAGTAGTCAAGCGAATGACTATCGAGATAGATTTCCTTGTCCGCTTGGGACTAGAATAATATTGTATTTATGAAACGTAGCAATCCTATTCTAACACGAGAAAAGCTGATATGAAAATGCATCCCTATTATTAGTAGAATTTATTTTGCAGTGTTATCTTTGTCAGTACCGTTTCGATTCACCAAAGATCTCAAGGAATACAGTCATTTTTTTGTATATATAGGAGGACGATACATTCCACGTGACCACAGACACTCGTCCCATCAGTCATATGGCTGTTGCCGGTACCTCTTTGTGGATGGCCCTCAACACGACTCCCCAGCTCCGATGCTATCAGACAAATTCCAAGGAGCTGCTAGCTGAACTGAGCATCACAGCGCCCGTCACTAAAATGCTGCATGGTGAGTTGAGTTCCCTGCTATATAAATCGAATTCGTGATTATTATGAATTTGTTAATTTAATCACTGGGATTTTGGGTGAGTTCTGTGAGATGTAGTAGTTTTACCTTATTTATATATTTTTTTTTTGTACAAATCTTTCCAAATCTTACTATTGTCCTAATAATGTAATAACTTTTCTGGCCGCAAAATGGTAGGAGGTATGTATAGCAATTGAAAATTATTATAACTTCGTTCCGCATAACAATACACCAAAGACGTTTTTTGCTTTATTCTTTCCAAACTTATTCTACTAGACAGTATATTTAGTCTTTTAGCGATGTTAGTCGATTTCCATAAATAACTTGTTTAAATGAGTGAGTGTTTCGTTCGTGCGCAGGATGCGACGACATTATCCGCCAACATAAGGCGGCGTGTCTGCGAGTGACGGCTCTATTGGCACATCGAGATACCTTGTGGGTTGGAACGTCTGCTGGCGTGTTGCTCACAGCGCCGCTACACAACTCGCCCAACACACGAACTGGACAGTTCACTGTGCCACAACTCACCGGTGAGTACTAGCTTTACTTTAATACAATACGTTCATATTGAACCGATATTTGTATGACTTTCAAATTAACAATAGTCGTATAGTAAAGAAACTGAATCGCGATTTTCTTAACGTTGCAGAAGTTTGGTAAAATATCGCATTCTATTGGGTTTTTTGAGGTTAAATTTAACTTTCCTTGAATCTTGAGCTAAAATACTGCTGAAAGTATGTATTTTTGAAAACTATGAGATTATTCAAACATCTGGATGGGTCCTTAGGATAATGGTTATTTGAAACATTCAGTATCCACTACAACATTTTGTGCTGAGTACATGCAGCTGAGCATTTGCATTATTTTGTTGATTAATAGGCCATGGTAAAAAATTGTTTCCATCAAATTATTCAATCCCATATCGTCCATCAACCAAAAACTAACGTTACAAATCGAACAGATCTTGTCAATGTCCTTTATATATCATACAATGTTCAATGACCGGACTTATTGTTCTAAGTGCTGGTTAAAATATGACTAGAGTATTCTTAAAATAAAACAATAATAATAATTAAATAAACGCCTTTATTCCATGCGACAAACTCTTCCGCGTTTTCTCCATACAATACTCAAGATTATTCGTCCAACAAATAAAAAACGTTGACATTGACAAAATATTCCATATTCCAGTACAAATGGAGCCTTAGCTTAAAAAACAATCAGACATTGTTAATGTCTCGTACGGTCCTATTTTTTAAGTCACATTAATTTACTTAATTTCCCACAGGGGTGACTTACGGTCACACTGGACATGTTAGATTTTTGACAATCGTCGAAAATCCAGTTCCGCATAAGCCAACAACGAAACCAAGCACGAGCTTGAAGACGAAGGCTCTGAGTCGGCGATCGACGAACGCTGAGAAACTACAGAAGCAGACAGAAAGCAGCCCGAACAATAAGGAGACTTTGGTGATATCTGGAGGGGATGGCTACGAGGACTTCAGGACGTCCTCCATGTCCGAGGACGCGGGGCGAGAGGACTCCACAAATCACCTGCTTTTTTGGAGGGTATGAACGAATTTTCCGGCCTACAGGGATGTACCAACACCCGGATACAGTTTCGGGAGGAGATTGACTAATACGTTTCACAAATGGTTTAAGAAATGCATGTGATAACATGATGTGACTATAGTTATTGTTGAGCCTAATTTATCACAAATTTATAATTTTTTTTTTTGTTAATTGTTCCAGCTTTTTAAAAAGGAAATGTTGATATGAATAAGTTTTTAGGGTATTTGAAATTGATTTGCGCGTTAGTGCGTAGAAAATAGTTCTGTATTGAGATTACTATCGATAAGTTTAGGACATTAAATGTCAAAATATATCAACAAAGATTATTATGTATCGAAATGCAATGTTGCAAGTGCAGTATTATTAAAATTATCATTAGCGAGACCCCCTCCGGTCCTGAGATATATCAAAAAACCTGTTTTAGACGGATTTACGTGTACCTACCTGATCATATCAATATAAAATGTTAAATGTCCATAACTATTTTGTTATTTACAAATTAAATCTTTATAAAAAAAAAATATATTTAAATATATCAATATATATCAGTGTATGCCTAATCGAATGAAAAAAAAAATAATGTTAAACTATATGTCCATAGAGTTCTATTGCCAAGTATGTTACCGATGTGTTTTTAATAACAATATTATTCCTTAATGACATTGGCTTTACGGTAGTCGCTGTTAGCTATAGACAAATTTTAATCTCATGTTTGACAGTCCGTTGTCGATATATAAAATAAAAAAAAAAATAGATGTTCTCATTAGATCTCTTAATATTCTTAAATGGAATTACATATATGTACTTTATCTAACGTGGCCGATGCTATCAATGTACCGCTTAACAGAATCTTGAATTGCTCAAAAGTCAAATGTTACTATCCGCGGGATGGCATCCCGATCATGAACAGAGCAAGGTCTATGATGTATTTAGTGTAAACGATGTAGATATCTGTGACGAAATTCTGCAGAAAATGAAATAAAGTCGCACTTTAATGAATTACGTGTACGTTTCATTTTATTCATTGTTTAATTCCTTAGAAAAAATTATAGACTATCATTGTGCTAATATTAATTATTAGATTGTAAACGCCAACCCGTCCTGAGCAAGCGTGATGATTAATGCTCTAACCTTCTCCATGTGAGAAGACGCCTTTGCTCAGCAGTGGGCTCCGATAGGCTGATGATGATAATGATGATCATTGTGCTGATTTAAATAATAATAATCTTGCATGTCAATATTTTCTTTGGATTGCATTTTATGGGTAATTAAATCCCTTTTTTATAACAGTAAATGTCTTAAAAAACTACGGAATGAATTTCATAGCATGGGGTATTATTTATTGCAGCATAGTTTAAACACGATTAATATTTAGCTTTTTTTTCTCCTACAATTCACACATTCAATGCTTTATTCGTTAATATAACACCACGTATTTGCAGCCGTTTGTTTTCAATGAGCTAGTTACAAGTAACACTTATCTGATTTATTAATTCTTCTACGGAATTCAGGTCCACGTTAGAGTCGAATTTCTTCCCTCTACTAACAAAGTAGGGATCCATTTGCAATTGTAAAGCTAACTTCTTCAACGTAGTTCTTCTATCCCTTTCACTATCACTGGCTTGCCTTTTAACTTTGTTCGCCTTTGTTAATTCTATCGTAGCACAAATGAGATCCTTTGCTTTAAGCATTTTCTTTTGTAATGACGAAGAATTCTCGAAGTGTGGCGTTGTGTCTTTTTTACCTCTTGCTATATAGTAAGGATCGTTACGAACAGATTTAAAAATATCTTCCAAGGCTCCGCGACGTCCTCTTGCTTTGTCCAATTGAAGACAGTTATATTTCTTTCCCCTAGTAATAAAAAAAGGGTCGTCCTCCTCCGACGAGCGACCGCTTCGTTCGACCAATATGTAATGCGGTTCTTCAGCATAAATCCTGTCATTGTGAATTGTGTTCTGTCCAAATGGTTTCGATCTAATTTCATTATTTGGTTTTAATTTTGTGATGTCATGAATGGATCCTACTGGATTTTTATTTGGTCCATTTAGTAATGATTTTATTTTGCTATTCCTATCTTTATTAAGCCTGTCAATGTTTTTTTCGATCTCACTAATAGCTTTAACGATCGATTCTTTAACATCTAATTTCCTTCGACCCCGATTTCCCCAAAAAGGTTCAGTTTCCTCGTTAAGAAGTGCCAGACTACGTATTCTACTTTTTCCGTTAGCATCAAGATCTTGGTTTTGAGTTTCACGTCTTCCACGATTGCCCCAAAACGGTTCAATATCGTCACCCTTGAATGTGGAATATAAATTTTCTCGCCTACCTCGATTACCCCAAAATGGTGCTTCTTCTTGTCTTCGTCCTCTAGTACCCCAAAACGGGTCGTCATCTTGTCTACGGCCTCTATTTGCCCAAAACAAGTTGATCTCATTTTCATTCGATTCTTCCGATGCCCTTCGACCCCTATTTCCCCAAAAGGGGGCATCTATTTCGTCGTGCCTCTGTTTCATAAGATATGCAGGCAGTTTATGCACATTCTTAGTTTTACCCAAGAAATTGTAGTAAATATGTGTAGTCAGTGGAAGGTCAGCGTATTGTTCCTCGGATGCACTATCTCGCCTTCCTCGTGTTGCCCAAAACGGTGTTTCCTTATTCAATAACCTTTTCCCAGACTCGTCATTATGATTTTCATACCAATCCACTTTATCCAGAAATGTATCTTCATCGGGTAAGTAATATTGTACGGAACCTTCGTTTAAAGATCTCTTTGTTCTCTCCTGTTTTAATTTCTGTTCATAGTTATTTATCTTTTTGTTAAGAAGTTTAACAGTTTTAGTTTTGTTTTCATTAATTCCATAAACTATGTATTGCGAGGTTAGAAAGAAAATTAATAAGATTACTATGTGTTTTTGCATGATTTTAAATCTGAAAAGAAAAAAAAAACATTTTAGTTACAAAGAAGAGTCAGAATAATTATATTGAGATTACGTATAATAAATATATTTTACCAACTTACCCGATAGATATTTGTACTAAATTATAATAATCATATTATTAACATATTAGAAAAATAGCACTCGTAAGAACCTCTCGGTGGATAGAATTCTTATGGAAGCAGGACACAATCTTCAAGCTTTTATATATGATATCTTAGTAGGCGGGATCTCTAGGGATGGTACAACTTTTTTTATTTTATTTTGGTACCGCGGGGACTATGTGACTGTTATTGAATTAAAACATTGCTACTTATTACGTCTGCCTGATAAGGGTAGGTTCTCACGTGAAATTCTTATTTTTCATTACATTTATTTCCGAAGTATTACAATAACAATTTGTATTATACTTAAAAGTCTTCTTAACGGCTTAATGTTAATAAAAATATAATTAAAATGCAGTAATATACAATGTTGTATTGACAGCCCTCGTGAAGATTTTTGAATTAAATAATAAAACCAATACGTCAACAAAATCCATGAATATATTACATGGTATTGGGGCTATCCTAATATAATGTTGCTGTCAAAATATGTTTATTATAACAAAATCATGAATTCTAAATAAAGGTTATTGGAATGCTTAGACGGACATTCCTTCTCAGTCGGAAGGGTTCCTGAAATTTCAACCTAATTCACATAATACAACTAAAAAACACATCCTTTTTCCTTGTCCAGCATATTCAATTTTATTTAACAAAAAATAATAGAAAATATATAAAGACTATAGACTGATAATGAGGAAAATTTTAGTTCATATAAGAAATTAGAGGAACGCGCTGTGATAAAATATAAAATGAAAACAATTGCATATTTTAATATAAAATTAACATTAATATTGTACACACGTCAGTGTATTGTATACATACAAACGAAATATTAATCGGAGCTTTGGGTTAATTACAAAAAAAAAATGTAATCAACATAGGCTTTGGACATCGTGGCTTAGAGGTTAAAGACCCGTCTCTCATACGTGAGGGCGCGGGTTCGAAACCTGGCAAGTACCAATGTGATCTTTTCCGAGTCATACGTACTTTCTAAGGATATTTAGACACCACTGGCAGACTGTGAAGGAAAACATCGTGGGGAAACCTGGTCTTATAATTTCAAATTATAAGATTGAAATCGCCAACCCGTCTTGAGCAAGCGTGGCGATTAATGCTTTAACCATCTCCACGTGAGAAGAGGCCTTTGCTTAGCAGTGGGCTCCGATAGGCTGATGATGAGGCTTTGGACGAGGTAAAGCAGATTTCTTTTTAACCATGTGTTACCTTCAAAATCTCGGTAAATAATTTTGTCTAGTTATAAACTGCTATAGAAATTGAGATTTCTTAAAATTAACTTCTACAGTGTTATTTGATAAATGGAGAAAATTGGTTAAGTTTTTTTCTAAGCAGAAACTATATATAAATAACTTCAAACCTATGATCATTTAACTCAGTTTAAATGTGATATCGTCTATAGGACTGGTTTTTTAAAAAAGCTACTTTTTTAACAATCCTCCGCCTTTTTATTAAAATTTTACCTTTATATTTTAAATTTATTTTTAATCTTTTTGCAATATACGTTTCGTCTACCTAACCTAGCCTTATGCTGCTTTAAAAAGAGCATCAGAAAAGATGTGATAGAATTTTCTGCTTGCTTTATTTTATTTTAAGTACTGTAATATAATTTCGAAAGAGGTTGCATTCGTCTTAACCATGTTACCCTTGTCAGAGAACGAATGTGTCCAGTTTCTTTGATTAAAGATCGCAGGAACTGAGGGGAGGTTGGGATGAATTGGTATGTGTTAAAAATAGAGTATGATTTAAAAATATGCTTTTGAATAAATTTAAGTGACAGATAATAATGTGAAAATATATTAGATTAAAAGTAAAGTAAAAAATACTTCATATTTTTTATTTTAATAAAGGGAAATTCAAAATAATTTTGTGAATTATGAAAATGATTAAACATCCATTCTTTTTATCCTTTTTCTGTTAATGTTGAAAAGATCATTTGATTTTCATTAAATTAGTTTTTTACATTACTCACTTGATTTTGAGGTACTCGTTAATGTGAACCGTAGCTGTCACTTTCTGTGGCACTATTGACGTCCCTAAATTTGTTTTTAAACCCATCTTGTTTTGTTCTGAAGAGGCAACAGATATAAAGGTGGAGTTACAGTACTCATAATGTCATATAAATCATACAGTACTTGTTATAAAATACTTCTCTTTGAGAGAGCATTTCCTACATTGTCATTTCAACCCAGTCTCCTCAGTATTCCTGTGTGTTTTATATAATAATAAGATTGCCTTGTTTCTATGCCACGCTCCGGTAAATAGTAAAAGGTATAAAAAGAAAAATCCCATCCCGGAGTGCCATTTGCTACCAGTTCAGCAGAAAGCATAAGTTGGAAATGTTTTATGTTTGAATTTATTTCAAATAGTATTCCAAACCGTGGAAAAATTTTACTTTAGTAAACGTCACAGAGATGTTGAATAAAAACTAAGTTAAATAAACTTTGCGACACAAAACGGTTTAAAATATTCTTAAGTATTCATATTAAAAGGGACCTTAGTAATAAATGGACGATGCTCTCCTTAGGTACGTATTCATTGACGTCAATTTATTTCAGATATCTGAAGTCCTGTTAAAACCAAACGAACCTTTTTCTACAAGAGGATTCTGTTTCAAAGTAATACTACTGCCCTCCTAGTGTAGTTGGTATACCGTAAACAAAAATTAAATGATAGTAATAATATTTTTCACCATTTTTAGCATTACAAATGAGCATCAACAGTAAGTATATTGTATTCGGTGTTAATGAGGTTGAGTTTAAAAATTATATCCGAATTTTCTGAGATTGTTAAAAGGACAACAAATTTAATGAAACCAAAAATTAACTATACCTTTTTTTTCTATTCAACTTCTCAGCAGGGGTCACTTGTAAAGCATTAAAATATTCTTGTAGAATAGTGATCTTCATATTGGCTGACGTAGAAACGAGATTAAATTCTCCTGGAACAAAAATTATTGAAGATTTCCTCTCTGAGACCAAGAATATATTTTAAATAATTCAATTTCCAGCCAAGGAGGCTGTATACCATAGACGTGGAGGCATTGCTATAATACTGTTTAGTACTTTACGCTTGTATTCCTTCTACATAGTATATGATCGCATAGAATGTAGAAGCAACAAAAGGAATTGAATTCCGCTTCGTTTCTGGATGTCTTCGGTAAGTTACCCAACAACATGTTACCGCCAATAATGTCCCAAAATTTTTTTGTAGGTTCCTCGCCAACAAACTATTATGTTTTATGGATCCTCAAGTACAGATACTTTATCTTGTACCGTGTCTTGTAGCTTACTAGATGGTGTCAAATTATTTTGATTCCAATTTGAGGACCGCTGATCTTTTTTCATATAAAAAAAATATCGTTTATGGATACTTGAAATGTGAGGAGTTGAAGAATCTATCCTATTATTTTGGTTAATATTAAACGATATTAATTTTAATTTGTACCGTCTCTGTAAACGGAACCAAATCCAAGAGACAAACTTCGTTAGATATATATTTTATTAAACAAGCTACACATTTCCTTTGTAAGGAAAATTAAAAAAACCATAACTATTTGTTCCTTAAATCGTATTATTCAGGACATCTCTCGTAATGTAATGGCTGTTCCATTTCATCTAATGTTTTTTGTGATCTCCAAATTCTCAGATTTCATACTTCACGAATGACCATGAGCGAAAATTTAAGATCTAAGGAATTAAACTAATCCGAGTTATTCTCAAACAAACAAACAATATTTCGTATCTAAATAAATAATATCACCTTTCAACAAGACCAATAAACGCAGGTCAACCTACATACAAATATTTCTGGCGTCCAAAAGATATATCCCATTCGACTGATAATAACTAATAATATGAAATAAACATTTGGAATCATAGCTGTATTTACATCTATTGGCCGTGAATAGTTTGGTGGGAAGGAAGGATATTTTTAACTCGCTTTGATATGTTGAAGTGTAGATAACATCGCGCTTTATGACCGGTTTAGATATTTGAACAGAGAAATTTGAAATACAAACTGATTTTTTTTGTATTCTCGTTATGGTTTTTTTTAATAAACGATCTAATTAAATACAGATGATGATGCAAGTGGAGTGATTTTGGTTATTTTTATGTCGAATTAATCCTATTTAGTTTTTTGTCCTGATCCTAAAAATCTGTTCATTGAAACGACATCCTTCAAAGATATACATCATAGATCATATCATCATCAAGTTAATTAATATTCGTTGTTTTAGTAATTAATAATAAATATGTTTTTGAGATAATACGTACGAGAATGTATAAAGACTCTCTGTGCTTGGCTAGCCTGTGGAACGATTACAGCATTGAATTGAAGATTATTTTAATAAAACTTTGATTTTCATAATATTTCCGAACACAGCCATATTTCACTGATTGTTTGTTTTATTTGATTACAACATAGGAACAGCTTAAATACGACCGTCATAAAGGTTTGTAAGTACAGCGTTAAAAAGTTACAAATTATATTTACGTTATATATAATTTGAAAGGTTTTATTCTTTTTACGATGAGTATAAGGAATAGAAGTTACGAATAATTTCTCATAAATATTAGTGTTATTCATTGTAGTTAATGTATGTCTATTTCTGAGGTAAATTTTTTGTTTTGTTCTTTCTTTTAACCGTTCTGCTACTTATAATTTCACTCCCATGGATTCTTTCCACACTATATTTTTGCTTGCTGTGGTCACCTCTATATTTTAACGATAGTTACATCTTATGCTAGCTATTGTTTATCTTTGTTATAGGAAGCCGAGTAAAAAATGTAATGTATAAAATTCTCGTGTTTTTCCAAACATAAAATCAATAAAATCTTACAAGTTTATTCTTTATATATTTAAATACGACAGATTTTTTTAAATTAAAAATTACATGCAATCAATGAGACAAATTTTCAACATTTTTAGAAAATTTTTAGAAAGTCCTATCTGTCAGAAGTTTTTTTATTAATCAATTTTTTTTTTAAGTAAACTTCATCGGTATCTTCTTTACTGACCCGAATTGTTTTGTATACTTTTCAATTAATAAATTGCTTCCTTATTGATGTTCAGTGACGAGAGCGGCGAAAACTTTAGCGTAGAACCATATTATAAACAAATTTTTCTAAATTAATTTATTAAAATATGTCGGCGCAACGACATTTTAAAACATTAGGGATGGTAGTTTCATAAGTATTTTACTTTAGAGGGTAGACGTGACATAATCAGTGTCATGGCGTTAGTGATTTCTTCAACAAAATTGTTTGTTCTACAGATCGTTGTATGTATACATGTAACAGTGATTACATCTCGTCTGCCCGTGATCACGGCTGCTGAAAAGTAACCGAAACGTCGGGAGTAGGTAGTTTTTTACAAAAAATAAAGCACGCGTAGTATATCCGAACAATATTAGTTTCGTGTTAATTATGTTTTTTATAAAATATTAAGTTGCAATATAAAGATTGGATGTTTTAATAATTAATAAATAAAACTTATGTAATGTTTTGTGCTTATTTGAACAACTAAGATTATTCGTCGTAGCTTAATATTTAAAATTAAATGAGTAAATGTAATGACTTTATATAGACCATTTATATTCGCAAACGTTGGCGGAAGGGACGCAGTAGTGTGAGAGCCATCCAGGAGGAAGATTAACTAATTACAAGTGCAAGTTAAAGTCTGAAATAAATTAGTGAAAGTGTTTGTGAGTTGCTTATTAGTTAAATGAAAATGGAAAATGGATAAGCCGACTGTAGAAAACAGTGATGGTGATGGCAGCATTGCTGACGTCACACTTCCTAAAAATCAAATATGACATGGCGCTCGACAAATAGATATACATACATTACGCTGCCAATGTATAACACAACATAATGGCATATAATATGTTAATTATTTATTATAAAAAATAAAAAAGATATTGAGTTTTAATGTAGACTTTTCTGTGCAACAAAATGACGTAACGACACATATATTATACAATACATGACAATACAAACCGACTCACAGTCTAGACGACACTGGTGGAACGACCTTATAATGTTGGCAATAACTATACAGACAGCATTATTTAAAATATCTTTATATACACATCTTGATCTAAACGGATATTGAAATGGTAACGTCTTGATGGAAATAATTCTATTCATCTCAACTAGAAATACAAAGAAGCTATAAAATGATTCTTCATCAAAGAATTTGAATTAAAAGACGAAGAACTTGTTTTACGATACGCCTTAATGTTGTTGCAAATAAATCATAAACAAAGGAAAATATATAAACAATATTGTTACATTCATTGAACAAGACTCGAAACTATATATTTAAATTAACAAGTTCACTTAAAAGTTTTTATTTCAGTTAAAAAATTGATTTCAAATTTTTCTATCTATTTTCCAAAGATGTGATTTCCGATTAATTTCCAATATTTAATCTGTGACACCTTATGATTCTATAAATTATGCTGTTCTAAACTTAAAAAAAACTCGAATCCAAAGAGAAAAAATAAATCGAGTAATCTCGTATAAGACTTGAGCAAAATTGCGAAGTCAATATTTAGGGATACTAAAAAATTAAATTAATTTTTTAATCAAATTTTTTTATTAACGTCTCGCTGAATATAAAATTTGTGTTCAGTTTAAAATGGTCGCCGAGAGCGAAGACGGGACAAGTTTTGAGATGATTTAATATTAAACTCTTTTAAAAAACTTTAATAATTTCAGTAAAGTAGAGAAACGTAGTACGTGAAGGAAAAATACTAATTGAAACAATATGAAAATTTAAATAATTTCAAAATAAACTAATGGTTCTTCTTTAGGCTTTAACAAATAATGTTTCTAAAAGAAAATTATTTATATATATATATTTTATTATAATAAAACTAAATAGTACTAAAGGTTAATGTAAATATTTTAAATGTATGCTCCAAAGTCCTCTTCATTAAAACGCTATTATTTGTGACAGTCATAATAATGAATTTACTTAATGACTTTTTAAGTTATTTTTAGTGGCAAAGATCTCTTTCCGTCGGGAGGCTGTAAACTGTCGTGATGAATATAAAACTTAATAACATATCTTTATATAATACAGTAAATTGCTTATGTATTTCATATTTCAGAACCGAAATATTTTATCGGATCACTACTTAAAGTGTATTTATCTGATTCAGATTGATACTTGTATTTTTTTGAATATTATTAACCTAAATGCATATGAGGGACTCTTCGAGGAAGGTTAAATGTGTGCCTTTTAAACGTGCAGCAGTCTAGTAAAATATATCGACCGGAAATACCAGGATGACAAAACTGTTATGAATTCAATATTAAATAAATCATATAACCTACATATATAATGCAACAAGAATGAGTTTTTCTTTAAAAAAAATGCATTTACAACTTACAAGCTAAATTCAGGTTCTGTTAAGGCCGACGCCTATATATGAATACTAATTAAGACACACACTATAAAATCCTTACGTATTTTTCAGCGCTTTTCAGAGCTTGCAGATATATTGTCGTCTCTATCCCACTAAAGTTTTCAGCGTATTTCCATCCTTTTCCACCTTCGACGCGGGAAATTCTCCGTCAATGCGGCCAGACCTGTAGATCGTCGCGCGTAGTAAAGACGCCTAGTTTTCGCATGCTTTTTTGACGCGCTAACTTTTTCATGATTTCATTTTTGTGTATGTTTTTTAATATTAGTAAGTGTGTGTCAGTATTAGTTTCAGTATTATGTGCATATAAAGACTTTTCAGTGAGGTAAGTAAGTTGTTTTTATTATTTATTACTTGGTTAGTGTTAATAGAAATAAGTCGAGTTAAGAAATATTATTTAAGAAGTTTGAGTGATTTTTGTTCACTTATTAATACTTTAAAAAAGAGTTCAAATGAGAGCAATCCGAATATATATTAATTCGTTTTAATATTATTCTTACTTTTGTATAAGGAAAATAATAAACACGCTTGTAACGAATGTATAGAAATAATTTATTTTCCTTAACCAATTTGAGGTCACAGAAAAAGGGAAAACGATGTTTTCTGTAATGACATCTCTTGTCACGAACTTTTTCTTCTTAAACATATATCATGTGATATTAATTAAATTACATATTTATGTATGAAAAAAAGATTTTTCTAGAAACTGTTTCACATAATACATCCGTGTTTACATTAATTTGCCAGTTTCAGCCCGCGAATGATGAAACCCACATATTGTTAAAGAAAAGTTATAATCAACTTATAATATATTGCGTCTACGATGGTAGAGCGAGCTACGTCTAGATTGCTTAGTACACAGTTCACACACAAGATCTATAACATCTATAAAAAAAATTAAATTATAATATATTTTTTTTGGCTTATTTCGTGAATTGCTATTTTTTTATAACTACCCGCACCAAATACTTAGACAATTATATATGTCAAGTGATATTTTAATCGTAGAAAACGTTAGCGTCTACGTGGATTGATGGCATATTTTCAATAAATCTTCGATTTACTTATTCTTATTTTTCACTGCACATACATCAGTTGCTTGATATGATGCCTTTTTGTTCCGGTGTATTTAAAGCCTTTGAGTTATTAGCAAATAGACACGTATGAAAATGTCGCATTTAGATTATTACGTTTTTATGACGTCGTATTATCGAAATACAAAATTTTAAGAGCAAATAGAAAATAAAGTGTTAGGATAATTGTGTCGCGACTTGATAAATCGCTCTACGGAATATTTTTCATTTTAAAGCAATATTTTACTACCTCACAGCTAGCTATCTATAGCATTTTAGTACCAACACATTTAGCGACATTTTGTATTATATACTTTGTTAAAGATATTTTCTAGGTATATAAAAGAGCCTGTGATATGCAAGAGGTTTTTTTAACTTAGGTTATAACGCTAGAGTCAGTAAATTTAGCATTTTTTTACATATTTTATGAAATTTAAGGTCAGAAATAATATTCACAAGAATCGTATAAGCTAAATTATAGTATAAATTGTTAGTAGTACCTTAAGTATTGTTTAGTATTTGACCTATATGACCTTCGTGCAAGGAAACCCTTCCCTCGCTTTGTCCCAATTGACTTCCAATCTATAGTGGACTAAAATAGTACCTATGTACTAGATTTGTCTTAATCAGAAATAGACCTAATAGGCTTCTGATACAAATATACCTCACGTCAAGATATATATGAGATGTGATGTTACCAAAATTCAATTAAATTCTTTCATCTTGTTAAATAAATTATTAAATAAATTAATGAAAATATGGGAGTTTCTTTTCAGTTTGTTGTTTGTTGTTTCGCGAACTCTGTATAAAATTTTGATTTTATTTAAATATTAATGTTAGTGTTTAAATTTCAGTTGTTGAATTTCAGTTCTAAATAAATAAAACGCTTGCGGATATCACATCAGACTTAACAAAGGATTTGTTGTGCTTTTGTTTTAAGAGCAAATACTCTCGAATTATTTCGATGACGTGAATACATTTATAATGACTGGTTTGAATAAAAGAAAGGTTTATTTATGGAATTAAATAAATTGAAGGTGTTATATATTTGTTATTATTTATACAGATCTATACAGTACTTTCCAATCACATACATAGGTCATTCAACTTATTGACAGGACTTGAAAAATTTTTACATTCGTAAAATAATAATTGAGGGAGTTTCTTCCACTCACCATCGTACATTTTTGTGTGTGATTCGTGACAAAAGAATTACCGTCATGTAAGTATCGTACCGTCAGTTAAGTCATACATTATCTTCGAATTGTCTTTGTTCGTGTTCTATAAAAATGACTCAGTTCGTCAAAATGACTGTCATTTTGCAGTTATCGATCGTATTAGAAATTATTCACATAACAGCGAGTGTGCCGTCGGTATTATCAAAGTACTCGTTTCTCTCATGCAGAAATAATTTAGTTGCTGTTCTGATTGGAATTAGTGCTGTAAAGAATGTTGTGGAAAAAATTTCCAAAGATTTTTTGGTATAAAAAAATAAGACGGATGATTCATTGAATAGGTAATGTAATGTCAGTTTGAAAAAAATTTCAACCGTATAAAGCGATTTCATGTTTATTTACGATATAATAGATTAATATAAGAAATTTAGATATTAAAAAATATCTCTGATCAACAAATTTCTCAATAGTATTCTCACAAATTACAATGATTCTTATAAGTGTCAAAAATTTCAGATTAATATCTTATTTAAGAAAATTTTCATTCCCGCGACCATAACGCAAATGTTCTAAGTGACAGAGATATATAATGAGATGAAATAATTAAGATAATCCATGGAGTTCGGTGTTTGGAACAGAAACACACTTCTTTTAAATTACTTATCTCGTAATATTTTCATCTCGAAACTCCGTTTTGTCCTTTCATTAATCTTAATTAAATTTTGTCCACGGCTTCATTTTTATTTACAAGTCTTTCAAGTGTATTACTATTATCTTGAAAGCTATATTTAAATAAATTTATTTTATAATGGAATCATTTGCATGAGATTTTGAATATTTAAAATATTTTGTATTTAGGTAATTTAAGTGCTATTATAATTATTATTATAAAAAAAATATACAGAAGATAAAGTTGTTAAAATCTATTTTCATCTCAAATTGGATGATTACTTTAAGTTTTTTTATTAATTCATCATGTGGATAAAGAGAGAAATAAAAAATAATCATTAGGCTTCGTAGAGTGAAGCTACGGAAAACCTGTGCCTTAATAAACCGCATCTGGGATTTTAAAGGATTTATAACAACATGTCTTTAAACTTGTATGTTTATTTAACATTTTAATTGCCTAAGATATATGTACGTAGGATTCTGCTTATATCTCCAAGTATAACAGACGATGATGCTTACTTATAATATACATATTGTAAACAAAGAAGGGTTACGTGAAATCTCCGGGGAGTGACTTCTTGAGGTCAGCGGATTCAGAGATACTGATATCCCTTTACAAATAACATGTTATAAATACAGACCTACTGCTTATTTGATGAAACAATCTCTACCTCCCCGGCTATAGTCTTGTTATTTGCTATTTCCGAAGAAATGGACTAAGTCATCAGTATCCACACTACTAATTATAAATGTCCTTTATGTTATAAGGAATTCTAAAAAACCAATTAATACTTCCTGTTGGATTTGGCTATGTTTTGACATTAATCCGTCAGATTTAAATTACTCGTACGTAATAGATTAATTATTAGTAGCTAGATAAAATATAATTCAGACTTTAGTTCCATATAACAAAAGTTTGGTTACTGAAAAAAAATATCTTCAATAGCAATAACTGAGATAGTGTTAAATGTCAAATCAAGCGGAACCTTCATTAGGAACTTTTAAAACTATTATTATTATTTGTTTATATTAATGAGATAATGTATTAAGCTTTCTATATTAAAAAATAAAAGAGATAGTATACGAGGATACTGAATAAAAATATTTTTATCATCATTCCATTTATAGAAAGATGTCAAGGGGACGGTTTTAACTATATAAAAGGCTTAGAATTTACGTTGAACTAATTCACTTATAAGGATCACAAAGCCTCAAAGCCTCAAAGTTTCAAAACCTCAGGCCTACATGCTTATTACGTAACACCGCACTTTAACATCTAGGAATAACATTCTGTACAAACAAAATCAAAATCAAAAGTCGAAATATCTTTATTTACAAGGAAAACACATATAAAGCGTCAAGATCATCACAAAAATAGAATGTATCCAACGCTGCGCAGCGTCGGTTCTATCGGAACGATAAAGATGAGAGGCTAGACAAGAGTTCTCCTAGCAAGATATACCAAAAACTAATTAAGGACTAACTTTTCTACTACCAGTACCAATTAGTTTAAATCCGAGACAAATAATTAATAGCTACTTTAAAAAATACTATGTAAAACTATTATTATCCTCAAAATGAGTTTACAGGTATAAGAGTCAGTCAGTCATCGCTTCATTCATTTTCAATTACATACATATATTTGGACATTGTAGTATTAATTTTAGTTAATTTTAATACTGAAAATCATATCGTTGAATGTGTTGCCCTAAGCTAATTATTCCGCACCCGTAGTTTTATTCAAATGGCTGTGGATATCAAAAATATTAAATAATCGAAAACTTCGCTGATACACCTACATATATTGTACATTGTATGTATATATTGGCTTGTTATAAGTTACAAATTGTACGACACACTTCACGGCTTAGCCGAGATTAGTTTTAGACGGAGATTATTACGTGCGAGATTAATTTAAACAACGCTGTAGTTTGAAAATGTTTTACATTGAAAATATTAACTATACATGATTATATTGAAAATTTGACAGCTTCTGTTAAGTTAAAATTTTTAGATTTAAATGAGTTTTGAGTTCATAAAGTAAGGTAATTGAGACTGAAAATATTAAGAAGCCAACGTTAGTGCTTCCTTTGGATTATCATTTCTTAAATTACATTAAATTTATTTGATTTAAATTAAACGTCTGTCACAATTATAATTTTACATGATAACGATATTAGTGTTTATACCAAACGCTTCACCTTTTACTATTCCTTGTCAGATTATATTTTAAAATACCTTAATTGAAAATAAGTCCGGTTATGTGAATATTAATAAGATTCCTTTATGTTAGAATGAAATAAAGTTCTATTCTGAAAGCCATGGAATCTAAACAGTGTTACCATCTTTAGGTGATTTAAAAAAAAATCTACCAATGTACTTTTGTGCAGCAATTTTTTTTAATATTATCATAGCTTCATGAAATAAAAAACTCAATAGTCATTTTTAAAACTATAAGTTTGTCCTTTTACTTGTATAAAGAATTTGATTGCGACTTGAGAACTAAATGAAATATAGCAATGCTTTTTGTTACACTATTATTTATCTTATTAGCTCTATGTTAGAATGATAGTACTAGTAACAATGTGAAATTATCTGAATTTACTTTACTTTGAAGGATTTCTATGTGATTTATATTCATAATTTATTAGATACTTGATTTTTTTTGTTTTTGTATTCCCACAATTTAAACACTTCTGACCTGTGATTAATATGACATAAAAACTCTGTTTTCACTACGAGGAGGATCTTAAAATATTATATCTATATCTTATTGTTGAAGTTACAAAAGTTTATAATACTCTTAAGTAATACTTTAGATATAAATTGAGACGTGTCCTTTTAACTCTCGCAAGCAAACACGGCTACAAGTTTGTTAGGAAAGTTAGACAATTAACGGATATAAATTCAACTCGACGCGTTTATTTTAGCTTTAATCATACTTACGGTATTAGAGAATAGGAGGCGGTTATCAACAATATCTCGTAATAAATTATTATCCGTGGATTATATGGGACGCCGGCCAGGGACACAACACTGATACTTGAAATAAAAATGAGCTGGTTTTGCACCTTAGGAGCCGAACGCATCCCTGTCAGATTTGAGCTCATCTAATGAAACTATTAAAATAATATGATTCGCTAACATGTCCTACTACCTTATTTAAATTATAAACGCAAAAGATTTTGAGGATATACCGATGTGATTATTTACGAATGACGGTTGTACGTACATAGGTGTGGATTTGTGGATGTGCATATTTTTTTACTTGCTTACGCAAAAACTACTTAACGAATCTCGATGAAACTTTAGCACTTTAACATCAAAAAAACATGTATCCCCCAATTCTTTGTAATTCTCTTGAACTCGCGGTTTGGTGTTCAAATATTATGTACTTAGAACGAATTATTTGAAGAATAACTTGTTTCATTGATGCCGCAATATTAATCTCAATATTATATATTATTTATTTAATTAAAACATTGCTATTCCAGCCTGTGCTATTCTCTCTGGGCTGTTTGTACTTACATGTAAATGTATTTTGGGTTTTTAAATATACCTATAAATTCTAATACATACATACAAAAGATGCAATTTTTTTAAACGCAATAAAACGTAATAATACATCCTATATAATATATTTTTCATAAATGTATTTTCTCCTTTTTAATAACTGAAATAAACAAAAAAATCGTAAATATATCAAAATACAAACTTTTAATGTGGCAGTTAAATGGAAAGGCCAAAATTATCATCATCTATGATGAGGATGATAATCTTAACGTTAAGTCATTGTTGAAGTTATGCTCATAATATTATTCAAATAGTAAAAAGGATGAGAATTAATCAGTTTTTAAATTTAGCCGTAACTAAGAATGCATTATTAACCCACTCAGTCAGGGCACAAAATCTTAACAGGATTGGGCAGATGAATTTTTATATATATATTTTCGTTTTGAAATCGAATTTATTATTAATTAATTTATCTTAAAAACTTTAGATTACATTTTAACATTACTATATATTTTTGAATTGAAACTTCTAATGCGACTTCCAACAAGGTTGAGTTACAAACCTTTATTGCCTCGTTTATAAAAGCGCTGTCGCGTTTCTCCGTCAAGCGTTCAGCGCTTCCGGAGGTCGGATAGTAAGAGCGAGAGCGGACGGCTGGCACTCGAACGCATGCGCGCGATCAACTTTATTTACTACGGACATGTTTGTTATTCTGCATTTCATCATGTTTTAATAACTTATAAGTAACCGGGCAGATAAAATGACGGAAGCTTTCTTTACTATTTTATTTCTTTACTATATATATCTAGAATCAAAGTGCGTTGTTAATTTTAGTTTTAATTGTGATAAAAATGTATTTTTTTTTCTGTTTCAGGTTCTTTAGTAAAATACAGTGAGAGTTGAAACCTATTAGCCAAAAATATATAGTTGCTATATTAAAAATAATAGATGTGTATTTAAATATATTGTCATATAACATATTATTCTGATATTATTAGGCTTCCAAAGACACCAATGTTAGAAATCCTTAAAATTTTATCAAAATTATCGTAGTTATGAACCAGTATTATTAAGTATTACAATAAAATTAAAAACTAAATCAAAATATATTTCTTATTTATTAATAACTTTACAAAAAATATATATACGTACTTAAATAAAATGATATTTACATATGTATAAATTATTAAAAAATATTTACATAAATATGAACGAATTTAAAAAAAACAAAAAGTAATATGGTGGGGCCAAAGTGAAAGAAAACGAATTTAGAAGAATAAACCGGATGTTGAAAATAAAATATACAGCCTAAATAATATTAAACATGGCGTCGCCGTCCTCGACACCGAAGGCGCCCTCACCGCCGCCAGGACACGGCCCGAGCAAAATGGAAAGAAGGATGTCTCATTTCAAAGAGTACAAGTTCTTCAGGAGCTTCAGCGCTAAAATAGAAAACTGGCCGATGAGGAAAGCTGAACAGCTGTGGCGGAAAATGCGAGAAAGAAAAATCGCAGGTACGTGTTAAATAAATGATTATGATAACAACTTAGTCGAACATTCCTTGTCTCAAAGTGTATTTTATAATTTGGTTTTTCAAAATTAAAAAAAATTATCGCCCAACGTGGGGCTCGAACCCACGACCCTGAGATTAAGAGTCTCATGCTCTACCGACTGAGCTAGCCGGGCACATAGACTGTTTTATGAAAATAATGAGTAATACCCCACTATGTGTAATATTCATTAAACAACAGTCTTCTCTAAGGCATAAGCATCTTTATATCAAAATATATAATTTCTGCTAATAATTACAGATAATGCAAAAAAAAAATCAATCCCAACATAGTTATTTAGTATGACACTCAAAAAACGTTACAGCCAGCATAGATACAGATTTCATCATCAGATAAAATTTACGTAATATACTAAATATAACCGTTTTTAAAGCAGTAAACCTTATTTAAAGTAACAAGAGCATGTTTTTACTGTCTCTAAGGGCGGTATGCTTGTTATCTTAAAAGCTTTAAGAGAAGGGTCTTGTGAGGACGACCATAAAGTGTAAACATACAAAATGACATAAAAATTACATTTACATGATGCATGTATATATTTAATAGGTTCGTGAGACAGAATGATTTACTGTCTCACTCATCAGGAGATCTTTTAAATTAAAGAAAAAGAGAAATCATACTTACCTATTATAAATACGAACCAAAAAGGTTTTGGAACACTCTGTACTCCTCTTAATTCTAAATCCATTTATCTTCTACAGCTTTTTTATATACATCTTTCAAAATAGAGTATTTTGAAATGAATTATCTAATTTAGTTCCAATCTCTTCATTCGTCTTTAAGATCCGAGTGATGTATAAAAACCTATTTATCAATATGACCGATTTACCACATGAGACCTTTTTCAATCACAGCGATTGATATAATATGAGAGTTTTAAACGAAAAGTAAATTATATAGGTAGCAGCTTAAAGTTTTAGGGTAGTAATTGAGAGTTATAAAAAACTACAAATGTAATATTAAATTATAGTACATACGTCAAAAAAATATTGGGGTTACTACGCAGCTACGTTTTTGAATTAGGTACAAAGGAAACTTTATAACCTAAACACAACCTATAGAATTTTAATAAGGTATATTTTCATGAAAAAAATTACTTATTGATTGTTGCCATATTAAGCTGTTGTTTGCTATAAGACAAATAATATATTTTACTTAATAAGATTTGTACTTGACAATTTTTTCTACGTATGTCAAAAACAATAACAAAGAATTTTAAGTCACCAGGAAATGCTGTCGATTAGAAGTGATATAAATTATCAAGTCTAACTTTATTCGATATAAAATTTATTAAATATTTTTGTATAATTATACTCTTAATAATAATTGAAGGCATATATGTAATATTTTTAAGAACAATTAGTATGTCAATTAACAGGAAAATCTGTAATGAGAGGAAGCAATAAACGCGCTTCTTAAAACAATGATTGTTTAGACGTTCCACGAGCTTCTGGGAATATTCAAGAGTATTGTTACTAAATTTTAAAATTAACATAATTTTCACACTAAAAATATAGTGATCTTAAATCTATAAATATATTTGAAGTATCTGCTTCTGATTTTCAAATACCTGATAATGTTTTCTTAACCGGTTATTTACTACGAAACATAAAGAACCTTTTCATAATTTTTATTCTATATTTCATCGTTAATTTCTAAGCTGCTAAACAGATTTCCATAGTTATTAAAATGGATAACGGAGAAAATTGTTTTGGCAAATTTTAATCCCAGAACTATTTAGGGTTCCAAAGAAACAGCAAACATCGAATATATCATATTAACCAATAGTTAATGACTCACACAAATACGAAATGATAAATTTCTTACTTCTTATTTAGCTATTTCAAATATAAATTAGCATTAGTATAGATATGGAGTAATGAACCATTTGTGTACAAAAGCCATGTTCAAAATGAGGAATTTATAGAATAAGGTGTAAGTAATGATTGATGCTATGATTTTAAGGTCGAATTGAACCATTTACTTAGTCTTAAACTACTGAAATGCAACCACCTTCAAAAGAAATGGTAGATAATGTATTTGGTAAAAATAAACTTAATTTCTAATTCCACGTGAGTTTCCAAGGATGACTTTTAACTGGTTTTTGACCTTATGACTCAGGACACTAACTTTCAATTTTACGCATTATGTAACGTTTTAAATAATTTCCTTCACCAAACATCCGTAATAAATATTACAGCTGATATGGCCACAAGCCAAATTTCCACAATATTGCGCTGTTAACTACGATATAGCTATTCGACCGTATAATGTTTACTCCATTTATTCTTCAAAATTACGCCTGAATAAAAATCATAGCAATTATATTATAAAATGATATTGCCAACTGTTTCTAGCATACATAGCATTATATAAAATGTTAAGGATATGAATTTTCTTACTACGAACAATTTGATAGTTCAAGAATATTTGAATTGATTGTATATTTTGTACTAAGATCAACAAAAATACTACTTGACACAAAATAAATAAACCAGAAGGAGAATATTAAATCCTTGCAAAGGAATGCGCAAATGTGCTACTTCAAACAATTCATACAAGAGGAAGAAACAGGAAAAAGTAATGAGTGAGGTGAACAGTCAGTTGGATAAACATAGGGCAGGGTTAAGGCCCGACGCACTTTGTAGGGTGAACAAATTATAGATAAATACAAAAAATATATCCAATATTCTTATTTATTACAAACATTATTTTTAAATATAGTTTTATTTATTACAAAAAGGTTAAATTATGCAACGATTTTTAAGATATTTTAAGCTATAATAATTATTAATATTGATCAAGTTTCGATATCGACTCTCCATACATTTGTTGTATCATTAAAACTATACAATCAGTCTCAATTATACTTAAATCATATCCATCCTACGTCATTGATGCTCACAATCACGAACACATTGTATGGTAATTATGAAGCATGTGTTGTTTTCAACGATCCGGGATTGGGACAGTTGTTTGAGGAAGTAGCCATTTAAAATACAAATGGTCTGCATTAGCAATCTGACACGAATTGGTCTCCAGCGGTATTGCAATTGTTTTAGATTACATTGGAATAAAAGCATAAAGAAAATTCTTGGTATTTTAATAGAAAAAGTCATGTTAATAATAATTTTTGTATTGTACTATCATTTAAATGACTTAAAAATGTTTATGATCTTTGATTATTTTATAAAAAGAATGTATTTTAAATTCAATTTATAAAATAATATCATTTATTTCTGTAAAAATTAGTTTATCTTTGTTATAGATATATAAGGTATGGAATATCAAAAAGCTCACCCCGAGTTGGCACTATTACACTACATACGGAGCGTTTACAGTCTTCGTTCATAAATCTTCGCAAGTGACGGTATTTATGCAAGTTCTTGAATGAGAAACGTGTAGCGTGATAGTGCAAACTTGTGCTAAGGATATAGTTCGTTTTTGTATAGGTCTCAGCTTTTTAACTCATCAGAAAAATCACACGGATATATATATAGAAATTTAGAATCTTACAATGGCTGTCCACAAGCAAACCTAAGTCTTTCTTTAACAATTTTTTATTTATCACTTTACTCAAAATACTATTATCGCTACTTCCATTATTAATAAAACAATTTAAAAGCCTCTTTATAACTGAAGTCGTTGATTACATATTTATGTCAAATAAATGTATTAATATATGAATAATATTATAAAATTCAAACACTGGGCTGTATATGCTATTTATAATTTTTTAATCGGACGACGGACACTAGTTTTTTTTTAAAATATAATACCAATAATTTCATTTAGAATCCCGACAGTCGATACAAACTTGTGTATACAAACGTATAGTTAAAGGATGCCAGAATTAATTAATCGGCAAATCATTTTTTATTAATAACCTCAATAATTAATTATAAAGCTGTGGAACTGGGGTGACCATGTGCGGTTAAGGAATTTATACCTTTTAAAGAGTTTTACTTTTAATAAGTTCCTCATAATAACGTGAAATTCAAAGGAAATGTCCTTCAATTCAAATAATTAGCATAAATAAAAACATTATTAACGTAGTATTCAAAAACACAGCATTACTGTTATAATTTAGTATCTGTAATGTTGTTAATAGATCACCCTAACCTAACTTTGACGTTGAAGAAACAGTGATCGCGACACAATAACATAGGCCCGGGTTATTCTACCAATTCTTAATGATTTTATCATTTCAATAAAATTGAATATTTTGTGACGTATTTAAACATTTACGGTTTTTGGTATTTTTGCTTCAACCGTTATCTTCTTTTTTGTCTTCTCTAACGTCAACGTCATATGTTAAACAAATGCATGTTGTAGCTTTGAGCTGAGGCTTGGGTGATCCATTTATTTCTCCCACTTATAGTCCACTAACGTAATTTTAGCCCTATAACTTCATGGGTTCTCTAAACAGTGAGTTGACAGATGAGCTAACAGAAAAACTGACAGTAAAAGACAAAGAAATATACTGCCAAAGGGACTTACCTCTTAAAAAAAAAATCTACAGAAATATTATATACTCGAAATATAATAAATAAATGGTCCCAAATTTAATTTAAAATCATATTAAACACACTATGGTATTTGTGTCTATAATATTTTTTTTTCCAAATGGGCTGTAAATAATTGCTTGCCGATTTACGTAACTTGTTCTGGTGTGGTCTATATGTATGGTATGTCAAAACCATAATCAAAATGGCCGCGAGCATTCTGCGGGGCATTATGGAGTGTAAAATTTATAATCTAATTGATAGTTTGACTTCTCTAAGTATTGGAAAGACCCGTATGATATATAGTAAGAAAACGTAATTGATAAATAACCTATTTAAGGCGTAGTATTTTAAATTAGATCTTATGAGAAACCATTATAAATAAATTATGAATATCTCAGTCAGTATATCCCCGACTTGTATTATCGTAACCTTTTAAATTTAATTCATTACTGATAATTAAATGTGGTACAGTTTAAAAATTACGTTAATCTAAAACGCTTCGCCTTAATAAAATAGCAAACTAAATTAATTTGCCTCATAACATATGATGTCCTTTCTAATTGATTAATGACTACATCTGGTTTTCACTGTTATTATTGACCAATAAATTATTTTATTAGTCGATACAACAAAGAAACAATATTAATTATAGTATAGAAAAGCGAATATGTCCGAGCCTATTTTGATGTAATATTTATTTTCAATAGTATTATAAAGCTTTTAATTTATATTAAAAATATATTTCAGGATCAGGGTTGAGGTAAATAGTATTAAATTCTTATAAAACACTAACTGACTCCCCCGACTCCGTTCAGATTATTTGATATTTTGTATTCGAAAGAACACACATCACTGAACAAGTAGTGCTTATAAAAATCGATGTAACTCGTAACTTTATTAACTCAGTGATTGTGAAGAAATAAGACATAAAAAATTTAATGACATGTAAGACTTACGAGTATTATATATTTTTGTATATAATTAATATTTTCGAATTACTATGACTTTCTTATTATTTTAAACTACATACTCCCGACGATTCAGTTACTTTGCAGCAACCGTGATCACGACGGGCAGACGAGATGACAATGTTAAAAATGTGTTTGAAATCTATCAAGTGTTTTGGTGTCATGAGAGCACAACAGCCTGTCTCTGTCAGTTTATCCATTCAGATTATAATTTAACCTTTCATACAGTACGTGTTATCTGAATACGTCGAGGCTAGTTGGGTGAACCCCATTAATGTCGCTCCACTAGGCTGAACATAGAAATCACATAGCGGAGAAATCTTATGGTGTTCAGGTTATAGAGAAACGACATAAAGCGATTTGTTTAGTGGAACTGATAGTACTCGCTTCGTGACACATTGGTACCGAAACCCGCTAACATCCCTCACAGCTGGGTCTACAACGAAAACTGTAATTTCCGCCAAATCACTTATACTATACACCGTATCCTTTTACATCTTGTACACATTTAATTGAAACTAAGGCTCTCGGACACTACGCGTTTTTTTATAAATTTTGAGTAAATAATACCGAAGTTTCCTTTCCTCTACACTTTGCAGCAACCGTCACCACTGTAGTGTACAAAACTTTGTTTCATACAAATGTGTACACTTGAAAATCTTAGACATCATTATCTTATGATTTTTTTTTTGTATTGATTGATGATAATTTAATTATTATATGCCAGTCACACCCAATAGAAATGATTTGAATTAGGAAGGGCTATGGCAATAAATGTAACTGTATCGTTTGATTAAAGAACAAACAGTATTCAATAACATGGAACTGCTTTTAATGATTGTCTCCACAGCTCGCTCCTAGCTGTCTAAAGGTTAAGGACCTCGTTTAAACCTTTAATTATTTTACTGGATGGAATAGTGAAAGAAATTTTTAATAGTCTCCAAATCATTAAATTTCGAGTGTTATAGAATTGTTTATTTCCTGTATAAAAAAAGAAATAAATAGGTATGTTACAAATATCGTTGTTATATATACGGAGAGTAAAATCTTATAAGTACTCATAACTTTATTACGGCGTATCGTATTGCCAATTCTCATGAAGGTCACATGTTGTAATTCTCTTTGAATATATTCTTTCTCTGGCAATTAGATACAAAGCCCCCTTGTTTGAGATATTGAGTTTGAAAGATATAGAGAGCTCTACATATATAATAAAATATTATAATAATATTTGTTTTTATTAAGTTATTTTGGTAAGATAATATGTTCCAACTTATTTATTTATTGAAATAATTATTAATAAGTATTTTTTCTATGAAATATTAATTTAGAACAACTCAAGTAATTTCTTGTTCATCTTTAAGAATTTTCAAACGTTATCGGATATCCGCGAACATTATTATATCCGCGGATATCCGATTGGGGTAACCGAACGCTATTGGGTCAGTGGTGTCAAAAATATTCCGAATGTTATAAAATACACCAAATTTTATTGAACTCTATATTATTTATTCTTGTATCTGAGGAAATAAGGGTCACAGTTGGTAAATATAATAAGTCACCCTTCGGAAGTGGCGATCTTTGGTAATTGTAGCTTTAATGTACCTTGTGGTATACGCATTATTTTTTTCGTCACAAGTTAAAAGCTTTCGATGTAAATTGAATATTTTTACAAGAGTTTGATAATTCTAGAAAAAAAAAAGGTTTTATTTTAACATCCAGTATTCGTTGTTAGGTTCGAACAAAATTTTGCTTTTCGAACAATATTTTGGTTTGAGGTTCTTACTATAGATATAAAGCAGCTGCAAAATGTTAGCAAATTATGCGAGCCGCAGATCCTAATCATAGTTTAAAGACTAGTAGTAGTTGTTGGACATTGGGCAACCTACATGAATACAAGGATATTTAATTTAACAAATAAGGCAGATTGCTTTGCACCCCTCAATGTTAGTTTTGTTAGAGGAAATAATTCATATATGTACAACTTTAAAACATCATCATTTTTATTATGTATTGTACTCAGGTTTCTGGCACGAATTAATAAATAAGTGGTTACAAACCGGTCCTTAAAGCGTTGAAAACTCACCTTTCGTATTAAAAATTTCAATCGTTAGAAGTACATTCATATTAATTTTTATTTTATGTTGGGTATGACATGTTTAAATGTCACAAGTAATCAATATTACAATTTTTAAGTTCTTTTTGAATAAATAGCAGCAAGCTACCATACACTTATAGACATGAAAAATAAACGTACATATATGTTAAAATTATTATAACATCGTTAGTATTAAAACCAACCTAAACATACTTATTTTTATATTTATATTTGATTAAAATAAACACCAATTACTATAATTTTATTTTGGTCCCCAACTGTCGCTGTCATCTCATCACTTGTACCACATAACAATTGTCCCGTAGTGAGTTTACTTTCGCGCACGCGTCTGTTATTTCCTGTCGAAACATGAGAAGCTTTTTACGTAACAAACCTACGGTACGGAAATAGGGGTAATGGTTGTATTTAATCGATTTACACAAGATACACTTACCTCAATGTAAGTCAGGTACACTTTTAATGACAAATTAATGTAAAAAATGTGTTTTTCTCACATAAGCAGTCCTTATAAGATTCTACTTAAAGCTTACCTCCCTCTAAATCTCTCTCTATCAGCCTTCTTTAAAAGTAAGTCCCTATATTTGATATGTCGATGAACCCTATGTATTATCTCACCTCGATACTATCTTTCGGGGCATTTCCAAATTTGATTCGTATTAAAAAAGACGGGAATTAAAACATTTTGTACTTTTTTATTATAATATCTTCTTCATACTTCTAAAGAAAGGTAAAACTTTATATCAAATAACTTGAAATTTTAATTCTTGGGGATGCTCACGGAAATAATTATGTATTATTTAAAGGCTTTAAGAATCTTTATTAAAATTTCCTCTATTAAAATTAAACTTTTTTAATATATAATGATAATATATAATGATCAAATTACGTTAAAAGATAGGAAATTTTTTTCAATAAACTGTGCTAGGTATTTATTGAAAGATTTCAATAAATTTAGGTATAAATTGAAATTGTCACTCTCATTTGGACGTTACTTAATAAAATAATTGTAATGTCCGTTTGTAACTTCAAATTAAAAGCTTCATACTGACCGCGTATCGAAGTATACAAGATAGCTACATCAAAACTGCAATTTTCAAGTCAAAACGAACTGATATTGAAGAATGATTAAACAAAATTAATACATTTAATTTTATTGTATATTCTTAGTATAAGTTTAAAGCGCTTTATTTCGTATGAAGGAATAATAATTATAGAAAAAATATAAACTGAACGACATAATAAAGCGCTGCGCTGGCGGCTTTATTTTATTAACAGTAACGACAAAAGAAACTCATAGTTAGTAACCAGTACGTGTTAGCTACATTCGTGCTAACACGTATCCATAAATTTATTATAATGACCATTCAAATGACAAGGAACTACATAAAAAATATTATAAATAGCTCATGTGTTACACTTGAGAAGTTGTTTACCAAAATGGCGACCGACCTTCAATGAACACGCTAATTGTGATGATGCTCATTCGAGGGGTTTGAATCACTCACATCGTCATTTCTCAAATTATACAGTCACGGAGTGTTTGACTTTAACTATCATTATATATAATGTTTCACTATGTGTAATGTATGCATTGTGCGCGGACGTCACTGAACTCTGAAAAGGTCGGATATGCTAAACGTATTTTTTTAATAATAGATATAGATTAAAAAATAGATAAAATAAAAAGAAAAAGAAAGGAAAAGAAAAGCGTCGTTAAACGATCCACGTGTAAGCATTTTTTCGAAAACCATTAGTCATTAGAATATAATCGGTAGGAAATATCATATTCTCAACATTTTCTTTGAGTCACAAAATCATGTACAATATATTAATGCCCTATTGCGTCAGAGCTATTAGAACGGGGAAAACCAAATGCAATTATAAGGGAAAGTTACTTTACAATGCTTTTCACTGTTACTTACGTGCATTATATTTTTTACCAATTTTATAAAAAAAACAGCAACACAAAATGCTCAGATTGTGTAATATTGTGATAGGTAAATTCTACTGATTCATTAATACAAATAGTCTTTTAGATATTTTCATTGAGCTGTTATGAACAATTTCTTAAAAATACTCAGATAGTTAAGACGGAATTCCCAAATCAGATAAATATCAGCACCGAATGTTTCTTAGCCCGTTATTATATTTCAGTAACGACCGAGATTGCCCATGACTAACGCCAGCGTACAAGTAACTCATCGTTATTGTATTAAAAGGTATAAAATTTTATTTAAATCATATTTATACCAGAAGTATATATTATTTTTATTGTAATATTAATGCCAATGTAGGAAATATAACGAAGCCATTTTTATCATCAAGATAAAACACGAATTACAATACATGCCTTCACTTACTTCAGCATTTAATGTTTTATGTATCATTCTTTAAATATCTCGTTTCTTTATCACGTGTTTAGAGATCTGCATTAATTATAAAATAAAAATAATATAACACAACAGAAAAGTTGTAAAATTATCTAACGACAAATATGGCGGATAATTAAATGCGACGGCATATAAATAACAAAAATACAAGATTTTTCTTACTTATTTAAGATATTTTTATACATTAATAAAATGTTGTATTTATTCGTCCGCTATCTTTTCATTATTATCTCATTTCTCATTAATTAAACAGCCTAACGTAGCCTCTGCCGACACGAGATCCATATTAAGCACATTAGTGTTTTAAATATTTTAAAAACTACGGAACTTAGAAAGTTTGTTCGGTGTCTGTGTGACGCAAGTATTTTAGGCTCGGGACAATGTTTTAAGAGCTGTTATCAGTCGAGGCGAATTGATAACAGTGTTTAATTTTGTTTACATATATTTTAAGATTTTAAAATTATATTATGAAATAGTTGCTCCAAATTTATTCGCTATTGTAATAATGATATCGGAGTGATGTTATATTTTGTAATATTACTATATTTTTCTTGAGATATTTTTATGGAGTTTTAAGGTTTGCGCTGACTACGAAGGAAAGTCGTATAAACACTATTATTTAAATTAACTTATTTTTTAGAAATAAATATTTATTTCTTCTAATAAATAAAAGCAAGAGAACCCGTAACACGGACCAAGAAACAAAAAAATAACAATAACGACCTGAGCTCATCACTATAAGGACGTTAGCCTTTGAAAGAGGTAGCGAATAGTGTTGGCGAATTATCGATTTTTAAAGAGTTATCGATTATGTATTGTTTTAAGAAGGTAACATGTCGGCCCCCCGCTTTACTCGGCCCGTTGTTTGGTTCAGACTTCAGTTAGCGTGCTCCAGCGACGCGCAGTGCACGTGTATGTTGTGCACGCGCACCTCGTTCGTTCACCCACAGTTTACGATCGGAACGTCACCTGTCAAAATTTGACGTCCCCAAACCAGCAAGAGCTATTGAAGTTTAAAAAAAAGTGCATCTCTGTTATGGCGCGAGATTATTCCGCATGAATAATTCGGGAACGAATGTTTTGACCGCTAGTGTTGTGATGGCATCGATTGTGTTCTGTGTAATCTAGTTAGGTGTTGTGGGATTGTTGTTATGCAGTTATGATGACACTTTGATGTCGTACCAAGCTGATATGTCTATAATTAGCGAGCTGCGATGGTTGCAAGACGACGAGTTGTTTGCCTTATCCTTACAAAACGGTAATGTGTACTCCACATTAAATTAAAAACCCCTCGCCCTTATTTGAAAACATTTCATAGTAATTCACGTAATATTTGTTATGCGGTTCTTAATTGTGTTACAATGAAAGGAATGAAGTCTCTTAAATGCTCAGACGACACGGCCATGAATATGTTATTATTAAGCTAGGTTCACATTGAGAAACAACATGTTTTATTTCTTATTTGCATTACAAAATAATAAAAAAAAATATATAAATACAAGTTCATTCTCATGCGTCATTTTTTATAATATCTTACCGGTATTGTAGGAATTCGATTCTTGCAATACTTCCTTGATTGTTTTGCAGTTAAAAATTACTATTACTGAAATAATAAGAAATTTATATATAATGAACCCTTTGTGATTCTTTATAAATTAAAGTTGTATGGTGCCCGCATATCGTTTATCGGAATCTAAAATCTCAAAGGATGTGATGTGGGTTATGAAAAATACATTAGAGCTAATTTAGTCATGTTATTATTATAAGTGGATTTCATAATAATTTAAGAAATGATTAGCTAATGTTGTGTGATAACTTAATGGAAACAAAATATTGTAAACGACACTAACAGTCAGCAAATAGGAAATAGCGTTCAAGGTGAACTAGTTTTTGGTTACCACTATGCTTCTTATTTAGCATTTTCTTTATACTATAATCTCAAAAACTTTAATACGATACATATAGCAATAAAAATCTATTGTCGGCCAGGAGCATCGTAAAAGTTTCTACCATAGTAAGACTTACTTAGACCTAAATATATCATCAAAATAAACACAAAAACAGTACGAATATTAATTATGTACATTCGAATACAACTCAAGGTTAACAAGTTTGAAGGCAAATTGTAATTAAATAAAACTAATGTTATATTATAGTTTGATAGCTCATTTTATATATAATATTATGTGAAGTAAAATTGAATCCATTCATTCAGATAGATTTTCGGAGCGGAACGCGTTTATCAAGCTGCAAAACAGCGTTTTTTGAATGGTCGATTTGGAACGACGTAAAAAATTCTTGAGCTACTTACAGACGATGTCATTACGAGTAAGCTACGTGAGGAGTTTAAGTAAAACTGGCGATTCTCCGTATAGTATGACCGTTTCGACTTGTGGTAAGCGCTCAGGTCAATGCTATTGTCGCTGGCACATTCGTATACTATTGATAATATTGTAGCACAAGCCAAACACCTACGTGTTCAGTATTATAATATATATACGGTGCTTACTATTATCAGTCCGGTATTTCGGACAGCGGACTATTTATTCCGACATTGTCTATCAATCAGATATAATGCAGCCAAATTAAGTATTAGATTTTTGTGTCGCGATATATTATTGTCGTTTGAATGTTTCATTTCAGCGGTTTAAATAGTTCAGAAGTGATGATGAGCCGTGTCTTATCGACGTAATGTACATTGAAAAGCTCACCCAGAACTTTATTGAGTGGTGTGAAGGTATATTTTTGGACAACGATTAATTTTACAATCGCAAATTAAATAAAATATCTAAAAAATTTCAGACAAACACGTCGAACCGTATATGGTCTACGTAATTATAAAATTGCAACATATTAAATATAAAAAAACTTATTTATAAATATAGATAAAGTCGTTTATTCCGGTAATATATTTATCAATGTTGATGTATTTCATTCATTAAAATAACTATTTAATAAATTCTTATCTACTCTAAACGCATATTTCATACAATAATTAAAGTTCCGTAGAACGTTATCACGCACGTGATATATAAATACAATAATTATTACCATCTGTATATACACGGATTACGTGTTTCGCTAAGTAAATATAATTATACATTTTCACGAGCACCAGTACCGTAATATAACCATGAGAATTACATAAAACGCGACCTTGCACTGTGAACTGACCCTAATAAACGATGCGTATTGCCTTACAACTAAGCTTAGGGCACACAAAATGGTATATTAACGTTTTGGTTACAATTTAAAGCCATATTCATTTCATGTGCATTACGTATTAGATTTGAAAATATATATATATAATTAAATTATATTCGAATAACTTACTTTTGGAATATTGTGTTCCATTTTCAAATTCGATTCCCGATCGTGAATAAATTTTTTCATTTTAAATTTTCTATAAGAATTTCAATGCCAGTAATAGCCCAACATTATCATTGTATTAAAAAGGCATAATTATACTAAAATATATATTAAAATAACTCAATTTCATTAATGAATGCCACTTAAATCAATGAAATCTTCCATGATGAGTTCATTCACTAAAAAGTAGTCGAAAATCGTCGCTTCAAATCTCGCATGTCGTCATCATGACTTGATAAGCCTCATTTTGTAATCAAAACTGGTTCCTAATCAGTGACAGGTTATGTTATAATCCCGAATGCATTGCGTGTGGTGGCAGCCCTGAAGATGATGTCACTTTGAACTGTACATAAAATGGGGATTACGTAGTTGAGTTGGAAGATATTGTTAATTTTAATGTAATCAGAGGCTTGTTTTATGAATAAATTTGCCGAAACATACCTATATCCATAATAATTATTGGATGTTTGCAACCAGACGGATGAGTTGTATTTCTTTATTTTATTGCTGAAGTCATTTGAAGTATTTTTTTTTAATATTACGGCCACTGAACCCGAACTGGACTTCATGCTTTTACCCGTGTGTTTCGAGATCTGAGTAGGGATCGGGATAAAAGGTAGCCTCTGTCCTCCAGGGTTTCCTCTATATCTATACCAAATTTCATCAAAATCGTTTCAGCGATTTGGTGAATGAAAACGTAACAGAGAGATAGACTTGCTTTCGCATTTATAACATTCGTCGGGGTACGTTATAACGTTTCCTAATTTGAAAATAAAATATAAAATTTTAATGACGAATGAGAATTAAATAATTTAAATGGAAACAATAAAATGTGCTTATTGATATAGTAACATAATGTATACTAATTAATAAATGACATTTAAGTGTCCTTTTGTATTCACAAATTTGCAGATTTTCACTTAATTCATAAGAAAACTTTTGTCTGTCCCTTTGTTCATTCTGATCTCTGGAACGGATTGATCGATTTTGATGGGAATTTAATTTCAGGTAGTGTCATAAGGAATAACTTAGTTTACACTTTAGCCGGTTTTAAAAGAAGTTAGTTATAAGAGCGCCTAAATGTATGTAACGCTATTTCTTCCTCAATTAAACGGATACTGTTATGAGGTAGTTCCATTGACACCAAGCTAAGGTCTGATGAAAAATCGCATAAACCTCGTACTGATGATAACGCGTATCTCAAGGAGGGTTTAATATAAGGGCAGAGCCAAAGGCAACAGCTAGTATATAATATGAAATTCTTGCTTAATATACAATATTATTTTAGCAATAAAAATATTTAAAAAAATATCTTATGATAGCAATTATTACTGTACTCCAATAAAAAACATCCAATCTCTTAAATCTAATGATAATTATAGTAACGAAAAAGCTTTCTGTTATGGTAATTGAATATACAGCTGAGGCAAAAATAATTCAAAACGGCCTCGGGCTTCTAGGCGCAAAACTAAATTAGTAGCATCTAGATATGTTATTACGAGATTTACGATTTACCAAGTATACTGTTTTTAATGACCCGCGTAATTAAGGCAAGTAACTTGGGCCAGCGTTGGCCAAACTTGTGTGTTTGGTTGCCATTTTGGTAGACATCAAAGCGACATCAGCTCTCCCGTTTGAACGTTATATTTGGCTCGTATTGGCCCAAGTTGGACCATAACATTGTACAGAAGTAATGCGCTTTAAATGATTATAAATATCAACAAGTAAGTCGCTGGTAATCGTCTATGCAATTAGAAGCGAAATGGCATAATGATATTTCCTGTTAGGCTTATATGGATCATGTATGAAATTGTTTTAATAGAAAACATTCTAATTATACATACATATAAATCAGTTTTTAATTTATTTATAAAGCTCTAATGTCAGTAAAATATCAGAATATAATGCTCCAGTCTTCGCTATGTGTCACTCACACTAAGAAGCTGTTGACATAACACGGTCTTATCAATCAAGAGAGAAGAATGCAGTGATAATAAGCACCTGCAGCATCCGAACATATCGTCTTACAAATATATCATTTGTAAATTAATGTTTATATAAGATTCGGGAGTCATTGAACTCGTGAAAACACGGTTAATACACAGCATTTCAACGCCCCTATCTAAAAACTTATTTGTTTTTATCGAAAATTTAATTCTTGGTAATAAAAAGTTCATTTACCTCCCTCCCGGTTAGATAAGGAACGATTAGTTTACTACTATATTTGGTAAAAGTAAATGATATTGAAGTTAGGATGTATTAAATATATCGCTATGCTTAAAATAAATAAAAAATAAAAGAATGTTTTACGAACGTTTGCATTCAAAGCCACTAGAAATAACTGTTTTCATTTCTTAATTGATAGCATCAAGTACCGTCGTTTTTGGTCTATAATGTTCTGATTACAGAGGTGCTATAAATAGTTTCTCAAACACACATACACACTAAAGCACACAGACGCACCCACGTCAGAAAACACACGCATTCGTACACACCAGTACAGCTATAAAAACAGATGTATCTACAATTGTTTACAAGTTATCTTACGTGACCTGACCTAATTATATTGCTCACTATAGGAGCCATTATTATTCATTCATAAAATTTGCGAAATGATTTCATAAAGATATAGAATATACTATATACATACATACTACCACAATCAGTAACAACGCCATCCGTCTGTTGAAAAATAGCCATAGTGTCGATGTTATAAAAAAAAATATGAGATCGCAAAATTTCTTTAGAAATAAATAAATATTTGCTATAATTTAATCCTGATTGATACTTTATTAAGGATTGTATATGGAAGATTTTAGTGTAAAAAAGACTATTATTATACACATTACTAACAGAACTATACAAATTCGTTCCCTTAAGATGATATAAAGGGAGCAATATATTTAATTTTATACATAAAATCTAACTCAATTAGAAACATCAAAATATTATATACAGTATCATCAATGTTAATTCAAAAGTTTAATTCATTTATTCATATAATGCATCCTTGAAGCTAAAGTCAACTTCACAGCAACCGTGAACCCTGGTCTAATTCAGAGTTGTATCGTTTTATAATACGGACTTATATTTCCATTGTACTTATACATATTTAAATATTTTAACTATGATTTAAAATATAACATGGTATATATTATTCATTGCAAAATTAAGATTAATTGAATCAGTATATTTTATTCTTAGTGCGAGTTTACATTGTCGCACTGTTTCGTTTCTTATTTAATATTCAATATTTATTAATTAAATATTGTTAACTTATCATATGTCTATTTTGATTCCTTTTCGATAATATATATATAATATATATATATATACAATTTATTAATAAATTATTATTAATAACAATTTCTTAAGAAATTGTTCAAATAACTTACGATTATATATGATTTGAGTGAAGTTTTATAGAACAACAAATTTAATGAATTTATTAATATGTATACATAATACGACTATCATATTACCGAACGTGTTATAATGTTGTTACAGGCGAGTACGAGTCGTTATTATATATACAAATATAAAGGTTATTGAACTACTGACATAGTCATTTTGTAATACTTGTAATTTATTAAACTAAAACATTTTAAATAAGTAGGTTAGAACGGTTAAATTGTAACCAGAAGGTTCGGTCGAAGAGTTATTCCAAAAGGGACAATTTAAATTATGCCCAACCACACATAAAAGGTTTTGAACTAAAACAAAACGCCGTAAACATGGCTTCTGACGCCCCATGGCAAACCCAAATCGGAAGGGAACTCAATTACACATTAACTGCCATATTTAAACCAGAATAGCTGCTCGGCAACGCCAAATAAAGAAATTAAATATAAACTCGCTGCACACACTATTATAAACACCAAAAGTCTGCTCCTTCGGTAATATATGATTATAACAAAAACTTACTAAGTGACGTATCTATACGGTTACATATATACTTTCTTATTTTTATGGACAATGAAGGCGTGGTCGATAGCTGTCTTAACATTAAGCTTTCTCGACAACAATGTTTTTATATGATTTACTGTGTAACACACTGGAGCTGTCGGTCGGGACGTGCGAGTCGCTCTTAACGCTGCCTCGCTGCACACCCTTTGACCATAGCTATTTCAACGGCGACACGTTTACCGCAATAGGAGTTCACGATTTCACTACAACAGATAATATTTTCATATATAAATCTGAAACCGATAAATGAAGGTTACGCGTTGGCGTTGTTTACACAACTTTCAAATACTATTCAACGTGATGAAATTTATAAGGAGTTAATGGCAGTTTAACTATTTGTATAATAAATTTTACCGTGGGCATGTCTGGTAGACGTTAACCAAAAAACAACGTAAATGATTTTCGTGTTTGACAGTAATGTAAGTTATGTATAAGAATATGAAATTTTAAATAATTTTCACGAATATCTTTCTGATTTTATCATGACGCCGGGGTGCATAATAAAATCGTAGGAAACTCCTTGTCATACGTCATGAAATAATACACACACCTTAGAAAATCAGAATAATATAATCGGTAAAGCTCATAATATCTGAGGACAGTTATAACTTTCATAAAAAGCAACATTTTTTCATATTTAATGCACAATGTATTAGTCTGTAATTTTTCCTCAGTACCGTTACTATGAGTTCGCTTCATCAAAACTAAACACAGACGGTTATCAGTTTTCCATTTAAAAATCATCGCACGGAATAGTATCAACGTTTAACACAAATAAAGTAGTTTTAGAAATGTAATTTTCGGAGCTCATAATTAATAGTAATAATAGAGATGTTAATACGTATAAATAGGATGTTATAATAAGAAATTTTCCTTCCTTAAAACCTTTAGTTCCGGGTAACAAATGATACAGCGTAACAATTTACTGAAGCAATACAATAATTTAAACTCCGACTAATGTTTTACTTATAATTAATATATACATAGTTTTTAACGGACCTCTAAAAGGAGGAGGTTTCTCAAATCGACCGTACAAATGCTTTTTTTATACAAGTAGTATGCAAATAAAAAATACGAGTATATAAGTATGCAAGATAGATTGGAAGTAATGATTTTATTAAAATCTATAATTTCAGTTTAATTTGTTATAATAACAGAAGTAACAATAAGAGACATAAAAAATATATATATTAAAAAAAAATGTATTTCCGTAAAAACCTCGTAAACACCTCGTCTGCCCGTGATCACGGTTGCTGCAAAGTAACCGATACGTCGGAATTATGTAGTTTTTAAATAATAAAATCCGCGTAGTAAATCCGAATAATACTAGTTTCATTTAAATGAATACTCGCGAAAATCTTAGATCTCATTAAATGTATTTCCGACAATAAAAAAAAATACCGTAAAACTTAAACAGAAAATTGAGATAAATAATTCTAAAGCAATACAGAACCATTAATAAAGCATCAATGCAAGTACCACTGCTATTAAATATTTGCCAGCATCCGATAAGGTTCAGTTCGTTTAGAAACAGCATGAAATTAGAACTAGCAGGCATATTTACTACTAGTGCCGGTTATTGTTCTACTAGAGATTAATTTCTGGAGATAACCGGTATTATAGCTAGCTATAACTATCTCCAGTGATAACCATTTACTAATAGCCCTTATTGTTTAGCAAATTGTATTTACTGACTACTGTCCGTATGAATTATAGCCGAGAGTTGTATTTGAACAAATATTCAATGTTATTATTTATTTGACTTTCCTTATAAACAAACAGCATCCAAAACGGATGGTTAGTTCTTTAAATTCTGTGTATGTATTGCTACATGTTGGTTTCATACTTATATAGTTAAAGCAAAAGAAAGCTTGTTTTTCAATCACCCTTTCTCAGTTGATGTGCTGTACCGATTTGAATGTAATTCACTATGGAGTTAGTTATGAAATCCGACAAACTTGGGTTTAACATAATTTTATACCCGCTTTTGTTTCTCCGAGGATCTGAGATATAAAATTATGTAATGTGTGTTTGTATAGTATAAATAAATTTAAAAAAATATTGGTCCGACTTGAGCACTGTAATATAAGGTTCGAAAAATATTCATGTTTTTTCTACTGTGAGTCATCATTCGATATTTTATCGGCTATTGATGACATCAACATTGTCAAAGGGCACACGAAGATTCCTTTAAACTGGTTGCGGTTAAAACTAGCTTTATCCCTTTTTTTAATCCTTTAATGTCATGGACGACCTTCGTGCAAAAACCTTCGCCAAGGCTGATAGTCTTTTTGTGGGGAAATTCTTTGCCTTTATACTAGATTGAGAATCGGTTTTTGTATTTGTACCAAATAAATAAAAGACTATCTTCAAAGGAAAACAGAAAAATTTGATTTGAAACACTATTCAGAACCAGACTTACAGAAAAACATATTGAGATCTAAAAAAAACATAAATAAAAAATTTGCCGATAGTATTCTTTCTGTGTTTTTTAATCATTTTAATTTGTTGTTTCATTGTAATGATGTTGATTATGCATTAACAGGTTCTAAAGGTCACTCTAACAGGCAAATAAAATGATCAAGGTAACATTTATCTTCATCAATGTCAAAATATGCTAGAAACTAGTAATTTGTATTACATGGAATGAGAAGAGAAGGGTAGTTAATAATTCTATCAGAGGTAATGTCAAATTACAGTAATATATCTGGATAATACGTGGGTAGGTAGTCTCATGGTTCTTACGTTGTATAAGATGAAAGATTTTTTCTATATTTATCCTATACCCAACGGGAATTTAGTCAAAATAAAAATCTTAAGAATAGCAGTAATTAAGTTACAGTAAATATAAAAAATATATATTTACTCCAAGAGTCCAAGGAAGCATAAACAACGTGTTATATAATGCCACAACTTCACATTTTATATAAGAACAAAACAAATAATACGTGTGAATGACAAACAAAAGATGAAAATTCTCACGTGCAAGTGAGATAGGAAACTATGGAATGGCGAAGGCTCGTTCTCCCATGACGGACACTCAAGAGAAAATGGTCTAAGTTGTTATCAGATGGGCGGTTAAAATCTCTACACACACTAGTACACTTGAAGCCCTAGTGAATCAATTACGATTTTGAAAATGTCTTGTTTACAAAACGAGAAATATGAATCGTAATCTCTGAAACATCTCTATATTATAATTTCAAATGAATCATAAATATTTACTCTGGGAGAATTTCTTCTGCCATTTTCAAGTTGTTTACACAATTCGACTTGTTTGGTTGTGAAAGGGTACTCTCACAATGATCGTCTGATCGTATGGAATTAATTACATTATAGAAATTTATTGTACAGATTCCATATAGGTACAATAGAGAGAAGTTTATATGAACATCTTAAACTAACTCTGGTAGTTATCCTGGAAACTACAGCAGTACATGCAAAACTATGAAGTAACTTCCAGAACAAGAAACAGCTCGGCTTGCCTGTCAATGTGAAGACACTCGAAAGTTTATATGAGCAGTAGCTAAGTTATTAAATAATGTTTGTTTTGTATTGGAAAGTGTGACATTTTGTGTTTCGTGTTGTTTAGAATTTCTAAGGGTGATAATTAAGAGTGTGATTTTCAGATTTCGCTTCGTAAACATAGTTTGTGTATACTATTGATATGTCATGAAGATTTTTATTTTGCACGTGACTTATAACTTTCGTCGTACAAACTCCGTTTAGTCGTGAATAAATTTCCAAATCTATACAAGGCGGTTCTCAGAAAAAAATTATTATGCATAATACGACGCGAAACATTAACATTCATCCCATACACATAATTACTAACATGATAAATATTTTAAAACTGTAAATTCAAGATGTTCCATAATTCAAATTTGTAGTTCCAAATTTGAATTTTTTTGTCCTATACAGAATAAAAATTGTATTTGTAAAATTTATTCAGAGAATAAAATAACTAGGTATAACAAAAAAAATTGAAGCCATCAACAATAGAATAACGAGATTGAAGCCTGCCTGAACCTGGTTTCTTTTATAAATATAATATTTTTTGTTAATCGAAAACAGTATTACAAATACGACGTGCAGTAATTTTAAAGCAATAACTATTCCAAGGTTATAAAAAGAAACAAGTAGGTAACTGGTTTTTTTTGTCTTTAATAAGATATTGATATTGCATAGTTCATTTCCGTTAACTGTGAACCTTAAAATGATAACAATAGAGCTCATTTCAAAACATATTTAATACGGTTTTTAGGTTGGATTTAAGACTGCTTTGCATGAAGTAAAAGAAGCTATTAAGGTAATTTAATTCTGCCGATCACTGTTAATTACGTATGAATCTAAATTTTTCGATATAACATTTATTTATTAATAAGAATTTATATCTTAATTAAATCCGTTTAAATTGTAGGTCCTCTATATTCTGTGTGATAAATTTTTATATTAAAAAATATTTTATGTCGAATCATTTCCAAATTATCTGGTAACGCTTAATATCGTACATGTCGTGTCGGAGTCGTATGTGTTAAAAAATCACTAATGTTGTATCCCCCGACGATAGCTGTCATATCTCCTTTGATTAGTGACCATTGATACAAACTGGTTGTATTACGAAATTTGATATAATGTGACAAGTTTGTCAATAGAGCTTTGTAAATTTTATTAAAGTATAAAATTTCAATTACTGAGTTATTTTGTATATATAAATTATTGATTTTGTTTTCGTTTCCGAGTTCTGACGTCGTTATAGACTTTCTGGGGAATATAAAAGAAAGTTCTATTCACATAATAATACTATTTTTATATAATTCAGGTAAATTATTTGTAAGGATATCTTATGACCTAATAAATCACAACATTTGAGGTGCAAAGCTTGTATTTTTAATACATTTCACACAATATTATGAAGCGTTCTTGTGTTTTAATATAAAATTGTAGATAAATCTCGATTTCCTTAAATTATTCATTCTGTAAGCAACGACTTTCAGAAATATGGAAACGAATAACATATTTTTGCAAGAGCCCTTTTATGAATAAATCATGTTGTAAACTAAACGTAGCAACGTAAAGGTAAAGGTAAAAAGGTTAGTGCACAAAATTTTCACATTAATTTGTCGTCCCATACCAAATACCATAACACTTAGGTCAAGATATGTCATGTTTACGACTTTCCCCGAAACATTCTCGTCTCGTCTCGTCTCGTCATATATATATATATATATATATATATATATATATATATATGTATATCGTGAGGATTAAAATGAACCTTCAAAATAAATCGAGGAAATAAAAATGTTTCTTTAATTGAATAAGACTTCAGAACAAAACATTCGTCAACACGAGCAACATGCCATTTGGTCTAAACATGATATTCCGAAGGGTATAGGTTCAAATCCTGCTTCAGTAGACAAATTTTTCTCTCTATATTTTCTCCTTGAATCGTAATTCAATTATTTAGATCAATATTAACATAACACCAAAAAACTCATTATAGGTTAAACTGCAATTTTTTTTATGACAAAAGGGGGCAAAAGAGCAGACGGCCTTCCTGATGGTCGTAGTGACCGTCGCCCATGGACATCCGCAAAATAATAAAATTTAACTATTGCGTTGTGTGTTGTGGAATATTTTAACTATTTCAATAAAAAAAATTTAACATCAATCATCATTAATTCAATTGTGGTGTCGTTTTAATAATCCACTGGCTTCATAATATTATTCTCATTGTCTACAGAAACGTTTATCATTGTATGAAAATCACTGTTTATAATAACACCGGATTATGCAGATTCAAATCCTGTCAGATGTCAATCAAGTATGGTATAAAGTAAAAAAAAAAATACGCTCACCAAACTTTTGTATTGGCTTAAATATAGCACGTAATAATTTTATTATATCATATAAAAAAAAATATTGCAATATAAATTTTATGTTATCATAAATAAAGTTGATTTTACGTTAGATTTATCAATTAACATAATCTTAACGGTTTTTATTCCGTGTATGAAGCTGGGATAAACTAAATAATTTGTTCTCAATAATTTCATTTACTAATTTTATTGTAAGAATTCTAAGACATAAAACACTTCGTCATTATGTCTCTACTTTTATAGGTTTCTGTTTGTCGTGGATATATGGTCATAGGAGAAGTTAGCGTCGTCAATTAACAGTTGTACAGAATAATTTATTCATTGAATAAATTTATGCATGCATTATATTCACTCTTAGGTCATGGTAGTTTCACATTGCGTTTAGTATTTATCCATGTTAATTACCCATAAATCGACATAAATGTACTCACGATGGACTTAAAGTAAGCGCATACGCATCTCTATATAATTGTTTTTGATATATTTTATAATTTAATTACCAATAAAAATTTTAAATTCTGATATGTTTCCAACATTATTAAAATAACTATACTTCTTGCTATATGAGTAAAGAGTTTTAATAGTTTCAAAGTTAGGTCGTACAAGGTTGAAACTGCTGCATTGTCGCAATGTCCCTAAAGTGGAACTAAATGTAAATTGCCAAAGGAATTTCAATATTACATGGTATTACAACATTGTTAATGGCTTATTTAAATTGCGATGCCGTGAATAGTCAAAGGGTACTTGCGAATAGAATTCGTAAGGAATTTCGTTCTTGGAGAGTGACACTTGTTGCAAAACAATGAAATAACTATTTTACGGTTATTCAAGTGACATAAAGTTCTTGAAATTCTGTTGATGCTCATAATGAGACTGTATAATATATTAACTGCATTAGCATTGTTTTCGACCCCTGGGTTTTTATTTAATTACATTCATTCAAAAGCGACTTATTTACTTCCTTTCCTGCTATGTAATTTCTGGTTCATTGACATTAATTAATTAATTTTTAATCTATATTATGGGAAAATAACAATTTTGTTAGTTACCTAGAAATATTTTAACTTTACACACAAAAATATAGCGGCTACACTTAAAATAAAATTTCTTAAAGTAATTGATAAATAATAACCTAGTGTGTGGAATAAATAATATACTCTTTGTTATTAATTAATGAGAGAGAGAGAGTTACTACCGCAAATGTTATTTACTAAATTAGAACTAACGAAATAATTTGTTTGTTTTATCCAAAACGAAATTTAGTACCTTTTTTAAATTATATTTCCGTTTCCCATTTATAGTCAAAAACATTTCAAGGCATTTGTTAGAGAGATTTTAACGTGAATATAAAGTACTCGGGAAATTATTTAATTTCAGAGCCGCTTTACGAGGGGTTCCTTTTGTTTTTGTCATGAAAATAACAACTTCAGTTAACTGATGCTGAAAAAGTATTTTCGCTCTCATACCGAACCGCTGACAAAAAATGATTTAATGCTTTAAAATATCTTATTCAATCATAGAATATAAACTGCGAAAACCAGCTTTGAGAAACATTATCATAAAGAAATTACAAAAAAACTGTTTATGTTCCATCTTAACAATCTAATGTATGCGCAGGCTATCCAACATTCCAAATAGCTGCCAGTAAACAAACGATGAATTCATAAACGTCCACAGATAATATCAAACAGTGCATTTTATAACAGATTAAAAAAATTCTCAACATACTGGTCTATATTCCTAACCTATTTTTAACCTAATAAATATACACTTCATTAGACAACCACTGTCATAAATTATCTATATTTTCATTATTTATTTTTTGGAGGTGATTGTGATATTCAATTTCTTAATTTAATAATAATGTGGATATCACAAGCTCTATAGCGGAGGCGTATCAGTGACTCATTCACTCAATAAGTAAGTAGTTTGTATGCGTCGAATGTAAAATTCAGGTAAATCTGTATTTAGTTCCGGGAGAAGCACGAGATTTTGTGAGTATTTTTTTTTTTTGTTTTTGAGAACATGATTGAAATAAAATAAAGTATTTTTGAATGGTTTTTAACGTTATCTCTACCAGTTTGACATATTTTACTAAAAAAGGCCGTATAAATAAGAAAAGCCTTATTCGTTCGAGGGATTTGAAACAGAAGTAAAAATTCCATTAAAGAAAATAAAATAGCTATAAATAATAAATATTTTAAATATAAATGTTAATAACGTCTTAGAATTGAACATTTTCTTTCTTTTCATTTAGGCTCCTTTTGAACATTTACAATATTTTTATATACGTAGTTTCAAATAGTTTTATATTAAGACTTTAAATACATCTGTGTATAGTAAGTTGCTGGCTACAAACACATAAGAAATAAGATCATCTAGAAAATACAAACATTATAGCAATCAAGACAGCACTTAATGTGTATCTGCCTTTTCCTGTTCGCATGAGGGAATTATTACCTGGGAATTTTTAGTTTATCCTGTCTCTTTGAAATCTGTGTCTGAAGTTGATAGCCTAATGGCTGTTAGATTTGTGCTTGCAATTACGGTAATAGCAGATTTATTAAGCTATTTGTTGGAGGCATAGGTGTGTAGAAATATTTTTTCATAGATGGGAAATTGTCAAGTATTTTTTTTAAATATTACTGTCTACGAAAATTATTTAATATAATTCGAATAAAAATAATTATTAAGCAAATCTTGTCTTATAAGTTATAAAATATTTTTCCTCGCATCTTAATTGGAGATGTGGACATTTTGTTGCGTTAATAAACACTATATTTGTAAACAATGCATACTTTAGTTCTAAGAAAAACTGTTACCAACATGGTCTAAATGTTATTCTCGACAGCTGTTTTACGAAAACGGATGTAATTAGCAATTAGTTTTGGTTAGATACTATGAAGGCAAGACGAGATGAAGTCTGTTCTTAGTACATTTGTTTTCCCTACCATGTTCATAACACAACAATAGCTGAAACTATTTTAAAATGACGGCACTAAATGAGATACCTACATCAATATGAAAATGAACATTCAATTCACTGGAAAGACGTAATAATTATTCGGGTGTGACCTTCCTGGTGATGACTTTATCAAAGTTAAAGAATGTTTTCATTTATTTTAAACATAATTAATGCCTATCTACAAGGTATAGAAGTAATTTAGCTAATGTGAAATATTTTTCTTTCTTATGAAATTTTATCTGACTGTGAGTATTTTTAATAAGTAGTTTTTGCTGAACGCTACGCCCACACCGCATCACTCGAGAGTAGTCAATAGAGGATTGTGGTCGTTCTGGACGTGAGAAATAATATTCCGCGTTGATGTAATTTAATGGAATCTGTGGGCATTGACTCTACAATAGAGTTATTAACGTCGGTGTTACAACGGATTATTTTTTCTGTTATTTTGAATAATATTTGTCATTGATAATTAAGTTTGCTTAAACTTATGAATGTATATGTACCTATATCGAATATAAATTTTTAAAGAACTTATAATTTATTAAATCATTATTTTTTATTTTAAGGGATACTTGGATTTAATCATTTAGTGTCAAACAAACTTTTCTACTTATTTATAAGTAGCCTCATCTCCTTACTATTAGGTAACTAATCTCCTTCAATTTATAAATAATGGGTTAAACTCCCATACTGTCGATGTTAGGTTTAATTTAACTAAGTAATACGTACTTGAAGTGAAATATCGAATAGATATATAGATATATATATAATAAACTTAGGATTTAAATTAACAGTTTTAAACAATAGTTTTTTCAAGTTTAAAGGTTTTGTTTTGTAATTATTTGATTCCGGTTAATTTTAATTGTCATGGTTGCTAACATTACTTAGCGTCCTTCATGGAGAACAGCCTCGGTTATTTTTTACAAACTCTCCAGCCGTCACGCTAGCCAAACGTTAATTTAAATCTCTAAATATCAAGGCTAAGGCCCTTCGACCTTTGATAAACTGCGAGTAATGTTCAGCAAGGGTTGAACGCTATTTACCCAATGAGCCTTTTGTTTTTGGCGATTTAATGAAGTCCTAATTACTGTAAGTCGCAAATAAATTTGTTACATAAATGTTACGAAATAATTTCAATAATAGTGAGAATTCTGAAATTATGTTATCACGTAATCATTGGTAAATAGTTCGTAATAAATTAAATACTTCAAGCAACTATACGTCTAATTGCAACGTGTTAAAGATGTGATTCGGGTAACGAAATACGAGTGTTATGCAGTAGCTAGGCATAAATGAGCTGCTAAACTTTTAATAGTAATCCCTATAAGAAACTTCACGTGGAACGTTATGATTGTGATAATGAAAAATACTAATTACTTAGAACTTCAACACAAATATATTTTAAAAATCTTTTATTTTTACATAGCTCAATAAACAGCCAAGTCTATCAAAGAAGTAATGTAGTGAATTTTATTTAATATTATTTACTTGCTGATATGTCCATATATAAATAAAACTAGTATTATTCGGATTTACTACGCGGATTTTATTATTTAAAAACTAATTTTAAGTTAGTTTAAAAAAAAAAATTAACTAAATTTAAGTGCTCGTGATCACGGTTGCTGCAAAGTAACCGAAACGTCGGGATTATGTAGTTTTTAAATAATAAAATCCGCGTAGTAAATCCGAATAATACTAGTTTTATTTAAATGAATACTCGCGAAAATCTTAGATCTCATTATGTCCATATATAATTAATTAAAACAGTTTTTTAAAAGACGAATCGTATCATATCGATTATAGTACAAGAATCTTTCGCTAATATTTCAATATCGATACCATAGTTTACAAAAGTAGCAATCTCACGCTTAAATCGATTCCACGCCACTTCTATAATGGCCTATTAAATACCCCTGGGAGTTTATTGGAATAGAAACAGTTTTATGTCTGTTGTACATTATTTTAAATGCAAATGCAGAGTTTTTATGGTATCGTAAACAAGTTGAATAAAAATAATAATCGCAAAGGGATTTCGTAACCATTTGTATTGTTCTTAACACAAAAGAAAATTGATATCTTCCCTTCTGGGCTTCGTGTTTATGTTTGAGGAATTATCTTTATTAACACATTTAATACAATATAAATATTTTCACAGAGTACAATTTCCATCTATTGATATATATAATTTTTTTTTGAAATATATAGAAAATATATATTTTTCTCTTTATAAACATGTGTAAGTAGTAAATCTTTTAATTTCATTTATTTAAATGTTTAATAGTCTTCCATTATTTCTTTTTTCAAATATTTTCAAGACTGGAATTGTTTTTTATGTCGCAACCAAAAACCAATCTTCAAGTATAGTTTTGGAAAACAAACAAATCCACCCTTCATATACTAAGCAAACAAGATTATGCTCTGAAAATTATTTAAGGTAAGTCGATGTATAGCACCTAATGTGACATTGCTATGAGCAAAAATGTTGCTGTAACGATACAGCCACGATGATAATAATGTGCTTTTTATAATATATTTATCTTATTAACGAAATAATTCCATTTACTTCGAGCTTAAATTGTAGTAAAAAAGTGAAATTTTAAATTCATGTTGAATTTTATGAAATCAGAAGTTGTAAACGAGTTATATCTATAAAGATTACTAGATTACTTGTTGATGTTATTGATCTATCTATATCTATAACATAAAATTTTTCCCAAAATTTTCTGCCATGTAACCTAAAGTCTAGTATTCGTACCATTTGTATTTAACAGCATTAATTCACTTGAACTAACTTTGAGGCACTATCAATATTGATTACCTTTGGGTAGTCAATATTGATAGTGCCTCAAAGTCACAATCACATCACGGTTTTGATCTTCAATACAGAAACAAAAATGTCGCAGTATTATTGTATGCCTTAATTTGTATTATATAGTCTGTGGGACTACAAATACATATACAAATAGTGTAATGAATATACTTATTAGAACGTTGAATTTGTGGTTGTAGAAGTAACTATAGCTAGCATCACATAGTTATTGTGTGAAGTACTGATAATAATCTTTGGCTGAGTTGCCCGTGGTAGTAACAAAATCTTGTAAATTTTTTCACGAAGACACTGCTGAAGCTTGAGGTCCCCCTTTTTTTCTATGCTATTTCTTCTTTTTCTTCCCTAAAACTTAATATGGTAAAACACTTTGAAATATCTATCTCAGCCAACTTCCATGGATTGGACGTTTTTTTGTCACTATAAGTCCTATAAAATTGGCTAGTTTGTTGTAGATAGAACATGATGCTTGGATAGAGTCGACATTGGAGATCAGAGCTGACTTAATAAAGCAACATATTATTTGTTCCACCTTCTCAAAACGGGTCGGTTATATCAACCAAAAAGCCCTTAGAGAGTTTTCACATGAATTTTGCAAGCATAAGCACATGTATTGTCTACAAACCAGCTGAACAGACGTAAATTAGATTATTGTTCGTTTTTTCAAATGATATTCAGTTATTAATTTTTTTATTATAATATATGAATATTACATTTACAACTAGAAGATTTTTCTCAGAATTATATAAGTCATCACCATACACCAAATTAATAGTCGCCAATTTGTTTTGCATATTTGATGTTAAAATTATAGCCGCATGATTAAGAAAACGCATATTCCATATTCTTCATTATAAATATACATATGCCAACTATTTACTTCACGTTAATATTTTTTAACTTTAAACAGATATAAAATTTGTCGAACGTTTTCTATTTTTAAATTATTAATGGACAAAAAGTGTGACTTTTAATTTATTTAATTAACTCCATATTATTGCATTGTGTTATCAAAAAACTCATGTCGTATTTAGTTTGTCTATATTTCCATTAACGGTCCCTACAGTCCGAGAGGTTCGCATTTGCAATTTAAATATGTTTACATACACTATTACTAACACGTAAAACAAAATACACATACATTATAAGAAATGCTTCAGCGAAAAATGACCCCAAGCATACAGTCATAAAGGCTATTATTATTTCAAACAACGGCACGTGTTTGTAGATAGCTTGTATGCCCATCGCTGTCTCGCTATGAATTTCTATCGAAATGACATTTAATGTATTATTCGATATGTTGAACTTACCGATAAAACTTTTTACGATCTCACTAACACTCGCATGATATTGCTGAAAGCCACCTTGTTAGCCACATGAGATGTAGGTATCATGTTATATGATGTATTGTCATTATTTGTTATAATTATAACATCAACTTGACCCAAATTCCTATCTCAATTGACATTAAAACCATAATTAAAGTATACACGCGACTGATGTGCTCATTTTTATTACGCCCAATAAATAACTCGTCGCTATGTATATGGCTTCATTCGTTTATGGCATGGCTTTTTACTCTCAAGTATTTGGAAATATACAAATGACTGGCTGCTTTCGTTTACTTCGTCCGTGGACTGATGTTCCGTATAAATTAAACAATATAAATGTCAGTTTGTTTCTATACAATAAATAGGATTTGAGTGCCAGGTTCGTAATAGTGAAACCACCGCCTTTGACTATACACTTACTGATTTGTACGTGGTAGCTATACCAATGTATATATTTTTTTGAATTGCTGTCGGTTTGTCCTGGATAATCTCTGAAATGGCTGGACTGATTTTAAATGGATCTTCACTCTTTAATATCTAATATATTAAGAAGTAACTTGGACTAGTTCTACTTTGTCAATAAATAATAAAAGTTTTTATAATATAGTTAGTTATATTGCGCGAACAAAGTTGCGATCTATGCTAGTCTAATATACATTTGATATTTACCTTCTTCTAATGAAATATTGCCGTAAAACTTTATACGCTCACATATATTTACAACCTGTATCTTATATTGTAATGAATTATCATTCGTTTTACCTCCGTGATAGCGTCAATATTTGAAGCAATATCTGTCCGCGATGAAAACCATTGTGAATGAACATTGTATACAACATATGACATGGTTATGACTTCATCAAGAAACTCATCTCATATAACATGTCATTGATTACCATTTCACATTCACATATATTTAAATTACATTCCTCAATGGAAATTAGATTGAGCAACACGAGCTTCGATATTTGGTGTTGAATATCATTAAACATAGACATCGGAAAGTAGCAGAAAAATCTGTCTGTATGTGTATCATAATTACTACTGTGAAACAGAAATATTGTGATATTCTCGTTTATGAAGAGAGCCAAACATGTTTCTAATTATAAATTAAATCTATTATATTATTATGTATATTTTACTAGCGGATTAATCCTATAAAAATATGTATTCCTTTTTGAGGAATTGATTATATAAAAAATTCTAATTGTTGTCGACATATATAAGTTAAATAATAAACCAAAGACACGTTGAACTTTGAACATGCCGCACTCCGATAACCTTTTGCCTGCTACTAAAAAAAAATGTCTAAAAAATAATGTAGCTCCATTGAGTTTGTTATACGGGCATGTTTTAGAAAACATTATAGCAGTATACATTTTCAAATTAGTTTTCATCTGTTGGAAAGAAAATAATAAGATATTTCATATATATTTTATAATCAGGGAACAGTTTTCATGGTTAATTATATAATACAAAAATACTAAAAAACAAAGAGCCATTCCAATAGAGGAAGCCATTTGTAAAACAAATGGTTGTTTAATCTGTGGTGAAGCACAGAGTAAACACTAAAACATGCCGTCAAACTATGTAAAATGCTAACACAGTTGTACGACGATTTAGTGTGAGAATTACAATTCCGATATACGCAGTTTCACTTTAATGTAATCTTGATGTGAATGAAGACATTTTTGTGTAATAAAACGAGCGATAAATTTTACTTAATAAAAATAATTTCTAAACCTGTTCTGTTATTTTACAATTTTAATCGATATGAAAATTTATATGATGACACATTAGATATCAATGCTGGCAACATTCACATCCGATGTATTCACATTTCACAGGGTGTTTGTGACGTCATTCCATATGCGGCGGACGTGCTTAAACATTCATAGGAGAAAGCACTCACTTGTGTATCGTTGTATCGGTTATTTTTAATTCTCATATAAATTTTATGTTATTATAGAAAAGTTGTTACCTATTAATTCCGGTTGCTATTCTGTGATTAAATTCAGTGTAGGTTTTATAAAAAGGCGGGACTTCAATTGATACTTTTTATAGAAATTTTCGAAGTACATATATATACAAACTAAAGAATCTTAGATTATTTTAAGACAATATTAACATTAACGTAGAAAATCGTATGCAGTAAGACTTATTTTCATCTTTGTTTATAGAAACTGGGTCACTTTAGAAAACAATGAAAATTTGTTAAACCAACTACCAAATCTAAGCGGTTCAATGATGCAATACAAAGCGACTAGAGATCGCAATGCTTACCCATATTTTTGTTATTTGCATTCAGTCTCAGTATTAAAAAGAAATTACAGAACAAACTCTGAATGTTATTTTTATAATAGACAATTAATTTAAGATTCATATTTTTTATTATTTTTTTCTTTGTATTTTTACAGGTATGCACAGTATGACGTGACGGAGCGCGGTAGAAACACAAGCCATACTAGATTAGAGCAATAGTTTCATAGAAAAATATACGTTATATTTAAATTTAAAAATATCGATATTGATATCCCACCACTATATCTGAAGCTGACCCATATAATCGAAAAACACGCTTCCTCGTAGTATCACAGTTCGCCACTGTTCTTTAATGTTTGTGGGTCGATGACACCAAAGTTCGGTTGAGGAGATCTGGTTCATTATCACTCTATTTCATTTGAATTAACTAGTTAAATTTTTATATATATTAAATTCATATAATAAATAAATACATTTCATAATGCTTACATGATAAATAATATATATTGTGTGTGTGTATTTGTTATTCAAATTTGCAAAATCTTTGAAATCATTTTGCATAAAATATTGTATTCTAGTTTTGCTATATTTAGAAAACGCAATATATGTGCTCTTTCACTCATAAACATAAAAAACCATCTTGCTCAGTAGTAAGACTTAAAAACAAGCAAAGCCGCGTAAAAAGAATTGGTAACAATGTAAAATTAATTAAAGTAATCGTCAAAAATTTATGAAAAAAAAAAAAATATAACTCAGATAAAATACAATTGTCTCTCTTTAGTACGTAATGTATATTTACGTTTTACAAATTGATCTAAACTGCTGGAAGTTTTGACCGACAATAGTATAGAGTCAGTCAGTCAGCCTTAGTCACTTCCAATGTGACACATTCGAATGTCGAATCGTTATGATTACATTGACGGTCAATAAAATTTTATCATGTCACATTACTTTACGATATGGGCGTGCATTACCGTATACGCAAGTGACATAGTACATAGTTATAGACCCGGTCTGCTCTTTGTAATAGTATTTTCATCGTTTGTTTAATAGTTATTTATAAGTATTTTTAAGTTATGATTTGGCAATTGAATTGTACTGAGACTGAGCCTTCCATTAGATTTTCATATGATCAAAAATTGTTTTGGCAAATGAGTGTTCATGGTTATTTAGTTAGAAACTTCGATGATGTTTTATTTATAAGCTTATATTCTATGTGTAGTTTATGGCATTCGCTGAATAAATTTATTCGTGAACATGTAACGCCTCTGGCATAGTTCGTATTTCAAAACATATTGCATCGGTATCATGCATTGCATCCGACGCGTTTGAGAAATTGCGACGACAATCAAACCATGGCAGAAATGTTAGAAACCACGCGTGCTTTGAAAATCGAGGACAACTGCAGTTGGATTATATATACATATGCTGATTTTTCCTGATCTTTCTACATACACATCTCATAAATAAACAAGGAAAGAATTTTTTGTCTAAATAAACTTTCTATAATAACCTTTCTCTGACTCCTGATTCTTTAAACGCTGGTTTACTTTATATATGTTTTTTATAATGTAATAGAATTTCTAAGCTGTTACAAATTAAAATCAAAGAAAGTAGGATCTGTATTTGACAGTATCAATACAGATGCTATTGAAGTTTAGCCGATAAAGCGAATACCTTGTATTTTCTGAGCTTACTGCTTTATCGTCTTGTGTGTTGTGAAATTAACGAATCATGGAAAAAAATAAATTAAAATAATTGCGTTTCAACGCTACCACATGCTTTTCCACATTTGGGACATTTACTCTCTCTTTCGATCATATAAAGGTAATAAGAGATGAGAGATCGCAATTAGAAAACAGAGCCCTAAACATAAACTAAAATATTCTTTAAAAATGTTATGCCCTTTTTGATTTACGACTCGGATTACACTGAATTTAATTTAAGAATTAATATTATATTGCGCAAACTATTATTTAACGATACAAAGATGGCCGACTGTGGTACATCAAGTTGTCACTTCGATTACGAAAGATGACACTTAATGCGCACGCGCCGGGCGTAAGAAGACTGTTGTAATAATCGAATTATACTCCTCAAAATATGGTCGAAATCAAAACAAGTATTTAGTATAAAACTTTTTATTACTAACAAATTTTACAGCAGTATTAAAAAGATATTACCATGAATTAATTTAAAGGTTTTATCTTACTGATCACAATTAATTATATGAAAAAGTTATATAAATAAATATCGAATCGGCCATACATAAAATAAAATAAATTAAATCACATAAACTGAATACATTTACAACATTTACGATCCTAACATTATTATTCAATTACGTTTTATGGCAACCAAGTGGCAAAATGGACTTCAAAATCGTGCTTTGATTTATCGCATTTTGTTCCTAAAACTGGATGGTCACTAAGGACCCCGACACACGACCGCATGCGGGTAGCCGGAAAACGCTGCGGTGTGGGATTCCTTAACGACTATTGGAATTCCATTTCTTAGCTTTTCTACAGTTAAACTTAAATATTCATATATTTTATTTCTTAACATTACATTATTTACCATTCCGTTATGCACTAGCAATTCAATTTTATGTAATAACTTTTTAATTACACATTACAGAAACAGCAATTAGTAGGTCGCAGGAGTTAATGAAATTCTAGTAACTGACTAAAATGCAATTTATACATAGCTAATGGATAAACTTCTTAATTAGCTTGCACGTGTGTTTCTAACTGAACGGTAACAAAAGTTTTGCACCCACTGTTAATCGAATTGCGCGAACGCCCTTGGGCGGGTGTTTTATAAATGCATTTCTGTTTTGTGTTTTTTTTTTTTTGTCGGCTTTATGACAGCTTTTGTGTTTCAACTAACTAGTTTTAGATTGAAAAATTAATTCCCGCTTTGAGTTAGTTTTTTGTTGCACGTTGATATAACGTAATGGTATTATTATTCTTTCGTTCATACACAGTATCTTTGAACTGTTTGGTTTAAATATTTTCTTATTATTTTTTAGTTCTTTATAACTTTAAATCAATATCTCGTATACTCCATGAAGTACCCAATTGTTGTACTGACTTTTGTCCGTTGTATGATCAACGCTCTCAATATTTATCGATTCAACGTCAACAAGCTTTGAAGAAGACGTACAAATTTTAGGTCCATGTATTTAGTATTCCTTTCTTTTGCGTATATTTAAAATACCGTAATTTTATATATGCCATTTGGAATCAACTGAGCGTTACTGGTCAGAATGTTCTGTGAAATGATTGCACAACTGTTCCATCTGGATACCAAAGATGTCTATGTCGTAATGTTGACAATGGTTTATTTTTACTAGAGCATACGTACTTATATAGAAGATGTATTCAGCAAAACCATCTTTATCCCATTGTTATAAGATCCATGGAAACAGTTACGAGTAACAGAAAAGGCTTGAAGTTCTACGCGTGGGAATTATGCCTTCTTCTTGAAGGTTAGATTACATATTTGTTTCAAGATATTAATTAAAACATTCGCCTACATCCTTAACCTTTTACCGGCCTTGGAACTTGCAAAGTAAAAACTATAGGCTCGTATCAATTTGTGTTCAAGATAAAAAATGTTAAGAAGAATAGTTCTTGTTCAATGTAATTTATACAGGAAAATATAATTTCATATTCATATATTTACGAAAAATATTACTAATGAATATTTTGCAATGTTTTTTATATACAGATGCTTCTCTAGCCGAACCCTTTTTTTACATTAATGCTATTATTCAAAACAGACAATGCTGCATTCAATATGGCGTCCGTGACGTCATTCCATTCACATCACATGTGCTAAGTCGACAGCTCATAAGGTCGACTCAGCGTTGGTCCGATTCGGAATTATTTATATCTATAAAAAATAAATAATATCTATTACTCTCGATTTAGTTAAATTGTTTTCGATTGGAATTATAATGGATTAATTTAATTTGTCCACAAATACGTCTGAGAACCCGATACCGCTGAGACATAAACTCTGGATAAGTTTAATCATAAAGTTTTACGGCATTCTAAAGAAACCGGGTAATCAAAGTGGGTAATGGCGGTAAAACAGTTCAAGGCTGTTTACCTGTACTCTGACCGGTGGACAGTATAGACATGCGACAAAAAGACGACAGATCACGACAAATTTGTCTGAACAAATAACATGTGCAAATGTATACAAAATATTAAGACAACCTGAATATTAACATTGTAATAAATAATATTTTTGCAATTTACGTTCCATGTGTTTTATATCTGACTCCATATTAATTCAAAATTCACTATTTACTTACTGTATATTAAATCGGTCAGTATTTTGACGTCATTAAAACATAAAGAACAACTGTCACTTATAAGTTATCTTTGAAGTCGTAACTTGTAAGTGCAAGTGATTCATGAAACCGTTTAAAATATACAAAAAATACGGGAAGCAACGACGCGGGTGGTGACAGTTGACCTTAAGGCGAAGTACAAGCTAACGTCCGATTATAATTTAATTAAATCTCTGACTAAACTCTGTTTAAACACTAGTATATGACAAATATGATTTTATTTATTTGTATTTTTTTCATAACAGTATAGAACTCGGCGATCTCATATACATATATATTATTCTACGATGCTGTTGTATGTTAATGAAGTAATATCGAATATACCCTACCCTCGGGATATTATTCTATTGGGAGCGTTATGACAACGACATCTAGAAGCTTCTTCAAGTTTATATCCTAGTTTATTATTCTTGTTATAAAACTGAGCAAAAGTCTATAAAAACCAAAATACTTCAAAATAAAAAAAATATTTATATAAATTGTTTATTTACCGATTAATTAATACGTATCTCTAAGTCGACGACATATTATAAGTTTCATTAAAAAATCAATGAATATTCAATGTATGGATAATGCAATAATGTTTAAAAATAAATAAAGAAAAATAATAACTATGATTATTTATGAAAATACATGGCAATTGGATTTGAAACGTTGTAGAAATATCATATCGACAATTACGTAATAAAATATTGGAAATTTTATAAAATGTTATAATGTCCTCAAATCAGCTAACTGGGACAAGCGGACATTATCTTTTGATCTTTATTGGCTTACCGAGAAGTTACCTGAATCGCGACTCCTTAAGTACAGTATTAATATTCGGGACTCGTATGCATTCAAGAATGAATCCCACGTAAAGTTGTTATATTGTAAAGGCTTGTGCCTCTTAAAGGTACGATTGCAAAATGTATTGAATATAAATACATTAAAAGTCAAACGAATTATGTTATAATTAAACGTACAACAAATAAACGCAGTTTAATAAACTCTTTCAAATAATTAAACGCTTGACTGTATGGACATCTTATGACTCTGAAAATGTTTTGAACAGTACCGTTTAACCTTTCTGGAAACATCATTTCAACCAGGGAACTATCGTGTAATGTGAGTAGGGATAATGTAAAATAATCTATGTAAAAACGTCAGTTTAATGTCTACATATATATTTTCCGTTCGTTAGTAAGTTAGAAAATTTATATTCTGCATAAATTTATAGATTTTTGAAACAATCTAATAGGTTATATATTTTATGTTCCAAATGTTTACTCATTTTCATACAAAATAATAAAACAGAACACTTTTCTATCGTTTTCTTTTTATCCGATTATGTATTGTATGCGAGATCAGAAAAGTGTTAACAAAGTATCTGAAATAAAATAAAAAATTTGATTTCATCGTCATATACTTTCAGTCCAACTAGTATATCTAAAATCATATTATAAATGCAAAAATTTTGAAATTAATCTCTATGTTCGTCCGATCTAATAAATTATAAATGACATAACACATATAATAAATTAGGACAAATATTGGCAAATTCGTCGACAGTTCCCAGAAGTATATAATAAAGGCAAAACACAAAGCTTTCAATAACTATATTTAATACACACTAAATCACACTTAAAACTCAATAAAACTCGGACAGTTTATAAATTTCATTTAATTGATAGAGGGTCAATAATAATAAGTAATATTGTAAATAATAAAACGTTAAATAATGAATGTATATTATAATATGTTTAATTACTTAACTCAACACGAGATGCAATCTGTTAAATAATCTAAGACTGACACCTTCAAACAATATGTTTTACCATCAAGAAACCGTAATTCCATGGGATTTGATACGGGATCTGGGTACAATCTCTTTACCGCTACGCGTATTGAACCTTGATGAGAAATTACAAACTTCAATGTACTTTCATAATGCCCTACGTTTTTTTTTATGTATTTCTTTCTTTCCGAAACCTTTCAATATGTGACGAAATTTCGCTTTGAACGTATCAAAAGTATAAGGTATAACATCGCTAATAAAATACGTCGAAAAATATATCCTTATTGAGATCAAACACTCGACAAAATTGTTAACATAACAGCGCTTTTGAATTAAAAGAAGCGTAAACAACTCCAAGTTAATCAAAATAAACATTCTCACGTATCAAATCAATTTCATGTCTATAGCTAATGTCACCGTACATGTAACTACTCAAATAACTGGGGTGATCGAGTCGTTGTTGAAATGAACTAAGGTCACGAGGCGACATTCATTTTTCCCATCTAACTGTGCACGTCAGTAGTTATTGTTGGCGGTACTGAGATAAACTAACGCTGTCGCGATTATTTGCGGTTGACTGATGAAAAAAAAATTGTTAATATTATCACCCCACTTTCTAGTAATATTGTAAATGTTAATGTGCGTTTGTTTTTCAATCAGTCAAGAGTATTGAGCTGATTTAAATAAAATATTGTATAAATGTCGATGCACTGAGTGCTTTACGATATACATAATCATTTGCATGAGTAGTTTTAGATTAAAAAAAAATACAAATTCGCTTTAGTCTATGAAGTGTATGTTTGTTTTATAGTTTATTTAAACATAACAGAGCATATTCCAACAGACTGTTGTAACTAAAGAATACAATGAGTATCATTCTGTGTCTTTGGTAACGGTATATCTTATTGCGTGTTGCGTAACAGTTTTTTTTTTTGCTATTGGTACTGAATTTTTAATAGAACCTTCTTTGTGAAGGTCGACAATAGAACAAAGATCGTGATATCGCTCGGTAAACATAAAGGAATAGTAATTCGTGACGTATTTGGCGATGCTATAATGACTTACGTGACTATGCGTTTATAAATCATCCAGATATTAAATTTTAGATCAAATTTCAAGGATAATCTCATTACTTACAACTTTAAATTGATTGATGTTTTAATTAGGTACATTATATAAATATGTATTTATTTTTTACTTATATGCATTGAATCAAAAACGATTTCCGTTCTCTCTAAATAAATATATCCCATAACCCATTCATTAGCCAACATCGAACACAAACTTAAAAAAAAATTCAGAAATTTTCACTTACAAACGTGAATGTTTAAATAATATTACTTGAAACTCTTCATTAGCCTCAAAACTAATAGCAATACAAATATTTTAACTATTAACTAAACGTGATGTTTATTTCGTTTCAGTAAACCTATGTCATTATATTTCCCTACTTTTAAATAGGTTTAACTGACCACGCATTACTGAAAAAATAACAGTACGAACAAATAAGTCACGTACGAAAATATTATCGAGTATTTAAAATTAAATAGCCCATATAAAAAAAATATAATATATTTATAAAGAGAATTTTTGATTTGAAATAAATTAGAACTTACCACACAAAATTTGATTAACATTAAAAATGTTTTAATGTCCTCAGTTTATACTTTGTTGGTTTTTTTTTTATTTGTATCCCGATTGCTCCGTACAAATGTTATAAATGTGTTCCATTTTATTGCTAGTTATATTACCAGCTATGACGTCATTGACCTCAATTTCAATTTAAGATGGGAATGTTTTCTTAATATCCTTTATTCTTTTTTTGTAACCAAATGCCACAAATATCGTCTTTGTGTTGACAATTTCTTGTAACACTGGTTTAACGTATAATGAAATTTATATTCAATTTCAACGGAATATATTTTTTTCGTCGCAGTCCTAATATGAAGAACTTTAATTAGACATCTTCGTAGCTTTATAATGGCAACCCTAACAGCAATTGAATTATTGCCAACAACTGATTTAAGGTCTAGTACTTAAGTTGTAATCATTAAGACGGTGTGGGAGGACTGAGATACAATGCGATGTCTTCATGGGGTCGCGGAGGTTATTAAATTGAACTCAAAGTGGAATAAGGTTTTATATGGAAACAGTAATACTGTTTGGTGAGATCGCTTTAGTTTTTTTTTTAAATCTAGATTTACATATGATCTGTTATTAGTCACTACTGTGACTTTAGTTGGAGATTACATCGTAAACTTGACACCTTTTAATATAAATTATTTTGTTAAGAATTAACAGTGTCAAGAGATACCATGAAATTCGCACTAAAGAAAACCTGACCGTAGTCTATTTAAAAAAATAGGACAAATAAGCTTATAAATTTAAACGCAAAATAACTTGTAAAAACACGGATCAACACACACAGTAAGATTTGTGTTAACGCAGCTATGATTGGACAATGAAGATGTAAAATAATGATAATATAGCAAAGAACCTTGAATTCTCTATAAAGATACAAAACGATAGATTTATTATACGATGTTGATTTAACAGAAAGCGGAGAATCATTTGATAATATTATTCTTGCATTTTGAGCTGGACTTAAACAAACTTGCATTGATCGAAACTAAACTTAAGATAAGAGAGGCCACGATTTAAAATACATTTATGAAATAATGTCACTTCGTAGTAATAATGGGTTATATCCACATATTTTTTTGCTTACACAAAGATTGTCAAAGCTCAACATTAAATTGATTTCTCGGTAAACATAAAGCAACGCTATTAGCTTACGTTTTCCCAGTACCGCAAATACAGATATAATTCGGGTCACTGTTACACATAATAGCGCTTTGTGGCTCTGACATGTAAACTACATTTATATACATATATATATATATATTATTAGTTAATATAACTAAACTAAACTTCCGCATAATGAACCTATATTCTCTTCAAAGCTAGCAATTCCAACATCAGTATCCTATAAGCTATGGATGTAGAAGATAATTACATCTAGCTACAAAGGCAACGTTCGCGTATTAGTTATTATGTGATGCAGGAGACCGTGAATTGAGATGCTATCAACATGTAAATGGTTTACATTTTGATGTAAGGCTTAGTATACACCGGACGGGGGACGTTTCAATAACTTTGTATAGATGTTTTAAATATTTAAACAATGTTCAACCTAATAATTATAGTTGAATAAGATTCATTAGAAAATTTTGAAAGAAAAACTCATCGACACGAGCGAGATTTGAACCTATGACGTGCGGAATATGGATTTCAGTTTGTTTTGCCAACTAAGCTATCGTTCCCTGACTAGTATGTACTGTAATTAAAAATATTTAAGTTCAATTACATTACCGGGTATCTTAAAGTGTGACCTCTATAATATTGTAAGCCAGTTTGCGTGTTTATTTTCGATAAAATGTATATACAAAACATTAGTAAGTATAAGTCTAACTTTTTTAATTATATCATTAAAAACGTTACCATTTGGTTATTTCTTAACCACCATATGTAGATAAATAAGCAATTGGCTATGTTTATTTGATTTTATGAAACAATCTGTCCGTTTACAGAAATAACCGGTCGTCATGTGTGGCCGACGATAGCACGGATTTAGATGTTAAGAGGTTTACTTACACTTGGTAATTTTGAATTGTATTTTATATGAAAAGTTTCTTTCGTTACTTGGATATTTATTTACAGAGAGATAGGGAAATGCGTTTTCGTTTTGATATGTTATATCCATGTGTATTACGATGATGAAAATAAAATCATAATTTACGATACGCTCGTTTTTAGATGTAAAACGTAAATGTTAAAATAATAAACGTAGAGGAGGCACGTGATCAATATATAACAATACCTCGTTAGTTCAGATTCGTCTGCTTGTTGTAGTGACATGGATAAATAATGTGGGGGTAATTATTACACACTTATACATTATGTATAAGACTGTTATATTTTTGTCACATAGGTTACAGTTATCCAGTTATTAATTTTGTTTATTCATTTTATATATCTTATTTTTTTTCTGTATATTACCAAAAGGATATTTCTATCTTGATTGGAATCCAATCCTAGTTGTACTAGACATAAATTATCATGTTTATTATAACGTCGGAGTATTATCACATAATGGCTAATACTGTAAGTCCGACTAAAGTGTTGTCAGTGGGGGGTGACCGCATGTTAGATAAAGTTACCACATTAAAAAAAGGAATTTTTTTTAGAGGAATCTTTTAATAAGATAGTAATCGTCTCTCACATTAAATGAACTATTCAAGATGTATCGAATTCTATAGACATTAATAAAAATACATGAAACTAAACCCCAAACTATTAATAATCATTTAAATTATTAATAATCAAACGTTATGATATGTCTGAGATAATTTAATGTATGTATTATTCTGACTAATTAGCAATGACTTTATGACACCACAACGCCTATTTCATTCTATAATTGATATTACACGGACGGACTTTTATAGTATTTATATTTAAGTTAGAATGTGTCCAAAATTCATTCCTTTTCTGTCTGTCTGTTTTACTACCTTATAAGAAATAGTTTTTATTTTTATGACAACGACGTCGGAGTTAGACAACTTTGAACGGTTCCTTTTACGGGAAGGAGGTAGATAGCTAAAACTCTCATATGAAAAATTTTATGTACAATTTCAATTTGGTTAAGATATCTATATAATACCTTCAATATCATGACTATGTATAGCAAAACATACAGTACCGATATATGACAAATATATGAAGATATAACGAATTGAAAGTGGTTCATTATATGTCTCATTAAAAAATTATTCCATTCCATCCTTTCACTTATTAGAAAATCGATTTGCAATAATTAAAATAAGATTAAAAGCTGTTTGATACCGATGACTTGATAAATGGTCGGTTCAGTATATTATTGATTTAGTAGAATTATATTAATAAGTGAATATTTTACATCTTAGAGTGTCATCTATTTATCAATGCTAGCAAAGAACTATTTGTTTTAATTGAGTTTTTTTTTATAATAAGGTTATATATTTTGAATTATAGAAAATTAAAATTATCTTCAATTGCTTTCAATTAGAAGTTTTTTTTTCGTAAATTAGGTAACTACGTATGTATAAAATTTTTCTTAACTTATAAAAGTATTATTTACGAATGCAGCCATTTAACATATTTCATTTATTTATAAAGTTATCTGATATAAAATATTCAGGTAAAGTTTGGTATCAAATTTTGATAAAGCCTTTCGTTTTTAAAAAAGACATACGTTTGAATAACTTATCGTCATTTACAATAAAGAGGAGATTGACTTATACATTTTTGTATAACTATAATAGTATTATAAAGAATCATAAAAGTCAGCTGTAGATGATAGTCATAACAAATATGGATGTGAAATTAACCTGAATTTGAAAGTGTAACTTTCGTTGAACTAATAATTACTCGCAACTTTATATGGCTGTGTTTGTAATTGCTTTGGTAAATGGAAACGAATGTGGATTGTCGGTTTTAAAGCTCAATGCTTGATTAATGGTTTATAAAAGGAATGTATCGCAAATTTTAGAATAACAGCTGATAGCTGTGTTTACAACCAGTGTCTTATTTAGGATATAAACGCCTTCATTGTGAACTCTATTCCTGTTATTTGTCTTTCAAATACGTAGAAAATTTACTGTTAATTGTTATCAAAGATATATGAGAATATGAGAATATATCTTTGATAACAATTAACAGTAAATTTTCTACGTATCAAAAATATATGAGAAATTATTTTAAATCCATGTTTCATATTTTATAACAATTGAAATTGTTTATTTAAGATGAGTGTCATAGGTTAAGTGAATTATTCAAGCATTTGTCTGTCTGTATGGCTCAAAACAGCGTCTTATAAAGTGATTATGTATCTATAAAAAATAAAAATCATCCCTATTCTTCACGGTCTCATTTATATAATTATATCTTCATAGATATGATTCATTCAAAAATTAGTTCTCCGCCTATGTGATATGATTTCATTTCCTTTAATGGATGCATATTGGATTTACTTACTTTTATATGACGCCGACGGCACGTGCCAGATGCAACATCTGCTTTCCAATTAGGACCTTTGTGATACAACCTTTTTTGTTTGTTTTTCGTATTTCAATGGATAGAAATTTTGTGAACAGAATGTTCATTGATAAATTTCGATTTTAACGGACACACATACTTTTATAATGTATACCTTAATTACGTATCAATATAGTTTAAAATTCTCATGATATAACAATTGTTGAAGATGCATATGTACACAGTTGGATTGCATTGTAAGTGGTTGCCTTTATTAAGAATAACATGAGGAATAAGAATATTTTAATAGTGTAGATTAAGAATATTCATATATTAATTAATTTTAAAGAAAAAATGATTACCATTACGTGATGTTTAAAATCTTCATAAAGAGTGTTACAGATAACCGTTACTTCTTATCTATTACCTACAATTATCTATTGTATAAAATAAAAGCAGTATATTTTTCTGTGACGATGTTCATATAAACAATTTTATTTACATAACTCTCTTATTTTTATAACAAATCAATAATATATATTTATCACTTCTCAGTAGGTCCTTATTGCAAATTGACTTATATACTAATTATATAAAATCATATGTATTCAATATATAATATATATGTATATATATATATATATTTATACATATATATATATATATATATATATATATATATATACATAGCTTTTGTAGCGATACGAGAAATAATCTCTTTATATTTAATGAGCGGTTGGTGTAGCTTATTTATTACGGCATATTAGTGATTACTGTTTCACTGCTATTAAATAAATTTGTGTACTATTGTGTACAAAAGGTCAGAAGAACGGTACGTGTACAATAACTTCGCTTGTACAATAATAAAGTTACAATAAAATAAATATTGTATAAATCTCCAAATTTTCTCAAATATCTTGATTGAATATTATCATTTTTTTTAAATTTTCATTTATTCAATAAATGACATTTTTATTATACTTTTCATTTGAATAGAATTTTGATGTTGTTGAATATCTAAATTTAAAAGAACGAATGCAATTTATACAAAGTTTAAAGCTTTTAAGTGGATTTCATGAAGCCTTTTATACTGAAAAAATACTTTATTGAAAGCACAGTTATATTTCCGCTATCAGGTAAGGGCGTTGACACACGTGCGTTTAACTATAAACCAAGTCAAGTTTGGTATCGTACCGCCTTAATCTGATATCCCGTCATTAGTCTAGGAGCTTAAGCGTGGGATACCCAATTACATAGCAAAATACACCTTCGCCTTTATCAAATTATGAAAATATTATAAAGGAAAATACAATTTTGCCTTATCAATTATAAAATGTAGGTTATTTAAGAGTTAAATTGTAACTTATTTTATATTCGTGTCTAGTTTAACGAGTAATTTTTTCTCAAATGTTTGGTACAATATTTTGCTGGAATATTTTTGACAACAATATCAATTAATAATAGGTTTGACCTTTACAACTTATCTAAAATAAAAGCGTTGAAACTAGCGCAACTAGTAAATCGAATTTAAGTATGACAAATTAGATTTTTACATCAATTCGATTAATTTCGGGAAAGAAATAAATTTGAAATAAAATTTAAAATTATTCGACATTTATCGTAAATAATAATTACATTATAAGCAAATGGCCATACATTAACAGAAAACGTATATTAGTGTTGAAATACCGAACTCCTCGAGCTTTACCGTGAGTATTTATATAATTAATAAATCATATTATAGTGAAGCAAACGTCTCTGGGTCAAAGTTGAAGGTTTAATTTAAGACAGGGTTTGGTTGTGAATTGTACGCACTGAATTTTCAGACCACGACGTAACTGTAATTCAATCTCTATCGTAATACCTTACAATTGAGTCAGAAGCACAGACCATAAGAGAACAGAGCTAACAGATTATTAATATGGAAATGATTTATGTGATATCAATGCAATATAAGAGATATTCAAATTGGGCTACAAAACAAAAAATATATTTTTTATTCTATAATAAACTTCAAGGTTAGATTATAGTTGTTTTACCTTCCCATTTCTTTCCTAAATGCAAGCTAAACTTATAATCCCGTGTAGTATATTTCAATTACGTGCAACTTCTATCATGCAAATGATCTGTAGAAGATCTGAAAGGGAATGGATTCCATAACGAAATGAGACGTTGGTGGCTGAGTTTAAACTTGCTCTGGAGGTCGCATTTATATCTTAGTTTATAAACTTATTCAAATAATATACATAGTATATTCACTAAATGTGTTACGTACTAAAACACTACAAACAGCGTAGTTAGCGAGTGAAACTTTTGAGTGTACAGTTAGTGTTTACGTTTGTGATATACATTTGTGGCCTTTTAACAATATAACTGCAAGTTTAGACGTTTTTACACCCACTCAAATCTTCCATGGTATTTTATTTGCCTGCAAATAAACGAATCACCCTTCCATTGTTAACAATACCATCAGCCCTCAACATGCGAACTGTCGTCATACAGGAAGTAATTACGAGTGTACATTAATATAACCGCGGGAGTCCACAATTGTGGTCAGCTTTTATGGTGTAGCTTATAAGACAAAGCGTTTAAAACACCTCTTATTATAAAATATTGATCATTATATTTAAATTAACATATAATTAACGGTATGAGTACTAAACTGTGACATTTGACATCTGACAGTGACATTATCCCGTGGTAAAATTATCGTGACGTTTTGAATGCAATGTAACAATGAAATTAAAACCGATAATAATTAACATAAAATACATAAATGTTATTAAAACATTGTTATGTTTAATAAACAATTACTATTTAATAAAATATTTATGTTGTTTTAAAAATGCTAACAAACCTCATCACTTTTACTTTATATGAAAGACGTTGAAGTAGTAAGCGTTATACAGTGTCTTTCGTGCCTTTTCTTTTACACCTGACATTGGCAGTATATATTCTACACATTTAGAAAAATATAAAATGAGTTTCAATCATAAAGTATTACGTTCTTTTTTTAAAAAACATTTTATGTTTCAAAAGTAATTGCTCTGACTCCCAAATGCCATCCTATTCCGATTAACCATGATGGCAGACGACAAAACTTTCACATTGATAATAAATATTATTACAGCATTCGACCACCTTCGCAGCTCGTAACCACAACCTCTTATACATTACACCACAAATGGACGGAAGCCAAAACGATCTATTGTTCACACGTATTTAGATTCAACTCATACAAGTATATTGATTTGGGACGTTTCGCTATTTCTTAAGAGGTACTTTATGCGGCCTCACTTTGAGCTTAATGTTTTATTACACTAACGGGAACTATTGTTGTTTTCAAGTACAATTATTTGTCATGAAATAAAGCCGATAGTAACAACGGATTTCATTCACACAATTCTGTCTATAAAGTTAATAGTTGCATATAGGTCAAAATTTGCGAATAAAATCTATGTAAGTACATGGAGCCAACTCATTATACATAAATATGCACCTTATTCATATCATACAAGATAGGTACGTATCTTTTATAAATATTAAGCCAAACAACTGATAGTTTTCGTTGAGGTTCAAAACTGTATAACAAATATTATTCTTATTACGAAATATTAGCGTAGTACTCGACAGGCTATTTTGCGGTAAATAAAAATATTGGCTTGCTTTAAACTAATGAATATGAGATATATGTTTAACTTGCTGATTACGTTTCACCATTTTATACCCTAGTATAGACAATTTTTCATAGTAGTTACCCTACTATAGTATTTAACATTTTATTTATATTTTCCCCAATTACTTAGTCGTGATAAATTTTGAATACTGAATGACCTATAAATGTTATAACTAATATAACCTATAATGTATTAGAGTGATCGAAATTTTACATTTCATATTGACATTGACGTTACTCGATATATCACTGTTAGCCACAGAATATAAAGGAGCTACAGCTTAAAAACAGGAACATAGTTTTTTTACATTTAAAAACTTGTCAAATAAAAGGAATTAATCACTTATTTTTTCACTTCCTTTTTATTTCATCACCATGTCCGACGTTATTATCTAATTCTGATTCGTCAATTTGAAACCCCATTTGCAGTCTACATGGTGTTTTATAAATATTTATTAGAGCTATTTCGATCAGGCATACATGAGTTGTTTAAGGACTTGGTTAATGAGAGACTGTTAACGCGTTGAATCGAAAACATTGATGGCACTTGAATGATAAACACCGAGTTTCACAAATGACGAAGCATGTTTTACTTTTATATTACGCTTAATGTCACAAAAATTTTTTAATTACCGTTTATTCTCCGTCCTTTTCTCACGTATATGTTATCAGTAAGCCATCTCTTTCTACACAGCCCTAATGGACGACACAAATATTAAATTTATTCCTACATAGACATGATTAACAATAAACAGTTATGTAGTAATATGAACATACCGTTGAAATCCAATTAAGGTCCTCCCATTAATCTTGATAGTAACATTTAAATAAATTTAACGTCATATGATAAAATTGTTCATTTGTATACCAAATGCGTTAATACCCATCGCCTTATAGAGACTGAAGAGCTATATTTGTAAACACACACCATTGAGGTGAAAAACGAGCATTCAACTCTAACGCAACAGAAACTTAGAAAGAAGCATAATTCATAAACGCGTGCATTATATGATAATATTATAGTTGACAAAAATATATTAATATATTGCTAGTGATATAAATAACTCCGATTATAATATCAAGGGACTTCCAACGAATAAACATTTGGTAACTATATAGATGTGAATAAAAAACATCGATAAATCTACAAGTTCAATGAAGCCATAGCACGGCGTTGCTTCTGAATATGTCAATATTTTTCTGACGGCTGTAACGCTTATTGGTCAACATTCAACACACGATTCTAACTTACCTTGGCATAAAAACAGCGAATATTAATGAATGTTTGTGTTAGAAAGAGTTGGTATTTTAAAGTCGTGAGCTTCTAAATCGGGTTGTCATATAAATAACATATGGAATATGCCGATAGTGTTAAAAGATAATCCAGTTAAAATGTGTTGCAAAACTGCATTAAAGGATATTAATCACAGACACGGGTGATGTTGTTACGTAGCTATGTACATTTATACAGTATTAAGAAATGGTACGCAAGTTATAGGACTTGGGAATATGGATAATGGATTTTATTTTAATGATGCATTGTCGACATACGACTTGAGTTTATTACAGAATAATTGTTATCTCAATCTAAACGAGATCTAATAAATTTAGATTCGAAAGAATGTTTCCAATGTATACTCGTCATACCCTTGTACCTAATTGTTATTTGTTACTGTTGGTTTGTTTTTTTCCATTGTATTCAAATACGTCTTGTATTTAGCATAAACAGGTGACAAATATTATTATAGCAAAATACAGTACCATCTGTTATGAATTGAATCTTTATTTATCAAACAGTTTTGAAACATAATGTCTAAGATTATTTTAAACTGTTATTATTTACCAATTACTTACGCCATTTATTTTGTCACAAATTGTTATTTGTATGACGTAAATGAAGTACATATATCAATCTGGTTTTTGTTGCTTATGTAAATGGTATAATTTGTTTCAATAAAACTAAATTCCTTATATACATTATGTTTGTAATTTAATTGATACATTTATTCAAAATGTCGTATTTTCTGTGCGAAATACTCTTATTAAGTCATTACAACTTCATGGCTTTCCGTACTGATTCATTGCCTTGAATGTAGCGTTAATTATAGGATACGTTACAAGTGATAGCGTTTATGATATTTAATAAACAAGAAATTTGGTTAGATTTAAAATTTTAATCGTACTGATATTTTCGATAGCATGTTTTGTAATATTGCTGAACCTACATGAAAAATCTACTGAATCGATTGGAATTCTTTTTTATAAATTGGGTAGTTGAATTAATATGATCGCTTATAGTTTACTCTCATCCTACTGATGTCACAGTTGGTGAAACTAAATGGTTATTTTCAGAAGTACCACGTGATGCTTCTGACATTATTGATCACGGTGCTGTAGTAGACAGTTGACCGTTTGTCTAAAAATAATATACACATGCAGCATAATTCAATGCTTTGGAAACTATTATGTCATAAATTTAACTCACTTTTTTAACTTAAAATTCAGTAAAGGCTTAATTATATATTGCATACATTAATGATAAGAGAATTGTCGGGTACAAACGTAATGTAGTTTAAAAATAATAATATCTTAATTATTTCCCGCTATTATTAACGACACGTCCTTACCAACGAAACTGCCAAGAATATAGACAAATTGCGAATTTGATTCGACGAGACAATTTGCTGGGTACAAGGTGACATCGAACATGTAGCTTTATACTTAGGATATAGTATTTGAAACACAAATAGTTGGAATCTCGTTAAGCTGACTTGATAAAAACTACTTAAAGATTTTACTAACCAACGATAAACGTAGGTAGTTTAAAATATATTAAATCAGTACGTGATAATGTAACTGTACTTCAAAATGATTTATAATCACTACAATTATTGATGGATGCGATAATTACATTTTTCTTGTTTCCTAAAAATTTAATACAATAAATACTATCTCGCGAAATGTTGACCTTTGCCTCCAGCGTGCAATAAAATACAAAAAAAAAATTGACGGTTGACTTCACAATGGGATTTAAAAAATGTCACACAAAAACAAAAAAAAAAAGCATTTACATGATAATAATTAACTCCAAATGACATGAATGGTTCCTCGGCGAAAGTATAAACAAACAACAAAGAACTGAATGAACATTACGTTTTTATATACATATTAAATTTAACAAAATTCAGATTACATTATTTCAACATTGTAAAATTTATGTGCATGTTTGTGTGTGTGTGTGTGTGTGTGTGTTATTGTATATGTTTGCGTGTTTTATGGTTTCAGTCATAAACGTTATCAGCTTTTCATACTGTCAACTAGAAGAATAAATAGTTGTGTCAATATTTTAGACCCTAGATTGTGTAAAGTAGAAAAATTGGCATTCGTAATAACGTAATGCATTTAAATCCCTAGTCTTGGCAAATTTTATAGTCTCGGAACGAAAACTTAACGAAAACTCTGTTACCAATCGAAATTAGGTTTAACTTATACGTATAATCATATTTAAATATATGATTTGGGATTCAAAAACGACTCTGGTTATTCTAGGAAGTGATATCAATAATGTATATAAAATTTAAAGATTTAATTGATATTAAAATGACACTTTTACTACGAGTTACATGAAAACCTTCTGTTCAATGTTTTGTAAATGGTAATGTCAGACAAATTTCAAAAAATCGTAACAAATTGTCTTAGTTAAGTGATTTTATGAATTTCTTTACTCGTAGGAGAGAATATGTGAAACAATAATATTTTTCGTTCATAGTTCATAAAATATCAGGGACATTGAGCTTGTGCCGAACTGCTTTTTCGATTCATCATATTTCATCATATTACCTGTTACTTTTTCGTTATAAAAAGCGGTAGCTTTTATTTCCTCATCAGTTAAGTCACGTTCGATGAGAACAGCGAAATAATTTTGATAAGAGAACAGTTCGAAAACGAAATTGCAGGGTTCAAGCTAGCTCGGTCTCGCAAATGATAGCTTGCGAATTGATAAATCCTTCAGCACTTTCTCTTAACCGATCTTAAATAATTTTATTAAGATTTGACTTCACAAAAAAGTTTTATAAACTTCACGTAATACTTATTAACATAAGGTGTGTACTGCTCTTTATTTCCCGTAATAAATCACATGTAACAAAAATGTCATGAAAACAAACGAATAGATGTCAATATTATAAAAGACAGATAATACTTAAGGCTGTTATTAAAATTTAAGTTTAATGGTAACACTATTGTGTTGTTAATATATAGTCTGTGATACTGACAACTGACAAGCATAAAACGTAAACTAAAATTATTAATTATATCCACTTTATTGTTTACATATAAAAATTATATACATTTAATTTGCATTTAGCTTTTAAAGTAAGCTTCTCATTTAGATTTTTTATAAAGAAAGTTAGGCTTCGAGGTTATTGAATAAAATAAAATATTCTGAAATATTCGAATGTTATTTCCATCTCATATGTTTTAATTGTTAACCTTATTAAAATAAAAATAATATAATAAATTTTAATAAACGCAACATATCTAAAGTTATATATAGCATAAGTGCACAAAGTAATAGTTAGTACAAAGCCAATGTAAAATCTTAGTTTTTCTCGTAACCTTGTTCATTGTATAGAGTTAATAAAAATAAATATGTTTAGGTTCATCTGGACTCAATATGTCTGTCTGTGTCTAGACGTTCAATATTATAACAGAATTGTTTACGTTACACCCAAATTTAATAGAGAGTTTTACCTTAAATTAAAACTTACCTATTATTTTTTCATCAATATCCGGAATCCATCTTGAGTCAAGCGACCATCTTTCTGCCTTTTGCCAGCAGTTTTAGTACCTCTCTGTATAGGCGGCGCCACTTTCTTTATATTGAGACTTATATAAAACACCCAACTCATGGATATTCTTCATTATAAGACTCATGATGCACCAGGTAGATTTTACCTGGATTCCGGATATTGATGAAAAAATAATAGGTAAGTTTTAATTTAAGGTAAAACTCTCTATTATTTGTTTCGTATCAATATCCGGAATCCATCTTGAGTGATATGTTTGTTATCTCCTGGTGTTTTATAGAAATTGTTGACGCTATAATGTGTAGTAGATTAAGGTGAAAATAAAAAATTAATATTAGATTGATTTCTATTACATATTTCAATGAACTGGGTTGAAATAATGAGATAAAGACATAGATGATGAGTTCGAATTACGTGAATTATAATCAATTAATTCCCTCTGGTAGTAATTTTGAAAGGTGTGAATCATTTTCCAATTACTAGTTGCTAGTATTTGATCTATAGGAAAGCTTTCAATGAAATTAAGGGAAGCCACGGCTGATCTTACTGAGCCTGGTGACGCTTCAATATCAGCATCTTTTAAAAGTGACTTTACCCATCCACCAATCATTGTTCTCGAAGCTGGTTTTACCTTACCTCTCGGTGTGATAAATAAGTGATTTAAATCTTTTCGTCGATCCGAACTCAGAGACAATACTCTTTTAATCCAAAAGTTCGTGTTCAAGTTTTGAATGGGATGCGGTCTTAACCTCCATCCGGATTGCCTATGGTTTGCATTGTCGGTTTTGGAACCAAAGGCTGGCCAAAAGATCAAATCATCTTCCTCATATAATAAACTCTGATTATCAATTCGCAAGAGCGTGAGATCATGAATTCTACGACCGGAAGCAAGTAACAGAAGTGTCGCTGCATGCCTTGAAACATCGAAAAGGCTATTTTCATTAGGATTGTGCGAACTCATATAATCTAGTAGCTTTTTTGGGTTCCAGATAGGTGGCTTTGCCGATTTTTCGCGTGAGATTGATATTGCTCTTAGAATATGTTTAATAAAGAAATCCGACGATAAATCTATATTATTATTTAAGTGCGTAAAAGTTGAAATTACCGATTTATGAACAAGAATAGTTCTATATGCCAGACCTATATCACAATGAAGATGAGCTAGGTACCGCGCTACTTGACTTCCGTTCGGAAATTTATGATCTACTGAATTTAAATCACACCACTTCTTCCATCTTATCCATGCTGGTTTATATGTATTCAATGTAGAATCTCTCCAGCTTGACCGAAGCAACCGTTGCTCAGACTCCGTCCACCCTGTTAAAATTTCCTGCCACCCGAAATCAGCCAAGCTTCCAGTTGTAATTTTTGAACTTCCGGTGGGTGTGTCCCTGTTCGTGTGTCTAGAAGTACACGATTCAGATCTGGAATTAGATATGGAGGACACATGGCTCGGTTCTGAAGATCTGATTGCCAAAACACCTTTTGCCATTTCGGAGCTATTATAATATAGAGTCCTTTGGCCTGGTTCAAGTGAGCAAGTACCCTGGGGATTAAATTGGGTGGTGGGAATAGCCATGCTAGTTTGTAATCCCAAGAGCGACAAAAGGCATTGTGATAGTAAGCATCTAGATCCTGAATGTCTGTTGTTACATATGTCCGAACTACGTGGGCCGTTTTCGATGCGAATAAATCTATTTCTGGGCACCCCCACATTTGAAATATTTTCGTGGTTGCTTCTGTTGTCAAGTGCCATTCGGGGCAAGCCTTTTGACGGGACAATGCATCGACTTCTACATTGTATCTGCCCGGTATATATTGTGCTATTAGATGAATGTTCACTTTGTCTAGAACCGATAGAAGCCGCCGAGTTTGTTCCAGAAGCTTCAGAGACCGAGTACCTCCTTCTTTGTTTATGTATGATACAACGGTCCGGTTGTCGGTCTGAAGAAGTATTTGTGAGTTTTGCAAGCGATCCTGTTCGAGTTGAATCGCTGCTAAGACAGCAAACATTTCTTTTTTGTTCACATGCCATGATTGTTGACGTTTCGTCCACGTTCCTGATATGCTGATTTCGTTGAGCTGTGCACCCCAGCCTGTGTTGGATGCATCTGTAGTCAAAAGGTTGGCCAATTGAGGTATTTGAATCGGCATTGACCCTGCTATTTCTTTCAGCCACCATTCCAATTCCGACTGTACTGGTTGGGGAATACTCACGCGGCGGTGCGGGTGAGTTTTCGGCAACTGTCGACTGTAGTATTGCAGTGTTCGACAGTGAAGCCGACCCCTGCGAGTTACAAAACTCGCAAAGTTGAGTCTCCCCATAATGGACTGGTATTGTCGGAGAGACCATTTGCTCTGTTTGAGCAGATACAGAAGTGCCTTGCGTAGCGATAAGCACTTCTGCTCCGACAGGGACTTTGTGTTTCGTTTTGTGTCCCACATTATGCCGAGAAACTCGAGGCATTGTGTCGGGGTTAAGACCGATTTCTGAAAATTTATCATCCAGCCTAGGGTCCTCATCATCTTTAGCGCCCATGCTATATCGTCCTGTAAAGCCGATTTGGACTGGTTCGCAAGCAAAAAATCGTCGAGATATACTACGCATCTGATGCCGTGACTTCTCAACAATTCTGCTATCCAATTGGTTACCGATGCGAACGTTCTTGGAGCCGATGCAAGGCCGAAAGGTAAACAGGTCATTTGTAGCAGCTGATGTTGATGCGGATTTTGGTGGTAATTGAACCTTAAGAACCGTCGATGTTGTTTTAATATCGGAAGGTGAAAATAGGCCTGTCTGATATCTAATTTTACCATCCAATCTTCGAGCTGCAGAAAGGTTGGCACTCGAAAATGATTGAAAAGGCGAAAGGATTTTATCTTCACCAACATGTTCAGTCGTTTGAGATTGAAGATAGGGCGAAACTCCCTGTTGGGTTTGAGCACTAAAAAGAACGTTGAAAGGAAGCTGGGAGATGGCTCCGCACGTTCGATCACTCCTGTTTTTATCATGCTTTTGATTTCTGCTGACATATTGGGAGTAGTTTTTGTTCTGTAATATCGCATGATTATTTGACTTGGATAAATGAGAGGAGGCTGAAGGGAGAAGGGGATTCGAACACCACTTAGTAGTTTGCAAATTTTTTCCGGAGCTCCAAAATTGCTCCAAACATTTTGAAATTGTTTCAGACAACCTCCTCGAAATCTCAGATAGTCATTCGCCACGTTTATGCTTAATTGAGGACTGAAGCCGAGATTTCCGGGACTTAGATTTGTCTCGTAATTTATTAGACATAAATCTGGGGTTGCTGGACTGCTGCCGCGGCCGTTTTCCCCTTTTCGAAAGGTTTTGACGAAAAAAGGTGTCATAAGGTTGTTTACTAGTAGTGGCTTTCGGATTTTGATATAATGTATCTTTAGACTTTAGTTTAGACTCATAGTTTGAGTTTTCGTGTAATTTATTTACCCCTCCTATTTTCTGAAGGTAATCATGAATAGCTTCACTGTTAAAAAGATATTCTGAACTTGGGGGTATTTTATAAATAACATCGCGATGAAATTCTTCCGGAATTTGTCTTAATAGTGCTTCCCTTCGTAAATTTATGAAATCTGCTCGTCTACCGCACACTATTTGTAATAAGTCATCCGTTATTCTGCTATAGTTGGAATCTTTTGAAAATAATGATTCGATTTTATCAAACAATGAATTCGGAGTAAGCGATTCTTTTGATTCACTCGCCCAATTGACAAGTATCTGCAATGTTTTATGTAATTCCGCTTTTTGATTAAGTAAGGCATTAGTTAATCCAGCGAACGAACGTTCTAATAAATAAGAACGGGGATCATCTTTTAACATTGCCGATTCATAACGTTTTAATTCGTCGTTGACAGATAATTCTATAAATCCGGGGGTAGCTAAATATTTCTTTTGTGTATCGGAAAATCTAATAGCATACCAATCATCACAATTAAATCTCTGTAACTCAATTAATTTTTGAAGGTATTTATCATTTGCTTTTACAAAAACCGGATCTTTCACTGTTGTACTAATTTCCGATAAAATTTTTAGTTGATTTGGTGATTCATCAACAGGGCGCTCTAAATTTAAATCGTTTGACTGTGCTGTGATATCATGCTTTAAATTTGTATTCTCGTTGCCTTTCGTTATAAGGTTTGTTAAGAAGGCAATTTGTTGAGATAAAAAATCAAAATGAGCGTAACTTACAGTATCTGATTTTTTTTCTTTTTTCTCGACTTGCTGGACTGCCACCACAACTATCAGAAGACACATTATCACTCTCACATGAACTTGATGATGATGACCGTCTCCGTTTCCGAGAAGTGGATTTTTCTTCAACACTTTGGTTTTCCATTTTATTAACAGAGAGGTTACACATACACTTAAAACACTTGTAAAGTAATTTCGCGTTAAACTTCACTTTCACTCGCTGACTTGTTAAAGGCGCGAAAAACGACGCTATAATGAAGAATATCCATGAGTTGGGTGTTTTATATAAGTCTCAATATAAAGAAAGTGGCGCCGCCTATACAGAGAGGTACTAAAACTGCTGGCAAAAGGCAGAAAGATGGTCGCTTGACTCAAGATGGATTCCGGATATTGATACGAAACAAATAATAGCACATTTCTGGCTATTCGCTTCCAATACATTTTACTTGCTACAGCTTCCATAGCTCAAACTTTCGAATTAAATTATAAAATTAAAAGGATTAAAATATTTTACTTAAAAATCGGAAAGTAAGCAAACAGCTTATCATATACAGTAATTGACAAGCCAACGATGTATTATTGGCAAGATAAGCAATTTCTGTGTCCAATTTATGTGAGAGGACCTCGACTTCGTGTGCGGCACTTCCTTTAAGCATAAACAAGCAAAATTAAGTTATTAAGTAATGCAAATGCAGTCGATATGGTAATTTGTATAAAACAATTAAATCCTTTTCCTTTGATTACAATTATAAATCTTATTCTTAGGCAATAAGGCTTAAAATGCCAGCGACTATAGTATTCATAAATAAAATTGTTGTACATTCACGATTTATTGCGCCCGTAAATTTTTTCGACTATCTATCAACGTTTTTTTCATTTACAGCCTTTAATTTTCGTATTGTGTTTCTGACAGATATATATTTGACTCTCATATATAGATTTACAACGGACAGATAATTATATTATTTATCGGTAAATACGACTTGTTAGTGGAGCATAATTTTATGATTTTAAAAATTGATTTTAAATTTAAATCGAATAATCGAATGTAATGAGGAAATACGAAATAAAATATGTATTCAAATTTGTATGTCTTAGAATTGTTTCAGTTAAACCCACAAACCCACAAACCTTGTTTCCTTAAATGACAACCAGTGATTCCGCTTGTTGATGCTAAACCGCTTGTTGGTCATCCAATGCGGTAGTTATTGAGATGACTTTGGGACTTGGGACGCTATCAGGAACCCATACGTTTGAGCATACTCAATATAAATTACGAAATGATAGGACGGATAGTGTGGAGGACACCTATGGATGATCAAATTTATGGTTTAACTATCATGTAAATACTTTAACTAACTTTCCAATATGAATGCAAGCCATTATCCTCCAGGTCGATTTTCTGTGAAAAATGAAAGAACTACTCCAGCCGATCAGTAATCACATAAGTCTAATCATAAACTTCTCAACTTGTCCGGAAAAAAATCTCTTTATTAAAAATATGATCAAAAATTATGTTTGCTTTATTAATGTTCAAATTACCGTTGGTAATATCGTTTCTAAGGTAAAATAAATAACAATTTACCACCTAAATTTACCATTTTAATTGGAACTGAACAAATAAATTAAAATTATACTGAATATTAATTACGACAGCAAATAACCGTTTTGTTTATCCAATGTTTTGGTTAGGCGATAACCTTGACACGTTATATTTTTAAAACATTAACTTATTTACGAATATAAATAAGTTTTGAGTATGATTTAATTTTATTGTAATTAGAATGATGTTACAAGAATGGTCTGGCTGTTTGAAATGTTTATATATCATTAGTCCTAAGTATAACTGCGCTGTGCATAAGTAGAGTCTTGCCTCGAAATAATAATACTGTTAGTATAATATATAATATAAAATGTACATTATAGTTTTGATTTGATTTTCTTAAAAACTGTATTCACATTAATCATAGCCTTCTTTGTGATAAGAAAAATGTTGATTTTATTTTAAGATTAGCAAAGGATAAATTTTTTGCGGCACTGAATTCCTTGCAATCAAGGGATAACCCGTTAAAATACTTTTTTGAGTACATGCTATAGTGGTCACTGGGTAGATTACCATTGATGGCAATGATACAAATTCAATGTATGTACTAGACATCAATACTATTATGAGTTGCAAAGCTTAAGTCATAAAGCAAACTTTATAATTCATTAATTGTCCGCAAATTGGTATTAGAAAGTTAAATTATGTCCATGGAGGTTTTAGGTCAGAGCCACGACTCTCCAAATGCATATTTCATTGCATATAGAATTAAAATATTGTATATTTTGTTAACAAGAAAACTTATATCGCCTGTCAATTTATGACAAAATATATAGGTTTGCATGCATAATTTTTTACTACGCATATTTTGAAGCCACTAAATATGTGTTATAAATATATAATTAATGAATTTTCTATATATCAATATTAAAATAAATACGATGACAATAGTCATAATCTTGATACTTTCGGATATAAATTCCCGTTTGCTTCTATACACGTCTTAAACGGTATTAGAACCGCTTGTTATTTTATATTCATGTTGGCTAACATTGTAAAACATATGCAAATTTCGAGCGACATAGCTCGATCAGTAATCGATTGTGGGCTCGAATCTTCCGGATTTTATAAATATTAATTAATAATTACGTAAAACTTTGCCTACAGACACAAGTTAAATTGAAATTGCTATTTATATGGATTGGATTAGATAATTGTACTATAGTTTATCTGTTTTAGTTATATGGGGATGTTGGCTTAATTTGAATGCTCTTTGAGATGAAATTGGCAGATAACAAATGTTTTTTAATCTGTAGTAGTTGTGATATATGATCAGAGTGATTAAACAAACTTATCAAAGTAATTTTATGGCGATATAATTTTTTTTATTTCCTTAATTTGCAGTTACAATGTTAAGAAATTTATTCCTTTCAATTCATCGTCTCGGTCATATAATTTACCATTATAACAATTATAACTTTATTAACTGTAGTAAAAGATACACCCAACTTGATTTCTGACACGAGCCTTAAGGACCTCTCACTTCTTTAAATCATGATCCATTTTTACTCGCTAACAAAGGAATTCTTCAAGATATATTACTCTTTCAAATTATATCTGTAAACGTAAAATATTAAACGACGCCAGTTTTAAATTCCTTTCATATATAACTTGTTATAAAACTCGTGCAATAACATAAGAATAAATAAGACTGCCCTTGACTTTGCCCTTGAACTCATAATAAAATACGTATAAACCGCCTTCGATCCTTACAAAATAATTTTAACGTCAAACAACAACTCGATAAACGATGAGTCCCTATTACGTGTGCTTCGACGTGAAGTCGATGCCCATTCGTATAATCCAATATTAATATTAGTGTAATGCATGATAAAAATTACACAACATTTGCTCGGTTCACGCACCTTGAATTTGTTTGATTGATAAGGAAATTGTTTATTCAAATATTTAATTCGCGATTTGAATCCGTCGCCACCACTCGCAGTCCAAACAAGTCGCTCTAAATCTTATAATACTCATCGGATATTTATTGCGTTTCATTATTCCTTTACAACGTTTGAAAAATGCATCGAATTATATAATGGGATTGCTATTGTGAATGCGACCATTGTGAATCCACAATCATAAATAAGAAAAGCGCGCTCGTAAACAAAGCTTTAACACCGATTCATCTGACAAATAAGTGAAAATATTACATCAAAATCGGTTTATGCTAAATCCCTTTCGTAGAAAGTTTACAGTAGTTATTTTTATTACACAATACCAACAATACATATATATATTTACAAACGAATACATAATATATTTTAGCATACATCACAAGATTTGGACGAGAAAGGTTTGGAATTGATCGATAATATCCCAGTCAACCCTTGACCGTCCGGAATGCTTTTCCAAAAATCTTTCGCACGAAACACATATCTTTACTCAGATGAATGGCAAAATATAATAGAATTATTTACTACATATAACTAGTATAAGATGTTAAATGAGAATCAACAAATGCAAAACTAGGGACACACCCATAAAAAAATATAATTATATTTTTTTACATTTATGTACAACTTTTCGGATTTCTTCAAATGATTTAATTGAAAATTTTTTTAACACTCGTATTTTATTAATGTAATTTGAGTCATACTAAATAAAAAATTGTAAGTTTATGTGTGTTTCAATGACTGCTTCGCTTCTGAAAATTTTATTGATATAAATTTAACATGAAGTTAGATAAACTTTGAGAATTTTACATTTCCGGTTCACTTTATTTCACTCTACGTTGGATTTGTCGTTCAGAAAACAATTTTAATGACATAAAACTGTTGAACTTATTGCAGGCGAAGTAAGATCAAATGAATTGATAATTTCGATTAATATTGCTATTCACTGAGTTCTTTTATGATTCACAATATCATTTCTTGTATAACAGTCGCTTCCTACTTCTATTGAAAACTATCTCAGGTTTTATCTAGCTTAAAGATAAACACAGCTTCCGACTGCTATCTTTGTTTATTGCGTCGAGATAATCTCTTGTCTTTATTTCATTGTATTTTCTATTGTTTGTTATGCTGTGGATATCATAAAACACACTGTTACTGTTTTACGTTGTAACTATTAATAGTAGGTATTATCTAAGAATATTTAATTGTACATTTACAATTATCGCATCTCTTTTATTCAGGAACACGGACAGTATTCAATATTTTCAATTCCTTTTTCAGTAACGAATCGTAAACAAGATTTACTGTCATTCGTAATTGAAAAATCCTGACTACAAGGGACCGTTATTGTTAATTGTTCGCTGTTACCGGATACTCGTAAATAAACACTATTGTGCTATTGTTAATTGCTACTGATGTATAAGATATGAAAGTCCAAAGATGTTTTATCTCATCAATATTTTCTACAGAACAATATTCATAAAACCTATTGATAAGGAATCGATGCAATCAATGTTAAAATCTATATTTTTGATAACATATATGTATTCCAGGAATTATTATAGATCGTCAAAATTTTGTGCATTTATATATAAAACCTTCGTAGTGTAAGATAGTTTAAAAAATGGGTAAAGTTTAAATATGCCTAATTAAAGGAATGCATACATAAAGTGTTATGATATGATCAATATAAGAGTTAAAAACACTGCAATGACGTCTACGTCAAAACAAGTTTGTAATTTCCGAGTAATATTATCGAGAAAGTCATATTTTTTTCTTCTTTTTGTTAGTCAAATACCATAGGGTAATAAAATCTATATTAATTTACGCAGTGCGTATTTTTATACGTTTCTGGCAATTAAATTAATTACATTTACAAATAAACGTTAAAATTCAGAATTGTTGAAATCTCTGGGTAAGTGTGAACCCCTTAAAAGAATTCCTCAGACATCTAAACAAAAGTGAATGGGTCGTATCATTAGCATAAATCGTAAAAATTAAAAATATTTTTATTTTTTTTACAAGAAACTAAAATCTTATGTTGATTCGCTGTGATTCACGAAGAAAGTGAAACCTGTCTCTGTTGTCTCATAAAATGAAATTTTATAACATTCCACACACGCCCATCGCAGTAAATCTAATTAATGAATTAACCAACTCACTAGCTGTGGTGTGTTCAGGTAAGAAGGATAAATATTTATTTACTTTTAATGCCATTCTGGTTAGCTATACACGGATAGCAAAATAATGTTAGAAAAAGCTCTGGTTGCATTGTATAAAATACATTTATCAAGAAACATCCTGATTAAAGGCTATAAAACAAAAAATCTGCTTGGCAGATGTTCCATCAAATACAGACAAAGTCACTGAACATGAACACTGCGCCCTACTGAATGGAAGGTTCGTAAAATTTCAAAAAGTATTATTAAATACTTAATTCATACAAGGAATGATTGGATAATTAATTGGATGAAACTTGCTTGAGTAAGTGTGAACATCATCAGACTCCAGCGAACATTAATTCAATTTGATACTTAATAAGTATCAGATTTCATACAAAAGTAATAACACAAAAAGCATATCTCAGACGGTAACGGCTGGATCTTATACTCGAAACTGCAGACCATTTATCTTAAAGATGCTAATGACCTTTTATGAAAGGCTTCATATCACAGACAAGAATTCCGAATATCTTGGAGGTGAGAATGAAAAGGCGCGTTAAAATGAAATGCTGTAATTAATACAACTTCCGCGTTTCAATGTTTTAACACTTTTTTTTTATTCACACTGCAAATAAAACGCTTCGGAATCTTCGTAGAAATCATCTGAAATCATATCACATATTTCAATTTTAGTCCGGCCGCTCGGTTAGAGGCTCTGACACCTGTCAATCCATCATCACTTGTGATGTACATTACAGAACATAAATAATATTTAGATGCGTTATTTATTTCATTATACATTTTTATTCAATTCAATATCCATATTTTATCTTTATAGGAATTACATTTAAATAGCAATCTAAATAAAACCGTCAATATAATGTTTAATTATTGCGAATACAAAAATATTCTATAACAATTGCCTCTCATTTGTCACATAACTACAAAAAAAGCACTTGACATAACCTTAAAAGAGCGCAGTTTGACTCATCAAAACTATTGTTTCAAAGTATTTATAATTTATAATTTCAACCAAAAATACTTATTACTTTAAAATAGTTGTCGTAATACGTTATAAAAAAGTTAAAAAATATATTTAAAATTTTACCATAAATTATACGCCAGCTCAAAGTTACATGGCTCATTTGAACCCCTGTTAGAAACGCAAACTTTGAGCCGGAATATAATCGCATATCGTTACTTCACTTGATAACCTTGGATCTTATTTTATTTTTTATTCCGTAAAAGATGTTCTGTTCTTATTTAAAACAGAAATATTTTTTGTCATACAATCACAACTAAAAGCTTTAAAATAATTTACTAACTAAAACATTCCAAATTTCGTTGCAATGTAATTTTTCGTCAGATTCAAAATCAATAATTTTTAATTAATATAAGGTCTTGAATTTTTTTAATCAGGAATTCAAAATCAGTGACGCTGACGTTTTCTGACAGTTGCTTTTTTTTTTGACGTATTTGACACTTCAAAGGTCACTCGTTGCGTAATTAATTATATTTTACAGAGTATTTGGAATTTTAATGAAGTTCATTTTAATAAATTTATGTCAAGAGCATAAAAATTTAATACGATATTAATCAATTTATATTTAGTATGGTCTGCATATTAAAGGTCAATTTCCTGTCACTTAAACATAATTTCAAACCATCTATATTTTGAGTTAAACCAACAATATAGTTAAGCAAGTTATGCTAATGTCATCAGAATTAATTCAATCCAAGATGATTAACATTCCTGCATAGCTTACACACAAACATCAGAGGAATTACGTCTTACGTGCTCACTTAAATATGAGAATTGAAATTCTATCTTTAAACGTATCAAGTTTATAATTCACGTGGTATGTTTGAAATTATAAAAAACTCTATTAAAGTTTTGTTCCGAAAATAAAGAATTAATATTTCATCATTCGTGTAAATAATAAATACACCCTTTATACACCAAGTACAACTTAAATAATAGATTTAATCTGCTACAGGTTCATATTAACTCTTCACTATAAGCCTTTTAAGCGATTCTTCGTAATTAAATAGTTAAATAGTAAGACTATATCCATTGAAATGTATTAAGTTAGTAAAAACATATAGACATACATAAACCTGCAGGCTATTTAAAAGTTTTTCGTATGTATAATGTGTTCGAAGTTGTTGTTGAAGAGATTTTCGTGTTGCATGCCTGTTTGCTTCATCAGATCTTGACAGAATATATATATAACTCGGCGATAAGCTCTACATGTAAATATTTACGTACATTGATCTATATGATACGGTGCGAGAAGGAATGCTTCATCAACAATAAAACAAAATTATATATCAATTATAAGCACTAATTCATTAATTAATAAAAAAAAGGTATATGAAAAATTTGGGTATATTAAAATACAGTTATTGAAATTTAAAATTAAATAAGTTACACATACGGTATTGTTATAGATTCTCATTATATAATAAATAAAATTAAAATTTCGCACACGTCTAGTGTTACGCAACAGAAATAATAAATAGAGCCAACAAAACAATTGATGCTATGACGAGAAAATTGTCTAAATACAATTCGCGACCGTTTTAACAAGCCGCTGTACTGAGATCTTTATCTCATCTTACTATCGATTCTCGATCACAGTTCATTTATTTATTCGCCAAATAAAAATAACTCTCTGTTAAGCCAACGTGTTCATTTATAGCAATATTCATCGACATGGAAACATTGGTAGGGGTAATTAATACAAAAAAGGTTTTATCTAGATAATGATTGAGATTAGATAATTGCAATTGGGCAACAAAATGTATGAAAGTGAAAGGTGAAGATAATGTCCATGCTAACACCACACGGGTTCCGCCCGAGGGCACGCGGACTGAAAGTATATCTTCATTAAGGATACATTTAGTATTCGTTAGATATCAAAACGATAAAACAAAATCACATAGAACATACAGATAGGTAAAATATAATTAGAAAGATCTTTAATAACAGTAACTGCATTGACAACTGATATTCTTAAAATGAAAAATCAGTAAAAATAATTTCAACGTAACGTAATATTACGATATGTCTTTCCTATCAATCCTGCCCATTATATTTGTATGATCAATGCAATTTTCCGGCTCAATACCACACAATACATGCTAGTTGTGAACTCAGTGTTGCCATAACTAGGTCCTTGATTACCTTCTATTATTCGGAAAGAACTTTGCCCGAACAGAAATTGGTTATTAAGCTCCAGATAAACAGAATATACTTGAAAGGCAAGATTTCCCTAAAGTATTAACTATCATCGAGTAATATATCACATTATGTAATACATAATTGAATTTCAAGTATATAATTTGTAAAACCTTAATGTTACCAGTTCACTTAAAATCTAATTATAGGCAATTTATAATTTTAAGGTAATTTGATTTCCCACAGCTATTACTGGTCTTTATTGCTTCATATATTCGAAGGTCATTTTAGGTTCGAACCTCTCCATAATCGTACATAGATGACTAAAAAACGTATAATTATAATATCTATAAGAATGTCCTTCATAACGACACAATGAAAAAAATCCTCAGAGATTTAAATAAATCAAATCCTAAGAGCGTTTTAATTATCTCCAAGGGATGTGTTTCTTATAACACATAAACCTAAGTCCTTGTCTAACCATAGACAAGACATATACAATTGATGAATGCATCTGACTTCGTTAATTTTACAATCGCCCTAACAAGAATGTTTATTAATACTCATTTTACTTCAAGTAACTGTAAGTGCGACCTTAATTTGTCAAATGACTTAACTCTACAGCAGCCCTATAAAATGATGTTGACGATGAAATTGCGTGTCATTTAATGAGTATATGTATGTATACTATTCACATTATTATATATTATGATATGTGAAATAATTAATAAGAATATCATACAAGTTTGATATTGTCTGTCCGGCCATAGACAATAGAATTCATGATATACCATAGTTTATATAAATTACCTTTCCTGCCCAATAAACTTGTTACCGCGTCCGTGGGTAGGGGTTGCGAACACAACGGATACTTATTAGACGTTATTCCATTAAATTAGAAGTAATTAGGCTTGCGTCAGGCTAAGCGAAACTTAAGGCGCATACTGTGAAACTTGATTAGATAGTTATATTATTGTTTATAGTATAACTAAAAGATACGTAATGTTTGTATTTTACCAAGTATTATAACAAATAAAAAGTTTTTCATTCATTCATTTGAAGCGTTATGAATGTCTTTACCGATTAGTTTATGACTTAAATTACATATTATGTACGGATATTACATAAGTCGGAACCTACTATTACGTAATTATTTACGATTTTTATATATTTTTATATATATAAATTATATAATTTGTATTGAAAATGAATATTTCATGGTTTCAGGTATGCCTACAGCCTTCTTTCAAGCTGACCTCCGACACGTGTTCCTCGTAATGTATTATAATAATTGTACCTTTTTAAAAATCAAATAACTTTTGTTTATTATTTTTATAACTCAACTAACTAGCATATACTGTTACATTAATTAGACAAAATTACTGAATTTTTACATATAAATCAAAAAATATAAAGATACTTTGAATAAAGTTTTATATACAATTGAGGCATCTTTATTTTTAATAATAAATAAACATTTTGGACTTAAGAATCTATTTTAATCTGGGATAAAGGTCAGATGCGTTTTGTTATGATGCAGTAAAATACTTTAAAATAGTTAAAGAGCCATAATTTATCGAACATATCGAAGGATATTTTTTGTAGGATTGAGTAAAAACTACCTACACGTAGAAACTTATAAAAAAATATGTAAAAATAATAGTATTTTTATTCCACTAAGTACACGACACAGACCTACAGCACACAACTTTTTAATGAGTGAAACATTAAACAAGGGCCTTTGATGAATGTTTAGATCAAACGAGTACTGAGATCTCAGATGCTGTGGGACGATAAAGAACTCTTAAGAATCTATCGTTTTTATTTACTAAACAGCATTCCATTGAAATCCGTGACATGTTAACTTAAATGTGTAGATAGAAGTCTACAACTACCGAATTATGCCATTATGATCTCTATACAAAACGTGATAAGTGTTCTTATTTGATTTAAATACCTAGCAAATAATGAAAATACCTAGCAACTTTTTTATACACCTTTTTTGCATTATTCATCAGTTCTCGTTCTTATATTTTAAAGTCTAAAATGCTTTAACTCACATGAAAAATATAGTTGTTATTTTTTTAAATCACTTGTTTTGAAACCATGGCCGGCCTCTAGACTGCATGACGCGTAGAACTTGTGGTTTTTGCAACCGTGTGATTACGAATAAATTTAGTGAAGTAAAATTTATTATCGATACTAATTTTTAAATATATTAACTTCTATGAAATAAGTAATGCATTACTAACATCTAAATAATAATATTTTTTTATAAACCCAGAAGTTCTAATTACAATTGTTTCCGTAAAACTATTGTAAAAATAAATACGATTCCGTTGTATACGGCAGCTTTCATTAGAAATCCCTTCTAAACTATTTAACCTTTATTAATCGGTAAAGTAATGAAAATCGCGTTAAAGTCCGCTAATTGGTTTTCGAGATGAGCTTTCCATATTATGATTTAATCTCCGCCTATTCTTTAAAGTGGGCAATTAATTTTATCGGAAAATCTTGATATAAACGCAAATATAGACGCTATTTCAATATACATAGAAACCATTAGGCGATCGGCTTGCAGCGCCTCGACGTACTCTGACCATCATAGTCATTTTGGCGCCAACAATTCTCACTCGAACCACGATTTTGAGATAAAGAAGAGTGATGATCACGTCTATACTACATAATATACCTCCATTATATATAATATACTTAAAACAATACGCACTTACGCAAGATATTAAAATGAGATTACTAATATAGCTCTTCCATTACTTTTTCACACGATGTTAGTTCACAATCGTGAATACTACGATTTAAATCGTGATAATCGATGCATTAAAGTTATTCTGATTGCTATGGAAAATGTTACAAAATTAACAACCATATGCTATATTCGGATGCTGTCTGATATTCATCATGAGATGTAAAAGTATAAAACTTGGATCGTATTATGTTGGATATAAAGACTGAAATTTTGCAAGCATCCATAGTGTAAATGTTTACATTGTGTGCTGATGCATTTACGTAAAATTCAATCGATACATTCCCGAACAGGTATTAAATTGATTAATTCGTTATAATTTATACACTTTATGGCCCCTCTGTGTTTAAGATGCATAAATTATTTTATATAGCATCTTTCTATTAAGACGTTTCAAGCTAAGGTATGTTCATACATAACTTTGTCTACATAATAACTTTCATAACTTTCTACATCAACTTCGGTCATAAATATGGACGTGGCTATAAATATTACAGTATCGATATAAGTATGGTACATCACTATATTAAATAAACGTTAGCGCAAGACCACCAGTTGCTTAGACCAAATAAAACGGTATAGACTAGCCTTCAAGTTTTTCCACATACTGGACTCACTGGTAGTGTTTGTTTGAGCCCTAGGATTTTAGCGATGGATTGGGAATACATATTTTACGTATTAATTTAAATTTAAACATTTTTTAATATTTTCTTTACAAATCATTCACTCAAACCACAAAATATAACTTTAAGAATTTATCGTTTTAATTTATCATGTCTACGAAATTTTTTAACAAAGTTAAAATTAATATTGAAAGATTAACCTCAAAGTTTCTGATAAGAAAATTCCAGACGTCTTTTAATACTGATTAAATTAACTAGTCCCACATTTTGTTTGCCTAAAGTTATAATTATCCCTTAAAAGTCAAATGTTTGCGTTCGTACAAATAATATGAATTAGATGGGAAATTAAATTAATTAACATTCTAAAAGGTCGGAGGGAGCTAATAAGGGTCTATGTTGCGGCCACCTCTGGCTTTAAACGTAAAGTTTTGTATGACAATGTATAGTTAAGAAAACATTTAAACACAGAAAAGTATGATTAGTTCTTAATTTGATTATATTTATCTTCTTTTGTATGAGATAAGATCTAAGAAATAACACAAAAATAAAGTTTCACCTTAATCGGAAAGATTTATTTAATATAAATTACAGTAATATTATTTTGTAACAAGTTTTTCCATGATAATTTCTATCGATACCTACGTTGATTCGTCAACTCTAAACAGTTTTGCAATTACCCTTTTCATGCGTGTGCACTGGACTTTATCGATGGTATCTCTTGCGCGGAAGTTAGCGGGCAATTAGGCGACCCGTTGTTTATAACAGCTGCTAGCAATTTATACTGAACGTTGCATGTGTTTTTTATTAAGTGTTTTTAATATAACCTTGACTAATATGAGTTTTCTAAAACTGAAGCTTCGTTTTAACCAAATTTTCAACATTTCAACAGTTCGGTGAAACAATTTATGTCATTAATAAACGTGCGAGAACTGTCAATGTCAGAAAAACATTTTAACGAATGAAAGTTTTGTCGGAACAAAAGTCGTTAGAAGTTTAAGATGCTGGGATTCATCGTCATGTTTTCCGACTGTAGGTATTCTTTCATATTATATAAAAATGTTTTAAGCTAAAATGAAATAAATAAAAACGAACAAATAAAACTACAAATTAGACGGGAACATTATGAGGAAATGGCTTATCACTTTTTAATTTACTACGGAAATTGTTTTGTGGAATTCTTTTTAGTATACTAAGAACTAATCTTTGAACTCTAAACCTATCTCGAACAGAGTACCGGGTACCGTATATTTCAATGGAAATTTTTAATAAAAGTTGTCAGGAGTGAAGAGACTTTTTAATTAAAACCAGATAGAACTGAACTTTGATTATCTTTTTCTGATGTTGGTTTTTATTTGCAGTTACCTTAACTAAGCAACCAAACTTAGTGAGTAAGTAGTGAGGAACATACAAAGTAAGAAAAATATCCATATTAAAATTGTTTGACTTAAAATTAACCGTTTATTATTTCAATAATAAAAGATCTATTAAAGTGTACAACAATCAAATCATATAAATTTATTTTTTAATTACTTATATGAGTTATAAATGTACGTATAAATAAACTTTACCCTTTGATATTTCAGAGTATAAACAAAACTGCATTTCTTGTTGCTAGGGTTGTGACAGGTATCGATAAACCGAGATGGCTTATCTAGGGATTGAGCTTAAATGCGGAACCGCAGATACTGGTGACGTATTTATCGATAGTCGACTTATCTTTTATCGAAAGGTGTCGATGAATGTAATGGACGCGATTTATATTGTATTACAGCGCACCCGATTATTTCTTTATTTCGATTCAGAATTTGTGGAAAGCAGCGAACTAATTGGACTATTTTTAGCCGTGTCCTATATCCCTTAATACGATTTGCTGTGTACTACAAACACGATTTAAGTTCCACTTACATTAATTACATTTCATTTAACCTTATTAATTATTATTAACAACAATAACACACGAATAATGATAATTTATATTAATGATAATATCAACTTTTTTCCTAAATATGTTTGATATTTTTCAACATTTTATTGCTAATGCAAATTCTTGAGATGTTGGCATTCCATCTGCATTATATTTAATCCTATAGTTTTTATTCATTAGTCACTTGTCGTAATAATCTTTGTTCGCGAAATTACGTAGTAGAAGTCAATGTTTTGTTTGTCTCTTAAAAATTTACTCTGTTGTGTTAAGATTCAGAATGAAAGACAAATGTATTCTTCAATAATGATTTTATTTACTTATATTATAATTTTATATAAATATTTCTGTATTTATTGTTTCTTTTCGTTGGTTTTAATCAATGTCTATTTAAAGTTGTTTCAAAACTCATTATTGCTATATATTGTATAAATAATATTTAATTCATATATGACAATACATTTAAATATATAACATATGACATATAAATTGAAATATTAATAAGTGTTTTGTTATGTAGATTTGCGGAAAGTGTACCAAGGTTGTTACATTTATGCAGGTTCAACCAAATTTAGTGACGTTCCTTAATTAGATCGATAAAAAATATTCAGACAATTTATATTTATCGATAATTTATATTAGAATTAATTTAATTTTTATCCACCCAATTAAATAAAGTAAGATGGTAATACGTCTACTAAAACAGATATCACAAGTCGACACTAACAAAACTTTCATACAGTCTCAGCATCTTATCTGCGATCTCAGTCGAAGATCACTATCACGACAGGATCGTAGCGGCTTTTTACCGTATAATACATACTATAACTCAGTTTTTGTTATAATTGGATTTTCTATACATTGACAGCTTATAGATATTTTCAATCATCAGATATCTTTAATAATTTTACAACAAAGATCGTTAAATTAAATTTATCAATTATGAAATGGGAGCTCGATTGCGACACGCGAAATATGATAACGCTTTTAAAACACAGTTCAAATACCTTCACAAAAATGCCGTCCTGATAACATCTACACGATACTGAGATAAGATCAGCTTCCGAACGGGATCGAGTGAAAGTGTCAATAGTTATATTTATAGTGGTATTCATAAATCTTTATCTAACATTTAAGTCTTTAACAAGTCAATGTTTTTTGCAACTCATATATTAATTAATACTATTTAGATGTCTGTTTGTTGAAACATAATTAATATGAAAAAATAATATAACAGATATATTATTTTTATGCCCAAAGTAGATGTCTGAATTTATTTTTCAACTAGTGATATTTTTATTTGAATAACGAGAAAGTTAACAAACAAAAACCGTCGAAGTCTAAATAAGGAATAATTATAACAAAAAGAAGTTCAAAATTTCGTCTAGACCGTATTATATAATGTTGTAACTTAAATTGTTGTTAATTGAATGGAGTCACGGTAAATAAAAATGTCATTAGGCGAATAATTTGAATGAAAGTTAAAAAGTTAAATGGCGTTTGCAGAGCTCATTTCGTTTAGAAGCGACTGACTTTTTGTGTTGTCGAATAAAATATTCCTGTTTAGAATATTATTTTGGATTGTTGTATGTGAACATTAATAAGAAATTTATTCCTTAAATTTACAAATTATTACCTCACATTTTATTAACTTTTATTTGTGAGTATTCCTTTTGTAAAACTGTCAAAACGATGCCAACTCTCTAAATAACATATTTTATGAAAACTTCTCTCAGTTTTAAAGATTTACGTTCTTTGTGCAAGTTTTAGGGTTCCCTTGGTCCGTTTGTCCGTTGTCAGAAACAGAACCCTTAAGTGAATCCTAATATGATGTTTCATATAATACTTAGGCACCTTTTAATTACGAAACTGGTTGGGTTGTCACTTGTCAGCGGAAAACGAGATAGACATCGAGACGCCGATCGTTATCAAAATCAATCAATCGTATGTATCGACACGAAAATTAGTGAAGCGAGCGCTTTTTATCGATAAACAACGGTAGCTACAGTGACCGAGCGACGTATAGCTGTTGGCAATTCAATTTTTACTGTCTATATTATATCGATCTTACAATGGAATTAGATAACAATAAATCGCTCCAATCACATGTAATTCACTTTCACTATCACGAATTATGTGTTGATGATTTGATATATATCTGTGGTTTTCTATTATGTTAGCGATATATTCTAGTTCGTTAGTATGAATTAGATTTATATATTAATAGTTTATTTATAATTTATTCTATATATGTATAATAAATAATAAATAAACATTCAAAGCTGTATCATAATAAGGAACCATTTGCGTTTGGCGTTTGCCATTATGCAACCCAAAGAACGTCTTGGCTTGCCTAAGTAAAATGTAAATTCTGTGTGATTGGTTCTAGACATGGTTGATGGTAGACATCGCACAATTGACAGTAGTTGACCGACATGCAAGTTATTGAGGCGACACGCGAATTCACAGATTGTGGGAACTGTGAGACTTCCGCTATAGGATTAAGTGCGTTAGGACACGAAATTGTAAAATCTCTTGACTTTATATTGCAATAATATAAAATATACTTGTTATTTAATATAACAGCTACAAAAGTAAATATATATATTTATGTGTTTCCTTAACATATATTTTAATTTATATTTTATATCTTTGTATACTAAAAATCTTTATATTTATTATAAATCAAAACCAAAACCAAAACTAATAGCTAAATATTATAGGAATTTTAATGTATTTAGAGTTGATTGAATATTCATCACTCATCTGTATTCAAAATAAGACGACATTAGAGCAACGTTTACGTTTACGCGACAGATTGCTTTATCGATATTTATCGTTGACATCTCTATTGGGCCATAATTTAAATAGATTTCATATTACTTTTGCATTGAATAGGTGTAATACATCAAATTAAGATTTATAAATCCATTTGAATATGTACAAAAAATAGGATTGCTAGATGTATTTCTTAAATTTTATTGTAACACAAATGCTATTACTTTAAGCCTTATGATATTAAGAAAATGTTTGAATGTATAATTCACATCTTAAATTCTAGATCAAAATAAATTCAACCCATAGCAATAAAACTACGCGGCTTAAAAGCCATCGTTGATCGACCATCTGCAAACCTAATTGTGCCATCATAAAAAATTTCAATTGTCTACAATCAAAAAGTTCAAAGACCTCTCTACGTGTTTTACTATCAATTGTAATAGAGGAAATATGAATTAGGAAGTTATTTATAAATGGATTCATAAAGCTTAATTAGAACGACTGGCATCCATTCATTTCGTTTCAACTAATTAATTGTTGCGTGCAATTTCATAAACATATCTCTCTATATAGCTAAGATTATAATATAAATATTTCACTTAGACAAAACTAACACTGAAAGAAAGAGCAAAACAAAGTTAAACCCTTGTTTCATTACATATATTACGTAAATTGAGAAAGTATACGAAAGTAACAAAGGAAATATGCAGAATAACATCACAAACAAAGGGACTACTTTTGTTTGTGATGCACAGTTTATAGGTAAAACAGATTATATCTTATTAAATATACCTCACCAAGCATTCAGTCAAGCTAAGCAACGATTTAAATATAATAATAATGAATCATATGACAAGATATATTGAATCTTGCAGCAGTCATAAATGTTTATACAAAAAAAAATCAGAAAAGACACAATTATTATCAAAAATAGGACCGTGAAGTGATCTATTTTTCAATTAATATATAAAATACGAGTTAAATTGTATGTTTTATACACAGTCATTAAAAGAGGAGCATGAGAAGACATAAAATACAATTTGCTCCATACACGTGTCTAGTTTATAGATAAACCATTACACATCACTAACCCAGCTCCCGGAGCACACTGAGAATTTATAGGAATTATAAATAAATGATCGGGCACAGGAAAATTGTCGATTTGCATGGCGTTCCACAGAGAACGTTGTAAAGATTTTTTAATATTAACATGAATTATTATAGATACAAACTATACAATAAATCATTTCATACAAAACATAATAAATATATCACGTAATTAAAAGAAATTCAACCATCAAAATACATTTATCACGTCAATTAATTCCTTATATCATTGGTCAAATAAAGAACATTTATAAAGTATATAGTCGACGAACCGGTTAGGTGCCTATTACTAATATTGCGATTTACGACCAATCGAAGAATGAAGGCGGCTTCTTTGGCACATAAAAGTAAAAGTGGTTCGTCTCAACAATTTATGTGCATCTCGTTGAGGCTGCGGCTTGCGTCTGTTTGTCTGCTAAGATTTATCTGATATAAGTGTGAATATATATTTAACTAATGGGTCTCGCCCGCGACTTCGCTCGCCTGTTTGAAAATTATCGCCTTGGTAGTAAATACCATCAAAATGAATGTGTGGACAAACGTACACTCGAAACTTTCGCGTTTTCGTCAAATAGAAGGCTGTATACACATACACGCGCATATTATATGCATATGTGTGTGTGTAATAAATATTATTTTACCTGACAGCCTATTATCAGGGTGTATCTCAAGTTATCAAGATAAAAGATTTTCCGCTCATATAACGTTTTCTATCTTTTTATTTGGTTTATAATCCCGGCGCACTCATTTTTTTTTTTTTTCATCCAATTACACAAAGAATGGTTTCGTTTATTTTATAATTTTTTTTTTTGGTTTACCTTCAAACAGTAGCGTCCCGGTCTGAAATTTATTGGCCGTTCGAACCTTTTTATGTCTTTGAAACCGTCCGATAAAAAAGCTAATATAATTTAAAAGATTAGAATTACATTTAATGTGAAGAATGCAATTACTTTGGCTTGCTATTAAACGAAACAAATAAATGTATTTTACTTATAAACTGATGGCTTTTATTGTTAATTAAATATGAGATACGATAAATATGTAATAAATTGTGTGGACATCATATTTATTCATAAAAAATTAAAATAAAACAGCTTTTATGACTAATATTTGACTTTCACCGATATCAACAGACGGACGGGTTTAAAAATTAAATAAAAATATATACATATCAACAGTTAGCTATGAATAATTTGTTATAAATGCTATCTGAATATTTTTAACAGCCCACGTAGTCGCATCTCAGAACAAGATCACTAATATTACCGAATTTTTATCCGGTTGTATCTAAACGTTTACAATATATTATAGAAAACAATGGAACATGTGAGCACGCAATTTAGATAACATCTGATAATGTTCGCGATTACCCATTGTCTAATAAATCACAGAGCGCTGTGAGAAAACACTTATTCTATATGATAGATTGCTTCAATACATCATTATATCGTTCGTCAAATATTTTATTATAAAAGAGTTCTGCTAATTATTTCTGCGCCAGTTCTATCAGTGCTGAACCTCGAGATAAATAATCTTGTGTCCCTAATGAACTCCCTGTACATATAAAATATGAGTCAGTGCTGTTTTCAGAAACTTATCGGGACTAAAATTCCGGTTGAAGCCAATACATCATTTTGTTATGTCGATTTTTATTATATATACTATATATTTAATAACTATCAAATGTAGATAACTAAAAGTAATGAAATGTCAATTGTGAATTAATGGTAACTTATATAATTTGAATACCATTAGATTTATTATGAGAGATGGTCATAAAATATTTTAAATTATAGCACACAACGGACTTTTAATTAAACGTGATGCAATGACGTGGAGAAATTTTATATGTAAAATACATTTATCTGTGATCGAAGCAACAAATGATTTATACGAATGTTTAAACACTTTTATATATTTATTATGTATGCGTTTGGGAGCGTTGAGTGATGGGTTCCATGAACAAAAAAGACATGATACATTCAAGTCGGAGTATGTTTTGCTCATCATTGTAATTGATCTCACAACATCGATATGAAATTTGAATCAATCAAAATAACATTACTTTGTGTGCGTTCCGAGTCATAGGAATGATGAGTTTTGAGTGAGAAAGGCATAATAATAGTACTGAAATATGAAATACAAATTAATTTTTTACGCTTTTTATTTTCAATCCAATGTTCTTAAAAGTTAAAAATAATATAAATAATTTTTAATAAGTCTATATTTTATATCTTAAATATAAATTACTATCGTGCTGTTTAAAATATTTAACTTAGAGTACAGCTTAAGTGATCAGAATAGATCTCTTACTTTGATTTTATGTTAAGGAAAAAGCTAGCCTTTATAACTAAACTTCATGAGATGACTGGTAGAACATTTTAAATTAACCTATTACAATATATATACGTAAATCTGCTTAGATTAAGTAGCTATGTAATGTTATACCGCAATTCGTTCATCGCTTCCACCATATACTTCCATCTATTTGCATACCGTTCCACGGATCACATCCTATAAGGCAGCTGCGGCATTACTTAACCATGAATTAAGATTAACCTACTTGCTTTATGGTTTTATTCCATGTCACTTTGAATTTATTTTGCATTAAGTTATGAGGAAAGTTCAGTCAATATGCTTTCGTTTACGATTTCATTACGAAACTATATAATATTTTTTCTTTTTAGAAATAATTAAAGATGACTGTTTGTCCGTTGGGTTATAAGATATCGACTGAAATGTTACTCTCAAGTATGTAGGAACTATTCGGAATATAAACGTAAAATATATATATATTTTTTTTTATAAAAGTGTATTTTGAGATAAAACAAATTCTGAGAAATATCTCACTGTCGCGATATTAAACACCAAGCTCTTTATTAGGCAAGCCGTAAAGAATCTTTCAAGTAAAATTCATCTAATCAAACGTTCTTTTCACACAAATAATGCACACACTCGGTCGCTATATAACAAAATATAATAAGTTAATTTAATTAGTAAGAAATTGATAAAATATATGCTTATTACACGTGATTTTCTATGCATACTACATTATTTAATTAAAAACAAAATTAAAACGGAATAAACATACATATACATCAATAAAAAAAAAATGACAGGCGTGGGAAAAAATGTAAATTAATTAGTTCGGACGTTTCACATCCTGAAATGTTATACTAGTAAGGCAAAAACACTCTCTCAAAATATACTTAAAACATTTTTATGTAACTGAGGAAAACTGAAGAGACACAGCTTGTTCTAGCTAACATCCGTATAGTGACTCGGTGCTGCGTGAAACGGATCGTAAATAATAACAAGAAGTGAAATTCGTGCTTGAATCTATCTGAAGTAATTTAATATGTCTTATACAAATATGAATCTGTCATTTTATTCACGATCGCATCTATCAAAGTATCAACTGGTGTGAACAGTTCTCGCTTTATAACGATCTAATCAGAAGCGTGGTAATTCATGAATTTAGTTTCATTTGCTTTGATCATTATTGGGGCAAAACAGAGAACCATGCCTCATTAGACTTGTATAGGGGCGGGATACATGAACAACTGTGCCAGGGTTGTCAAAACAATTATAAATAATTATTTTATAAAATTTAATTTTCAAACTTTAATTTACAAACTTTATAATAATACATTGTTACTATAATACTATCACATTCAAGTCTCCTATCTATTTGTATAATAATAGTTCATCAACATAATCCTTTCAAAGATCATTCGTATTTTTTATTAAATAAATATTATTAAAGTTTTCTATTTAAAACCGTCCCTTATAATAATTTGTTAGTCAAGTAAACTCAAAGCGGGCAGTAAAGCGTGTTATTACACACGGCCGGTTACCGAACGCTGGCTGCGAACAATAGCCAACGGTAATTGTCGCTCGTGCGCGCCCAGACTTACGTTAGAACTGTCAGTATTACTATGAAGGAGATTTTGGAAATGTTGCCATACATGAATTAATTATCTTATAATATTTAAAAAAAATATAGTATTTTAAATAAAAACTAAGAATAGAATATTACTTTTATTAACTAAGCGTAAAGCGCATATAAGATCAAAATAAAATCGACGTTTGACACCCTTAAAAGAAATCACTAATTATATGTAATATAATTAATTCAAAGGGAATTGTTGTAAAAAATATTTTAATACACGTATTCAGGACACGATCCTAATTTGTTAAGGAATTTAATTATGTTAACTTCATAATTGTGGTCCAACATTTTTTAACGAGGTCCCTTAGGAGTTACATGGGGTAAAATTAAAAATTATAACAAAGTAAATAATTATATATTAATTTATCTATTTAATTGTTCTTTTGTAAATGTGACGAAAAATAATACTGAATGATACTCTCTAGAAAAAATTGTCTTTGACTATAAGTTTTTTTATAATATATTCTGTCAATACATAGATAATTATTAAAATTTAACCACAAAATCTATTTTATATGTTAAGATTTATGAAACATTTCCCTTAGTCAATGTATAAGTATTACTTCAAATAACAAAACGGTCTCACAAGACATTGTTGTTACATTTAGAGGTCAAGCGAGTATAACAATTGTATTCTAAAAATTCTTTATTCCTTCAACATAAATAATGCATGCTGCACGTGTGCATTTCTATTCTGTGCATGTCGGTTAAAACGCTACTGTTTCTATGATAAACAGAAACAGCTGACCGCTGACATATTAACGTTGTCGGGAAAAGACTTTTAAATGAACAACGATGATGATGATCAAGCCTAAAGTTATATTTCAAAATTAATTTCGTTTAATAAATAATTTCAAAAATGTATTATGGCAACGTCAATTCAAATTAATTTTAACTAAATGTCACATTGACATAATATGTCATGTAAGTCAATGTCAATCAAAAATTTCAAACAATTTCGATACAGTCAAAGTGTTATTGTAATAGATACGAAATTGATTATTGGGAATCAAAGTGATTAAAAGCTTTTAATTATAACTTCCCTAATCGATTAATCAACAATGGCTTTATGGTCGAGGAACTCACGATGGTGTGACGTCATGCATTACACATGAGTTCGTGTCAGGAAGCGGATAGACATGCATGCAAACTTCCGGCATAAGATTTTATAGCTAAACACTTAACAGAACAAGAGTTTTTTTTATAAAATTCCAATCTTTCAATGTTTATGGGTGTGTATTTAAAGTTATATACATGTTTGTATATCACAAAGCTACCACAACAATTCCTTCTGCATGTTATAGTAGAGCTAAATTGGAGCTGAAATACAGAACCAGACTAAAATTTTTATACGAGGTAAGGTTGCTCAGACGGTGTGGAATTACCGCTTACTAGATTTTCGTGATTTCACCTATGTTATTTAATTTCTTTTCCTTCAAACATTAACAGAGCTATTGTTGCGTTAAAAAAAAATACTCGCCAAATTCTGTATAATTTTTGTTAATTAAACTTCAACAAACAAAATGGCGGCATTGTCACGTCAGTGCTCTTAATGTTCATATGACGGAAACATTTTGTATACAAAAGGCTTTTTGAATATTACGATGTTATGGAATTTTTCGAAATAATTTTACAGAATATAGGAAAGTTTACAGGCGGTATCCGTAATTAAGTTATTTTGAAAGCTTTCATGTTCAGGTTTATAAATAACTTCCCATATTTTGTTTTAAAAGTTAATTTAGAACGAATTTTTTTTCGTTAACATTCGTTGAATAATCGAGTTGTTGAGAACAAGTCACTTTAAAATGGATAAATTTATATTAATGCGCGTCAGACAGTAATCGAAAAAGAAAAAATACTGATATGTAATTATATTACTTTTGTTAAAAATAAAATATTCTACCTTTCAAGTATACTTTTGTATTTCCGATGTTAATATTGGAACTGTAAAAAAAACTGTCATTCAAAGATTTTGATACCACTGAGTTAAATAATCCTATCAAATCAGCTTCCATGACAGTGATCAATTGCCATACTTTTTAAATTGTAGAGATATCTTGAAAATAACATAGAATTGCTCTGAATATAAAAGTATGTACCTAATAACTTAGGCCAAACTCTCCCAACAAAGGCATTGTCAAGACATTATTTCGCCCATACATATGTATAGCCGATATCAAATTTAAGAAATATTTACCGTTCAGAAACTCCTATGATTTCTGGACGTTGTATTTGATCATGTTATATTTTCTTTGAACCGCTTACCTTTGTTCTACCGTAATTTGCGAAAATCAGTAACCATGTTTGTAACTCGGAGAAATGCTTTAAGATGATAAAGAAGTTGTAACAGATAATAAAATAATAACTATTGAAGACAATTACACAGGATATATCTTTTGTATTACGACCAGAGCGATTTCAGTCACTCGAAATTAATATATTTGTTGGGCTCATGATCTTTAGTTGACTTAGTCATAAATTTATTAACTTTGACTTAATCTCGTTATCATTTCAACGAAATATGTATTGTTACCGTAATAACTTAATTACCCTTGGAATAAGGACACAATTAGTTTGTATATTTTCCAAGACTATTGTTAATTTTAGTAACAACCAATATGGAATGTAATGTTTTTTTGTATTCTATTCCTATAGTTATTTGGTTATATCAAATTGCTCTGTCATTTCAACGAGTTCTTGTATTGCAATATGGTATGCCTTTTAACTATGACATTATAATGTTACTTCAATCTAGCGCCGATGTACGCAATACTTCCCGGCCCTATCGCCCACGGGCTATTGTTTGAGCCCGTGCATTTTAGAAGTTTTGTACATATATATGGATAGGATATTAACACTTAACACTATCATAATATAGCTGACATTACTATATTATAATTTATATAATGGAAATGAGCCTATTTATTCTGAAAGGTTTATTAATTCGTCAATTTCCAAAGGCGTTATTATAATATATTATAAGTGATATCACACATTTGTTCACACTTTAGCTTTATAAATAAATCTTCATGTATTTATGTTTTAAAATATGCGAAGGGATGTCTAAACAACATTTCTTGTGTATTAATATTTATTTTAGGGATTTAACCCTTGAGAGTCAAATTAATGACGTAAGTACGGTAAGGCTAAAAGTCCCTAATTCCGGTAACTAAGGCATTAGGTTTCCGTTGTTGTTGAATAAATTAAAATCTTCTTTTGTTGCTTAAAATTTGCAATATTAGTGACTTTTTCTGATGATCTAAATTCTAAGTGAAACAAACAAATATCTTATTATGGTAATAAAATGATATACTTTATTATATACTAAATATTTACTTATTATGTGTTATTTATTTTAAATGAATAATAAATATATAAAGTAACGACATACAGCGGAAGGGTAATGTAATCTGTCTGTCGGAAGTAAGTTACTTATGGCTCAGCTACCAGTAGCTGTTTCATATTCTTTACATCAAAGGACGCCTCTTCAAAGCTCTTAAATTAGGTTAACCATCATATTATATATATAATATGTAACCTTATTGCTATGGAATAAGATCAAACTTTGATCAACGTCAACTTTATCAGCAACATCAATGCTGTGGGCATTTAGTTTGGTATATTTAAACAGTTCTTAGGCCATTGTTATAAAGTTTAATTTCGTTATGATTTTATTCGGAATTTTTATTATCGGTTTGATAAGAGGTCAAGTGGCAAGTATTTTTGAGCGTGGTTTACACAAGTGACCTTTACTTGCGTAACATATAATATAACTTTGTAACTTCTGTTTCGATCTTATCGGAGATGTTTCACGATTAACACCATATTGTAACAAATAGCTCTCTCTTAATAGTAGTTAAGTGTAATAATTACCTTGTATTTTAAGATGAAAATTTGATAGCCAAAAATGATTCATAAATAAATTGATTATTGTTTAAAGCACTTCGTTTCAAACTTCGCTTACTTCGTGACATTTAGTATGCAAATATTGTTTGTTATTGAAATAACTTAAACGTAATACCAGTTTGATTTCGTGTTTTATTCATCGTATAAACTTAAAGATACACAGCTCAGCGCTTCGTTTGTAGTCTGAATGATGATAATAATCTTTAAAATTTTCCCTTTATCATTTAGGTATTATGATGAAACTGCCAGTCATATTTTGTTGTTAAAACATTTTTTCATAAATGTTGCTATTATTCAGTTTAATTTACATATTTTTAATGTTACGAAATTAAGGTTTTTGAGTAAATTTTTCATATTTATAGTTTTGTTTATTTATTTATTTTTTTTTAATCTTACTTTTTCTGTTAAATTATGAAATTACTTTTGTTAAATAGCAATAATATTTCAAATCAGTTTAAGTGAAACCTTCGTTTAAGAGATATTTTTATTCTGACTAAGTTTTTTAGTCAGTCGATAATTTATTGGATGTAGAAAAAATTTTAAACCAATAATTTAAAATGACGCACACCGTCAGTTAACAAACAGTTTTCATCTTAAAGAATGTCTCCATTTCCTGATAGACGAATTATTTTTTGCTAAAAAAAGGTGGCTGTATAAACTACATATGTTAAAATGAAATGAACTAAATAAATTTAAATTAATTTATGACCGCTCTTCACCTACATTTGACATAAATATTAAATTAAACTAGTAACTTCCTATATGTCATATATGTCTAAAATAAAAATAATATAAAAATAAAATCGATAAAATTATATGTGAACTTCATATGGAAATGAAAATTATCACATGAAAATAAGAGCGATTGCAATAAGGAAGTAAAAGTTTGGTACAACATAAAAGAAATAAGCCAGTTTCGTGAGAAGTAACATTATTAAATTAAAATCCAAGTTGGTTTTACTACTCATTGAGCGATAATTATGTGTTTGGTTCATCTATAATTGACATCTTCCGTCTTGGCGCGAGTCATGAGTTATCAGCGTTTCATTTATATGGTAATAAAACTTTTCTACAGTCCACGAGAATAAGGGGAACTTTGTTATGGTATTTTATGATGAAATGTAAATGATTTTGGAGAACGGCTTTCATTAATATGAAATTTATATCAATATTTGGATGACAATCTTAGCTGATATATCGCTTAATGACTTCTAGCAGCTGTATTCTATATATCCGCTTCGAATCGAAACTTGTTATAATTTATTTAATGCAAAAACTCCATATAAGATACATACAGACTATGCGTTTAGAAACGGATGCAAACAACATGTTATATTAACTTTCAAAACCTGTTCACGAATTAAAAAGTATAAATAAAAACAATGAAATCTCACGAAACCCGACAAAAGTTCCGTTAATATTCGGTATTTTAAATCCTTTATAAATCAAAATGATTATTTCAAAGAAAGTTTATATCGTAAAATAAAACGTTAGATCAAGATACCGTACACGAGGCTGTAACTTAAAACCCTCGTAAATATCCTAGTTGCGAGAACAGTTTTATATTGAACTTAGATAATCAGCTAAGATAGGAAGCAGATATAATTGGGTAAAGGGATATCGATTCTAGATACGTATAAATATCGTATGATCAGTTTCAGAACAATAGAAATAATAGAAAAGCTTATCAGCTCTTGTTATTAAAACTAACCTTGACATTGCTATAAGTGTGTAGTTAAAAAAATTCTTACTTTATTTATCCAAAACAAAACAATCCATCAAAACACTACAATAAATAAAAATTACTCCATCATCAAACGTTCTGTTTGAAAGCATTTTTAATCAAAATGTTATTGAATTTTTTTTAAGGGTAGTTTTAAATTAATAAAAAAATTAACCTTCAAATCTAATAACCACATAACTTGTATGCATTTATTAAAAGTATGTTTTTTATTTTTTAGGTAAGCAGAGTAAACGTTTTGTATTTGTAAAGTGTAAAATAGTATTTTATGCATTATATTTTATATACATAGAACTATAACCATAAAGTAATAAGGAAGATGATACAGATCTCATCTCAATGTTAAACCATCGATTTTTTTAACACCATGCGTCAGATTGTTTATTTTATTACCCTTTCCATTATTCGGATATTACAAGGGTGTGACGTTCCGAAGAATCTCAAGATCAGCTCCCTTGTAAGGCTGTAACTATCCGATACACAGCAATAAAACCAATTTATTGGATTCCAATCGTTATTATCATAATTATAAGGAATATAATTTTTTGCGAACGCCGTACTTGAATCGAGTGTTATTTGTATTAATGACGTAAAAATATTCGTATCACGGAATCTTCTCGTAAATGTCAAGTACTGGGTTTAAATATATATGAATATTTCGAGATTTCTCTTATTATGCGACCCTGCATTTTGCTGTTTTTTTATCTACAAACTTGAGTTTCGTAATTATAGACATAAGTATTATAAAATTTTCTTCAACATGTTTTTAAATTGTGAATAGTACTACGAATAATTATGAGACAAGACTTAATGTCTAGTATATAAAGTCGTTATATGCATATCGTCATTTGAAAATCTAGGTTAATTTACGGTTCATAAAAAATATAAACATACGTTCCAGCAAAGTTATATATAGTACATTAAAATTACGATTACAATAACATGCACCTGTCTTAAAAATATTCCAAAGAAAAAATTTAATCCACTTTTAGATATATGTATATAACTTTGATACAACATAACAACACTTTAAGACAATGGCGTCTATCATTAATGAAAAAGTTTTTTTTATTATGGCAACACAATAAAGATACTGGTAGTGCGCCGACCAAACAGTTTTTATAGTTTCAGATGTGAATTAAATTGTTATTTATTTGTTAACGGTTGATTGGGAATTAAGACATTCATTGTAATGGAAACAATACAATGATATTTATTGCGTTACGCTTTATAAATTAATATCAACAGTTCGTTTTGTACGGCATTAATTACGAAGTCTTTTGTTTTAACCGTCTGTGTGTTGTGTATGTGTTTACAGATACAATTCATTTTTCCATACTATCGTGATAATTACTTGAGAATATTAGTGAGGAATTTCATTTATGTGTACACGATATTGCCACCAAATTTATTTTTTCATTTAAAACAGTCCGAAGCATTTTTAAAATAATAATGTTTCTATATCGTTATTACTTAGATTGTTTTCATTTAAAATGAAATACGTGTAGATGTTTTTCCACGTGTATTTTCCTATCATTAAACTCATTTCAGCTGTTAATTAAAATATCAAAATATTTGTAATAATTACATATCTGATCTGAAAATTGTTTTTATAAAAAGTTTCTAGTTTAAACTTGTCTACTTTTAAAATTTAAAATCATGATATTACTTTCAATCAAAAGAAATAATTAATTCTAATTTAATACCAGCATAGAATTAAACAAATTTAATATTGATTTAAACATCGCCAATAAAATAAAATAAATAATTTATTATCACTTTTATAACAAAATTTCTTTACTAAACTTCGCTAGCATCAAACGTATTATTTAATTCAATATTATATCCACATTGAAGTGTTTGTCTAAATAAATTAAATAAGACTTTTTGGTAATTTTCCTTTCACAGATTAAAAATATTAAACAATCCATTCCAATAGTTAATACATTATATTAATATACGCATTTAATAAACGCTTTGCATCCTAATATTCTGATGCAATTAAATCGGATGTTTGATCAAAGCGACTTCGGTCACGGTTGCGGTTGGCTTTGAACTAACCGAATTAATTATGGAACTGAGCACCTAATGTTTTAGTGATTCACAAGGGAATTACGTGTCCTATATTAATTACAAGGAACATATTATTGTAGTAATTAACAATGCACTTGTAATATAAACGGGAACAAAAATGTTTCTTGTTTATCATGCAAGCGAAAACGCAGCGATTTAATGTATCTAAGTTACTCTAGGACTTAACATATATATGTATAATATATATAAAATGAATGTGTAATAATTCGACTAGTTATTAAATATAATTTGAAAAAAACTTAATGAGATCTAAGATTTTCGCGAGTATTCATTTAAATGAAACTAGTGTTATTCGGATTTACTACGCGGATTTTATTATTTAAAAACTACATAATCCCGACGATTATGTAGTTTTTTTAAATAATAAAATCCGCGTAGTAAATCCGAATAATACTAGTTTCATTTAATTGAAAAAAACTTATAGTGGATCCACTAAAATGTAAAATAAAATTTTCACACAATCAAAAGAATAATAGGACAACAAATGTCTGTAGAAGTCACAAACAAGATATTTTAAAGAATAAATAGAGATAAATATATATAATTACATAAATAATAAAAAAAAACTTTACGTATAAAATGAATTGTTGTAAGCTTATTGTGAATTCTAGTTAATTTAAATATTTCTATTCATATAACAAAAATCCAGCGGGTGTAATATAAATGAAGGGTTGTGAGGTGTGCGAGAGCTATTAAAATATAGAAAGGACCAGACAAAGGCACATCCGTCTCCTCTAATAATATGCTATTAGTGGTGTCGACTTGGCAGTTTTTGACCTTTGTTCCCACACCCTAACTAACTTTGTTGTTATTTTTTTTAACACAGCTGTTTTGTTATGTTTGAGTTAAAAATACAGATATGAGAGAGGAGTTAAATTGTTAAAGATGAATTATTTGCCGTGATATTAATTTTTTGTTAACGATTACTAGGTTTTGTTATTAACAATAATCTTTTTTTTTTACTTTTATAAACAAGGTCAACTCTTTATTTATATTTACAAACATTGCTCTTCTAGCTACAAGATATTTATGTAAATCGCCTACTTGAATATCGATTTTTACGTAAAACAAATTAAAAAAACTTTCGTTTAATTATAACCCACTTATATTGCAAAAAAGAGTCTCGTATAATTCTTAGTTTTAGGAGCCACAACAAGTAGCATACATTACGATAACATAAGCACCCTTGTAGTACAGGTAATGATGTAGGTTTCTGTTACGGTTAGTTTCACTACAGAAGTAGGTACGGCTGTATGCTTTAGATTTGTCCCAAACGTCCTTAAAGATCACAGGCGAAAGTCAAAGTAAAAAATCTATAATATAGAAAAGAATGAATAAAACATTTCTACATATCATATAACATCTTCGAAATATATTTATATTTTCCTTTGTGAAAACTCTTTAGAAATATTATTAAAAAAAGTTTTAAAAAGAGCATCTCTGAATAATATAACGTTATGCCTCAGGTCCCTTTAAGGTTTAATAGCTCTGTGGTTTTTATGGGGTTGTTTGAATCCCATTAACAAACAATACAAGTATACACATACAACAAAGGATGTTAAGATCTTATATCATATGGTAATTCGATATGGCAATTGTATGGACGGATTAACCTACTGCTGACGAGATATTTCTTTAACGCTTTTATGATGGATTTGTCTTGGAAATGGATTGCATGCTATTTAAGATCTTAGGTTAGTTATAAATAAATATTAATTTCGTCTGTAATTAAATTACGTTTTCGATTTCAGGTATTGAATATATTTTTGTTGCTGGGGTTGTAAGTATTGCTAAAAATAAAGAAATTATACTGAACCTGTCTGCTACCTAAGAAGAAGTGACAGGGTTGTCTAAATGTTGTGATATAAGTGGTCTTAAAGGATTACTTATTATATAAATCACAAAACCCAACATAAAAATTAAATACATATAAAAAATGGCGATTGAAAAAAATATAATACAAGATCGTTAAAGATAAGGACAAAAATTCATCTATCACGAATAAAAACCGACACAATTAAATACCGATTCATCTTAAGCGAACCGGTAAAAGAAAAATGTATTCGTATTAGAGAAAATTAATTAACTATCCATCACATATACAAACATATGTTAAACAATTTTATATTGAACGTAAATTAGTATCACACAAAGTGTTTTTTGATGTAGATACAAATTTAAGTGGATTCTCACTAATGATGTGTTTTCTAAAATTTATATAGTAGTAGTAATTGATGTGTTTAGGGGAACTATTAAAATGCCATTCAATTAGCATCAAGTAAGAAAGGCCGATTGAAAAGATGTAAGGCGCCGTACAGACCATAGACAGAAATGATGCCGGAACATTACCAGTGTCAGGTTCCTCATTAGAAGATCTAACATCCTCATATGTATTATAAAACCTTCATAATAAATATTTGAAAATGTTCTAAACTCATAATAGATGTTGTAAATTTTTCTTGATAAAAATGTATCCTACTAATATAAAGGCTAAACTTTGTTTGGTCCATACATATGTTTATTTCTTCCTCTTTCACACAAAACCTACTGAACGGATTTTAATTAAACTTTATAATCACATAACTTAGACACAGGACCAAATAATACATAAACAATTATTTAATCCTTTCATCCCTTCAAATTCACTTCAAAAACCACTTGGGATCATGTCATATTAGTTGTGTGTAGTCCAAAGTCACGAATTATTTTATAAGTCTCTCGGATCTTATTTCAAAATACACGAGGACGAAGTCGCAGGCGAAAGCTAGTATCCATATATATTTTTTTCGTAAATCGCATTTCTATCAATATATCACCACATACATCGGAATAAATATTCTTTTACCTTTATTAAAATAGTCCAAATATTAATACACACTGGAAATCTTCAAATTCCTTTTATCTTTTCACTCTGATCCTATTACTGGGATAAGATTGATATATTTTTATCATATAATAAACTAGAGATTATTTCACCGACAAATAGCCCGTCATTTACTTGCTACCGATTTTAATGAAACCAAACATAATTTTAAGACCCCCTACGTTATACATGCTGATATTTTTTGTAACCGTTTATGATATATTGCAAGAAAAATAAACTACAACCAGTAACTTTAAGCGAGTATGCAACTTATAAGGATATAATAATATGAATAAAAATCAGATACTTCGATACCAAAACATAATATTTTATAAGCCAAGTTAAAGATTAACTTTATATTTAATATTATTTATACAACACCCTGTACACAAACGGTTGTAAACCATAGACTCACAAATGTTCTGAGATCATAAGCGGATTATCCTTATAAATATAAGTGCACTCAAATCCTTTACTTCTCCAAACCATAGCCACTTTATACATCTGCCGCATTTAACTTTTATGTGAGTGTAAAAATGACTTTATTAAGCATGTGTGAGTGATACAGATAATTTATAGAGTATTATAAAGTAGATTTATACATGGCAACACTAATCGTATGATTTATGCCGTAAGTCTTTGGAACTATACGAAGGTTAAGCTATTTCGGTTGACAAGTAAAATAGCTGATAGTTTACAAGAAAAATATCAAACTTTTATAATGTTAGTTAGGAATTAAGTGATACTAATAACAATGTAGCTCTTAGGTAAAAGGAATATTATCTTTTGTAATCTGTTAATTTTACTTTATTTAACAATAGAATTGACAGGTTGAAAAAAATACATAATATATGAAATAAAAACAGGCTCAAAATATTTAAACTAAAACAACGACATTAAATTCCTTTCCAAAACACCACCATTGATAAAAATATAGAGAAACATAAATTAAACATTTTCACGTATAAATAATTCAATCGGCGTCTGACAAGAAACTAAATTCGTTTCAAACGAAGGATCTTTTACTGCCTTCATTCAGAAATGCTTTGGATAAAAATCAATGGAATAACTCGACGTATTTTCAATGACATCGCCATTTTGGATGCCAGAGATTTATACGAAAAAAAAAAACAGTCATTACATTAATTGACAATAATCGTCCGACGTTCTGAAAAATTTAAGATTCTTACTGGACATATTATTTATCAAATATTACCACGTTCAAATAGAGAGGATATCTTTTATGTTATAATAAATTCATAAAACAACAGTTGCGCCGTTATAGAATTGTATTTCTCCAATATCCCTATTCCTTTTTCTACTTTACGTGACATTTGCTTAAAAAAATTTTGCTCATGTGGCACGCATGAAAGTCATAGTTAAGAAAGTGAGTTATTTGTTTTTTATCTGTCTTATCCATGTATTTTTAACTTGCTCAATGTCAATGGCAATAGTTATTTCAAGATTATTCTTTATTTAAGATATTATTATTGGGACCAATGACATTTTAAGATTGTTAGTTACAAATAAATATATTTTAATTTAAATATAAAACTTTAATTTAAAAATATATCTCGCGACGGATGAGCATTTTAAGGAAGTTCAGTTAACTAAATAAAATTAATCTACAGGATTACATTGTACATTATAATGAAAGAAAAGACAATAAATTCTCATCACTATTGTAATTAAAAATAAAAACTTCAAAGATCGTTAAATTACACAAACAAATAAAATCGATTATATTCGAAATATAAGCGATTATAAAAACATCGATTCAGCCGATATACGGTTATCTTTTGCAATCGGTTCCCATGACGGTGGCATATTTTGTGCTTACTTATAAGGAAACCTGACCAGCGAACGGGGCTATAGACGACATTAAAATTTTAAAACTATTGTAATTGTTGCAAAAACGGAGCCAACAACTTTTGAATGTGATTTTTATTTCATTCCTCTCATTACATTTTTCCACTAACATTATAAAAATTCCAATTAAATCAACAGCAATTTTTAATATGCAGGAATATCATTTGACATTACCACAGAGAATAAATGAAACAAGAATGTTTTTCGTTGACGGTGCCACGGATAAAAAACCTTTTTGTTCTTACAAGGAGAACGCAACGGGATATCCTGCATGTTTCGTTTCGGAGATTCATTCAGAAGTCAAAGTTTATTTTATTTGTCTTTCAGTTTTTTGTAGACGGTCGTTAAACGCTCCTTCTGTTTCAAGTCGTCATGTTCAGATTGAAATGCGTTTTTGGCAAGACCGTACAGTCAGTATTAAATATTATTAATTCGTTTTAAAGTCAAATATTTGAAATAAGAACAGGTATTTTAAAAATTACTGCTTAGGAATGTTTACTATTATAAATTTACTTTAGACTGGAGATTAAAAATTTTAATACCTTTGTTAATGGCGGGATTATTGTATCTTTTATTTGATATTGTCATCTTTTGGTATTCTACTGACGGTACATATAAAGAATACAAGCGATTCAAAAGTCTGAAAGGAGCACTTCAATGCGTTCGTTTAATGTTTTATATTACATTACTATTTTTGGTAGTATTGTGCCATGATTCCGTTACAAACGACTCTTAATTCAATACGATGAAATATTTATAAGTTTTCACGTTATTATAAGCAGTATTTTGGAAAACATATGACCTAAATCTTGGTTAAGGCATGTTTTAAACATCCATTATGAGGAAACGATGATGAAAATTATATAAAAATTCAACAAGCTATGACAAATACCTCTTTATCGAAAGTCGGTTAACAATTTCAAAAGCCTCATTTGGCGAAACCAAAAAGTTAAGTATTCGGTCTCATTTAAAGTGGGTTAGTAATTAAATTAATAAGTAATCTTTCATAAGAAATCATTCTATGTTGAGACGTACGTGAGAAGAACAATTATTAGCCGAGGGGGAATTCTGTGTGGCCTAAATATGGCAGGCTATTTAAAATACGATACAGTTATATTATAAAATATATATTAAACATTATAGAAAATTCTTTATAATTATAGATGATTTAATCTGCGGAAACTGCGTGCTTTTCTTGTAATAAATATTGATAAAACCTAAGTTTGCTAACTCGTATTTTAAATGTGACCCGAATAGAAAATCTAGACATAATATTTTATAGTGAATGCTACGACGCTAAACCTTTACACTCTTTTAAACATTCGCATCAAGTAAAATTTCTCACACCTTAGGTATGATAAATACTCAGGAAATATATGAATTTCGCAAATGTAAACCTCAGAGCGGACATTATGTAAATTATGAATCCCGCTCTTTCCTTACACGTGAACCACGCTCTCTGAATACTTGGAGATATATTACATAGCTCGGGAATCGCATCTGAGCTGAAAGTCCGACTGTCTGCCTGAGACGGTTATTAAAATGACAAAACGTCATCGAAAAGACAAACCTCTTCGGAAAGACGAATATCCGATATTTTTTCAAATTAATCGAATATCGTTCAGTCGTTTATTGGTTATTACAAACTTTAAGTTAGTACTATAAACGTTTATTATCAATATATCAATTTCATTGTATTTGATAAACAACACAAACAAACAATCCTTTATTTAATCGGTATAATGTAACAATATCGTTATATGTGACCCAAAAATATTTAGAACAGAAATTCAAATCGATTCTATTAATAGAGAATTGAACACTCAGTCGAACAATGGAGCGGTATCAAGTTATGTCATTTAACATATCCGATCAAATCTATCAACCGTTCCAAAAGCAAGAAAGCCCTTGGCCGTGAAGTGACATCCTTAATATAATTTAGAACTCGGACATCCGCGTCTCATTCGAAAGCTATTAAATAAAACATGCTACAATCCCGCTTTCTATCATTAGATCTGATACTAGCTGGATGTCCAGGATTTACCAGGGCTGGCGAAAGTTACGATTTGAATACAATGACATGAATTATGTATGGTTTTATGCAATGTTTTGTAATGATATAGTTTGGGATGTGGGTGATATTTAAATTTCAATGACATCATTTAATGATGATCCGCTGTCTCTGTTCTTGTTTCGTATGAATTGCGAATGCGAATTGGTGCTTTCATATTTTATGTCGAAATCAATGATACTTCTACAAATAACATATTATATGAGTGTATATGATGTAGTATATGATTTTTATTCAACGTTCTAAGTGAGTTAAACCTTTTTTTTCTTAGACTTTAGCAATCTTATCCTTAGTCGTTCGCTTTTGACCCCGGGGAAATTTTTGGATAAAACTTTTATTAAATATATTTTAAAAAGACCTTTACTATTTTTATATAAACATACAAAATCCTTATAAATATATATTAATACAATACTAATGCAGTGTTATGTGCATATATTTATCCATGACAGTTGTAAAGGTTATTCCGCGTGTGGTCGATACAGGATCGCAGAAAATTGAGTGTGGCGTATCAAATGTAGCGAAAATGGATTACATGCTAGTTAGCTTACGTCCACTGATGTAACAGCTTAGAATATTATGATTTTGTTGTATCATATAGCTTGATATCTCGTGGTTATATAAACATCGTAGTTATAATTTAAATTGTACTACGTACACCAGACGTGCTCATATGATTTTGATGAAACTAATAACTAGTTCGTGTATAAAACGATATACTTCGATAATACTACTCTATATCATACCTCTTTAATACTACTTGACTTACTGAAGTTCGAGGTTTTAATAAATTTTTGAAATTACCTTCTCATGAATATTTAACTGCTGTAGGAACTTTTACACTCCTTACATAAGGAAACCGTTTCATCCTATTCAAGATAGTAACCAATTAACAGGTATTATTAAGACCACAATCAATTTGCGAACAAAGCCCTTAAAGCAGATAAATTTATAGACATCTTTCTATTTTAACAGAATTAACTACCGCGACTTGGTTTATAATCAACAAAAATAGTAATTCAATTCAATAAAAAGCCTTAGTCAATAAAGAATAATGTATCCAGCAGTTCGAATGTATTTGATGTCATTTCTTTTTGTCCCCAGATATTAATCATATATCCCGAAATGTCACAGTTCGCTTAAGCGGGTGCAATAATACGCCATAACTCGATTCTCACAATCGTGTTCGTTTCCCATGGTAGAGGTTAATGGTAATAGTGTTGCCATTGCCATTCACGAGTACCCGATTTGCTATGGTCTATTTAATACCAAAAATAAATTTATTAAAATTGAGTACGGATTTCGTTTTATTTTATAACAAATAGAGACTTCATAAAAGTCAAAAGGAAAATCAAAATACTCAAGAATAACATTGGACAATTATTCATATTCTTTGGTGAACTCTAAATTATAGGGATAAATTCCATTATGTGTTTGAATTCCATTATTTTAATGGTTTTACAAAGCGTGCTTCGAGAAACAGAAGTAACATGATTGGATTTTAAACAATAGGCCACTGACAAACTACGAGGTCCATTTGTCAACATGTGATTATCAAATTTTTACTTCTCAGTCGCAGCCCACCGAGCATGATAGCCAGATAATCATTATAATATATTACTCTACAAATGAAAAGTTTCTTTACACTAAAGTGTAAGCGAATGTTAAAAAATCTCCATACTATATGGAATAATTTATCTATATTAGCTATATCCACTTAACGCAATAGTAAATAAGAGATAAAACTATTTACTATTTAAAATGTTGTATAAATCTAGTGTTTATATTATATTATAAATAGTCATAGTACGCCTATTGTCTAAATCTTCTATATATACGGATTGATAAATATTGTACGTAAAGTATTACGCCCAAGAATATATTGGTATCCGCAAAACCGAACACAAAGATCACAACCGCAAAAAGCATAAGAAATCTCAAAGAGAAAAAACAGACGAGGATTGTGAAAAGACATCAATATAACACTTATCACAACGACTTAGTGTTTGAATTCAATTGTGACAAATGCACAAAATAACTCAAAGTTAAAATTTGCATAAAATGAACAATGTCCTTTGTTGATTGAAAAAAAAAGCAACTTTAAGTCAACATCTGCAGGTAGCCTTACATTGAACGTCGTTATACAACATTGAATATTTTTATATAACATATCAGAAATAAATGAATTTATTATGACAAAATTATAACATTATAATCATCTAATTTGACATGAAATTTACATGACAAATATTACGTAATGATAGTCACCGTGATAAGAACATCCTAAATAGGAAGGAATGCTCGAGCAAACAGACGGTAGACTCCCTGTGCGTTTCGTAAGTGCGATTGCGTTAATTTACTAACGAAACGCAATATTTGGTTTTGATATCAAAGATGACTACAAGTTACAGGATTGCAGCGAGTTGTTCTTATTGAAATCTTATGTATTATATACATTAACTTCATTGTATAAATTTGTTCTCCTCCGCCTAAACAATAACATAGTTTTAAAATTATTATTATATCACCTTTATAATATGAATTACTTTATCCCGAAACAAGAACTTTATATCGACTTTATATTAATTAAAATCGATAGACTATAAGAAACATTTGTGATAATTTCTTAGCGCGTATAACTTGTATCAGGTTTAGAAGCTGGAGTGGTGACGTCACTCATCTCATAGACTGTTTGCTTTAGTTTTTAATGCAAACATCGTTTATGAGCAAATCAAAAGATGCTTACGAGTTTGTTCCAAATTTTCGAATTGGAGCTCACTAATTTTGTTATTTACTTGGCATCTGATGATTTTATATGCAACAGGCAGTACGGTATTAAGGAGTTTTAATAAAAATTAAATTAACATTATATAATATGTATAATTAAAATATCTTCTTATTCTTATTTAATTTTCTTGTTTCATATTAAGGTTTAATTTCTGATACTATAATGAATCAAAAATAATGATATTATTAAAATTATTACAATAAAGTTAAATTAATACTGTTTATAAAATATTTCTTTATACGTAGTAATGTAACGTACTTCAAGGATCACAAACACATAAATCTCGTCTGACCAAATAGAGTAAAAACTAAAAATATGAAAACAGGACGGCTGGTACTTCGCAATATCGTAAATTTCTGCGAAATGTATACTTTAAAGGCATTCATTTTGAGAAGGATTTTATCTAATGAATGATTATAATATTTTAATCGCATTAGGTTACCAATCCAAATGACAGTGATAATTTAAATATTAAAAAATATATATATAAATAAGCTTAAAACTTATTAATATGGCAATAAAGTTGAACATAATAAATAAATCATGCTGTGTATAAATAAAAATAAAAAAATATTATTAAAATGTCAAAAGTTACCGGTTTCTAAGATTTATATATTAAGGTTGCAGTCAAGATAACATTTTATTTCATAAAATTTTAAAAAAATTTAAAAATATATATTTAGAAATATTATAAATAACATTGAGCTGTTTAATAAATGACCGGTAATATATAATCTATTTTATTCAAAGAAAACTTTTTTATCATTACAATTTATTCAAATCAAAACTCTATTAAATTAAAATCATTCAATTATCAAAAATATATATTTATAGAGACACATTCAGACACGTATTGATGGATTGGATAGACAACCTCTATGTCGTTTTAAAATTCCAAGCTCACGATAACAGAGAGCCGCTTATATTGATTCTTTATTCTGTCTAATATAAATACCATATCTAATTGGAAGGCTAATCTGTGCAATCAAACATTGCGGAATATTTTCTATGTACGGTCATATCCGTAGGAAGCTCACGTAGGAAGATGATAATAACGCTTGCAACACTGAATGAGCGAATACTTATGCAACTATTGATTTGCATTCACAATGCAATTTCATAGGCAATTGATGGAATCGATTTATTTTTATGGCTTTAATGATCTATATTCGAGATTAGAAAGTCTTTACAACAGGTTTTGAATCTATCAAAGGTATTTGTTTTTATATTTCTTTTGATTGCTTCTCGATTAACATGGAATATTCAATTAATGTCCAAGGTGGGGGGTTGCCATGTATGTAATTATTATTTATAAGTACATTCACTATTCTTTTAACATATTACTCCCCAAACAATGAAACCAGAAGCGCCCAATCGCCAACTGAGACCCAGAAACTCATTGTGATTCACAATACATAGCCGCTATTCTCCAATTGATCATAAATCGGACACTTTCTTTACTTTCATACACCATGTAACCTTTTTAAAAGCTTTTCCAATAGCAAAATTAAGTTGTACTTCATTTTAGAAAAACAAAAACCTATATATTTAAATTAAGACGTGTAATCGTGAATATAATTTTAATATGTACTAGTGATACATAGTTTTCACATAACAAAATTCAGAAAAAACTTTTTCTTTAGTTTTTGAAATAAAATAAAATAACTAGAAAATATTAAACATAAGATTCAAATGTGTTTCGACCGACCACCGGCATTGTAATTGGTATGTTGTCAAATGTTCTAATGGTCTCTCACTGGAATTTATACAGCGGATGTACTGCGGGTGCCCGGTGTTAACGACGATACAGAAAAACTGTATAATCTGTGAGAAAAGATGGCGTCTGACAGCTACCGCGGGTGTAATGAGTATTTATTTAATATTAACCTAGCTTATGCGTTTTTACTTACTATGATATCCTACCAGTTATTTCAAGAGAAATGTGTTTCAAATCAACATTATTTTATAGAAAAAATCATGGGAGTTTCCTTGTTTACAGATAGCGATAATTGCTTTAAAAAACACATTTGAAATGAAAATTTACAAAATCAGTTGAGATTGTGTGGATCACGCTAGGACAAGGATATATAATTGCTTAAACTAAAATGAATATACTATCATCAGAGTATTCATGTTATGGCTTAAGATATCACAAGAAATATAAAAGTAAATAAATCATTATAGATTTCTAAAAATAATAATTGAGAACAATGCGCAATGAATTTATTTTAGTGAGGCTCTTTAAACTAACGACGATTGTAGAAAACGAATGCCTACTTTAACAATGCCTTTTAACCGGCAATAAACATTTCATTTAAAATTTTAAAGCCTACATAAAACTCAGATAGTATGTGGTCGGTTAGATATCGTAAACAATGTCATAAGCACGGTCTTAATGCAACACTAGAAGTTCTGTATTTGTAAAAACTTGCAACGCAGACTACTCATAAAAAGTAGTATAATCTTCTTAGCAATTAGTCTACTAGGTAAATTAATATTTTCTAATAGTATTTTTTATTTATTTAATATTTTTTCAACATTAATACGAATAAATTTGGGTTTTGTATGCCAAACTTTTTCCTACATCTAATAAATCGGTTCGTCTAATACAAATCCTCATAAATTTCCAGTGACTTCCAAGTTTAATGACACTGTACATTTAAACTTTCTGTTCGACGTGTCAAGAGCTTTATAAATTTAGATAGATTTCCCTGTTATTAATACTAATGAGTGTGAGTAACCCAGATTCTATTACCGTCTCCGGTAACATCTGGCTACACTGAATACAGATCGCTTTCAGGGATACAGCTTTCAGCTTTAATATTTCTTGAACGACCGCAGCCAACGCGTAAAGATGATTTACGAGTTGGGTGTACGTGTTGCAAAAAATATACACATATATTAATTTTTTATTTTTTTAAGCATCGCTTTTTTAATAACATGAAATTGAATAATTTACGTTTCACCTTTAAGAATTAATTAGGATTATACAGTAATAAAATATATGTTTTTAAGAACCGCTACTTTCGGAACACGCCACTTTTTTTTCAAAATTTTTACGATATCTCAAATTTTAAAAAAAATTTATAAAACGAGATATTATACCATTTCAAACATCTTGTCTGTTTATTTTTTTACTTATACGTTCCATGGCTAACGACTTTGTAGTGTTTCTATACGCCTTACAATAATTTCAAATATATAATAGTCTTTCGGTAACCAGAGCGCAAAAAGAAATAACCACAAACAAGCGATCAATAGGTTTTATGAGAGAATGCACTAGGGCTACAGAATCAAACGTCAAGCTTTACTCTATCCTTAAAGCGGCTCCGGATTGGACTATAATGATGGATACGTATGAGCAACAATATAAAATCGCAGAGGATATTTGTGCGTCGGCGTCCACACCAGACATATTTCTGTATTCGCGAATTTTAAAGAGCGTTGTGTTGAGCTCTGTTGTGAGCTTACGATTCCTTGGGAAAGCAACATTCCCAAAGACCATGCCATCAAGGTCAATAAGTATTACGAGCTCACTAACGAATATTTTTACGAAGTTTTTATAACTTTATTCTATTCAATGTACAATGTTTTAAAATTAATTAAATAATTTATAATATAAAAATTTGTTTCTCAACACGCATGCTAGTGTTTTAAAAGAATATAATAGAATTATGACCGACTTTAATTAAAGTATATGCAAGCATCTAACAAATTTGCATATCGTGGAACCTCAAAAGTTGTCCCCTACAATTATCAATATAATTATATGGGAACATTAATTATTTTTCAATCTGTTTGTGAGTGGACGATGCAAATGCTAAGGTCAGATTACAGATTTTAAGGCAGATTACACTGATAAATAATATATAAAATTGTTGAAACAAGGTACTCATACAATGTAAAATAGACTTATCTTGGTCGATCAACACTACAAGTTGAGGCTACCCTACAGTTTTATTATCTGGTAGGCATAAACGGCTTATCGTGACCTCAGCAGTCCCGCCAACTGTGACATTATTTAATTTTTATTATATCAGCGATGTGACCGAAAATTGTATGACTTAATAAAAATACAGCTTTACAACAACATCCTTCTTAAAGGGTTCGCTATAGGTTCTTTAATTTTTAGTCGTAATTTTTTTCATAAACACGTATCTCAATAATTCCGAATACTTCGCACATTTTGATTAAACTATTAAAAAGGAACGAGTTCTTGGAATTTTGTTTTACTATGGCGTATTGTTTTAAACAATGTTTGCTATTTATATCATACGTAGTTTTATATAAATCTTCCAGTGACAAACAAGAATAAGGAAAAATTTAAAACCTATGGTAAATTGCATCGAGGACGCATATAAAGTAGAAATGAAACAGATGTCAAACTTGCGGATGGCTAGCGCAAGGCTGTTTGACTCATTTTACATAGAATTCAAACCTATCGATTGAAATATTTTCCTCTAGCTAATAGTACTGTGACTAAACATTTGTTTATCTAACTTTTCATAGAAAAAGCTTCGCCTCTATTCCGCTACATTACTGGAACTTCATACTTTTGATATAACAATAGCATTATTTTTTGTTCATGATTAAGAAAACGCTTTTATAAGAGTACGTAATTTTTATGATATTTATGGTACTGTCTATAGTACAACCCTCTTACAGATGATCTGTTTAAGTTAATATTACCGCTGGGTTTCGTGTGAAGAGAAAGTTCTAAGCCCTAATTTCCCCTCCACTTTGAGTCCAGTTCCATATTAATGTCCCACATTCATATAGTCACTGAGCACCAATATACCTTGAAAGTTGAAACGTCAGTCCTCTATAGACAGCGGTAGAAGCTTACCATAAGATAGAACAAACATTCGTTTATTAAACATTAACATAAAACAAATTATACTCACCCTACTCTTATAGCCTCTAAAAATATTCTTGAATTATACGAGTGGTTTACAAGTTTTTTCACTAATGTTATAAGAATGACAAATTAAATCACAGGAACTCAAGCATACTTTGTATTTATCTATATCTGTAAGTAGCTCAATATATGATATAAAGCACTACAAACGGAATCATAATAGAAATGTCGGTAAAAAACAAATAATTCGCAGACAGATAGTCACCTGTTAGTCATAAAATAAATCACTTCGTAACATAAAATCTCAGAAACATCATACACTTTCCAGTAACCATAGAAATGATACTATTGATAAGAGATATCTGTGTAGAAATGAAGATTTACGAAACTGGACCCTACTATATGATATTATGGTTCATTTTTCTATAATATCAAATCTATTGTATAATTAGATATAACATGACAGCACTGATAAAGAAGTTCCACATTTTTTTCCTTAATTTAAAAAGTCATTCGTTCCGGAAAGATCTAAGAAAGAATTGATACGGCATTTTGATATATAAATATTTTAGACGATGCTTTTTTAATTGAAGTTGATTTAAAGGGACGGATTTTATGTTAATTATAAGAAACAACAAGGTTGTGGATGACATTTTTAAGAGTATTATAAATGTTTATACTAATTAAATAAACCGAATATGGCTCAGTGTCATTCCACGACAGCAAGCGTCCTATTACCATAAATACATTTACTTCTTAAAATCGTCAATCTTAGCGCATATAAAGTACTCATTTTGCAACTACATACACTGTCAGATACTAATATATTTGTAATGTACCGTATTGCTTTATATTAAGAACTATTTTAGTTCAATATTTAATTTATAACCGAACAATTAACATAGATACAAGATCATGGCATTAATTTTCCGAATAAGGCTAGGATTTGTAGACAAGAATGATTATACCAATTACATTCCGAGAGCAATTTAACTCAAAATTCATTTATGCTATTACACGGTGTGCACTTGTTTTACCTTATAGGTACACTTAAAAATATGTTTCCTCTCGACAATTTTACACTTTCAACAAAATAATAAGATAACTAATATTCATATAAAATTCTTAAAGGGATTTTTTTAAATATTTACATGATTTATAATTTGAACAAGTCTTATTAAACTGAAAGATTTAGTAAACGTAATAATATAAATAATATTTTTGTTAAAAAATATTATCGTCATAAATGTCAGTAAGGATTTATCTATATAAAATGCCGCATCCTTTATTTCTTTATTTTATGTCAATAGCTATCGGTGACGTGAAGAACGATTAAAGGACGTAGGTACCGAGTACTGACTAGTTATGATAAACACTGATAATCTCACTCTAAACCAACGCCTGTACACGCGCGTTTGTCTTGTTGGGAAAAATATATATTTTTTATATCTAATTTCGGTCTGATCATCAATACGTTCCGCTCATTCGGTCATTCCAGTCTTCAACAACTGAATGAATGTAAACACGCGTTTAGAAATCCAAAGACGTGCATTATTAATGCTGTGAAATCTTTGAACTAGTTCACAAAAGGGACAGTGCTGTACCGTTAGATACGAAGTTAATTTGTATTCACGAAATCGGAAACCAACAGGTTATAGATAAAATTCTTCACCTGTACATTGTGTAACTCGTTAACGTTAACTTGAAACGTACAGTTTATAGTGTTGTGATCGAGTTTCATAGGGAAGTGCTATGAATCAGTGTTTATGATGCGCGAGCGCTCGCCCATTCGATTTTTAGTGTTAGATGTGTTTTAGCGATGAGTGTGCCTAATTTGAGTGTCGATCAGAGAACAGGTGATTTGTTTTTTTTTTTTCGTTTGTTTAACTTTGTTTTTTACGTTTGTTTAACTTTGTTTCACTACTTTCTACCTTCTCTCGTCCGTATTGGAATGAGCATACTAATGGATGTTTTTGGTTAAACATTTCTATAAGCTTTAAGAAATCAATTAATTTATTTGTCTATCCGTTTGTAATTATTACTGGTTGTGTTGTTTGATTGAACTTCGACCTTGACATTAATTCTAATAGTCCCTAAATATGAAATCTTGAATCCTAATTACGAACAACGCTATCACATTTAGTCAAATAAACAGCTAATTTCTACTAATAGATCTTCTACAAAGTCTTGTGATTAAAATAAAATAAATAATATAATGTTTACTTATTCCATACAACTAATGTAATTTATCTTATATAAATAATACGAATTTTCTATACACTGCTATTAGTAATAAATTGTTTTTATTTATATATAAAGTTGGTCCTCGATTTCGTACTTACATACGGAATACGTCGTTTAAATTAAAAAAATTAAATACATAGATAGTTTATGTTAGTTCTATGCTTACATAGAAATTCGGTGTTTTCAATCAAGTGTAAAAAAGACGAAGAAATTGTTACATTTCATTATTAGTAACATAAAGGGTTGACATTTGCGTTTCCTTAGCAGTTACTCTTTTAATAATAAGTATATTTTTTTCTTCTGTACTCTCAAACTAAAGATTAAGCCCTTCTTAATGAAAGAATATTCGTAAATTTTTCAAAGTGTCATGTATTCTGCATAATATCTGTCAGTGGTTATGTTGTGGCTGAGCAGTCACATCACAGATTACACAAAACTACATTCGTTCAACAATTTGTACAGATATGCTCTAAAGAAATTATTATCTCGAATCAATTAGTACATTAAATATTTCATCACTTGAATTGAAAGTAAATGCATTATTTTTTATCAAGAATCTTGGTGGTCAATTCATCTCATGTCAGCAAGTTAGCGGCCATTAGGGTAACCATTAACAATATTTTTAAAGACCGTATAACGTTATATTTTTTTTTTGATATAGTTAAAGGTATAACTCTACTTCTAAATACTGCGAAATTACAAGAAAAGAAATAAAACAATATTTAATATTTCAAAAATACGTAATTTTTTTTGTCCTATATTCATGCAGGACATCGCCACCTTGTTTATACGGTGTACAAAATTGAAAACTCATAAATTAACCCGCCAGCAACCAGCGGTCATGTTCTTGTGTAGCCCACTGTACTTGTTCCGGTGAAAAATAACCACACGCAATAGCACTTAAAATGGACCCTTCTTGACCTTAACATTACACAACAACAATTGGATACGCCACTTGATTTAGCGTTAGGGTCATTTATACGAATTTTTATACAAATAAATTAACATATTTTCCTCTATTTGTCACAGCTTGATTGATGACGACGTTTTTATTTAACGTTTACTACAAAACAAATTTATTATAAGCTAAATCACAACTTGTTTGGACGTATTCAAATCAAATGTTGTAATTAATAAGTTAGATTATTATTATTATGCCTTATCCAAACATTATTGGATGATAGTTCCTGCACATTATTTAGACATTAGTAGCTGTCGCGATAACAATGAAGCTGATTGTACCTATGACCTACATGAACCTGGCTAGCGGTAAACCTTTAATAAATCCCAACTTCGATCCCGACTCGAGACGAAATTGATTTTATTCGTAGCTTAATACATTATGTTAAATGTTTGATAAGAATCGCCACATTTATTTTTCTTATAAACCAAATTGAATAACCAAATACACTCACTCATTATATTTTTGTATATAAGTAAATTTAGTACTAGATTTCATTGACAAATCGAACACGAATAGTATCTTTTTATCGACAAAATTATGTCAATGTATAAAAAGTTTTGGTAATACAACACTCAGAAATCGTTAGTTATTCGTTTAAAAATGTCAACTCACATTAAGGATACATAATGTCACAATATAATACAAGTAATAAGGATGTTGTTTGATATAATTTTATCATTAAATTCCGCACACAGAGCTAGGAGACTCGACTAGTGGTAAGGGAATAATATGATATTAACTCGACATTAAACTAGTATATTATTTAAAAAAATATTCATACAAGCTCATAATTAAATGTATACGACCACTGTTTCGTTTGTTCAACACGATTTCTATTCGTATTTATAAATAGAAAGTTATTTTGTTCTTTGTTAGAACAAACCTTTTATGTGTTTTAATTTTATTTGTGGAATATTGATTCGTGTGTGATGAGTTTGTGACATCTGACCTCGCAAATGTATGGAAATTTTATTCAAACACCACGTTAGGCTGGTTGGGATTATGAAAATATATTTGAATGTAATAACATTAATAATGATTTGATTTTTTTTAATTAGTTAAGGTATAAAGTGCAAGATCATAAATATAATCAAAATAAATGACAGTACGAAGGTTAAATATGTTGTAGAAAAAATACGGAGCACTGTAAAACTTATTGAACTGTTAAGGGTTATAAAGTCATTTTTATTCCAATATCTATTCGATCAATATCTTGTTTATTATAAATCTTAATACCGGAAAATTGAGGCGTGAGTAAGAATGAGTCATTGCAGACTTCACGTGAAAACCTCAGAAAATACTATTCCTTTGACTACAGAGATACAAGTAATTATACAAACGTTTGAGATAGTGACTTTTAAATATAAATAAAATCTTATTGATGTTACACAATTGCAATTTAAAATTACATGACCACTTTAAAATTAAATGGTTCTAAATTTTTAAGGTTTTAAAACGCCACAGAAAATGTTGAAGGTTAACTTACAATTTGAACCGAGAGTTTTCAAATGGTTTATTTTAAGGATTTTTGAATTCTAATATAATAATATTGTTTCAGAAATCGAGGCTGCAGAGGCATGCACTTGGCTGCGAGCTGCCGGCTTCCCTCAATATGCCCAAATGTACGAAGGTGAGTGACCTTTCGCTTGTTCTCATTGTTCACAGGCATCACTGTCAAATGATTTTTAATTTGCTCATCAAAGAGCAGAATTGAATGTTATAAATATATAGTCTTTTGACGACAAACATGTTTATATTCGAATATTTAGTGGACGGTTCAATATATTGTATAATAACAGCTAGGTATACTAAAAATATCGTCACCATAAAGATTAAGCTAGGATCGTTACTCGTATAAAAGATCATGTTCTTATACGATAATATATATGAAAAAATTGCCTATTGTTTGATAAAAATCGCAAAAGGATTCCTAAAACTCCATTGTTCCCTACAATTTCGTTAACAAATCCTAAAATTTATATCTTAAAATTTACGTTTTATATCTTAAAATTTCCCCTTGTAAGTTCTAAAAGGCTATTTTTAATACATTGAAATAACTACAACCAAAAATTATTTAGAAAAGAATTCTTAAGCTATCCAACAGTGAGCACTGTTTTAACTATATTTAAGACTTTCGTGTTTCATTTAAATGAAACTAAGTTTTTCGCATATATCTAATTATTTTATTTTATTCCTACAAAACTTCATCCCCTCTGCTCGTGATCAGGTTTTCTGAGAAGTACAAAACATCGGACCCATGAAGAAATAGAATAATAAAAAACGCTTAGTATGCCAAAACTTAGCCTCATTTAAGTGAAGTCTCTTACATAAATATTATATTTTAAGAAAAGTTTGATTATAACTTAATAATAAATACAAAAGCCAAATTATTTATTTGTATATAAAAAAAAGACTCTGTGATGATTTGACAGCTTTATTAACCTATGAAGATACAAAATTGTATCACATGAGAACAGCCGGGCTCTAAAACTAGTATGTTATAAGCACAAAAACTACCACGAATATATTTGAATGGTATATTGAAAACATCTTATTTATATATTTTTATTAAATCAACAAAGTTCCATTAAAGTAGTTATTGTAGTCAAACTTCTTATCTATTAATCATACTTATCTATTGAAGTGGTGTCAGGTATACAGGATGCTCGCTTTATAGTTTTATATAAAAAAATATATTTGAACAGAACCTTAATGTATGAATAAATAATTAATTTTGGATATTATAATATTTTTAATTTAAATTGTGAACTGCATTATATGTTTTGGATCCTATATACACTATGCACATAGTCGGGACACGCTTATCGTACGTGATTACAAAGTACGAAGCTCAGATGCAGCTAATACCAATAATTGATAGTTGATATTTCCTTGTTATAATTATATGGACATGCCTTGAACATATCAAATTATTCTTACTTGTCTTGTCAATTAAATATTCGAAAAAAAAATTTAACTTAAAATTGCCGTATAAATGTTATCAAACCAAAGAATTTCCATTGCGAATACATTATTCTCTATTAAAAATAAATGAACCAAAAATGAATGAATGAAAATGCTCTTTTCTTATGCAGACCTGCGTCATGCAACAGACAGTTTCACAGTTTTCGTAAACAAATCTTTACACGTGGTAGTTTAAAAGTACATAGGTATCTGGTACGTGAATAAAATTCGAAACTGTCTGTGACAGTTTTATCGATAAAAACGCTTGGTAATATTGCTGATGGAACATAAGTTAGGAATGTAAGAAACTTATTACTTCATTGAAGGTATAAAATATTAATAATAATAATAATAAATTATACATAGATATATGCTTCTATAGAACTCATATTATATTTATTTAAACATGAATGTTGCCGTTATCATGTAATGGGGAAATAATAAAGAATATTATTGTTATTTACTTCATTAATAATTATATATAATACATAATTATGTTATTTCATTTGTTATTTATTGTCCTTGATACATTTGCCGTGGCAAACTCTATGAAGTTTAGTCTACGTATTGAGAAGAACACAGAACAGAATATCATACAATTTTCTATCATAAAAATAACTAAGATATTCTGCAATTTTCCCGTTCAAAGCAGAAATATGTATATAATAAATATCACATTTTGAGGGAACTCCAATACAAACCAGTCCAGGTTCTAAATCTAGCTAGCCTTACAAAAACCCCGCCTTTTGCACTTTATCTTATGTTTTATTAATTTTTTCTTTTGCTGTTTTTATGCGAAATTTATAATGAATAAGCTCAGGTTTCTTCGACATAAGCTGTGGAAAGATAATAGATATATTTTTGTCGCAAAACAAGTTAAATTTAATTTCCTTTAGGTTACGATCGTTGAAATTTACACCTTTCTCAATCATATCCAATGTCCTTAATTTATCAAAGTGACAAATGATAACGAAAGATAGATTGTAGTTCAGCAAGATATATGGTTTCTTCTGAGGTACTGAGAAATCTATGAGGTTAATTAGAGACTAAAAATAAACTTGAACTGTCCTCCGCTCCACTCACTCATTAACGGAATCTGCCTAAATTTAATACGATATTAAGCTTCTCTAGAAGAGTAAACTTTCCATTCGAGCCTCGCCACAAACAGGCTTAATCCGTTTAAAAAATTTATGAGTCATTCTATTACTTTGGAATAATAAAAAAATGTCTGATTCGAGTAATGCAGAGTGCTATTTACAAAGCTTCCAATGTTCATATGGAAAACTTCTACAATTATTTAAAAGAATATTTTTTTATTCTGTTTTCTTGGCAAAGGTGGATTTTAAATATATATAATTTCTCGTTACTATGGAACATCAATATAATTCTGTCCTTTCCAGATGACAATATAGACCAAATTATCCTTTAAGTCCACAAAGGATGCGACGCGAGCGGTCACCCTTTAACATTTGACACACGCATTCCTATCCAATACCAATTAATGGTCATCATGCTTGAGGCATATACATTGTTGTATTTGACACGAGCGTGATTGAAATAGTATTAAGAAAAAATATTAAATCTCACAACTATACAACAATACATTGTTTGGTAATTGAAAAGTATTATAAAACATAAGGAAAACTGTAATAAAATAAATTTAATATTACGATAAACATATTTATTAATTTGATAAACAGCAGTGAATGCATAACCCTGGTATGTACTGTTGTGTTAATAAACAGTGTTGACATTGTTTATTTAATATTTCGCGTACCGCTGCTAATGTATCAATATAAATTAATGATATATTATTTATTTTTTTTTGTAAAAGAACTTTCAAGGTAATATGAGTGACACGTAACATGATACATCCAGTAACAAAGCTGGCAAAATGTCCAGTACTGAAATAATTTCTAGGACATGGCCTTGGTATTACTCGAATTATTTGATTGCGTATTATAAAATCAGTGCTCAAGCAAAAAGCAAATTTGAATAAGATAAAAATAATATAAATTTTTTCTTCATAACCAAAAGCCACTTGAAATTCGATATAGTAGTCAAAGCAAAGATCCTTATCTTCATGCGAATGGCGCCAAAAGTGCTCCTAATTAGTTACAATGAAATGACGCAATATCTTCTAAAGGAACTTAAAATCTTTAAGCCCCTGAATACTTTAGGAATTATGATTAAAAATGATAAGATAAGTTGGTATTATATGGGGCTGTCCTTTCCGGATATTAGGAATTTTTATGGATATATACCTATATATAAAATATCATAGAGAATTTCATGGAAAAAGAGATTTAAAAAAAAAATGGACAATGGTTTGAAAGAATACTCCCAACATTATATTCAACTTCGTTCTTCGCTACTTTAAATAAAAGATAAAAGACCCAAAAATTAGTTTCCAATGACACAATTTACGAGACACGGTCTTTGTGCAATCATCGCGACAGAAATTCTATTGTTCAGCTTTTTTATAATACAACTGTAATATAAAAATGAATTAATCATATTTTTCTTTTCCTAAAACAATTTTTTAATCATTATCATTTTAAATTTTCATTGTATTCATTAGTACGACATGGAAAGAGTTTATTTAGTTAGGTTAATATTTAATCTCGCACAATTTTATATTAGTTTACCGAAGTCATAAAATAGACAAAGTGGCATTAAACGTTCTTCTATAACCAAAACAAAATATAACCGATTAGTCTTATCATTCAGGTAAAAGATTCTTGTAAAAGACTGCATTTTTAACATCACTAAATCACTCGAATTTAGACTCTACCGTGTACGTGACTAAGTCTGAATGGCCTTGAGCTTTCTTTTTGCGTTTACGTGACAGTAGAAAAATATTGCATTCTAAGATGAAATGCGATAATCAGCTTTAATGTTGACGGTATAAGGATTATGATTTAGTTATTCATAAGGGCATTTTAAAGTATGAAGGCAGGGGGTCGGCATTTTTGACAGCAACGAAAACAGATATGTCAAATAATTTTTTCTACCAGATTAGTAAGTCAGGTATCGCAGTCGTGTGTGCGGTTAGATGTTGTACGGTGGTTTGTGATTAATAGTTAATTTGTGTAAACAGTGATTTGTTACGCGGTAAGTGATATTTTTTTTTTTTGTTTTGCGTCTAGGGCTACAACGATACGGTTTGTCAATAACACTTAAAATGCTGAATGTAACGGGACAGTGTGAAATTTTACATGTTTAATATAAGTTTTTTTTTCTTTCAAACAGTTTCTAACAAGATGTTTCCGCTTTGTTTTTCACTTAAATATATTTATCGCTCCAAATTTTTTACGTTTAAGTGATAAATATCTGTGTTTTTATGCCATTGTAACCTTTTCATCTAATTGAAATATCGGAATTGTCGATTTTTATAAAACAACTTACTTATTGAAGACCATAATTATGTAATTCACGTCATTTTTGATGAAATTAACTTCAATTGTCTTTGATTTGTCGAATTTCAAATATTATTGACTGTAATTTCTTAATTTTCTCCACCATATACAAATTTACATCTACAACAAGAAACGATAACTGTAAGTTTAATTAAGTTCTACATAAACTAAGGTTTATGCAATATTCGTCGTCTCGTACTCCTAGTTTCGTATCTACTTCATTTAATTTACCTACATTTACAAATTATATCAAACACAAAAAAAACTATGAAATAAAACACAGGAAATTCTAAAATATACTTTACTACATATAAAGCGAGTGTGGAACAACTTATTTGAATTATTAATAAGGCTATCCAGAGACATATGGCAGCACCAACAATGATGTAGTGTTCGCAGCCTTGGGGAGGTCGCACCCAACGATCCGCTTGTACTGTATAATTGAAAACAGTAACACAATTCACCGTCTTCGAATTACAGGCGGAGTGTTGCCAGTTTTTCATTCATAAATATCCTCACACTAAAGTATCTATTAGGATTTTTGATGAAAATAGAAAAGATCGTAATTAATTTGACGATGAAAATTTGTATTAAACATACAGTTCGATGCTGTAAAAAAAGGGAAGCCGGAGACAGATTAAAAATGCCTCATGAATACAAATTGACAAAGTACGTGAAGTAAATGGCTTACAATTTTTCAATTACGTTTATTTTATTCTGTTTTTGTTATTGAGATCTTGATTTGGCATCAACGGATGCAGTGGCGATATATATAATATTCAGATAGGACATGGACGTTTCACGAAACTGATATGTTTTCCCTCGCTAATAGTTAAATTACGATATAACTACAAGAAAAACTTGTTTAAATTTTAAATAATCGATATCTTTACTTTTTTTCTTTCTTCATTCGCTATATTAATATTCTATTGCCCAAGGCTTTTGTATGTTTAGTGAAAAAATAAATTAATTAAAGTTGACATAAACACATGCAATTAATATGGAACGTATATGAAAGTTAAATACGAAGTCAACAGACACACGTAACAGAGATATTATATAGACATCCTAATTAATTTCTTTTTAAACGAAATATTCCATAATGAATCTTATATTCATAATATAATTGTACGCTATCTACACTTCTTCATGTTTATTTACTTGAAATCATTAACAAAAATTCTTAAGCTCGCTATCGTCTTAGTCACGCCAAATAAATGTCTGTAATAAGCAATTGAAACATAGCATACATATGTACAATCACCTGCGCATTATAGAACTATGCCCTTCGCCCATTACAAATAATTTCTTTTAATGCTATTTAAGGTGAACAATTTAATTGGTTAACAAGTTGCCTTATATGAAACAATAATAATTTTGCAATATACAACATATTTTATAGACAGCTGCTTTACTAGTCCTGTATGCAGCTGACTGGACAGATGTAAGGCAGATGATACTTATGTTATTTTTGTGATCATTTATATTATTGAATACTTTATTCTATTTTATTTGTCACATAGTTTAGTCGTTTTCAACCGTTAAAGGCAATATCAAAACGATCAGAAGAAGTCGTCTCTTCGACTATATATTTATGTATATATATTGAATTTATGTTTTGACTGAATAAATAAATGTTATTTACAAAATACATTCGTATTACATTTTCTTGACTCACTTCAAACGCGAATTGAAATTTCATCTTAATTTCTTTCTCAAAAATTGAAAATCATAATAAATTAATCGTTTTATGACATAGCTTTTCATATTCACGACATATATACGTAAATTGTATGTCTTATATATATATATATATATAAGACATACAATTATATATATATCTATATATATATATATATATATATTAATTATTCCCATAACTATCCCACCATTTTTCACTTTTATTAAAATCATTATCCTTATATGTTTCTAACACAACTTCCTAATATCTGATTTAAAAATTTTAAAAGTCATCGTGACTAAAGTGACGTATTTTTATTATATGTCCATGATAATTTTTTCAACAATAAGAACGCTTTCTTTCTACCACATTTACCAATGAACTAATGCTTTGTTCAGCAGTTAAAGGGGAGTGAATAGTAAACAAACATTATAACTAACTATACGTTTTAAAATGTCTACACATGCTTTACAATTAATTTGATATAACAAAACAACATTTTGAAAAGGTAAATCTGTATCAAATGTACTTCAATTAGTGCACAAAGAACCGCTCGTCCGTGAATTCGATTAAGTCGTAATGAAAACCTCCCTTGTGTACCAGCCAGTGGAGCGCGAATTGTATCAAAGCCGTTTTTAACTCTGCTGGCTTCACTGTTTGTTTTCTGAAAAACGTTTTAATTGAACAACATAACAAAACGTTAATGGAACTTTTTATTTCAATTAATTATCTGATATTATTCTGAATATATATATATATATATATATAATAGGTTGTGAATGACGATATGTAAGTAGGCTCACACTAATAAAAACTATTTCAGGGCTATAAATACATATGCAAAACGTTTTATGAAGTTATTATGGTTACAAGCAAAATATCTTACATTTAATTTAATTGGTACTGCAATACTCTAGTCGATGTAAACATTTTTTTTATTAATCTTCATATTTTACTTCCATAAAATCGGATTAACATTACATTATGTGTTCTGGCAATGTATGATTGAAAGCAGAAACAAATATTTTTCATTAGGAAAAAACAAGTTAATTTAATGTTACGGAATAACAGAGTATTGATTGGAGCACATGATTCTATATAAGCCTGAGTTTAGGATGAAAGCGGGATCATTGAGGCGAGCACACACGGCTGACTAACCGCGGACCAATTTTAAACTCACCGTGACGCTATGATACTCAGTTCGGTGTAAACATGCGTAATAGATTTCTGTTTTATTAAGTTTACACTTATAAAGAAAAGGATTGCAAAAACTTCACGATAACCTATGAAAATATATATCTTTATACCATTTTGATGTTTCTCGATTAGTCGAATTATATTTATTTGTTATACAATTTAATTGGATTGTTAAGAATTGAATAAAAAGAAGATGAGCAGCTTAGAGTATTGTCAGAGAATGGAAATTCCTTAACAAACTAAGTTATTATTGAAATTCGTTTTGCGGAAGTTAGTCAAAGCATGTGAATGACAATAACACAAGTTCTATAACCAACTGGATAATAATGAAGAAGTTTAAATTTTTTTGATAATTCTTTATTATATATACGCAAATTATCTTGCTTATCAACTGCAAACTTTCTACAGCGCAATCCTTTTTCTTCTATGACAATGTTTCTTCTTTGATATCTGTTCCGACGCGTCCTACATGTGCGGAAATATACCCCGGCCGGAGACGGCGTGGCGTTGACTGGCCTACTTCATGAATCTGCTGGTGCAGACAATTGAAAACAATTTATGAAAATAATACTTATTTATAAAATACCTTATATCAGATATTCCTTTTACGCATTCTTGGTTATATAAAACAGTGAATTTACGTTTCTACGTTCGATTGTTCATTAAATCTTCAGTTAATCATAACTGTTTTATTATAATTCGAAAGGAAAATCAAGGTTTTATATAACGCATATTTTGATTATGTTAATGAACGTAGGAAATAATTCATAAAGTTGAAATCGTTTTTTATATAAAAAAAATTTACTTCCATTCAATATAATTGTACAAATTATTTTAATTATCTCTGCGTATTTATAAACAGTTAGGTAATTAATATCAATATTACCTTAACATAACACTCATTAACAAATAGTAAATGTTATTACAATAATAAAACTGTGAATAAAACAGAATATTATATTATATATAAATATATATATAAAGAAATTTTTTATATAATGAAAGGTACTTTATTAATACATTCGTAAATATCTTATTAATTTTATATATGTCAAAGTTCATGAGGATGTTATAGTGTCAGGATGTATAGATAATGAGATCTAAGATTTTCGCGAGTATTCATTTAAATGAAACTAGTATTATTCGGATTTACTACGCGGATTTTATTATTTAAAAACTACATAATCCCGACGTTTCGGTTACTTTGCAGCAACCGTGATCACGGGCAGACGAGGTTTTTTAAGATATATAGATGTTTGTTGCTATTTAAAAAAACGCCTGACGGATTTTAATGAAATTTTACAATAATATAACTTGGAACATCAAATAAGATATAGGCTATAATTTATCTTGGGATTGCATCTAGCTTTGTAGACTATAGATTGCTACCGATCGATTAGTATATATACCTATATATTGTTTTAATAAAAGTTATATATTTCTCTCTGAGGCAACACCGAAGTTCAGACAAACTTAGTCGCTAGCAAAACCTTGTTATTGGATATTTTTTTTCTATTGTTTAAATAAGAACCGTGAAACAATTTACTGCGAACGTTATAACAGAGCCAGTCTTCGCGTTTGTGGGAGCACTTCAATTAGGGTTAGCCAATGCTGAAGCAATTGAATTATCTAGACCAGATTACGTAGATAGGTAAATTGCATGGCTGTTGAGACCATTGAGGTCAATTTACGATGGGATGAAGAAATTAGATGTTAAATTTAATATGCCGTTACAAAACTATAATACAATCTTATACAAATTTATACAGAAACAGACCTAGAGATAAATACAAGGAAATAGAATTATTGAATATAAATAATCATATGTTTATTAATACACAGTGAGTCTGTGAAGACTTTAGAGCATAAAGCATGAGTCCCTCGATCTATTACTTTTTAATTCATCTGTGTGTATCTTTATGATTAGAAATACAAAGAACGTTATGCTCTACAAAATCTGTCGCTTGTATTTACAAAGTTGTATTAGTGTATTATATATTAACTTAATATTACGCAAGATATTAGTGGATAAATATTGAACTTTAAGACTTGTTGTTGTAAGTGCAAATATAAATATAAAATTTAAAACTGTATTAGAAGGTAATCTTGGACGTTAAATGTCTATCAAAGGGGAGTACTAAACTCTTAAGTGCTAGGGCTCTTCACTTGAGAATAGTATAAGGAAGTCGGAAATAAGGCTTAAGACCGACAAGAAAATGCTCTTAGAGCTTTTCACCTCCAAATGGAAAGTCAATAAAAGGCAATCATGAACTTTGAATGACCTGATACACGTGAGATACGTACTTTAAATGGGGTTTTAATTAAAATATTGATAAATTAATTATGATAATTGTCATCGTAAAGGCAAAATCATACAAGTGAAGTATATAAACCTAAAATACTTTATAATGATTGTTATTCGAATCCTATAATACCTTTTTATAGTTTCATTTTTAAATTAAGGAGATAATTATCTGCTATGGGGATTAAAGGGAATAAAATATTAAGTAAAGCATAATACTAAATAAAATACACGATAATCCCTCGTAAATAATGTATGAGTTTTAATTGTAATAGACACATTTTTCGTATTAATCTAAATTTAAACGAACAATAGGAAACTTCACATTTATTATGTGATGGCATGTAATTTACAGCGCTTAGACATGTACAAACAATACAGGGTTGAAACCCTCGTACTCAACAAATTGTCACGAGCTTAGATCATATGACGTTGAGTGACACTTATGCAGAATGGGACCGTTTTTGAAGAAGGTATTTGGAATACAAAGGACAACGAAGTTACCAACTTAATATGATCAGTTATATTTAAGTGTATCAAAATACAATGGACATACGAGCTTATTGTAGGTTTGACTCAACTTATTTTTCTTTTGCTCCCAGTCTGCAATATCGACGTTTACGAAATAATGTCATTGAAAAAGTTTTTATAAGTGTATTTCGATATATAAAGTAAATTTTATTTTAAAACAACTAGAATAGTATTGAAATAAATTAATTATTTTCAATAGTAAATACAAATTTAGTTCTGTAGGTAATACAGAAGAGTATTTTTTTTAGTAATAGAATAACGAATAGTATAATAATAATCATATAATGTCGTATTTGTAAATAACAATAACGTTTCGATTGAAGAAACTATTGAAATTCTTAAGTTCGTTGATCAAAAATTATCGACATTATAAGACAAAGGAAAAGTTTGATTGTTTGTGGTTCATAGTATAAGTTGTACAGAAATAACAAAACACAAATGTGATCATAAATTTACTTAATCGTCTCATTTTATCATGAATTTGACTTAAACAAAAAATCACTATAATTTAATATATATACATATCCGATACTAATTACCAATTACCAATTACCAATTAGTACCATATATTTGCATGAATAATGTTTATTTATTTTATAAAATTATTCTCGAAATTGTACTCAAACAAGTTAAGTGCTATGTATTATTCTATTGAAGTGGTAATTTATTTACTTATATATATATACATTTTTCTAGATCTGCAATTTCCAATCGACGTGTCCGGAGTTCAAAACGACCACCCATTTTTGGACGCGGACTCGCTCCAGTCATTGTTCAGACGACTCACCGCCCTCAACAGATGTGCCACCATGAAGTTAGAGCATCATCATCATCAGAAGAGATCGGTTAGTACAGCAGTATATGATCTGGTTAGATTGTTCAGATACAACTTCCGTCACTTGGCTTGGAATGAGATTCCAATTTCCATTAGGATATTGTCAAATAACAATATTTTGTTTGTTGTTTTAACAAACTAAAAATATATTTTAACTATATTAATAATTTGTTAATCCTTTTATTAACCAGAAATTTCGAAAATCTAGCATTTTAATTCATTATTTGAAAAGAATTAAATGTGAATTGAATTCTGTATACCTACTGTTTAAATTACAGTCACCCATACGGCTTTGAGTATAACTTTTAGTTCTCCAGAAACACCATTTGTATTATTTTAAAACAAATTTCACCGTGGAAAACGTCTTATATAATTCCAACTCATATAAACTAAGGAAAGTTGTGAAAGAACTACACTCTGCGGTGGTGTTGTAAGCTCACACAATCTCAACAGATATGGCCGGCTGTAATCTAACTGTTTTGATTGAAAAACTTTCTAACAATTGATAGAAATTGATTTCCTCGTCTGTTCAATATTTACAGAAATCTCAATTATGTTTCAATCTCATCGAATGGAGAGTGTTGTATGAGTTTTGTAATTCTATCATCCTATTTTATTTCGAACGTATTTTAATAATACTAATCAATTTTTTATACAAGTACTGTCCCGACGGTCAAGCGACATAAGTCCAAGTGAAACTGATGTTGTTTCGAGATGAAAACGACGTAACTTTCGGTTTCGATTCTAACATTTGCATAATGTTCATTTACTTACACTTAAACGAACTTTTTATGACCGCGTCCACGCTTCGAATGGTTTGTCAAAGTTAACTTTCATCTTGTTTTTATGTTTATTATTCTTTAGTTATAATATGCGGTGTCATAAAAACCGTGTTTTACCGCTTCCTAACGAGAAAGGGATTTTGATTTCAACTTTACGATTCTTTATTTTGTATAAAACACGCTTCTATACATTGATGAGGTAATTTTTTAATCGTAAGTCATATTTATTGTTACAAAGACGCTTGTTTATTCTCATTTGATGCGACATTTGTCAAATGCATGCAAGAACGGTTATATATTTTATGTAAATTAATAATCTTTATAAATTTCTTTTATATTTCTTATTTCTTTCATAATACCAAAGTTGTGTTTGTTGTATGGAATACTTTTTGTCTAGATCAAGTAATTTAGTAAGATTAAAATCACATGAAGCCCAGACAACAATGTAATATAGCCCTTGTTTGAATCTATTAGAATGGCAATGTTTCATAATGCAATTATTTCCCCTGATTGAGTTATATGAATTACATTACATTGTGTATCCGCCCTTAAAATTGTCGATTTCCGTTTATAGGAAGGAAATTTATGGCGTATTTTCTGAAGATGATCGATTCATACTACGACTGATGTTAAATGTCTTTAATAAATACATACTTAATTTATTCAACATATTAAATATATAAAAACAGTGATGTGTTGCAAAAAAACTCTTAAGAATATATTGTAGTAATATTCTGATAATTTATAATAATTTAAAACTAATGAAACAAAAACAAGGTCAAGGGAAATGAACCCTGAGCTTAGAGGCTTTATTATATTTATGTGTTGATGTAATTAACACATAAATATTTACACTTAAAATATATATCAGTTTTCATGTATTAGGAAATCTTGTTAAATGAATATCGCATATATGCAATAAACACTATATTGTATTTTGGTCGACAAATTTCTTGGTAGACGACTATTATATTCGTATTTAAATTTAAAAATGAGGTCGGTTTACTGAATGTTGCCAGTAAAATATTTTTATCTAAACTCCAATGCCGCGTACGCCTTAGGATCGATAATTCGCTTATATTATTACACGCGAGCTCTTTCGACAATTTGTAACACCTTAAAAAGCAAATAATGTTTATAGAGTAAAAAAAATATTACATTTACATGTCAACATAATGTTTAAAAAAATCAATTTTTAATACATTTCACACGTTTTGCTTAAAACGGAATAAATTGAATCAGATCCCAAAAAGCTTTTTCATGGCATAACTCATTTATATACAAAATTTAATATTCTGTAGGAATATTTTTTTATTTTTTTTTCATATCGGAGTGTGATACAAATTGCATGATGTTTTTTAAATTAATGTTCCTTATAAGACGTAATTACATGCGATGTTTAAACTTGTATAATGCAATGAATTTATTTATTTATTTATATGAAATATAAATAAAATTTAGAATGCAATGCATTTATTTATAATATTATATAATATGTGTAATATTAAATTAGTTAAACAAATGTCATTGAGTTGAAATAATAGTTAATACAGCTAAATTATATTTGTTTGACAGTCAAAGTATTTTGTGATGATTTTTTTTTTTAAATATGACGTTTAACATATTCATCTTATTTGTCTTTATCTTATTTGTATTTTATTATACATATAATACTCGTTAGACACATACGTTATCCAGGGTTGGTGTAATAAAATGGTAATGTATATCCATTCAGTGTAATACGAAATTGAATAGCGCGTAAAAGGGTATAACCCTTTTAGTTTTATCGTGCGCTTTGTTCTCTAAGCTCTAGACTTGTGATCATTGTTTTTATAGCATAGACCATGATACGTTAGTGTTATAGAAAAACCTAAAGTTAAACAATGATATATAGAGAACATAATAATTAAGACATTATGTGTTATAGGAAATGACATTGTCTTTTATTACTGCAATACTTTTATATTAAATCTCACAACTGTTATGAATGTGCAAGTTTGTACATATGTGTTTGTTAGCCACTCTTACACATCGAGTTAATCCGACACTAGAGGCAATTAAAAAATTATTTAATCAAAGAAAATTAGTTTAAGGTTTATAAATGCTTTGTCTTTAAGCTAATTAAAACTTATTTAATGATAAACGATCTTATATTGTAGAGTTATGTATAATAGTCATAGCTAACAGTTTTTTGCAAAAAATAAAATAGGTCCGTTTTAAGACATGAATTTAAGAAAATTTCTTTATTATTTAGTAATTTTTTTCGATAAAATTATATAGCCTTAATGAACAGTGTCGTTTAAACTGACTGAGACGGCCTGCCTGATCCTTTAATCTTATAAGGTTCGGAATTATTACTATTACATAAGAAGCGCGTCATTCTTCGTAATAAGAAATTGAACTTGGAAAAAAAATAAACTCGTATTGAATAAAAATGAAAATTTCGCAATAACATCTCAACGAATTTGTATGAAGTTTGCGTCCTCATTAGCTTTGTGACGTCGCTTGAAAAATACTTTGGTTTTATTTAAAAATACACTATACGTTATTATGCCGTGAATAATAGTTCAAACTGCCTGTTCAGGTTCATAATTGTACAACTCCCCTAGGTTACTTTGTTGCTAAGATAAAAAGAGGTATGAGAGGTTCTGAGTAAACATTAAATATAAATACGGCTCACTTAGTCGAGATAGCCCTTTTCAAACTGAATAATCTTAAAACACCAACTCACAACTCATAAATTCAACATTCGATAAATATTTAATTACATAACATATAGGCAAATTAAAACCTCAACAAAAAAGATGGTTACATAAAAACTGAATGCATTTTTGTCTATTCGTGTGCATGTTCCCGTAAATGTTAGGCCTTCTGTACCGAAACTGTTTCTCATAATTGTATGAAATAACTTTCGTTAACGAATATCCTCTATTCATTGATATAGTCACGTCATTCTAACAAATTGCACCTCAAGCTCTTTTAAATCCAATACGTTTAATCCGTACGTCACTATTTATTGTCAGGCTAACAAGGTTTTGACAGTCTTCACACAGACCACGATTGAATTAACGAGTGTTATATTGAAATATTAAAAACAGAAACTGACTTTGTGTGACTAATTTATATTTAAAAAAATTAACATTTTTTATATAAAATTAAATATTTTAAATTAAGAATTCATAATTCATTAAATAATAAGAATTGTGACGTCGCGTGCAGTAAAATTTGTCCAATTAATTCAATTCTTCTTTCTTTTCTTAACCAATATCTCGGAAGAAATTTAAAAAACGCCACAAAGAAAATGTTAGACGAAGTACTCGGCATTAATTAAGACACTAATTTCAAGAAATGCATTTAATTTCTCTGAGAATTAATTACAGGTCCGACGACTCTTGTTATAAATAAATGCAATTATTTTCATTTTATACTGAAATAACAATTTTTATATTATTACACATTTACCTACAAGATGCAAACACAAATGTTTATCAGAAATACATGTAATTTGACATACCAAAGACTATACATATTAATAGACAAAGAATAATCTAATATTCCTACACACGGTTAAGAGAAAAAATAACTTAAATTTGTTAAGCATATATGAAGAATCATATTTAATTTACCAAGCAACGGTAAAAATATATATTTTATTGGTTAAAATGAAAAACGTTATTTATGTCACATCAATGGCGCCCTGTCATTCATTACACATGTCATCAATAAAATCCGATTTCGCTTAATCGAAAGTCATAATCAATTTATGTATCGATCGTGTTAATCCTAAATCGAGACAAAGGTATAATCGGATTGTGTTAACAAGGTGATTCAGAAGCAATCCGCCATGTACTCATACTGTCAGGAATGAATGATTTATGTTTGTTCATTTGATTTAGATTCACTATTAAAGGTATGAATAGATTGTGATTCTAATTATAAAAAGATAGATTTCAAAATACAAGCACATCTAAATGTATTTAATTTTGAATTAAGAATCTTATGTTCGCTTCTGTGATTGTTTATTGTTGATATAAAATTCTATTTTGCTTATATTTTTGATTTCATTATGTTCTCTCAGACGTCCGTCTAGACTAGATTGTACTTCATATATTATGGTGCATTCAGTTTTATTAGTCTATCGACCTTATATCCGCTGCCAAACACTTAAAATGGATGACGTTAAAAATTTATAACTCGTCTACTTGGAAGTAGCCGAATTTACGCTGATTTTATAGAAAAGTTATTCTCGTTGTTACTATAATTTAAGCATTAAATTTATGTGACTCAGTAGAAATTTTACAAAGCTATTTAGATATAAGGTATAGCAATTTTACGGTAGAAGCTTAGGAATTCTAAAAGAATTTCCCAACTATGAGGCGGTCAAACCCAGACGACTGCTTGACATTCGTTTCGAATATTGCGAAAAATATTAAAATGTCTTTAAAACTAGAAAATTACAATTAAAATTTTTATGTCATTTATAGTTGTTTTCTTTTTATTGCCAATACAAGAAATATCATCCTATTCATTTTAATTATAAAACGAAAAGCAGAATATTAATACATAGCTTTATGACGTGACGTTTATTTATGATAAGCATTTATTGTTTTAGAACGACTCTGACGACGAACAATGCGCATTAAGCGATAAATGGCAATACGAGAGAAAATCTCGAAGATGGTCCCGGGTCGTGGAAATTACGCCTCAAGCACAAAGGAGATTACAGGTCAGTGTTATTACCAGTACTCCATTAATTTTTTTAATACCACAAATTTCTAGTTTTAATAATACTTTTACATGCCCTGTGACTTTATTCAGTTTCACGAGTTGTATTTTAGGTGATAGCAGCCAGAGCGCTAGCAGAACGAGAGGCAAGAGAGGCAAGAGGTGAAGTGGAAGATGATGAGGATGAAACTCTACCAACCATCAGGGTTGGTCTGGTTGACGCGGACGGACATTACACAGACGTAGAACCAGATCTGTAAGTTGGAGACGAGCTTCTAATACATATAAACTTTATTTCAAATTCAATAAAACGAACTGCTTTCATACACACAACTAATGAAACGTTACGATTAAACCTTCAGTCACACTATGAAATCGAACCATACGCATTTATGAGGCGTTGGTCCATCAAGAAAAACAAAAAATAAATTTATAAGTAACCCTGACAGTACCCGTAATCATTGGAACCATCATGTTAATGAGGTAACTGTACCCAAAGGTAATTGGCCCTTGGTTGCGCAACTGATTGAAATGTTAGATACAAAGGCGCCTCTTTTTTTAAAAGACCACAATAATTTGACCCTTCACGCACCCGCAAATTATTGTTAAAGGTCTGTCGTGAATTGACATGAATGAATTGTTCTCGTGTATATAATCGAGCGGACTTACTGTTTCAGATCACGCTTAACAAATAAAACAAAATAGCTTTTAACACAGCATCAAGACGTTTTCACAAGCACTTATCTTAAAATCTATTTGAATAGTTAAACTTTCAACTAAAAAACGAAAATTGCATACAGGCTTACAAACGCAAATTTATTTATCAGTGTAAAAACTTTCGATAGACGCGAAAGCCTCAAAAACTGATCAATTCCTTTCCCAATTATTGTGCACTGTTAATTGTTTGCTAACCGTACAGCTCAGCCGAAATCGGTTGGTCATTGTCAATTATTATCTGAGAACACTTCGTAAGCTGTCAGTTTCTTGCTGTCGCTACCAGCAACGTCTTAGTGTTATAATTGTGAACGTCTGTCAAAATTAATGGACCCCGGTTTGCTAGTTTGAATAGTATAGAGGTCATTCTTCTTGAAAGTAACACTATGTGTCTTTTTTATTGATTTGTAATTGATAGGTTAATTGGTGGTTCGTTTAAAATCTATTGTGTAATAGTATTGAACCGATGCGTTGATGAATGCGTTATTTGTTTTGAGTTTTGCCACATTGGCACTTCTATTTATTTTTTTGCTCACATACAACATTTATTATACAAATTAGAGCTCGTCATTGTAATAAGAATTTAAACCATATATAAGTTTAGATATTATATGGTAGCAATATGAAATATATTTCCAAAAGATGATAATGTGTTTACTTAAAGCGACCAATATAAAGACTAGTTAATAGAAACGTTAATTTGTACAGAACAACTGTTGTCGCATCTTCTGAATATATTACAGCGGTAGTCACATGTCATATCGATTATTCCCCTGTCAGTTGCAGACACAATAGCTATAATTAAGCCTTCTGGCTATTTATTCTACTTACAGTTTAACGTCTAAGCCCTTCACCTATCACGATTCCATTTCGGATAGCTACATGCGATAATCATAGGTTAGTGATATTGGCCCTATTGCTGGTAGCAGATTCGATGATTTCTAGCTAGTGTATTGAAATCTTAACAAAGTAATACACTTCTGTTTAAGGTGCTTTTAAAATAAATGTTCAAACAGTAGAAAGCAAAGCCGGTGCTATAATTTATTCCCGTTTATCTAATAGGTGTCCATATAACACAGGGTCTAAACATTGTAGTCGATCAATAGTCAATTTGTAAACCTTCTATAAGAACTGGTTACGGCTTCTCAATACAGTGCTGTAGTTATGAATCTGATTTTGATGAGCAATAAAAGAGAAAAATTTAATTTTTCTCCCCCAATCTAACAGCTCCTTCCCCTTTTCTTCATACTACCTGCCCATTTTACCCAAGCACAATAAAAATTGTAAAAAGAAATCTATTTTATATATACATATATAAAATTCTAAGTGTGTCACTATAAGGTAGATTACTTTAATTCCAACATAAATAAAGGTGATCAAGTTTTATAGACCGGAACGAATGAATGCCAAATTAATAGCTGTGTTAAGTGACATGGAGCGTTATCAGTACTTCTTTATGCATGTGTGGGTAGACGTTAGCGCGTTCAACAATGTTTTGATTAGCATATCATTTTGGAGATAGTTTTTAATTACTTAATCTCGTGTGTCAATTGACGGCGATTATAACGATGATTGAGACATGATTTGAAAAATTTACACTATAATTACAATAAGGTGATTACCGGCCCTTTGAATTTTACTTGGTTTTATAGTGAGGTCATTACATTAATGATGTTGAAAGAAACAAATAATTTGAAAATATCTGAGCTATTCTTAATACTATAGAGTAATCAAGTTATGTCGCAAACTCAAACTTGACTTAACAACGCTTAACCCTTAAAAAGTTTCGCATAACTTTAAAAGTACGTTAGACTCGAGGCTTGAGACTGTTTTAAGCCCGTAAGCTAAACTCATCTAACTATTATAATGTCAGTAATTTATGATATTTAATATCTAACCAAGAATTTTCATCGTCGCTAATGATTATAATCGACCTTATTAAAGCAAAGAGAAAATTATAATTACACATTATCAAATGTTGGCTGACTTTAATATACAAATCCATTAAATTATTAAATATCTTAATTATGTTTCAAATGTTATAAATTTATATGCTATTAATAGAATTTGTTCAATACCAAACAAACCTTTAATCAACGCTAGACATGGACATCGGAGGCCATTATGTCCGAAATTAATTTAATCTGTGTAAATCGCCTTTCGTAAATCCATTTAGTTTGGTATGTAAATTGTCATTAATTGCCTCAATTTTGATGTTCACGATATGTCGTTATGTAAAGCGGTTTGGTATGTTAAACACTTTTACCGTAATTTAATAAAACACCATCGTTTTAACTGGATTTGATTTTTGTACTACCATTACTATCACATGGAAATTCTTTGTTTTAGTCTGACAGTACCCGGACACCATATGCAGTTACCAAGTGATAAAGAAGATGAAGAGGACACTGGAACCAGGTTCAGGCGAACTGGGTCCGAAAGATTACGGGACGGGGCCAAGGCGTTATTAAGGAGGGTCGAGTCGCTGAAAACGAGAAGAAGGAAACGGCAAAACAGAACGGAAGTTATAGTTTCATCGCCACACTTTCTGGACGTCAATCAGGACAAATATGCTGATTTGAATTACATAGATATGACGCCCACTACTCCAACAGCCTTTCCCTTCCCGGACTTCCACAGTTCGCCAGTCCATGCACCAGCTATCCGTACGCAACCCCCTTCCCCCATGACGATAATGCCACCATCTCCCATCGCTCCCCTTGAACAATCCTTCGTGTTACACGCCCCTTTTGGTGACGACAGTTCCAGTTATGCCTCTGATAACAGTATGGGATCAAGCAATAAAAGTTCTAAGTCAAAACTGGGAAGGGCCAAACGAATCTTTCATAGAGGACTTAAAAGTGACGATTCGAGCGCCTTGAGCGATTCCGAATGCCAGCCGGCTAGTTGGAGGCACAATTACTATAAAGAGCATAACACTCATCAAAATACTGAGGTGAGTTCGTGTCTGTTATTGAGTTATTTTATTATGTAAGGATAATATCACCAAACACATTTCTTGGTTATTATATCTTCGGATAAATCACTATGGTATTATGTTTGTTCGTGTTAATTTCTATATAGTAATATTCACGTTTATCTGTATTTGTATATACTCTAAACATAAATTTTTATATCCACCTCAACCCACTTTCATCTTTAATATGTTCTTTATCCAAAAGGCAACCGGGAAAAAATAGCTCATAAGCGATAAGATCGCCTTTTGAACTGCAGTATCTACTTCTGTGACACCTTTTTTTATTTTACTTTGGATGGTGTAATCTAAAGAATATTCTATTCTATAATAACGTTCAATTAAACTTGTGTATAAGCTAAACTAACTAAAAGCGTCAATAGAGATTAGTCTACATTAAATATTCCTTAGTCATACATATGTGACTAAAAATAATGATGTGCATAACATAAAATGAGGAGTGTGTCAAAACCAATATGTTTTTTAGGTTTATGTTGAACCTCCATCACCAGTTGAACTGAAGCCAGATCCAGAAGTACTTCGAGAGGTCCAAAAATCACCAGCACATACAGCTCATAGACGCCAGGCAATACGGACGAGTTCATTGAACTTGGGAAAGGACACACCAAAGTGAGTTAATTTATGTAAAATATTAGTTTTTGCCCACAACTCCGTCCGCATGGTAATAAGATTTGTTCTCTGCCATTACGGGCACTGAACTGCACTTCAAGGTTCCACCCGTGAAGTTTCGGGATCGGGATCGGATTCGGGACTGGGATTGGGATGGGGATAAAAGTTAAAAAGATAACACTATGATCACTAAACGGGTATTGCACTTCATGGTTCTACCTGTGTAGTTTTAAGATTGGAATCGTCATAAAAGATAACCTATGTACTTCTTCAAGGTTCCATCTATCTCTATACCAAAATTTATCAAAATCAGTTCAGTGGTTTTGGCGTGAAAACTTAGCAGACAGATAGACAGATAGAGTTACTATCGCTTTTATAATATTAGTAGTAATAATGAAAGAAGTCAATACAAAACCATATTGAACAAATAAAAAGTCACGTCGTTCAGCCAAATAAGGGAAAGTACACACCAATATTATATTACTATTTAAAAACAATGAAACTTTCCTAACATAGTACGGACATTAATAAATTGTAACAAATAGAAGTACAAAACAAGTAGCACGTCTAAAGATTGCTCGGAGCCATTACCGCAGACTAATTGCCTCAGACCATTACTAAAGTACTGTACAATGAGTATAACTTATTCGTATGCTAATGCTAGCTCTTCTGACTTCTGCCATGAATCATGTCATTGAACTTGTCCGTTTTTGTAATCTAACCGCAATGTTTAAGGAAAATTGCTATAGAACTTTTATAATGTTATTTTAAAATGGTTGAACAGTGAACATTTCTTCTCTACAAGTAACGGAGCTACAGTTAATAAGAATTTGGTAAATTGAATGACTCTTTAACAGATTTCGTGATAGAAGTCTCAAAAGGGAAAAATCAGCATCGAGAAGCTCCGAATTGGACAGTAGTCCGAACTCAGCGGGGTCAAGGTCGCATGATGGTGACCACGATGACGATGATGACAGCCTGGATATAAAGACAAAGAAGTAAGACTGAATACTACGTTATAATTATCCACTCTAATACCTTATGATAAGAACGATATTTGTTTAACTTAATTCAACAAGACAAATCTTCATTACACGTTAGTTTATTATGATAAGAATTTCGTTATAAGAACTAGAATCTTTTTCTGGGGTGTAAGAAAAGGCTTATTTTTTTCCAGAAGCAATATACAAAGATGGTACTCGTTCAGGACGAACGTACTTAACGGCGGCCCCAAAGCAAATAATACTCTGCAGCCTGCCCCCAACCAAAAGAATCCTGAAACTTACTGTAAGTTTTATGAAACATGTTTTCGTGACGTCCAAAATTATTAATTATATTTGTATTATAATTAAATCAACCTGTATTTTAATTAAGTGTCACGTCCGATGTCGTCACTGTCGTGTGGTCAGCTGCATATACTGAGGAAGCTAGCGTTACTGCGGCTGACAGCTTGTATGGAAAGATATTGTCCGTCGCATAAATCCGGTTGGAATTGGGAGCTACCTAAACTTATAAGAAAGATCAAGACGCCAGATTACAAAGGTATTTCTTAAGTTACACTGAACGCACTTGTAGGTGCATTACCTTTGATGTTTTTTCGTTATTTCTTCCAATTTAAATAAAAAAAATTACACTATATTGAGATTAGAATAAAAATAAGGCTAGTGGAAAGGATACATTATTTTAAAATTGTATTTAATTTATGTATATTGAATATTTTATTTTTAAAAATACTTTTTTGACGTCCTGATGTTCTTTGAAGTGTCAATGCTGTTACTTTATCCAAACTACATGTAAATATGATTTCGTAACATTACATTTCAGATAAGACAGTTTTCGGCGTACCTCTGACAGTATCTCTACAGAGGACGGGTCACTCTTTGCCAAAACCGATTCAATGCGCTCTTAATTGGCTGAAAAACAATGCATTAGAACAGGTACATAATATAAACTACCATAAATATATCCAAATTTGATAAAAAATTTACATTGTCATACTCCTGGAAAAAATTTGATAATTTTGAATTTTTAAAATATTTTGTCTTTATTATCTTTGTATTCCCATATTTTATTAATATTCTATGGATAGTTTGTTATATCATATCAGCTGTTAATATTATATACGATTATTACAGATGGGTATATTCAGAAAGGCGGGAGTAAAATCTCGAATAGCCAAACTGAGAGCCATGGTGGAGTCAGCGGGAGCGACTACAGCAACATTCGCCATCGAGAACATGAACACCATAGACCCAAACCAGTCTAGTTTGAACTTCGACGGCGCCCAGGCTCATGACGTAGCGGATATGGTGAAGCAGTACTTCAGAGAGCTCCCTGATGCTTTGCTGACTAACAAATTGAGTGAAACCTTCATCGCTATATTCCAACGTGAGTTGCCTTACGGAGAACCTTCACAAATTATTTCCGATATATATACCTAATACAGCCTTATGAGCGATAAAGGAGAATAATTTGTAATTTCATTTAGGTAGGATATGTTATAGTGATGTTTAGTAGGTGAAAAATAGGGGTGCTAAAAAATAATTTATTCTCAAAGTTGGCAGTGGTCGAAATAAGTTTGGGAACCCCTGACCTAATGCAATTCGTTGAAACGGTTTGTTTACAATTCCATATATTGTTGTCGAAATCCTGACTTTGGAGTTAAAGACCCTGAAGTCTTGATCGGCGTCAAACCAATCAATTATATGTTTCTCAGATGTTCCGGAGCCGCTCAGGCCAGATGCCGTTCAATGTGCATTACTGCTTCTACCCGAGGAACATCTGGAGGCCTTGCAGTCTCTACTGATTTTCTTAGCGGAGGTAATTTCCTACACTTATTTTATAGAAGTAAATTCCTTTCGAAAAACGTGACATTTAGTTCAGCCAATAATCACACGATTTACTGAGTTAGCAACCAAAGAGATTTAAAATGTTACATAAAAAAAGAATGAATGGTTTTGTGAATGAATGGTTGACAATAACAATGAATGGTTTTTAACTGTCAACGTTCTTTTTACTTTTGTGTTTGTAATAATCCCTAAAGGGCAACAAAGTCAAAATAATTCATAAATTACAAATAAAAATACATACCTATGTAATGATCCGCTGAAGCATATTTGTGGGTTCATTCTTTAAAAGGAATCCTTCTAAATGGCAGCATTTTTGCAGGTCGCGGAACACTCAACCACGAATCAAATGACGGCTTCAAATTTGGCCGTTTGTTTTGCGCCGACGCTGTTAAGACTACACCACGCGCCTCCGCAGACTGGTAGCACCAAAGAAGGAAATTCAAATAGGTAATAGGATATTATTTGTTATGTATTCATAGTAGTTAGGCTCTGTACACATAATTACTTGCTTCAATTAACAAGCAATGCCTTGTATGTATCCTATGCCTTGTTTGTTTCAAATAAATCAATCCACTACATATTTTCTAATAATTACAAGCATTGGCCAGTTTCATATGACTAATTCTTTTTTCTCTTACTACGGACAAACACTTACTGATTTTCTAATGAAATTTAAAACCGAAATTAAATTGCTTTGACAGTTTCATATTGGAAATATAATATTTAAGAGAATTTCAAGTACACGCTTCTCCATTATTTACTTAACAAACTTTTTAATGAACCATTTTTTGTGACATAACGAAACCAGTTTGAAATTATAACTATAGTTTAAAAAAATATGACACACAAACACTATGGCCTTATGGTATAATAAAAATTCAGTTCGAAACCTCTATTCATTTTAAATGACAGAAACACAATCACAATCGTATACATTGATTTTCAGAAAGCGGACATACAAATGGACAAATTTTCTATATACAATTTATCTTCAAAGCAAAAAGACAAATAAATACAGATATATTATTATATCAATGGAAAAATACAAAATTCTTCAAAATTTACATATAAAAAACGGTATCTTCTCCAGAACCCTGATAGAGAGCGCCCTTGACCAGCGCCAGATCAGCGAGTCCCGAGCAGCACACGCCTGCCTGCTGCTGCTGGTGACGCAGCACAAACAGCTGTTCCTCGCACCAGCTGATATGCTGGCCAGGTGCAAGTTCAATTACTTCGAGGAGAGCGTACCGGTGAGTTTCGTTCGTTTATTATCGAGACAGTATTCCGGCAGAGCTCCGATTAGTTTCATAGGTTTATTATATAAAGGAACATGTTTTTTAATCTGTCTCCATATCGTCTACGTTTCACAGAATTTTGTTCGAGCTTAATGGTTGTCATTACTGTTATAAGGTGTAATTAATAAGTCCTCCTCACGTCAATGGCTCCGTTAAAAATCAATTTCCACCAATCAATCAATCTCCATTCCTGATTGATTTAAAATTTGTATTTATTATTTCTCTCCAATTTCAGGTATCGCTTGAAGAGTTGGGAGCGGATTTCAATCAAGACTGGAAAGGTTTTCAGCAAGCCTGCATCAAAGCTTTACTCAAAGAAGCCAAAGAGAAGTGAGTGGTTCATAGTGAAGTTATCTCAAACTATCCATTTATCTAACAAAAGATCAATTTCAATTTTCTCTTCATAATATCCTATGTCCTATTACTTTACTAAAATTTTCATGCCTTTTTAGAGTCTGTGGCCGGTCGGGAAAGAGGTGAGAGATCGGTGTTAGAGGCATTTCCACTGAACTATCATTCTCGATGTACTTTAATCTGTTCTTTGATCAAACCTTCTTTCTACCAAAAGATGTTTTGTTACAATTATTTTAATATTCAAAAGAACAGATTATAACTGATATTATAAGATCTCACTTCATAACCATCTGTAGTCGTGTGGGTGACACTTAGATGTTTTGAATTAGAAAATTAGTTGTATGGTTGCATTCAATTAGATGATTAGCTGTTAAAATCTTAGTTAATACAATTAACATTAAGATAATAAACAATCATAATATTTACTTGTTACAAGTTTCTTAACCACAAAACTTTTATACTGAACAAGAATAACGTTTAGGCTGAAATAACTTAAATGCGTTTTTACGTGTAATTCTCAATGAGAAAAAAGGCACTTAATTTACAATTTAATATAAAAAATAATAATGAACATATATTACAAAGTGTATAAAAATGTCCATACTTAGTCGGCAATAACACAATATCTCTGCTACAATAAGAATTGCATACATTCGCGGCAACACGAAAACGCTATAACAAATTATTTATTCGGATCGCCAGAGAAGGAGCAAATTTAAGAACAAAAATTCTTCTCGATTGTATTTGATATAAGACCTGCGTCTTCCAGAACGCGCGGCTGGATGTCAGTGTCGGGAGCGGCGCCTCACGTTGAGCTGTGCTGCAAGAAAGTGGGAGACGGACATCCGTTGAGGTTGTGGAGGGCGACCACCGACGTGGAAGCACCGCCGCAGGAGGTGATGCAAAGGTTCGTGTTTGATCACGCATTTAATTACCAGTACACGCAGGCAGAGCTGTTATTCGTGTGGTTTTTTTTACGGAAAAACTAGATACAGAGTACATTTAATATTAGTCAATAAAATTGTCTATCTTTTAACATTTTAAAAAGAAGTTTGAACATGAATCGACTGTTTTATGAATGTTGGGATTTAATGCAGTTTATTGTCTAAATAATATAATATGGAGGCAGAATTTTTAAATTAACATATACCTAGTTTAAATTGGTTTAAAATACTGTATTAGTTTTTTGATGTGAAAGTGTGTGAAAATAATATTCTTTTATTATTTAATTCCAGGATACTCCGCGAGAGGCATATTTGGGACGATTCCCTTGTAAAGTGGCGCGTGGCTGAAAAGTTGGGACCTAACGCAGAAGTCTTTCAATACATCACAGCATCCAGCTTCAACTTGCCTCATAGGGACTATTGTGTGCTACGGTAAGTATTAAAGTAACCAAAACAATATCTATCCACAATATAATGCCAGTTTCGGACGAAATCAAACATTTTTTTTTGCAAGTTGACAGACAATACAATATCTCGTGCCCGATTAATCACATAAAAGAGTATCATTCGCCCCGCAAATTCATATCTACTCATTTTCCCAAACCTAACACGCTCCTTAAAAACATCAACTCATGAACACACGTTACATTGAACACAATGTAACTTTATATTGTATTTACTTGCATGTCAAAAAAAATTAAATTATACAAACAACTTCTACTGATAGTTGGTTGTATAAATATTTAATATTCTACATCAGATTAGAAACTCTTCAAAAGAATTTTCTTCGGCCCAGCGCTGCTTCAAACCGGAAATGACGACATCACTTCCAGACCCAGAAAACACAAATATGTTGTTGTTAAAAAAAATTAAAACTCGTCGTACATATAAGTTTGATTTCAATGAATACTCGCGAAAATCTTAGATCTCGTTATATATATAATTTAAATTCGATAAATATTATATAGTAACGGTTATTGCTTCCTAGATCTTGGCAGCAGGGTGGCAGCGGCGGCGGCGGTTGGTGCGCGGTGGCGGAGACGTCGGTAGCTCACGGGGCGGCGTCCGATGGAGCCCGGGGCGTCGTTCTGGCGTCGAGATACCTCGCACAGCCTGCGGGTAAAGGGCGCAGTAGACTTGTACATCTCGCCAGGGTCGATACTATGTAAGTGCTTTCTAAGAGATGATTACTATTACTAGGGCTCTTTTTAAGTGAAAAGTGGAGCAAAATAATCCCACCTGATGGTAAACAAAAATATATTCTTAGAATGTGAACGCACTATCCCAGCCGTAGTGGATAGATTGCTCACGTCACTTTCGTCGTAAAGACAAGAGCAATGTTGTCTATGCATTGTATATGTTTAAATGTTTATTTTTTTTTTTTCTATTTCGATAGAAATTAATAATCTTTTTTTTTTATAAAAAATTAGATAAACATTTTTTATTTAAATTTTAATCTTATGTGATATCAACACCTTTACAAAATATTAAAATTTTCACCCTTATGAAACATATACATTATGTTGTATACTACAGCGGAAGTGTATTTTTGCACCTATATTCATCTTAGTATATGTTAGTGTGTATATTTGTATATACATGATTTTATTAATTATCTGTTATTATTTCCAGGGGACGTACTCCGGAATGGTACAACAAATGCTATGGTCATATCTGTGCATTGTACCTGGCCAGGATTCGAGCCTCCTTCAAGCATAACACAGAAGGACCCGAATCGAATGTATGATCCAAACATTCCACTTAAGTCTCATCCAACTGGGACAGACTTAAGTTTAACTCTACCTGAACGAAGCTTGTATGGCTTCCATAATAATAATTCTGTGGATATCGTCTGTGTTGTACACCAAATGTGGTATTTAAAAATAAAAATCTCAAATATTACTTGCTAGATATGAAATAGGCATAATATTTTTGATTTCATTACTTATTAGTAATTTTTACCTACCTCCAACATTCATGTTATAATTTTTTATTTTTTTTTGTATTATAAGAAAAACATTTAACCATCAACAGATGCTAAATAAAAAAAGCACAATGCAATTGTGAAAATGAAATTAAATTAAAAAAAAGGAAGCTTTCAATGCACTGTTGTAATGGTGAAATGTGTCCTTACCTATTCGCCCACAAGGGACCTACCAAAAAGCCTGACTGCATTACGCATATTATTTAGTGTTTTAGGTTAAAAAAAAATGTATATAATATACAAAATTCGTGATTATAGATTCCCCATGGTGCATAGTGAATGTCTTACTGTAGATTTATTGATATATTATTCAAAATTGTGAGTAGTAATCTCAATGTTTGTAGATTTGAAATATTACCAAGACCTATGTAAAGTTATCATAACATATCACTAGTCATATTATTATATTCATTATTAAATTAAATAACACTTTTGTCTGTACCTGCCCTGTGTTCAGGACACAGTATTACAATATGTAAATAAAAGTTTATCCATATATACTCTGTGTACTTACCGTCAAAGTTGGCGTTTATGTGAAAATTATAATTATTGACGTATAATTCCGTGTTAAAAGTTATATAAAGTTTTAATTGTAAGAAGTCTGACTGTAAATAAGGGATAAGTATAATCATCACAATTTTATGATCTATTTATAAGTTGTATGACGTGTTTCATGATGCAAGGTTATTCGTGGATGAGAACTCATTTTTGCCTAACGCAGCCTAACCAGAGTTCCAAAGTATTCAGTTTAAAATAAAATGCAGTTTGAAACACTCATACAAAATAATTGTATTTCCAATTCTGGAAGAAATAATATGGAGCCAAATATCACAATCTTTGTAAATAATTATAAGCAATGATATTTTACGTAAATCTCAAATAATTTATGTGTTGCTAGTTACCTGTGAAATCACAATTTAATAATGCTTTGGTGCAGTTGTTGTAATAAGTGAAATTGTATTTATTTCTTCTCTTATTCATAGTACACCATTTACATAATATATTATACTAAATCTATAACTATTTAATATTTAGTTATTTCAAATTTGTGCATTATATTATTGAACACTAAGAGAAATCAATGTTGTAGATTAAAAAGATATTGGCATGTAAGGAGGTCTAATATAGTCAGTGGAGTATTGGAAAAAGAGGTTCTGTGAATGTTCATATTTTAAAATATTTAAAGTCTTTATTAATAAAATATGCTTTGAGAAAGTTTATATAGAAACCTGTATTTGCTAAAAGCCCTTTTCAACTAATAATAAAAATAATTTGATTAAAAAATATAAAAGAACTTAAATTGTTTAGTATATAACTAATTTATATTATTGTTGTTGCAAATTTTTGCAAATTAAATGTTGTTAGGAATTATGAAAAAAATACTATTTTGATAATAAATGCAATACTTTTAAACTCTCAATGTAAATGTTTAGTGCACCCGATTAAAATTATATTCCGTCATTTTGATGTTTACCAATAAATACTCCTTGTATGTTATTATGTAAATTACCTTATGTAAAATAAACTAATGCATTGTGATTTATTCTTTATGAATTATATGGACCATTATAAATATACCATGTTTTATTTTTCCTTTTTAAATGTTTCCTAAAATATTTGAGAAATTTATTTAAAAACTTGGCCTACACAATATACTAATACCAAATTCTTACAGATGAAATTGGTGTTTTGTCATACTAGCCACTTTGGTCTCAAATATATCCTCTTTGGTTACAAAATCCAGTTTCAAATTTATACAGCTATTTACTCATGCATTTGTTTTTCAAAACTGTAATCCATAGGTATTTCTATCTTTTTTTATTTCCTAATGTCACCCTTATATAATAGACTTCAATTTTATAGCTGTACTATGAATATCTAGCATTTCACTTGATGATATGAATACTTTTGATAGAGTCTACCATAATAGCTTTTTTGTAAGCATTCTAGCTATGGCAGGCCCAATGGTTTAATATTTTATCGCCATCAAAAACAAAGGGTATTTTTTAACCGCCAAATGAGATCTGTTCACTCCAACTCCAACTTTTCTGAATACAGCCAGTAACCTTCAGTAATTGAATATTGCGATGACTTCGAACCCTAACCTCGGGCAGATCATCAGAGCACTCAATTATCCGTCCAAGGAAACTTGGTGACCTTACCAAGATACAGAAGTACTTAACTTTTATCCTATATACTTTTTAACTTTTTATCCGTCTCTACTTTTAATTTTCTCAACTTTTAAATTTCGACTTGTCTGTAGCTGATAGTTGTAGTTACTGGCTTTGACAGCTGGGAAGGGTCTGTTGTTCGACGGCACCGATTCGTTAAATACGTGCTTAACGGGCCCCTGGAGGTACGCCCGTCCCAAGGGATTCTCTAAAAAGCCGAACCTCTTTTTTAGGTTGTCGTCGGAAGGAGGGGCGGGGAGGAATTCGGGGATGGGACTGCATGAAGCGCTCCAACGGCAGAAAGACGGAGTGTCGTACGTGAATTGGGACCTCGTCTACGCCGGCGAAGTGTCTGTTGTTAGGGTTTGCTATGAGGGCTATCATGGCTGTGGTGTCGTCGTTGGAGTTTTGTCGTCAGAGTCCAAGAGGACGTCTTTATGACGCCTCTTATCTATTGGGGATTACTAGTACTGCCATCACATTCAGGAAAGTGCTGCCGAATGTCCTGCAATAAGGCTTATCGGTAACAACGATTTGGTTAAATCTAATTAATCAGTCTTGAACACAAAAAGTCTTGAAAGTGCGTACAAGAATTGTATGATATAATTAGGTTCTAAATCTCCTTTTTATCAAGGGACAACCAGACGTAAGGCTAGCTTCCATTGTGTTGGTGTAGATTTTACTCTTATATGAACGAAGCGATACACTTCCTCTTTTCTCAAGCGTACAACAGAGGATTTATAAAATAGGTTGGATGGGTTTGTGTACTTAAAATTTTAAGTCTTCGAGGAAAGAGTAAATAAGTTATTGAGCTGTATAGTGAACTTACCATTAAAGACTATTTCTCTATTTATCGTCAGATGAGAAGATTATCAGAAACTATTCAATTATTATTTAAATATAAACCCACAAAATAGATAATTAAAATTAGACATGACAATATTTTTTTCTAAATAAGAATATAACAAAATATTCTTTTATTATTACTATTTTCATATAACTAATGTTTTGTTTGTTTATCGGAGCGTCAAAGCTGAGTACGGAAATCCTAATAAATTGCAAACATGAAACAAGTATAGGTAACATTGAATTGGCGCAAATTGAGAGTTGTTGACACTTGACAGTTGACTGTTGAAAACTACAGTCGGTAATCGGTATTCTCGCGTGTTGGTCGTAGGATGTCTAATGACATTTAAAGTTAACTATTAGCGATGGAACCTATAATATTGAGTTGGAAATTGTTTTCTTAGAATAAGTTAATTCAAGTAATGAATATACCCACAATGAAACATACGTAAATAAAATGACAAAGTGAGTTAATAATAGTAATAAATTCTAGCCCGTGGTGTTTTCCTTTTGCTTTCTCTGAATTTGTCTTTATAATTCGGAAAATTTCAAACCCGATACTCGGAAAGGTTTGCGCTATAAAATAATTGGAAATGGAAAATAAAGAAGCAGAAACTGATTGCACCGAATCCAAGATGAGTAAAGCAGTCGAACAAAAGGTTGAAGAAATGGTGAGAAAAGAACCCATCTGGATTTTCGGTTATGGATCTTTGTGCTGGAATCCTGGCTTTGGCTACCAACAGTCAGTTATCGGATATATAACAGGATTTTCTAGAAGATTTTGGCAAGGAAACACTACACATCGCGGCACTGATGCCAAGGTTATTATGATTGTATTATTAGTAATAACTTAATAATATTTCTGACTAAACGTCGCTTTTTTGACACAGTAAATTCCTCTGTATTATTTCATTTAGTTATTAATGAAATAATACGATAATAAAACACATTTATTTTAAAGCCATCTCAACCAATGCTGATGCAACATGTGACACGACTTTCACCTTGCGGAATATAAAGATTCAATGAATATTTTTTAAAGAAAAATTAATTTGGTAATTAAATTATTATTTTATTAATATTACCAATATAATGAGATCTAAGACTTCCGCGAGCATTCATTCAAATGAAACTAATATTTTTCGGATAACTACGCGTATTTTATTATTTTATAGAGTATGTAGTTTTTAAAATAATGAAATATGCCTAGCAATCCGAAAAATATAAGTTTCATTTAAGCATTACCAATATTCCTAATATATACATTGTCAATATCTTGACAAAATATATAAAAAATGGTTAAAAAAAAATTGGTTATTCAACTTCGATATGATTTAGAATTTCATAAGGTCGAGTTAAAATCATTCCAATTACTTTGATATTATTTACAAATGTAATTTCAATATTATGTTAAACATTAATATCAATGTTTGGAAAACTAACTTATCATAAAAAATGTTCTGAGCCAAAATATTTGTATTTATAATCTGCATGTCAAGGTGATGTCAATTCATTATCTATTATTAATTACATATGTGTAATTTTATAATTTTTAATATCATTTTTCATCAAAGGCAGTTATTTTCATCAAAAACCCGGTTACATCATCCTCCATATGTAACAGATGAATAAATTTGCTTCTACAAGAAGATAATTATGACTAATATATTTAAAAAAAGAATACTTAGTTTTTTTTAATACAATTTTTTTTTTTTCTTGAAAAGCAACAGTCACAATAAAACAAATCAGACTGCTTGTAAAATGTTGCAATTATTAAAACATTATTTATTAAACTTGACAACAACAAATTGTATATTCGAGCTTATTTAAAAATTTCAAACCTATTTTGGCTAGTTTTTTATAATGATATAATTGTAGTGTAAATTGTATGATCAATGTACTCGTTTATATAATTTAATATAATTATTCTTGTTAACAAACAATAAGTCTTGTTTTTTAATTTATAATTAGAACAGAAAATTCTTTGTTACAGCCGGGGAGAGTTGCAACTCTTGTTGAAGATAAAGAGGTATGACATACACTCATAAAAATATAACAAAATATTAACATTAACAATGGATAATAAAATATATAATGGAAAGTACCGGAGCGTAAATAACATTACAATAGAGTTATATATTGTTATAATTTAATACCTTTTGTATTAAAAAGGTTTTATTTCATTCTATATATATTGAAAATAATTACGAAATTATTAAACAGTTTTAACAAACGTGTCATAAGCCTTTGTTAACTATCACTCAAATGAGCAATGGGACGAGATAAACATAAAAAATATATGTATGTTAGTGTAATTAATAATTTAAATATTATTTTAAATTCTCTTAAAGAGCTCCGAATACAAACGTTGATAACGAAGTCAAATTCTTAAATACGGCGTATTTTAAAATACAATTTTATTCTGTATGTATAGTTTATGAAGCGCTTTAAAAGCGCTGTACTTATTACTTACGCTGTACTCACTACTCACTTACGTGTACTTACTTCGATATATACTAAGATTTATTAATGAAAATATTTAAAACTATGCGTTTTTAGTTTGATAACTCCTACTAAGGACACTTAACTGAATACGATACAAAACAATTGACTTTAGAAACAGAATATTTAGTGAAAGTTTTTTTAAATTCGTGTAGTGTTTTGAAATGACTTCCTAACAGGAAGTTTGCAACTACATGTTACTGTTACTACTTACTTTTTTAATTTTTTTTTCATCTATAATAATCAGTCCAACTGTAATGACGTGGATTATATTCCTCTCATTTCACACTCTCTCTCTCTCTCGCTCTCTCCTTCACTCGTAATAATTAGCGCTCCTTATATCTCATAATAATTGCTATATATTTTGTTAATCCCTAGTTAATATTAGACGAGGAAATCGACAACTAATAAGGTTTTATCAGGACTGAATCACAACTGATTCGGTCAATTCTTTGCAAAATAAATTTCAAGTAAGCCTCAAATATTATAAAGAGAGGAAATTTTTATTATTCAAATAAAATAACACACGTGTTAGGTCGATAATATAGTTTTGTGCCCACGGTTTTCCTATAACTGCGTTCACGGTTTGCCGAGTTTTTACTATTAATAAACATATTATATGCAAAAAGTTTATATAGACATTCTTAAAGAAAATAAAAAACAAAGTATTTATATGTAATTAATAATATTGAAATTAAAATAATCAACAGTATTTTTGATATAACAATATTAAATTCTTGAAACACATATACGTAGAGGTCGTTAAATACATTTTCTTCGCAGGACTAACAAATGAAAGATCGCGATAACCGATAACAATTGCATCCGGCTATTTGACCATTTGAAATTGTATTTGTTAACATGTCTGTACTGAGCGCACTGTGCACTATATAGAGTCGTATAAATAAAAGTGAGAAAAAAAGGAAAATAATTCAAGAAAGTTCTTTCTCAGAGATAATTTTTTTGCAATTTTTTTTTTTACCAAAAAAGCGTGATAGTCGTTAAAGAGGTTATTAATGTAACACATGCCGGATTACGAACAATTAAAACGATCGTAAAACACATTATTGTTTTTAATGGTTGTATTAATTAATGTTATATATGTAATTATAATTAACGAGATGAAAATGACGACAGTTCAGTATTCGTTTCATAAAAAGGTATCTTGAACATAAAATCTATTGAGATTTGATGCATTTGCGTTACAAAATTTGCAGAGCTTTTTATTCGTTCAAAAGAACATGTTTTCCAAAATTTTACTGCAAACCTAAATCTATTCTTTAAACCTAAATTTATAAAAGTTAAAATCATTTAAATATGTCACATTAGTAACATCTTTTTTTTCATAGCATTGAGGCAATCCATTTCTTTATAACCTATACCCGTTAATAATTTTGTACCAATTAGATCTTATATTTTAAATCTTTGATCTCAACAATTATAGAGGAGGTAAATCTATGTCTAAGAATAGATTTGATTCTATAAGATATGGTTTAGACTGTAATCTATTGAAAATGTTAGAGAACAAGTTATCATTATATAACTATGTTTTATTTAGTTTCTTTGATATTCCTATTAAAATCTATATATAATATTAAATATAATACATACATTTAATCGCTATCACAAAACAAAACTACGTTATCACAAAACAAAGCATTCAAACAAACAGCATTGAGTACTTCACAGTCCACTTGATACAAATTGATCATAAAAAATAAGTTTAATATCAAATCCCTCTGCAAATAAAAATATCACCAAATAAACATTCACAGAGCTTCGCTGATAATGTTATTATTTACATACATTACGATAATTCCGTCGTGATTTTTAATGCGTGGTGTATTTAAATATTTGATAAGTTCCGATCGATATTTCATTACGTGTGCTTATAAAGACTAAGTGTGGTCTTTGTTCCCATAACACTATGATTGTTTCAAAACAGTTCCTAGCTTATGATATCATTTATAACAATAGTTGTTGAGTATTGTCTTCAAACTGATTGAACTGTTATTATTTGTGTGAATGATCCGCCTATGTGCGACTGGTCAATAGCCCAGAGACCTGTATCGATTAGACAAGACACAAACGACACCGACTTTCGCGTTCATTGTTATTATCCCAAGTTTACTTCGTTGAATTTGTACGTAAAAATAACAGTTCTCCTTAAATAAATCTTTGCAAAAAGTAGATCATTGAATGAGAAATGAGACACGATATAAAATCGTGCTAAGCAACATATATAAACAGTTTTAAATTTACTGAAAATCTGTTTTCTTTAAAGCACTATAAAGCAGTCATTAGGTTACACAATCAATTGTTCGTTACGGATCTTTGTGTTGCTTCTAAGAGCTTTTTTATGTCTCTATTTTAGTCTTTAGAAGTTACTGAAATATACAAGACAAGGAACGTGGGTTTAAAGGCTCTATGACATTGTTTTTAAAGCGTATATTTTCTAGAGGAATATAAAAGTGTACCAATAAGTTCATTGAACGAACTAAGAAATGAAACGCAACGTATCTTTACTTCCGTAAATACAGATAAAATAACTCGAGAGACAACATATAATTAAATTAAATCGTGCCTAAGAGAATAAAATCTTTATTTCGATGCTATTTCCATATTTTTTAAACGATAATAATGGCTTGAGGCTAACTATAAACAGATAGTTCACAAACACGTTGCATAGCGTCACACCTTTGACGTGTCCCTTATTCAAGCGTGCATTGCTTGCGAACGCACCCCTTGGTTAAATTTTCTTTGCTGTTTGCTTTGATGATTAAGCATGATTAAGCAAGGAAGCGTAGTACTCTTTCTACTCTTTTATTTGTAAAATATATCTTCCGTTGTATATTATAAAACATCTGCACTGATATCTCTAGCTTAGGACTCGGTTCATTACTATAACCCTGGTATCATCTCTAGTCTAAAGTCTTGTTCTCCTATTCTCCAGAAATTTAATATAAGTAATATTATAAGTATGTACTTGTGAATGAAGAATTAATTTATTGCAAGCCATTTCTTTGTGCCAATATGATCTTATTAAGACTACTAATATATTAGCTTTGATGCAAAGCCTAAATATGTAATCGAATTACTGTCTTGTAAACTACATAATACTTTTTTGTCATGATAAGACCACACATAGACAAAACATATTTTTCTAGATAGTCCTTGTATGGTAAAATTCTTTATGTCCAAATGAATCTTTCATGTTTAATGTTTTTTTTTACTGTTTTATCAAATTTTAAAACTGATTGATTGTCTTTATACAATTAACAACTTTAAGCACTAGTATGCTTTTGAAAATTCTCTTTTCTTGATCCAGACTGTTATTAATATTATATATATATTAAATTTACTAAACGGTTATTCTCTAGCAATGCAATATATACGAGTAGTAATATCTCCTAAGTTATTGATAAAAATATATCACACACTTAAAATAAATTATCATAATTCAGTAATAAAAAAAATCTTTATTCGATCTTCCTCGTGAAATGTTTAATAACAATAATAATAAAGAATAAACGGAGGTGTTTACGTATTATTTGACGTCATCACGATTTATATCAGGTGGAGGTATTTACTTGGTCGCTTTGTTATCGTTAAATAGAGAAATGTATAGGTAAAGTCCAGATTTATAAAACCTTTTAAATCTATATTGTCATATCATGTAAGAATAATAATATAATAAAGATTTTTTATTCACTCTTGAAACCATCACCAAAAATAATATTAAGGAGTACAAAAGTTAAAATTATCACTTTAGGATTGCAGCTAAGAGTGCATGCTCTTGCTCAGCTCAGTTGGTAGCTGCTCTTCAGTTGTCCCTAGTACGAATGCTGACACACAAAAATTTATACCTCTTAAGTCACCATTTTAATGACAAAGTTATTAATACTTTTTCTTAGAAAATCTCATCTATTTGGATGCACCTTATTATAAGGTGTGTATTGTAGTGTATTATACGGTGTGTATTGTAGTGTATTTTAAGGTGTGTGTACTGATTGTCACTATAAAATGACTATAACGCGTGCGCTGTTTTTGTGAACAGGGTCAGGGCGAGTGTAAACATCCGAAATAAAATAATCACGTGTGGGCGGAACCGTTTGTTTGTTTTGATGAAATAATTAACCCCCTTTAATGAGACTTTGATAACAGTTCAGACACATGTTAAGAAGACGTCAGTGTTTTGTTGAACAGAAATTAAAAACAATATATACATATAAAGATATATTTGTTCAAGTATGTTAATTTATTCTCTAATTTAATTTAATTTATTCTCTGTTTCTTTTTTGTTTTTCTTTAAAATAAATCAAAAATCTTTTTATACCTATAAACCATTATCTCAAACTGTAACATAAACAAATGCTTTCGTATAACGACACAATTTAATATATTCTAAGAACCAATGTGTGTCAATGATGTGAAAAACTCGTAAAAAATATATCTTAATATAGATTGGGCATCGTTCCATCTTATACTGCGCGTATTTGAAAATCTAAAATATTTTTAAAATAAGTTTCACAGGAAAATAAAAATGTTACCTATAATCTGTTCATAAACACACGAAAATAAAAAAAAATAACATTCAGGTCAAAGACGTAAATGATAAAACTTGTGACGTCATTTTGATCACTTGCAGAATAACTTATCATGACTTCTGTTTTAACGAAAATAATATTAAAAAAAAATATAATTATCTTATAGTGAGAGCAAAACTTTGTAAATTCATTTGATCAGAGTCCAGAGGAATTAAAATCAGATATATAAGTTATGAAATTTATTCGTCGTATTGCTTATTAAGAATTATAATAATAAGTCCGCGCAACCTTAATAGTTTTCCCAATCAAGTTATTTGTCTCCTCTTTTTGCCAAATGTATTACAATCACATATTAAACTCAAGATGCATTAATGTAGACGACTCCGAGCGATAATTCTAATAAATACTGTGACTAAATCTTACATATCCATCTCATCTGCCCGTGATCGCGGTTGGCGCAAAGCACCGAAACGTCGGTAGTATGTAGTTCTAAAATAATAAGAAACGACTAGTAATCCGAAAAAAATAGTTTTTATTTATGTAAATGGGTATTCGTGAAAGTTTTATCACATGCATTATTAATTCAGTAATTAATTAAGTTTTCTGCGTAAGAACAAGGCCGATTGACTACAAAAATAAAATAAAATTACTGAAAATCTCTACAGATGATTACATTTAACAATAAAAAATTTACTCCGTATATGTCATCATTATATAATATCTATTTGTGGATGTTCGTTGAGCTTTCGCGAAAAAACTACTTAACAGAATTTGATAAAACTACAGTAACTTTAGCTTAGACGTAAGAATAACGCTTAGAAAATAATTTTTGTCGGAATCCCGTGCAATTCCTTCAGGGTCAGGGCTTAACAGATGTATTGTCTATGACGTCATAGATGTATAGATCTAGCTGCCGGTTGAGAACTATATCTATTTCTCTGAGCTCATTCCGATGTCCGACGAGGTCTCGGGCTAAAACTAGTATATAACATTGATGGCTCAAACTGCACATGTCACTTGAAGGTCGAAGACATCTTGGTTATTGATTCGTATTAGTTAGTTATTTAATAAAATGTTATATATAACTATACATTATTACAATGTTATTTTCTATTGTTTAAAAATTGTAACAATAGAAAATGTTTCATGCATTCAGCTACAAATTACCTTTCACTAGCTATGCTTAACATCAAATCCCTTGACATACACTATTGTTATCAGCTTAGAAAACTCTTGATTCAAATAAAAATGAATCTTATAGTTAACTTAACTAATACTACTTTTATGATTAATAATGTTTGAAATCCAACAATAGATTAAAACAGAGTTATCGAGAACAAATAAATTTATCAAACACATTTATCGTACGGAAATAAATTCACTACTGAACCGCTTTTACGGATATTATTTCAAATTGACACACATTTGGTGTTATTGGGGTTATTTAATTTTCTTGGTCAAGATACAATTGCTTGCCCCGAACGGACCTCTGGCCTGACTTGAAGGGAAATCGCGCATGATAACCGGGGCATGCCAACAAAGCGTGCTTAAACATCAATTAAATTAACGCAGAAAATTAAAAATTACTCGAAAACAGATCGAATAATATTATCATATTAAAGTACATATTTTTGAAGAGACCATAGTTGGATAAACAAGGCAATGCTGCGTTATTCCTTTATAATAACTCTCTCATATATTTATTATTAAATCCCAATAAGAAACATTATTTAAATCTAGTATCACGTATTGACAAGACAAATTTACATTACAGATAAGTGGAGAGTTTTATTTTTATATACTGTTATCGTTGTTCCAAAGTGAAATATCTGCTTCGAACCGGATGAGGTCAAGCGATTATTTATGGATTTTCATACATTTCCCGCTTAAAATACCAAATTAACAGGAAATACTTTCAGTTATAAGCAATAATTCTTATATTATTATTACTAAAGCAGTCCAGATCTTAGTTATACTACTTTTCTAGTGACGTTTATCAATACTATATCTATATGTAAATAGAATTATGTTGATAATTTACATACACGTGTAAGAATGTGTGTCAAGCTATGTATGAAGCATTGACATTGAACGCCCACGCTTCTAAGAGCGTTAATAAACACCCTACAACTTGACCGTCTTATCTCTTACTTAACAACTCCACTAAGAAATCTACTGAGAAACATTTATATACAAAAATAAGGGAAATTTTAACTACCGTCAAATTCTTTGTTATTTTTTTCTTCTCTTCCACGAAGTAAACGTGCCAACGGCTGTAGTAATTTCGTCACTTTACATTTCTCAAGTACGTTGCAATCTTCGATCAAAATTTACGAAACGGTTGAAAATAATATTAAAAAATATTTATTGGACTGAGAAACGAAATCATTGTAACAGATTTTTGGAAAAAAACCTTGAAAATTTCATTGTTTTGATAGCCAAACAAATCTTTTATTATTATTTATTTCCTTCGCAGGGAATCACGTGGGGAAAAGCCTTCCTAATATCTCCGGATGACAAAGCAGCGCTTCCATATTTATCGACGAGAGAGTGCAAACTCGGCGGTTACAGAGTTTACTCAGTGAACTTCCATTCCAGATCAATAAGTCTACCTTCTAGCTCGTCAAGCACTGATACAAAAACCGCCCTCCTTTACATAGCTGTTCCAGAGAACAAGCATTGGCTGGGTTCGGCTCCCTTACCAGATATCGCCAAACAGATCCTCGAATGCCACGGCTCTTCAGGCTCGAACGTAGAATATCTCCTCAGGTTAGCTGATTTCATGAGAATGGAGGTCCCTGAAGCTTTGGACGAACATCTTTTCTCTTTGGAGAGGTTAGTATGGAAGTTTGCTGCGGATATGAAAATCTGCTTGAGGTCGTTGATGGGTGATGAAAAGAAGGACGACGTAAAACCGGAAGTGAAAGCTCCAAGCTTCCAATTCGCGTCGCGGATACCAGATAAGAAATTACGTTGTGTCAACATGTGATGTGAGCCGCTCACCTGGATGACGAATCGTTATTGTGTTATATAAAGCTTTAATAATCAAAAGTTCTACACGAGTCGCGTGTTCAGTGATTGTGATAACGCTCATGTAATATTGTATAAAAAATGTAATGTCTATAACCATTGTTCCTCATATAGGTTAAAAAAAAACTTACCTGTTATGATAGAAACTGATAACAAATAACAATACAACGGATGCATTCACTTAAACATCCCATAGTTTAATTTTTTATTTTTTTGAACGCTACTTTAGTGTAACAAATCGTCAATCGAATCGGTATCGATTAATAATCGATTCGATTTGACTTGATGAATTCATCGCAGAGAAATAAACAAAAATAATAATAAAACAATATTAAAGTTGTATAGATTAATTAAACATTTTAAACGCTGGCGTTTTTAATGTTTGGTTATATTAATATGTAATTTTAATTTTCATGTAAATGTAAAAAAAAAATCTTCGTAATAACATATTATGACCAAAAATATTTAAAGTATTATGGACCATGTATGACTAGGATTAAGTTGATTTATTTATTATTTGACGATAATTTGAAAATAAATACATATTAATAAAGAATTTGTATAGAATGATTTTTTAAGTGATATTCGTATTAAATAAACAGTAATATTAAATAAAGAAATTAATACAACAATAAATTAGTGTTTTTTTTTTTATTATCGGTATGAAATGTCACACAATTTGAAGATTAATATTTTTCACTTAAAATATATAAAATATTTTGTTGATCTATTCTTAGGTGTAATTTAACACAAAATTGTGAAAAAATGTATTCGCAATTGTCAAAACTATTTATATATTTTGAAGTACACTTTCAAAAAGTTTTCATCTAAATAAGGTTAAATTAAACGGTTAAATTACAGAAAAAAAGAAACAATCGATTGTTTAAAACAGAAATCGCAAACCAATCACGATTTCACATTACTAGTGTGAATTTATTCAGTTAGATATTTGATATATTTTTTTTAATTTTAAACAGTATCTACTATATAATTAACGGTATTTTACGCTATGGGTTAAAACTACTGACGATAAAACTAATACAGAATAAAAATAATTGTGTCAAGTACAGCGCCATCTCTTATGCAACCTCAACACGTAAAAATAGACCATAGTAGCATGACTCGATTACGAGAAGCGTAAGATAGATGGCGCTTATATTATAATTGTTAAGATTCTTAATAAAGTCTGTGCCAAGAAGGCAAATCAAAGAAAATATTATTTGTATCCGTAATATTTTATTCACCACATCGGATCATACAACATTAATACATAATGCATACAAGTCATCAAATATACAAACAAGAAACAATAGCGTAGCAAATAAAATCAATATTTTGTCCCAGACATGGATTTATTTACAAACTAGATCCTCTCACGTCGCCATTATTGCACTAGGCCTAAATAAACTATGCTCCATCATCACACTTATAATTTTAGTGTGAAGTGAAATCCGCCTAACAAATAAACAATACAGAAAGATAATAATAAAATGTTACGTTCGATTTAAATCATCATGCATTACACAAAATATTTACAATCATTCTTATATCTATTTAAGTACTGTAAAATATCGAAATGCCAAAAATTATAAAAAAGTGGATCTCTACTAGGACTAGACAATTTTTTTTCACTATTTAATCGGCACAAAATTGTTTCATCTATGAAATTTAACCACAATTCTATTGTCAAATATTATTATTTTTTGTTGAATTTCTTGAAATAAGGCACTCAATTCTATAAACGACATCGACAACGACATGCTTAAAAATAACGAATTACATGCAATAATACTTTTTACTAATACATAATAAAACTTTGGTACTACAATACGTATGTACATCATGCGTCACAAATTGCATTTTTGGTAAAAAAAAAAGAAATAAATTAAATAATTTAACTAAAAAATTATAAATAAAATGATATATAAATACATATTATGAAAATTGAACAATTCGTATAATGCTTTTTTAGTACTTATTAAAAAAGCGACTCATTAATTTCTTTAAAATTAATTAAATCAATGATATAATCATACCGAGTTCCTAAACTTGCGTTTAAGTGTAGTACCAACATAACATATATAAAAAAGAAACTAAAGAATAAAATGTCACATCGTATAAAGATATTTACACACTAAGTTTCATACAATCGTGTCTAGCACACGCTGTAATAAATAAAAAATTGTTTAACGGATGTTTTTCACCCATTTAAGTCCTATATTAATAAAAAAAAGTCCATACATTAATTCATCTAAATATATAAGGTGGGAAAAAATGATGATATTTGTTACCTAAGTATATAGAAAATGCTAATCCCATTAATGAGTCTTGAATCAATACTGTCTTCGTTAAATTAGTGGATAAATAGTTCGTTATAAAAAATATTTTCTCTTCGTATTAAACCTTCCTCAATGTTTACAAATATCATAAATCAATATCTGTAATTATTGCCACTTGTCTAGACCGCGGAAGAGAAATTCATATTCCAGTTTTTAGAAGTTGTCTCATCATATTTGTTAAAAAAAAACACTCTGTGATAGATATAATACAACTATGTACAAAATTATATTCGAATAGTTTTATACAAACAAAATTTGAATTTAGAAAATTCAACACAATTTAATTAAGGCACAGTCACTGTCTAAATATTTGTACACATCAATGTTCATATTTGTACAATTCTAATTTCAAACTGTTTCATTTTAATCACGTTCCAAATTCGAAATTTTATAATAAAAGTGAATGGGTCCTCACTTTCATCTTCGATATTCCCAGTCGGCACGTACTTGAACACTTCCAATTTCGAAATGATTCCGTTTCAATATCATTCCAAATTCCAAATATAAAAACAAATTGTAATTCTCGTCATCAGAATTAAATTTCAATTCGAATTCGAGTAACGAAAATTTCAAAATTGTTCCATTGAAATTTCGTTCCAAAATCAATTTTATTTAATGAAAGGGAACTCGCTGTCACTCTCGTCGCCGGAGCCGTCGTAGCTGGACGGGGGCGTATCCAGTTGCGGCAGACCGAGATCTAAATACTCCTGGTTGGCCGTTACTGTGAGTATTTTGTCCAAATCCTCAACCAGTTCTGTAAACGAAGGCCGGTCGCCGGGGGAGAAGGACCAACACTCTCGCATTAACATGTAACTGGAAAATAAATAGAATATTTAAGGTTTTTATCATGCCAGTTACGTATGGCCTCACACCAAGGAATTTTTAAAATGCCAAATGAACAACAATAATGAACGAGACTGTCATCGGAATACTGTCTTTTTCTACATTTTGTGTTCAATATTGTGTGTAAATAATTACTAACATTTCAAGACTGCAACAGGGCGGCTTCTCCATCCGATGGCCGGCGCTGAGATGTTGGTACATATACTGTCCCGGGACAGTCGGGTACGGGGTACCACCAAGTGTCATGATCTCCCACAGCAGTACACCGAATGACCACCTGGAGGTCAAGTGATATTGGTCAGGTTTGTTAAAGAAGAAACGAAATTGTAAATAGGAACTTAATTCGTAATTGGATTTCATAAAAAAACACTCATAATGTTCGTCAAATCATAAAACCCTTAATCACAAAATGCATGGTAGAAACTTGACGTAAGAGTTGATCTTTTGTATTAAATAATCAGTGGTGCTTTTAACATTACACCATTAATAATATAATACTTAAATTGAAAAAGACAATTTAGAATGTCAAATTCATATACACGATCAGGACTCGAACCCACATCATCCGGAATACCGTATTCCAATGTCATCAAAAATTAAACAGTCTACAGCCTACATGTATAAACATGAACTCACACGTCAGTTTGCGTTGTGAAGACTTTATGATACAAGCTCTCTGGCGCCATCCATCGTACGGGGAGTCTGCCCTCGGTCTTCTTGCGATAGTAGTCGTTGGACTGCACGTCCTTAGCGAGACCGAAATCCGCGATCTTCAGTACGCAATCATCTGATACCAACACGTTACGAGCGGCCAGATCACGGTGTATGCACTGGAAGACGAATTTTGGATTGAAATTAATAAAGGGTTAGTAAGAACGAAGAATACGCAATGTTTGATCAAAAAAATATAACCACAAGACAGAAAGAAATTAATAAATATTGCAAGGGTTTTTTTGAAATTTCGTGGTCTGTGATTGGTTGGTTATATTGTTATTGATGTCAAAAAAGAAAGTTTTAAGGACTATACTTCATAAAAATTAATGTACGTGTGAATTATAAGTTCATCAAACTCACTCTCCGAGAAGCCAAATACTCCATGCCCCTCGCTACTTGATATGAGAACGATACAAGATCTTTTTGAGTTAAAGTTTTCTTTTCCTTCAGGTCTTCGTTTGGTGATTCATACCTACAAAAAGTTATGTTTATAACCAACTTTTTTCGCAATGTCTTCAATATGTCAAAAGTATTTTAAGTGGAAAACATTGGCATTTAGGGACGAAGTTCAGATAGACAAATCCATTGATTAGATGGAATTATTGGTAAATTACCTGTTACCAGGTCTATGATTTCTCAGGAACTCTCTTAGGTTTCCATTTGGTGCATACTCCACTATGACGTAGAGCGGTCCATCCTGTGTACAGCATCCTAGCAAGTTGATAATGTTCACGTGTTTACCGATCATCTTCATCATTTCCATCTCCGATACTAATGCCATCATCTCCGCGTCCGTGTGACCTTCTAAAATATCATTTATTTGATAAGAAAAAATGCACCGCAGAACAAATTTAGATTCAATAACTTTCTATTTTAACGTATATAAAGTCTCAAATGCGCAGTTCTAATGCAGAATAATTTGATTTGATTTATTTAAATTAAAATTGTACATTTACAAGATTTAAAGGTGTATGTAAATTGGATTTAAATTTATTTGTTTCAATTCGTCTGAAAGGGTTAATTTATCAATTTGCATCAACATATAACTTGCCTTTCAACATTTTAACCGCAACCACTGACTGTACACCTGGTTTCACGATTCCTTGACATTCTGCCTTCACTACTTTCCCGAACTCTCCCTCCCCCAAAACTTTTCCAATACAAAGAGCGTCCCTGGACACCTCCCAGTCTATGTCCATTGGCAGTTCATATTCTGACATCATCATGGAGTCACAGGGGCTCTGGACTTGTGATAGCTTCTGTTTTTCGATTTTCACCACTGGCATTAACTGGTTTGATAAAAGAAAATGATTTTAGGTCAATTTAGATTCTTTAGTCATCAACCAGTTATGTCTAAAACATAAGTTAGATGTAAGAATCTCAACGATATTAAAATCCTTACCAGTCCTTCAGCTGTATTTTCCGTTCCGTTCATCTGCGGCTTCTCTACTGTTACCTTCTTCGTCCAATGTGTCACTATGACAGCTCGAGCTGTTTCTATCGCCAACTGCTTCTTGATTTTCTCACGTTTTAATTTCTTGAATATCATGACTACTATGATAGCCGCCACAAAGAACATAGCACCAAGGACCGCTGTTAATATATTTATGAATAATGTATGCTTGCCGTGATCCAACGCTTCTGTGATGGGCAGAGCTGACAAAAAACAGAGGTTTATTATATTTCTAATTTAGAACATTTTAGAAGTTTAAATTAATATTATATAGTTGCTGTTGCTGTTGCTGTTATCAATCACATGTAATATTCCTATGCCATATTGATTCCATAGTGAAATTAACCGAAATTCTTATATAGTATTATATATCTTAAAATATTAAATGATTTTATGAACTTACAATCCAAAACAGTGAGGTACCCCTTAGCAGTCGTGTTGCCAAGTGTATTGAGAGCTACACAGACGTACCAACCCTCGTCCTCTTTGGTCACATTATATATAGTTAATTGTTCGGGTTTGTCCTCTGGATTCTCACTCTAGAATATATTTTACCAAAATAAACTATAAATTCCGTGACCCATGTTTATTGAAAATAAAATTTTAAACGTACACAACAATCCATGCATGCATATTTTTTCTTGGAATCTTGGTTTACCAACTATTATATATTATATTTATCTGGTTAGGGTTAGTAATAAATGATCTATGATGAAGAGTTTCCTTAACTTTGTTATCTGAAGCGTTATTAACAACGAAAACATTTGCATTATATCAAAGCACATCCAGAAGCTATATTTCCATGCGTTAGTCACACCCTCACCGTAACAATTTTCGTAATATCATCATACACAATGGACTCATTGCTAGAATCCGTTGTTGTTTCATTATATATATATTCGTGTTTTGTGAAATACATCCAATACACAAGCGGGTGTAGATCACTGAGGTATTCGCAACTGAATTTTGCGGTCTCTCCAACTAACTTGGTCTGGTTCACCGCGGCCTGAGTTAACACCGGCTTGGCGTATAGACGCTCTAAGGACAAATATTCGATTGGTTAACTATTTTCAGCTCATGTAGCTAAAGGTTTATTTTCAATAGATCCTGATTTGTATTCAAGAGGACGTAAAGGATCATGTTATACGATAAAGACATATAATGCATTTTGTCTAGATAAGAAAAACATAAAATTTGCTTGAAAATAACTCCTGCCATAGCTATTAAGATAAAATACCAACTTCAAGATTATGTTAAGGATAATTGTCTGCAACCAGTTATGAACGAGTCTTCTTATTACTAATATTCATGAACATACGATATGTTAAACCAGTAACCACCACCAAATATAGAGCCTCCACCGATTAAACGTCAGATAGTGCCATATGTATATGAGACAAGAAACCTTAGTCGATGATAATGGCTTTTCGATATACGATAAATTGAAAAACACAAACTATCGACAGAAAGCTGTCACAGTGGATAAGTTTGAGTTCTTCATAACCTGTATTATCGAAGCTAGATTAGCTGTTATATTAAATTATCCTAGAGCTATGCTCTCTTCAGTGTAAAACGATTTCCCAAAACCAAAACCGTCACCTAAATCAAATTTAACCTCAATAACGTCGCCTATGGGCGCTGGGGCATCGCTAGGTCCAACCTCTGTGTCTTTCACAGAATAGTTCGTTGGTCTGATCCAGTACAGATAAGGTTCTAGGTCTGATACCGGTGGACATGTCAATTGTACTGTCTCATTCACAAGCACTGTTATGTTTCCAGGATGCCCTTCTTTTATGTACGGCTTCGATGGATAGCGTTCTAAAGCAATACCAATTGTATCAGTTCAGAATATTTTGCATATTGCTTCTTTGTGTTGCACATAAAGATATTTTTCGTTAAAAACGAACTATATATAATTCCAAGGTTGAATAATTTAGTGTAGCAATTTAAATTCTCGCTATCAGAGATAGTTTCATCCTGTGTGCTATTTAGAAACCTACACAATATTTAACATTCGAATAAACTCACCTTGTATGTGGAGTGTGTATTTGTGTTGAATGCAACCCAGTTCGTTACAAACTTTGCAAGTGTAATTTCCATTATCAGCTTTTGTGAGCTCATCTAAAGCCATGGACCATTTACCGTAAGACGGTTTGAAGTAGCTCCTGGCTATCGGCGTTCCACTATTTTTGTACCATGTTATGTTTGGCATTGGATTACCTGTAATGTTTAACGTTTTGTTGTTATGCTTTCGGTTGTTTTATTGCTATCTCCTTTTGTTTAGTCTGGTTTTTAAATATAGTGTTCACAGAATTGATTCTTAAATATAACACAAGGTCAGTCGTGCGTATAAGTTTTGTTAGTGAGGTGAAGATTATAAAGTAATTATATATGTCGTTCGGTGAAGGTAAAAAACGGCATTAAAAGAAATATTACCTTCAGCAGCGCATTTGAATCTTATTGAACTGCCAGCTGGTTTCATCTCCATGTTGAACATTTTGGACGGATGTTTAAACTTCGGTGCATATTTTGATTTGGTGTCATCAACGTGGCCGTAATTCAAATGTTCCCTTTCATTCCTATCGTCGAGATCATCGTCTTTGGTATCGTACTCTTTGTATTTGTTCCTAGGATCTGTTGTATTCTCTTCGATTGTATTATTATCAACCAATGGTGCTGAATGCTGTGCCAATATTTCAGGCATAGGTCGTAAAACGTCAACATCGGACTGGTATTCTGCAATTAAATCATGCATTATAATGGCGAAACGTCAAAAACAGTCCTTAAATACTCATAAAATCATAATGATTTACGATTGCTGCAAAATCTTAATTGCATTATCTTGTTAAATTGCATTTTTATTATTCGTATGTAATTTAAAAAGATGTTACTCGAAGATTTTATGTTTGATATGACTGACTACTTGAATAATAAAACACGTAAATAATAAGGTATAGCTTGCGGAAAGTATAAAGGCGTGTTTATAAATACATTAAAAAAAAATTACATCTGAAGTGGAAATCGTGATTCATATTTGGAACACAGAATTAAGTTGAAAATATGTCAACGGTTGGATGCAATAAGCTTAGCTCGTATCGGAATCCAAGCATTAGCGGTGTTTACACATCTGGATGGCAATAAAGACGCCGATTAAATATTAAAACAACTGAGCACAGAGTGTATGAAGGAGACAGTGGCTTAGAATAAAGCGGATATTGTAACTATGTGTGGACTATGACATCGTACAAATGTAAAACATACCGTCAATATTTTCCGTTCCAAGATCGGGTTTGTGTTTGATGGCAACACTCATTTCCTTCCCTTTGTCTTCTTCGTTCTGGCACGTGTACACACCGGCGTCTTTTGCGCGAAACCCTTTTATTCTTAACCTGGTATTGATCAAATGTTAATTGTATTATTTTTCATAACGTTCCAACAAAAATACACACTTTTTAGTACATATATCAAGACAAGATATTTAAATCTCGCTAAACCGATAAGGCTGAGGGCTATTTAAATTATACCATTCCTTAATCCGCAAGTCAATATACTGGATTGATTGATTACTTATTGTGATTCGAATGTCTTAAATAAGACCGAGTTATTCCGATTGCATTAAATCACATTTCAGAGTGGGATGAATGGATAAATATTGATTTAAGTTGTGGCTTTACTGCTCGTGTTTTGGGATTCCTAGGTCTGATTTAAGCGTTGATTTTGACGTTAAATATACGAGTCGTTTCGTTTTGGATAGAACTTCGGAGAATTTATATACACCAAAAGAATGTGTTTGAATAATACAAATATGCGCTCGCTAATAAATAATAAAATACTGACGACAAGAATATATAATATAAAAACATTGCCAGTGCAATAATCGATACGGTAAAGGCAAAAATGATCTTGATCAAATTTTCTATAAGAATAGAATAAAAGTCTGAATACCAGGTAGAGTAGTCTGCTAAGCTACTCCGTATACTGTACCCAAAAACTGTATCATGATATCCATAGATCTTACGTACTTGTGGCAATTTAAAAACTGTGTCCTTATCACATTGGTGTAAAGAATTTTAAAGTGTTTTTCCTACTAACCACTGTTTCTGCTGCATTACTCTTTGCCTCAGCTGGTAGTCCACTGGTTTTCCATCAAAGAACCACCTAACAGCTGGCATCTGGCTTCGTGGCTTCAGCCCACAGATGAGACGCAGCCTTTCATTTGTTGCAGCTTGTATTACGGTGTATGTATCATCTGAAACACAAATATAATTACTATTATTATATTATTTTTGTTAACCAGTTATTTTAATTTAGAAATTATTTATTGGTTAAATTTTATAGTTTTCCGAAAAATAAAAGATAATGATGAAACCTTATTTTATACTCCGCCATGTATAATATGGAAAAATAGTGTTCGTTTTTCAATATTAAGGAAACGATATAACAGGCAAGTAATAAGGAGAATTCTAAAACAATTTCTTCAAATTGAGCGTATGACGGCACCATTTAAAAATATAACTTTTCAGACGCTACACCTGAGAGCAACATACGCCGGGTTTAATATATTATTTTAACGCAAATTTTATAGCAGTCCATTACCTACAGAAGGTGTAACGGATAACTCGGTTTATTTTGGATAATTGTCTACGGTACCATAAGGAAACTTTAGTGTGTATAGAGTACAAAATTTTTTACGAGACACTATTTGTAATAGCATTTATATAAGAAATACAAATGGTTATAGCTTAAAATGGTGGGAAAAAAATAAATAAATGCAATCTCGGTGCAAATCGAAAACGCGGAACGGAACGAAAAAAAACTGTTGTCAAACGTGATGCATGTGGAGTAAGAGTTAAGTTTATTTTTTATTATAACCGTTGGTTGTTAAAACTTTGGTATTTTTGGCCAGGCACCTATTAAATTCTGCTTGTTTGGGATTAGCGAAACTAATTACGGAGGATTATTTGTAAAGAATTTGAACCTGTTTTATGATTGTTCTGTTTACAGGTTGTTTTTTGCAAATTGCAGTGATAACAAGATTAGGAGGATTAGGTCTCCTAAAATTACTTGAAACGAATACGGCTATGATTAGTTATAGATGACTAAAACATTAACGTGAAAATAACTTAATAATCTTTTTACTTCGTTATAAATCATAATTAAGTATAAACGTCAGAAGAGCAGTTTGATTGCCTTATAACTGAATGTCTTTCGTATTTGGACATAACATTCGAGTAGGAATTTGCTATAAACAATCTTATTAGTTCAATACTATTAAATACGGCAAGAGAAATAGTCTACTCTATATATCTGAAGTAATAAAAAAATTCTTGACCGTTTAAATTAAGTAAATTCAATAGCGAATCTAATGGATTGTTAAGCCAGGATCAGACTAGTTACATTAAGTGCAATCTACACTCACAAAGTTGCATTTCTTTGTTTTTAAAGTGGGCTCGGTTGAAACTTTAACAGCCATCGAGATTTGTGGCCCGTGAGTTATGACCGCGGCACAGTGATGGGCTTTGTTCTGTCGACATCGATGAATTTCAATGGCGTTTCAAAATAAAACAGTTTCAAGGAAATTATGAAAGCTCGAATCTGTTCCACGCTGTGATTCATTTATATGTTTAAAAATAAACAAAGTGCAAACACGAAAATAATATTTAAGCTACAAAAATCTTTAAAGTTTTACTTTATATCGATAAATCGATGACATGTAATCTGTTAAAGATGATTGTTTTTTTGTAGAAATAAAAAGATAATATTGATTCAGACGGTGTCACTTGTGTCGTCACTACTTCTTTTGGCAAGTTCAAAACTGTCGATAGCACATGTTGAACACATGCAGCCTTACCCTTGGACCCAAAAAACCTCTCTCAAGACCAATCGGCATTTTATTCAAAAACAATGATGTCCGTGGGAACAAATGCAACGAATTTTGTATAATTTGCAAATCAACAGGAAATACTAAAGGATGTCACAACTGAAATTGAATAAATACATGAATGAATGAATGAAAGAATGATAGAAATATATTTAAAAATTCATGTTTTTAACTTCTGTGAATTCTGTTTCATAAAATTAATGCAATGCGAGCCTTGAGTTGAATTCACACAAATGTATGTATGTATCATGCGTATTAATATTAATTATAATTAAAATATATATATATTTAATATTAATCGGATTATAATCATAAAGATCAATACAATCTCTCATTGTGGTTTAAAAAGCCCATTGTTTTCAAGGATCGCCATTAAAGGGAACGACTACAATGTCACTGTATCATTAGTACAAATACTTACAAATTATTCAAGGACAATGGACCACACGGGATAACTTAAATTGAGCTTTAAGAATGGATTTAAATAATACATGATTGACTATCAAATGAGATGGCGATTTGTTAAGCATCTGTCATTATTGGTGAGAAACACACATTCTGGCAACATTTTATATGCAATTCTAAAATATAAAACTTAAAAGCATTCCTATTCAATATTTATATTACGCTGCGAACAGAGACGCGAGGGAGATGTATTGCGAAAACTACAAAGGTTAAAAAAACATTTTAGTTAAAACAGTAAATCAAAACATCGTAGTATTTTAAATGTGAAATTAACATTATGTATGAAACGCGAATCTTTTGTAATTCCATGTTGTATGGTTTTTTGATTGCTTGGACTCGTTCCAAAGAGATTTTTACGCGGGGGCGTATGAAATTGTTCACATTTTACCAATACTTGTTCATTGTAATATAAACTCTATATATAAAGCTATAAAGATACTTTCTCGATATAAATATTAAAAAAGAACATTTACGTATTGACTTTAAAAGAAATATGATTTAAATATTAAATATGGCTACTTAAAGAAACATTAAAGATATGGGTAATGCCATCAAAAAGGAATAAGTTCCAATCTTGAGTCAATTTCGATATAGTGCAGGATATTATTAAATCATTCGTTCACTGTTCCCAATAGTTCAGTCATTTTTTCATACAAATTTCATATCTTTGAATTTTACGATTCTGTTACTTAGTGGTACAGAGCTTGCCAAAAGTTATTCTTTTATTAAACATATAATAACTGCACAATATAACTATATATAAATATATATATCTTCTTTTTTATTCATCAGAATATTTTTAATATATTTTATTGAACCTTCACTTTGACAAATCAAAGAAAGGAACTGACGTTTTACACGATGGCGTTGACAGGTTTATTAGTTGAGAAATATGATTCGCCCTTTAATTATAATCTGTAAATGCATTATGACTTTAAAAATAGATTCATTCTGTTTCACTGCGTTCAGAAATAGTTTCTGTATTATTTGAAATATTCATATTGCTTAAAACTTTTTGAAATTATCGTATTTTTTATTTCGTATCTTTTGAGTCTATAATAATAAATTAAATAATATGATGTATGTGTATGTAATAAATTAAATATTTTCATATATGTTTTGATATATCGTTACGCTTTCTTGATTTCTTTGTTCGTAAATCAATTGCTAAGTGTGTTTATACTTTCCGGTTTTAAGTAATTAAACTCCGACAGACGGATCCTGTTACATCGGAAGACAAGTGACCTTTGTTAATGTCAATAGCAGTAGATCGGGATAACAGCAATTAAAACTAAGGGTACGTGTACTCGAAAAACATAGTATCAAATAAATATGTCAGACTGCAGACATATTACGTCTCCATTTAAAAGTTGCTAATAATATCTAAGTATTTTGGTTACGTCACTACTGAAATGCCAAACATAGATTATACTTAATAGTCAAAGCGATACGTCAAAACACACACAGTAAATAAAAAACATAACGAATTTAAAAAGGTGTTCAAAAAACTGCAAAAGACACTCGGGGCGTCGAGTATCGGTGTCGCTTCTAAAAACGATACCTTTTTCGACAACAATACTATTAAAAGCTATGATTTATATTTCTAATGTAATTTCGACTCTATTGCTGAAATAATAAGGGAGTTGTAGATGTGTGCGCGTTATAATTAAGTTGGTTTATGCCAAGGGTGTCGCATGACCAGCGTTACATTTGTTTTGGCGTATGACACTTAGAAATGGCGTCGTTTCCTCTCAAACCGATGGTGTAATTTTCTGTCATAACTAATATTAAACATGTAATTTTGAAAAGCATAAATAATTTTAGTACGTCTTATATTTTATAGAACGGTTGAAATTAGTCGAAATGTCTGATACTATAAATGCTGTTCAGAAATTTTGAACTTTAAGAGTCCTACTTGACATTTAAATCTATTTATATATAAAAAAAAGTCGTGTTAGTTACACCATTTATAACTTAAGAACGGCTGTAGGGATATGATTGAAAATTGGAAGGGAGATAGCTTAGAACCAGGACACGGACATAGGATATTTAATTCTGTTCGATCTAAAAAAACTTTATAAATTCCAATATCTGGTTATTTTTATCCTCTAGGCCGGAATAGAGTTCGCCCGGTCAGTTATACATACATATATTACTAATGCCGAAATTAACGCGGATGATGTCGCGGGCAAAAACTAGTTGATTTTTATAGTTCAAATATTGACGATACACTTTATAAGTGTTGCAAAATCATTATGTTGCGATATCAAGTGAATATTAAATATGATTTATACATTTGACAACAACAGTTGCTACTTCAAAGTCGATTTTCGGTTAGGAAGCAATAATACAAGATGAAAGGAATTTTTTTATTTTTAATCACCTCAATCAGAGTAGTGGCCGGAATATAAAATAGAATTATTAAAAAGGCGACAAGAACACATCCGTTTCCTGTTCAGAATTCGACTCCACTTACTACACCATTCTTGTTGGCGCCGAAACAAAATACCGATGATTGCGATTTAATTGACGTTTTGAATATAGTGACGCCATTGTAGGAAGGTGGGTCGGTTATATAAATATGTTCATTCGATAAATTTATTTCGATTTAAATAATAAACAATATCTATGATATAATAAATTAAGCCGACACTACGTTCTTGATAACGATTATAAATGGACGACGATTGTAAATCGTGTGGGAGTACTTAGAAATAAAAAAATAATAATTACATGACTGACAAAATTTCGAACGCAACAATTGAAGGGACTTTTGGAAATGTAATTATTATTCTAAGCCTTAAGTTAACAGAATCCGGTGTCTGCATTTCTGCTAATAGCTACGTACCGTTTAAAGACGCCGGTTTGAAATTTTTTTGTCTACCACGTAGGAAGGGTCGTACGCCATCTTGGATTATTTATAGAGGCGCGTGCTTCTTTTGGCTGGTTTCAATTAGTTTGATTTGTGGGTAATCGATTTCACGGAACACCCCGGTCTTGGGTAGTTTAGATGAAATAAATTCATAAACATATAGTTATAACTATTTATGATAGGTATATAATTGGTTCTTATAATGAACATACATCAACTAGTTTAAATGATGTGAGAAATTCGTTTTATTTTATAGAAGATATAGAGTAAATGTTAAGAAAATTATTTACTATTAAGTTAAGAAGATAAATAAAATACTCAGATAATATTTTGAGAAAATCCGGTCTAGTTTCCGGACAATATAGTGAGAGTGCAATGGCCGTGACAAATGGTTTCCTCGGTTTTGGAGACACCAAATTAGACAACCGGAAGGATTCAGAAGATTGAAATAAAAACCGATAATTTACCGGAAAATAATACGATGTTTGGCTTGATGAGGAACATCCTTAAGGCTACGAGCAGAGACGGTAAACTTATATAGCTGTCCAATAAGTTACGTAAGTATCAATGTATATTATAATGATTGTTTCTTCATCTTGATACAAAAAGCTAGATCATTTATCACATATTCTATTGGAGATTTATTTGCGCACATTATACTAAATGAACGGCAATAAAATAGTTTTCCTTCCATTTTACAAGCGGAAGCAAAATTTTCCCTTATTAAGGGATACGTCAACATTTCTGTTTCTGCTATAATAAATCACAAACGCATAGTATATATTAACGTCAAGAGATTGAAATAGTGTTTGCGAAGCGTGCAAGTGAGTCTCTTTATTTAATTTAATGTACCTATAATGACTATAAACTTAAATTTTAGTTTATTTGTCTGTCACTTAGCTTAAATGAATATGAAATTAAATGTAGCAAGAGTAACGACGTATTAAAGTAACCGATTATTAAGATCTAACTTAATTGACCCCAAAGTTAAGGTTCAATTTTAATTAACGAAAATGTTTTATTCTATTTCAAATAATACGAGTATATAAAGATAATACAAATAATGTAAGTGTTGCTATTTTTTAATAAATATAAACGTGCTGACAGCGATTTTTGTTGGAAAAACTTTAAAACTATTGATTTTTAGTTAGACAAAAATAACAGTTACTAAGGACGTGATCTCAATTGCCATACTTTACTTGCTTTCACTAGTTATGGATTCATTGATTTTATATTTGGAGCTGCCTTCGATAACGACTTGATAAATAATAATCATTTAAACCTTCATTCTGTAGTTCATAATTGAATTTATCAGATTTATTTAATTAATAAACATAAGTTTGAAAGCAGAATCATAACAAGTTCAGTATAATAAAAAAAATCGTGAAACTAAAAGAAAATTACCAATACACTGACGGGCAAATTTGACCGAGTATAAATTCGTAATAGAAAAATTATTTCTTCAGTTATCCTTAAAAAAATATATATATATGAATATATATGTGTGTGTGTGTGTGTACATTAAATAGAGTAAAGTGTATTATATGAAATGCAAGATAACATTTCGCTTGTTGAGGAAACGTAATAACAATGGATGATCTGTCATACTTCCCGCTAAATGCATCTGTATTGGGAATGTTTGCGTCAATCTTGTCTTGTTTATATATATGTAAGACTGTGTCTGTGTGTATGTGTGTATTGTGTGATTGTTAGCGCCACCTGCTATATTAGGTGACGATAAAGAACAAGTGATCCGATAAAAAAGCAACTGGGATCAAAAATTTACTACTCTGCAATTGAATTTTACATTTTACATGCATTTTCCCAGTTTGTCTTGCTATACTACGTACGAATATTTTACCGTTACTCATTAAATAACCTACGTTAATACTTTATTGTGACAAGATTCAGCAATAAATCCGTACGCAGTGTGACTATGCCACCGTAGATTGAACATACTGCATAAATTAGGTACGCTAGCATCACAATTTTTGACAATATTATTTAATAAAATAAAATAAAAAATCTTCATAATTGAACTCTCTCATATAAGTAGTCGAAGAAATTGTATAACTCCCATAATGGTCAAATACCTTGATATAATTAAATAGGATTCATCGTTATGTATGTATGTTTATCGTATCACGTCCATCGTAACTCCAAAACTTAACAATCGATATAACTGTACTTAACATATTCGCTTCGTATTCAATACATGAATAATTTACACTTATAATCGAAGTATGCCAAATGCGGTGACACCAAGAATAATAACGCGAATATGATGAATACACGAAATACATGTTTATAGCTTTATATAAATACATATAATCTAATAGGTCTTGGCTTTTTTTCGAGTGCTTTTGTAGAGACAAAACAGCCTTTTGTTAACTGTATTTTATTTTATTTGTACACTAAAGAGTGTTAATTATATTTAATATTGACTAGAAATTAGATATAGTTGATTTTTTCCCGTAATAAGTTATGCAACTATTTTGTTCATATTTCTATATAGAATAGTTTATCCCAGACATACCGAGATATGTATTAAGCCACGTGCAAAGCTCAAGTCTGTAATGGACAATGTCGGAATTAGGTGTTTCCGTTGTAGTCTCGTGATTCACTGTTGTCTAAGTGGAGCAGGCGTTAATCATATTACTTTCATTTGTTTTCCCTATAAACTATAAAGCGGATGCCATAATGACCTAATTTGTGTACAGATTGTTCGTAATATGGAAAAAAACTTCTTTTAACAGATTCATGTTCTTGTAAAATTTACAAACAAAATAATATAATCACTATATATTTGTTATAAAAATTATAAAACTACTAAACCAGTGTAAACATTTGGATATATTATAAAAAAATTCAAACATATTTTTTAAATAGTTATTATTGTCAAATGTCACTTATGACAATGACAATGACAGTGACAATTGGAATGTACATATTAATAGTGACTAAGTGACACTTGTAATAGTAAGAGATGCACCTATTAATAATTTTACCAGTGAATCACATGTCCTTGGTGTCGAGACGGGAGCCAGACGAAGCAACAAAACTCAGCTTAGTCACCAAATATGGTTCACGAGCATTTTACTCATTTCTAATGACTATAGTCATTTGTCATCACAAAGTAATTACACCCATTTTTAATGAGTACTTTCAATCCGAGATTCACCCTCGAATTTTTATTTATTAAATTATAACTAACGCTGTATACTATTTAGATTATACCAAAGTAATATGCTTCTAAAATTTTTATATAATAAATAAATAATAAAACCGATTAAAAAATAATGTAGTAAATATTCCAATAAAGTCGGCACTCATTAAAGAGAAAAGACAAATTCTCCGTTCGGAAATCCATTATTGTCTATATATAAAACCACATTAAGTCTATAGAAACTAATATTTATAGTTCTGTAATAGCCAGGCGCCACTGACGAACAAACAAAGTTCTGTTAAGTGAAGAGCTATGTAAATATCGTAATAACATCACGGTATTTAAAGGACGTCTTTTTATGTATATCCAAGGAATATCATATTTCTGCTAGTTTGTATGAAAATGTTACGTTATGTAGCTATGAATTTTAAATTTCCCATATAGTGAAGTATAAATAATGAATAATTGATAAAAGACAATAGTTTGTCGGTTTCTCACCAATTTATACAACACTACGGTTTAAATGCGTTCAAAAATTTTGTGAGCAATTTGAAACAAAACAATTATTATATCTAACCTTGGATGGTTACTGAGTAAAAAAAATTTTAAATTATTATTTCTCTTTTATTTAAAATTTTGAGATTTTTTTTTCTTTTGTTTGTGGGAAAAAAAATAATAGTTTTTGTTTAAATTTCTATCTATTTTATACCAAGACATAAAAGCTTTTTTCTCTTGTCAATATCAAAGTAATTAATGAGCCAATGTTACCATACTAGTGAGGTCGACCTTGACATATTGCTGAAATTTATTTACGCCCAGACTCGTCATGTCCTCTATTGACCTCGTGAAACAGTTACCTGCAGACCGACAAAAAACTAGACGCGGAAAAACTTGTGGTTATTCAGATAATTTACAAGAGTCACGGTGCATACAGACCAAATTGCAATTTTTGCTAGACATTTATAAATTTAATGGATTTTCTATTCTATCTGAAATACTTACGATTGAAATTTGAATGCACAGTGTCGTTGCCAATAGTAAAAACCTAAATCAAAAAGTGACGATCATTCTTCTTGCATGGATACTTGTATCTATCCATTTTTAAAATATCTGTTTTATTAATGTTTAAATCTATCAATTTATTCGCATTTTTAATTTCGTTAAAGCTCCTTGAAAACACTAAAACCTTTTTTCCCCTTTAACGGTTTTTTTTTATCTGTTTACAGTAGAATTTTTTTGCTTAAAAACTATTTTTACTAAATATAAGATTTGTCGAGACAAAGAATAACGATGAATGTAATAAACTCACGAAAGAAAATTACGAAATTTAAATAATTGAGAGTGACGTTCATGTTTTTGTCAAAAGAAACGCGAGACTGCGCTTTAACGTATAATTCCTATGAAGTTTATATTTTAATTATTTTTAACTTTATTCTGAAACATTAACATATTTCATGGCTTAATAATGTTCATAAAATTTTATTTTATGACAGGGTTCAAACAACTCTGAAAGTTAACATGGGGTATCGCTGCGACTCTATTTTAAACTTCCCTTTACCTATTTACGTTAAGTTCAAGGGCGGGTAGATTGAATTGAAATGATGTTTACATTGTTGAAAGAATTTACTATATATGGAAGAGACTGCCACCTTAAATATAAAGCCAAGTATATGAGAATAAAGTGATATAAAGTTCACTAAAGGCACTTGTAAATGTCATGAACAAAAGTGGTCTTCACTTTCATTTCAATGTTAAAATAATTCTACAAATTTTTGTTTTTATTGACACTTTTTTATATTTATTATATCAAGTATTAGTTGAATGTCAATATAAAAATCGAAAAATACGTTTATGTCATATTACATATTTGGATTCATTATTTTTTAAAACGTAAGACCTGCTACAAAAATAATATTTTTAAGTTAACTTAAGCTCTTATATTAGTTAGTATATTACAATTAATATAACTCAATTTCAACAACTATTTTTTCAGTTATACCTTTCTATACAGACAAGAAATCTGATCACAGCCTCGTGTTGTCTTTGTAAGCAGATCCGCGGTAAGGTTACAAGTCATGTTTATTATCAAAGCAAGTTCCGTATAGTATCCGACTCACCAAAGCTTTTACTTCTTTTCTATGATTTTTGCCATTCAAAACTATTTGAAGAGAATAAAAGACAGACAAATATAAATATATTTGAGCATTCTCTAAACGAAGTAAATTTAGTGTATTATTTCAGCATTTAAAAATATATAATGTTCATCAGACATCACGCAAACTAGCATTGAACATAAAATCAGTAGATTAGAATAATATTTGGTGGGTTGAACCCTTAACATTTTGATAAAACCCAAATAAAAGAACAGTAATATTAAACAATTAATATTTTACCAAATAAAACCTCAATAACAGGCAGTTAAATTATCATTGTCATAAAGTCTCTTTTCTAGCTTAGTAAATTCATTTCTTAGGAAGATTAAACTGATATAAAAAAAACTCACGCTTGACTGATTTGTTTTTAATTCATAGTGAGTAAGATCCCTTTCGCTTCATCCATATTAAACATCCGTCTGTTGCATTACAACCACTGCGTAGGATTCCTGCATATGTTCGTGAGAAATTCGTAACGTACACACAAACCCTTTGAGGAACGCCGCCCTCGCAAAAAGACATGTAAACAACAGAAACTCTAGGGGCCTTTGAACCCAACAACTATATTAACAGTTCTATTAAAAATATAGTTATATGATTTTCAAAAGAAAGAAACAAAATAAAACCATAATACAGTAATATATCTTCGATATGATTCAAAGACAAGTCCCAACAATTAGTTATTTCGAGTAATTGGGGTTCGCAAATACGTTCCAAAAAGATGATGAGCATCCCTAATAAATCCATGGTTTCAAAGACCTAATAAGAATAATTGCGAAACTGTCACCCTCTGTTTGAGAGACAGCAAAACGCACAAAACTCATCGACATCTGGTCACCTGACCGAAAATATCCAAAGAACTGGAGGAATACGATTCCTAGAATAGCATCAGACTGTAAAATGAATAAGAACACCATATGCCTGCGAAACTTTGCAGAAAACCAGCTCCAAATAAATACAAAGAACATTCGCTCTTAACACAATAAATATAAGGAATGTAACTGAATCCAAATTTTTGCATCTTATTCTTGTAGACACTGACAAGTGAATAATTTGTCATCTGCTTTTGGTAGCGTTGACGTTAAGCTTCGCCCCATTGCTAATGGTGTTTAGAGAGAACGGCCGATATGAACATCTCGCAACATTCTGTTATTTCAGTGGAATTTTTATTAACATATAAACATTATCTCTAACAAATGTTAAAAGCAAAAGCTAGTTTGTTGTAAAATTTATGACAAACTCACAGTCGCTTTGAAATAAATCTTCCGCCCTCGTTCGCTACTTTTCATATAACGCTGAGTTTCGTCTTCGCGAAACAAATATTCACATCGTTAAAAACTAACAACTGTATATTTTTAAGAAACTTCTTATCTCGGAATAGATTTTCATATAAAAAGCAATCACTTACACAACGGATAAGTACTAATGATTGTGATTTCGTAATTATCTACTAATCTATTCATATCCGTTGATGTAATAGATTCAACCGGATGATTCATCCGAATTAAAAGTTAATTAAAAAGGAGCCCGTTCGTGTTTCACAAACATTTATGTCAAGTACGTGATATATGGTAATACTAGTTCCACAAATATAGATCGGCGAGCCACTGAACTCTGTATCATGGCAAATATTTAGAGAAGGCAGCAAGCAGCTGCTAGCACGCGACATGTTTTATATGATCTAACACATTTCTAATGTTAGAACTTAACTAAATGTATCTGTGAGAATACATTTATTTACATATATCTATTTATTGATATATACAAAAATTTTGCACGTAAATTATAGTACTATTAGGACAATTTTTAGTTTAACGACATTAATTGCTTCATTACTTAAAACCCAAGCACCTATTCACGTTTGCATTGTTTCGTTTATATATATCTGTTAACAAATAGTGCTTTATTCATTATAAAGTATTCGGGACTTCGTTAACATTTGAGTTATGAGCCATGGTGTTTCCATTTCGTATTACTTTCAACTTTACATGCATACCAATACATTATCTGCAGCTGTCTTTGTCTCAGCTCTTTATGTTATTATTCAAAGGAATAACAAGAAGCTTACTGATATATACATTGACATACAGAAACACTTATTTTCAGATATCTGCGTACATTAATCCAACTTAATTATTATACTGATTTACTTATTTGACATTAATAGAGATTTTAACCGCGATACGTCTCGCTCCTGTGATATATATCATCGTCAATTAATAAGGTTATGTTGTTGACGTAACGATGAATGTCTTAGTGACTGGATGTGTCGCAAAATGAACCGGAGAGGAGAAAAATTGCAGCGGTGATATCAAAATTATATAAAGTAGGTAGACAAATAAAGTGATTTATTTTGAAGAAAATTAAGATACTAAAATATGTAATATTATAATAATTCATTCAATTTAATTTATCGCTTAGATTTATATATTTATTTTAAAAATTAATAAAATTATTTTTACTTATATCTTTTTAAATTAATCTGACATATAAAAAAATCGTCGCTTTTGATTTTTTTTTTTATATAAATTGATTTAATAATGTTACAACCGACAATAAATTATCTCCTGTAACTTAACAAACCTCTTAAGCAAGCATGTTACGCATCCTCCGTCTGTGTTCACCGGTTTATAGTTATCGATTGCATCTCCAGCCTTATAAATAAAAGCCTACATCTCCCCGAAAGACTAACGTTTAAGCTCAGCGTTAATTAAGACATTTTATCATTATATATATTATTATAATACATTTTTTATCACATTCCCTAGAGCCGTGGGAAAGTATATTGACGGTAGTATTAGCAAAAATCGGGGTTGTATCGAAATGCGCTTTTATTAAACAGTGCCGTAGCTTTGCAAACAAGCTTTATTGACTAATGATGCATGGGATCCAGACTTGGAGTATTCCTTGAATTCTATTAACAACCTTAAAGCAATAAGAATAGACCGCACATTGCCCTGACAGGGTTTTCGTTTTATGGGGAAAATATTAATCATTTGTGACGTATATAAATGCATTTATGAATCCATGCACATCGTGATAAATTGTCATATAAAATGAGGATGAACAATATCTGTTTGTAAAGAAATTTATATTAACGATACTTAATGTAATTTATTTGTAAAATCACTCTTCCTGTGTATGGTGTTACTTAGCTTATGCTGGATTAATCTTAGTATAAAAAAGATATGAAAATTTTATCGGTAAAATTCTTATTTTGTTAGTTTTTTTCTTGATTTAGTAACAAAATAACTAATATAATCATTTGCATTATAAAATTAATAAGAAGTAAGTGAACTGCAGGCATTCTTATGTCTAACAAGTCTCTGTATTTCTTGTCTTCTTTATCCGCCTCGTCTATTATTTGATTACTTTATACGCCGTAGGATACATTAATTGACTATCCTATCTCCATCGATAGGCGCCAACACTCAAATATCTTTCCAGCTATCAGATTTCTCTTATATCTATCTTAATAACAAAACAGCATTCAATTATCTTTCATTATTACGATCTAATAATCTGAGAATAACTTTTTGTAATGGACCTCTTCAACGTGTTTTGTTTTTAATTGTTATGATTTAGATTTTTTGTCATTACTGTATGGACATAATGCTTGATATGTCTATACAAGCAAACACGGTAGTCTTCGTTATGTAAGATTTCACTTGGAAGGTTAGTGTTATTTATTTTAACCGGTAACCATATTTATTCGGTGGACCATTGAATAACAAAACCGAAATGGCACTGCTAAGCCAGTCTATTTCTTACAGCTGTTAAATTTTTATTGTATGACTAAGATGGAGAGGCGAAAACAATTTATTTTACCAACTATAAAAATTTTACGACGTATTAAGAGTCAACTCTACTTCTGATTCTTGGACTGCTGGTTTTGTTTTCTTTGGAATTAGTGGATTTTTATAGATGTCAAACAAGTAATATATGTACTGTTTAACATATTTTAACGACATGTTCCTTAGTACAATTGTCTGCGGTAGAGTAATTGGTTGACAATGACGTGCTGCGTAAAATTTGACTTTAATTTCAAAGTCCAACGATTTGATGACATGTTTATTGATATACATAAAATATACTATATTTTCATGCTGTGTCACGCGATTCCGTAGTTTATTTTACTTTGCATTAAAAAATTATATATATATATATAAAATTTTTGTTGCAATTATATTATAATCAGTATGTAAATTGGAAAAAAAATAGATTAATTAGTATTTACATTTGAAGATATGTACATATTGAGTATCAGGACGCGTGTATCAACGGATGTCGGTTTTCTTTGCTCCCTGGCCGCATCCCACAAGAATATTATATCTTATATCAAAGCGTACAACGCATTTAAAATATTAAAAAATCCCTTGTGGGAATCTCGTGGCTGAATGTCGTGACCGGCCACGTCCTTCCCCAGCCTTGCTCTGTGATATTTGTATTCCCATACTGTTGTTATCGCGAATCGCACAATGGATTAACATCGCTCTTTAATGTTTAATAATGTTTTTAATTCCTATTGTTATTCTTATTTATTGGTTGCATGTCATTTACTTTAAATTCTGAATATATTGTCCTGTCGAACGCATTGTTATCTATATACGTTTGTTTATCTCCCATAGATAGTAATATCCCAAATATTGGTATTATAATCGCAAAAACTTTTATATTTCTCTATTCCTTATCTGGGATCGTGTTTGCGTAGGGCGAAATTGGGGTAAACAGTTAGTTCAGTGTCATCAATGTAAATATTTATGCTCTCGAAGATAAAGAAAGTGTTTATTGAGTTCTCGTAAAATGTGAGTCTTGGTAATAAAATTTAAAATAAATTTCATTGCTTATGATTGAATTGAGATACATTTTATTGCAAGCGTATTTGTTATAGAATGCTCTGTTTTAATATTAGTCATAGTATTGATATTTTGTTCTACTTATGTATTTATATTGTTAGTTGAGTGTTGAATGCAATAGGAATGAATATAACATTTAACAGAATATACAAAGGGATGTACGGTCTTAATACAGACATTAGTTTTACTTTAATCTGATAGCTAAACGTCAACCAAGTCTAAATGGTCTCCGTTCTTCCGAGATTTTAGAGATGTAATCAAGAATCACAAGATAATAACGGGGTGCATCCAAATCTGGTTGACAATTATAATGGTGTATGTTTCCTGCGACGTAATGAGTACCAAATGGAATAATTCATAAATCGATTTGAGACCGTGAAGGAATTAATTTTTTTATTTTGTTTTGTTAATTATTAAGAGTTTTTATTTCAGAGTTTCCTTATATTAAGGAATTGCAGGCGTCCGTAACGAATACACGCGAAGCAGCAAAAAAATGCAACAATAATACCAAATTTATTTAGTGAATCTCAATAATTCAATTGATGTCGAATTGCAGTCATGTAGAAAATGATATTATAAATATGGCTTGCAGTTCGCCGTGAATAATAAAACAAAGCCCTTTCCAACGCCTTTGCGATGCGTCCCAAAATTTCGTCACTGTGCACATTTAAATTCACGCGGCCAACAGATTTTCGTTAATATATCATTGAATGTTTTGAGAATTTTAATATCTTGTATCGGACAATAAAAATTCAACGAGCGTAGACTTTAACCCATTGTTAGATTGGGATTTTAAATTTAAAGGATCTTGTTTTAGCAACGATATCTGTTGAAATTTTTGATTTATCGTTTCCTCTTGCAAAAAAAACTTATTGACATTATTTCCTGCGAATCATTAGATAAGTTCGATTGCTTCATAGTTTTTTCTTTATTGAATTGCTTCATTGTTTCATTCTAAATACCTACATAATATTATATTGACAGGCGAATATTTTGAAGTTGTTGTCTCTTGTTAAAACCGAATAAATTAATGATTATTTTATTTCTTAAATACTATTGCATTTAATCTGATAATAATTTGAACGAAATACCAGACGAGTAAAATATTTATATACTCACCCAAAACAATGTCTCTGGCTGAAACCGTACATGCCAGAGCCACGAATGCGATTGTGACAGCTATTGGCATTTCGCGCCAAAACGCAATGGCGGCCTGCTTCATGTTTCACGAAGAAGCTCAACTCGTCTTATTTGGATCCATTAGCTTCTGGAACAATGGAATGAAAATGAAAATAATTTTATATATTTTTTCACAGGTGTCCATAGTAATTTTGAAGTGGTTGCAAAGCCTTCTAAATATTTAGTCCGTAGCCTATTTCCCTCGATGATATATTTGTTTCGATGAACATCTGTTACATTTTCAAAAATAGACATACACATACAAAGGCTATAACATTTAATACGTAATGCATGTTGCGAAGCTTTGAAATACAGGGTGCGTAAAAAGTAATAAATGTCAAAATGCATTCCCTTAACTGCTGGCCAGATAAGTTATTTACTGTTGTATATTCACCAATCCACACCTCGAGCTCGTCTTATCTTAGGCATCAACCATAAAATATTTAGAAAAATTTATCATATTGAGCCGATATTATTTTTGTCAACCATACTGACCATTAAATGTCAATTTTGACAATTCTGATTTAAGACCGTAATGTATTTTAATTAAGATCGAAAATCGCACTGACGTCATGAAATGGGACGGATTATAAAGTTCTTTTTAGGCCGTGAAGAATTTTTTAATGCATTTTCTGCATTAGAGCAAGTTGAGTTATAATTTTATCCGTTCGTTTCTGTACGAGAGTTCGTTGGCTCGGTGTAAAATTAAACATTAAAATAAACAGCGATATAAAATGTCTACAGTTTTGATTCAACTACAGAGTCAGTTTATAGAAGGGTTGATTTAAAAATATATATGTGGTGTCGGGTAGCGTTTGACAAACATTCTTATTATTAATGTTCGTGTAATTCATCTTAAATGACGTCATTTGCTGAATTATACGTAAAAGAAAATGTCCGATATCTCTAATTGATGAGTTACTGATGTCACTGTCCTTTAATTGGTGAAACAAAGTAACAACTCTGAAATGTAATAAATAACAAATCATACAGCTCGTTTCACGGACGTTGACATTAAAATTTATGGATATTTGACCGATATTTCAAAATTAATCTCATTGACGAATATCTTGGCCGAAAATATAGATATTTTTATCTGACAAATCATGGGTCACAGTAGTGAAGTTTTATAAACTTAAATAGATGCCCATAAATATATGTGAAAGGAGGTTAGAGAAAAAAGTATTTTATTGCCTTACTCTGTTTTATGTTAGTTTTCATTAGACCGTATAACACGTGCCTTAGACTCATATATCACGGCGATGAAGGGTTAACTTCGCATACCTATTTAAAAGTGGATATTTCATTTGAGGGTTGGATTACCCTTTTTATTGTTCTTACCCTCGTCATGAAAATAGAACTTTCAACAATCTGGTTCAGATGATATATTTTGGGCGGTGGTTTTATAATCTGTTATATAAAAATGACATTGACATAAATGATAGAGGGGGAAAAAATGTATTTTAATATTAATCTCTACTGACTGTACTGATATTCTTGTTTTTATACATCCTATTTTATTTTTATAAAAAAAATATAAGTGTATTAATATTCGTTCACTGTTTTTTATATCATTTCTATCATACTATACTTAGAGCATCTAATATTACTCATTTTGAAATACGATCTACAACATAAGTTTTTTGACGCGAGAGTTAATTTTTGACACTAACAAATAATTTATTTACCAGCTATTATACACACAGAGCGTTTTTTATGGCCTTTTACTACACAAAAAACGCATCGTGCGCACAAGACATATCGGTGTTAATGAAATAAACAATGATATAACAGTCGCAGTGCGGGGCCAGATGGCGCGTGCGGCGGTTTTTTATAAGAATATTGATAAACAAAATTATATACAGGATGATTTAAAATTATGTCAAAGAATTATTACAATATATTTTTCATTCGTTAGTCATATAAATGAAATCGATCGCCATTTGTATACAAAACGCATTATGTACCGCAATTGCTTTACAATTATCTGCCACTGAATTGCTCCTGTCAATAAACATCGGTCTGTCTGACCGCAAACATAAATAAATAGACGGGACACACGTGGAATAATTTTATGTGTACAAATAAATTTCTTAACGCCATTTCTTAGACATCGACATGTTCCTTACGTAGAACTTATCAACTTCACAACAAATCACATAACTATATATGTTGTCCTATATATGATATAATTGAATGATATCAAATTTAATTGTGTTTTACAACAACAGATATCTGGCGGAACATGAGAACGGTTTGTGGCGAATTCATTTCTCGTTTCTACAACATCCTGTGTAAGGAAACGCACGTGTACCGTAAACTTCCTGTCAGGATTTACAAATGTGTACACCTTATTTCTATGTAATAAAACTCAAAATGCCGCTCAATGTCTTGATTGCAATAGCATTATCCATATGATTATAAACGCTCGGACTATTTCATTAAAGTCTTTATTGGTTCAACGTGCTAAGTTCCGTGCGTAAAAGGTAAGAAAAAACTTTAAAAATATTCTTTATATAAAACATAGCCTAAATACTATATAGATTCAATAAATATCTTACAAATAATAAACATTACAAAGTAATATAAATGAACTTTATACCTACATCCGTAAATTACCGCCACTTTCGAAACTGAGCCATCGAACCGCGTTGTTCAATATATCATGCTTTGTGTTTCGCGAGTTGTTTCATTGTGTACCAATAAAAGGAGTTTTACGAATTTATGATCATTGTCATTTCTCAATCTTTTCCTTTATTCTTGTTCATTCATACAAAAACACCATCAAGTATTGTACTGCCCACGCTTCGCGATAAATAACTTACATTTATCTATACAGACATCGCGACGGACGGATTGATTTATCATTATATATACTGGCATGGATAGTTTTACTCAAGAAATGCGATAAAGATGTATGTATTGAAATTGTAGATTTAATTCATGGATATAGAATTTATGCTTTAAATATAACATTACTTCCAAACATATTAAATATATTTTTCATAACAAAATCTGACCCTTTAAAACGAATGGTAGCCAAATCTTAACAACATCTGAGATAATATTGTAGTATTTCTTAAAGAGTTACTTAAACTACTTGTAAGCGATATCCATTCAAGTGGATTCCAACACATTGCTGCTTATTACTTAAGTACGTTTAGAAACACAGGCCCGCCTCAAAACTTGAAGAGCATTTATGGTAACATATAAGTAAAAATTATGATAAATTTTTGAAAACTTTTGTGTAACAAACAGATATAAACAGTAATATAAATTATCAATATTATTAAAATGTAATTTTTTTTACAGATTGTTATAATAGGATTGATATTTAACTATTTTTTATTACTCCAAATTAGTGATAGCCGACTGCTCTGTAATACTAAAACAGAAAAGTGTTGCAAATTGTTTAAATTCGTTGGAAAATTAAAAAACAAAAATGTAACCCAGTAACTTGCCAAAATAGGCTATATTATTTTGTGATTTTTATGATTTTGAAGGGTCTATATGTACGTGCATGATAAAAAAAAATTGTCTTATCTTCTTATGATAACGGTTCGAAAAAAAACTAGTGGATTGTGGAGTTAAAAATAAAAACAGAGGAATGAAATGTCAAATTTTAATTTCATTAATTTAATCAAAGAAAATTTAAAATGAATGAAATAAAAAATGAAATGTGGATGATTATGAAAATAATTACGAAGTAACACTTTAAGAACCCTACAATGTCACCAATAGGCATCTTATACATTTACTTAAGAACCAAATATAATCAATTCCTTTAACGTTACTGCAAATTCAACTTTAACATCACACATATAAGTTTCAAAATAACTATGACAGCTTTCTTTACATATACATATACGTTTTTATAATAAAATAATGTATTCGCCAAAACGCGAACTATATACAAATTGTGTGTGCGATCGGTCAAATCTTATACGCAATAATCTATTTCTGTAGAATGAGTACACTGTGCTTCGTTTAGATTGTTGCTTGAATATCAAGTCGATACTAGTACATATATAAACACTAAATACATTATAAGAAACATGATTCAATGAAAAAAAAATAAAAACTAGATAAAATTAGCATTTAATACACGAATTAAGTCGTGGTGGCCTAGAGGTTAAAGGTCCGCCTCTCGTACATGGAGGCGCGGGTTCGAAACCTGGCAAGTACTAATGTTATTTTTTCCGAGTTTAATATGTACTTTCTAAGAGTATATAAACACCACTGCAAGATGGAGAAGGAAAACATCGTGAGGAAACCTGGACTTATAATATCAAATTAGAAGTTTGAAATCGCCAATCCACCTTGAGCAAGCGTGGTGATTAATGCTCTAAGCTTCTTCGTGTGAGAAGAGGCCTTTGCTTAACCGCGGGCTCTGATATGCTGGTAATGATGAAGACTTGATTAAATATATATATTAGTAAGAAGAAAATCTATTTCCATGATATGCAAGTAACTCGATCGGTTCAAATAGGTCTGTACTAACGTCTGCTGCTTTCTATCTATCAGCGGTGTCTGCGATACAGTAATCCAAATATCGTTCGGATAAACCTCTAACTCCGATTAATACGAAGTTAATTTGTTACATTTAAAATTGTATTCATTATCTTATTTATCACGAGCCTTGTCACATCTTAACTGAAAAGTCTGATTAGCCAACAATCAATATTAACACTTAAAATTCCAATTTAAATTCAAATTATTTTTTAAACATCATATTTTTAAGAAAAAAGATTGTATTTATATTTCTATTCTTAATTTAAATCATACGTTTTGAGTAATTGATATATTTTTTTTTAATCGATCAATCATAAGGTTTCAAACTAATAGAATTTAATTTATTCTGCCATTTATCTTTTCATATTTAATAGACATTATTGTACTAAATATACAATGAGATTTTTGTTAAAAAATCCAATAATTTATCTTCCTACCCTCATATCCTATACATTACGAACAACTACCGACTACAAAAGATATAACTAAATTCAATATAATTTACCAAAAAAAGCTTCCGCTGACATTAAAAGGCTATTAATTCTATTTTCAAGGCCATTCATAAATTTATTTAATTCATACAACTATAGGCTCTATTTTAAGAGTGTTAAAGTGGGTAATTGTATAAAAGTATTAACCGTGTGGGCTATCGTATGATATGATCCTCCCCTTCGCAATGAAACGGACAATTGTGTCCAAACGATTTGTTAATATGTGTCCGAGATTTATTGGTGATGTTAATATATCGATGAATCCTTTGATTATGTGTCGATGATTTTAGATAAAAAACTATGAAATCGAAAGCCTTATTTTTAATCTAGATTGTATCCAAGTCAATTAAATAACATATTTGTTCTCTTTATAACATATTTGTTCTATTAGTTTTTCAAGAAAAGTATAAATACTAGCATATAAACAAATCTAAAATGTATATAAGGTGTTAACAAATTATTTTAGAAGAGAAAATTAAAAAAAAAATATAAGTCTTCACTTTGTTGGCACGATCCCAAGCTATATATCCGATTTCGCCGTTCATACGTCGACATATAATTTTATCGAGTTAAATGTGACGTTTATCGATACTATCACATCACTATCATCGTTATTCAATCGAGCGAGTCGCGACCATAACGGTGGCTACAAAATGTTACGTGATGCGCATAACGGATTCCGATACGCACTAACACATGTACAAATATATATATGTACATATATATATATATATACTTAATATTTAATATACCCTACGTATGATATATGACGTATACTTTATTAATGATATAAATACGTCTTGCAAAATGTCTGTTTACTTTTTAATAGTAGTTATTTTAAGTAATTTACTTTATGAATTTTTCTAAAATTAATTTGGGTATTGCAAATGATGTGGTGATAATTGATGCTTCATGTAAATTAGATCTAATGTCGCTGTCATTACGGTTCTAATTTGTTTATAGAAGCTGTAATCCTGTCCGCGGGAGTATAAATTAACCGTAATTTGTCTACGAATGAAATATTCGATGATTTTACGATGCCAGTAACAAGATTGACGCTACACAAACAAACGATGTACATTTGTATATGTATATATAGTAGTTCCTGATACATATACATACACACACATTTATATATAATACATATATAAGTATGTTTACACACACATATATGCATGTACATATAAGGAACCCCCAAAGAAATTGTTAAAGCTCA